>NC_090648.1:150312546-151707887 GCF_040937935.1 Hyperolius riggenbachi
GCAAGAAAAAAGGTTCAGAGAAAGAAGGCGAAAGCAAGATGTTGCTGCAGGAGGAATGTGAAGCGCGATTGTGTTTAATCCTACCTGACAAGTACAGGCAGCCCAAGGAGAGGAAAAAGTTTATCCAAGGGGGTGGTTGAATCACAATGGAAAGTCCTGATTTCTTTTGTTCTGTGTGACATCATGCTTACCTGCCATTTCCTCCTTAACCCCTTCCAGGCTGATGATGGTAAAGCCTCGTACAAAAGTACGAGTTATGTCACCCGGGGATCGGCACCTGATCTCTCGGGCCACATTGCAGTGTATGTGTGTTGTCACGTGGTAGGTGGGGTAAATGGAGAGAACACTGCAGACACGCCAGAAAGAAGACTTAAAGAAAGTTATTCTATGTAGTATTTTTTTTTTCCTTTTACCCCTTTCCTTTTTAAAAAGATTTAAAAAAAAAAAAAAAAAAAAAAAGTGCACTGCGGCACCACATATTTCCTTGCCTCTACCAGCCTGGTGCAGAGCGGTGCAGGGAGCGCTTTGATATTTACCTGATCTAGGTGCAGGATTGTCTCCCCTCTACCACCATCGAGCTTCACTATAAAGCTGACATCCTCCTTTGGGTCCCGATCACATGTCATATTATGTGGTCGGGACCCAAAGGAGGATGTCAGTGTTACAGTGCCACTCGGTGGTGGTGGAGGAGGAGAGCCAAATCTGCGCCCAGATCGGATAAATATTAAGCACTCCCTATGCCAATCTGCATTTTGCTGATGAGAGCAGCCAGAGCTGGCTGCAGCAGCCCTGCCACGAGTTCTCATACACGAGATAACTCGGGCGGGGCTGCTAAAAGTTTACACAAAGGTTGAATTTCACTCGACATACCCATATTTTGCTGAGGCCACTGTCCAATGCTCTCCCCAAATTTTTTTTTCCAACTGGGTGGCATGAAAAAGTAGCCCGGTGGGGCGAGATGAGAATGCAGGGCCAGTGCTTCTGTGCGCAATTCTGCTCACAGCAGAGGAGGAGGTGAGCCGATGACCGGCGGGTGCTCACCAAAATTAGCCAGGTGGAGCACCCGTCAAAAAGAGCCTGGGGAGAACACTGCTGTCCTCTCCTTTATCCAAGTCCAACTCGGCTAAACTGCATTTTGGGAAGGGAGGTGTGGCTAAGCTGCTGCTCCACCCCCTCATATAAAAGTAAGAAAAATGAAGGGAGGAGATTGGACAGTCAAGCCCTCGGGCCTGCCAAGGGGTTGGTGAATATGCCGTTTTATGACCGTTCATGTACACAGGGAGTATGATATTCTGGGTGCATATCATTTTGGCTCTGGGCAGTTTGGCGCAGGGCGAGCTGAATGACTACTCTCCCTGCTGCCGCTAAACTCCCCGGCGTAGCAACTCGGAGGGAGATGTAATTTGGGGTCTAGCTAACGCCAGAGCCCCGAATTACCGTTACGCAGGGCATGCAGCATTGCATTGCTGGTATGACGGCGCCCAGCTTGGGCACCAAAATGAATTGCTTCATGATATTCTAGAGGCGAGCACGGAGAATAAAACTTTGACCGTTTTTGCAAAGGTTGCTGTACTGCCTATCATACATGGTGGTATGCAGCCAGGTGTAATTGCCATTTTTTTTTTCTTGTTTTCAATATGTAGGACTATCATTATTTAACACTGCAACCACTACAGTTCCGTAAGCAAAAACATTTTAGGTTCACAGAACAGTTTAGACCTTCACTTTTCCAGGAAGTTGAAACCTTCCAGGCATCGGTTTCCATCACTAAACTCTTTGAACATGACACCGGCTAGAGTTCAGATTTTACCCTTAAAACATCCCGTGTGAATGGCAGCTGAATGCAGAGTGTTTGTGAACCTTCTACAGGAGAGACAGAAGTGAATTCATCACTCATCGAAGTCCCTGTTAATAGTAGATCACGTTTCCTGGCTATTTTTCTGAGAGCGATTCCACCCTTATTTATCTTGCATCCTGACTGTTTGAGGAGCCTGTAGGAGACACAGAGCATGGTGATAAATGTGAGCCCGGGATGTCTTGTGTTGTTCCTCCTGCCTCAGCTTGCCTGAAGATTTACAGGAAAATTGTTATTTTGGAGCAGAGGAAGTTAAAGAGAATCTGTACTCTGAAATTCTTACAATAAAAAGCATACCATTCTATTCATTATGTGCTCCTGGTCCCCTCTGTGCTGTTTCTGCCATTCTCTGCTGCAAACCTGGCTTGTAATTGCCAGTTTTAGGCAGTGTTTACAAACAAACTAACCAGCTTCTAATAGGCTCAGCTAAGCAGAGTGTGTTAGTCACACAGAGCCTGCAGGGGGTGTGTACAGCTTCTAGCTAATCACAAGCAGCCCTGCACATTCCAGTCTGACTGCCTCAGCCTGACTGTGCCGACTATAGAGAGAAGATTAGATCATATAACAGAGATAACACAGCTACTGTGCAATTAGGAAAAGCTGCAGTAAGCCAGACCACATTAGAAAAGGCATAGGAACTTATAGCATAGAAGAAATAAAGATAAACAATTTGTTACAGAGTCTCTTTAAGCTTGGTAGACAGGTGATCCTCATTTGCCCTTCTTTATAAGCAGAGGAGGGGCTCTCTGTCTCTTTGGAAACACAGAGTAGTTCCTTTGTGGCGTCTGTGCACCTTCTCACTGCCTTAAACATTCATTACACTCAAACAGGAAAAATTTACCAGTGTTACCTTATGTGAAGGTCATACTAATAACATTGACAGCTGTTATGTGGGTGTACCTTCAAATGTTCCGAAACTGAGAAGTCACTAAACTGGGCTGCCTTTTTTTTTAATTATTGTCTGATATATTTTGTAAAGAAGACATTAAAGGGGTATTGAACATGTAAAAAAGTGTGTGTGTGTACATAATATAATATATTATGAAATAATGTGTTTAACATACTGTAAAGGTCCTGGCATCACACGCAGACTACTCCTTCCAGTCCCGTCCACCCCCCTCAAGAAAAGCAATAGATTTCTCATGGGAAATGGGGTATCAGCTACTGATTGGGATAAAGTTCAATCGTTGGTTACAGTTCCGTTTTATGAGCGGGAAGTCGCTGCATCCTCCAGAAGCTTCTCATCCTGTCCTCTGGTTTTCTACCGATGCCCCGGACCAGGTGTGGCTGTGCAGGTGCGGCTGTACTCACTCAGGTCAGTACAGCCGTGCTTTGTGCTTGAAGAGGAGTGCAGCCCTGAGGTTCTTACTGACACTGCATGTTTTGTGGAAATCCACAGAGGTAGTTACTCAGCTCTGCTGAGACACTAATCACTTCACCTGTGAATGTTTGTGGTTTTCTGAAAAACATGAACTGTTGGTGGGCCTTGAGAACAGGGCTGGGGAACTCTGCTCTATAGGATCTAGAGGCTTCCTTCTTCTTAGGTAAGTATTTATTTTTTTACTTGAGGCTCAGGTACACTTTAATGTTCCTCCCTCTTATTACATTAACGTTCTTCCCTCTTATTACATTAACCAAGTATTGATATATAATTTAACTTGCTTAGCAACCATTTAAACACACCCTTTGGAAGTATGCAAGTCCTTGGTAACCCCTCATGGTATTGTGCAGCAATCTCTGTCTTTGAATGGTCAAACTTGAAATCACCTGGAAGATAACTGGATATAACTTTCTTTTACACCAACAGGCCGGACCGTAGACGGCGTGATTTATTTGGTGTTGCGAATGCAACGCTGTCTGTCAGCAGCAAGAATGGCACCACACAGGACTTCTCTAACGCAACCGACCCCGAGCCAAAGGAAATAGAATATCCGTTTTATGAAACGAAGGTGGACTACAAGCATGAAAGGACCGTTATCTCAAACCTGTTGCCATTCACACTATATCGTATTGATATCCATAGCTGCAACCACGCAGCAGAGAAGCTTGGCTGCAGCGCGTCCAACTTTGTGTTTGCCAGAACCATGCCTGCAGGTCAGTTGTCACAAACATGCTCCAGTTCTTAACTAAAAATAACAAGGACTTCTTCCAGGGTTCCAAGTAGGTCTTTGTACATAAGTTTCTTTAGAACTGAGCTATCATGGTTTCCTTTGTTGCTTTAATGTAAATGTATGAATAATACAGGAATTCTTTAAAGAGGAACTATTAGCAATAACATGCCCCCCAAAGAAAACACATATGTAAGTAGATAAATACTTCCTTTACTTACATAACAGATGTATTGCAGTGTCCTCGTTTTCCTTCCATTTAATTTTAAATTGTAAATAAAGGTTCATTCTCTTGGCAGGGGCCATCTTGCTTCCTCCAGGTAGATTCTCCTAAACCCCCCTCCACCCCGCATTCCCCTCCACCCTGCATTCCCCTCCACCCCGCATTCCCCTCCACCCCGCATCCCCCTCCTCCCCGCACTAATTATGAGCACAGCGGGGAGGATGCATGCAGCAGGCACAGACTCCACTAATAATGGCTCCAAACGCTCCCATCTCATCTTTTCTCTGCACTACCGCCGGCGGCAGTGCAGAGAGTATAGAAGGGAATTTCAGCGCCTGGAACCATTATTCCTGGAGTCTGTGTGCGCCGCCTTTATCCTTCCACAAAGTTCAGTGCGGGGAAGAAGGAGAATTCGGAGGCAGAGGGGGGAGCGGACATGCCACTGGAGGAGGGGGGCAGAGGACGGTGACAGGAGATGACCTCTGGCCCCCCTCCATGTGCTCTAACAGCGGCTGCAACCACCGCAGACCAGGGGAGACCGGCGGCCAATCGCAGCGCAGAGAGGTGAGTGACATAGGCTTCAGCCAATCAGGCTGATCCAGCATGCATGTCACTTCTCTTTTGCGTCTGCGTACGCTCTTAGAGCCTGGGGGCATGAGGAGGAAAAACCTCTTAGTAAAAAAAAGTAAGAATGATGATTTTAAATATTTGCATTGCCCTGTTAGCATCCTTTTTTATCTATGTAACACCCTAAAATTGAAAAAATATTTCATATTTAATGCCTAACAGTTACTCTTTAAAAAGCCATTTTCAAATAAATACATTTTAGTTTTGGCTAGTGTGGTAAGCATAGAGAACCCATCCGATAAGTAGGGAATCCTCTCTGAAAGTGACAGCAACAAATATAACAATTGTGATTGAGCTAGAAAGATTTTGAGTCCTGAACGGGGATAAACTTTCCAGAGGGACACATAGGCCAATAAAACAGGTGTCTAACCTCTTTCCATGTGATCCAAACTTGTAATAAAAAAAAAATCCTTGGTTTGGACTTTTAAAGGTTGTTTCAGTCAAGAACATTTTTTGTGCCAAACATTTTCATAAAAATGCTTTAAGATGCCTATTAAAGTGGACCTGAACTCTTGTACAGAACAGAGGGAAAACGGAGAGAAATGCACCCTGTATGTATATAGAGAGTTTAACCTCATCTGTGTCAGTTCAGGAATCTGCTACCTCGGCAGAGCAGCTAATTTGTAAACGCAGGATGTTAACCCTATGTTTGCTTCCATGAAAGCAGGACGTAGACACACTGCAGATCGATTGCAGGATTTTTATCAGCTGTAACCAAGAAATGTTGTTTTTTTTAAAGGTTATTATGATGTTGTGCATCTTTTACAGCAGAGAGGAAGCTCTGAGTTCAGGTCCGCTTTAACAGTGACATTTTTTTCTCATCAGATGCGATCTTTTGACTCAATTTTTACAACTAAATTGTACAGAAAAATGTGCAGTGTGGGGTGAAAACCGTTGTAAAGTGATTCTATGGTCAACTAGATCAGAAAATGTAATTGATCCAAATGTTGGATTTTTACAATCTAATTGGAAGAGAGAAAATACCCTAATCAACCTGTTTATGGGAACAATTGATAATTACCTTCCAATTAATTTTGATCGTACAAATTTCCTAGAAAGATCGCATTTGATAAAAACATTTTTACTGTTAATGGACACCTTCAGCTTGATCCCTCCATGTAAGACATGTAAAAGAGGGAAACCGAGAGCCCAATAGAGTGTAGTATGTATTGGAAAAAGGAGGAAAAATGAATTGTAAGCAATTTATACTCACAAACTTGGGTTACCGTACAGGCAACCACTGTAAATGCAGGTGGGGAGATTAGGCCCGTCCCCACTCAGGACTAAGTTGTCGCTCTCTGTAGATCAGGAAATAAGGGTATAATCACCCCTCCACCTCGGGGTGGACACTGGTATGGTAGAAAGTGAACAGAGGCACCAAAAGGATAAAATATGCTAAAATTGTTAAAACGTTAGGGAGGCAGTGGTGGACAAGGGAGGCAGTGGTGGACAGGCTGTTTTAATTGGAGTATGTGATTACATTTTTCATCCTGAACATTCGACAGATTTGTGTCTGTTTGGGGATGGTGAGTCCACCACTGCCTCCCTAACGGTTTAACAATTTTAGGCGCCTCTGTTCACTTTCAACGAACTTCAATGAAGACGTTTATGCTAAGGTGATTAATATTTACGAAGCACAATGACAAATACCGTAATCAATTTACCCTACTCTAGACTTTTTTTATTATTTATTATTATTTAGTATTTATATAGCGCCGACATATTACGCAGCGCTGTACAGTGTATGTATATATATATATATATATATATATATATATATATATATTTATATATATTGTCTTGTCACTAACTGTCCCTCAAAGGAGCTCACAATCTAATCCCTACCATTGCCATATGTCTATATTATGTAGTGTAAGTACTGAGGTCTAGGGCCAATTTTTAGGGGGCAGCCAATTAACTTATCCGTATGTTTTTGGCATGTGGGAGGAAACCGGAGTGCCCGGAGGAAACCCACGCAGACACGGAGAGAACATACAAACTCTCTGCATATAGTGCCCTGGCTGGGATTCGAACCAGGGTCCCAGCGCTGCAAGGCGAGAGCGCTAACCACTACACCACCGTGCTTACTTTTCAAAGAACTGTTCAACTATCTGTAGCAATAGATTATCCATGACTAGGAAAATCATTGTCTAAGCAAAAAAGCCATACAAATCTGTATCCTATGTGCTTCATTTTTCAGCTGGTGCTGATAACATACCTGGACAGGTCATCTCCGAGGAACCCGAGGGCAATGCCGTCACCCTCAAGTGGCCAGAGCCTGCTAATCCCAACGGTCTCATTCTGATGTATGAGATAGAAGTCAAACAGGGAGAGGTAAGTGGTCTCTGCAGTCTTTGTTTTTGCCAAGACTCCCTAACATTGTCATTTAGAAATTAATAATGAACTTAGTCACATAGGTCAGTTAAAGGGGAACTGAAGAGAGAGGTATATGGAGGCTGCCATGTTTATTTCCTTTTAAGCAATACAAGTTGCCTGGCAGCCCTGCTGATCCTCTGCCTCTAATACCATTAGCCATAGCCCCTAAACAAGCATGCAGCAGATCAGGTGTTTCAGATCTGACAAGACTAGCTGCATGCTTGTTTCTGGTGTTATTCTGGTGTTATTCAGACACTACTGCAGAAAAATAGACCAGCAGGGCTGCCAGGCAACTGGTATTGATTTAAAGGAAATAAATATGGCAGCCTCCGTATACCGCTCACTTCAGTTCTTTAAGTACGCTCATAATTTATGTAGCGTAATGTAAAAAATGAATAAACTTGAGAAAGATTTCTGAGTGTAAGTAAATCATGACATTAGCATTTAATCCTGAGTTTTTCTTCTGAATGATGCTAAATTCATTGTGTCAGTTTAAAAGAAGAGCACAGATCACATTCTAGTGTGTGTGTGTGTGATGATTTTATCACAACTGATCCCTATTTTTCTCACAACGCCTGAATCTGTTGAGTTTGGTGTCATGTTTGTGCCTGTGTTGTCTCTTTATTAGCAACGCTCCAGAGAATGTGTCTCTAGACAAGATTATAACAAGATGGGAGGTGCCAAGCTCACACGGCTTAACCCAGGCAACTACACAGCACAAGTGCGGGCTATATCACTCTCTGGCAATGGTTCCTGGACAGATATGGTGTCATTCTATGTGAAGGAAAGAAGTAAGCAGACAGTTTATTAAAGCACAAATCATACCAACATCTTATTTTAGCTAGCGTTCGTATCGCAATGGAGAAAACTTGTGTTTTTGTGTTACTTCTTGTCCCAACAAAAAGTGTTATAATGTGTAGAAACTGCAATAAAAAAAGTGTACTGTCGGGAATAGTAAGGACCATGTCACAAGTAGTGATTTATAGCAGGAGATTTATATAGTAGCAGGAACACTCATTTGCTGCTGCAGTAGCACATTTGCTGCTGCCGTAATGGCCCATTCACGCTGGCGTTTTGTGCTGGGGGTTTTCCGCAATAAACGCATATTCGTTACTGTACATTTTTGCGATCGTTGAGCGATCGTGATTCACGGTTTTCAACATTGCAATCGTGATCGCCCTAAAATCACGAAAAAACGATGCATGCACCATGTTTGCATTTACAGTGAAATCGCTGCCATATCCTTATCAATACAGATTCGCACTTTTTTCGGCGATCAGCAGTGAATGACCACTAATCGTCCCAGTGTGAATGGGCCCTAAATGTCCAAAGTTTTATGCTGGGGATACACGGTACGTTTCTGTACCGTGTATCGACCAGCTGATCCGGCCAGTTGATAATATTCAGCTGGCTCGATCAAGCCGCTCGACTCCCGCCCACTGGATCCCCGCCGGCGGACAATGGCAGGGAATCGAGCGCTGATAAGGAAGCGCCGGCGGGGACGAGCGGCAATCGATCCGCGCGCACACGGGGACGCGGCTGGAGTCGATCTGGCGGCTAATCGCCCAGCCGGATCGACCCATGTATTGCAGGCATTAGGTTTCTGCTGGTTATATATAGTTGGCAACAACTGTATAACATTGTATAATTGAAGCAGCTGTACAGTACAGTGTGTGGAGGGATTGGATCAGATAGATGGCTCTCTGATCAGATAATGCTCTCAGAGGAATCTCTCTGTTGGCCACATTGACCAGTATATGGCCAGCTATATGATGCTTTCTCCCATGTCTCATGAACTTAAACTATAGTGCCAATAAACATCTGTTTCTCCTTAAAATAAAACTTGCACCAAAGAAAAAAAAAATTCAACTAAGATTAACAGGCAAAATGCGTAGATGTACATTATAGTAGTGAAAATCCGAAATTGGCTATGGTGATATGCAATAAGTACATCTGGTAGATGTATATAATGCCACATTTGCATTGGCACACTGATGCATTGCAGATGCAGGTGGCCCTGTGTTCTACAAAAACTACTAGTCAATCAGACGGCTCTGCATTGTACTTAACTTGCGTGAAGCAGTGCGTTTTGACATCGTTAGTGTGCCCATCAGACTGCTGTCTATCCGCTGTCTCATGGACTTGCCTACTGCACACATATGTGTTGCTGGAATCAGAAATCCAACGTATCAGTGTGGCCCTAACTGATTTTCTGCCAGCCAATAACTAAAATAAGCTAGTCATAAGGTGCTCTCCTTGCACACATTGCTGTATTCGTCAGCCACTAAGTAGACAGATGGTAAAGCATCACATTTTGTGTAAGAGGTTTGGATAGACTTGCACTATGGAAAAAATCACCAAGTACATAAAACTGTGCATCCCTTTGTGTTGTGTCTGCCTAGGCTGAGGAAGGCTGGTTGTTGGATCTATATGAAAATAAGACTAGCTTATTGTTTAATAGCTGACTGTGCTGTTTCTTGTTCTTGTGCAGCCCCTGATGGTGAGAGTTTCCTGCACCTGGCCGTGGTCCTTCCAGTCACTAGCGTTTTACTGCTTTTGACAATATTTTTTGTCGCCTGCTATGTTACTAAAAAGAGGTAAGTCTGCTGTGCCTTAAAGGGGGTTTCAACATCTAAAAATAAAAAAAAAATGCCTAAAGATAGTGCCCCAAATATATGTTATACCTTTTTTTTTTGTAAAATAGGTACCTACTGTATATGTCCCCTATTTTTTATTTTATTTTACCTGATCTGTGTGTCTGTGCCATACTGTACAGTGCCAGCAGGAGTGTGAGAAGTATTTTTAGCTACAGTAACCAGCTTTATTCTAAATATGCAAATAAAAAACTTCTCATTTCAGATAAGATTCAGTACAATGACCAGAAGGTAATTGAATTCCCCCAACCAGTGATTTAAGACTGTTATCTAGGTGATGTTTGCTGTTGGAGGGAAAGATGGCTATAAAACAAGCAATAAAGTACACTGAGCTGGGTTTAAAACCCTCAGTGGTCAAGTAGTTAAAAGAAAAAAAAAATGGCAGAGGTGATGAAATTTTAGGCAGACTGATAAGGCTGTTTCTGAACGATCCGCCTGGCGGATCGCTCAGAAACAGCCTTTTCAGTCTGCAGACAGACTGTACACACGCCGGACTGTCGCTGGAACGCCCGCCCAAGCGGGAGGGTCTGACGGACCCGTCGTTCCAGCCTATCTAGCGTGTGTACGGGCCTTTTGGCATCACAGAGGAACAGTAAAGATAGAAACCAGCAGAAATATTATTTTCAGGGATGCTCGGGTAGTACTTTTTAATATGCGTAAAAGAGAAACCGAGAGCCCAATAGTGTAATATGTTAAAACAAGTGAAGTATGAAAGGAGTATAAATTTATACTCACAAACCAGGGTTACCTCCAGGCAACCACTGTATAGGCAGGTGAGGAGATTTTCCTGTCCTCACTCAGGATTTAAGAAGTCGCTCTCTGTAGACAGTAGGAAAAAGGGGTATCCCCCTCCACCAAGGGTGGATATATATGATCAAATACGTATAAAACAGAGGCGCCAAAAGTATAAAAAAATCTTAAAAAATTTAAAAAAGCTTTGGAGGCAGTGGTGGACTTACCTCCTGTAAGCAGACCCAAGAGGCTGTATTTATTCAACAAAGTATTTATTGGGTATACTCCAGGGGGATTTCGCAACGCGTTTCACAGGCTTTGCACCCGCTTCCTCAGGCAATACACAATCGGAGCATACATCAGCAATTGATCCGGGACACGCTTGGCGCCTAGTTAACTAGGCGCCAAGCGTGTCCCAGCGGGTGCAAAGCCTGTGAAACGCGTTGCGAAATCCCCCTGGAGTATACTCAATAAATACTTTGTTGAATAAATACAGCCTCTTGGGTCTGCTTACAGGAGGTAAGTCCACCACTGCCTCCAAAGCTTTTTTAAATTTTTAAAGATTTTTTTATACTTTTGGCGCCTCTGTTTTATAAGTTTTTAATATGCGAATGGATTCGAATCCGATTCAGATATCCGGATCCGACCTTGCGGATATCCAAGTGATCTCGGATATCCGACCTATTCGGGTATCCGGATAGAAAAACCGGAAGTGCCCTTTAAATAGCTTTAACCACTTTCCCCACCACTACAGTATATCTACGTCAGCTGTGGCACCCTCCAAGCCACAGCCACGTAGATATACTGACCTGCTTTCAGCCCTTTTGTGCAGGAACAGGTGTGCTTCAGAGTGCACCCCCCGGCACTGTCGGCTGCCTTACTAATTGGTAAAAGGGAACAAGTTCCCTTGTTGCCAATTAGTGACCCCCCGCGGATGAACGATCACTGCTGTAGCAAACAGCGTGATCCTTCATCTCCCCCTCCTCCGTGCACAGATGGCCATAAAAATGTAAATAAAGCTACCTCTCTCCCCTTACCTCGTTCCAGCGATGAGCCTCCAGCCCGAGCATCCGATCCCAGCTCTGAATTCAGCCGCGTATTGCCGGTGACCCGGGTCCCAGCTTGATGACGTCATCAAGCCGGGACCCGGGTTACCGGCAATACGCGGCTGAGTTCAGAGCTGAGATCGGATGCTCAGGCTGCAGGCTCATCGCTGGAACGAGGTAATGGGAGAGAGGCAGCTTTAGTTACATGTTTTTGGCATCTGTGCACGGAAGGGCTGCCTGATGGAGGGGGGGGGGGACATCTGGCTATCCACACTGGGGGGGGGGGGGTGCCAAAACAACTGGCAGGCATCAGGGTAACTGGGGGGATGACTTCTGACAATGGGGGATCATTTGGTTACCTGGGGGGGTTAACCTAATACTGGGCACATCTGGCTATAATTGGTGTGGGGGAGGGGGGGCAATTCTGGGGGCACATATGGCTATAATGGGGGAAATTTTATCCTGGGGACACATCTGCCTATAGTGAGGGGTGCCAATCCTGGCGGCGTTACTGTCTCTCTGTACTGGGGGGTGGTAGATACAAGGGACACATCTGACTATACGGGGGGTGCTGATATTGGGGTCACATCTGGCTAAACTGGGAAGATTGGGCTGATACTCGGGGCACATCTGACTATATTAGGGGGGACATAAAACTGGTGGAATGGTTTTATCACTGTGGCACATTTTTTATTTTTAAACTGGAATTGTTAAAAACTGAGAAATAATGCATTTTTTAATTTTTGTTCCCTTTTTTCAATTAAAATGCCTAGAAAACAAAATTGTTCTTGGGACTAAATACCCCCCATTGAAAGCTTAGTTTGTCTTGAAAAAAACGATATATAGATCGTTTAAGTGGCACGAGTACAGATGAAGCTATTGGTGATTAAACAGGGACACCGCTAAAGCGTCAAAACTGCTCTGGTCAATAAGGGGAAAACAAGGTCTGGATGCGAAGTGGTTAATATGGGTTTTTAGGGTAAATGATGCATGTAGCATCATGTTTTTTTTAGAGAGAAACACTAATTTATGATTTGGTTGACATAAAATGAGAAAAAAAGGCCTGTAAATTATTAACATCAGGATAGGTTCCAGACAGCGGTCAACGGTCGTGCAGCCCACATTGTGTCCAAAATCCTATCGCACAACTGGGACGTGACCGTTTTCAGCCCAGACACCTCCAAAAATGACACCGCAAGTCCGCAGTTGTGTTTTGGGTTGAATACACTGTAGGTGGTGGTATCAGCAGCAGTGGCCTGTGGCGGTGGGAGCCAGCGCCAGCTTGCTTCAGCCTCTTGAACTCCTCATGCTCAACAACATGTTTTTTGGCCAGATGGGTGATGAAGCTGGAGGTGCCGTATTTGTAGGGGTCACAACCTCTGCTCATCTGTAGTTTGCACACATTGCATATGGCAAACTTGCTGTCCAATGAGGGTAGAGTGAACAACCGCCAGATTGGGGAGGTGAAGATTCCCCTGCAGCCTGAATGGGATGCTGCGGCTTTTCTCCCTGTGGCGGTTGGGGGTTGAGTGGTGCGGCTGGTGGTAGCGGCAGAAGGATGTGGGTCCCGCATTCCACGGCCACTGTCTGCAATGCTGATCCTCCGTTCCAAACCCACTGACGCATCCTCAGAGTCAGAGCTGACATCCCCATCCTGTGGATGGTAGTCACGGTCCTTCATCCCATCATCAACATCATACCCTCCCTCCTCAAAACCCAGAACATCCTCCTCAAACTCCTTGCGGCTAACAGCCCTGAGTTCAATCGTGGCGCCTGAAGCAAAAAGCTTGCTGACTGAGGGTAGGCTGCCCGCTGGGGTCGACACTGACACGGCAGACCTGAGGGTGGCCGTAATGCTGCTCCCTGTCCTCTTGCCCTTGCTGCCCCTCCCCTGGCTGACGGTGCCAGCAGACATAGTACAACTTATACGTGATGATGTCACCAGATCATGTGGGGTACTTTTACTTTAATGAAATCGGGGTTGGACTTTAAATCAAATCAGCACGGAGTGACAGACCGCAGAGTAGAGGACAGACTGTGCACACTATGGGCCCTTTTCCACCTGCAATCGCTAGCGTTCACGCTGAACGCTAGCGATTGCTGAATCGCAAAACCGGCGATTCCCCCGACGTTTGCGGCCGCGATTTTGCTATGCTATGCACTGCATAGCAAAATCGCGGCAATTATCGCTCCGCCGCGCGTTCGCGTTCCCGACAAAAGCGAATCGCGGTAGTGGAAATGACCTACCGCGATTCCTATGCTAAAAAGCAAACCGTAGCGATTGTAAAATCGCTAGCGGTTTGCGGTTTTGCGATTCAGCCAGCGCAAACGCGCTGGTGGAAAAGGGCCCTATCTGTCTAACTGTCACACTGACAATGCTAAGCACAGCAGTAACCTGTAGTAAGCTAACACAGTACTACTCTCTCTAACAACTAACTGCAGTAGTAACTAACTATATACAATACAATAACACAGTAATCCTATTCCCTAACCTATACTGTCCTGCTTATCCTGCACAGCACATACAGACACAGACAGGACCTAACTGAGTAAATGAAATCAAACAATTACACTAGCTAGCTAAAAAACAATAGAACAATAGTGTAGTGAAGGTGTTTAGCACTCAAAGCTTTAGGTTTATCACTGTATACAGGCAGCACTTGCTAAGCCAACAGCACTGGAGCAAGTCTGTCAGTGACCAGCCAGCCACACAAGCAAGGACGATCTGTCTCAGCATGCCAGCCCCCTCCTTATTACACAGGGGGGCTGGACAGGGTTCCCTTCTGTGATTGGGTGCCAGGGCTTAGGCTAGGAGGCCTCTGATTGGCTCAATGAGGTCAGGTGGGGCTGGCCAGAGTTCCCCTCTGCAATTGGTTGCTAGGGCTTCTGCTGGGAGCCCTCTGAGTGGCTCAATGACATCATCTCCTAAGTTACAGTACCCGGATCCGGATATCCGCGGGTATCCAGATTATGCGGCCAGATATCCACAGAGAGCTATCCGGGTTTGGGCCCAGGTATCTGGAATCCGGATCCGACTGGATAGCAGAAAAATGGTCGGATACCCGGGTATCCGGGATCCGGATGAGCATCCCTGATTATTTTCTTTTTTTTTAATCACATTTCTTTTAAATCTGACAATGAACACTAAAAACAACAGGATGGGTAAGCTAAATCAATTCATATTGGATGATTTCCTTTAGAGTTTCATCCCACTTTAAAAACGTATACTTTTATACAGCAATCATATGTGAGAACTCATGCACGGGGAGGGCAAGGGGTTGCTAGTCTGATAGAAAAGCTGATTCACATAGAAGATATTCTTTAGATCAAGAGGCTTGTGCTCAGGAATGATGTCACCTAATAATGCTGGGCCTGTGTATACATGTGTTCTGGCTGACAGATGAGTTAATCCAATGTTTTCCTTTAGTTATTTGAAAGAAAGCCATGGTGCCACTCTAATTTTAAGGCTTTTGTCAATGTTACTTTGTCTCACCATTTCTATTATCTGGTGACTGTGGCCAGCGTTTAAAGAAAGGAGATTAAAGTCTGGCTTTGTGACAACAGTAGGTGTTTGCCTATGGTTACTCTTTGGAGTTGCCTTTTGTTTTTCAGGATTAGAATAGAAAGTGTCGGATGTGTTGGAGCATGCATGCATGTCGTGTGTGTGGCACTGCAAGCCCACACCACTTTGCTTGTCAATTATAAAGATGGCTCCTCCTAACATAAGAATGAAAGATGAGTTAGTGCCGCTTTCAAAGCATGTGTCACAGATTAGAAGATTTATTTTCCTCGCTATCTGCCAACTCACCTAATGTATTACTAAGAACATTTGGAATGCATTTAAAGAACATTTTATCTGTGGATACAAAAGGACTTTTTTTCTAGCGATCATGAATAATAAGCATAGGTACATGTGTGCAATGAAGACTCTGTCCTTACTACCACCAACCTTAAAGGAATACTGTAGGGGAAGTCAGGGGAAAAGGAGTTGAACTTACCCGGGGCTTCTAATGGTCCCCCGCAGACATCCTGTGCCCGCGCAGCCCCTTACCAATGCTCCGGCCCCGCCTCCGGGTCACTTCTAGAATATCAGACTTTAAAGTCTGAAAACTGATGTAACCAGGAGCGTACGGCGCAGGCCCAGTATGGTCTGTGCCTGCACAGTATGTTCCTGGTGACATCCGTGGGAGCGAGGACACGGCAACACAGGCGCAGTGGTTTTTAGACTTTAAAGTCTGAAATTCCAGAAGTGACCCGGAGGCGGGGCGGGAGCATTGGTAAGTGGCTGCGCGGGCACAGGATGTCTGCGGGGGACCATTAGATGCCCTGGGTAAGTTCAACTCATTTTCCCACGACCCCCCTACAGTGTCCCTTTAAAGTTGACCTGTATCAAAAACTTCAACCAAATCGGAGAAACTGGGAAAGTAAAAGAACTACTGCAGGCATTTATTTTTGCTGATTCTACGATTTGATACAGAGATTGCCTCACATCTTTTTCTTTCCTTTTCTTTGAAGTGGTCTTGTATTGTACTGTACTGGGTACATTTTTAAAAAAAAAATCAAAAAGACCCAATTGAAAGGAACCTACTTGTCTGTAAAATAACCCCTGTTAGGGTTTTCAAATCACAAAATAATTTGTTTATGTGGGTTAACTATGGCAGGGACAGCCATACTGATTGGATTTCTTATCTTGCACTGGCACTGTGCTTCTAGGACAATATACTAAAGGTAGCCATACACTGGTCGATTTGCCATCAGATTCGACCAACAGATAGATCCCTCTCTGATCGAATCTGATCAGAGAGGGATCGTATGGCTGCCCTTACTGCAAACAGATTGTGAATCGATTTCAGCATGAAACCGTTCACAATCGGAGGTGGTGGTGCTGCTGTATTTGTAAAAAAATAAATCTGGTGACACTACCTGTGCTTATCAAAATTCAATTTTTATTTTCGTACAAAAATTTGGTTATTCAGTATAATACCCCCACAAACAATTTAAAAACCATTTAAAATCATACCAGGGTATGAAGGAGCGTTACTTTCAATTGCCCACCGATCCATATCAGGCATTCGGTCACAAACGGTCGCCCAGCCCTCGCCTATGCAAACCGTCCTGACCACCCATGAAATTGGATCATGTGTAGGCCCACCACCGACGCACACCACAGAGGCCTCAGTAATAAACTATCTGGCAAGCTGATCAGCTGAGTTATACCTGGACTACTTAATGTCTCAATTGCGCACGTTTTCTTGTCAATATTACTTGAGGTCTCCACCACTCAATAGCTTAATATGTCAAAAGAGGCTCTTGAATCACCATGGTAGTCCATATTACTCTATTAAGGATTTTTCAACACGTGTCACAGTCATAATTGTATGCTCATGCTTCTCTTATTGCTATGACTCACGACTCCTTATGGGTAATCTTCTGCTGGCGCCAGCTTATGTGTGGTACCGGTCTGTGGATGATCCTGCGCTTAGTAATCGGCTTGCTCGCTGCTCATCCGCCGCTTTCGTCAGAAGACTTGTTGTGCACAGTCTGGCTGATGGCTTGCCCGTCTGTGCTCCGTCCACCGCCACTGCTGCTCCACTTAGTGGTGCAGTCCGTGGGTGTCATGCACGCCTTTCTCGGATGGATCCGGCCGGCTTCCTGGACCTTGCAAGCACTCACTCTTTCCCTGGCCTGCCTGCTGACGCCTTTTGCCCCGCCCATGGGATTTATTAAAGCATCAGGATGACTTTGGCCTCAGTACACACATCACCTTAAAGGCATAGCTCCTCCCCAGGGCTGGAACATTATTGCTCTTAACTTTTTCATCAGATTTCTTTTAAGAAAGGCAAAACATAAAACAAATATACTTCAACCATGATCATGCAGACATCTTTATGCTAATACACATCAAACATTTGTGATATTTCTGGGAAGTTAAAGAACAACACCTATCCAGATGTCCAATTTTAGTTGGCATCGATTTTTCCCGATATTGTCCCATATTTCAATCACATTATATTTCGTGTAATTTTCATTTCATAAGCAGCATAAATCCTCCACTGGACAGCTGTAATCCTCTTCTCCTCTGACATATCTATCGATTTTAATCGACAGTAGTATCAATCAAGAAAATAGGCCAAATTCAGGTCTGAATTTAACCCTCAGTCTAGGGATTAGTGTTAGTCTATATATCCATGATATTCTTTGAAGTGTAAGCCTAAAGGGCTGTCTTTATCAGCTTTCTCAATATTTTAGATATGTTCCCCTATACGTGAGCCCAATCTTCGTTTTGTCTTTCCTATATAGTAAAGTCCACAAGGACACTCTATACAATAAACCACTCTCTCTGTTGCGCATGTTATTAGATCTCTAATTTTATGGGGGGGTTTTCGATTTGCATTATAAAATACTTTTGTTAGTTCTACAAATTTACATACTTTACAGTTACCACAACTAAACATGCCCTTAGTCCTGGGGTAACTTTCCAGCCATGTCTTAGTTTTTTTACTGGTAAATTCTGATCTCACCAACATAGATTTTAGATTATCTGCTTTTCTGGCCGTCATGTAAGGTCTTTCTCCCACTAATTTCTTTATTTTTGTTGTCCATCATCGTTACATGCCAGTGTTTCTGTAATAATTCTTGATGGTTATACCAATGGGAACCATATGTTGTCACAAATCTCACTGGATTTTTATCATTCTGTTTTTTTATAATCTTTTTTTCTCATTACTGGTTTCTTCAATATCTGCTCTCTAGGAGTTGACCTCAATCTCTCTCTTTCCTGTGCTACCAGATCAGGAGGGTAGCCTCTGGCTTCCAGCCTCTTTTTCAGCCTCAGTCTCAAAGTCAGCATTCACAGTGCAATTTCTGCGCAACCGATGGAATTGGCCTCTTGGTATTGTGAGTTTCTGGCACATTAGGTGATGACTCCCAAAGTGTATTTTGTGCTGTTGGCTTCCTATAAATCCTGGTTGCCAGGGCCAAACCCTCCTTCTTAATCATAATGTCCAGGAATGAGATCTCACTCTCATGCCAGACATAAGTAAATGACAAATTCCTCATGTTGATGCCCAAGCAATCCACAAATTTCTTAAGAGCCTCCTTTGTTCCCCACCAGACCAGGAGTCTATGAACCTCAGCCAGAGCCGCACATAGGGTACACGTCATGCTGCGCCCACAGTCCCAAATGGAGGCACGCATATGCCAGAGCGTAGGACGCCCCCATTGACATGCCCCTGGCCTGGCGGTAGAACCGCCCATCAAAGCAATTGTACTCCAACAGGCGTTCCAATGCCTCAACGATGAATTCATTTGTGCATGGAAGAGTCGAGAAAATGTGCTTTCAGATAGAAGGCCACCGCTGCCAAGCCAACCTCGTGAGGGATAGAGGTATAAAGTCCCTCCATGTCAATGCTCACCAGTAAATTATCCTCACTAATAGAAAAACCGCCAATTGCTTTTAGCACTTCACCTGTTTCTTTAACATATGACGGAAGCTCCTCTACCATCTCCTTTAACTTTTTATCCAAAAACTTACCCAGGTTCTCGAGTGGACCCCCTATGCCCGACACAATTGGGCGTCCCAGGGTTTTTGTGCAAATTAGGGATAATATAAAAAATCGGTAATCGAAAAGTGTTGACTTAACAGAAGGTGGCCTCCTCCTCAGTCAAAATTCCCAAAGCTCTTCCCTCTTTCACCAAATTGTTCACCTTTTGTTTAATCATCATAAAGGGATTTTCATCTAGACGTTGATAAGTTGATTTGTCACTAAGCAGTCGGAGACATTCTTTTTCATAATAGTCTGCCGACAGAATTACAACATTTCCTCCTTTGTCACTGTTCCGTATCATGATATCTTCTGTCTTTTAATCTGCAAAGGGCTTCCCTTTCACCCTCAGTTAAATTATTTCTATTTTGTTGAGGAACCCAATTCATTTTGTGTAGGTCTCGTTGAACTAGGTCCCTAAATGTTTTCAATTTATAATTCAGTGGAGGCATAAATTTAGATTTTTTCCTAACCTTTGTCGGGATAGGGTTCATTAATTTAGGGCCTATTTCTCTTATCTCGCTTCCTCCTCCCTCATCCCAAAGGCTTTCCAAATCATGTTATGTTATGTCATGTTATGTTGCTCTATCACTTACCTCCATCTGTCACCTCACTGTTTTCCAAATTCTTTGAAATTGACCCTGTTCCTCCCTCAAACATGAGCTGTAATGCCACACGTCTGAGGAAGAAACATAAATCACGGTATACCTGAAACTCATCTCCACCACAAACCGGGGCAAATGACAAACCCTTTCCTAACAGGGATCTACACGCATCATCCAGCTCCATCCCAGCTAGGTTAATCACATTATTGTTATCGCCATTATTCATTTAGCTGATTTTCCTGTCTGAGCTTTCGTTTTCCTGTCTGATTCTTTCACCTTCTCCTTGTCTTTGATGCTCTGTATCTGCTTTTTTATCTTCAAAATCCCTTTTCTGTTGTTGTTCTCCTCCTCCTCTTCTTTCTCGTCTGCCTCTACCTACTTGTCCGTGTCTGCTACCTCGCTTTCTATATCTGGCTCTAAAAAATCAACACCCTTTCCACTTGTGTCCTCACTGGGTTCAGCTAATTCTGAATTCCGACTCAATGCCCTACTTCTTGATCTACTTCTTGGTGTACCTTACTTATAGAACTCACCTTCATTCCATGATTTCACATCCTCTTGGAATTTTTGCTGTTTTTCTTTTTTAAGTTTTGACTGGTTTCTCTCTATCTCCAATTTTAGCTGTTTGTTTAATTTTTCAAATTTCGGATGAGATTGTAAGGAATCCAACTCTTTCTTACTAATTTATAATGTGATTTTAAGTTCATCTAATTGAATCCTTTCTTCATCTACTATTGATTTCATGATAAAGATACCCCTCGCAATACAACCTTCTTTCCATATTTTCATAAATCGCGGGTTTTGTAGATGTTCTACAGGAATAATCCGCTCCCTTTGTCCCCATGGGACTACTTTTTCCTTTATATAAAACGCCAAAGTGGCAATGTCCAACTTCCTTCTCAGCGATTTCATCATGATTTTCTTATGTTCCCTAAAAAGGGGTTCTATATCCCTTATCTCATCATCCCTAGAATCTACCACTGTTTGATCATTGAAAGCTGTCTTGATATCTTTTTCTAATTCAATTGTCAATGTATATGCCATTGATTAAAATCGATAGATATGTCATTAGAGGTGAAGATGATTACAGCTGTCCAGCAGAGGCTTTATGCTGCTTATGAAATGAAAATTACACGAAATATAATGTGATTGAAATATGGGACAATATCGGGAAAAATCGATACCAACTAAAATTGGACATCTGGATAGGTGTTCTTGAACTTCCCAGAAATATCACAAATGTTTGATGTGTATTAGAGTAAAGATCTGTGCGTGATCATGGTTGAAGTATATCTGTTTTATGTTGTGCCTTTCTTAGAAGAAATCTGATGAAAAAGTTAAGAGCAATAATGTTCCAGCCCTGGGGAGGAGCTATGCCTTTAAGGTGATGCGTGTACTGAGGCCAAAGTCATCCTGATGCTTTGATAAAGCCCCATGGGCAAGGCGAAACACGTCAGCAGGCAGGCCAGGGACGGAGTGAGCGCTCGCAAGGTCCAGGAAGCCGGCCGGATCCAGCCGAGAACGGCATGCATGACACCCGCGGACTGCACCGTTAAGTGGAGCAGCAGTGGCGGTGGACGGAGCACAGACGGGCAAGCCATCAGCCAGATTGTGCACAACAAGTCTTCTGACATAGCTTGAAGAAATTGGGTGTGTGTACACACCTTTAGAGGGCAGGTGACATGTTCACTTTAATTACTTGGTCAACACTGGATTTCCTTGGACACAAGGACACATTCTGCTATATTATGAATGTTTCCTGTTGGGGCAGATTTTAACTCTGTGTTTATAGATCAATTGTATAAGCATAGCTCTGGTTTAGTAATCAATACTATTTAATCTATGCCTAATATTGGGTATAATCAATATTTCCTTGAATGAAAATGTACTGTGGAATATTAATAGTTGTAGCTCCTTCCACTACTCAATGAATTTGATTTCAGCAGAAATCTGAATGAGTATCGATGCTGCTGCCAGCTTTGTTACTTGGTGCAAAGCTTTGGGATCATCCGTTGCTTGTTGCTGGTACCAATGGTCTTGGAGCATGGACATGTCCAAACAAATGTTATAAAATAAATGAACGTAAATTACGGTAGTTACTACAACGCTATAGTGGTTAGCACGCTCACACAGCAGAACCAAAGCCCTTTGGGCTCAGTTCATGGTCATGACAATGCATGGAGCTGGGATGTTTGCTCCTTGTTTGTGTTTCCTCACACACGGTAAGAACCTACTTGCTGATTAGTTGGTCATAGTGGATGAAAAGTGACATTGAAGCCTACTTGTATACTTTTTGTTGGCTGCTGAATGAAAGAGTTTTTTAGTTGTATGCTTTTAAACAAAAAAAAGTTCTACTTCTCAGACATGACATCATACCTGTGTTTTCCTGAAATGCTTGTAACCAAAAAATGATTGTTAGCTAGTGAAAGGTATCACCTACATTTTTTTTTTTTCAATACATAGCAGAGGTGAGGGTTTAACATTGAATAATTCTTAGGAAAGGGATGTTTGAAAGTGACCTGTAAATAGAACAGTTGGACTGTGAGTATAAGGGCCTGTTTCCACTACACGCAGATTCTGCATGCAGAAAACTGACTCCAATGAATGTCTATGGGCCTGTTTCCACTAAACGCGATTTTTCTGATGCAGATCTCCCATAGGCATTCATTGGAGTCAGTTTTCTGCATGCAGAATCTGCGTGTAGTGGAAACAGGCCCTATGAGTATTCTGTCTCCTTCAGTATGTTAACTGTGCACCATGATTCATTTTATTTTTTCATCAAGTATTTGCAGCAACATATGATACCCTTAAAACTCATCAGAAAAAAAAGTCACTTGTTTTATTCATGCAGGAACAGCGACAGACTGGGAAATGGAGTACTGTACGCTTCAGTGAATCCAGAATACTTCAGTGCAGCCGAGAGTAAGTAGCTCTTATCATTACTTAGTAACCAGGGGCAGACACTGGCTTCCTGCTATTGCAGATAGCATGTGTATTGTCATACTGTCATTCTTATGAAAACGTTCTTATAAAAGCTTAAAGAGAAACTCCGACCAAGAATTGAACTTTATCCCAATCAGTAGCTGATACCCCCTTTTACATGAGAAATCTATTCCTTTTCACAAACGGACCATCAAGGGGTGCTGTATGACTGATATTGTGGTGAAACCCCTCCCACAAGAAACTCTGAGGACCGTGCTACTCCTGGCAGTTTCCTGTCTGTGAACCTTGTTGCATTGTGGGAAATTTTTCCAACTGACAAAAAAGCATTCAGCAGCTACATCATCTGCCAACAGTAACAATGTCACCATGTAATAAATGTCAGAATGTAAGTCGGGGATTTAAGATTTTACAATGGGCAAACACTGACTAAATCATTTATACATAATTATTGTAAAAATGAAGCACTTTTTTTATTACATTATTTTCACTGGAGTTCCTCTTGAAAAAACCTTAAAGGTACTCTAAACAGTGCAGAAACTATGGAAAGATGCATACCATTTTGAAGCTCTCTTTCTCTTCTTTCCAACGATATATAAACCGCCTCCCTATGCCTTTTAGTTTTCGCTATTTTCGCGATTGAAATCGCGGCTCCATTCAGCTGCTGACTTTGGGGAAAAGTCGTCCTGTGTAATACAAGCAACTATGGAAAGATGCATACCATTTTGAAGCTCTCTTTCTCCTCCTTCCAACCACACATAAACCGCCGCCCTACGCCTTTTAGTTTTCGATATTTTCGCGATCGAAATCGCGGTGGCCGCAATTTCGATCGCGAAAATAGCGAAAACTAAAAGGCGTAGGGCAGCGGGTTATGTGTCGTTGGAAAGAAGAGAAAGAGAGCTTCAAAATGGTATGCATCTTTCCATAGTTTCTGCACTGCTCGGAGTCCCTTTAACTATGTTTTTGCTGTAACTCGCCCTCCAAGCCCCGTATACGCCAGCTTCTAGTGCATAGCCCCGCCCCCTTGCCGGTAAGTGCCATGGCACTCTGTATCTCCAATAAATAGAACGTGATATATGCAATGGTGATTTTAGACTTTATAGTCCCTTTCAGTAAATTATTTAGGATGTGTGTTGTAAGCAGCATTGTCTCCAATGGTTAAACACCTGTCCACAAAGATTTCATACCCATCTTTTTAAAGTAAAGTAATTGCAAAAACAGTGTTGACAGTGCACCACAGCAGATGATAGGACTCTAAATCAATAATATTAATAACATAATCTGCATGCTGGGCATTGAACTCTGTTTCACACACCTGTAGAGTGCTGTATACATCTTACTGTAGTGATATGACATAATGTCCATGTAAACAATGTATATATTATTACTCTAGAAAGCAGATACTGAAGTAAATCACAGCGCTGTCAGCTCATTTACAGGAAATCATCTGCCATCATGTACGGACACTATTGAGCCCTTTCAGCAACAACCCTTGCCTAGAGCTGTGTTGCTAAATTGACATCCACATCATTTTCTTGACAATTTATAATTTTATCTCCGTTCAGCAGACTATCAGTGGCTGAATGATTTTGATTTTATCCTACACTTTGTGTATCCTACTTTAAACCCCCCCCCCCCCCAAAAAAAAAATCACGAGGAGCTAATATTTATGAATGAGATTTGTAAAACGTTTTGGTAGAAGGGATCAATAAAAACTTAAAAGAAATCCTGTAATTAAAAAAAAAAAAGTCACCTGGGGGTATTTACCTCGGGAAGGGGAAGCCTCTGGATCCTAACGGGGCGTTCCCCGTTCTTCTCCGTCCCTCCGTTGTCCAGCTGCAGCCCCCTGAAGTGGGGCGATGTAAATAATCACCTTCCAGGTTCTTGCGCAGGCGCAGTAGTGGATCTTCGTTCAGATTAAGGCGGAAATGGCTGAGCCTGATTGATCAGCTCTACTGCGCAGGCGCAAGTCCTTGTGCGCCTGCGCAGTAGAGTGGATACTATCGGGCTCTATTATTTCCGCCTAGCCCGAAGGAAGAGCCGCTACTGCGCTGGATCCCGGAGAGGTAAATAAATCATCCCTTGTCAGGCTTGTCGGGGGAGGATTGCGGCAAGCTTCGGGGGAGCCAGCGCTGGATTGCCTGCAGCTACAGGGATAAGGGAAGCCTCATCAGGACCCTGAGGCTTTCCCCTCCCAAAGTACCCCCAGGGGTCTTTTTTTTATATACAGAGTCTCTTTAAAGGGAACCTAAACTGAGAAGGATATGGATTTTTCCTTTTAAAATAATACCAGTTGCCTGACTTTCCTGCTGATCATGTGTGTCTAATACATTTAGCTACAGCCCTTGAACAAGCATGCAGATCAGGTGCTCTGACTGAAGTCGGACTGGATTAGCTGCATGCTTGTTTCAAGTCTGTGATTTAGCCACTACTGCAGCCAAAGAGATCAGCAGGACTGCCAGGCAACTGGTATTTTTAAAAAGGAAACATCCATATCCCTCTCAGTTTGGGTTACCTTTAACCTTCCTGGCGGTAAGCCCGAGCTGAGCTTGGGCTATGTCGTGCAGGAGGATTTCTCAGGCCCAGCTGGGCCGATTTGGATACTTTTTTTTTTTTTTTTTATGCAACACGCAGCTAGCACTTTGCTAGCTGCGTGTGCATTCCGATCGGTGCCGCTCCGCGCTGAATCACCGTGCCGCCCCTTCCCAGACCCCGTGCGCTGCCTGGCCAATCAGTGCCAGGCGGCGCTGAGGGGTGGATCGGGACTCCCTTAGACGTCACGACGTCCATGACGTCATCCCGCCCCATCGCCATGGCGACGGGGGAAGCCCTTCAGGAAATCCCGTTCTTCGAACGGGATTTCCTGATCAAAGATCGCCGGAGGGATCTCCGCGAGGGGGATGCCGCTGTACAGCAGCTATCATGTAGCGAGCCCTAGGCTCGCTACATGATTTACAAAAATAAATTTAAAAAATAGTGCTGCGCTTCCCCCTGTCGGTTTCTAATAGACCGCCAGGGAGGAGCTCTCAATGGCTAATAATAATTGCAACTATACTGTAATGCTGTGCCATCTGCAACTAAAGGTGCCCACTTATGATACAATCCCTTTTTTTGTACGAACTTACCATTTCAGTGCAATAAGAGAGGTTACTTAAAAAAAAGTTTTTCAGATGCGATTGCTGTAATCCGTTCCTCTTTTCTGTTCCTGTAGCAAATCTGGAGGTTTGTATGGGGACAGTGTCTCTTACATGTCCCCAGCAGTCCCTGTCAACTTTCTGTCCATCTGTAGTCATTTTGTTTCCACCCCATCAACCTCATAGACATCCACATACTTTGCCTGACCATCTTTCAAGCCATCTACATTACTTTCTAGCCATCAGTAGAAATAGGGAGGTCTGTTCCCTGTGTACTTTCATAGTAAAGTGTGTGTGAGTATTTTTTTGTGTGCTTTTAAAGCAATTTTTACCCTGGAATCAGTAGTTGTTAGGACCTACGCTCAAGTTGGGGTTTTTGGGTGGCTTTTTATTATTTTTTGGGGGGTTTTTAATAGTATAAACTGAGTTTTATCTACTAAAATAGTTTTTTTAGTCCTTGATATGCTGAGAAATCTAGCTTGCATGCAGATTTAATCCAAATTGTGCATGGATTGGGCCAGTGCATTTGATAGGTCAAATGTCAAGCTCCATACAATCTGCATAAAATGTGTAAGTGAGCTGTACTTATTAACATCTCATTAACCATGTGTAATCTCCAGTGCACAGCTGTCCTACTTGAGTGTCAGGACCTTTGCATAAATGGCCATTTCTGCCCAGCAGTGGTCCTGCTGCTTTTTGCCATCGTTGGGAGGCTGAACTCACAAATTATGGCCTCTGTAGAATCTGATTTTTTATTTTTTTGTTTTCATACGGGTGAGCCACTCCTTCTGGAGGAATTTGAGGTAGCAGACAGCAGAATGTAGCTCCAGATGCACCAAGACCCTGGAGCTGTCTTAAGTCATAAAACATCTTTTTAGGTGCTTATCAATTACCCGACAAGCACAGTCTGAAAACTTGTTGTTCTTTCCTCCGCTTATCCCCTAATTACTTTCCACCTGAGTTCTGGCTTTCCTGAGCCTCGGGGTGATTTAATCTGTTGAAGAATTTTCTCTCCTCCCTTTGTTGTCATATCCCCTTAAATCTTCTGTGTTTGGATGGGTCAGAATTTGTAGTTTCCATGCATCTTTCTTACCACATGTATTATTGCTTTGACCTGTTTGTTCTTCGTTCTTGTTACAGGGCGTGTACCACACTCTTAATAAAACATGTACCTGGGAATGATCAAATATTCTCTAATGTTTAGCAGTTGTCATTTTTAAATGACCTACATCAAACCTGTAGCTTTGTTTAAACATTTCTATTAATTAAAAGCTATGGGCCTATTTATGTAGGGGTGAACAGAATGGTCACCAGAAAAATGTCATTAGTTTATTTTTCTTGAATAAATCTGTTCCCTAAGTTTATAAAAGTAGTGATAAGCTGAAAAGATTTCCACATTTTTTGGGAATCAACAGTTCAATATGTTTATAATTAGAGAGGGTCAAATTCAGAGTTGATGCAGGACTATGCAAATTCTGTATTATGCTTGCTAAACGGACCAATAAAATTCCACCTTGGTGGGATTTCAATGGTCTGTTTTCAGTTGTATAAATTTGCTTACAGAATTTGCATAATCCTGCATCAATTCTTTGCATCCCATTGACCATCCCTAGTTGTCACCACTTAACTATCATCTAATTAACACCACATAGTGTTGCTTGCCCCATTTATAAAGTTGGTATCAGACCCAGCCTCTGATCCCCACTTTAGGGTAATAATGGTAACTCTAGTCTATATCAGGGAAAAACTGGTGTCAACTTTAATTAATATGGTGTGGCTATAGGATTCTGGTGAGACCAACACATGGGCTTCAATTCACAAAGCATTACCGTATTCTGTTAAGCAGAAAACATATGATTTTACTGAACGTTTCCTCGAATGTCTTCATTAAGACTGTAATCGCATGTAAAAGTAAAATTACAGACTAGTGAAGTAAATGACCAACTTGTGTGGTAAATACATCAACAGATGTTAATTTGCAAAGATTAGAGCATTCAGTAAAACAAGGGAGATGTTCGGTATTTATCTCCAGCCTGGAGCTGTCAGTAAATAACAATCAGCTATTGGTTAAAATGGAAAGGCAAAGGGGCCGCCCAATAGGAGGGGTGGCCAGTAGGAGGGGCCACCCCATCTAAATTCTCACTTCATTGTTACCGGAGTACTGCTGGGTGGGGCATCAGAAAATAAACAAAACACAAGCTGCAGGTGGCAGCCCGTAGGTACAATGATTTACGTAAACTTGCTAAAACGATCACTAAACATTATTTCTGGGGATATTTAATCAAATTTTGCAAATACCATTGCTCCTCTTTCTCCTCTAACTTTATCCAAATAGAATGCATCTGATTGAAAACAATAAACTATCCATATTCTGACTGTTCGTTAGTGATTTAAAACCATTACAATGCGTGTGCCCCTTTCAAAGATTTATGTTTTGTCTAGCCTTTCTCTCAGAGCCCAATTTCTGCAGATAATTGTAGACCTTATGAAAAGACTTGAATTATATGCAGCAACTTGACCTACAAGTATCTCAGAAGAATTTAATAACCTTGGTTGTTTTTCCCCTACAGTGTATGTACCCGATGAGTGGGAGGTTCCCCGAGAGAAAATAACTATGAACCGTGAACTGGGCCAGGGCTCATTTGGCATGGTGTATGAAGGAATTGCAAAAGGAGTAGTGAAAGATGAGGCAGAGACGAGAGTGGCCATAAAGACGGTGAATGAAGCAGCCAGCATGCGTGAGAGGATAGAGTTCTTAAACGAAGCATCAGTGATGAAGGAATTTAACTGTCACCATGTGGTGAGTGACTTGCACATTTCCTAGTATTATTTCATAGGTCTGTAAGTTATGAATGACTAGAAGCTTCATGATACTGTTTTTGATGAATATGTTCTTCCTCTAGGTTCGGCTGTTGGGTGTTGTTTCCCAGGGTCAGCCAACCCTTGTCATCATGGAGTTAATGACACGAGGAGACCTCAAAAGTTACCTGAGATCTTTAAGGCCAGACACAGAGGTCAGTAATACTTAATCACACCTGGAACAGGTACAGAGTAACACCAATGCAGGGTAATATGTCTATTCAAGCCTCTTCTCTCCTATGTCCACATTTGTAAAACTAGTCCTTAACTCAAAGAGATTTAGGATGCTAGTTCTCAGTGACAGTGTTCTTGGGCAGTGTGTATGGTGTTCGGCACTAATGAAGCGTGTAGATGATCTTTATGAATCTGTGTTAAGCTGCCCATCAGTGATACAATCTTGATTGTACAATCGCACCAAATCTATGTTGTAGAAGGGTAAACTGAGTAAATATACTTTGGATTTAGACTTTATAGTCTCTCAATGGCT
This sequence comes from Hyperolius riggenbachi, assembly GCF_040937935.1. NCBI lineage: Eukaryota > Metazoa > Chordata > Amphibia > Anura > Hyperoliidae > Hyperolius > Hyperolius riggenbachi. The sequence goes on from NC_090648.1 coordinate 150,341,737, forward strand.
ACGACTCCAGGAAGTTGGTGACCTTTGACCTGGATCAAGTTTGGACTGTGCATGTGCAGTTTGTTCAGTGATGCCGCTTTGGAGTCTTTGAGATCATGGCATGTGCGACCCAATCTAGTTTCAGGTCACAGGTCAACTACTTACCGGAGCCACGACCTAACCGGACCGGATAACGAACTCCCAATACTCCTAATATTGATGTTTCAATCAAATATAAACTGGGGATGCCCTAGCTTTTGATATATTTTTGTTATATTCCGTGCTATTGAATCTAAATCAATCTAAAACAGAAATTGTAGGAATATTGCCAACTTAAGGACAATTTTTTTTATAGGATGTATCTTTATAGAACAAATCTTATCTATTAACGTATTGAACGTATCTTGATGGATGTATCTCTAGGCAGAATATTAGTGTGGTAAGAAGACTTTTATGATGGTTATAGAAGATATGATGTACTAGATTCAGGTTCATCCTAAATCCATGCACAGAAAGCACATCTCTCGCTCTTCATTACTGACTACAAGTCTGCTGGGGAGGTCAGCTGTGTGCTACATCTGGAGCACAGCTATTTAAAGACCTATGTTGCAGGTGGAGGTAAACAGGAAGCGAGTTAGAGGAGCTGTCTCTAAAGAATAAAGAGAAAAGGCTTTTGGTTCGAACGGAGTAAGGAAGTGGAATAAAAAGGGTAATTTGAGCAGAAAGGTCTGAGGTACCATCATTCTCAATTCTGCTTAGACATAGATCTGTAGAGCCTTCCCCTTCCCAAAGCCTTTCTGCCCTCCATCCATTTCATTGTTATTTATCTTCTCCAGTCCACAGGGATTGTAGGCAGTGGACTCTGTTTACAGGATCACAAGCTATAAAATATACATGAAGTTACAAATGGCTCCAATCAATGTACGTCGCCTTGTTACCTTGCAAGGGCTAGAGAAAAAAAAGTGAAGATGTGCAATAATATATTGTTATTAAGCCAAATGTTTTGTCCAGTGCTTCCTTCCTTTTAAAGGTCACCTGTAATTTTGAAGGAAAAATATATACTGGTAATAAAGTCTGGTAGAGACGTTAAGCATTTCCCCATCTTTTTAAAAATATTTTAGAATGTCTGGATTATTGAATTTTGGTCTGTGCCCCAGTAGGTCAAGCTGTAGACCACTTTCCTGTTCTATATACAGGTGAAAGTTGAAAAATTAGAATATCATGCAAAAGTCTACTTCAGTAATTCAACTTAAAAGGTGAAACTAATATATGAAACAGGAACCCTTTGCAGGTTTTTGGAATAATTAACTGATTAGAGTCGGTGACACATTGAGCCTAGAATTTTGAAGATTTTCACAATAGTCTAATGATCTGAGATTTTGATTTGGGGGTTCTCATAAGCTGTAAGCTGTAATCACCAAAATTATCCTACTAATATTATAAATGGGAAAGTTCGGATGTTTGTATGTTTGTTACTCGATCACGCAAAAATGGCTGAATGGATTTGAATGAAATTTGGCACACACTACATTACCTGGAATAAGTATAGGATAAGTACATTACCTGGAATAAAGTATTTGATACTTTTTAGTCCCATAACCAAAACGTGGGCAGAAACAAATACAAATTTCACTGGGAAATGTAAACAGCCATTCTTGCACTGTTAATGGTGGGGTCCCAAGCTTTGCACAGTGGGTGACTGGGATTAACCACTATGCATCCAGACCTTTTTTCCCATTTATGGACCAGAGCAGTTTTGACAGTTTAGCTATGTCCTTATTTAAACAGAAATAACTTTATCCCTACTTACGACACAGAAATGAAATATACCGGTATATTGTTTTTTTCAAGACAACCTAGGCTTTCATTGTATGCCATGTTTTTCCCTCGCACAATTTTGTTTTCTATTAATTTTAATGGGAAAACATAGAAGAAAATAGAAAAAACATTTCTCAGTTTTACCAATTCCAGTTTTAAAATAAAAAGTGCTACTGTAAATAAAAAACACAAATTTTGTTTGGCTATTCTTACCGCTTATCACAAAACTTAGATTATGTTCCGGTCACAATTTATGGTGAAGATATTTGATTCTGAAATTATATCAGCTAATTTATTTACAGGTAAATACTTCTGATACGTTACATAATCTATAAAATATGTACAAATAAATGTTCTACATGCTTTTTATTCAAAACATTTTAGAAAAAGCTTTTCTATACTGGAAAAACCATGGAAAGCATCTACAACAACCCCCCCCCCCCCCTTCTTAAATATCGGCAACTTAATTATAGGTGCCCTTTAACTTAGCTACCGTATATGCAGTCAGACCTGTGAGTGAAAGCAAGTAAGGGACTGCAGTCAGTATTCCTATAGGCTGTTGAATAAGACGTGCTCATTGATTGAGCACCCTAGGTTATTGCTCTGGTACCCTTACCAATATTATTTCCACTATCACTCAAATTCATCACTTGCCTGGAAAGTAAGGCAGTGTGTGGTACGCATTATGAATTCATTTAAAAGACACCTGAAATGAGAGGGATATGGAGGCTTCCAGATTTATTTCCTTTTAAGAAATACTAGTTGCCTGGCTATCTTGCTGGTCCTCTGCCTCTAATACTTTTAGCCATAGACCCTGAACAAGCATGCATGCTTGTTTCTGGTGTGTGATTCAGACTCTACTGCAGCCAGAGCCAGAGATCAGCAGGACATCCAGGCAACTACATATGGCAGCCTCCATAGCCTTTTCACTTCAGTTATCCTTTAAGGCACAATGTAAACTCCTAGAAGTAATTGCAGAGTATGTTTCTATTCTAATATACTCCGAAAAACTGCTTGCGTCAATGTAGTGTAGCCCGGTTCAACTCCCCCTGCTGTGAAGACGGAGGGTAGGAAAGTTAGATGCTTTACATATCTCATTTCCCCAAACGACTACTTTTTTTCTTTGCCTGTTTGCGGCCATATTTATATCCCAAATCCATCGCTGATGGTCTAAAACTCATAGCAGTACCTAAAGTGTGCATACATTGCAACAGATTTATGATGGAAATGCCCCCTCCAATCAATGCAAATGCTTTAGTAAATGTCCCCCTGAGAGTATTTGTGGGCTCATCTGTGCTCCATCTAAGGTCAGTCAGTTTACGCTGACTGTTCTGTGTAAGTGTTTGCAAGGTAATTGTCAATGGTTATGAGGTGGCTAAATCAGACTGTCATAGCCATCATTTTACAGTAAACTCAATCGCTGTAACTTGAACACTGCAAGTTCCTGTTTTTAACCACCGTCAACTGTGCAGCTTCCTAACTGCTATGTAAGTGCAAGTCTTTGAGGGTAGTAAAATGCCACTTTTTACCACCTTTAAAACCACTAGTGTAAACAAGACCTTAAAGTATATCTTAATGTTGATCTTACCAGTAGTTCCCCTCACAGAGAAAAGTGTACAGAGAACTTTGGTTTTGCAGATATCAAGCTGTTTTGGGGTAATTTTAATTATTATGCATATACAATGTTCATGTTTTTCTCAATGCTTTACAGAGCCCATAGTCCTGTTATTAACGGTCTATCAGAGAAGCTCACAATCTTATGTTTCTACCATAGTCCTAGTCTAAGTCTAGTCCTAGTCTAAGGTTAAAGTTTACTTTAAGTCTTTTATAATAAGTGAAAATAACAGTTTGATCTTGCCAACACAAGACCATTATTGGTTTATACAATTGCTAAATAACGTTCTCAACTTTGTCCATGTTGCTTAGACCAATGACAATTTGTTTTTAGGCCTCTTGCTGCTGAGTATCTCCAGGGCCCTGACATACAATGCTGTACCGTCTTAGGTCAGTATTAAAGCTTGGCACACACACTTCGTCATTTTAGGACCATCTTGGTCATGAATCTAAAGTGTACATATGTCCCTAGTGATGATGATGCCCAACCACATTATTTGCTCCTCACCCCACCTGTCAGGAGCCACTCCATCGTACACCACAACATTATCCATTTGTAGCCTATTACGGTAATTTTACAGAGCCAAATATTCTGACTTCCACACAGGCGTTTCCGATTGTGTTGGATCTCATCAGTGCAAAGAATGAACTGATATGGCTCTGTGAGTGGGGCTTCCAACATAGAGATGTGACACAGCACACAATAAAGTCACTAGGAATGTGTCACTAGTCTGAAGGAAACAAAAGCCCCCGTACTGAAAAAGCCAAGCTAAATATAATTTTGACTTCTTAAAGCGGATCTGAGATGATAATAATAATAATCCAAACATTTGTATAGCGCTTTTCTCCTTTCCAACTCAAAGCGCTCAAGAGCTGCAGCCACTGGGACGTGCTCAAGAGGCCACCCTGCAGTGTTAGGCCTCCCTGCAGTGTTAGGGAGTCTTGCCTTGAACTCCTTACTGAATAGGTACTTGACCTAGCCAGGATTCAAACCCTGGTCTCCCATGTCAAAGGCAGAGCCCTTAACCAGTACTCTATTCAGCCATGAAAAACAACAAGTAACTTGTCTATATATCTTATCTAAAGTTTAGATAGTTTACACAGCAAATCTAGCTGCAAACAGCTTTAATAGAATGATTGATTATTCCTGTGATACAATGACAGCAGCCATGTTGTTTGTAAACATTTTACAGAGGCAGGCTTATCTGCATCTTGAGCAAAAAAACCTAATCCCCCTCCTCCTCCTCCCCTCCTCCTCTGAAATCTCTGGCTAGTAATACCTCCCCCCTCCTCCTGCCCAGACTGAGCTCCCATGAGCCCTTGCTACTGTCTGAAAGTTCCTTGGCTCTCTGAAAACCTGTGGGTGTGGCTTCTTTAGTTTATAGGGAATTAGAGTATTAAGACAAAAACAAAAACGTATTTGGCTTGAGGAATGCCCTATAAACAATAGGAAAAGAACACAATTATGCAATGAGTAAAAGTTCACCTCGGATCCACTTTACAACACAAGGTATTTGCAAATATAGCTTCATGTGAGCAAGAAGGTACTCCCATAACGCATCACTTAGGTCAGCGAGTGAATATGCAAATGATTCTTTTGTATCCCAGAAAACTCAGGCACACATCCAGAGCAGCTGGCGTAGCCTTGCCTATAGCCTGATAATTTTACAGAACAACATACTTCAACTTACAGACAGCTGTTTCAGGCTATATCGGCCTTCATCAGTGCAGGGCATGGATTGATAGAGAGGTGATTGATTTCAGCCTAAAATCGCTCAGCTTATTTTCCACATTCCTTGGTCACCTCTTCCCAGACAATAAATCATAGTTGTGCCAGGTACCATTGTAAGAAGGTTAAAGGTCCTCATTACTTAAAAGAAAGTCTGCCTATCTGCATTCCAGTATCCAGGAAAGCAACTTCCAAATTCCAGGAACAGCACTTGTTTGTAGCCATCACCAGCATTCTAAATTCCAATGTTATGCGTTTATGAAGTGGGCTCGTGGTAAAACAGACTTGAGAAAATGGAGACGTTTTTATGCCTTTAGTTTAAGACTGTCTGTATTAAAGGGATCATAAATTGTTTAGAAATGGCTTAGTAATTTTTTTAGTTTCTAATGAGCTAATTAATTAATATTTGATCGATTAATGCATTATTGGAAGTGCTTTGTGTAATTATTTTGGCATGTATGCGAAGATGAACTCATTTGCTCTAATTTGTATCAGTCTTTTTACTGTATCACATCTGGCATTGTCTTCGGTAGAAGATATTATTTTTCTCATTATAATGCTGACATTTTTCTGTAGTGTATTCAGAGCTGTATGTATGGAGTTTCAGCATGAAGAAGCTTAGCATTTTAAGTGACTCTGATCACAGAGCAAATCAAGCGTTAACGCCTGCAGTCTTATAAATTAAGAAAGTGGGTGTAACCCAACGCTGGGGGCCCGTGGGCAGGAAACGTGCTGTAAATCGGGCCCACCAATCCTCCCTCCCTGCGGAGTTGCAAGGAAACCGAGGGTTAACACTTACCAGCTGAGCTGACTGTTTAAGGCTAAAGGTACCAGAGCTGTCCTGATGCCTATCGCTCCCCCTGTTCTTCTTTCTACCCCTCTGAACCTACTAATTGCCCTTCAGTACCCTCTTCAGGGTCGTCGGAGTCGGGCATCACTGCGCCTGCGCTGGCTCGGCTGCGCGCATCCTACAGTGCACAACTGCTGCCATGAGCGCTCTGCACATGTGCATGACATAATCGTGGTGTCAGACGCAGAACACTCCTGGCCACAGTCGTGTGCTGTAGGAAGCGTGCAGTCTGACCAGCGCAGGTGCAGTGATGCCTGACTCCGGCGACCTGTAAGAGGGTGCCGGAGGGCAATTAGGAGGATCGGAGGGGCAGAAAGAACAACGGGGGAATGGTGGGCATCATGCCCCCCGTTTCTCCTATATACTTCGGCTCTGGTATCTTTTAAGGCGCAATGACTAAGGAGCCATGTTTCTGCTCCGATACGCCTGTGCTATTTTACTGTGCTGTCTATTAATGCTGCAATAAAGATTGGACTTTTACTTCACCACTGGTGCAGCGGGATTCCTTCTTTGGATTGATCTTTTAAGGAGGGCAATTAGGAGGATCAGAGGGGCAATGAGAAGAACGGGGAACAGTGAGCATCATGTCCCCCATTTCTAATATATACTTTGGCTCTGGTATGCTTTAAAATAGCTGCCTGATCCATAAGTAGTGTTTCATGCTGTATAGACACTTGATGTGGCAGACTGCAAAACATGTGACATTTCCCTTAAGTACACACTTCGGTCACTATAATGCCAGGTTATCTCTCGACTGCCTTGATTTAAAGGGGAAAAAAGCCAATCTGAGGCTGAACCTGGTCTTCTTTCTCTAACGTGTTTTAGTTGATTTTATTGTCTGTTTTTTAGCATTGCTTTTACACATAAGAAATGCAAATTAAGCTGAACCTGTGTCTTTTACCCAATGGATTATTCCAACAGAGTTCGACATCAGTTAAGCTAAAGTTTACCCTTAGGCATCTGACTCACACCTTTGCTTCTACTGAAGTAAGGCCCATACACACGTCCGTTTTTTGCGTTCAGTCGTTTGCCCGCTAAATCGGGCGTCTGTACAGACTGTCGTTCGCGTGATAAGAGTGAGTTTGAGCGATCCGCCCGGCAAACGACTGAACGACGGGTCGTTCAAACGACCCGTCGTTCGCAAAAAACAGACGTGTGTATGGGCCTGTAGGCAGAATGTCCATTTCATGAATCGGTAGATAAGAGGCAGCTTGTAGTCTAATGACTCTGCAGTCATTTGAAAAATAAAGTGCAGCCGCTTTCAATACTAAAGATTCTATGTGTCAGAACATTCAAAAGAATAATCAACATCATAATGATCTTTAGTAGGTTCTAAAATGATTTAAATCTAACCTTACATAGCAGATCCCACTGTGTCATTTATTCAACAAAAAGGAAGCCAACATGGGGAAGCCATGTTTGAAAAATTAAATAAACCATATGATACAATAGCTTGTTGAACCACATTGAGTTGCAATAACTTGAAACCCCTCTAAGCATCTTGTTCAGGTTGAGGTCTGGGCTTTGAGTTTGCAACACATTGGTTCCCTTTTTTCTGCTATTCTGTTATACTGTAGAATTGCTGGTAACCTTGGGATCTTTGTCCTATTGCATGACCCAATTTTAGCCAAACTTAGCTGTTGCACAGATAGACTCCAATTTGACTTTAGAATACTTTTTGGAGTTCATGGTTAACTCAGTGACTACAAAGTGCCTAAGTCATCAGTCTGCAAAATGAGCTCAAATTATCACCTCTCCACCATGTTGGTTATGTTTCTGCTCATACGCTGTGTTTGCTTTTTGCCAAACATCTCCACTTTGATCTTGTGTGTCCAACTGAACGTTGTTCCAGGAGCTTTGTGGTTCGCTCCAATACAATCTGGCAACTATTAAGTCGTGCTACCGCATTCATTTTAGAGAGAAGAAGCTTTGCAATTTCTCTGCGCAAATGTCTTAAATGTTTTCCGCTTGTGAATAATCTTTCTCACTGTAGAATGATGTACCGGTACTTATATCTGTTATGACCCCTACCAGATTAATAGGCAGCAACAATTTCTTCTCTTAGATCACTGCTGATTTATTTCCTCATTGGCATTGTGTTAATACATACCTTAATGTTCTAGACTAGCTAACTGTCAAAACTGCTGCATTTTTTTCTGATCACCTGTTAGTTAATCGAGTGCATTTGATTAGCAGCACCTGTCTGCTATTTATCTTCTCTAATTCCTATGAAGTGGTTTTACTAAGGCTGGGTTTACACTGCACCAGATGCACAATGGTGCGTTCACAGTGTATCCACTCAGGATATGCTTTTGTCCCTTGTCTCATTCAAATGCTTACTATTGTGCATCTGGCCCATTGCATCCACCACCCGTCCAGTCCACCTTCTGCTGGCACATTCGGTTCCACCACTGCAGGGGACAAGCACTGATGCACAGATTGTAGTCCTGGTAGAAGCATTATCTGGCTTCCCTTTGGATTGCAAAAGAACAATTGGAATCCACCTTCCTTTTGAGAGAGGATACACATTGGTCTTTTGGAATCCAGTGGGGAGCTCCATGCTTTTGCCTAGGCTCCAAACTGTACAACCGTGCTTGTCCCTTGAAAGCACCCAAGTGGCAGCGGCAGTGGACCAGAGGTGACAGTAGACAGGTGAGTGAAAAAAAGGAGAAATGTATGTGGTGATCAGCCTCGTGGGGACAGACACTGTCCATTCTCATAGGCTTCCAATTAATTATGTCAGCATCCACTGTGTCGACTGTCCATATCCACAATTGTGCACTGTAGAGCCTTCAGTTTTGCTCAACGGAACTGAACGAATGGATCCATTCTGAATGAAGAGATGCATAGGATACATTAGCATGTCTGCTGATCCCATTCCATTCCGCCCTGATAAGCGGAACAGTGTTTATGGCAGTGTGAACCCAACCATAGTTATGGTGGTGATCATCTGAGGTTAAGACCTGCTGAGGAACTAGTGATTTATGACATCCTGATTTGCAAAACATTAGTGTGTACTTTATTTTTCTCATGACTGTAGTTCATACTGCATGTGATTCCTCGGATTTAGTGAGGGTATACAGCACTAGCACAGTGCTTGGAGAATATAAACACTGAATGTTTCAACGCTATACAAATGCATAATAATTACGCTATGTTGTTGCTGCTGGCGGTCTATTGTCGAAGTAAATAATACCCTTTTTGCCTGCGGTATCTCCTGTTGTCAGTTAGTGTCTGTGGGAATTATCACCACAAGCAACATGTCACTGCATTCCAATTATACACAAGGATGAAATATTTGGTATTGGTATTTTATAGGTGACCATTTCCCTTTTTGTTGTAGAACAACCCTGGGCAGCCTCCCCCCTCATTGAAGAAGATGATCCAGATGGCAGGAGAGATAGCAGATGGGATGTCATACCTCAATGCAAATAAATTTGTTCACAGAGACCTTGCTGCCAGGAACTGCATGGTTGCAGAAGACTTTACAGTAAAAATTGGAGGTAAGGCTAAATGTTTAGGTATTACACACAGGGCACATAGTCATTTATATCTTTTCTTGCTCCTGAAGGAGGGCACTAACAAATCTCTCTGCAGCTGTGACAGATGCTATGGCCAATTCTGTGCGCTACTGCCAGTCATCTTGCTGTGCCAGTATGTTTAGAGGAAGAAGCCAGTGCCCCCCACAGAAACCACGTAACCTCATGGAGAACATATTGGAGGCCTATTCAATAAAAGTAGTGATCTCAAAAAGATCTCCACTTATTATTTGTTTATTTTGAAATCCTGTTAAAAAACGATATTGGAGAACTGCCACTTACTAATATCCCCTCAATTGGTGATTGAAATCCCCATTTACTTTCGTTACAAGATAAAAAATGCCAGACTGCCAGTGCTCTACATGTGACCATTCACTACTTTTCAATAACAGTTGTGGCAAGAATGAACAGCGGCCTATTGACGTCCATCGGCAAAGCGTACTGCCACTTTTAAAACTGGTGATCAGAGCCAAAATTGAGTAACGTTTGAAACAAATGCTGCTGTTCTGCAATATGTTCTGTGGGTTTCACTGCTACCGAAGTCATGATTACTATGATCCCAATCAGGTCTTACTGTTGTTTAATCAGTGTGGCGATTAATGATAGTTGTTGTTTTTTTTCCTTTAAAGGACATCTGAGGTGGAAAAAAAAATGTGATAACTATTGTATCTATCTTCCTTCTTCTGAAAATGACTTTTTTTTTTTTAGTTGTACCACAGTTTTATTTTATATTTTAATCTAATTTTTAAGTTCTTACTATTTCATTGTCTCTGCTCAATGACACATTCATTCAAGTATGCTAGAGCTAAAATCTATGAACTCTTGCCCCTTTTTATCTATTTTCTGCTCTCAGACGCCATTTTCTGCCAGGAAAGTGTTTTATGACTGTAATTCCTTATCTGTGAGGGCTATGCATATAGTCCAACCCGGTACCGACCCAGACAAAAACGGACACTTGCATACCTGATTTTATTTTTTTTTTTACTCTTTCAGGCAAAGAAAGTAACAAAGGGACATAGCAGTTATTTGTGCACTTGGCACTGTCCATACATATGTCTATCTCATCATGTCACGTGTCACCTCAGGTGTTCTTTAAGTCATGCAATCCTTTCAATTAAACACCACATACAGAAATGTGATAATAGGAAAAATGCCTCTGCCATATTTTAACTAGTCCCAGTTATCTATGCCCAGACCAAGCACGTGAGCAAGCATTACTCAATGCGATGGGGCTGTTGTGCCTGTCCTGTCTTCCCCTCTTCACCCCACCTTGTTTCACCGCTATGAAAAGCATTGTACTCATGTGTATTTTAGCCACCATATGATGAAATGAAGCAGCAATTTGGATGGTGCACCAATCTTACCTTGTGTACAAAATTATTGTTATATTATTGCAGAAAACAACTGCAATTTGCATAGCTGTACCAACAGTAGACAAAACTAACAGGGGATTGCATTCTCCAATTGGTTAAGTTTTAATCTGAGCTTTCTGTTCTCTCTCTCTGTTGGTCTCTGAATTATCCAGACCTTAACCCAATCAAGCAAATCAATTGACCTGTTTGATGACTCGATCCACCATTCTGTCCCATCAGCAACTGTCGGTCACAGCGTAGTTTATAAGGCATTCAGCATCATGCATGAACACAATTTAACGCACACAGTATGGCCCACAGCATTGCTGGCTCATATTAACCGACAACTCGATTGTGTTGTGCGATAGTATTCCTGGGTGAGTTACATCGCAATGCACAGAAAAGCTTTATCTACTGTGAACAGTAACATGAAAGTCAGAGGACTTTCCTGTTACCATGCGTGTTGCACACTATGTGTGGTGCGTCATAATGAACAGCAGCGCAAACAAGTATGAAAGGTCTCTTAGTCACTCATATGACGTTTGTCTGCCCTCTGTGCTGCCAAAGGTAGTTATCTTAATACTAGCAGGTGGTCATAATAATGTACCTCGGCCAGAGCAGGGACAAGGTCCTTCAGCACCCAAGGCTGAGACACCAAAGTGCGCCCCTCCACCCCTCCCACCCCAGCCGTCACACACGGATTGCTATTAGACTAAGAGGGCCACAGGGCCCACATCCTCCCCAACACCTTAATATCTAGTTATCTGGCTTGCAGTCACTGCTATGTATCCCCTTTTCTTATTTCTTTCTGCTTCATACACAATTAGGAATGACAGCTGAATGAATTGTGCGCCCGCTCCTACACTGCGCCCTGAGGCTGGAGCCTCTCCAGCCTATGCCTCGGCCCAGCCCTGACCTCGGCAGTGTATACAGTGTAAAACATAGTTCCATTTATAAAATGGAGTTCTAGTTATTGTTTGTATAGTGTCATCGCTGAAGAAGAGTACTTTTGATCCATTGCATCCCTGCCAGAGGTTAGGGTGGCACTTCCCCCCACCCCCCCACCTGGTGATTTACACAGTACATCTTTCCACGCACCCTCTGTATGCATGCATAGTTAACATGTTACAGATGACATCATGTTCCCATATTTATGAGAACAGAGGTGCCTGATCTTAAAGCAGTGGATTCCATTGGTAGACATTGCAATAAAGGCTTTGCATTTAATAAGGCATTTACAAAATGGCTGGACATTATTCAGTGAATTGTAAAATCTAAATATAGTAAAAAAACTGAATTACAGGTCAATGATAAAACTCTGTGCTAGCCTAATTGTTGTTCTTGGTGCCATGTGGTCTCATTTAATGTAATGAATGCATTTTTTATGTAATCTTTATTTATGCTTCTAAATTGAAGCCGTATCAGCTTCTGCCCCCACACAACACAAGGAGCTGCATGTACTTTTGTAATGATTGTTTTGTTTTCCTTCCAGACTTCGGAATGACCCGAGACATCTATGAGACAGACTATTATCGTAAAGGAGGTAAAGGTCTCCTTCCAGTGCGTTGGATGTCTCCAGAATCACTCAAGGATGGAGTCTTCACTATCCATTCAGATGTCTGGTAATTACTGATAACACATATATTCCTGATAACATGCCTTACAAAATGCTGCCTGCCTCAGTCTGAAGGCTTTTTCTGTTTGTGCACAGAAGTCAAGGTTAAAGTGTGACTCCTCCTTATTCTATTTAGGACTTTGTGAAACTGATTTTGTATCTTCTCATGGTTCCCGTTTTTTTGTTTTTTTTTAACCCTCTGCAGGTCGTTTGGTGTTGTCTTATGGGAGATAGCCACGTTGGCAGAACAGCCATACCATGGCATGTCCAATGAGCAGGTTCTCCGGTTCGTTATGGAAGGCGGGCTCTTGGAAAAGCCAGACAACTGTCCGGATATGCTGTATGTTACCTTGTTATGTTGTCTTTCTCTTCCTTACAGTAATTCTGATGTAGATAAAAGATGCAAGGCTATCTATGTAGCATAGTACAGTTACAGTCCACAGACAAAGGCTTACATTTAAACCACAAAGCATGCATCATTGTGATTGGACATTGGAGAGATTCTCCTTGGTTCCTGCACCAGGTGATACCACAAGCGTCGAAATCTCTTCAGTGTGGGAAGCTGACTATGAAACACTGATAGGGTCTTACTATTGGGTAATCAGAGAGAAAGAATAATAGAGAACATAAAAGAGAAAGTGAGAGAGAAATTTAGAATGATTAGGCTTGTTGGCTTCTGCAGTGGACAGGTAGTAATAGGAACCATTTGCACTCTATATAATGTACAGCAGAAAAAAGAGTGACCATTTCAGAAATATTACAGAAATTTGCTAAAAAAAAACATGTTGTAGGCCTCCTTCGCCCTTCAGTAAACTCCAAACCAAGCGCTTCTATATCGATGGAATGTCTTGTGATCATCAGCACCACCTTGATTTTCCACCCTGAAATTGAAAATTCAGCCTTTCCACTGATATCAAGATACCTGCGGCGTAGTTACTGGGGATGCAGAGGAAAGCTGCTTTTGGTGTTCTGTATCATGCAATACCAGTGCCAGGGAGGCAAGGGTGGTGGGTAACATTTGCATTGGGGCCTATGGCACTGCAGCTATGCCACTGCACATACTGTTGATTGCTGTGCATCACTCTGCAGCATGTTAGTAGCCATGAAATCTCAGTGGAGTTATATCGGTCCAGTGACTTTAATAAATAATGAATAGAGCTGCAAATTTGCCAGTATCAACTAGGAGGCCAAATATCAACCTGGAAGGTTTCAGCATAGCAGCCACAGACATGAAGGTAAATTTAGATATAGATCCTGGGACAAATATAATAAAATACAACTTTATACTGCAGATTAAATGTGCCATGCATATAAGCAATGTGCTAAAAATAGGTGGGGAATAGAGGCAGTATGGGGAGAGATTCTACATGGGACAGCATAGCACATCCCTAGATGAGGGATGAGAAGCCTGTCAGCGTGTTTAGGAGAATACTAATAGCAATCCTGAACTTGCCCCTGGGATTTGTATGTTTATGGGTCACACTTTGTGACTGTGAGAGCGATATTGCTAGTTCTTCCTCCTTTGTGAGTGTGAACTGTCACCAGAGCTTAGACAGAACTCCAGCAGTCAGTGCACTCCCTCTGCCTGCTGCAAAACATGTTTGTTTTTGAGCTCGCTCTGAATATCACTGGATTTTTCTAAAGAGGCCTCTGGCGGGGACAACCATCTGACTTGATGTCCTCCTAAGCACAGGCCACCCTTTCTGATCAGATCTGAGATTTCTGTGCCTCTGGAGATCATGTTGCCCTTATTTTGGACAGCTCTTAGTCATGCATCATAAATGTATGATTCATAGTTTGCTATAGTAACTGAGCTAACAACAGCTATCACTGAATACACAGCAGGGCAACCAAGCTTCCGCATGCATCTGCTTTCGGTTGACCTTGAGTAGTTTATTTTCTTATAAGCAATAGATTGAGAGTATCCATTGTATAGAATGGCATGTTGGTTCTGAGAGTGTTTTCCTCTTGCAAGTATCTAAAATGTCATTCACATGTTCGTGACTTATGTGCATTAGTTGCACAATGCATGAAAACTAGAGGTTGCTTGTTGTATTATTATACCCAGGTCATATCATGGGTGACCTGTACTGCTACTTTGGCTTATTCAATAAACTTTGCATGGAGCAACCCACTCAGGGCAGAACACTGTACTTCCAACAACCAGTTAGAATGCTCTTTGTATTGCTGAATGTATATTTAAAAGAAAATGCATGTTCAGCCATAACCAGATGTAATTTTTTTTTCTTGAAGAGTAATTTCTATATTAGAGTACTACAGGCAAGCTGCTGCGGGTTTTTCCATTCCATTGTAACCATTCACACTGAATCAGATGCTGTCAGTTATAACTGAACAAACAACTGAGTAGCAAGGAAATGTCCATGTTTCCCTATGGGTCAGCTTAGAGTAGATGTTTTTAACTGAAGCTTTGTCACAATGCACTGCTATGATCAGTTAAAACGCATCAGTTTTTCAGCATTCCTTGTGAATAGGCCCTTAGTGTAAGTAATACTTTGTAATTGCAATGGCCAGAACAGTTTGTAGCTTTCAGTGGTGATCTCTATGTCTCCATCAAGCTATACCTGTTAGGTTGATAGATGACCAGATCATCAGAAGCTAGCAACACCCGTATCTACAGTTAGCAATAAAAGTATTACCTAGTGAAGCATTTGCTACTTTATCAAACATTGGGCCATATGCAATTCAAATTTTCTCATAAGTTTTCTCCTAGGTGATATTTTGACACCTTATCTATAACATGCCTTTTAAGTCACCAGCAAGCAAGAAAATACTCAGAATAATGTTGACAGCACTCTTTCCACCTACTTTTTAGCATCTTTTCAACTGCAGAGTGCCAAAAAGTTATTTTAAACAGAAGATAAAAATTTATCTCCTGGGAGAAAACTTAAAGGGACACTGTAGGGGGGTCAGGGGAGAATGAGTTGAACTTACCCGGGGCTTCTAATGGCCCCCCGCAAACATCCTGTGCCCGCGCAGCCACTCCCCAATGCTCCGGCCCCGCCTCCGGTTCACTTCTGGAATTTCAGACTTTAAAGTCTGAAAACCACTGCGCCTGCGTTGCCGTGTCCTTGCTCCCGCTGATGTCACCAGGAGCGTACTGCGCTGGCCCAGTATGGTCTGTGCTTGCTCCTTGCGCTCCAGGTGCCATCAGGGGAAGCGAGGACACGGCAACACAGGCGCAGTGGTTTTCAGACTTTAAAGTCTGAAATTCCAGAAGGGAACCGGAGGTGGGGCCGGAGCATCGTGAGTGGCTGCATGAGCACAGGATGCCTGCCGGGGACCATTAGAAGCCCTGGGTAACTTCAACTCATTTTCCCCCGACCCCTGTACAGTATCCATTTAAGAGAAAAGGGTGAGTTGAATAAGGGCCAATGTGTTTTACTATATTGTGCTGTTTCATAAACCCTGACCATAGCAGCCAGTCAGAGGTCAGTGTTCACACACACGCAGACACACTATATATTTTTTAGGTCTTATTGACTATGGCATGCATTTCACCACATTGTACAGTGCAGAGAAATGCATGGCGCTTTGGGGAAATATGTTTGGTATTCTGCCGAGCATTGTAGAAATGTTTGGCACTCAGGAGATATTTTAGTGCAATGTGTTGCATGGAAGCTGGATTCAGTACAACTGTATTTGGGCAGTCCCGCACTGCATGGCAATGTCTAGCAACTGGTGTTTGCATTGCGCAGGAGCGCTTGGTGAATTTACACTAATTCCATTTGATTTGTCACATATTTCATTGAGAATTTGCTCTAGGTGTTGTGTTTGAATAGAATTGGTAATGTGTACATTCCTCAGTTAATAGAACGGTTATCTCGTAAACACACCATTTCACCTTGTGCTTGGCTATAGGCTGTATGAGAGAGTGAAAGCAATCTCCATCCTCGAGGGTGATTTGTTGGGGAGGGGGCCAGGGTCTGGTGTGTGCACATGATTCCTTCTTCTCCCTGTGCAGGAGGCAGCTCCTCCTTGAGATTCAGTAAACAAGGTATTAAATCCACACGGGAGGGGAAGAGGGGGATTAGAAAGCCTTCCATTTATGGCAAGAGCTGGAAGCATGGTCAGTGCGGAATGGCTGGAGGAGCGTCGAGTGACAGAGCTCTGTATGCACGTCAGACGTCTGGCTTCCCAGCTCAGGCTTGTTTCCCCAATGTGGACCCCACGTGAAGGGGCCAGGAGGGTACAGGAGAGATCCTGTGTGCAGCACAGACTTGGAGCAAAACAGATCACTGACAGGAACGTGCTGGATGGAGATGAAGAGGACTGTCCTTTTCCTTACAATCCGTTAATTTATAGTCATAGACCAACACACACTTTACATGCAGTAAGCTAAAACATGCTGCAGTAATCACTTAACATCAGTAAGCCTATATTTTCATCACTTGTTAAATTGTAATTCCACCTTTGTTGAAAAATAGGAAAGCCTTTCCATTCAGCTGCACAAATTTCTGGGATTATTGTCAGGTGTTATTTGAAATGGCATACCTTGATTTTGAGTATTTTATTTCCCAGTCCCTCCATCATGATCCTAACAGGCTATCAGGATGGGAGTCTCAATGTTGCTGGCAGTCTCTCAGTAAGTGCAGGATTGGGAAAGAGCTAGCAATACATTCTGCTCTGTGCGGTTGATAATACATGCAGGAGGATGAAATTCGTAGGCGGTTTGTATGGACAGTACAGATTCTAGGCTAAAAAAAATTGCGTAGATTGTGCATGTAGTTGGTTTTGGAAATTGTGCAGTTTAACCAGCTGAGCGGTCTGGACGAGCTCAGCTCGTCCAACACCGCCAGCGGCTGCCGCTCAGGCCCTGCTGGGCCGATTTTAATGAAATAAAAAGCAGCACACGCAGCCGGCACTTTGCCAGCCGCGTGTGCTGCCTGATCGCCGCTGCAGCCGCCCGAGCCCAGCGTAGCCGGAACAAACAGTTCCGGCCAGCGCTAAGGGCTGGATCGGAGGCGGCTGACGTCAGGACGTCGGCTGACGTCCATGACGTCACTCCGCTCGTCGCTATGGCGACGATGTAAGCAAAACAAGGAAGGCCGCTCATTGCGGCCTTCCTTGTTTATTATGGGCGCCGGAGGCGATCGGAAGAACGCCTCCGGAGCGCCCTCTAGTGGGCTTTCATGCAGCCAACTTTCAGTTGGCTGCATGAAATAGTTTTTTTTTTATTTAAAAAAAACCCTCCCGCAGCCACCCTGGCGATTTAATCAGAACGCCAGGGTGGTTAAGGTTATGTCGATTGGCAGCCAGCTAGTAAACATTTGTTAAGTGCTGATACTGTATGTGTTTGTAGCAAAGTTTTTGTGAGCGTGGAATTTTGCTGAAGTGGTGTTTACCATGTTAGCTATTTAACCTGTTAACTGTTCACTTCAGGAGCTGACAATACACGCATCGGGCATATTTATCAAGACATAATTCAAGACAAGACAAATAGCATTTATATTGTGCTTTTCTCCTGGCGGACTCAAGGCGCCAGAGCTGCAGCCACTTAAGGTGCGCTCCACAGGTGACCCAGGATCATTAGGGAGCCTTGCCCAAAAGCTCTATACTGTTTTACATACTGGCTTGAGCTGGGATTTGAACCCGGGTCAAAGGCAACTCCATTACCAGTAAGCCTTACACTATCCAGCTGCAAGGTACAGATCTTGCAGGTTGCAATCAGGTACAGATATTATAGGTATTAGGATTTCTGTTGTCCAATGTATTCATGATCAGGCGGGATGGTGTCTATACAGCATCACCCATTTTCAGCAACCAATGCAACTTGGGGGAATAGAAGGTTAGTATTGCTAGTTCTGGAGAGTTTTGTTTTTTTTCTTTTGACTTTTTTCTTTTTTGATTCATTTCTTTTTTCTATTTCTTATTTTATTTTACCCCTCTTCTTTTTTTAATGGCACAACAGATGCTGCATACACTTTTGTATTGGGCAGACAAGTTAAAAAACAATGTAACAAAAGTCCGCTCATAGTTTTAAAACGGGGCTAACCTTGCAGAGCTGCATACAAGCTGCGAGTCTGAAGGATGTAGGTCACTGTTATGCTTGCTGTACTGAACTTTTCATTTTGTACTTTTTCAATGACGTTACAGTTAACCTTGTTATTTGTTAAGGGTCCACTCTTTTTCAAAACAAACCAGTTTGTACTTTACCAGATTTCATTGGATTTATGCCACCTTTGCCATCTACAAAGCTTTCTTAGTTTATTTCAGCGCTGTGGAGTCGGTACAAAAATCTTCCGACTCCTGATTTTATGAAACCTCCGACTCCAGGTACCCAAAATTGACTCCTTAGTCTAATTTTTATAAAGGCTATGGATTTGGTTCAAAAATCATCCGACTCTGACTCCTCAATTTACTGAAACCACAGACTCCAACTCCAGGTACCCAAAATTGCTCTGACTCCTTGACTCCAACTCCACAGCCCTGATTTATTTTACCTAAAGGGAACCTGAAGTGACAGGCTTACGGTGGCTGCTATATTTATTTCCCTTTAAAACAATACCATGCCTGGTAGTCCTGCTGATGTTTCTGGCGGCAGTAGTGTCTGAATCACACACCTGTAATAAGCATCCTGTTAATCCAGTCAGAGCACCAGATCCGCATGTTTGTTCAGGGTCTATGGCTAAAAGGCAGAGGATCAACAGGACAGCCAGGCAATTCTCATTGTTTAAAAATAAATAAGTAGTCCTACCACTTCAGATGTGTTCTAGTGTACACATGCACAATTACTGTTGCCCTTAATTGTTAATAGATTATTAGGGCCACCGTTTAGGGGATGAGTGCTATACAGATATGCAGCTCTGCTGTAGCTGAGCAGCGTGCACTGCTCAGTGGAGGGGAGGGGGGGGGGTTGAGTCATAAGGCAACAAGTGAGCGGTGTCCTGCAGCATGGGTAAGTAAAGAAAACAATGTACTCATTCATCATTTGTTGTTCAGCCATCCAGCATGGTGGACTGCTAAATGAACACATGGGGTAGCTGTACACACGTTACAGTGTCACCGTGGCAGAGCTTTCTCTAGCGTGTATATGAGAGACTGTAACGTATTGCCGCTGCCTGTGCCTCTTCTGTGCATATTCCCTAGAGAACAGAGTGTAGGCAGCGCTTCCAAATACAGAAGGCTGCACCTGAGTTGATTTAGCTGCAAAGAAGTGCAGAGCTCCAATGGACTATATTACACAACATGCATTCAAACAGGTACAGCAATGGAGGGCGTTAGCTTCAGCAATAATGTGTGCACAAATCATTCCTACTAGACTTTCCCATGGCGGTGACGTGCCCCCTCGGGCCTAACCTAACATTAAAAGTAGCCTGCATCCAATCTGCATTCAAATTTTAGATTAGGGACTAGCACATACATTTGCACTTAATTTGCATAAGTTTGCATCTGATTTGGATTCAAGGTGTGTATTTAGCCCCTGGGGGTCTGTACACGCCCCTGATGGTTTATAAGCCAATTGCAGCCTGTGAGCGCTGTCATTTTTGTTTGTCTGTGTATATTCCCTATCTGCTATATAAAAAGTGTCTTTCTTTCTGCAGGGGTCTTCTCCCTCTCCTCTCCTGTCCTCAGGGGCGTAACAATAGACTCTGCAAGGGATGCAGCTACAGGGTGGCCCAGAAGCCACAGGGGGCCCCGTCCTGAGAGACTGACAACTAAGGGCAAGGAGAGAAAAAACTTTCTGCTCTCTGCACAATTGTTATAACAACTGCATCTGCTCAGCATGTGTGTAACAATCACCCCTGCGACCCTGCCATCACTGGGGCCCCCAGAGGCTTTGTGGGCCCCTCCTCCTCTCTCTCCCCAACTGCAAGTGCAGCCAATTACCAAAGAAACTTCCGAATTTCACAGCGGAACACTCTGCTGCCATTCGCTGGCTCCCGATCACGTGGGTTTCGGGGACCAAGCTATCATTTTTGCAGGGGGGCCTATTAAGTCTAGTTACGCCCCTGTCTGTCCTTTTACCTTCACTGATCTGCTGTGTTGACTATCGGTGTCCAGAATCTTTACATACACTGAACTGTTACGTTAATCGGTTTTCACAATAACTGTTTTGGGGTTTTTTTTTCTATGAATCTACGAAGTATTCTTAAATTTTTATTTATGGTTATACGTTACAAAAAGTTCAGGGAGCCGGCTGGTTTGCTTTAAAGTACATTTATAACCTCTAGTGATGAGATGGTATTTTGCTTCGCTTGAGGAGCAGGTACTGAACTGGATACTTTACAGATGAGTGCCTTATCTTCAACGGCAATATTTAAAAATACATTTGTGCCCAAAAATTCATTGTTATTACTACAACTTACTGTTTCTCTCTTGTTATTTTAGGTTTGAATTAATGCGCATGTGCTGGCAGTACAACCCTAAAATGAGACCCTCTTTCCTGGAGATAATCAGCAGCATTAAAGATGAGCTTGATCCAGCGTTCAGAGAGGTGTCATTTTTTTACAGTGAAGAGAACAAGCCACCAGACACAGAAGAACTAGACCTGGAGGCAGAAAACATGGAGAGCATTCCATTGGACCCATCATGCACCCTTCAGACATCTGAGCATCATGTGGGGCACAAGGCAGAAAATGGTCCTGGCGTAGTTGTCCTCAGGGCTAGCTTTGACGAGAGACAACCTTACGCACACATGAATGGGGGGCGCAAGAACGAAAGGGCGCTGCCTCTTCCACAGTCCTCGGCCTGCTGATCCAGGCTTGTGGTCTGACGGACACTTGTGGAAACAGAGACCCTTGTGTACCTGTAGGACAGAATCCACAGGAGGCTTCCTCCATATCCGTGCAAACACTAATCCACTTTCTCTTTTTGGTTTGACTTCAGTCTCTTGCTAAGTCAGCACTGGTGTACTTGCTCACGGATGGACTTAGCATGTCAGACCAGTGCCCCATCTTACTTCTGTGTGTCATTGTAAGCGTGTACTTGCTCTCACACACAACAGGGCTGAAAGCACTTCTTCTGCATCATGTTTGGGTCGGATGGAAGCAAACTACTTTATACTTTTGGCTCACTATACAAAAGGACTTGTTTAGTAAATTAAAGCCTATTGCAACCCAGAAGTCTATTTAATTCTGCCAGTCTTTGCCAAATAGTTTTTTGTTTTTTTTTGTTTTTGTTTTTACAGCATGGACAGTGCGGATGTATGAAGTCTCTTTTTCATATCACAAAGCCCATGCGCACTCTATTGTTTTACCTTTTTGGGGGGTGGGGGGCGGGTGGCTTTATGGACTAATCACCTTCTATTTTATTTTTTCCTCCACTAGTGATGAGGCAAAAATCGTCTGTCTCAGTATAGAAATAATATATATTATATGAGCATTTATAATATATATTATATGATAAGTGGAAGAAACTAGCGAAAGAAGTGTTGAACAAGGATTATGGTGAAGTTCAATCCATCTTTTTCAGGGGATCATTGTAAGACAGCGACTGATCTAGCTCTTTGACAGAAGAAAATGTTGTTCATCGTGAAGGATGTAAGCCTGTTGGAAATCTGGAATTCTGTTTCCTGCGCTGGAATGTTCTAGAACAACGGACTTGCCTTCCCAATGCCAGCTGTCCTCACATCTCCCTGAAGCAAATATCTCACGCCTCATATGTATAAGTACATTGATTTTGTTTAAGGGTAAGGTAAGGGTGGGATTTTTTTTTTTCTTCTAAGACTTTTGTAAAAGGTCCTTACAGTTCAATGTGAGGTCATAGCACCATTTACATACGCATTTTGTGTCCCTTTTATAACTTTTTTATGGGTCAGATATTCATCTATGTCTGTACAGAAAAGGCTGCTATTTTTTTCTTTATCTTTTTTGTGTATTTAATCTATGATAGAAAAAAAATGAAAAAAAAGCACCTTCAGGTCTACTCTTCCATCTCCTCATGTTCCTATAAATTTTGCTTCTCATTTCCGTAGGGCTTATACACACATACACACACACAAAAGGCTTCCATCGACTGGAATGGGAGATTTTGATGGATTTGCAATGTGGCGTGCTATTTTCAGACACTTCTATATAAGCCCCCATTTGCGTCGTCCTACGATTCCCCCACATTGTACACCTCCCACAAATGAACTTTGTAGTATTAGCCATTTAATTGTTCATTGCCTTTATGTGTGTGCATGATTAATTTTTTTTTGTGTTTCATAGCAGTGTAAAATCAAGTGTTTAGAGGAAGGGTGGTGGTGCAGAGAAAGTATCTTAAGATATGGTGTATAATTATTGTCCCTTTATCTCCTCACACAGCTCTCATTCTGTTATGTTGCAATGCGTCAAACTACAACTCAGGTCAAAAACAAATGAAAAAAAAAAACAAAAACCATCACACGGTTTCACATGAACGCTGTTTATCCCTTCCTAGCATCAGAGCCCATTGCTTGGCTATGGTTACAGGATGGCTTTTATGTTTTTCCATCTCTATCTCCTGTGCATGTGTGTGCGTGTGTGTGGTTTAGTTCTTGGATACTACACCAAGCTTTAAGTCTCAACTTCTATTTTAAAAACTTTTTTTTTCATTAGCCTAATTGAAAAACCCTTCCATCCCAAGGACAAATTGTTGCACAGACCAAATTCTTTGAAAGGAAACCTATTCCATTCTGCTTATCACGGTTCAGGAAGCCCATCTTGTGGTGCCTTGTTGCAACTACATACAAAATGTTTAGGGCTCTAAAGGCAGTGCAGTTCATCCCTGCCTCATTCCCAAGTATGTTAATTAGAATATTGGATGGCGGAAACTGAAACGTGACTAAATAAAGTTAAAATAGCTACCTACACTTTCAAAATAACATGCTTTCAAATACAGTCCTCTATCAGAGCAAGACTGTATGATAGAAACGGATTGCTTTGCGACAAGATACTATAAAATACGACTCCTTTAAACCCTCTGTGGAATAAATGAAGCTCAGTGTAGAAGAGAGGGACCCCGTTTGCAAAGGGTAAACCATAGCTATACAGAGAGATCAAATGGCATTGCAGAGGGTCAGTGATTACCAGCTGAAAAAGAAAATATCTGAAGCAAAAACAAACCTTGGCAGAGCATGTCCTCACACAGCAGAGGGAGAGTGATTGGCTGTGTCAGATCAGGTGTTTCTGACTTTATTGTCAGATATGACAAGATTAACATGCATGATTCTGATGTTATTAAAACACTGCTGCAGCCAAATAAATCAGCAGGGCTGCCAGGCAACTGGTATTGTTTAAATGGAAATACATATGGCAGCCACCACATCTCTCTCACTCCAGTTGTCCTTTAAGGTAGATCTAGAAAATCTTTTGGTGGCCTAAAGAATCATTTTAGATCATGTTGGCGATCTTGTATGATTGTAATACAGGCATTCTGTGCCTGATTTCATGCGGGTGGCAAGAATTCGTCCTGATTAGACTCTTTTTTTGGCCAACTACTTGTGTTGGAGGCTTCCTGCTTCTCCTTCCTGCCTGTACTCAATAGGACATTGCATGCCACTCTGCCAAGCCTGATGCCACTCTAAGATATGGGGGGGACATCAGTCATCATACATGACCTCTGTTCACACTGTATGTGACTTTTTGCGTGACCTCTTTCAAAACACACTGAATGGGAAGCACAAAAAATTTGACAGAAATGCAGCATGCTGCACTTTTCACAGTGCACCGCATTGCTGTGCTTACAATGGGAACGATAGCATTGGCTTCCTATAGAATATCACTGAACATTGCAAAATGTATACATGCTGGAAGACGTTGGAGACCATGTATAGTGTGAACAGACCCTTACTGAAGGCTATCTGCAGGGGACAACAGTATGTAAAAGAATAAATACATCTTCAGCTCTCTTTGTCACACATTGGAAGTGTTCACAGACTTGCTTCCCAGCTTTCCACTGACTTCCTGTTTGTAAGTAAGTTGGCCATGGTAGGTGAAAAACATGCATATGCCTTGGTGAGCTTGGCACAGACGGCTGATCCAGTTTGGAGTATTATATGCGTGTATTGGTACAGTACTTTTTCTGCTGCTAAGTTTAACTTTCCAAAGTCTGTATCCTTTGTACAAAGATAGTTTTTTTCTTTTTTCATGGAAAGGAAACGTGTGTGCCCTGTCACTAAAACATATGCCCAGTTTTACACTCCCGCTAGCAGTCATCCCGCCTGCTCCAGTGTTAAGTGAACTAATACCCATAAGAGGTTAAACTTATCACTAAAATATGGTTGATATGTACCTTGTGCTTTAGCACCTATTTTAATATTCACTATAAAATATATTCTGAAAATCTGCGACTGCAGCATTTTTTTTATTATTTTCACTGCAGAATAGGATAAAAGCTTCTTGCACTTGGCAATTCTGTCTTCAATTTTTGTCAATGACGTACTGTAAGTTTGAGCCACGTAGCTTTATATTTGTAAGTGACCTGTTTCAGGTTTATCGACAATCTGAGTAAAATTTGAACAGTCTGCAACACCCAGCAGCCAGTCATATTTAAACCGGCGCAGGTAGCCTCCAGTTACAAAGCTTGCCTTTAGAGTTCATATTGTTATACCGCAAAACGGTAGTGAACCAAAAATACCACAGTGTAGAAATAAGACGTAAAGTGTACCCGAGGTGAACTTTGGGTCAGCCTCTCTACTGTAGTGGCTTCCCACGCCATCCTCCGGTCCACCGGTGCCGAGAGTGGGCACCCCAAAGGAATACGACAAGTTTGTCAGATTTGAAGTCTGCGACCGAGCTCCTCTTCAAGCCAGAGCGAGGCCGTGGTCAAGCATGAGACGCTACAAGCCACTGTGCAGGCTCAGCCATGCTTGTGTGAGTGCAGTGTGGCCACGCTCATACATGAAGAGGAGCACGCTCTCGATGTGCAGGACCCTCCTGCATTGGAGGAAGATCCAGAGGCTTCCTGCTTCTTGGGTAGTAAGTCTTGCCCATTAAATTGTGTTTACCATGAAAAAGTTTCGGTTGTAGTTTGGAAGTATTTTTGGAACAGTGAAAGAAAACTTCACCAATCTGTAGAGCTCCCATTTCTTTGCATGAAATTGTCTTTATACAAGCGAATGGGAGCAGATTCACCATCTGGATGGAAGTGTCTATCACTGCTGCTAATCGACTTCTGTACAGTAACTAAACTAGATTAATTACAGCAAAGATCATAATTTAGCAGATGAGACTTGCCTTAATGCTTATGCGGAACCCCCTAGCAGCATAGTTGCTGCCATGGTATAGTTGGGTTCCTTTGCTGAGGTATGCCTGTTATTTACTGTATAAAGTGCCAAACAGGTAACCTTAATGTAAAGCAGCATATTTAATAACTACGATATATGTAATAAAAACAGATACAGTATTCCTCACGCCTAATAAATATTCAGTGTGATAAGGCGTCACACTTGCTTAATGTAGTAGTGCAGAGTGATATAGTATAGCGCATTTGGTATCCATTTAGACTCGTTCACAACCTATTGTGAGTTGTGATTCATTTTACAATACCAAGCCATTTCCAAACCTAAAGCTTTGGTTGCTATGGCCTACAGCATTATACCAGTACTTTTTGCTCTGTGCTCTTGTAATAAGTTTATGCAGACTATAGAGTAATAGTGCCCTGGCAGAGTTGTTCTCTATGTGAAATAACAAACACAATAAAGCAAAATATAGTTACTATGGTGACTTTGTTTTATGTTGCATTTACCTGCATCATAATTAAAGGCCCTCTAATTTCAAAGCAACTATATATCTCTATTGAGCAAAAAAGAAGGATCCACAAACCAGGCCGGGTTGAAGTGTAAAAGGCTGATATTTTATTGAAGAAATCCACAGACAGTGCAATAAAATCGCAGGATCAACTCACGCGTATCGGGCCTACTATCTGCCCTTAATCATAGTTAAAAGTGAGCCTGTATAGGGAGGAATTTATATGAAACCAGGGAGGAGAAAACTCCACCCCCGGAGACACACAAACCACTCCTTAAAGAGACATACATCCTCAGACACTAGACAAAAAACTACTATAATAACATTGAGATAGCATATAAAAGAAAAAAGAGAACACCAACAACACAAGATACAGTAAAATGGATGGGCATAGCATTCTATAGAATGTAAAAGTGCAAACCAACACATATTGAGAGATTGTGTGCACTTTTACATTCTATAGAGTGCTATGTCCATCAATTTTACTGTATCTTGTGTTGTTGGTGTTCTCTTTTTTCTTGCTTATACATTTATACTGTTAAAACTCAGTGGTAACTTTTTATACATCTTTTATATGCTATCTCAATGTTATTATAGTAGTTTTTGGTCTAGTGTCTTTGAGGATGTATGTGTGACGCCTGGGGGTATAGAGTGTCTATGAACTTACTATGTCGCTTATATATCTCTATTCCTTTATATTGCTGATCACTGCCAAAAAGACTTAACTTCTATCTACATTTAGACCAAAATTCCAGTTTTGCAACCTTATTCCAATCTAACAAGGGTTATGTAATACAGTAAGAGTGCAAAGACCTTTCGTGGTCTACTTTGCCTTTAGCACATTGTCAGAATTCTCCCATAAAGAATGAAGAGTTCTAATTAGTATAAAGGGGAATATAACGCCTTTTTTAACAGTTACTCTTCTTTTACCTTGCAGGAAAACTTGATGAAAGCCGAGTTATTAATTGTTGATGTTCCTTGTTAGTAAACTAGATCCAGTCTCTTCTTTGCAATGGAAGGGTTTTTCAATTAATGGCATCCTATTATTTGTTAGGCATAATTACAACACGAGAAAGAAAAAAAATATATAGAATATGAATGCCTGAATTAAAGCGTTGAAGAATAATGAATCTTATTTCATCTTATCCTTTTTTTTTTCTCCTTACCCTGTAACCCCTACATTTAAGAAGGTATTCTATGTGAGATTTCTTATTTTCTTTCTTATTTATTGTTCTTGTTGATTTTGGTCACTGTAAAATGCCCCAACACATAAATATGTATTGCGATATGTTTTTTTTTTTTTGTAAATGACAGGGGACAGTTTTCAATATTTTTCCCAAACATTTATCTACCTCACTCTTTTATTTTTTATATGTGTAAATATCTATACATAAATATATATATATAAATATATATAAAAACTTAAAAAAAAACAAAAACAAATAATACATCTTGCATTTCTCAGCAGTTGACAATAAACCATAGAACCGGTAACCTCATACACTACTCAAACCACAAATGCTGTTACTGAGAGGAGGGAGAGGCAATCTGCCATTCCTAAATGCTGAGGTGTGTTGGGGTGCCAGCCTATCTATAGCATACTGTATGTTCGTTTCTCACTGTTGGCGTGATCTGGTCAACTTTGCCAAACTTGTGTCTCTAAACTTCGGGAAATGAAATTTGGCAAAATGAAGATTTGACGGTTGCTTTTCTCCACCAAACTGGTGAACTATCAGCACTCTGGCTGTTGCTGAACTGCACCTCCCATGATGCTCAGCTTGTGAGAGTTTCAGATATTGCCTACCTTTTGCAATGTCAATGGCAAGCATTATTTAACTGCAAAAAAACAGTTAAAAACCTCAAGGACTAAATATGTGCTTGCTTTTCGGTTAAGGGCTCAAGGACTGAATTTCCAGAATATAATGGAAGTTACAAGCATTAATACGGTGTATATTCTCTTTTATTTACAGTTAAAAAACCTTAGAATCGGTTACCCGTTGCCCCCTTGTGAGCACCTGTTGTTGGGGCAACTTTCAGCTCTCCGGCTGTTACTTGGCATTATGGTAGAATCTATATGCTGCTTATCTAGAGAGGCCTTACAGCTGGGAATCTTCTATGCAAGTTACTCATCCATTCAGCTGGTAGGGACCCAAACTAAAATTCAAAGTTCGGTGTGCATCCCAAAATTCTGAGCAATACTCATTAATTGTACGTTCTGAATTGTTACTTTAAAAATTCCTCTGTAGATGGCATCGTAAATCTAACTTGTTGATCTTGCCATACTCTGGTGTGTAGTGACTCGTAAAAATGGATCGCTTGTCCATAATGTGGAATTTTACTTCAATGATTCCATGTACAGCATTTACAAACTATGATGAAGAATGAAGGGCACCTCGATTCTGGCTTCACTAATGACCTCTTGACATGGGGATGACCTCTCCCCCCTCTCTCTGTCGCACATACTGCTACAACAGGCTCCTCAGTTCTCAACCAACCAGGAGGGTTTCGTGATTATTATTATTTTTATAAATCTAATGTGTGAATGTTTGAACAGTTTAAATGTATTTACCATCAGAATAAACATTTACCCTTATTAGGTGTCACTGTGATATTTTTGTGTTGCCCAGAACTAGATGCATCGTCTTTGGAAAGATTTAGTGAGGCTACCCTGTAAGCTTTCTTCCACAAAAGGATTTCTTTGTGTTTCTTTGTACACACATTCAATTTTAAATGGCCAGAGCTGATTTACAAAAATTGGGGCACAAATCGGACTTCCCTGGTTCCAACTATCAAATGAGACAAATATGTCTGTTTACTGTGTAAAAGCAGCTCCACCATTGCTCCTAATTTTTAATATTGCACCCAGAAGGTTCCTGTAGTGTGAGATCTGCACAGGATTTATTAGGACTAATTAGTGCCATGTTTAACAAATTGTAAACATTTTTCAGTTTTATGATGGTATTTATTTTGTGGCCCTGATATGTGGTATGCAGCAAGTAAATGACACTGGTGGTAAGATCCTACATCAGCCTTACCACTGTGAGAGTGCCAGGGCTATATTTAAAGTGGGCTATGGTTTAACATGGCTGTTTTAGGATGTCAGATAGAATTCAGTCCTCTGCATCAATGCAATATAAAGACATAAGGTGCACAAAAGCCCAAGCTATTGCAGGCCCTAATGCGGTTTATTGCAGTCCTTTTCTTTTTTCTTTTTTTTTTTTTAACAGAGCAGCAGATTGGACAACATTGTGAAACTTACTAGTATGTGTAGACTTACCACTAGTTTTATGTACTCACATTACTGGAGCACTTTAATGGCAATATATTTACAGAAGTATGCTCTATGTCACAGGTCTGTGGAGTGCCCCCAATCTATAGCCGCTTTAAAGGTGGCCATACACTGGTCGATTTGCTATCAGATCGACCAACAGATAGATCCCTCTCTGATTGAATCTGATCAGAGAGGGATCGTATGGCTGCCTTTACGGCAAACAGATTGTGAATCGATTTCAGCATGAAATCGGTTCATCATCTGTGAAGCTGCCGCTGCTGCCGCCACCCTCGCATACATTACCTGATCCAGCCGGCGCGAGTCCCCCGCTCTCCGCTGTCTTCTTCTCCGCGCTCGGCTCCAGCTCCACTCTACTTCCTGCCGGGGGAAGTTTAAACAGTAGAGGGCACTCTGCTGTTTAAACTTCCTGCCGGGACAGGAAGAAGTGAAGCCTGCCGGACTCTGAGCGCAACGGAGAGGAGGCAGCGGAGAGAGCGGGGACTCGCGCCGGCGGAACAGGTAATGTATTGCCTATAGCGTCGGGCATTCGAACGCCGCTATCGACACTCTTGAACCGCTGGCAATCGAGCGAAATCTTCCGCACGGACAGGTACGACGGGAATCGAGGGGAACGATCGATTTCGGACGGAAATTGATCGTTCAGTCAGCGTTTGCGCGACGATTTCACAGCTGATTCGAGCACAGTGATCGAATCGGCTGTATAACGGCAGGAAAATCGGTAAGTGTATGGGCCCCTTAAGAACAGCTTAACAAATGTTACAGTATTTCTAAAAATCTCATTGTAGAAAAAAAGAACAGAGACTTCACAAGGATTCAACAGGCTGCATTGTTCTAATTCTTCCTTTTCCTGAAGTGGCATTTTATCATGGATCTTTTGGTCAATAGGTCACAAGGGAAGTATTAAATGATGTGTGTTTAAATGAGGTAGTTCCTTCTGGCTGCAATGCCCTTGGAAGCCAATAAGTAGTTTGAGAGCAGGCGATTAATTATCTTTGTTTGTAGCGGGAAGCAGCTTTTGAAGTGTAGTCATTGTAAAGCTCATGTTATTGTGCTGCTAGGTTGCTTGCAGCCATGTACACCCTAAACCGTGCCCTGCTTATCTCCGCGCCGTGTGCAAACTGGAATAGAATTTTACATCTGTCCTCCGAGTTCAAGTTAGGATAAGCACTGTTTGGGGCCCCCGGCTGCTATAGTAACCTTTGTTGGTCCCACAAATTCTGTATGGTACAGATGTGCGGAGTCTGATTATATTGTGCAGTTGTCGGCAAAGTACAATACAATAGGGAGGTTGTGCCTCTAACATAGGTAACATTCTTTCAGCATTAAATGATGCAGATATTAAATTCATCCAGAAGAAAAAAATAAAAAAGGAACACACACATTTGTCTCATAAAAAAGAAAAAAAAAAGAAATAGGAAAACGAGCAGAATTACTGCATATGATGTAATTTTATTTTTTACTTTGTGACTGAAATTATCAGTGTTGTTTTCTTGTTCTGGGCAACATTTTTTTTTAAATGAAGGTGGTCTTCTTTTAATTATTTTTTCTTTTGAGATGTTATTATTTCAGTCTAGCTGTCAGCAAACACAAAATAGTGACATTAATCAGCTTGGGCCTGTTTATGCTGGTTGTGTAATGCTCACAATGGCAGAAGCAAATAGGTGAAAATTAGATGTGAACTGCAGCCCGCTCTGTAAATTGTTTTTACTCACATGCTTCACCATTTCCTGTTTGTTCTCATTTTGTCTGTTCAGATGGTAAATACATTCTGTCAATGGAGAGACTGAAGATACAGAACTGTTTGTGCATTTTTGTCCGCTCTTTAATTTATCCGAATTTCCTTACTCAATAGTGTCTGTCATCTTGTATTTTGTTCCTAAAATAAAACACATAGGCCTTTATTCCATTCACCTTTTCTTCTAAGTTTTCTGCTAGGGGATCATTTTTCATTGGCTGCTGCACAGACAAATGAAAGCAGCAATTTCAGTATTGAGATGTGCTGTTAAGATAATAAATGAAAAATAAAGCCCTGCAATTAGTGCTCTTTAACACAATTTATAATACAGGTTGCATCAGAAACTGATCACAATACTTTGTGATTGCCTTTTAGAATGTTTTAAGCTCAATATTAAAACATTTGCATTTGACAGCGTTTGTGGAGGTTTTGACCAGGAAGACTCACTGGATGACCCCAACACACATATGCGCAAAATCTAAATACCATCCTGGAGTATTGCCGCATTTGGCCTATGCGCAGTTTTATCACACTACGTTGCACATATGTGATCAGTATACGACTCCACCAGTTGTATGAAGGAAGATTACTGCTTTAACTCTATTAGTGCAATATATTTTTGTTCTTTTTACTTTAACACTACTTTTCTTTGAATCACAAAATGTTTGTAGTGGGATGTTCGTTACGCTTCCCCGTGGAACATAAATGAAAACACATAATAATCGGTGTCATCTACAGGTTGCAACAAACATTGGGATCTTTTTGTTAAATATTTTCCTTCTTTGGGTGTAGCTATCTTGTAGTTAAACTTTATTTATGATGCTGGTTAGTTTAATTAGTTAAAATAACCAATGTAATTTTTTACCTTTTCGATGTAACATGATTTTCAGGGACAGTTTGATTAGAGCGGTCTGTGCAGTAACCTTCTACACCCTACTGATTAAAAATAAAAAAACCTTGTTCCCCTCATAAATATTCTTGCTTTTAGGTTTCCAATTTAATAACTGGTTTCACCAGTAGGTGGCACTATAAGTGAAATAAACTGCAACTACACATCCCAAGATAATTTGGTGGTCACAACTTGGGTGAAATCGCGCGGTCAAAAAGAAGATTTTATATCTTCTTGGTCATCTCATTTATTTTTAATTCTTTTTGCAAAGAAGTAAAAAATATCAAACACTGCTGCACATTGTTCCACATAAATGTACACTTTTAATATTCTAAATTAAATGAACACTGAGAAAAAGTTGTTACATGAAACCCATTTAAGCAAACAGTGCAGTCTACTAGGCCAAATTCACCATTAGTCGCTTGATTTGCCTGTGCACCCTTTCAACCGTGAAATGAATAATTGTCTTTCCCAAGTAATTTCCAATAAATCAATCTATCTCCCCCACTCTGATGTAACACTATTACCAAATTATCAAAACTTCTCTTTCTACAATTGTATAGCTTTAGCAAACAAATATTCAATGTAATTTGTTGCCAACAAAGGCATTAAATCGCTTATTTATCAAACTGCAGTTTTCATCAGGACTCCAGTAGTCCAGTAGATTACGGGTAGTAGATATTTATTTAAGTCAGGTTTACAAGAGATGCTTCTGTGTGCTACTACATATTGTAATTACAGTTCATAGTGGTGTTTCTAATGTGTAGTTTACTAGATCTGTGGCGCTTCTGAGTGGCATGTAGTAAATATTTTTGAAGGGCAAGCTCTGTCTGTGTCAGTATGTGTACCTTACATATGTCATTTGATGCCCTCATTGCTTTATGACCTGCAAAATGTATTCTCTCTAATCCAGTCTAAGGCAAACAATGGTTCTGCTGGGTTTTTCCAAACCCTGCCACGTTCTTGTCTTTATCGGTAATGCTGTAAGAACAGTTCTGTATCTTGATCTCTCCCGGTTTCCCTTAACACAACCCTCTGGTTACATTGAGAAGACTGATAATACTGGTCATTTCACTTTTACTGTACACAACAGTTAACACAATGGATATTTTAGCCTTTACTGGATGGCAGCAGGATAGTAAGTGAATACATTGTCCATTGACTTGTTACATTTAGTGTGATTTGCATAGACCACCTTATTGTTCGGGCTGGTATCAGAAAGCATCAAACGGTAGAGAACAGTTGCTGTTAAGTTAGACTCAAGAAAAGTAGAGCAAGAATATGATGTCACTACACAACTGTACATCATCTTGTTCTCTACCCAAAATGATCCAGGCTCTGTGCAATGTTTGCAAATCTTTCAAGGGCAAACTGTTTTCAGCACCCACCTTCAGCTGCTTTCCTCGATAGGTTGTGTTTTTTTTTTTTTAATACATTTTTTTTCTCTTCATATTTCTGTTTTCCAATCCAGTAAGGCTTCAGAAAGAAAAGTACTGGCCAGAGATTTTCACTACCTCTGGGACAAAAAAATAAAAAAAAATGCTTAAAAAAAATAAAAAGTCATGGAATTGATGCATTGCTAATAAAATAATATAAATAATAAAAAAAAAATCTTTTCCAAGTTTTTCTTGTTTAAGAAAAGAAATAGAAAAAAATAGAAAAAAAAAATAACATGGTCAATTTGTTACATTAAAATTACATGCTGTGTGTAAATTATTCATAAATATTCCTGTGTTTATATTAAAAATGAATCAGTAGATAAGAAAATTTTCAACATGTTTTGTATATTCTGTTGTAAGAATTTATTCCTGTTCTTGCTATATACTCTGAATTCTTTACATTATTGAAAAAAAAAGAAATTTGTCTATTTTGAATGGCTGAACCTAAGGCAGTTTTAGTTTCTCTTACTCTGCTTTTTTTCTAGTAGTTCCAGTACTACAAAATTTAAGTTAAATAAAAGAATTATGTATGCACGTTTGTCTTATTGTTTTTAATATGAACTCATGCCATGAACAGACTGGGGTAACAATAGGGGAAGCAGCCACCGCTGGGGGGCCCGGGCCCGCTCATGGCCGTTTTGGGGGGCCAGGAGGGGTCGCAGCATGAGGGAAAAGCTTTGCACATCAGCGGGGGGGGGGGGGGGGGACAGGCCCCCCTCACCTCGGGCTCTCCCCTCTGCACTTCTTCTCCTGCATCTATCTAAGTGGAAGCAGCAGCTATAATTACCTCCATGCACCACGAAGGTCTCCGATCTGCAAGGGCTTCTCCGATCTGCAAGGGCTTCACATTACTTCCTGTTAAAACAGGAAGTAATGTGAAGATCTGCAAGGGCTTCACATTACTTCCTGTTAAAACAGGAAGTAATGTGAAACCCTTGCAGATCGTAGAAGCCCTTGCAGATTGGAGACTTCCGGTGGTGAATGGAGGTATTTATAGCTGCTGCCGCCGCTGCTGCCACATAGATGCAGGAGGGGGAGCGCAGAAGGGAGAGTCCAAGGTGAGGGTAGGGGGACTGTCCCCCCTCCCCACTGATGTGCAAAGCTTTCCCCGCATGCTGTGACCCCTCCTGGCCCCCCAAAATGGCCCCGGGGGGCCCGCTCAAATTCTTGCAGGGGGTCCCGGGGACTTCTAGTTACGTCCCTGCATGAACATGTCATATATACGCATGCATTCTTTCCTTTTGTATACACTGACATTTTCTATCCTTCAGTTAGTTTTAAAGCATACCTGAATAGAAAAACAAAAATTGGATACTTACCTCAGCAGCTTCCTGGATCCTCCAGCTGTCCATTGTTCCAGCTCAGGGTTCCTCTAAACATATCCAGGAGCTTGCTGTATGT
Organism: Hyperolius riggenbachi; assembly: GCF_040937935.1. Classification (NCBI taxonomy): domain Eukaryota; kingdom Metazoa; phylum Chordata; class Amphibia; order Anura; family Hyperoliidae; genus Hyperolius; species Hyperolius riggenbachi. Next base: position 150,376,659 of record NC_090648.1, read on the forward strand.
TTCTCAAGGCCACACTCCTGCCATGTATGAGTGCATCTGCACTGGGCATGCGTGAGTAAGATCTGCATATAGCCAGTAGAACAAGACCGGTTGTACATGGATGAGTGTTTTATTCTACTTAGCAAGCAGGACCTTGCTTAAGGATGTACTCATACATGGCCAGGATTGTCACCGGAATAGGAGGGCCCTGTGGAGGAACAGTGGGGTTGAATAGGATCTGGAAATCATCTGGACTTTCTAGAGGTTCCCTACTACTGAGGTAAGTATTTAAATTCTTCCCATCCTCATGACTGATTTGCTTAAAAAAAACAAAACACAGCACTGCTCAATATTTTTATGGACTTTTGTTTGCTATTTTTTATAAAATGACTAGCTGATGACCCGGCATTGCTCGGGTATGTTGGCTTTGGCTATATATGACTGCTGTTGGCTTTGCCCATTTTTTTTTTAACCCTAACACACCATTACTCAGTGATCTAGTTTGTGAGCTTTGGGGTCCTTGGCATCAATCATTTTTCTTTTCCCAGTGAAATGAAACAAATCTGATTGGCTGTGGCTCCGCCCCCTTTTCTGAATTTGAACCCCAGTGACCCAATGATAAACTGTACCATGTTTGTGGCTTGTGCCATTAACAGTGTAAGAATAGCAGCAATTTAAATATTCCCCTTGAAAATCAACAGGCGATTTTTGATTGGCTGTTTTAGGCCCCACCTACTTTTCTGAATATTAATCCCAGTCACCCAGTAACCAACTGTGCAACGTTTAAGAACCCTGCCATTAACAGTGAAGAAGGGCTGCAGTTAACATTTTCCCAGGTACATTTGTTTTTGACTCTATCCACTTTTTGTAACCTTGACACACAGTCACTCAATGACCATGTTTGTGAGCTTTCCGGTTCCTGGCATCAAAATTGTGTGAATGGAAGCAGTTTATCCAGCAAAGTAATCTGATTGGTTGTTTGTGGCTCCATCTTTTTAGTGAATTTGAACCCCGTCACTTAATGACCAACTGTAGCAGGTTTGAGACCTCTGTCATTAATAGTGTAAAAATAGCAGCAGTTTCAATGTTCCCCTTGAAAATCGATAGGTGAATTTTGATTGGCTGTTGCAGTGGCCAACTGTGTCAAGTTTGAGAACCCTGCCATTAACAGTGTAAGAATGGCTGCAGTTTATATTTTTCCATGTAAAAACTTAGTAGTTTTTGGCTCCACCCACTGTTTCTAACTTTGACATGCAGTCACTCAATGACCGTTTATGAGCTTTGGGTCCTTGGCATCAATAAGTTGCATTTTTCCAATTAAAATTAAACAAATCTGATTGGCTGTTTGTGGCCCACCCCCTTTTCAGAATTTAAACCCCAGTCTCCCAGTGACTGACTGTACCAGATTTGATTGGCTTCTGCCATTAAGAAAGTAAGAATAGCAGCAATGTAAATATTTCCCTTAATAATCAATAGGTGAATTTTGATTGGCTGTTGTAGGCTCCGCCCACTGTCCTGAATTTTAATCCCAGTCATCCAGTGACCAACTGTCAAGTTTCAGAACCCTGCCATTAACAGTGTAAGAATGTAAAAAATGTAGTTGTTGACGCCGCCCACCTTCCCACTTTTTCTATGCTTGACATACAGTCACTCAATTACCATGTTTATGAGCTTTGGGGTCCTTGGCATCAATAAATTGTGTACTTCCATTACATTCAAACAAATCTGATTGACTGTTTGTGGCTCTGTCCCTTTTCTGAATTTGAACCCCAGTCACCCAGTGACCAACTGTACCAGGTTTGAGGCATCTGCTATTGACCGTGTACGAATGGCAGCAATTTAAATGTTCCCCTTGAAAATCAATAGGTGAATTTTGATTGGCTGTTGTATGCTCAACCTGAATATTAACCCCAGTCACCCAGTGGCCAACTGGGCAGAGTTTGAGAACCCTACCATTAACAGTGTAAGAATGGCTACAGTTTATATTTTCCCAGTAATTTGTTTTTGGCTCCGCCCACTTTTTGTAACCTTGACACACAGTCACTCAATGACCAAGTTTGTGAGTTTTCGGGTTCCTGGCAAAAATGTGTGAATGGAAGCAGTTTATCCACCAAGAACTCTGGTTGTTTGTGGCTCCACCCCCTTTTCTAAATTTGAACCCCAGTCACCCAATGACCGACTGTAGCAAGTTTGAAGCCTCTGCCATTAACAGTGTAAGAATGGCAGCAGTTTAAATATTCCCCTTAAAAATCAATAGGTGAATTTTGATTGGCTGTTGTAGGCTCCACCCACTTAATATTAATCCCAAGTTTGAAAGCCCTACCTCTGTCACCAAGTGACCAACTGTGCTAAGTGTGGGGACTCTGGCTTGATTACTATGAGAATGGCAGCCTTTTACATTTTTTCCATTGACATGAATGGAAGAAATCTGATTTGCTGTTTGTAGCTCCGCCCAGGTGTGCAGGGGGACGCGAGACCACCAGAACATATCATCCCAGATAGTAAGGGATCTGTGTACCAAGTTTCTTTCAAATCTGTCAAGGCGTTTTCGAAATACACACACATGATTTTATACAGGTCCTTCTCAAAAAATTAGCATGTTGTGATAAAGTTCAATATTTTCTGTAATGTACTGATAAACATTAGACTTTCATATATTTTATATATTTCATATATTTTAGATTCATTACACACAACTGAAGTAGTTCAAGCCTTTTATTGTTTTAATATTGATGATTTTGGCATACAGCTCATGAAAACCCAAAATTCATATCTCAAAAAATTAGCATATTTCATCCGACCAATAAAAGAAAAGTGTTTTTAAAACAAAAAAAAGTCAATCTTCAAATAATTATGTTCAGTTAAGCACTCAATACCATCACTGACTGGGTACTTGACATTGGACTTTGCACTGCATTTTGGCATTTCCCTCTCCCCAGTCTTCCTCCAGACTCTTGCGCAAAAAAGTGGGATCAGCGCATCACCAGGCCGCCTCTGAATGGCCTCTGCTCAGAGATGCGCTGAGCCCCCCCAGAAACTACAAACGCACCTTGAACCCAAACAGAGGCTCTGCATATACACCAAAGGCAAAACTGTTAAGTGGGAGCAGCTGACCAGAAATAAATTAAAACATAGCAAAGAAATGAACAGCGCTACTTAAAAACAGATGAGTGCTTACCTGCAAAAGAGTGCAAGCCCCACTTATGGGATAAAATGCACACTGAGCATACACATGACCTGTCTACCACTTGGAGGATGTTAGTTTCCTATAACAGCTTGCATGCAACTTGTTAAGTACTTGTCCCTCCCACTGTCGAAGAAGTCTTTCCTCCATGGGAGGGGACCTAACACTAACTAAATCCTACCTATGCATATGCATAGCCTGGGCGCGCTACCAAGTGAAATTGAAAATTGGGCAAAAAAGTGGGATCAGCGCATCACCAGGCCGCCTCTGAATGGCCTCTGCTCAGAGATGCGCTGAGCCCCCCCAGAAACTACAAACGCACCTTGAACCCAAACAGAGGCTCTGCATTCCTCCAGACTCTGGCACCTTGATTTCCGAATGACATGCAAAAGTTGCTTTCATCCGAAAAAAGTACTTTGAACCACTGAGCAACAGTCCAGTGCTGCTTCTCTGTAGCCCAGGTCAGGCGCTTCTGCCGCTGTTTCTGCTTCAAAAGTGGCTTGACCTGGGGAATGCGGCACCTGTAGCCCATTTCCTGTACACGATGGCTCTGGATGTTTCTACTCCAGACTCAGTCCACTGCTTCCGCAGGTCCCCCAAGGTCTGGAATCGGTCCTTCTCCACAATCTTCCTCAGGGTCCGGTCATCTCTTCTCGTTGTGCAGCGTTTTCTGCCACACTTTTTCCTTCCCACTGAGGTGCCTTGATACAGCACTCTGGGAACAGCCTATTCGTTCAGAAATTTCTTTGTGTCTTACCCTCTTGCTTAAGGATGTCAATGATGGCCTTCTGGACAGCAGTCAGGTCGGCAGTCTTACCCATGATTGCGGTTTTGAGTAATGAACCAGGCTGGGAGTTTTTAAAAGCCTCAGGAATCTTTTGCAGGTTTTTAGAGTTAATTAGTTGATTCAGATGATTAGGTTAATAGCTTGTTTAGAGAACCTTTTCATGATATGCTAATTTTTTGAGATAGGAATTTTGGGTTTTCATGAGCTGTATGCCAAAATCATCAATATTAAAACAATAAAAGGCTTGAACTACTTCAGTTGTGTGTAATGAATCTAAAATATATGAAAGTCTAATGTTTATCATTACATTACAGAAAATAATGAACTTTATCACAATATGCTAATTTTTTGAGAAGGACCTGCATATAGATTGTGGAAAATACTAAGGCTTTGACACTTGAAATACAAGTGAATGGGTCTCTTGATCACTACTTTAGTAGATATATGGTACTTCAGTTATTTGGCAAGGCAGAATTGCAGGGGAACAAAACCTTCTCACTTTTATTATTGAGTATTTATATAGTGATGATGAGATGTTCTGCAGCGCTTTTACACAGTGTACAGAGTAATATCACTAACTGTCCCTCACACAGGCTAACAATCTAATCCTTACCATAGTCAGTCATTTTCAGGCTTTGACATGTTGGGAATGAAAATAGTGGCTTTTTTGCCAAATCACTACTGTATAAATGAAGCACCCGAAGTGTAACTTGTTGTAAATCCTAAATTACTTCAAACTTCTAGAAGTAACAATTCTTTTGTAGATTTTAGGTTGTATAAGTGGATTTAAAGAACACCTAAAGTTAGAGGGATATGGAGGCTGCCATATTGTTTTCTTTTTTTATGCTCGATCAGCCGCCAGATCGACCCCAGCCGTGTCCGCGCGGATCGATTACCGCTCGTCCCCGCCTGCGCTTCCTTATCAGCGCTCGATTCCCTGCTATTGTCGCGGGCGCGGGTCGAGCGGCATGATCGGGCCAGCTGAATATTATCAGCTGGCCGGATCAGCTGGTCAATACACGGTACAGAAACGTACCGTGTATCCCCAGCATTAAACAATACAAATCGCCTGGCTGCCCTGCTGATCATTTAGCTCTACTTTTAGCCATAGACCCTGAACAAGCATGCAATCTGATGTTTCTGACTGAATACTGACTTAATTTGCCATAAATTTGTTTCAGGTGTGTGATACAAACAGTACTGCAGCCAAAGAGATCAGTAGGACATCAGGAAACTAGTATTGTTTCAAAAGAAACAAATATGGCAACAACCAAGGCAATAACCCTCTAACTTGCATAATTCCAGACAGACTCCATGATGATAAGATTAGTGCTATGCAAATGATGCCACAGTGCTAGGTGATCCAGCTTTTTTTAGGCATGTAGTAGATGCATTCCACCTCCAGAGATCTCTCGTTAGAATTCCAGACCTGTTGGTGCAAACTCCATGCACAGGAAGCTAAAGAGGGATGCTCTCAGTGGATTGATTAAAAGTTCCTTTTATTAGACATAAAAACATCAGCTCAAATACAGCAAGGTCCACTTACATCTGGAGGGTCCTATGCCAGTTAGGGCCCTCTGGTACAAACACTTCCCACCCTTGTGGTACTTAGTTGGATACTTGCGTATACAGCTTTGCCCCGACTAGTTTTGGCTTTCCACGGTCATCAGGGGATACAGTAGTATCCCCTGATAACGGCAGAAAGCCAAATCTAGTTGGGACGAGAGCGGGCAAAGCTGTATATGCAAAATTAAAGCCTCAAAGAACAAATATGTACTGCCATGGGTGAATCAAACCAATGAACTTCATGCACTAGACATTCATAATGAGGCAACAAATACAAACTAAATGTATTTATCACACAAACTTTATTAGGGAATCAAAAACAAGTTAAAAAATGATGGGATGGAACTGTTGATAAACCAATTTAAAATACAGAGGCTGCCATTGGCTAGCAATATGACAATGCTTGTTCCCTGGCTGGTATTCTGACCCCTCTAATTTACACCTAGCGTTTGTGATTTTGCATTGAGATATTACACAATTTTGATGCAATTGCATTTTGAGATTCTCATTCCAGTGAATCAGAATCTCAACATAATCTCCTGAAAAATCCTTGTAGCAGGATTGCATTTTGGCAGAAATTGCACCACACTTGCCACAGTGTGAGTAATCCTTTAGGATTTTATGTGTTACAGTGCTTTGCTGATCGCCAGTGATCAGCAAAGCACCAAACGTCACCGGAGAGGACCAGAGTGTGAACAGGTACACTCAGACACTAAGGCAATCAGAGCAGTAAGCCTTACCCAGAGCTCCACCTGCTGGCTACAAGTGGCAAGTATGGAAGTGGTATTCTAGTCCAAACAAAACTTCAACTTTTCAGACACAGCCATCATCTGTTTTATACATCTCCGCTCCAGGATCTCAGGTTTTGTAACACAAGTTGATTGTCTGCTGCAGAACACTTCATTGAACTAGTAGATTTTACGATACATGCTTCTGTCAGAGTCATGGTGCCCATACACGATACAATAAAAACGTTCAATTTTCCCGTTTATTTGATCTAAATGATCGAATCGAATGAAAATTGAAAAAAAAAAAATTTTTTATCAAGAAATTCGAACGATTATCCTGTTTTTTCGAGAAAAATCTGATCAGACGTGCTGGAAAAATCTTTATATTCGATTTAACGGAATAATCGAACTAAATTATCTAATCGAAAAAAATGAAAAATTGTACCATGTTTGGCCACCTTTAGTGAGATGACATGCTAAGCTTTTCTGTAGTTCAGTGAAGCTGTCCATTATACAGTAGAGTCTCATTTAACCGGCACAGGAGGAGATAGCCTGATGCTGGATGTGTGCTCTTGGCAGTTGCTTGAGAAGTCAAGTCAATACCATTACGCAATACTCTGCAAACTGCAGAAGTAATGCCCCCATTCTCCCCCGCCAGGCATACCGTTTAGCTGAGACTTGCCAGATGCCTGAGTTCCCATTAACCAGAAACTTCTGCTCCCGAAATTCACCCCCTTCAACTAGATTAGCTAATGCAGTGCTGTCCAACTTCATGGGGAGGTGGTGTGTCTAACAACAGATTTTTCAGCTGGAGGGTGCAGAGCATTGATGTCCTGGCTTGAGTCGCAGAGCTAAGCGAAAACAAAAGGTGGGCATGACACACAAAATGAAGTGAAGGCAGCCCAGAGTCCACATCCGGCCCTTGGGCCACCAGTTAGACAGCCCTGAGCTACTATATTGATTCTGGATTTTGTTATTCTTCCTATTTGTATACATCAGGGGTGCCCACACTTTTTCGGCTCACGAGCTACTTTTAAATTTTCCGAGTCCAGGAGATCTACCAACCTTTAGGTAGCTACGTATATGTGCCTTCAGTATAGGTAGAGAAGTATAGGTAGATAGGTATAGGTGCCTTCAGTATTGATAGCTAGGTGTAGGGGCCTTCAGTATAGGTAGCCAGGTATAGTATAGTTAGGTGCAGGTGCCTTCCTTATAGATAGCTAGGTGTATGGGCTTTCAGTATAGTTAGCCAGGTATAGTGTAGTTAGGTGTAGGGGCCTTCAGTATAGGTAGCCAGGTATACGGTAGTTAGGTGTGGGTGCCTTCAGTATAGGTAGCCAGGTATACTGTAGTTAGGTGTGGGTGCCTTCAGTATAGTTAGCCAGGTATAGTGTAGTTAAGCGTAGGGGCCTTCAGTATAGGTAGCCAAGTATAGTGTAGTTAGGTGTAGGTGCCTTCAGTATAGTTAGCCAGGTATAGTGTAGTTAGGTGTAGGGTCGCAGTTCCAGCGGCGGTGTCTGGGGCAGATGAACAGCGGACGAGTGAGGGGTCGCTCCAGCGGGCGCCGGGCAGGCTACGTGGATGCAGTGCGCCCAGCGCAGCCCCCGGCAGCCATGACATCGCGGCTTCCGTCTTTCCAGTCGCACCGCCTTGCTCTCCTCCCCTGCATTCTGATTGGCCAACAGCAGAATCTGATGACACGCGGCCAAGCAGGCGCGTTATACAGCTGCCGGTCACTTGTGGCCGCGATCTACCAAATAGGCGGTCGCGATCTACCGGTAGATCGCAATCGACCTATTGGGCACCCCTGGTATACATATTCATTCATGTATACATATAGCATTTACCCAAATATGAAGGCATCTAACTTGCCTACATTTGCTGTGCATTGCAGATTGCTGAACAACCACTAGATGGAGTTGCCCAATTGTTAATAGTATTTTAATACAGTGTTAGAGGGTCATGATGCAGAGCTGTTTTAAAGTTAGAACTGTCTTGATGGAATAGCGAGCAAACCTTGAGTGAGCCAAGGAACGTCTTATTAGGAATTTGTGGTTCCTGTTTTGTGAGGGGACGAGCTCCATGGTTTGGTGATGAGGATGTAGAACCAAACACTGAATCCTAGATAAAGTACACCGCTACTAACTCCTGGGTACTTATTATTGTGGATAACTCAGTCCCAAGCTCCCGTAAACCACTTGCTGAACCTCCATCACCAAATGATAACCCCAGTGTGTTAAGTGTGTTTTAACTTGATGCCAAAGATTACTATTGGTCTGGATCCATATAGATCCTGAGTAGAAATTAAAAATGTGGATCTATTCTTTCCTCTCTTCATCGATATTCTTGCTCGATTGAAGAGTTGTTGTTGACACTTACAATACTTGTGCTGGCAGATAATGGAACACCACACCACGTGCTTCATAGATCAATTTTTTTTCTACTTGCTCATCAACCGACATGGCTTGACAAACCTCGTTGTCATCTCAAGGGGTGGGTGTGTTTGGTACATTGTACTGTTAGGTAGGTTTTACCAGTAGGCTAACTGAGAATTATGTAGAAGTAATAGGCAGATTAACCAATTAGCGATAGGTCGATTGCAGCCATAGGCATATTAAAGCGGACCCAAACCCAACATTTTTTTAATTCAAAATATTTAGTTGCACCACTCTGACACATACAAAGATAAATAAACACTTCTTCAAGCCTATGAGCATTTCAGTGCATGCTTTTCACCCTTCTCTTTTCATAACTAGGGCTATACAGGTGGCAGCCATTACTTCTGAGCTTAGTAGGAGGTTTTAGATCATGGGTGTGTTTGTCATCAGCTACCCTCCCTCACAGGGGCATAGTCTATGTGAAATCTCACACAAGCTGAGATCACCTCCCCTGTGACATCATCAGTAGCAGCCTGTGTTTTGTTTTTGTTTTTTATCTCCTCCACCAGTTTGCCGGCAATATGAAAGGAAGGGAGGGGTTCCTCCAACAAATGTAAAATATGTTATATTTGTCATCATGCAGCTGAAAAAAGGCTGCTATTTATCATTATAATTTAGAAAATAGATTTTATTTCTGAAATCTTGTATTTTTAATTTGGGTCCACTTTAAAGTGGACCCAAATTAAAAATACAAGATTTCAGAAATAAAATCTATTTTCTAAATTATAATAATAAATAGCAGCATTTTTTCAGCTGCATGATGACAAATATAAAATATTTTACATTTATTGGAGGAACCCCTCCCTTCCTTTCAAATTGCCGGGATTTTTGCGGCAAACTGGTGGAGTAGATGGTGTCCGGCAATGGAGGAATTGCTAATGGCTGCCCCCAGTATAACCCTAGCTATGAAAAGAGAAGGGTGAAAAGCATGCACTGAAATGATCATAGGCTTGAAGGAGTGTTTATTTATCTTTGTATGTGTCAGAGTGGTGCAACTAAATATTTTTAATTAAAAAAATGTTTGGTTTGGGTCCGCTTTAAGTGATACAGCGAAGTGATGCATCTGAAACTTCAGACTACAGGTACACAGTGGGCCAGGCTACCCCATGTTCTATCATTTCATTTATATTTGTGAAGTACTCTGCGACCACAGAATGTCTGCAAGCACATCCACTCCACTGAGGGAGGAGACCTTTAGAGGACTGGGAAGATACTTCATATTAATTTATTAACCTGATAATTTGGATGAAAGGGAGTTTTTTTTCTACACACAAAAAAGGGGAGGAGGAGTAGCCAAGGTCAAAAAGACAAATGGTTAGTTTGAAGTGATGTGTCTTGATCACTGGAAGGTGAGACAGCATGGGCCATCATCCTGTTAATGAGGCAACTGGAAAATGAGATGGGAAAGCTAGGCTACCCAAAGCCATTAAAGGTGATATGGGCCTTGTGGTACCCAATGGCAGAGAAGAGGGTGGTTGTACATTGTAGAGAGAAATGAAAGAAGGGATCATTTAGCCTAGAACACATTCCAAAAGCTCATGGTATACTGAGCAAATGGAAGCCTCCTCTTTATGTTCCTGGATACCAGAAGTATGCTTTCCAAATCGTTCCACTCCTTTTAATTAGCTACTTTAACCACTTAAGGACCGCAGTGTTAAACCCCCTTAGTGACCAGGCCTTTTTTCACAAATGGGGCCACTGCAACTTTAAGGCCTCACTGCAGGGCCGCACAACTCAGCACACAAGTGATTCCCCCCCCCCCTTTTTCTCCCCACCAACAGAGCTCTCTCTTGGTGGGGTCTGATCTCTTCCCCAGTGTTTTAAAATATTTTTTAAATAACTGTTACTATTTTTTTTTTAAAAAGCCTCCTTCACCCCCCCCCCCCCACCAGCCAATCAGTGTGATCGGCTGTCATAGGCTTCAGCCTATGACAGCGGATCACAATCTTGCCTCCCAGGGGGACAGCCATGTCACACGGCTGTCCCCAGTACAGTGCCGCCTTAGATCGCAGCGCTGTACTAAGTTATTAGACGGCGGTTTCGCTGTGTAACAGTCTCTGAGTGGCTATTACCGCTGGGAGACTGAAGGTGGGGCAGAGTTCCGTCATTAGAGCAGAAATGCGTGCATCAGTGCGTGAACTCTCCTGCAAAGCCCATTCCCAGCCGTTCATGCTGCACTGCTCATTCCAATTGGCATGATGGAACAGTCGTCAATTGGCTAAATGGCCTTGTGTTCTGGTAAATGAGGAGCCTTTCTTTCACTATGTTCACTGATATAAAGGATCAAGCATGGGAAATGTGGATACGTATTCCTCTGAAAGCTTCACAGACCATTTGTAGGCCTTTGGTCTCTTCTACAAGGAGCTTCAATTTTAAATTGTCTTTTAGAAAAAAAACTCCCTTCCATCCAAATTATCAGGTAAATAAATGAAGATGAAGTATCATCCCAGTCCTCTAAGGGTGGCGACAGGGCCGGCCCTAGACTTTTTGGCGCCTGAGGCAAAATTAGAAAAAATTGCCGCCACCCCCCCGTCTGTCCGTGGTTGGGGGGGCCGCTGAGCTGGTTCAAATAACTCCTGCAAAGTGCGCTTCACTGACGTCACTTCCTGCAACGCCGTCCACTTACAATACAGTGGGCGGCGTTGCAGGAAGTGACGTCAGTGGAGCGCACGCTGGAACGCGGAAAAGGTGAGTGATCCCCGCCCGTTGCCTCTTATCATAGAGCTGGTACTTCACTTTTTAAAGCTGGAGAGGAGTGCAGATCGGGGGACCCAGGCGAGGGAGGATAAATGTTTCACCCCTCCCCTGGGTGGCGATACATCGGGCGACTTGGTGGCCGATAGACCATCTGATTTGATTATTTTCAAATTGGATGAAAATCTGTGCTGTCAAGTGCATTCCTGATCGACTATGCAACCAATTTTGGCCCGCAATTGGTCGCATGTATCGGTTGAACAAGCTGCAAGATGTGTAGATATATAGGGCTCCTGTGCATGGGACACTATTGCGCGTCCCCACCGGCTGAGTTCCAACAGCTGAGTTTTGTACCAAGGTACAAAACTCAGCTGTTGGAACTCAAGAGCCAATGAAATTGAGCCAATGACAATGATCGGGAAGAAAAAAATTTGAAAAAAAGGTTCTGGTCCCAAACAGGTTAAAAAGAAATAAAATCAAAGACACATTTAAGGAGAGAAAAACCCTCAATTTGAGCAGTAAATATTATTAGTGGTTTGTGACATTAACCTCCAGAAGAAATCTTTGTTGAATGGCAATAGTTATAAAAAAAGATTTACTGATAATGCAGCAAGGATACTTATTCTGAGAGGCAAAATCAATGAAGGCCCAATCACATTAGTAAATATTTATGTTCCGCATAGAGTTCAGATAACATTTTTTTTATTTTTGCTTGATAATGTTGAAAGAAGGGCAAGATGAAAGGTAATATTGGGAGGTGATTTTAGTAAGACACACATTTAGAAAATTAAAGTGAAAAAATGCAATTTGTTGTATTGCACGGTATTAATTTGTGTTTCTTGCTGTTCTGCTACAAACTTTTAATACAAGTAATTTTCTGATTAGCCACTTCCCTACCAAAGGTTATTTCCCCTTAAAACCACAGCAATTTTCACATATCACGCTCCTCCCATTAATTCCCCAATAACTTTACTGGTGCTTCAAATTTCAAAATCTACATTTGTTTTTTCACCACAAATTAGGCTTTCTTTGGGTGTTACTTTTTGCTAGGAATTATTTTTATTTTATATGCATTTTAAAGGGAAAAAAAATAATTGAAAAAAAGGTCTCAGTTTTCACCATTATAGTTTTAAAATAAAATGTTCTACTGTAGCTAAAACCCACACATTGTATTTGCCCATTTGTCCTGGTTATTGCAATATTTACATTTATGTCCCTGATACAATGCAGGCGCACAATATTTTATTTAGAAATGAAGGTGTATTTTTTCGGTTTTGTGTTTCTTTATACTTTAATACTATATCAATAATTACAAGCCATTATTTGCAAAAATATCAGTAATATACCCTTATAATATAAATTTTTTTCTAAAGTCTCTAAGGTAACTATGTATTTTTTTTAAATGCTGTCACTTTTGTTTTTAATTTTTTTTAAACAAGTGCTTTATTTGGGCAACTATGGGGTAAAGGGGTAGAAGGGTTAACTAATAGGACCTACATCTCTGATCTGGTCCACAGGCACATACCAGCCGGCCCCCTCCGATCCTCCAATGACCTGCGCCTAGTCGCACCACGCATAACTCAGTCACACGCACGATTGCAGGACTTCACCAGGGCTGCCCCTACTCTCTGGAACTCTCTCCCACCAGCCGTCAGACTCGCCCCCACCTTTAATACCTTCAAACAAGCTCTCAAGACTCACCTCTTCACGCTCGCATACCCCCCTACACCAGCACCATAATATGTTCTGTTAGACCCCCGCTCAAAAGACGCACCTATTGTCTTCACCCCACCCTTTAGATTGTAAGCCTCTGGCAGGGCCCTCCTCCCTAATGTATCCAGCTTGATTATGCAATCTTACTCACAACCACCCCTCTTGTAGACTCGAACAGTCTCTATTTTGACTTATGACACTGTATTGTTATTAAATCATTTGCATGATCTTGTTTTGTTGCGAGTTTCCGTATGTTCTACCTGTATGTTAACCCATTTATCTATTGTGCAGCTCTGCGTAATATGTTGGTGCTTTATAAATACAATAAATAATAAAATAATATTTATTTTTTAATGTATGTAAATGTGTTTTTATTTTTTGACCACTAGATATCCCCATACTTAATCTTGTGTACTGTGAACAAGTACACAGGAAGTGCCAGTGATCATTCATAACTTTGATCGGCTTATATGGTTACTAGTAATAGACAACTGATGAATTCTAATTCTGGGGGAAAAAAAGGCTAATACATTCTACTCTATGCCACATCATACTTGTTTAAGGGTAGATCTTTTCTTAATACAACAAAATAATGTGAAAGATGTAATTGAGGTAAATATTGGAAATTATACAGTAGCAGATCATGCACCAGTGATCCAATCCATTAAATGGGGATAGGAGCAACAATGGGATAGACTCTGGTGAATTGATTCAGATTTGCTGAAAGACTAAGGCTAGGTTCACAGTACAACATTGTGTAATGCAACAAAAAAGTGGTAACGCAGATTAATGCTACATTACAGTCGTATAAAGTAGGCACAGTAAAGTATACAGGCAATGAAAAGTATGCTGCAGCAGTGCGTTACCATAACGCTACTGTAAGCGTTAGCGGAGATGCCGCCGCGGAGACAGGCGGCATGGCGGCTGTCTCCGCGTATCAGCCGGCGGTCTCTGCCGTGCAGTTTCATGCGATTGATCTGCCTGGTCCTTCCATTGCACATAGGTTGAGAGCTACGCGCCAGGCGACAGGACCTTTATGCGAGTAGAAGGGGAGTCAGCTGATCTGCCCAGTCAGCTGACTCCAACAGTACTTCGGATTGGCTGAGTGGCTGGGGCGGCGCTGCAGAGCAATTTAGTATATATAGTACCAGACTGTAAGTTGCCCGGTGTCTGCTGTTGCAAATACTTGCTTGTGAGTGCTCAGACCTTAGTCAGATCCCAAAGTGTGCTAGAACCGGCCGGAGCCGGGGATCCACACTTAGTCAGATTCTGTTGATAGCTTAACCACTTCCCGACCGCCCACTACACAGGGGCGGCGGGGAAGTGGAGCCCTGCAGGACGGCCTCACCCACAGAGGCGGCGGTCCATTTAAGGGCATGGGCGGAGCGATCGCGTCATCCGTGACGCGATCCTCCGCCGGCGCCTGTCACCGCTCGCTCGCCGCAACATCCCGCCGGCTATACGGAAGCGCCGGCGGGATGTTAACCCCGCGATCGCCGCATACAAAGTGTATAATACACTTTGTAATGTTTACAAAGTGTATTATACTGGCTGCCTCCTGCCCTGGTGGTCCCAGTGTCCGAGGGACCACCAGGGCAGGCTGCAGCCACCCTAGTCTGCACCCAAGCACACTGATTTCTCCCCCCCCTGCCCCAGATCGCCCACAGCACCCATCAGACCCCCCCCTGCCCACCCCCCAGACCCCTGTTTGCACCCAATCACCCCCCTAATCACCCATCAATCACTCCCTGTCACTATCTGTCAACGCTATTTTTTTTTTTATCCCCCCCCCTGCTCCCTGCCCCCTCCTGATCACCCCCCACCCCTCAGATTCTCCCCAGACCCCCCCCCCCAGACCACCCCCCCCTGTTTACTGTATGCATCTATCCCCCTGATCACCTGTCAATCACCTGTCAATCACCTGTCAATCACCCGTCAATCACCCATCAATCACCCGTCAATCACCCCCTGTCACTGCCACCCATCAATCAGCCCCTAACCTGCCCCTTGCGGGCAATCTGATCACCCACCCACACCAATAGATCGCCCACAGATCCGACATCAGATCACCTCCCAAATCCATTGTTTACATCTATTCTCTCCTCTAAACACCCACTAATTACCCATCAATCACCCATCAATCACCCCCTATCACCACTTGTCACTTTTACCTATCAGATCAGACCCTAATCTGCCCCTTGCGGGCACCCAATCACCCGCCCACACGCTCAGATTGCCCTCTGACCCCCCCTTATCAATTCACCAGTGCATTAATTACATCTGTTCTTCCCTGTAATAACCCACTGATCACCTGTCAATCACCTGCCAATCACCTATCACCCATCAATCACCCCCTGTCACCCCCTGTCACTGCCACCCATCAATCAGCCCCTAACCTGCCCCTTGCGGGCAATCTGATCACCCACCCACACCATTAGATCGCCCGCAAACCCGCCGTCAGATTACCTCCCAAATGTATCGTTTACATCTGTTATCTTCTCTAAACACCCACTAATTACCCATCAATCACCCCCTATCACCACCTGTCACTGTTACCTATCAGATCAGACCCTAATCTGCCCCTTGCGGGCACCCAATCACCCGCCCACACGCTCAGATTGCCCTCAGACCCCCCCCCCCCCTTATCAATTCGCCAGTGCATTAATTACATCTGTCCTTCCCTGTAATAACCCACTGATCACCTGTCAATCACCTGCCAATCACCTATCACCCATCAATCACCCCCTGTCACTGCCACCCAACAATCAGCCCCTAACCTGCCCCTTGCGGGCAATCTGATCACCCACCCACACCAATAGATCGCCCGCAGATCCGACATCAGATCACCACCCAAGCGCAGTGTTTCCATCTATTCTCTCCTCTAAACACCCACTAATTACCCATCAATCACCCATCAATCACTCCCTATCACCACCTGTCACTGTTACCTATCAGATCAGACCCTAATCTGCCCCTTGCGGGCACCCAATCGACCGCCTACACGCTCAGATTGCCCTCAGACCCCCCTTATCAATTCGCCAGTGCAATATTTACATCTGTTCTCCCCTGTAATAACCCACTGATTACCTGTCAATCACCTATCAATCACCCATCAATCACCCCCTGTCACTGCCACCCATCAATCACCCCCTGTCACTGCCACCCATCAATCACCCGCTGTCACTGCCACCCATCAATCAGCCCCTAACCTGCCCCTTGCGGGCAAACTGATCACCCACCCACACCAATAGATCGCCCGCAGATCCGACATCAGATCACCACCCAAGCGCAGTGTTTCCATCTATTCTCTACCCTAAACACCCACTAATTACCCATCAATCACCCCCTGTCACTGCTACCTATCAGATTAGACCCCTATCTGCCCCTAGGGCACTCAATCACCCGCCCACACCCTCAGAATGCCCTCAGACCCCAGCCCTGATCACCTCGCCAGTGCATTGCTTGCATCCATTCCCCCCTCTAATCACACCTTGAGACACCCATCAATCACCTCCTGTCACCCCCTAGCACACCTACCCATCAGATCAGGCCCCAATTTGCCCCGTGTGGGCTCCTGATCACTCGGCCAAACCCTCAGACCCCCTTCCGATCACCTCCCCAGTGCATGGATTGCATCTATTTTCCCCTCTAACCACCCCCTGAGACACCCATCAATCACCTCCTGTCACCCCCCTAGCACTCCTATCCATCAGATCAGGCCCAATACAACCTGTCATCTAAAAGGCCACCCTGCTTATGACCGGTTCCACAAAATTCGCCCCCTCATAGACCACCTGTCATCAAAATTTGCAGATGCTTATACCCCTGAACAGTCATTTTGAGACATTTGGTTTCCAGACTACTCACGGTTTTGGGCCTGTAAAATGCCAGGGCGGTATAGGAACCCCACAAGTGACCCCATTTTAGAAAAAAAAGACACCCCAAGGTATTATGTTAGGTGTATGACGAGTTCATAGAAGATTTAATTTTTTGTCAAAAGTTAGCGGAAATTAATTTTTATTGGTTTTTTTTCACAAAGTGTCATTTTTCACTAACTTGTGACAAAAAATAAAATCTTCTATGAACTCGCCATACACCTAACGGAATACCTTGGGGTGTCTTCTTTCTAAAATGGGGTCACTTGTGGGGTTCCTATACTGCCCTGGCATTTTAGGGGCCCTAAACCGCGAGGAGTAGTCTAGAAAACAAATGCTTCAAAATGACCTGTGAATAGGACGTTGGGCCCCTTAGCGCACCTAGGCTGCAAAAAAGTGTCACACATGTGGTACCGCCGTACTCAGGAAAAGTAGTATAATGTGTTTTGGGGTGTATTTTTACACATACCCATGCTGGGTGGGAGAAATTTCTATGTAAATGGACAATTGTGTGTAAAAAAATCAAACAATTGTCATTTACAGAGATATTTCTCCCACTTAGCATGGGTATGTGTAAAAATACACCTCAAAACGCATTATACTACTTCTCCTGAGTACAGCGGTACCACATGTGTGGCACTTTTTTACACCCTAAGTACGCTAAGGGGCCCAAAGTCCAATTTAGGATTTCACAGGTCATTTTGCGACATTTGGTTTCAAGACTACTCCTCACGGTTTAGGGCCCCTAAAATGCCAGGGCAGTATAGGAACCCCACAAATGACCCCATTCTAGAAAGAAGACACCCAAAGGTATTCCGTACGGAGTATGGTGAGTTCATAGAAGATTTTATTTTTTGTCACAAGTTAGCGGAAAATGACACTTTGTGAAAAAAAACTATTAAAATCAATTTCCGCTAACTTGTGACAAAAAAATAAAAACTTCTATGAACTCACCATACTCCTAACGGAATACCTTGGGGTGTCTTCTTTCTAAAATGGGGTCATTAGTGGGGTTCCTATACTGCCCTGGCATTTTAGGGGCCCTAAACCGTGAGGAGTAGTCTTGAAACAAAAATGACCTGTGAAATCCTAAAGGTACTCATTGGACTTTGGGCCCCTTAGTGCAGTTAGGGTGCAAAAAAGTGCCACACATGTGGTATCGCCGTACTCGGGAGAAGTAGTACAATGTGTTTTGGGGTGTATTTTTACACATACCCATGCTGGGTGGGAGAAATACCTCTGTAAATGACAATCTTTTGATTTTTTTTACACACAATTGTCCATTTACAGAGGTATTTCTCCCACCCAGCATGGGTATGTGTAAAAATACACCCCAAAACACATTGTACTACTTCTCCCGAGTATGGCGATACTACATGTGTGGCACTTTTTTGCACCCTAACTGCGCTAAAGGGCCCAAAGTCCAATGAGTACCTTTAGGATTTCACAGGTCATTTTGAGAAATTTCGTTTCAAGACTACTCCTCACGGTTTAGGGCCCCTAAAATGCCAGGGCAGTATAGGAACCCCACAAATGACCCCATTTTAGAAAGAAGACACCCCAAGGTATTCCGTTAGGAGTATGGTGAGTTCATAGAAGATTTTATTTTTTGTCAAAAGTTAGCGGAAATTGATTTTAATTGTGTTTTTTCACAAAGTGTCATTTTCCGCTAACTTGTGACAAAAAATAAAATCTTCTATGAACTCGCCATACTACTAACGGAATACCTTGGGGTGTCTTCTTTCTAAAATGGGGTCATTTGTGGGGTTCCTATACTGCCCTGGCATTTTAGGGGCCCTAAACCGTGAGGAGTAGTCTTGAAACGAAATTTCTCAAAATGACCTGTGAAATCCTAAAGGTACTCATTGGACTTTGGGCCCTTTAGCGCAGTTAGGGTGCAAAAAAGTGCCACACATGTGGTATCGCCGTACTCAGGAGAAGTAGTATAATGTGTTTTGTGGTGTATTTTTACACATACCCATGCTGAGTGGGAGAAATATCTCTGTAAATGGACAATTGTGTGTAAAAAAAATTAACAAATTGTCATTTACAGAGATATTTCTCCCACCCAGCATGGGTATGTGTAAAAATACACCCCAAAACACATTATACTACTTCTCCTGAGTACGGCAATACCACATGTGTGGCACTTTTTTGCAGCCTAACTGCGCTAAGGGGTCCAAAGTCCAATGAGCACCTTTAGGCTTTACAGGGGTGCTTACAATTTAGCACCCCCCAAAATGTCAGGACAGTAAACACACCCCACAAATGATCCATTTTGGAAAGTAGACCCTTCAAGGTATTCAGAGAGGGGCATGGTGAGTCCGTGGCAGATTTCATTTTTTTTTGTCGCAAGTTAGAATAAATGGAAACTTTTTTTTTTTTTTTTTTTCTCACAAAGTGTCATTTTCCGCTTACTTGTGACAAAAAATAATATCTTCTATGAACTCACTATGCCTCTCAGTGAATACTTTGGGATGTCTTCTTTCCAAAATGGGGTCATTTGGGGGGTATTTATACTATCCTGGAATTCTAGCCCCTCATGAAACATGACAGGGGGTCAGAAAAGTCAGAGATGCTTGAAAATGGGAAAATTCACTTTTGGCACCATAGTTTGTAAACGCTATAACTTTTACCCAAACCAATAAATATACACTGAATGGGGTTTTTTTTTATCAAAAACATGTTTGTCCACATTTTTCGCGCTGCATGTATACAGAAATTTTACTTTATTTGAAAAATGTCAGCACAGAAAGTTAAAAAAATCATTTTTTTGCCAAAATTCATGTCTTTTTTGATGAATATAATAAAAAGTAAAAATCGCAGGAGCAATCAAATAGCATCAAAAGAAAGCTTTATTAGTGACAAGAAAAGGAGCCAAAATTCATTTAGGTGGTAGGTTGTATGAGCGAGCAATAAACCGTGAAAGCTGCAGTGGTCTGAATGGAAAAAAAGTGGCCGGTCCTTAAGGGGTAGAAAGCCCTAGGTCCTCAAGTGGTTAAAGTACTAATTCATTGTATTATCTGTTATGACCTTCTGCCTCCATTGACTATTCTCCTGCTTGCTGACTCTGTACCTCTGCCTATCTGATTCACGTTGCCGACCCTGCCTGGAAAACAACTTTGAATCAGTCTTCTGTCTTTGTACCTCCTCTGACTGTTCGTTGCCAACTCTGCCTGTCTGACCTCTCTATCCTCGCCAGTGGGCCTAGCCACTGGTGAGGGATCTGTAGCCGTCACCTGCTCCTCAGGTGAAGCGTTAATGTGTTACAGTCTTAGTCACCTGCTCCTCAGGTGATCACCTTTTCAGCTTGCCAGTGGCACCTGCTCCTCAGGTGTCTCTTGGCTACAGTACTGTCTGAATCACCTGCTCCTCAGGTGATTAGCATTGCAGTATACTTGTAGCTCCTGCTCCTCAGGGGTTCTTTAACAGCTACGCAGCCGGACTCGCCTGCTCCTCAGGTGATCCTTGGCTGCAGTATTGTCTGTAGTCACCCGCTCCTCGGGAGACCTTATCTTCCTCATTACTGTTGCACCAATCACTATCTCACATTGGTAGTCTTGTGTCTGGCTATACTCGCATTATTGGTGATACTGCAGATCACCAATAATCAGAAAATTTGTTTAGCTGACACCAATCGTTACAGCTACACGTTACAATGCAACGCTAACGTCGCACTGTGAATGTCGCATAGAGTTTTAACTGCTTTGCGGTAAGCTGTGTTATAAGACTTTATGCAGCGTCCTACTGTGAACCTAGCCTAAGTGGCTGTTCAAAAAGATCAGCTATCATTTTTTCTAAACTAATTACACATGCTCTATTGCACAACAAAACACTGTGGGATACCCTGAAATGCATGGTGTGAGTTGCAATTATAAAACAAAGCAATATAAATGTTCCCAGTCCCCTCTCCGTAGAACAGTACATGATGCAGAAAGATGGATCGAGATTGTTTCATTAGCGTTTAAAGTATGTGGCCAGCTTAAGTGTATTATTTTTCTGTTTAATCTATAATCAAGACCATAGATTGTATTTAAGATGCATTTATTTTAGCATTCACAAATGATAGAAGGGCTGGTACAAGGCGTGAGTCGTTATTCTCGGATATCTGGAGAATCTGGCTGGCTTGCTAGCTGTTTCAGCACCTTGTGAATGATCATTTGTAAAGCTTGTCCTAGCGTTTCTTTCGTAAATGTGGTTGATAATTGGGGCACATGAATAAACACAGCTCTGCCATTTCCATAGTACAAGGATATGTAATAGGCATATTCGCAGAGGTATCTAAAGGACATACAGACAGACAGATATTAATCAGACTTAGAGCAAACCTGAACTGAAAATAAACAAATTACCGTAATTGTGGGTGTAGTAGAAAAAAGAAGTAACTTTCCTTGAGTCGTATTCTCATATTCTAAAGTGGAAGTGCTTGGAGAAATAGCTGTCATATAAAGGGATGAGCAGAAATGCTGATTCTGACAGAATTTCATATTCTGTCAAGTGTCTCTCCGATTTCCGTGGAAATCTGAATTTCCAATTTCAGTGGAATACAGCAAGGAGAGGGCCAGCACATACCACAAAGGCTGCATCTGAAATGACCAACAGCTCACATGTGCAGCACCTATAATAAGCTATCTGCACACTTCGCATTCAATTCAGATGCAAATCCTATGCATAACTACTATTACTTACCATGCAAACGGGAAACTCAGGAATACAGGCTGGAAGCAGCTAACCTGGTAGTTACATACTAGCAAAATTATGAAAAGGGGGGAGGTTGTGCATCCCTAAAAACATGCTGCAATTGACTGGTTAATCGCTCAGGCATGCACCACCTCTATTAGGCTGAAAATGCATGCCCTGCGTCCAAAACAAATGCTACATTTATTATACTATGGAGGAACTTTAGCTTCCACTATAGTTTACATGCAAAGTATAATATACTGGATACTTGCTCCACGGTGAGGCAGACCTCTGGGCAAGTGGCCTAACCTAAATTAAAAACAACATATGTGCTGGTATTGCCTGGCCCTCTCTTTGCTGTCCATTAAAATGTAAGTTACACATTTTTGCTTAGCTGCTCCCAAGGTTATACATATATTGTTTTTAATTTGGGTTAGGCCACTTGCCCGGAGGTCTGCCTTACTGTGGCGCAAGAATCCAGTATATTATACTTTGCATGTAAACTATAGTGGAAGCTAAAGTTCCTCCATAGTATAATAAATGTAGCATTTGTTTTGGACGCAGGGCATGCATTTTCAGCCTAATAGAGGTGGTGCATGCCTGAGCGATTAACCAGTCAACTGAAGCATGTTTTTAGGGATGCACAACCTCCCCCCTTTTCATAATTTTGCTAGTATGTAACTACCAGGTTAGCTGCTCCCAGCCTGTATTCCTGAGTTTCCCGTTTGCATGGTAAGTAATAGTAGTTATGCATATGATTTGCATCTGAATTGAATGCGAAGTGTGCAGATAGCTTATAATATGTGCTGCACATGTGAGCTGTTGGTCATTTCAGATGCAGCCTTTGTGGTATGCGCTGGCCCTCTCCTTGCTGTCCATTAAAATGTAAGTTACACATTTTTGCTTAGCTGCTCCCAAGGTTATACATATGTTGTTTTCAATTTGGGTTAGGCCACTTGCCTGGAGGTCTGCCTCACCGTGGCGCAAGTGTCCAGTATATTATACTTTGCATGCAAACTATAGTGGAAGCCAAAGTTCCTCCATAGTATAATAAATGTAGCATTTGTTTTGGACGCAGGGCATGCATTATTAGCCTAATAGAGGTGGTGCATGCCTGAGTGATTAACCAGTCAATTGCAGCATGTTTTTAGGGATGTGCAACCTCCCCCCTTTTCAAAATTTCCGTGGAATGTTTTGTGTTTTTTTGTCAATAAAGTAAATTGAGTAAAAAAAAAATATATTTTTTTTGCAGAATCCGCTAATTTTTGCAGATGTACACGATTATGCGTAATCCGCATTTCCAATCGACAATTGCAGTAAAGTTCCACATTCTCTGATTGGTCTCATACTTCAGAGTCTTCTAATTGGGTTAAAAATTGTGTGGTAATCTGATTTCCGTGGTACAATACTAATTCTCTGATTGGTCCAATACTTCTGAGACTTGTGATTGGCCAAAAATTACTGAGTCTCGGTAATGCTGTATTCCACAGAATCCTGATTGTCGCATACCGATTTCTGAAATTTCGGAAATTCAACATTTTTTGTGAAACCAGAAGCTCATCCCTAGTCATATACCACTACCCATGGTAATGTATAGGCTCGCCACAACTATACGAGGATATCTAAACCTACAAATGAGTTATCACTATATGTCAATAATCCATTTTTGATTTGCAGCTAAAATGCATCGTTTTGTTATACTTCATTTATAACTTGTGTGACTGCACATACACTTTGTTACTACAGAAGTTGAGTTGGTCTTACCTTCCAGCATCTCGTGAATAGATAACATCAATCCCTGGGCATGAAATCTGTCTGCAGATGTTCTTCATATTAATCACTGAGGTTATTCTATCCGGTCCTTCCTGCAAACAGCATTCTTCTTGAGGCTGAGCACCACATATATCCCTGTCTGTGTAGCCTTTGTTTCTTCCACATTGCTCCAGGATGGCTGCTTTGGAAGAGGACATCATACCAACGTGCACACATAGCTGGGGAGGTTTGTCATAAACAGTGAAGAAAAACAGTACTTACATTCAAGTTATAAATGTAAATGCATAAAAAGTTTTAAAAATACCAAAATACTAAGCGGCTGGGAGTTGGTATTTTCTCCCCATGTTTTTCCTCTTGGAGTTCCTTTTTTTCTCCATAAACCAAAAATATACAGGTAGTTTAGATGGTTTCTTCCCAAAATTGCCCCTAGAATGTGGTAGAGACAGATTCAGTATACACAATATTTCAACAGTGCTTCCTCATCCAGTCACCCCACCACCCCTCTATGATATTATCAACTCACCAGATAACACACCTCTACATTATAAGTGGAGGGGGGCTTTGCGCAGGATGGTGAGAGGTTTATATCCACTGCACACATGCTAGAGTAACACTGTATTTAGGAGTGATATGCCACATTTCTGTTTGTAAGGGCCACCCGTCTCCCATCGGGAATGAAGTCGCGGACTTGTTTTTTCGAAATCTGCCCAAGTTCTTTAGAAAACTGCTTCCGTTGCCGTGGCCCACCCAATCTTAGCAGCCACCAATTAGGCTGCAGCTGGTAAGCTGGGGGCGGGCCGCGATAACGTAGATGAAGACCAGAGCCTTGACAGAAATTGAAAAAAAAAAAAACACTCAACTGCCTAAATGAACTATGTGCATCAGGTAAGTATTTAACCCTGAGAACCACCCAGTCCTGTATCATTAAGACAGAGCCTGGCATGTCAGACTCTGTTTGTTGAACTTTAAAGAGGAACTCCAGTGAAGATAATGTAATTTAAAAAATGCTTAATTTTTACAATAATTATGTATAAATGAAATATTTCATCTCCCTGATTTACATTCAGGCATTTATCACATGGTGACATTTTTACTGCTGGCAGGTGATGTCACTGGAAGGAGATGTTGCTTGCTTTTTTGGCAGTTGGAAACCACTTTTATTTCCCACAATGCAACAAGGCTCCCACAGTGTGATGGCAGGACTTCAGTGCTGTGAGGCATTGACATCACATGTGGGAGGGGTTTCGCCACAAAATCAGCCATACAGCGCCACCTGATGATCCGTTTGAGAAAAGGAATAGATTTCTCATGGGAAAGGGGGTATCAGCTACTGATTGGGATAAAGTTCAATTATTTGTTACAGTTTTTCTTTAAGTACACTTTAATCCTGCCACAAGAACCAGAACTAGGATTAACCACTTACAATTTAGTGGTGCAATATTTGGTGAGCTAATATCACAGAACAGTGCTGTGTTGACGAGCTGAGGAAGTCCTGCCGTAATATACTGATATTCTGAACTTTTGTGAATATTGTGCTCAATGATGTGTGTTGTAGGGCTGATCAATGAGATGCAAATAATTTCTCATTCCATTCAAATTTCATGTAAAAGTGAGGAGATGTAAATGTGTAGGTCTGAGTGGAGACAGGACCGAGTGGAGGAAAATTGAAATGTTTTTTTCACTGATTTTTAGGGACATAACATTTCAGGGACAGTAAAGCCTCATCTACACGGTACAATTTTCTATCAACCGGTGATCTGATAAGAAATTGCATTGTGTGTAGACGTCCAAGTTATTAAAGATCAATTTTGCGATAGATTTTGCATTAAGTACCCAAAATCTATTGCAAAATGTATCGCAATCCGATTGGACCGGTTGGAAATGATCTAATAGATCCGTGTAATAGATCCGATCTGACGTAAAATTGTACCGTGTAGATGAGGCTTTAGTGATTTGATCTGCCAGATATTAAGTTGTCTGTAAAGCATTGCATAAAAATGTCATCACTATGTAAACATTTAATAAGTGTTGCTCCTAGTCATTTAAAATAAATGTTAAAAATTAAATTGATAGCAGATATAATGCTGTCTCACTTTTAAAGTGTTCATTTTAGAGTAAATTCAGAGAACTTCATAAATCTGTGTATTGGTCAGGTGATGGCAGTAATCAGAGCTATTCTTGGAAAGGCTTGTCTAGACTCCTGCAGCATGCTCCACTCTGTGAACAAGATATTAGCCAAACAAGTCAGATGAATAGGTGGTGGGTCAGGGAGTCTGCTGCTGGTTCTGAATTAGAGACTGATTAATAATTGCCTCATATGCAGAGTATCATGCCTTGTTTACCGCATGGCAATGGTCTCTTAGGGGAATATTTATTACGTTCTGGCATGTGAAGTATTTTTAAAGTTTTAGTTTATTTATACTTTGGTGTTGGGAAAATGTCTTAGAATGCTATGTAGTTGTAATTTAAGCTCTATTTTAAAATACTGGCATGTGACTTATGTAATTGTTAGTCTGTACTCCATACTCTCAATTAGCGAAGGTGATAAGATCTTGAGAGGAATGGTAAGCAGTGTGCAACATAAAGAAGAGAAAGAGAACTGGAAGGACTGGGGAAGATTTTAGAAGTACATTTTAAAAACAGAGCTGTACACATTGTAGCTAGTTTACTATCAGCATAAGTAAGGTAATGTAGAGATTGTAAATAAAGATCATCACTGGCTTACTTTGTAAAGAAGAATATTCAGATTTATTTATATTAGATTGGCATTACTGATATTTTTCATATTGTCTGCTATTATGCAGGGAGTAATATCTGTGATTTTCCGATTTTCCTGTGAACTGCTACAGAGGTCTGGGTTCCCTGCCCTACCCTGGTCACTTTGTTGTGCCACATGCAATGACATCAAAGCATGCGCAATACTGGGGGACATGCAAGGAACAGAAGAGGCCAATGAGCAGCCTCCTCTCAAGTAAGAAGCCTGGGGGTGGTAATCTAGGGACAGTGTGGCTGCCAGATGTAAGCTGCTCAAATGTAGCCTTATTGTCTCTGGATGTTATTTTTTTGTGCCTACCACTTCAGGAGTAATTTTAGTCACTTTTTTTTACTTTAATGTATTTGTATACAGCTTGACAGTGATGGAAAGGATAGAACTTCTAATGGATTACCTTTGTTTTCTATGACCCCATTGAGATTTTTGCTCACTTTCTGCCCTAAACTAAATGACACTAGAACAAAAAGTGAGGCGAATTTCAAAATGTTACAGATGTCCCCAGAACAGGTGATAAGAGTAAATTATTGAACACCTGTGGGAACCTCTCACTGGAGACTGACAGGAGTTCCAACACTTCCCCACACTACGTAAAGCCAAAGAAAAGGTTTTTTGGACAGTTACACTTTAAATGCAGGGTTAAATGGGTGGGTGTGAGGTAAAGAAGGCCCCCTTCCACTACTCATAAATCAGTATAAAAGAATGTCAAGTCCTGCAGTAACCCTGACTAAAAGATCTGTCATCTTCTCCTCTGAAAACTAGTCAGATCTGCCTGCCTGTCACTGACCTTTACTGTGCAGAAGCAGGCTGCCAAGCTGCCTCTGAGAATTCTTTATTGAAAGTCTCCAGACCAACATGACTCCACTGCAATAAACCACCCTCAGTCATTCCAGGATTAAAGCATTTCTTACACCCTTTACACATACTGATGCTTACTGCTCAGATTTATACCAGACGGCTAAATATAGGATAGAAATGCTGAATGTGAAATGTCTTACTTGTCAAAAGATTTGTTTTATTCTGTTTAGTCACTCCTGTAATCCAGGTAACCCATCTGCTATTACAGCTCTAAGATCTCAACGTCATTTATACTAGTATAGAAAGTCAGATGTGTCCCCATATTAGGTAGCCCCCTTCCCAGTATAGATACTTATATGTGGCCCCTGTATTAAGTTGTCCCCTCTGCAGTATAGATAAACATATGGGCCCACTGTATTAAGTAACCCTCTCCCCAGTATAGATAGCCAGATGTGCCCCTAGTATTAGGTAGTCCCCTCCCCAGTATAGATAGCCAGAAATGCCCCCATTATTAGGTAGCCCCTTCCCCGGCTCTCAGTGGCGAGCTCTGCCTCTCCCCCACCCGACCTCCCTGCATTCTGTGATGAGACATGCAGAGCCAGAAATGTGGCCAATTTTTTTTTTTTTACACAGAACGCAGGGATTTCTGGCCATGGGAGCGACAATTATTGATTCTACCTGATCCAGCTGTCCAAAGCTTTGAATATGTTAAAAGGCATGTGAGCAGCTCCCCAAATGTATGGAAGATGGTGCTCTGGTAAGGTGAAGCTAAAATTTTAACTTTAAGTCCATGGAATGCTATGTCTGGTGCAAACACAACACATCCCATCACCATAAGAACACCGTGCTCAAAGTGAAACATGATGGTGGCAGCAGGGCCTGGGAAACTGGCCTAAGTCAAGAGAAAGCTGGATGGTGCTAAAGACGGGGATATTCTTGATCAAAGCCTGTGTCACTCTGCCAATTATTTGAGACTGGGACTGTGTTAAGGTTAAGTCAGTTTGAATGGTATGGATACATTATGCTCTTATGCTATTTCTTGTGCAGTGACCATGGCTGGCTAATTTGAGGATTATGTTTTTTTCCAATTTCAACAACAACCACATTCTTCCTATGTGTTTATACTGTCCGTGACCTAAACCACAACAAAATAGTTTTATGCATCTGTAGCTATATGACCATAAAATAACCTGAGGATGTAGCTCTGACCATATCTTTGCAATCCTTGTTTCCACTTCACTATATTTCACTTGAAGTTCCAGGATTTTGAGCTGAACATCTTCACCAAGTCCGAGCTTTTCTAGCTCCTGTTGAAAATATGGTTTAAAAATGTTTAGATAATGGTTTGCTTCCTGAATTTCTACAATACCTCTGGGAATTCTGAAAACAACTATTTGATTTGTTTTACAAGCTTTTAAAGATACATTTCAGAGGGCTGAAACCCACTAGAGCGATTTTTGAGCGTTTAGGTAGCGATTCAAAATGCTAGCGATTTCCCTTAACGCTCAGCTAATGTGAATGAATGGGCCAAATTCCAATGGAGAGATTGCGATTAGCAAAATTAAAAATGCAGAACATGCAGCATTTTTCAGCATTAGCGTTTCTGCAATGTAAAGTATATAAACACTGGCATAATCTCTCATGAATTGCTATACAGAGTGATTTTGCTAGCATTTTAAATTACTGCACACTGTAAAAAAATTTAAATTAATTGAAAGGACCAATCACAATTAAAAACGCTAATTGCTACACAATCGCTGGCAAAACGCTTACACTTTTTAAAATCACCAGAAAACGCTCATGAAATTGCTTACAAACGTAGTAGTGGGTTCCAGGCCAGAAATGTGTAAAGCAGCTTTCTCTGAACTGTTTCCAAGTTAGTTCCAAGAAATAAAAGTATATGCAAGAATTTATGCTCCTGACTGAAAGAACTGCTGCAAACTCCTGAAAAGAAGGACTGCTCCTGGCAGGAAAGACTGCTGTGTGCTCCTGGTGATAAGGATTGCTGTGTGCTCCCAGCAGGAAGGACTGTACACGCTTCTGGTGGGAAGGACTAGTGCACACTTCCAGCGGAAAGGACTGCTGCGCGCTCCCAATGGGAAGGATTAGTTAAATCTTCCAGCAGAAAGGACTGCTGCGCTCTCCCGACGAGAAGGACTAGTGAACGCTTCCAGTGGAAAGGACAGATATTTGCACCCAACGAAGGACACGGCTACTGTGTATTTCTTCTGATGGGAAGTACTGCTATGTCAGTGTGTTGACTTGTTGACAGTAAAAAATAAGTAACTAAATCAGCAGAAATCAGGTTTTCCTGCTATCGCTCACCCAAAATTAGCTTCTCTTTGCTGTAGCTCATAGTTTGTGCAGTTGTTTTATTTTGCTTAGCAATGCAGAGGGAATAAATTAAACGTATGTGTTTTTCGTAAAAAAATTGTATTCACCATCAAAGCTAATGTAATCATGCCTTCTGGTGTAGTGGCCTGCAACAGATACATTACCACTTACTGTAACCTACAGGGCTTACAAATACCTGAGATCTGTATACATTTCATCCAAAAATGTAAGTAGTCTCCCCCCCCAACCTGTGGATGTCTGGACCTCATTATGGCCCCCAGCACAACCTCCAACTACTCAATGGGCTGAAGTAGCTTCAAAGACTTAACAACTCATCTTGTGCAAGAAAGCTATTTTTCCCATATTTAACACTTCAAATGCTCATACAAAACATAACTTGCCACATTGGTCAAAGTGCATTCTCGGTCAGAATCAAATTTCAGTGGATATATCTGTGGACTATATAGACCAGTTTCACCTTGACTGCTTCCCAGCTGGAGTTCACAAGATGGTTCCTAAAAGGACCAAAACCTGGTAAAAGAAAGAAAAGAAGTGAGGGAAGGGAGTTCCCATTATTATTAACACCCCCCTCCCCCCAAAAAAACAACAACAACCTAATAGTCAAATAGTTTGGTTTAAACATAGCATATCATTAGGGCTCAAACCCACTAGCAGCCTTTTTTCTAAGCACTAATGATTTGAAAAAGCTCTTGCTAATGTAATGCTATGGGGAATATTTATAAAATCACTTCGCTCAAGTGGGATCACACTCATAGCATTACATTAGCAAGAGCTTTTCAAATCACAAAGCGCTCAAAAAAGGGCATCTAATGGGTTCCAGACCTAATGCAGTGTAAGAAAAAAGTTGAAAAAAGATATCCATTCATCGAGTTCAACTAGAAGGAACAAAAAAAAACCCAACAAACACAACATCCTGAAACTGTGTTACAGAGTGGAGAAATCCGTTGACCTATCTACTGAGGTGAGGGTTTCCCATGAGCATAGTGTCTAAGTGACCACGGGTCTTCGCCTGAGCATCCCACGAGGGATGATGGATTTTGCTGCCTAGTGCCCACCAGGTTACGCTCAAGGAAAGACCCTAACAATGAGTCAGAGAACAGACCACACCACATTACGGAAGATCGGTAATCCAGGTGAGAGACTGGAAGGATCATGCAATTGGACAGTCGGAGACAAGCAATGGTCAGGGCAGGTGGCAATGGTTCTGTAACGAGGTACAGGAAAGAGGTCGAGGTAGGCGACAATGGTTCTGGAACGAGTTCTTGAGAATAGTCAGGAATAGAGATGGCCTGAACTGTTCACCCGGTGAATAGTTCACTGTGAAAAACGCGTTTACGTCAGCAGGCGAACACATGGCATGTTTGACCCACCCCCTATACATCATAATGCAGCCAACCATAAAAACGCCAGCATGGCAGCCAGTTTACAGTCTGCCTGTAGTTGCTGTGAAGGAGACTAGGGACAGAGCTGTTCTGCAGATAGGGAAAGCTTTAGGCAGTCCTCTGTTGTGTTAAGGGTCGTGCTGCTGTGATTTCCTGTGGCCCTAGAATAATGCCCAGTGTTCAGTGGTAACAAACCCTAAATTCACAAAACGCTTAGGAAGTACTTGATTGGCTTAAACGACAGCACACCCCATCTTCTATCGCTTCCTCTTGGAACCTTGACACACCATCCTCCTACAGCTCTGATTCAGGCACCCCACGACTTATGACTCACCTGACTACCACCACCACTAGCACCACAGCTGGTTAAATTGATGTGTGAGAGGAGTTATTTACATATCAGTTTGGGGAAATTAGTGATGCGCAAGCACTATTGCCAGAGGATGGAGATAAGGATATTACACCTGATATGTCAGAGGGCTGGTGCACACCAGTGCAGGTCTGTAGCGTTATTTAAAAAAGCTTGGGGATAGAAAAACGATTGGCTAATGTACTTTAACCTCTTGAGGACCGCAGTGCTAAACCCCCCTACTGACCAGGTAAGTTTTAGTAAAATAAGCCACTGCAGCTTTAAGGCCAAGCTGCAGGGCCGCACAACACAGCACACAAGTGATTACCCCTCCCCCCCCCCCCTTTTCTCCCTACCAACAGATTCTCCCTACCAACAGAGCTCTCTGTTGGTAGGGTCTGATCGCTCCCCCCATGTTTATTTTTTTTTTAAATAAATATTATTGTTAGTTTTTTTTTTAATAAAAAAAACTGTTTCTTTAAATATCTTCCCTCCCTCCCTCCCCACAGCCAGCCAATTATGGCGATCGGCTGTCATAGGCTTCTGCCTATGAGAGCCGATCGCTCTCTTGTCCCCCAGGGATCGCAGCGCTGTACATGTAAATAGACGGCGATCACGCCGTTTAACAGTCTCCCGAGAGGCTGACTGAAGGCGGGGCGGAGCTCCGCCCCCCAAGCATTAGCTGGCCCCAGGATTTTACGCCAATCGGCGTTAGGCAGTCCTGGGGCTGCCGCCGCGGCCACGCCCATCAATGTGACGCGGTTGGGAAGAGGTTAATGGGCTGGTGCACACCAGAGCAGTTAGTTTTTTCCACAGAAGCAAACTCGGGGCTGCAGCATTTTTTAGATTTCTGAGGCGTTTCTGCCTCAATGTTAAAGTATAGGAAAGTGGAAAACCGCTCTGAAAAGCTAGATCAGAGCAGTTTTCCAGGCGTTTTTGTTACTGAAGCTGTTCAGTAACAGCTTTACTGTAACAAAATATGACATCTGCTACAAAAAAAAAAAAAAACACTAGGCATGTTTAGAAAACCTCTCTAAACATGCCTAGAATCGCTCTAAAAATCTGCTGTGATTTGGGTGCCTGCAAGAAGAGATGAAGAAGCTGACAGTTCAGATGGGGAGACAGAGAGAAGGAGGAGATAAGTTGGAAGCAGGGGCAGCTTGCAAGGAGCTAGAGGCACAGGCAAACAACATGTATCGGCACCTGGGGTCAGCCAGCCAAGACGCCTGCCAAATTCTGCTGTTACCATTACCAGAATGCCGTCCTCCCAAAGCTCACCAGTGTGGCAATTTTGTGTGTGTGTGCCTCTGACAACAGCAGAGCCATTTGCAACCTGTGCCATAAGATTCTGAGTCGTGGGAAGGCCACTTCCCACCTAGGTACAACTGTTTTGCAAAGGCACCCGATCTCCCATTACAAACCACAATGGGAGCAACACATGAGGATAAGCAGCACAGAAAGTCAAAGCCACACTCCTACTAGTTAAGCTTCTTCAACCACATCAACCTCTGCACTCCTTGTCTTTTTTCAACCACGCTCCACTCCACCTCTCACCTTGACCAGTTCCTGCTCATCTGCCCACAGTCAGGTTTCTGTGAAGCAAAAACACTGATAAAAACAGTGGCGCTCGCTAGAAGCAGGGATAAGGGTGCCTAAGCCTCAAAGGATCCTCACACCTTCAGATCCAATCCATACAGTAAAAAGGGTTGAAGGCTGGCACTTCCAAAAGTAGAAAAAGCTCTTTATTGAAGCATAAAATCAGTGGTAACACAGCGACAGCCCGCTGTTTCAGGTATTAGCCTTTCTTCAAGCTCTTTCAACCACAAGTGAGATAACAATCCTATCCAATCTAGCAAATTGTCCCCTAGGGATAGCATCCTTCACATGGGAAGGATGAAAACTGTCGTAATGTAACAAAGAGTTAAGGTCTGTACCCTTGGTATAGAGGTCAAAGATAAGGGACCGTCCTTCTCTAATAATGGTGGTATCTAAAAATGTCACTCGTTCTGTGCTGGTATGGCATGTAAGTTTGATCTTGCTGCAGCATTGGGACAGGTCCACCAAAAAGGTATTAAGGGTCGAATGTGGCCTCACCCACACACAAAAAATGTCATCTATATATCTAAGCCAACATCTAGCATGTTGCTAAAAAAGGCGATTAGAATAAATGAAATCTTCCTCATACAGACCCATGTAGAGGTTCGCATAGGATGGGCCACATTCGACCCCATCGCCGTGCCCCACAGCTGCAGAAAGAATTAATTCTGGAAAGAAAAGTAGTTACAACGTAGTACCACATTAAGCAATTCAATGGCAAATAAACGCTGTTGTTTAGATAAATCTGATCTTGTCATCAGGAACAAATCAATATCCTCTACACCCCCATCATGCGGGATGGAGGTGTAGAGGCTTTCCACATCCAATGTAACCAAGAGAAGATCTTCCTCTTCTAAATCCAAATCCCCAATCCTCTGTAGGAACATATAAGTGTCCCTAACATAGGATTCCAATGTCACCACCAAGGGTTGTAACAGCTTATCTAAAAACTGTGCAATAGGGACAAAAATCGAACCCGTGCCGGCCACAATGGGTCTCCCCGGTGGACGGCACGGGTCCTTATGTATCTTAGGTAAAGTGTAGAATTTTGGTGTGGCAGTGTTCTCCTGTACTAGAAACCTAGCTACCCCTTCATCAATGATTCCTGCAATTTTAGCCTTTTCAATAATGCTTTTAATTTTCCTTTGTATATGGATTACAGGGTCCTCAGATATTTTGTAGTAAATACGAAGGAGGCACTCAATTGGCTTCAAACTTGCGTTTTATCAAATCCCAGTAATACACGACATGTTTCGGGGCATATCCCCTTCATCAGGTGTACATACATTGAATGGCACACAGTGAATAAATACATACTTCTAACCACCACACCCTAAATTGGACCACCTCCATCTTGTCAGCTGACAAGTCAGCTGATCACTGACATCACACAGTCCAAAGTCTTGTTAACCCCTTAGGGCACTGATCAGAGGCATTACTATATCCGTCTACCTCGGTAAACCTGATTAACAAATCAAATTACTGCATCTTAGGTAAACCTAATACAGACAATACTGCGAAAAACTTCTGTTGCAAATACTTGGACCACAGATCCATCTTACCACCCTCCAACCGACACCCCCAACCAATCACGATGGTGTGTGTCCCATTAATACCTGGGGATTGGAGAGAGAGAGAGAAATTAAGTCAGTAACACATAATACAGCATCATAAAAAACATTTCAAGCTGAACATTTCATTCATCCCCTTGGGGTTGATGGACTCCAACTTTCTCATCCACCGGGCCTCCTTCTGTAGGAGAATCCGGTCTCTGTTCCCACCTCTCTGCAGCGGTGGTACGTGGTCCAAAACTAGCCATCTTAACTGTGACACCCTATGTCCGCATTCAAAAAAATGTCGGGCTACTGGGGTGTCACAGCTTTTTTCTCCTGGCTTATAACCACGAATGTCACCCTTATGCTCCTGAATCCTAGATTTTACTATTCTGGTGGTTTTACCCACATAGAACATCCCACAAGGGCATTTCAAGGCATAAACAACAAACATGCTGTTGCATGTATACATTGAGTTAATCTTTATTCTGACACCAGAGTATGGATGTTCAACATAAGCACCTTTTATAATTGCATGGCAGCAATTGCACTCCAAACAGGGAAAAGTACCCCTTTTCCCTGTCAGATCACCAATACATTGTTTCCTGGTTGACAGATCAACCCTGCTCACCCTGTCACGTATTGTTTTACCTTTCTTGTAGGAGAATAAAGGTGGCTCAGTGAATAACATTCCAAAACTTGGGTCATGCTGAAGTATGGGCCAATACTTCATAACGACCCCCTTAATCATTCCAGACTGTTTACAGAATGTCTGCACGAACGGGATCTTGTTTTTCCTCTGGTTGTTCCCCTGTCTACTACTATTCAATAGGTTATCTCTTGAGATTTGAGCCACCTCCTTCTCCACTTTCTCAAGCTCACCTTTCTTGTACCCCTTCTCTAGAAATCTGTTAGTAATCCGTTCTGCAGCAACCCTGTATCCATGGTCTGTGGATGCGACTCTCCTTGCCCTAAGATATTGCCCCTTAGGGATACCTTTCACCACTGCGGAGTTATGGAAACTGTCCGTTCTTAAAAGATTGTTGCGATCAGTCGGTTTCGTATACAAATCTGTATGTAACCCCTGGGGTGAAACCGAGATCGCCACATCTAGATAGTGGATAACCTCTGTGGAGTGTTCCAACGTAAATTTAATGGTTGGATGCGCATGATTTGCCTCATCCACCATTTCCCTCAGAGTTTCCACTGGACCCTTCCATAAAATTAGAATATCATCCACAAACCGCAGATACCCGTGTATCATGTGACAATATTTGGGATTCTCAATAAACATTGATTTCTCTAGTTTATGCATGAAAAGGTTTGCAAAAGAGGGAGCTACAGGGGACCCCATGCTCGTACCCTGTTTCTGTAAATAAAAATCATCACAAAATTTAAAGTCATTATGGACCACAGATCCATCTTACCACCCTCCAACCGACACCCCCAACCAATCACGATGGATGTGGTAGAAGATGCATTACTGGACACCACAATGAACCATCACCTGATATACTTTGTCCTCGATTGCCTAGAGTTAGTACTGAGGAATAATTACTTTAAATTTTGTGATGATTTTTATTTACAGAAACAGGGCACGAGCATGGGGTCCCCTGTAGCTCCCTCTTTTGCAAACCTTTTCATGCATAAACTAGAGAAATCAATGTTTATTGAGAATCCCAAATATTGTCACATGATACACGGGTATCTGCGGTTTGTGGATGATATTCTAATTTTATGGAAGGGTCCAGTGGAAACTCTGAGGGAAATGGTGGATGAGGCAAATCATGCGCATCCAACCATTAAATTTACGTTGGAACACTCCACAGAGGTTATCCACTATCTAGATGTGGCGATCTCGGTTTCACCCCAGGGGTTACATACAGATTTGTATACGAAACCGACTGATCGCAACAATCTTTTAAGAACGGACAGTTTCCATAACTCCGCAGTGGTGAAAGGTATCCCTAAGGGGCAATATCTTAGGGCAAGGAGAGTCGCATCCACAGACCATGGATACAGGGTTGCTGCAGAACGGATTACTAACAGATTTCTAGAGAAGGGGTACAAGAAAGGTGAGCTTGAGAAAGTGGAGAAGGAGGTGGCTCAAATCTCAAGAGATAACCTATTGAATAGTAGTAGACAGGGGAACAACCAGAGGAAAAACAAGATCCCGTTCGTGCAGACATTCTGTAAACAGTCTGGAATGATTAAGGGGGTCGTTATGAAGTATTGGCCCATACTTCAGCATGACCCAAGTTTTGGAATGTTATTCACTGAGCCACCTTTATTCTCCTACAAGAAAGGTAAAACAATACGTGACAGGGTGAGCAGGGTTGATCTGTCAACCAGGAAACAATGTATTGGTGATCTGACAGGGAAAAGGGGTACTTTTCCCTGTTTGGAGTGCAATTGCTGCCATGCAATTATAAAAGGTGCTTATGTTGAACATCCATACTCTGGTGTCAGAATAAAGATTAACTCAATGTATACATGCAACAGCATGTTTGTTGTTTATGCCTTGAAATGCCCTTGTGGGATGTTCTATGTGGGTAAAACCACCAGAATAGTAAAATCTAGGATTCAGGAGCATAAGGGTGACATTCGTGGTTATAAGCCAGGAGAAAAAAGCTGTGACACCCCAGTAGCCCGACATTTTTTTGAATGCGGACATAGGGTGTCACAGTTAAGATGGCTAGTTTTGGACCACGTACCACCGCTGCAGAGAGGTGGGAACAGAGACCGGATTCTCCTACAGAAGGAGGCCCGGTGGATGAGAAAGTTGGAGTCCATCAACCCCAAGGGGATGAATGAAATGTTCAGCTTGAAATGTTTTTTATGATGCTGTATTATGTGTTACTGACTTAATTTCTCTCTCTCTCTCCAATCCCCAGGTATTAATGGGACACACACCATCGTGATTGGTTGGGGGTGTCGGTTGGAGGGTGGTAAGATGGATCTGTGGTCCAAGTATTTGCAACAGAAGTTTTTCGCAGTATTGTCTGTATTAGGTTTACCTAAGATGCAGTAATTTGATTTGTTAATCAGGTTTACCGAGGTAGACGGATATAGTAATGCCTCTGATCAGTGCCCTAAGGGGTTAACAAGACTTTGGACTGTGTGATGTCAGTGATCAGCTGACTTGTCAGCTGACAAGATGGAGGTGGTCCAATTTAGGGTGTGGTGGTTAGAAGTATGTATTTATTCACTGTGTGCCATTCAATGTATGTACACCTGATGAAGGGGATATGCCCCGAAACATGTCGTGTATTACTGGGATTTGATAAAACGCAAGTTTGAAGCCAATTGAGTGCCTCCTTCGTATTTACTACATTGAACCGTGTGTGGAGTGGTGACCCACAGAGGGATTGTGCACCGGCAACATAGACCTGACTAGGCCTATTCCACAGGGACTCGCTGCAGTTTGCTTGTTCCTCAGATATTTTGCCATAAACTTCAACCTGAGCCAGCTGGCCCCTAATTTCCTCCTCGTAATAGCTACTGTCCAGTACTACAACGGCACCGCCTTTATCGGCGGGCCGTATAGTAAGTTCCGTTCTCTTCTTCAAACCATCCAATGCCAATCGGTCATCTCTAGTTAGGTTGAACTGCACTTTTTTCATCTGTTGTTCAGTCTCCAACTTCCCCACATCCTCCATGACCCGGGCACAAAAATTATCAATCACTAAATTGCCTGATGGAGAAAAATAACTTTTGTTCCTCAATCCAAGATCCTTGAGACAGAACATAGACTCTTCCACTGCCTCACGGGGACCGTCAAAATGTGGCATAGTCCCAAAAAAATACTTGAGTTTAATTGTCCTAAAGAATCTAAACAATTCCTGATCTAATTCAAAAAAGTTGGGTAGATTGGTAGGGCTAAAGTTGAATCCATAGTTAAGCACTCTTTCTTCAGTTGGTGTTAAAACATGACCAGAGATGTTAACTACTAATTGTGGTGACTCGATCAGGGTCTCTTGCGTAACTCCATTTGACTCCTTACTGGTTCTTTTTGTGCGTTTGAGCCTGGCCCTGCTCCCACTCTGCCTACTGCTCCTCTTGGTGTAGGTGAAGTTTCCCGTGAGGACAAAAAATCAGAGGTAGAAGATCCCTGATTACCTCCCTGTGGGGGACGAGGACGTGGTAACCTCCCTCTTGGTTTATTAGGCTTGTTGAGCCTCCTCAGGGTGTTGACAGGCACCATTTTTTGCCACAAGTATACATAACCCTCAGTATAGTCTTGAGTGTCACGATGGAATTTCAAATGTTTAGTTTCTTCAATGGTCTTAGTGTATTCTGCCAACTTTGCCGACAGCTGATCCACAAACGATTGCATCTCCTCTGCTGACAACAAAGCAGTTAATTGGGTGATAATGGCTATGCTTTTCTGTTCCAGGATTGAAAACTCTCAATGAATCCACTCAATCGTGAGGATCATGGTGTCAAAAGCTGCTTTATTCCAAATCCTCTCAAAAGTTGAGTAAAAATTTGGATCACCTCCAAACAACATAGGTGAAACTTGGGAACTTACTGCCCGTGGTATTTTCCTTGAACAGCAATATTCTGCAAGAGTCCTAGCATGCATGTCCAGTTCCACCCATTTCCTTTTGGTGGCCTCTAAATCTCGTTTGAGGGGTTTAATATCAGGTGTCTGTAGGAAGGTAGTCGCTTCACCAGCCTTAGCCAAGACATTAGCTGCATGCTCCTCAGTATAAGAGAAAATGTCTGGTATACCTCCAGACCCACAATCCCTGGCGGTGCTCATCCTCTATGGTGTGATCAGCTTGCAAAAACACTGATAAAAAGAGTGGCACTCGCTAGAAGCAGGGATAAGGGTGCCTAAGCCTCAAAGGATCCTCACACCTTCAGATCCAATCCATACAGTAAAAAGCGTTGGAGGCTGGCACTAGAAAAAGCTCTTTATTGAAGCATAAAATCAGTGGTAACACAGCGACAGTCCGCTGTTTCAGGTATTAGCCTTTCTTCAAGCTGTTTCAACCACAAGTGAGATAACACATACACACAACATATATAGTGTCAGCCCACCTAATTGTCAAATCAATTAAAATCTCCCACAGCCAATCATATTACCTGAGCTCTCCGGCGGACCTGAGTGGAGACTTCATCACTAACATGCAAAACATCCTAAAGAAATAGTATAACGGAGTGTATCGGCGCTCCACGCCGACAAAGAACCACCTCCACATTCCTAGTCGTTGCAGCAGGATCATTTGGGACTATGCCACATTTTGACGGTTCCCGTGAGGCAGTGGAAGAGTCTATGTTCTGTCTCAAGGATCTTGGATTGAGGAACAAAAGTTATTTTTCTCCATCAGGCAATTTAGTGATTGATAATTTTTGTGCCCGGGTCATGGAGGATGTGGGGAAGTTGGAGACTGAACAACAGACGAAAAGAGTGCAGTTCAACCTTACTAGAGATGAACGATTGGCATTGGATGGTTTGAAGAAGAGAACGGAACTTACTATACGGCCCGCCGATAAAGGCGGTGCCGTTGTAGTACTGGACAGTAGTTATTACGAGGAGGAAATTAGGGGCCAGCTGGCTCAGGTTGAAGTTTATGGCAAAATATCTGAGGACCCTGTAGTCCATATACAAAGGAAAATTAAAAGCATTATTGAAAAGGCTACAATTGCAGGAATCATTGATGAAGGGGTAGCTAGGTTTCTAGTACAGGAGAACCCTGCCACACCAAAATTCTACACTTTACCTAAGATACATAAGGACCCATGCCGTCCACCGGGGAGACCCATTGTGGCCAGCACGGGTTCGATTTTTGTCCCTATTGCACAGTTTTTAGATAAGCTGTTACAAGCCTTGGTGGTGATATTGGAATCCTATGTGAGGGACACTAATATGTTCCTACAGAGGATTGGGGATTTGGATTTAGAAGAGGAAGATCTTCTCTTGGTTACATTGGATGTGGAAAGCCTCTACACCTCCATCCCGCATGATGGGGGTGTAGAGGCCATTGATTGGTTTCTGATGACAAGATCAGATTCATCTAAACAGCGTTTATTTGCCATTGAATTGCTTAATGTGGTACTACGTTGTAACTACTTTTCTTTCCAGAATTAATTATTTCTGCAGCTGCGGGACACGGCACTGGGGTCGAATGTGGCCCCATCCTATGCGAACCTCTACATGGGTCTGTATGAGGAAGCTTTCATTTATTCTAATCGCCTTTTTCAGCAACATGCTCAATGTTGGCATAGATATATAGATGACATTTTTTGTGTGTGGGTGGGGAAAAGTATCAGACATCATTGGCATCTTTTAAGTCTGGGTTTTCCCAATATCCCAGAGTTTAGATACCTCCCTCTGTTTTCTTACAAAAAAGCCCCCACGATTAGGGATAAGGTATTCTATCA
Source organism: Hyperolius riggenbachi (assembly GCF_040937935.1). Taxonomy (NCBI): domain Eukaryota; kingdom Metazoa; phylum Chordata; class Amphibia; order Anura; family Hyperoliidae; genus Hyperolius; species Hyperolius riggenbachi. Next base: position 150,417,269 of record NC_090648.1, read on the forward strand.
TACACCAGAGTCTGGTGAGTCTGGCAGAAGGGTAGGGACATTTCCCTGTTTGAGCTGTCACCTCTGTGGACACATCACTAAAGGATCAGAATTTACACATCCTTCTAAGGGTACTAAGTTTAAAATCAGGGATCTATATACCTGTGAGTCGAGCTATGTGGTTAACTATTTGAAGTGTCCATGTGGCCTGGGTTATATAGGTATGACTACCCAAAAGATCAGAGATAGGATCTGCTCCCATAAAAGTGCAATCAGAAATGGTGACATGAAACAGGCGGTTTCAGCTCATTTTACCACTATGCATTATAGTGTTACTCAACTTAAAGTACAAATTATTGATGGGGTACCTATTTCTTGGAGGGGAAGACATAGTAGACTCAAGCAATTACTTAACCACTTGAGGACCCACCCTTTACCCCCCCTTAAGGACCAGCGCTGTTTGTTTGGATCTGTGCTGGGTGGGCTCTGCAGCCCCCAGCACAGATCCGCGGCCACACAGAGCGATCAGATCGCCCCCCTTTTTTTCCCCCTATGGGGATGATGTGCAGGGGGGGTCTGATCGCTCCTACCTGCAGGCATGTTGCGGGGGGGGGGCACCTCAAAGCCCCCCTCCGCGGCGACATTCTCCCCCCTCCCTCTCCTACCTGCTCCCCCGGGAGATCTGGGCTGCACAGGACGCTATCCGTCCTGTGCAGCCAGTGACAGGACGTCCCCTGTCACATGGCGGCGATCCCCGGCCGCTGATTGGCCGGGGATCGCCGATCTGCCTTACGGCGCTGCTGCGTAGCAGCGCCGTACAAATGTAAACAAAGCGGATTATTTCCGCTTGTGTTTACATTTAGCCTGCGAGCCGCCATCGGCGGCCCGCAGGCTATTCACGGAGCCCCCCGCACGAGCGGCTGCTTCCTGATTAATCAGCCTGCAGCTGGCGACGCAGTACTGCGTCGCTGGTCCTGCAGCTGCCACTTTGCCGACGCACGGTATAAGCGTGCGGTCGGCAAGTGGTTAAAGGGAATGTCCAAGCAAAATATAAAAATGAGTTTCACTTACCTGGGGCTTCTACCAGCCCCATGCAGCCATCCTGTGCCCTCGTAGTCACTCACTGCTGTTCCAGTCCCCCACTGGCAGCTTTCCGACCTCGGAGGTCGGCGGGACACATTGCGTACATTTTTACGCATTCCCGCTAGTGCAGGAACATTAACATGCGTACGTTAAAAAGGGGCGCTGGGAAAAAAGGGCGCCGGGTTTTTAACGATAAGCATGGATAACGTTTAAAAATGTATTGTACTGTATTTCGTTTAAAATTAATGTTTTTTAAAATTATAAATCATTAAATAATGTGCATTAAATCGGCAATTGTAAAAACGTTAATCTTTCGTTTAAATACTGAAACGTATAATAACGTTAAAAAAAAATAATTACTAAGTAACCCTCCCTGTACCTACCCCTAACCCCTAGACCCCCCTGTTGATGCCTAAACCTAAGACCCCCCCCTGTTGGTGCCTAAGTAACCCTCCCTGTACCTACCCCTAACCCCTAGACCCCCCTGTTAGTGCCTAAACCTAAGACCCCCCTGTTGGTGCCTAAACCTAAGACCCCCCTGTTGGTGCCTAAACCTAAGACCCCCCTGTTGGTGCCTAAACCTAAGACCCCCCTGTTGGTACCTAAACCTAAGACCCCCCTGTTGGTGCCTAAACCTAAGACCCCCCTTTTGGTGCCTAAACCTAAGACCCCCTGTTGGTGCCTAAACCTAAGACCCCCCCTGTTGGTGCCTAAACCTAAGACCCCCCTGTTGGTGCCTAAACCTAAGACCCCCCTGTTGGTTTTTTCGTTTAAAAATAATGTAAAAAAAAAAAATTTGTACTGTTTTTCGTTTAAAAATAATGTTTGAAAAAAATATTGTACTGTTTTTCGTTTAAAAATAATATTTAAAAATGTATAAATCATTAAATAATGTGTAATCATGAGAAGCAGTAATAAAACATTAAGTCTCCGGGCGCCGCTTTTAAAACGTTATTTTTCACCGGCGCCCTTTTTTCCTATCGGGCGCCCATTAAACGATATTTATTATAGGAGTGAATGGCGGCGCCCGATTTGTCCACTAGCCTCAGGCGCCCGAATTTACTGTTTCCCATTAACACATACATTTTTACGCGTTACTGGTTCAATGCGTACATTTTTACGCATTGAACCAGTAATGCGTAAAAATGTATGTGTTAATGTTCCTGCACTAGCGGGAATGCGTAAAAATGTACGCAATGCGTCCCGCCGACCTCCGAGGTCGGAAAGCTGCCAGTGGGGGACTGGAACAGCAGTGAGTGACTAGGAGGGCACAGGATGGCTGCATGGGGCTGGTAGAAGCCCCAGGTAAGTGAAACTCATTTTTTTATTTTGCTTGAACCTTCCCTTTAAGAGGGAGGCAGGGTGGATCAAGAGATTGGGTGTGCTTGGGGAGGGCAGACTTAACAGAGAATACGATTTGGGGTTCTGTATTTAATCTGTCTTGATATACTGCATGCTCTGATGTTTTTATGTTGCTCTTTATTACAGAGCTTTCATGTTGCCTGTGCTGGAGGAGTCTGGGTTGAGATATTGCTAACTTATATTCGGTGCAGCGGACTGGGTAAGTGATTTGAATGCTTGCTAGTTTTAAGCATGCCCGCGTTGCTAGGGATGCGCTGCTATGGATACTTTACCTTGCCGCTATAGACAGCGGCTGCTTTGTTTATATGTGACGTTATTGGTGTACGCCCCTGTGGGCGGAGCATTTACTATGTCACATACTTTGCTCTATACGCACTGAGTTTGCGTAGAGCTATGTGAAGACTCCTAACAGCGTGTCCGTGGTGACGTTGGCTGATTCTTGGTCACCTGATCCTGCTGCAACGAATAGGAATGCGGAGGTGGTTCTTTGTCGGCGTGGAGCGCCGATACACTCCATTATACTATTTCTTTAGGATGTTTTGCATGTTAGTGATGAAGTCTCCACTCAGGTCCGCCGGAGAGCTCAGGTAATATGATTGACTGTGGGAGATTTGAATTGATTGGACAATTAGGTGGGCTGACACTATATATGTTGTGTGTATGTGTTAACTCACTTGTGTTTGAAACAGCTTGAAGAAAGGCTAATACCTGAAACAGTGGGCTGTCGCTGTGTTACCACTGATATTATGCTTCAATAAAGAGCTTTTTCTACTTTTGGAAGTGCCAGCCTCCAACGCTTTTTACTGAGGTTTCTGTGAAGGCCATTTTTAAGCATAAGAAGCTAATGTCTCAGAGTTAGCCCCTTGCTGGGCATCTGACAGCTGGCTTGTCGGAACTCTTAGCCCTCCAGCTGTTACCATACCAGCTGGTGGACTCTGAGGCAGGGGCGTCGCTAGCCCTGTTTTAGGGGGGCACGTGCCCCCAATCTTTCCTGGGGTGCCACGGATCTTCGCCCGGCCGCCCCCTCTGTCAAGACTCAGCGGCTCCCTCCAGCCGCCGCGTCACTGACAGTCTCAGACCTCAGGATCAGGCGGCGAGCCGGCGACCAATCGTGCGGGCGCTAGGACCCAGCGCCCGCACTGATATGCGGAAGTGACATCACTTCCGCATATCGAGCGGGTGCGTCCAGTGCCCGCTCGTACATCTGGTCGGGTCGCCGCTGATCCTGAGGTCTGCTGAGAGGTAGGGGGGGAGCGGCGGCGGCTAGAGGGGGGGCCTCCCTGTCACTCACTCACTCAAGGGGCTCCCTGGCACGCACTCACTCCCTAAAGGGGCTCCCTGTCACTCACTCACTCACTCACTCAAGGGGCTCCCTGGCACTCACTCACTCCCTAAAGGGGCTCCCTGGCACGCACTCACTCCCTAAAGAGGCTCCCTGTCACTCACTCACTCCCTAAAGGGGCTCCCTGTCACTCACTCACTCACTCAAGGGGCTCCCTGGCACTCACTCACTCCCTAAAGGGGCTCCCTGGCACGCACTCACTCCCTAAAGGGGCTCCCTGTCACTCACTCACTCCCTAAAGGGGCTCCCTGTCACTCACTCACTCCCTAAAGGGGCTCCCTGTCACTCACTCACTCCCTAAAGGGGCTCCCTGTCACTCACTCACTCCCTAAAGGGGCTCCCTGTCACTCACTCACTCCCTAAAGGGGCTCCCTGTCACTCACTCACTCACTCACTCCCTAAAGGGGCTCCCCTGGCACTCACTCCCTAAAGGGGCTCCCTGGCACTCACTCACTCCCTAAAGGGGCTCCCTGGCACGCACTCGCTCCCTAAAGGGGCTCCCTGGCACTCACTCACTCCCTAAAGGGGCTCCCTGTCACTCACTCACTCCCTAAAGGGGCTCCCTGTCACTCACTCACTCACTCCCTAAAGGGGCTCCCCTGGCACTCACTCACTCCCTAAAGGGGCTCCCTGGCACTCACTCCCTAAAGGGGCTCCCTGGCACTCACTCACTCCCTAAAGGGGCTCCCTGGCACGCACTCACTCCCTAAAGGGGCTCCCTGTCACTCACTCACTCCCTAAAGGGGCTCCCTGTCACTCACTCACTCCCTAAAGGGGCTCCCTGGCACGCACCCACTCACTAAAGGGGCTCCCTGGCACGCACTCACTCCCTAAAGGGGCTCCCTGTCACTCACTCCCTAAAGGGGCTCCCTGTCACTCACTCACTCACTCAAGGGGCTCCCTGGCACGCACTCACTCCCTAAAGGGGCTCCCTGGCACTCACTCAATGCCTAAAGGGGCTCCCTGGCACTCACTCACTGCCTAAAGGGGCTTCCTGTCACTCACTCACTGCCTAAAGGGGCTCCCTGGCACTCACTCACTACCTAAAGGTGCTCCCTGTCACTCACTATCGGGGTCCCTGTCACTCACTACCTAACTGGAGGCGCCTGTCACTCACTAGCTAACCTGGGGGTCCCTGTCACTCACTACCTAACTTGGGGGGGCTACCATATTAAGGGGGCATTCTGCCTATTTATGTGAAATGCTGTCTATTTATGTGCCTCATGACTGCTGAATGTGTCTTGTTGGGAGCCTTATGATTTGTTGGGGGCCTCATGATTGCTGAATTTGTCTTGTTGGGGGCCTCATGATTTGTTGGGGGCCCTCATGATTGCTGAATTTGTCTTGTTGGGGGCCTCATGATTGCTGAATTTGTCTTGTTGGGGGCCTCATGATTTGTTGGAGGCCTCATGATTGCTGAATTTGTCTTGTTGGGGGCCTCCTGATTTGTTGGGGGCCTCATGATTGCTGAATATGTCTTGTTGGGGGTCACATGATTGCTAACTGCGAGACTATGGGAAAAGCTGAATCCTTATCATATGAGACAATAGCATTAAACCTACTTTTTTAGCGTTTTAAAACAGAAAGTAAAACTGGGAGGTTCTAAAAAATTGAATACATTTTTCAGGAGTAGGATGGATGAAATTGTTTATCTTCACAGTTTATTTTCAACTTGGATTTTCCATAATGTTCATGTATGAGTTAAAACGTTTGTACAGTATTTAGTTTAAATTGCTGTTGCCACTTTGCGATAGATACCGGTAAGTGACTTTTGGGTTGCAGTTTGGGCACTCGGCCTCCAAAAGGTTCGCCACCACTGTCCTAATCTGATGTCCCACCATTGCTAGGTTCATGTAAATTTGTCTCCACCCGTTACCACACCTATATTCTGGTCCATGGCCCACCCATTTTTTGGTGCGGCGCGATAAGCACGCCGCACAACGTGATCGTCATATTTTTGGCACGCTAGCTGCAGTGTGCTGAATTCTGCTGCCTACAGTATGTACAGTATACGCTGTTCTCTAGTGCTTGCACTGTGTGCTGATTTACCTCCAGTGTGTACAGTGTAAGGTGTTACTCTGTGCCTTTATTGATTGTAAACCAGCTGTATTGTATGCTGATCCCTGCTACTTTCAGTATGTACAGTATTAGCTGTAAAGCCTGGTACACACATACAATTTTGATTAGCCAATTTTAGCTCTGTTCATAAAATTCATTGTCTGTTGGCCCACTTACTGCACGGGGGTGGGAAATTGGGGGTCAGTGATTGACCAATCAAAATTGTATGTGCGTATACATCTTTGATCTATGCCTATACTGATTGTAAATGATCGAAATAAAGGACAGGGGGCTCCGTCCAATATTTCGATGGGCAGGCCCGTTATCCGTAGCTTACACCGCTGCTAAGTTCATGTACATTTGGCCCCACCCATGGCCACGCCCACTCACCGCATGGCCACGCCCATTTCTTGCCGCGGCGCGCACCTCCCCGCCTGGTGCCCACAGGTGCCACTGATCTCCAAGGACCCTAGAAACGCCCCTGCTCTGAGGCATTTAAAAAATTTGTTGCAATTGAGACACCGCAGTGGCAGGTACCCGGCACAAACTTTTTCTCCAAAAAGGCAATACCGAACCTGTACCGTAATGTGTAGAGCCAAGTTACCGCATCTCTGGCACACAGTGTTGGGGCAAGGGTCCATCTGTCAAATGATACCTGGTCACTGATACTTGGACCACTGAAAGCACAGTCAAGGAAGGTATATCACCTACACTGCACATTGGGTAAACCTGCTGACGGCTGGGAAGCATGGAATGCGTGGCTCTGCAGTGGAGTTGGTGAAAGCACAACAAATTGCACATAGGTCTGCTGCCACCTCTTCTTCTTCTCCTAAACCTCCTCCATCTTCTTCACTATCGTCCTCGGCTGAGTCCTCCTCTGCTGCTGCACCCTTCTCTACTACGACTGCACACCCCCAGCTCCACAGGGCCTATTCCACATCCCAGGTACGACAGTGTAACACCATCTTGTGGATGACTTTCTTCAAAGCAGAGAGTCACACCGGACAAGCACTCCTGTCCACTCCAAACTCACAGGTCGATCAGTGGCTGACCAACTGGAGATTTAAAAAGTGGTGTGTGACAACGGAAGCAATCTGTTGGCAGCATTGAATTTGGGCAAGTTAACACGTGACCGGCGTGGCAAATGTTCTTAATCTTATTGTCCAACGCTTTGTCTCTAAGTACCCAGGCTTTCGGGACGTCCTCAGGCAGTCCAGGAAGGTGTGTGGTCATTTCAGATGTTCATACATGGCCATGACGTGCCTTGCTGAGATTCAGTGGCGAAACAACATGCCAGTGAAGTGCTTAATTTGCGACAGCCCGACTCGCTGGAACTCCACGCTCATGATGTTTGACTGCCTGCTCCAACAAGAACAAACCATTAATGTCATCTGTATGATCTGAGTGCTAGGACAGGCTCTACGGAGTTGGGGATTTTTTTTGCCACATTACTGGACGCTCATGAGCAATGCCTGCAGGCTCATGCATCCTTTTGAGGAGGTGACAAACCTGGTCAGTCGCACCAAAGGCACCATCAGTGACCTCATACTATACGCTTTCTTCCTGGAGCGTGACCTGCGAAGAGTGCAGAATCAGGCCATAGATCAGCGTGACCAGGAAGACTAAGAGTTGTGGTTGCAATCACCACCAGAAGAAACCTTGTTGCCACCTGCTGTACCTGTGGCAATGCAGAGAGAGGAGTCTGAAGAAGAGTCAGAGGAGGAAGGTGGAAGACCAACCGGAACAGGGGACCCTTGGTATTGTACGTGGCTGGCAGAGGATGAGACCTTCAATGACATTAGTGAGAACAAGGAACGGGAAATGGCTACCTCAGCATCCACCCTTGTGCAAATGGGGTCTGCAAAATATGATGTACACTGCGTTTAAGGTTGATGTCACAGCAGGACGGGAATATAACGGGGAAGAGGTGCTAGTAATCCTCCTTCCATGGTCACGCTGGCAAGGAAAGGTGCTTTACCGATGTGTTGGTGACGCCAGACATGCTGAGTTTTTTTTAGTCCATTGCATCCCCACAACACTCCCCACAACCTCAGAGAACAACTCGACCGACAGGTAGCGGACTATCTGACGTTAACTGCTGATATCGACATTCTAAACAGCGATGAACCCCTGGACTACTGGTATGCAGGCTTGACCTGTGACCAGAGCTTTCACAATTTGCCATTAAACTTTTAGCTTGCCCCGCCTCAAGCGTCCTGTCAGAAAGGACCTTCAGGGCAGCAGGAGGGATTGTCACTGACGAGAAGTCACCTAGGTCACCAAAGTGTTGATTACTTGACCTTTATTGAGATGAATGAGGCATGGATCCCGAAGAGTTGTGACTCAGTCCTCACACAGCTGTCCTTTCTCTCTGCAGGCCGCATGACTACCCATACCCAGATGTCCTTCTTTGTCACCACCAACTGGGGTCCATACCTTTTTTTGGGGGGGAGGGGGTGGAAACATTTTCTACAGGTAAATCCTGATTGTTTTTTAAGGCAGCTAACAAAACCTAATTATTTTTTCTGGCCTCTGGTGCTACACAGTGGCTGCAATAGAAAAATGAAGGCATGTACTGTACATGTCAATTCCCCTACATGATCGTTACCTTGTCGTGGTAAAGGGGCTTGCATATATCAAATAAGCAATGACCTATATGAGTGTGTTGGCACACACAATATGATAAGGTTGTTGCTTCATTGTGGACAGAGTTAATTCGATCGGCTGGATAAGTTTTGGCAAAACCTTTTTGTGGGCCCGAACCTCAGAATCAGTGTTTTTTTTAGTCGCTTTACTTTCATTGAACTCTCTCAGCCTGACCATAGAGCCTGGAAAAACCGCATCGCCTGCACTCTTGTAAACATGCGCATAAGCACGGTGACCACTACACAAAGATTGCCGCCGAGAGGGACTAACATTTATGTCCTGAGGGTGTCAACTATTGACAAAGCTCTTTGCGGTTGTTTGCTTTGCGTTAAACGGGGAGTTTGGTCTGTCAGTGGGAAGCGGGCCCAACCCTTACACTACCTGATCAACATGTACTGTACATACACACACTGCACATTTTAAATTTTTGCATGTTAACCTGTACCATCCATCATGTGCAGAGTCAACATATATATTTTTTCAAAAAACAATACTTTTTGTTATGTAAATGCCAATGCCATGCCAACACTGTTCTGGCCTCAGCTGGCCTGTTCAGTTTAGTACGCATGCAGCACCAGATACCTAAGGGCAAGGACCTCACAGACCTGTTAGTGCTCAATTTTGCGTGGCTGAATGGTCACGTAACTAGTCTGTTCGCTCCATCAAACCGTTCTCCTTTCAGTTTAGTGCACATGCAGCCCCAGACACCTTAGGGTAAGGACATGAAAGACCTGTTAGTGCTTAATCTTGTGTGGCTAAATGGTCACATAACTAATTAGCATGGAGGAGTCCAAAATAAGGCCAAAAAAAAGTTAAGTCGTACACACACGCTGGTCTGTTTGTACCATCGTATAGTTCCCAAAACAATTTTTTTCTTTTTTTGCAAAATCATGAAGTTTTCCAAAAATACAAGTACTCGGTCAGACTGTAGATCAGCAATTGTGTTACGTCGTGCTGCCGACCCGACCCACCATTGAGCCTTCCTCCCCTTGGCGGCCCGGAGCTCCGGCAAACGACTCCATATAGGAGACATGTGCGACCTGGCTGCTCGGCGACAGCGGGTTACCCCGCGGAAAAACGGCACTCGAAGTCTGAAGTGCAGTGCAGAGGCGGAAGGTTACCTCTGCGCACTGAGATCTAATAAGACACGAGTGCTGTCCTCAATGTGTGATGATAGATGGTGGAAGCCATGCTTTTTGCTAGACCCGGAGATTAAACACAGAGAAGAGTGAAGTCTGCCACAGGAGGGGAAATTGTGCACACAAACTCAACAGGGGCCCCTGTAAGGAGGTATTACCTTTCTCTATAGTTCTATGAAGACCAAAAGCTGCTGGAGGTGCGAGTATGAGTAAGGTAATATAAGCGCTGTGGACTGCTTTGCTGTGCTTCGCTTTGCTACGCAGATAGCTGTGTATTTCCATGTCGCAGGACTTGCTGAATATCAGTTACCCTGGAAAAAAACCCTCTTTTTTTGAGCTCTCAGGGACCTGTTCCATCTCTAGTATTTCTCCTGGAAGATATTTTGGAAGAACTTTGTATATCTCCTCCCTATAAGGGCCCTTGTGCATGTCGTCGTAGCTGGTTGGTGTGTCTGATTGGGCAGTATGATGCAGTTTATGTACAACAGCGCTGTTGGTTTTAAAATGATGTGTCTAGGCACACTTTTTATGCTTTGATAAGTCACAAAGAAATCAATAAATTGATTACCCTTTTTCACGTCAATCCTGTCTCAGTGTAATTGATTGGTAAACAATTGTGGCGGTTGGGTTATATATACCTAGTGAAGGGCAAGGGTAACTGGTGTTTGACTGTCTTTATTTCCCCTCCCCCCTCCCCCAATGTACGTAGTTCAGCAATAACCAGAAGCAGGAAGCGTTGTGGTCGCAATCGCCACCAGAAGGAGCCTTATCAGTTGTCACCTGCTATATAGTGGCTGAAGCAAACATTTTAAAAAAAATTGTGTATGTACTGTATATGCCAATGCAAATACCGTTATGGCCTCTGCTACAGCGGCTGCTACAATTTAAAAAAAAAAAAACAGGTAAAGATGTTCTGGTCTCTGCTGCTGCGGCTTCAACATCATTTTTTCTAAATAGATAAACTAAAGCTCTTTGCGGTTGTTTGCGGAGTGGTAAACACGGCAATTGGTCTGTCAGTGTGACCCTGGCCTAACCCCTTACACTACCTACACTACCTGATGGACATGTACACACGCTGGACATTTTAAAGCAGCACTTTATTCCACAAATTTAGGAATGTACTGTGATTTCTGCCCTTTAGAGATTAAAACACGACTCTGTGTCAACTACGTAATTTTTGGTTGGACTTTTGGCATGGATCCCCCTCTCCCATGCCACGGTCCAGGTGTTAAACCCCTTGAAACAAGTTTTCCATCACTTTTGTGGCCAGAGACAGACCCTATAGGTTTTAGAATTTGCGTGCCCATTGAAGTCCATGGCAGTTCACTCGGTTTGCCTGTTTGTGAACCTTTGAAGCAAAGTCGCGTTCATGGACCGGAAATGTGATGTTCGGGCCATAACTAGCCAGGAACAAGCCAGGGTCAGGATACTAGGTATTCAGGATCAGAGTAGTGGAGAACAAGCAGAAACACGGAGTCAACCAACACAGGCCTAATACAACCACAAAGTGACAGAAGAATCAGCAATGGTCTCTGGTCAGAGCTCCCCTTTTATGATTTTTGGGAAGGTGGTCCTTTTAAGGGAATGGAAACTTAAAGAGAAACTCCGACCAAGAATTGAACTTTGTCCCAATCAGTAGCTGATACCCCCTTTTACATGAGAAATCTATTCCTTTTCACAAACAGACCATCGGGGGCGCTGTATGACTGATATTGTGGTGAAACCCCTCCCACAACAAACTCTGAGGACCGTGGTACTCCTGGCAGTTTCCTGTATGTGAACCCTGTTGCGTTGTGGGAAATAGCTATTTACAGCTGTTTCTAACTGCCAAAAACAGCAAGCAACAGCTACATCACCTGCCAGCAGTAAAAATGTCACCATGTAATAAATGTCAGAATGTAAATCTGGGATTTAAATGATTTTACAATGGGCAAACACTGACTAAATCATTTATACATAATTATTGTAAAAATGAAGCACTTTTTTATTACATTATTTTCACTGGAGTTCCTCTTTAAGTGCATCACTGCTAAGTAAACCGCATACAAGATGCTGTCAGTTCAAGGCTGACAATTAAAGGAGGAGGTTGTACTTCTATATAGCATTTACTGCCACTTGCGTGGGAGACAAAAACGCAATGGCACTCTTTACACCTCTCAGAATTGACAGCTATGCAGAAAGCTCTTCACCAAGCATAGCATTAGGTAAAAGATGTAAAGATACTGGCTGACAACACAACAATAATTATGTTCTTGAACCACCAAGAACATTACTAATTCCATAACTAATGCAGCTGAAAAAAAAGTATATAAAAACACACACACACACACACACACACACACACACACACACACACACACACACACACACACACACACACCACACACACACACACACACCACACACACACACACACACACACACACACACCACACACACACACACACACACACACACACACACACACACACACACACACACACACACACACCACACACACACACACACACACACACACACACACACACACACCACACATACACGCACACGCACACGCACACACACACACACACACACACACACACACACACACACACACACACACACACACACACACACACACACACACTTCTGCAGTGGTGGACACAGCCAGCAGCGCGCCCCTGTGCAAAATACCAATTGCGGGCCCCTGACAGGCAGCTAAAAGTGGGTGTGGCCATAACTAAATTGTGTGTGGTTACACATTGCATACATTTACCAATACAGTCTATGGCAGTGATGGCTAACCTTGGCACTCCAACTGTGGTGGAACTACAAGTCCCATGGGGCATTGCAATACTCTGACAGCTCTAAGCATAAGTCGGGGAGGCAAAGGCATGATGGGATTTGTAGTTTTGTCACAGCTGGAGTGCCAAGGTTAGCCATCACTGGTCTATGGCAACCTTCCCTGAGGCCCAGAAATATTTCTTGATGCATACATATGACAACTGCATTATACAGCTTCCTGAACAAAACTTAACCCCAATCCTACATCAAGACAGAGCATGACATGACAGGCTCTGTCTTTTATACTTGAAAGCACACCTGAGGTGAGAGGGATATGGAGGCTGACATATTTATTTCCTTTTATGCACATTGCATAGCTGCCCTGCTGATTCTCTACTTCTAATACATTTAGCCATAGACCCTGAACAAGCATACAAATCATATGTTTCTGACTGAAGTGTGGAGCTGACTGGAGAAAATGCAAATCAATCTAGGACAGACTACTCAAAGATGGTGCAGTCTGCAGTGGCAGTGTGCAATCTAGACTACCTGGCTGGAATCTAGTATACAGGCTGAGTGAACTAGAAGGCAGGAGGTGCAGTGGGAAGACAGGACAGTGGATTTTAAACAGATTTTTTTTTGAGGGTGCTCTGCAAGTACTAGATCCACTGCAGGGACAATTGACCTGCGGCGTGCTACGCGCACTGCGGCAAAAAATTGGCTTGTCCGTGTACTGAAAAGTGGGTGCGGTAATGACGAGTCATGAGCAGGGCCAAATGTACATGAACTTAGTAGCAGTTAGTAATTCATTGACCGTGGACATAAATGGGAAACTTTGAATGGAGCCCCTCTCCTAATAAAAAATGATGTCCTACTTCCTACTTACTATACATACAGCAGAGATTAGATTGTAAGATCCTCTGACATACCTCCCAACTTTTTGAGATGAGAAAGAGGGACACTTAAGCCACGCCCCTGCCACATACCTAATCACGCCCCGTCACACCCCTAGTCACGCATACCATAAATATTTTTACGAAAAATATGTTGTTTTATAATTCAAACCACACTGATCCTTTCTATGCTGGTTAATTTCCCTTCACATTAACATTTTAAAATTAGTAATATATCAATTTAAAGGATGGGAATAAAGTTTAGAATCAATCAAACACATTTTTTCATAGAGAAATATATATATTTACATAGAAAGAGGGACAAAGTCCTGAAAGAGGGACAAATGACAAATGAGGAGGAAAGCGGGACAGAGGGACAGGGCTCCCAAAGAGGTACTATCCCTCCAAAAGAGGGACAGTTGGGGGCTATGCTCTGAGGACAGCCAGTGACTATGTACTCTGTACAGTGCTGCATAAGATGTCAGTGCTATATAAATACATAATAATATGGTAGGGCATTAGACTATGACTATGGTAGGATTAGATTGTGAGCTCCTCTAAGGACAGTCAGTGGCATAACTATGTACTCTGTAAAGCAAGGGACTCAAACTCGCGGCCCGCGGGCCATTTGCGGCCCTCGATACAGTATTTTGTGGCCCTCGCCGGCAAAAGCTTCTTTATAGTTCGCTTCAGTGCTCCCAAGTAATCCGCCGCATCCCTGCCGCTAAACGAGGGCTGCAGAGCCCCCAAATCGCCCGGGTGGCAATCCGCCGGCATTTCCTGCCCCTCCTGACGTAAATCGGATCGCCGCCTCTCCCCGCCCCTCTCTGTGAAGGAAGAGTGAGAGGGGCGGGCAGAGGCGGTGATGCGCTGCGATTGTGTAATTCCTTATGCGGCCCAGCCTCATCCTGACTTTGCCTCCTGCGGCCCCCAGGTAAATTGAGTTTGAGTGTAAAGTGTTGCAGAAGTGTTGCAGAAGATGAGTGTAAAGTGTTGCAGAAGATGTCAGTGCTATATAAATACATAATAATAATAATAATATGGTAGGACATTAGACTATAACTATGGTACCTGCATGAGCCAGAAGATCTTGGTACATCCTACTACAAACCGTGACTGCACCCTGCTGTCAGACCAAGATCTTCTTTCACAGGCTCCAGTCATGCACTGCCAAGGTCCAGCTATGAAATTAGCTGTCAGAGTTCTGGTTCACCATGAGCTTGCTGAGCAATCTGTAACTCATATCCGGCTGGACTTTTGTTAAAATCCCAGTTCTGCCTGATGAAGCGGGATATTGCCCGTCAAACGTGTTGCAATATGTCAGTTTTTTTTTAAATAGAACTCTTTTTCAGTTTAAGGCCTGGAACCCACTACAAAACGCTATCGCTAATCGCAATCGCTAGTGATTGTATGAGCGGTTTGCAAGCTTTTTCAGGAGCGATCTTAAAAAGTGTAATTAACTTGCCAGCGGTTGTGTAGCGATTAGCGATTTTAATTCTGATTGGTCCTTTCAATTGATTTAAATTTTGTTACAGTGTGCAGTAACTTCAAAACGCTACCAAAATCGCTGTGTGCAGGTATTGATGAGCGATTACGCCAGCGTTTATATACTTTACATTGCAGATACGCTAATTCTAAACGCCAAAAATGCTGCATGTCCTGCGTTTGTGGTAATCGCAATCGCTCCAGTGGAAATTGGTCCATCCATTAACATTAGCTGAGCTTTTAGGGAAATCGCTAGCGGTTTGAATCGCTCCCTAAACGCTAAAAAATCGCTCTAGTGGGTTCCAGCCCTAAATCGACTTTTGAGTCTCTTTGTGGTGGGTACCTCCTTTTTAACCGCTTGCCGCCCGCGTCACGCCAGTGGGCGTGGCCGCGGCGGCAGCCCCAGGACCAGCTGACGCCAATTGGCGGAAAGTCTTGGGGCAGCAGTTTACGGGAGATCGCGCGCACGGTGCGCGCGCATCTCCCGCTTGGTGGGCGGAGCTGAGCTCCGCCTTCAGTCTCCGAGCGGCGATCGCCGCTCGGGAGACTGTTACACGGCGAAACCGCCGTGTATTTACATGTGCAGCGCTGCGATCAGCAGCAGCGCTGCACTGGGGACAGCCGTGTGACACGGCTGTCCCCATGGGGGACAAGAGAGCGAACGGCTCTCATAGGCAGAAGCCTATGACAGCCGATCGCCGTGATTGGCCGGCTGGGGGGAGGGAGGGGATTTAGAAAAAAAAAAATGGCAAAAAATATTTTTAAAAAAACAAACAAATATTTATAAAAAAAAAAATAAACACAGGGGGGGGGGGGGGGGGGGGGCGATCAGACCTCACCAACAGAGAGCTCTGTTGGTGGGGAGAAAAGGGGGGGGGGATCACTTGTGTGCAGAGGTATACGGCCCTGCAGCTTGGCCTTAAAGCTGCAGTGGCCAATTATGGTAAAATTAGGCTGGTCACTAGGGGGGTTTACCACCATGGTCCTCAAGAGGTTAAACAGTTTTTAACTATTTTATCCTCATCTGGCGCCTCTGTTTTACCAACTGTTCTATTTGTGATGACTAAATGTTTTTCACGAAAACGGAAGAATTCTTCTGTCTTTTTCCACTTCAGCTCAGAATGTATTATCCATTATTTATAAAATACAAAGCCCTAAACAAAAGAGGAACTTACGGATCCTATCCCAGGGAGATGGAAGGGCCACCAAAGCCACTATTTCCAGGCTAATTCCTCAGCATTGGAAGGACATGTACTACCAGGTTACAAGCTCACTCGACAACAGCGGTCTCTAATTCCTGTGTCAACCTAGCATCAACCTTTAATAGACCTGATCTGCAGAGCAACCACTTGGTGAAGTTTCCACACCTTCATCAAACATTACCAGGTAGATGTTTCCCTCAACCAGGACCAATAACTTGCCAGAAAGGTTCTGTTCTCAGCCTTGGGTAACATCTGTGGGCGTTATGTGGTGGTATACAGATTGTAGCTTTGTGGAAATAGGGAACCAGTATAGTGTACTCTACCTTCATTGTCTCTGAAGCCCCTTTGTGTGGACCCAGTGCAATGTTCTCCTGCATTGAAAGCATTTCTTCCTTGGTTATCTCTGTTTACCAAATCCTGGGCCTTGAATGCCCTCACACTCCTTTATCTGCCCTGCTTTGATATGTACCACGCATGTGCACACATTTATAAAAGCATGCTGGCATTAGCAGATGTGTGCATGCAATGCCTGCATATCTGTAGCAATACTTAATTGTGGTGTACACCTCAGTGGTGTACGCATAGAAAGCTATATGGCATGCATACTAATGTGGAATAGCAGCAGATCTTGAGGTAGTTCCTCTGACTGGAGTGGGAGACTACAACTTCTGGCACACAGAACTGGTGGGCATATTCTGTTTCTGCCACTTCATCAATGAGACATAGGAAAACAGATTACATTTAGTTGTTTATATTTTATTTAAAAAGAGAAACAAAAAAAAAACCACCCTATTACTAGCAATACATTACAATGCACAATGAAAGCAGCAGCAGCAGCAGCAGCAATGTTATGATAACTGTATGCTTCTGATAAAAGTAAGCTCCTGGTGGTGAAGTGGTTTACTATGGAATCCACGCTTAAAGAAAACCCATGTGTTGTCATATGGGAGGTGAGTATGTACTTTTCTTTTCTTCTGACAAGTAATTTTTGCCTACCAGAGTTGCACCTTAAGAATTAATTTCTTACTAATATTAAAGTTTATCGAGAAGATGTGGCCTAGTAAGGCCACATCTGGAATATGGAATTCAGTTCTGGGCACCACATTACAAAAAAGATATTGCAGTTTTAGAGCAGGTGCAGAGACGAGCAACAAAATTGATGCGTGGGATGGAAGGTCTCACTTATCGAGAAAGGTTAGATAAACTGGGTTTATTTAGTCTAGAGAAAAGACGCCTTAGAGGGGATCTAATTAACATGTATAAATACATCAGAGGGCAATATAATAGCTTGGCGGATGAGCTTTTTGTCCCTAGGCCTTCTCAAAGGACTAGAGGACATGATCTGCGCATGGAGGAAAAATGTTTTAGCCATTTATTTAGGAAAGGGTTCTTTACAGTAAGAGTGATTAAGATGTGGAATGCATTGCCACAGGAAGTAGTTATGGCAAATTCTATACCTGCATTTAAAGGGGGCTTAGATGCTTTCCTTGCGTTGAAAGACATCCATGGCTACAATTACTAGGTAATGCCTAATGATGTTGATCCAGGGATTTTATCTGATTGCCATCTGGAGTCGGGAAGGAATTTTTCCCTTTAGGGGCTAATTGGACCATGCCTTGTAAGGGTTTTTTCGCCTTCCTCTGGATCAACAGGGATATGTGAGGGAGCAGGCTGGTGTTGTACTTTATACTGGTTGAACTCGATGGACGTATGTCTTTTTTCAACCAAAATAACTATGTAACTATGTAACTATGTAAGATGTCCTGCTACTTTCATATCCAGATTCCATCCTCAATAGCTCTTGGCCTGCAGGCAGGATATGGAACCAGCAGGAGGGCATCAGCACTGCACCATATCTGTGATCAGGCTCGTACTGACCCACCGAACTACCGAGGAAACATTTCGGTGGGCCCCCTTTAACAGCTGTCACATGACCTGAGAGGGCTCCCCTCTCTCCTATATGGGCGGCCGCACCTATGGCAAAAACGGGCGGCAGCCTCTTCCTGGCCGCCCGCTGCCCCCCCGGCCGCCGCTTTCTCCCCCCTCTAGCCGCTGCTTTCCCCCCCCTCTAGCCGTGTCAGACCTCGATCAGGCAGTGACCAATAGTGCGGGCGCTAGGACCTAGCACACTGCACTGATATGCGGAAGTGACATCACTTCCGCATATAGAGCGTGGTGCGACCGGCGCCCGCACTTACTGGTCGGGTCGCCCACTGATCGAGGTCTGACACGCTGCTGGCTGCAAGGTGAGGGGAGCGGCGGCTAGAGGGGGGCTCCTGTCACTCACTCACTACCTAAACGGGGTCCCTGTCACTCACTACCTAATTGGGGGTCCCTGTCACTCACTGCCTAAATGGGGGTCCCTGTCACTACCTAAATGGGGGTCCCTGTCACTTCCTAACCTGGGGGTCCCTGTCACTGCCTAACTGGACTAGCAGTCCTTGTCACTCACTACCTAAATGGGAGTCCCTGCCACTTCCTAACCTGGGGGGCACCTGTCACTTCCTAACCTGGGGGCACCTGTCACTACCTAACTGGACTTGGGGTCCCTGTCACTCACTACCAAAACGGGGGTCCCTGTCACTTCCTAACCTGGGGGGCACCTGTCACTTCCTAACCTGGGGGTCCCTGTCGCTACCTAACTGGACTTGGGGTCCCTGTCACTCACTACCTAAACGAGGGGCACCTGTCACTTCCTAACCTGGGGGCACCTGTCACTACCTAACTGGACTTGGGGTCCCTGTCACTACCTAAACGGGGGGTCCCTGTCACTACCTTACTGGAGGTTCCTGTCACTACTTTACTGGGGGGGTCCCTGTCACTTCCTAACCTGGGGGGCTCCTGGCGCTACCTAAACTAGGGGGCACCTGTCACTACCTAAACTATCCAGGCCAGCCAGCCCAGCATCAACACCAGCCAACCAGCCCAGAATCACTGTCAAAAAGGCCACAGCATCACCACCAGTCAGGCCAGCATTTACTTCAACCAGCCAAGCACAGCCCAGCATCACCGCCAGCCAGGTCACAGCATCACCGCCAGCCAACCCAGCCACAGCATTACCGCCAGCCCGGCCACAGCATCACCGTAAGGCTTTTCAGCCCACACATCATCCCCAATCCAGCCAAAAACAGTATTGCCAGACACAGCAGCCAGTACAGGAGAACTGAGAAGCCAGGTGAGAGGTGCCTACCATATTAAGGGGGCATTCTGCCTATTTATGTGAAATGCTGTCTATGTGCCTCATGACTGCTGAATGTGTCTTGTTGGGGGCCTCATGATTGCTGAATTTGTCTTGTTGGGGGCCTCATGATTTTTTGGGGACCTCAAGATTGCTGAATGTCTTGTTGGGGGCCTCATGATTTGTTGGGGGCCTCACGATTGCTGAATTTGTCTTGTTGGAGGCATCATGATTGCTGAATGTGTCTTGTTGGGGGCATCATGATTGCTGAATGTGTCTTGTTGGGGGCCTCATGATTTGTTAAGGGCCTCATGATTGCGGAATTTGTCTTGTTGGGGGTCACATGATTGCTAACTGTGAGACTATGGGAAAAGCTGAATCATCACCATATAAGACAATAGCATTAACCCTACTTTTTTAGCTTTTTAAAATGGAAAATAAAACTGGGAGGTTCTAAAAAAAAGAATACATTTTTTTAGGAGTAGGATGGATGAAATTGTTTATCTTCACAGTTTATTTTCAGCTTGGATTTTCCATAATGTTCATGTATGAATTAAAACGTTTGTATGTAGTTTAAATTGCTGTTGCCACTTTGCGATAGTGACTTTTGGGTTGCAGTTTGGGCACTCGGCCTCCAAAAGGTTCGCCACCACTGTCCTAATCTAATGTCCCACATTGCTAAGTTCATGAAAATTTGTCTCCACCCGTGGCCACACCCACATTCTGGTCCATGGCCGCACCCATTTTTCGGCCCACCCATTTTTCAGTGCGCTGCGTGCGCCGCACAACTTCACCGAGATTTTAAGTGCCCCGCACCGCTTCTTCCCCACCTTTTTGGCCCCTCCCCTGGAAAATTTTCTGCGGATGCCCATTGCGGCCGGCCCGATGCCAGTGATGTCATCACCCTAGCCATGCGCACAGCCAGAGGCCCATAAGAAGAGGCAGGCATCATCATTCTGGCAACAAGCTCCGCCTCCGTCCGCACTGCATCACGCCGCCGCCTGGCGCCAGACAGACTGACAGAGGCCTGGCTGGAGACGCCGCAGGGGGAACGCCTGGCCCTAGCCTGGACACTCTGAGGACCCTGAGGGAGAGGCAGCCGCTCGCAGCCACACACTGTTTGACGGCCGCCGCCGCCCGCCGGGACCTGCCACGCTGCCAGTCAGGCTCCGCTGCCCTCAGGTCACGTGCACACACGATGAGCTCCTTTGTGTCACAAATTGTGTGTGTGTAGTGTTGGGGGGACGGGGAGGCTCACTCAGCCCACTGAGCCTAGGCCCAGCCACAGCCAGGAGAGTGGAGAGGGAGCCAGGGACTGCTGCCAACCTGATTGCATTTTGTGGGGGTATCTGCCGCCAACCTGTTTGCATTTTGTGGGGGTATCTGCCGCCAACCTGATTGCATTTTGTGGGGGGATATCTGCCGCCAATCTGATTGCATTTTGTCGGAAAATTTGCTGCCATTTCACTACTTGAATATTTTATCTAAAATGTACCTGGTCGGACCTAATCTCTGTGAATAACACCGCTACTTTTTTTTTTTTTTAAGTCTGCCCATGACTCATCATGACCACGCCGATGTTCCAGTGCTTGGTGACACCCATTTATTTTTGCTGCTGTGCGCCACATGTGGACATATTCCTATTGGAGACTGTCCTCAGAAGTGCTCACAATCTATTCCCTACCATAAAGTCATGCAAAATTTCTAGAGTACATGTGTATGTGAGCCCAAAATGGGGGGGGGGGGGGGGGGGAGGAGGAGAGGGGGCCGACCCCTAGGCTGAAACTTCCTTGGTGGGCCCTTATGTCCCAATCAGTAGCTGATACCCCCTTTCCCATGAGAATTCTATTCCTTTTCACAAATGGATCATCACGGGCGCTGTATGGCTGATATTGTGGTGAAATCCCTCCCACATGTGATGTCAGGACCATGGTTCTGACATCACACTGTGGGAACCTTGTTACATTGTGGGAAATAACAGCTGTTTACAGCTGTTTCCAACTGCAAAAAAGCAAGCAGCATCTCCTTCCACTGACATCACCTGCCAGCAGTAAAAGTGTCACCATGTGATAAATGGCAGAATGTAAATCAGGGAGAGGAAAGATTGTACAATGGACAAACACTGACTAAATCATTTATAAATAATTATTGTAAAAATAAAGCACTTTATTACCGTATATACTCACATATAATCTGACCCGCGTATAAGCTGAGGTACCCACTTTTCCCTCAGAAACCAGGAAAAAGTGACTCGTGTATACGCCCCCTCCACAGTAGCCAGATGTGCCCCCAATACAAGTCATCCTCCCTTCCTGTAGCCAGATGTACCCCAAGGATGATACAGCTGTTTCAAGGCCCCACTAGATGGCGTCATAAATATGAGACACATCGACTGCTACACAGTAAGAATCCCCTATTATTGCACCGCTGACACTTTGCTTGCACGCTCTGCTCCACAAACCCGGGGACACAGGTAGTCCTGAGCAGTGCACTCTGCACACCATGTTGCAGGGCAGAGCCGTCTCACCCACCAGGCAGCTATAAATTTCTGCCTAGAGTGGCAGGAGGTGCCAGGAGCGCTGCTGAGAGTTGAGAGAATAAATGCCTCTCAGCCCACTTAGGTTTCAGTTTACACAGCAGCAGCTAACAGCAGCGCCTGACTGGACTCATAACTGGATTCACTGACTGATTAATTCAGTTCCTTCAGCTCAATGATTCAAAGAACCACAGTACTGAGTCAGTGAGAGAAGGCTCGGAGTACAGCATCAGCTTCTGAGTCCTGACTCTTCACTCTGATTCACTGATTCATTCAGTTCCTCTCTCTGCTACTGGTAACTGAGTGGATGTAGCCTGGAGTGACAAAATGGCTAGAGACGCCCCTGTTGCAGGGGATGGGGGGCACAGCAGGGAGCCACTAACAAAACCTGTCAGTAACAAAGCCTGCTACGCCATCTGTTTTGCTCCACTGACTCGCAAATAAGCCAAGGGGGTAACTTTTCAGCACATTTTTTGTGCTGAAAAATTAGGCTTATACATGAATATATACAGTACATAATTTTCACTGGAGTTCTTCTTTAAGGCTTCTGTAGAGACCGCAGCCATATGATTAAAAGACGCTTGTTGCTCGGGAGGAAATCTATGGCAAATTTGGACAAGATACTAAAAGATGCTGGATAAGTGTAGTTGAAATGTTTACCTGTTACGACAACGAGATTTGAGTTGGGTTCCATCATTCAGAAGAGTTTCCTGTTGAATAGGCGAGACATGAAATGCTTGTAAAATAATAGTAATATAAATAATACTCCCTCATGGTTGGGGATAATTCCACTTTACAGGAATCAATATATTCCAGTTTACTGGAACATTCCTATCATCACAAATACAGTAAAAACACCTGTTATCCAGAACTCAGTTAACCAGAAGTCTCAAGCAACCAGAAAAAAAATTCTGGCCTTGCAGAATGCATAAATCTATTTTAAAGAGAACCTGTAGCAAAAAAAAAAGTTCCCCTGGGGGGTACTCACCTCAGGAGGGGGAAGCCTCAGGGTCCCAATGAGGCTTCCCCCTCCCCTGTAGCTGCAGGCAGTCCAGGGCTGTCTCCCCCGAAGTGTCCCGGAATTCTCCCTCGACAAGCCTGACAACCGTTGGTAAGCACTGATTTATTTTCCTTTCCTGGCTCCAGCGAGGCGCTGTTGTGGCTGTCCGCATGGAGATAGGCGAAAATAGCTCTGTCGGGTCCGCTCTACTGGGCAGGCGCATCCCCGCTGATTGGGGAGCTTTATTGCTGCCCCCGTGGGACCAAGGAGGACGGGGGAAGCCTCAATAGGATCCAGAGGCTTCCCCCACCCGAGGTGAGTACCCCCCTGGGGAGGTTTTTTCGTTACAGGTTTTCTTTTAACACTTCTTTATACAATAGTAAACGTCAAAGTTAAGTCTGTCCTTTTGTCCTAATTTGTTTTTAATTACTGTATTTCAACATTAATACAGAGTTTTTGGTAAGTATACAGTGTGGGGTATAGTACTGTACTTTGTTTTAGCCAGGTCTATTTTTAACATTGACTCTCAAGCAACCAGAAACTGCACTTATCTGGCATCAGCCAATTCCCAGTTGATGCTGGAAAGTAAGGATTTTACTGTACTTTAGAGCCAAAAGGAAACCATATATATATAGAAATAGATTCTTTATAGCAGCCATAAACTAAATTGAAAAAAAAAGCTGAGGTATTGACTGGTAAAGCCGCGTGGCAAGCCATTCCCCTCATCGGGTGTTGGCACCTAAGTGACTAAATGATAGTCTTGAGAGGGGAGGGAGGGACTATGTATATCCTGAACGCATCCTGAATATAACGGTTTAGGGCCCCTAAAATGCCAGGGCAGTATAGGAACCCCACAAGTGACCCCATTTTAGAAAGAAGACACCCCAAGGTATTCCGTTAGGTGTATGATGAGTTCATAGAAGATTTTGTTTTTTGTCACAAGTTAGTGGAAAATGACACTTTGTGAAAAAAAAATAAAAATCAATTTCCGCTAACTTGTGACAGAAAATAAAATCTTCTATAAACTCACCGTACTACTAACTGAATACCTTGGGGTGTCCTCTTTCTAAAATGGGGGTTCCTATACTGCCCTGGCATTTTAGGGGCCCTAAACCATGAGGAGTAGTCTAGAAACCAAATGTCGCAAAATGACCTGTGAAATCCTAAAGGTACTCATTGGACTTTGGGCCCCTTAGCGCACCTAGGCTGCAAAAAAGTGTCACACGACGTGGTATCTCCGTACTCAGGAGACGTAGTATAATGTGTTTTGGGGTGTATTTTTACACATACCCATGCTGGGTGGGAGAAATCTCTCTGTAAATTGACAATTGTGTGTAAAAAAAATCAAACAATTGTCATTTACGGAGATATTTCTCCCACCCAGCATGGATATGTGTAAAAATACACCCCAAAACACATTATACTATTTCTCCTGAGTACGGCGATACCACGTGTGACACTTTTTTGCAGCCTAGGTGCGTTAAGGGGCCCAAAGTCCTATGAGCACCTTTAGGCTTTACAGGGGTGTTTACAATTTAGCACCCCCCAAAATGCCAGGACAGTAAACACACCCCACAAATGACCCCATTTTGGAAAGTAGACACCCCAAAAGTATTCAGAGAGGGACATGGTGAGTCCGTGGCAGATTTCATTTTTTTTTTTTGTCACAAGTTAGCAGAAATGGAAACTTATTTATTTATTTATTTTTGTCACAAAATGTCATTTTCGCTAACTTGTGACAAAAAAATAAAATCTTCTATGAACTCACCATGCCTCTTAGTGAATACTTTGGGTTGTCTTCTTTCCAAAATGGGGTCATTTGGGGGTATTTATACTATCCTGGAATTCTAGCACCTCATGAAACATGACCGGTGCTCACAAAAGTCAGAGATGCTTCAAAATGGGAAAATTCACTTTTTGCACCATAGTTTGTAAAAGCTATAACTTTTACCCAAACCAATAAATATACACTTATTGGATTTTTTTTATCAAAGACATGTAGCACAATACATTTGGACAAAAATGTATATAGAAATTTTACTTTATTTGAAAAATGTCAGCACAGAAAGTTGAAAAAAAAAATCATTTTTTTGACAAAATTCATGTCTTTTTTAAAGAATATAATAAAAACTAAAAATCACAGCAGCAATCAAATAGCACCAAAAGAAAGCTGTATTAATGTCAAGAAAAGGAGGTAAAATTCATTTAGATAGTAGGTTGTATGACCGAGCAATAAACCGTTAAAGCTGCAGTGGTCTGAATGGAAAAAAGTGGGGTTTTAAGACTGCAGTCCTTAAAGAGACACTGAAGCGAAAAAAAAAATTATGATATTATGATTTGTATGTGTAGTACAGCTAAGAAATAAAACATTAAGATCAGATACATCAGTCTAGTTGTTTCCAGTACAGGAAGAGTTAAGAAACTCCAGTTGTTATCTCTATGCAAACAAGCCATTAACTCTCCGACTAAGTTTAGTCGTGGAGAGGGCTGTTATCTGACTTTTATTATCTCAACTGTTTTCTTTTCCTCTGCTAGAGGAGAGGTCATTAGTGCACAGACTGCTCTGAAAGACTCATTTTGAATGCTGAATGTTGTGTAATCTGCACATATTATAGAATGATGCAATGTTAGAAAAAACACTATATACCTGGAAAATAAAAATATGAGAATATTTTCTTTGCTGCTTATCTTCTAGTAATTATTCATAGTACACAACCAATTCACTATATCATATATTTTTTTCGCTTCAGTGTCTCTTTAAGTGGTTAACATTGCGTCTGTTGCGTCCGAGACAGCGGACAATATAAACGTATACCAACATAATGTAATTATATTTCTATGGTATGTTCACATCAGGTGTGGCTTGGTGGGTTCCGTCGGAGTAACGCGCAGCATGCTGTGCATTTATCGGACATGCAGTCGGCAGTGAAGCTTACTTTCAAGGTAGTGTATGGTTCACTGTATGTGTCGCATCACAGGTCTAACTTACATTGACAAAGCGTTTTTGGAAACAGCCAGCAGTTTATGGCAATCCAAAAGAGCTGTAGTGGGGCCTAACAGCAGAAAACACCTTTCCAGGTGAGGATCTGGAGTTGTAGGTTTAGGCTTAAGATCTACTCCCTAAAACCTATAACTCCAGATCCTCACCTGCAAAGGTGTTTTCTGCTGTTAGGACCCACTACAGCACTTTTGACAGTGTTTTTGCATTGCTGGCGATTTCCAAAAACGCTTTGCCAATGTAAGTGAATTGAGAGGAACCCACTGGAGCAATTGCAATCACGGTGTGCATCCTCATTTGCCCCTCTTATACTTTGAAAATCAGCCTGCTATCTATTGGTTTGCTGTGCTCTGGAGGTGACACCTGACTGATACATTCACCAGCTACAACCATGGTGAAGACATATTCAGTGTACTTTGGAGAAACATCTGACGAAGAAACAGGATGGTGATCTTACTGGCTGCTGGTGTTTGGACACACCCACTGAGGATTGACGCAGACCTGCTTGAGTGGCTGAGAGGTGGCCAATACCTCAGATGTGAATGCAGGCCCATTCCGGCCGCAACGTTTGGTGAGTGGGTACACAAAGGGTGGAATTGATCCCTAACTGTGATTGCTGACATTTCTCCTACGAAGTGGTTGTTGTGTTCACGGATGCAATCTTTATCCCAGCTCCAATACTCAATAAGAATTTGCTTATTTTTAGCCAGATTGGCTTTGTATGAACTGTATGCAGCGCTTGAGACCCACTTGACTCAATATTTGTACTTTGCTATGCACCTAGCAGGGGAGCGCTCTACGCTTTGATATATCTGGATTCTATTGTGAAATTTGGCTGAGTGCTAGTCTAGTGTTTGTATTTGTTACAGGGTCATTGCCATTTTTAAAATGGAGGACGGATCAATCACAGTGGTCGAACTGAACATGGGAAAGGAGAAAGAGATTGAGGAGTAGACTACACGGGAGGTAAGTATGAACTGTATATGTTTATGACTTTTAATTTTCAGTTCAGGTTTGCTTGAAATGGGTAATCACCCTAGGATAAGTAAGCCTCTGGATCCTACAGAGGCCACATGTGTTCCCTTCAAAAGGATAGGCAACAAGTGATTGTTGACCACTTGCGCATGCCCAGTAGCATGCTCCCGCTCGGGCAGAAAAAAAGCCAAACCCTTTCGTGTCCGTGCTACCGTGTGAGCCATCTGCGCCTGCACAGTAGCACAAACCCTGATTGGACTCGGCTATTTCCACCAATGTTCAATCGGGTCCGTGGTAGTGCACAAGCTCAGTGGCACTTCGGGACAGTGACCAGATTTTTCTTGGCTCAACCTGGGACGGGGGGACGGGTGTTGGAATTAAAAATGGGCGTGTCCATGACCGTGATGGAAAAATGGGCGTGTCCATGACATGGTTTGTACGAAGCGAACTGTAATGTAGCTCTGAGGCAGTTGGCCAGAGTTTCCTCCCAAAACACAGATAGGCAAAGTGGGAAGCAGGAGATTTGGGCGCATGAGACAAGTGGACAAAAAGGGCGCCCCATTCACTCCCATTATAAATATTGTTTAATGGGCGCCGGAGATTATTAACGTTTTACAAACGGCGCCCGGAGATTTTTAAGTTTTTATAACTGTGCTTGTGATGATTTAACTTTACAAAATGAGCCCGTGATGAATAGCGTTTATAAAGATACTAAATCACTATTTCTAAAACATTATTATCCACCCAAAAAAATTATTTACATTTTTTTATTTACATGTTTTGTTTATTAATGTTTGTAAAACATTATTATCCATAGGGGGTCTTAGGTTTAGGCACCACCAGGGGGGTCTTAGGTTTAGGCACCACCAGGGGGGTCTTAGGTTTAGGCATCAACAGGGGGGTCTTAGGTTTAGGCACCACCAGGGGGGTCTTAGGTTTAGGCACCAACAGGGGGGTCTTAGGTTTAGGCACCAACAGGGGGGGTCTTAGGTTTAGGCACCACCAGGGGGGTCTTAGGTTTAGGCACCACCAGGGGGGTCTTAGGTTTAGGCACCACCAGGGGGGTCTTAGGTTTAGGCACCAACAGGGGGGTCTTAGGTTTAGGCACCACCAGGGGGTCTAGGGGTTAAGGATAGGTACAGGGAGGGTTTTTAACAAACGTAAATATAAGTTTCAGTTTAGAAACAGGAAAGATTAACGGTTTAAGAATTGCCGATCTCATACACATTATTTAATGATTTATAAATTCTTAAAACACTATTTGTAAACGAAATTCTACACAATATTTTTTATAAACGATAATACTGCTTATCGTTTACACCACGCGCCCTTTTTTCCCGACGCCCTTTTTTGATGTACGCGGCAAAGTGACCCTAAAGGTAATTAGGCAATGTTCCCCAAACGCATAAGAAAGCAGTGTTCCCACAATGATGTAGTGAAATGGGAGATTTGCATCACGGATGTCAGTCCATGACATGACTATGTACTCTGTAAAGTTCTGCAGAAGATGCACGTGCTACATAAATACATAATAATAATATGGCGGGACATTAGACTTTGACTAGGCCAGGATTAGATTGTGAGCTCTGTCAAGGACATGACTACATTCTCTGTAAAGTGCTGCATTAGATGCCAGTGCTATATAAATACATAATATCGCAGGACATTAGACTATTGCTGAATCCACACCATACAATTTTTTGGCCGATCGACCTGCCGATCGATTATTTCCAACATGTCCGATCTGAAGATCGATCGATTTTTTTGGACGATTTTCTGACCAATTTCCGTAGCAATGAATGGAAATCGGTCAGAAAATCGCTAAAAAAATGGATCGATTTTCAGATCGGACATGCTGGAAATAATCTATTGGGCAGGTCGATCGGCCAAAAAAGTGTATGGTGTGGATCCAGCATTAGACTATAGTAGGGATTAGATTGTGCGTGAAATCTGCAGAAGCTGCTGATGCTACAGTATTAGCATACCATTTAATAATCATGAGCCCCCAAAATGCTAAATGCTGCAACAATAACCCCAAAGTTTCAAATGCAGTCTCATCAAATAATAACTGCAGCAACCATTACCTCCGACACATGAATTGCAATAACCGGTAAATGAGGCAAACATTATACACATAAGTATAAAATGGTGAGGCCAATATACAGACTTATATCTATTAAAACCAAAGCACAAAAACAATGTCAAGTTTTATACTTATACTTATTTATGTGTGCTTGCTACTTTAAGAATAGTGACCACACCCCCCTATTTAGGGGATGGCACTAGACTATTTAAACCAGTGCTTTGTACTATGCTGTAAGCTATGATTAAAGTGAACCTCCGGACTAAAAATCGACTCAGCAGCACTGAAAAGGCCTGGTGTTTCTTTAACAGTTTCACAGCATCAGAACTTTGTTTCTCTTATACAAGCCTCATTTTTAGCTGCACAGACGAAAACTGCCCGGGCAGTTTTCCCCTTATGCTGTGCAAAGCATGATGGGATTTCTGATGTTGTTGCTCTCGTTCTGCTGTTTTGGTGCAAATTTTCTTTTTTTACATTTTGAATTTGACATTTGAAGCCTAGCGTGTGCAGCTGGGAGGGGTTATCAGGACACAGGACAGTTGGAACTGTGTCTCCTGCTCCTTGTCACCTCCTTTCAACCAAAAAGATGGCTGCCCCCATGACAAAGATGGCAGCCCCCATGAATCACAAACATTTGCCTGTTCTTTTAAAACAGGGTGGGTAAAAAATTATATATATATATATATTTTTTTTTTACTTTTGTACACTTACTGATGTGATTAATAAACAGAGACTTTTTTCACCCAGCTATTGGTGTAGCGGGACCTCCCTCGTTTGCTAATCCCTACTACCATAGTCTTGTCTATGTATGTATCATGTAATGTAAGTATTGTAGTCTAGGACCAATGGAAGCCAATTAACTTATCTGTATGTTTTTGGAATGTGCGAGGAAACTGGAGCGACCGGAGGAAACCCACATTTTTTTTTTCTGTCCATAAAAATCACAGGTCTGCTTTAATCAATTTAACCCAGACATTTAGGCCATTATTAGACCATACAGCTTCCACCAAACACAGCTCAATGTAACAGGGAACAGTAGGAAACAGATAGTGGCACTGGTAAGCAGCTCACACTAGGGCACAGGGCAGGAGGGTTGGCTGATACACACAAGCAGCCTGCCAGGGACATTCCCCACATTGCACTGGGGAGTAACGGCAGCCTATAGCAGCTCAGCACTGACAGCAGCTCACAGGAGACGGCTGGACCCTCCCTCCGGATGTAATGATGGAGCTGGCGAGCGTATCCAGTCACAGAGGGGCTCGGGCAGGAGGTACACAGCGCACTGGTGGGAGTGTGTTGCAGTGTATGGGACTGGGACATAGTAGTGCTGTATAATGCGGCATAGAGCGCTCTCTGGTTCTGGAGATTACAGTCTCCCGGCACCAGCAGTCAATACATGACACTTGCTGTGTTGCCGTGACCCTCTGCGCTGGCGGCAATGCTTACTACACTGACTGTATTTATATATCGGGCTCTGTAGCCCTGGAAGCTGCTTTTAATTAGGGTATTTGAGAGGACAATAACATCTGTATAGAAATGTGCCCGTCACACGGCTGTAGTTCAGCTGCATACATAGTGCCAAGTTCAAGGACGTCTGTGTTTACACTGGAAACTACGGGCGTGCAGAGAGGAGCGCATGCGCAGAAACCTGTGTGTGTTCAAAACAGGGCAGGCTCAGTAGAACAATGTAACATTACAGTAAAATGTACACCCTCTACAGTGTTGCCATTTACCTCCTGTTCCTGGTAACATTACACACAGCATGTACACCTTCTACAGTGTTGCCATTTACCTCCTGTTCCTGGTAACATTACACACAGCATGTACACCTTCTACAGTGTTGCCATTTACCTCCTGTTCCTGGTAACATTACACACAGAAGCATCCAAGCCACTTATACTTTTGTATTCCACAGTGGTGTGTAAATGCTTTCTGGACATTCATTTTTTTATTTAAATATATTAAAATACTTATTCAGTTTGTTTATGTTCACTATATATTTTCATCACAAAGCTTGCTACAATGGATAGATTGTGACAAGATCGAGTACCCCGGGGTTGGGTTATTTGTGCTGTGTTTGAGGTCCTAGGTTGTAAGGAAAGCTTTCCTAAATATTTGTTTTCCACTTCTTTCAAATTTTTCTATGTCTATCTGAAATTGCACCATTCCTATAGGAAACATTACAAATAATTATTAACCACTTGAGGACCTAGGGCTTTCTACCCCTTAAGGACCGGCCACTTTTTTTCCATTCAGACCACTGCAGCTTTCACGGTTTATTGCTCGCTCATACAACCTACCACCTAAATGAATTTTGGCTCCTTTTCTTGTCACTAATAAAGCTTTCTTTTGATGCTATTTGATTGCTCCTGCGATTTTTACTTTTTATTATATTCATCAAAAAAGACATGAATTTTGGCAAAAAAATGATTTTTTTAACTTTCTGTGCTGACATTTTTCAAATAAAGTAAAATTTCTGTATACATGCAGCGCGAAAAATGTGGACAAACATGTTTTTGATAAAAAAAAACCCATTCAGTGTATATTTATTGGTTTGGGTAAAAGTTATAGCGTTTACAAACTATGGTGCCAAAAGTGAATTTTCCCATTTTCAAGCATCTCTGACTTTTCTGACCCCCTGTCATGTTTCATGAGGGGCTAGAATTCCAGGATAGTATAAATACCCCCCAAATGACCCCATTTTGGAAAGAAGACATCCCAAAGTATTCACTGAGAGGCATAGTGAGTTCATAGAAGATATTATTTTTTGTCACAAGTAAGCGGAAAATGACACTTTGTGAGAAAAAAAAAAAAAAAAAAAGTTTCCATTTCTTCTAACTTGCGACAAAAAAAAAATGAAATCTGCCACGGACTCACCATGCCCCTCTCTGAATACCTTGAAGGGTCTACTTTCCAAAATGGGATCATTTGTGGGGTGTGTTTACTGTCCTGACATTTTGGGGGGTGCTAAATTGTAAGCACCCCTGTAAAGCCTAAAGGTGCTCATTGGACTTTGGACCCCTTAGCGCAGTTAGGCTGCAAAAAAGTGCCACACATGTGGTATTGCCGTACTCAGGAGAAGTAGTATAATGTGTTTTGGGGTGTATTTTTACACATACCCATGCTGGGTGGGAGAAATATCTCTGTAAATGACAATTTGTTAATTTTTTTTACACACAATTGTCCATTTACAGAGATATTTCTCCCACTCAGCATGGGTATGTGTAAAAATACACCACAAAACACATTATACTACTTCTCCTGAGTACGGCGATACCACATGTGTGGCACTTTTTTGCACCCTAACTGCGCTAAAGGGCCCAAAGTCCAATGAGTACCTTTAGGATTTCACAGGTCATTTTGAGAAATTTCGTTTCAAGACTACTCCTCACGGTTTAGGGCCCCTAAAATGCCAGGGCAGTATAGGAACCCCACAAATGACCCCATTTTAGAAAGAAGACACCCCAAGGTATTCCGTTAGTAGTATGGCGAGTTCATAGAAGATTTTATTTTTTGTCACAAGTTAGCGGAAAATGACACTTTGTGAAAAAACACAATTAAAATCAATTTCCGCTAACTTTTGACAAAAAATAAAATCTTCTATGAACTCACCATACTCCTAACGGAATACCTTGGGGTGTCTTCTTTCTAAAATGGGGTCATTTGTGGGGTTCCTATACTGCCCTGGCATTTTAGGGGCCCTAAACCGTGAGGAGTAGTCTTGAAACGAAATTTCTCAAAATGACCTGTGAAATCCTAAAGGTACTCATTGGACTTTGGGCCCTTTAGCGCAGTTAGGGTGCAAAAAAGTGCCACACATGTGGTATCGCCATACTCGGGAGAAGTAGTACAATGTGTTTTGGGGTGTATTTTTACACATACCCATGCTGGGTGGGAGAAATACCTCTGTAAATGGACAATTGTGTGTAAAAAAAATCAAAAGATTGTCATTTACAGAGGTATTTCTCCCACCCAGCATGGGTATGTGTAAAAATACACCCCAAAACACATTGTACTACTTCTCCCGAGTACGGCGATACCACATGTGTGGCACTTTTTTGCACCCTAACTGCACTAAGGGGCCCAAAGTCCAATGAGTACCTTTAGGATTTCACAGGTCATTTTTGTTTCAAGACTACTCCTCACGGTTTAGGGCCCCTAAAATGCCAGGGCAGTATAGGAACCCCACTAATGACCCCATTTTAGAAAGAAGACACCCCAAGGTATTCCGTTAGGAGTATGGTGAGTTCATAGAAGATTTTATTTTTTTGTCACAAGTTAGCGGAAATTGATTTTAATAGTTTTTTTTCACAAAGTGTCATTTTCCGCTAACTTGTGACAAAAAATAAAATCTTCTATGAACTCACCATACTCCGTACGGAATACCTTTGGGTGTCTTCTTTCTAGAATGGGGTCATTTGTGGGGTTCCTATACTGCCCTGGCATTTTAGGGGCCCTAAACCGTGAGGAGTAGTCTTGAAACCAAATGTCGCAAAATGACCTGTGAAATCCTAAATTGGACTTTGGGCCCCTTAGCGTACTTAGGGTGTAAAAAAGTGCCACACATGTGGTACCGCTGTACTCAGGAGAAGTAGTATAATGCGTTTTGGGGTGTATTTTTACACATACCCATGCTAAGTGGGAGAAATATCTCTGTAAATGACAATTGTTTGATTTTTTTACACACAATTGTCCATTTACATAGAAATTTCTCCCACCCAGCATGGGTATGTGTAAAAATACACCCCAAAACACATTATACTACTTTTCCTGAGTACGGCGGTACCACATGTGTGACACTTTTTTGCAGCCTAGGTGCGCTAAGGGGCCCAACGTCCTATTCACAGGTCATTTTGAAGCATTTGTTTTCTAGACTACTCCTCGCGGTTTAGGGCCCCTAAAATGCCAGGGCAGTATAGGAACCCCACAAGTGACCCCATTTTAGAAAGAAGACACCCCAAGGTATTCCGTTAGGTGTATGGCGAGTTCATAGAAGATTTTATTTTTTGTCACAAGTTAGTGAAAAATGACACTTTGTGAAAAAAAACCAATAAAAATTAATTTCCGCTAACTTTTGACAAAAAATTAAATCTTCTATGAACTCGTCATACACCTAACATAATACCTTGGGGTGTCTTTTTTTTCTAAAATGGGGTCACTTGTGGGGTTCCTATACCGCCCTGGCATTTTACAGGCCCAAAACCGTGAGTAGTCTGGAAACCAAATGTCTCAAAATGACTGTTCAGGGGTATAAGCATCTGCAAATTTTGATGACAGGTGGTCTATGAGGGGGCGAATTTTGTGGAACCGGTCATAAGCAGGGTGGCCTTTTAGATGACAGGTTGTATTGGGCCTGATCTGATGGATAGGAGTGCTAGGGGGGTGACAGGAGGTGATTGATGGGTGTCTCAGGGGGTGGTTAGAGGGGAAAATAGATGCAATCCATGCACTGGGGAGGTGATCGGAAGGGGGTCTGAGGGTTTGGCCGAGTGATCAGGAGCCCACACGGGGCAAATTGGGGCCTGATCTGATGGGTAGGTGTGCTAGGGGGTGACAGGAGGTGATTGATGGGTGTCTCAAGGTGTGATTAGAGGGGGGAATGGATGCAAGCAATGCACTGGCGAGGTGATCAGGGCTGGGGTCTGAGGGCATTCTGAGGGTGTGGGCGGGTGATTGAGTGCCCTAGGGGCAGATAGGGGTCTAATCTGATAGGTAGCAGTGACAGGGGGTGATTGATGGGTAATTAGTGGGTGTTTAGGGTAGAGAATAGATGGAAACACTGCGCTTGGGTGGTGATCTGATGTCGGATCTGCGGGCGATCTATTGGTGTGGGTGGGTGATCAGTTTGCCCGCAAGGGGCAGGTTAGGGGCTGATTGATGGGTGGCAGTGACAGCGGGTGATTGATGGGTGGCAGTGACAGGGGGTGATTGATGGGTGGCAGTGACAGGGGGTGATTGATGGGTGATTGATAGGTGATTGACAGGTAATCAGTGGGTTATTACAGGGGAGAACAGATGTAAATATTGCACTGGCGAATTGATAAGGGGGGTCTGAGGGCAATCTGAGCGTGTAGGCGGTCGATTGGGTGCCCGCAAGGGGCAGATTAGGGTCTGATCTGATAGGTAACAGTGACAGGTGGTGATAGGGAGTGATTGATGGGTGATTGATGGGTAATTAGTGGGTGTTTAGAGGAGAGAATAGATGGAAACACTGCGCTTGGGTGGTGATCTGATGTCGGATCTGCGGGCGATCTATTGGTGTGGGTGATCAGATTGCCCGCAAGGGGCAGGTTAGGGGCTGATTGTTGGGTGGCAGTGACAGGGGGTGATTGATGGGTGATAGGTGATTGGCAGGTGATTGACAGGTGATCAGTGGGTTATTACAGGGAAGGACAGATGTAATTAATGCACTGGCGAATTGATAAGGGGGGGGGGGGGGGGGTCTGAGGGCAATCTGAGCGTGTGGGCGGGTGATTGGGTGCCCGCAAGGGGCAGATTAGGGTCTGATCTGATAGGTAACAGTGACAGGTGGTGATAGGGGGTGATTGATGGGTAATTAGTGGGTGTTTAGAGAAGATAACAGATGTAAACGATACATTTGGGAGGTAATCTGACGGCGGGTTTGCGGGCGATCTAATGGTGTGGGTGGGTGATCAGATTGCCCGCAAGGGGCAGGTTAGGGGCTGATTGATGGGTGGCAGTGACAGGGGGTGACAGGGGGTGATTGATGGGTGATAGGTGATTGGCAGGTGATTGACAGGTGATCAGTGGGTTATTACAGGGAAGAACAGATGTAATTAATGCACTGGTGAATTGATAAGGGGGGGTCAGAGGGCAATCTGAGCGTGTGGGCGGGTGATTGGGTGCCCGCAAGGGGCAGATTAGGGTCTGATCTGATAGGTAAAAGTGACAAGTGGTGATAGGGGGTGATTGATGGGTGATTGATGGGTAATTAGTGGGTGTTTAGAGGAGAGAATAGATGTAAACAATGGATTTGGGAGGTGATCTGATGTCGGATCTGTGGGCGATCTATTGGTGTGGGTGGGTGATCAGATTGCCCGCAAGGGGCAGGTTAGGGGCTGATTGATGGGTGGCAGTGTCAGGGGGTGATTGACGGGTGATTGATGGGTGATTGACGGGTGATTGACAGGTGATTGACAGGTGATTGACAGGTGATCAGGGGGATAGATGCATACAGTAAACAGGGGGGGGTGGTCTGGGGGGGGGGTCTGGGGAGAATCTGAGGGGTGGGGGGTGATCAGGAGGGGGCAGGGAGCAGGGGGGGGGGATAAAAAAAAAAATAGCGTTGACAGATA
Organism: Hyperolius riggenbachi; assembly: GCF_040937935.1. Lineage (NCBI taxonomy): Eukaryota > Metazoa > Chordata > Amphibia > Anura > Hyperoliidae > Hyperolius > Hyperolius riggenbachi. The sequence goes on from NC_090648.1 coordinate 150,453,310, forward strand.
GTGACAGGGAGTGATTGATGGGTGATTAGGGGGGTGATTGGGTGCAAACAGGGGTCTGGGGGGTGGGCAGGGGGGGGTCTGATGGGTGCTGTGGGCGATCTGGGGCAGGGGGGGGAGAAATCAGTGTGCTTGGGTGCAGACTAGGGTGGCTGCAGCCTGCCCTGGTGGTCCCTCGGACACTGGGACCACCAGGGCAGGAGGCAGCCTGTATAATACACTTTGTAAACATTACAAAGTGTATTATACACTTTGTATGCGGCGATCGCGGGGTTAACATCCCGCCGGCGCTTCCGTATAGCCGGCGGGATGTTGCGGCGAGCGAGCGGTGACAGGCGCCGGCGGAGGATCGCGTCACGGATGACGCGATCGCTCCGCCCATGCCCTTAAATGGACCGCCGCCTCTGTGGGTGAGGCCGTCCTGCAGGGCTCCACTTCCCCGCCGCCCCTGTGTAGTGGGCGGTCGGGAAGTGGTTAAGGTGCCCATTAACGATACAATTTTTCATCAGATGCAGTCTTATGATGCACATTTTTACGACAAAGGGCTCGTTCTCACTTGAGTGGGAATCGCGGGATTCCTGCTCAAGGCAAACCGATAGCGGTTTTTAAAAAAACACTACAATATGTAACACATGCCAGTTTTCTCACATTAACCGCGTTAACCGCAAACATGTTAGATGCAGCAGTGTGCCGGCGGTTCGCGATTAGCATGCATAGCATCGCTAATTGCTCCAAAACCGCCGCAGTGTCCAGTGATTTTTCCGCGTTAATCGCGGGAAAATCACTCCCGCAAAATGCCGGTTTCGCGGTTTTAGATGTGAACGAGGCCTTAAAGTAATCGGAAGGTAATTTTCGATTGTTCCCATAGACAAGTCGATTAGGGCATTTTCTCTCTTCAAATACGATCGTATAATCCAACTTTCGGATCGTGGAAATTTTCGATTCCAATCAACCAAAGAATAATTTCTTAACATTTTTCACCAAACACTGTGCTGTGTTCTGTACAATTTGATGAAATATTGCGTCGAAAGATCACATCCGATGAAAATATTGTTGTGTTAATGGACACCTTTAGAGTTGATTGGAATATATGTAGATCTCCACGCTACAGGAAAATGAAGAAATTGGCAGATCAAAACCGAGGGATCGTTCCCACGCCGCCGTCGTCCTGTGCCTGCAGCTTCGGGAACGAGGTCCTGTCACTTACGTCAATCGGCTCCAGTCTATGCAGAAGAAGTGCGCTCTTTGCGTATCTCTCCAGCAGCCAATTGATGGAACTGCGGGGACCCGGTTCCCGAAGCTGTGGGCAGCAGAGGACGGCGGCGTGGGAGAAATCTAAGCAGATGGGGCTGGAGGGAGCCCCAGGTATGTATAAATCTTTTTACTATTTTGAGCTCTGAGTCCCTTTAAGGTACCCATACCCTACGTCGATTTCCTGTTGAAATACAGCAGATTCAATCACTGTGATCGAATCAGCTGTGAAATCGTTAACGCGGATGTTGACTGATCGACCGATTTCCATCCAAAATTGATCGATTCAGTTGATCTGTCCAGGCGGAATTTTTTGTGTGATCGCCGGCGGGTCGAGAGTGCATCGTTAGTGGCATTCGATATGGCACGACCGACGTAGCAGTAATATCACCTGTCCGCCAGCACGAGTCCATGCAGTCTCTTATTTCTTCTGGTGTCTTCTCCGTCTTCTCTTCACTTCCTGTCCTGTGAGAAGGCGAAGTTCAAACAGTAGAGCGCCCTCTGCTTGTCACAGGACGGAACACAAAGTGAAGGGGAGAACAGAGGACGACACCGGAAGAAGTGAGAGACTGCAGGTACCTGTGGACTCACGCCACCAGACAGGTAATATCATTAGGGCGGTGAGCAGGTGGCAGTTCCACAGGTTGTGAATGGATTTCAAGCTGAAATCAATGCAAAATCTTTGTGCAGTGTATGGGAAGCCAATAGATCCCTCTCTGATCAGATTCAATCAGAGAGGGTTTTATCTGTTGGTCGATCTGGTGGCAATCGACCAGTGTATGTTAGCCTTTACTCTCACTTTGTTAGGCAGAGGCAGCTAGCGCCATGTAAGACTCTCGCCTTGCAGTGCTAGACAGCATAGTGCCCTACTCTCACATTGCAGTGCTAGGTGACCAGCACAGTGCCCTACTCTTACCTTGCAATGCTAGGTGACCAGCACAGTGCCTTACTCCCACCTTGCAGTGCTAGATGACCAGCACAGTGCCCTACTCTCACCTTGCAATGCTAGGTGACCAGCACTGTGCCCTACTCTAACCTTGCAATGCTAGGCGACCAGTACAGTGCCCTACTCTCACCTTGTAGTAGGTGACCAGCACAGTGCCCTACTCCCACCTTGCAATGCTAGGTGACCAGCACTGTGCCCTACTCCCACCTTGCAGCACTAGATGACCAGCACAGTGTCCTAGGCTCAACTTGCAGTGCTAGGTGACCAGCACAGTGCCCTACTCTCCCCTTACAATGCTAGATGACCAGCACAGTGCCCTATTCTCACCTTGCAGTGCTAGGTGACGAGCTCAGTGCCCTACTCTCACCTTGCAGTGCTAGGTGACCAGCACAGTACCCTACTTTCCCTTTGCAATGCTAGGTGACCAGCACTGTGCCCTACTCTCACCTTGCAGTTTTGGGTGACCAGCACAGTGCCCTACTCTAACCTTGCAGCACTAGGTGACCAGCACAGTGCCCTACTCTCACTTTGCAGTGCTAGGTGACCAGCACAGTGCCCTACTCTCACTTTGCAGTGCTAGGTGACCAGCACAGTGCCCTACTCTCACTTTGCAGTGCTAGGTGACCAGCACAGTGCCCTACTCTCACCTTGCAGTGCTAGGTGACTAGCACAGTGCCCTACTCTCACCTTGCAGTGCTAGGTGACCAGCACAGTCTCCTACTCTCACCTTGCAGCCCTAGGTGACCAGCACAGTGCCCTACTCTCACTTTTCAGTGCTAGGTGACCAGCACAGTGCCCTACTCTCACTTTGCAGTGCTAGGTGACCAGCACAGTGCCTTACTCCCACTTGTCACAAGAGCCCCACTGGCCGTGAACACGCAAAACCGTCCGATCCGATTCTAGCACACAGATTGAGAGCTATGGACGCAATCTGCGTAGAATTGGCGGAGTTTGAGCGTCACGACGCAGTAGGGGGCCTGTGAGGTTACGAAAATACACTTTTACTCCAACCCAGGGGTAGATTTGCCACCATCTCTGTTTTCTATCAGCCCAGAGATAACTGCTAACTGGCTATAGACCTGTGAAACAAACAACCGGTTAAAACTGTGCAATTCCTATCTATCTATCAAAACAGTAGCGTCCCTTCGGAAGTTTAGGTCTCGTCTGTGTATACTGAATAGAAGGTTTTACTGAGAGGTAAAGACCTTTTAAAAAGCCTTTATTTGTTACAATATAAATAATTAATATATACAGACAATCGTGAACAATTAAACGATGAGAGACAGTGATAACACAGTACATAAAAGAAAAAGGGATAAAAAGAACGAATACTTATGATTCTGTGGAAAGTCCGTTCGGGAAAAGACAAAGTTCCTTTGTTGCAGTTAGTTCGCAATATGGCCGAACCACATGGCCGTTGCTCCGCCTGCAAGATGGCCACTGCTATTTCCCCAAGCAGTGGCAGTCTTTTCGGTATGATGGAAAGTGGGGGAATTGGCTGGGGGTCCTCATGCAATCAGTTTTGAGCACTGACATTTCTGGGCGGAGTCTCAAGCTCAGCCCAGGGGCGTGTCAGGCAGTGAGTTCTCAGGGGAGGAACTTCCAGCCATCCACAAAATATGTCCAATTTCATACCCCGCCGGGGTTTTGTCGCACATGCAAACCGATTTCATATTCAGATTGGGCTGAGAATACACGTTCATAGGACATCAAACTTGCAATATTTGGGGCGCACGGGGACCCCATTATTCATATCTCAGCCCCTGCTCGGGTTACCTGGCTATGTCTAGTATCACCATATTCTACAGAATTAGGGAAACAAAATTATGTAATTTTCATATTCCTCCCATGGATGGTATTTGCAAAATGTGACAAAGTTATCAACACCATGCATTCCATACTCAGTTTAGTCGGTGCCGTCAAGACTGGGAGGAATGTAGGTGTCAATAGACCTCATGCTGTGCTAGCTTCCCCTGTTGAATAGACTCTGTTGGTATTTCAGCTCTGCCCAATTAGCACATTAGTGTCACCAGAGCTTTTCCGGGAGCCTTAACAGGATTTCTTGCTAAACCAGGTTGCTTTAGCCATATGCTAACGCAGGCCCATTCAGCCCTCATGGCAAAAGGGGGGGGGGGAAGGCAGGAAGGAAAAACTTCTATTTTAAAAATAAAGAATGTCAGTTTTCCGATCACGGTTGCGATCGGACACTCGGCCGCGAATCCTCGGACGACTGGGCGTCGCCCGGCGTCACACCTCCCCCTTCCCGAGCTCTGCTCAGGGAGGTGTCAACAGGACGCCTTCCGTAGCAGCTATTGGCGCTGTTGGGTCGGGTTCCCCCTGACACCGCGACAGCCCATCAGCGTTTTGGTGTCGGCTGCCTGCTTTGTGTTGGATCGTAAAGTCGTACTGCTGCAATGACAGGCTCCACCGTAGGAGCTTGCCGTTGGTTCCAGCAGTACGGTTTAGCCAACTCAGGGGATTGTGATCAGTGACGATCGTGAAGGAGCGGCCGTACAGATACGACTGCAGTTTCTGTAGGGCCCACACGATCGCCAGGCACTCCTTTTCAGTTGTGGAGTAGGCTACCTCTCGGGGCAGGAGCTTCCGGCTCAGGTAGAGGATAGGGTGTTCATCCCCCTTTCCATCCACCTGGCTGAGGACTGCGCCGAGACCGTAGTCAGAGGCATCGGTTTGCACCACAAACCGACGACTGAAGTCTGGGGCCTGAAGCACAGGGGCGCTTGCGAGGGCCTGCTTCAAGGCCTGGAAGGCATTCTCGCAAGCGGGGGTCCAGCTAACAACCTTGGGGTGCTTCTTGCTAGTGGCATCGGTCAGGGGCTTCGCCAGTGTACTATAGGCGGGAACAAATTTCCTATAGTAGCCGGCGGTCCCCAGGAACGCCTGGACCTGCTTTTTCGTGATAGGTCGAGGCCATGCCAGGATGGCGTCCACCTTTCCCGTGTCAGGTTTCAGGGTGTTACCCCCCACCCGGTGACCTAAGTACTGCACCTCGGTCATGCCAATCTGACACTTACTCGGTTTAACCGTCAGATTGGCCATGGCCAGCCTCTCTAGTACCTGGGACAGGTGTTTGAGGTGTTCTTCCCAGGTGGGGCTGAACACCGCAATGTCATCCAGATACGCTACAGCGAACCCTTGCATTCCCTCTAGCAGGTCGTTCACGGCCCGCTGAAACGTGGCGGGGGCGTTCTTCATCCCAAAGGGCATCATCGTGAACTCGAAGAGGCCGAAATGGGTGATGAAGGCCGACTTTTGCCTCGCGTCAGGTGCAAGTGGTATCTGCCAATACCCCCGGCTCAGATCCATGATTGATAGGTACCTGGCTGATGCCAGTGTATCTAGCAGCTCATCAATGCGAGGCATGGGGTAGGCGTCTGTAGTGGTGATGGCGTTCAGTTTCCTGTAGTCTACGCAGAACCGAGTTGTCTGGTCCTTCTTGGGGACCAGGACAACAGGGGCTGCCCAGGCACTACTGGACTTTTGAACCACCCCTAACTCCAGCATCTCCCTCACCTCCTTCTGCATGTCCGCCTGTACCTCGGGAGAGACACGGTAAGCGGATTGCCTGATGGGGGGATGGGTACCTGTATCTACCCCATGCACCGCCATACTGGTCCGCCCCGGGATACCGGAGAAGGTGTGCTGGTACTGGCCCAGCACCTTCTGTAACTGCTCTTGCTGGGCTGAGGCGAGCTGTGGATTGACGTTTAGGTCGCCGTCCACATCTCGTACGTCAGCCAGCAGGTCTAACAGGGGGTCTGCCTCTCCCTGCTCTAACCGGCTGCACACTGGCAGCGCATACTGGGTCCTGTCATGGTGGGCCTTCAGCATGTTTACATGAAAGCTCTTCTGCTTCCTGCCCCCCATGTTCACTAGATACGTCAGAGGGTTTAACCGCTGCACTACAGTAAAAGGCCCCTCCCAGGCTGCTTGCAGCTTGTTCTGCCTCACGGGAAGAAGGGCATATACCTTGTCACCCACATCAAATGACCGCTCTCCAGCAGTGCGGTCGTACCATGCTTTTTGTTTGGCCTGAGCCTGGGCCAGGTTGTTGGTCACTACTGCGGACAGGGACTCCATTTTGTCCCTGAACTTGAGGACGTAATCGACCACGGAGACATCAGTGGGGTCGCCCTTGCCCTCCCATGTCTCCCGCATCAATTGTAAGGGTCCTCGGACATTCCTCCCATACAGGAGTTCAAACGGGGAAAACCCGGTTGACTCCTGCGGCACCTCCCTGTACGCAAACAACAGATGAGGCAGGTATCGTTCCCAGTCCCCACCTTGCGACTCAACAAACGTGGTCAGCATTTGCTTCAGCGTCCCGTTGAACCGTTCACACAGTCCATTGGTCTGCGGGTGGTAGGGACTGGAGACAATGTGCGTCATGTGTATCTTTTTGCACAGGGCCTCCATGAGTTCGGACATAAACTGGGATCCCTGATCGGAGAGCATCTCCGCAGGGAACCCGACTCGGGAGAAAATGTTAAGTAGCGCGTCTGCTACCTTGTCCGCCCTCAGGGAGGAAAGCGCCATGGCCTCAGGATAGCGGGTGGCGTAATCCACCACCGTCAGGATGTACCTTTTGCCACTGCTGCTGGGAGTGGGCAATGGTCCAATTATGTCGACTGCCACTCTGTGAAAGGGCTCACCTATGATTGGCAGTGGACACAAGGGAGCCTTGCGGGGGTTCCCAGCCCGTTTTACCTTTTGGCAAACAGTACATGAGCGGCAATAGTTGGTCACATCGATCCGCATCCTGGGCCAGTAGAAATGACCCTGGATACGGTCAAGTGTCTTGTGGATTCCCAAGTGCCCTGCCAGGGGAATGTCATGTGCGGACTTCAGCACATGCCCCCGGAAGGCACTGGGTACCACAAGCAACTTGGTACCCACACTTGTTTCACCTTCGGTGGGCTGTACAGGCTCGCTGTACAGCTTACCACCTTCCCAATATACCTTGAAGGTATCTTCATTCGTGAGGGGCTCCGAAGCCTGCCTTCTGAGTGCTTCGAAGCTAGGGTCAGTCTGGAGTGCTTGCACAAATGCAGCACTCTCGCTCTCAGCCAGCTGGCCCGTGGCATATGCAGTTAGTGGCTGAAGGCTACCATCCCTGTGGTCAGAGGAGGGGGAGGAGGCCGGAACCTCTTCCACCTGCTCTGAGCCCAGGTTCTGAGCAGCGCGGCTGCGTGTTACTGCCAGTACAGGTACACCTTCAGACTGGCACATACTGGCATTACTCACATCCTGGCTGCATGCATGAATTACAGTGACAGGTACAACAACATTTTCATCACAAACAATCGGTATATCAAACACAGGTACCTGTGACACAGGTACTATTGGACTCGGTACCCCTGGACTGGGCACATTCAACCCACCTCCCCCCTGTTCTTGCCCCTTGGTGCAAAGTACCTTAGTGTGGGCGGAGAGTCCGTCTCCCTCCTGGCAGTCTGAGGGGCTTGGGGCAGGTTCAGAATAGGACACAAGCTTGCCCAGGTCGGTCCCCAACAAAACTGGGACCGGCAGTTGGTCCAGGACCCCAACAACCTTCTCTTGAACCCCCACCCCCCAATCGATGGACACCCGAGCCTGGGGAATGCGAGAAAGAGTGCCCCCCACTCCAGTGAGGGTAAGGTATTTGTCAGGGAGGATATTTTCCGTCGGGACCAGGTGCGCACGCACCAGGGTGACATCCGCTCCAGTGTCGCGGAAACCGGTAACAAGCTGGTCGTTCACTGTAACCAGCTGGTGGTTGCTCGTAGCGGAGTGGATCCCTCTCCCACCTGCGAACATGACGTTGTTGGGTGCTCCCGGCTGGGGTGCGCTGGCTGGCGGCAGTTGCCGTGGGCGAGGTGTAGGTGGTGCAGGAGCTGGCGCGGTCTGCCTCCGCTCCGGGCAGTTAAACTTCATGTGTCCGGGCTTGCGGCAAAAGTGACAGGTGATGCCCTCTGTTACTGCAGGCCTGGACGCAGCAGCTGCGCTGGAGGGCCTCTGGGGCGCACGGCTCACAGAGGTAGGAGAGTCTGCAAAATTGTGGGACTGACCTCCTCTCCAGCTAGATGGGGCAGTCCTGCGGGTCTCCGGCACCCTGGTCGTTGCAAAGGTCTCAGCGAGGTCTGCAGCGACCGTCGCTGACGCCGGTCGGCGCTCCAGCACAAACTGGCGTACATCAGCCGGGCAAATGTTCAGAAACTGCTCCAGGACGATTAAGTCCTCCAGGACACCGTAAGACCCTTTAGTGAGGCCTAGCGTCCACTGGCGGAGTGTGGTGAGCAGACTGCTGACCACATCTTGATAAGAATCAGTAGATTTTTTCTGCCAGGACCTGAACCTTTTCCGGTAGGCTTCTGGCGTCAGCTGGTACTTAGTGATTATAGCCTCCTTTATAGCGGTATAATCATTGTCCTTTTCCACAGGCAGCTCTGAGAAAGCATCAAGCGCTTTGTAGCGCAGCAAGGGTGTCAGATGTCTGGCCCACTGGTCTTGGGACAGACGATACTGACGGCAGGCCTTTTCGAAAGACCTCAAAAACAAGTCAATGTCAGTGTCTTTTTCGATAATAGCAAATTTAAATTTTGCACTTACTGGAGCGGCAGTCCCTTCAGCAGGGAGGCTGGGCGTTGAACTCCGGCTGGCTTGCTGCACTTTCGCCATGTTCAGCTCATGCTGTCGTCTCTCCCGCGCCTCTGCAGATTGGCGTTCCTCTCGCTTTTGCTCCGCCATGTACTGCAGGTACTTGTCCACATCAGTTTCCATCAGCTTTTGCGATGCCTGCTGCATTACTGGATCAACATAACTGGACAGTCCAGTACTGGCCGGTTCCAGGCGAGTACTTTCAGGGGTTCTGGGGTCGGGGATCACACTGACAGCCTCCTGCGTATCTGTTGCCGCATTGCCCGCGGGTTGCTCAACCTCGGTACGCACAGGATCTTCAGTCTCTGGTTCCCCTCGACTTGCGTTAGATGAGCCGGTGTCCTCCACAGTGGACACCTCCAGCGTCCGCAGATTCTGGCTATCCCATCGGTACAAGTCCGTTATCAGGTCCTGCTGTTTCTTGCCGCGGATGTCCATGCCTCTCGCCTCGCACAGACTCTGCAGGTCGGATAGGACCATGACCTTGTAATTCCCGGACATTTCCGTGCCAAATAAAAGAAAACTTAGGGGAGGGGTACTGGTTACACAGTCTCTCTGTATATATGAAAAATATATTGCACTCAGTCACTACCAACGAATTAGTTCGTTTCTCGATAGGGCTAATTCGATAGCCCTACCTGAGATACTATCAGCACACACAGATCCCAAACGCTGCCGACCACTGTCACAAGAGCCCCACTGGCCGTGAACACGCAAAACCGTCCGATCCGATTCTAGCACACAGATTGAGAGCTATGGACGCAATCTGCGTAGAATTGGCGGAGTTTGAGCGTCACGACGCAGTAGGGGGCCTGTGAGGTTACGAAAATACACTTTTACTCCAACCCAGGGGTAGATTTGCCACCATCTCTGTTTTCTATCAGCCCAGAGATAACTGCTAACTGGCTATAGACCTGTGAAACAAACAACCGGTTAAAACTGTGCAATTCCTATCTATCTATCAAAACAGTAGCGTCCCTTCGGAAGTTTAGGTCTCGTCTGTGTATACTGAATAGAAGGTTTTACTGAGAGGTAAAGACCTTTTAAAAAGCCTTTATTTGTTACAATATAAATAATTAATATATACAGACAATCGTGAACAATTAAACGATGAGAGACAGTGATAACACAGTACATAAAAGAAAAAGGGATAAAAAGAACGAATACTTATGATTCTGTGGAAAGTCCGTTCGGGAAAAGACAAAGTTCCTTTGTTGCAGTTAGTTCGCAATATGGCCGAACCACATGGCCGTTGCTCCGCCTGCAAGATGGCCACTGCTATTTCCCCAAGCAGTGGCAGTCTTTTCGGTATGATGGAAAGTGGGGGAATTGGCTGGGGGTCCTCATGCAATCAGTTTTGAGCACTGACATTTCTGGGCGGAGTCTCAAGCTCAGCCCAGGGGCGTGTCAGGCAGTGAGTTCTCAGGGGAGGAACTTCCAGCCATCCACAAAATATGTCCAATTTCATACCCCGCCGGGGTTTTGTCGCACATGCAAACCGATTTCATATTCAGATTGGGCTGAGAATACACGTTCATAGGACATCAAACTTGCAATATTTGGGGCGCACGGGGACCCCATTATTCATATCTCAGCCCCTGCTCGGGTTACCTGGCTATGTCTAGTATCACCATATTCTACAGAATTAGGGAAACAAAATTATGTAATTTTCATATTCCTCCCATGGATGGTATTTGCAAAATGTGACAAAGTTATCAACACCATGCATTCCATACTCAGTTTAGTCGGTGCCGTCAAGACTGGGAGGAATGTAGGTGTCAATAGACCTCATGCTGTGCTAGCTTCCCCTGTTGAATAGACTCTGTTGGTATTTCAGCTCTGCCCAATTAGCACATTAGTGTCACCAGAGCTTTTCCGGGAGCCTTAACAGGATTTCTTGCTAAACCAGGTTGCTTTAGCCATATGCTAACGCAGGCCCATTCAGCCCTCATGGCAAAAGGGGGGGGGGGGGGAAGGCAGGAAGGAAAAACTTCTATTTTAAAAATAAAGAATGTCAGTTTTCCGATCACGGTTGCGATCGGACACTCGGCCGCGAATCCTCGGACGACTGGGCGTCGCCCGGCGTCACACCACTTTGTTAGGCAGAGGCAGCTAACACCATGTTAGAGACTCGCCTTGCAGTGCTAGACAGTCAGCATAGTGCCTTAATCTCACCTTGCAGTGCTAAGTGACCTGCAAAGTGCCTCACTCCCACCTTGCAATGCTAGGTGACCAGCATAGTGCCCTACTCTCACCTTGCAGTGTTAGGTGACCAGCACAGTGCCCTAGTCTCGCCTTGCAGAGTTAGGTGACCAGCACAGTGCCCTAGTCTCACCTTGCAGCACTAGGTGACCAGCACTGTGCCCTACTCTCACCTTGCAGTGCTAGGTGACCAGCAGTGCCCTACTCTCACCTTGCAGTGCTAGGTGACCAGCACAGTACCCTACTTTCCCTTTGCAATGCTAGGTGACCAGCACTGTGCCCTACTCTCACCTTGCAGTTTTGGGGGACCAGCACAGTGCCCTACTCTAACCTTGCAGCACTAGGTGACCAGCACAGTGCCCTACTCTCACTTTGCAGTGCTAGGTGACCAGCACAGTGCCCTACTCTCACTTTGCAGTGCTAGGTGACCAGCACAGTGCCCTACTCTCACTTTGCAGTGCTAGGTGACCAGCACAGTGCCCTACTCTCACTTTGCAGTGCTAGGTGACCAGCACAGTGCCCTACTCTCACTTTGCAGTGCTAGGTGACCAGCACAGTGCCCTACTCTCACCTTGCAGTGCTAGGTGACTAGCACAGTGCCCTACTCTCACCTTGCAGTGCTAGGTGACCAGCACAGTGCCCTACTCTCACCTTGCAGCCCTAGGTGACCAGCACAGTGCCCTACTCTCACCTTGCAGTGCTAGGTGACCAGCGCAGTGCCTTACTCCCACCTTACAGTTTTGGGTGATCACCACAGTGCCCTACTCTCACTTTGCAGCACTAGGTGACCAGCACAGTGCCCTACTCTCACCTTGCAGTGCTAGGTGACCAGCACAGTGCCCTACTCTAACCTTGCAATGATAGGTCACCAGCACAGTGCCCTACACTCACCTTGCAGTGCTAGGTGACCAGCACAGTACCCTACTCTCACTTTGCAGCACTAGGTGACCAGCACAGTGCCCTACTCTCACCTTGCAGTGCTAGGTGACCAGCACAGTGCCCTACTCTCACCTTGCAGTGCTAGGTGACCAGCACAGTGCCCTACTCTCACCGTGCAGTGCTAGGTGACCAGCACAGTGCCCTACTCTCACCTTGCAGCCCTAGGTGACCAGCACAGTGCCCTACTCTCACTTTTCAGTGCTAGATGACCAGCACAGTGCCCTACTCTCACTTTGCAGTGCTAGGTGACCAGCACAGTGCCTTACTCTCACTTTTCAGTGCTAGATGACCAGCACAGTGCCCTACTCTCACTTTGCAGTGCTAGATGACCAGCACAGTGCCCTACTCTCACTTTGCAGTGCTAGATGACCAGCACAGTGCCCTACTCTCACTTTTCAGTGCTAGATGACCAGCACAGTGCCCTACTCTCACTTTGCAGTGCTAGGTGACCAGCACAGTGCCTTACTCCCACTTTGTTAGGCAGAGGCAGCTAACACCATGTTAGAGACTCGCCTTGCAGTGCTAGACAGTCAGCATAGTGCCTTAATCTCACCTTGCAGTGCTAGGTGACCTGCAAAGTGCCTCACTCCCACCTTGCAATGCTAGGTGACCAGCATAGTGCCCTACTCTCACCTTGCAGTGTTAGGTGACCAGCACAGTGCCCTAGTCTCGCCTTGCAGAGTTAGGTGACCAGCACAGTGCCCTAGTCTCACCTTGCAGCACTAGGTGACCAGCACAGGGCCCTAGTCTCACCTTGCAGCACTAGGTGACCAGCACTGTGCCCTACTCTCACCTTGCAGTGCTAGGTGACCAGCAGTGCCCTACTCTCACCTTGCAGTGCTAGTTGACCAGCACAGTGCCCGAGTCTCACCTTGCAGCACTAGGTGACCAGCACAGTGTCCTACTCTCACATTGCAATGCTAGGTGACCAGCACTGTGCCCTACTCTCACCTTGCAGTGCTAGGTGACCAGCGCAGTGCCTTACTCCCACCTTACAGTTTTGGGTGATCACCACAGTGCCCTACTCTCACTTTGCAGCACTAGGTGACCAGCACAGTGCCCTACTCTCACCTTGCAGTGCTAGGTGACCAGCACAGTGCCCTACTCTAACCTTGCAATGATAGGTCACCAGCACAGTGCCCTACACTCACCTTGCAGTGCTAGGTGACCAGCACAGTACCCTACTCTCACTTTGCAGCACTAGGTGACCAGCACAGTGCCCTACTCTCACCTTGCAGTGCTAGGTGACCAGCACAGTGCCCTACTCTCACCTTGCAGTGCTAGGTGACCAGCACAGTGCCCTACTCTCACCGTGCAGTGCTAGGTGACCAGCACAGTGCCCTACTCTCACCTTGCAGCCCTAGGTGACCAGCACAGTGCCCTACTCTCACTTTTCAGTGCTAGATGACCAGCACAGTGCCCTACTCTCACTTTGCAGTGCTAGGTGACCAGCACAGTGCCTTACTCTCACTTTTCAGTGCTAGATGACCAGCACAGTGCCCTACTCTCACTTTGCAGTGCTAGATGACCAGCACAGTGCCCTACTCTCACTTTTCAGTGCTAGATGACCAGCACAGTGCCCTACTCTCACTTTGCAGTGCTAGGTGACCAGCACAGTGCCCTACTCTCACCTTGCAGCCCTAGGTGACCAGCACAGTGCCCTACTCTCACTTTTCAGTGCTAGATGACCAGCACAGTGCCCTACTCTCACTTTGCAGTGCTAGGTGACCAGCACAGTGCCTTACTCCCACTTTGTTAGGCAGAGGCAGCTAACACCATGTTAGAGACTCGCCTTGCAGTGCTAGACAGTCAGCATAGTGCCTTAATCTCACCTTGCAGTGCTAGGTGACCTGCAAAGTGCCTCACTCCCACCTTGCAATGCTAGGTGACCAGCATAGTGCCCTACTCTCACCTTGCAGTGTTAGGTGACCAGCACAGTGCCCTAGTCTCGCCTTGCAGAGTTAGGTGACCAGCACAGTGCCCTAGTCTCACCTTGCAGCACTAGGTGACCAGCACTGTGCCCTACTCTCACCTTGCAGTGCTAGGTGACCAGCAGTGCCCTACTCTCACCTTGCAGTGCTAGGTGACCAGCGCAGTGCCTTACTCCCACCTTACAGTTTTGGGTGATCACCACAGTGCCCTACTCTCACTTTGCAGCACTAGGTGACCAGCACAGTGCCCTACTCTAACCTTGCAATGATAGGTGACCAGCACAGTGCCCTACACTCACTTTGCAGTGCTAGGTGACCAGCACAGTACCCTACTCTCACTTTGGAGCACTAGGTGACCAGCACAGTGCCCTACTCTCACCTTGCAGTGCTAGGTGACCAGCACAGTGCCCTACTCTCACCGTGCAGTGCTAGGTGACCAGCACAGTGCCCTACTCTCACCTTGCAGTGCTAGGTGACCAGCATAGTTCCCGAGTCTCACCTTGCAGTGCTAGGTGACCAGCACAGTGCCCTACTCTAACCTTGTAGTGCTAGGTGACCAGCACAGTACCGAGTCTCACCTTGCAGCATTAGGTGACCAGCACAGTGCCCTACTCTTACTGTGCAGTTTTAGGTGAACACCACAGTGCCCTACTCTCACCTTACAGTGTTAGGTGACCAGCATAGTGCCCTACTCTAACCTTGCAGCACTAGGTGACCAGCATAGTGCCCTACTCTAACCTTGCAATGATAGGTGACCAGCACAGTGCCCTAGCCTCACCTTGCAGTGCTAGGTGACCAGCATAGTGCCCTACTCTAACCTTGCAATGATAGGTGACCAGCACAGTGCCCTAGCCTCACCTTGCAGTGCTAGGTGACCAGCACAGTGCCCTACTTTCACTTTGCAGCACTAGGTGACCAGCACAGTGCCCTACTCTCACCTTACAGTGCTAGGTGACCAGCACAGTGCCCTACTCTCACCTTGCAGTGCTAGGTGACCAGCACAGTGCCCTAGCCTCACCTTGCAATGATAGGTGACCAGCACAGTGCCCTATCCTCACCTTGCAGTGTTAGGTGACCAGCACAGTGCCCTACTCTAACCTTGCAATGATAGGTGACCAGCACAGTGCCCTACTCTCACTTTGCAGTGCTAGGTGACCAGCACAGTGCCCTACTCTCACTTTGCAGCACTAGGTGACCAGCACAGTGCCCTACTCTCACCTTGCAGTGCTAGGTGACCAGCACAGTGCCCTACACTCGCCTTGCAGTGCTAGGCAGCCAGTACAGTGCCTTACTCACTTAGCTATGCTAGGTGACCAGCACAGTGACTAAACGTTTGTACGCATGTTAGTAGTGGATGATTGGTGTCAGGACACCTTCTGGGGAAAAGACACAGGAAACAAAAAACACGGGAGCCCAAAAGTGTAATATGTTTAGTCAAAATTGTCAATGTAGAAGATAAGAACCTACTCACAAGAGTGGGTTGCAAGGGGGCAACCGACCATAGGAAGCAGGTGGAGACAATTAACCCGACTCCACTCGGGGAGGTCACTAAGGATCTGGATGCGGTCGCTCTCCTTGGAAAAAAGAAGGGAGGCAGATGTCCACCATGGTGTAAACCACATATGTTCTGCCTCCACCCCTCACACGGGTATCGTATGGGGGTTAGGGTTGCACTAAATGGTTTAAAGAGGCGCCCTGGTGGTATATAAAAGCGTTTAAAAGCAGGAGGCTCCCTTAGCTTGCTATTTCAATTGGCCTGGCACTGCTATTGGCCTGAGGAAGCGGGCTCAGACCCGTGAAACGCGTTGCCTGTGCTACCAATAAAATCTTTTGTCCCTACAAAGATTTGTCGTCCTTGAGGTAAGCAACCTCAAACCTTTCTCGGTTTTAAACTGCTTTTAAACGCTTTTATATACCACCAGGGCGCCTCTTTAAACCATTTAGTACGCATGTTAGGATAAAGCCACCTGATATTGACGCCCTCTGCCGATAATACAGCATGTGTACAGAATAGGGATGATCAATGAGATGCAAATTGTTCTGAAATTATGCAAATATTTAGGCAAATGTATGCAGTTTGAAAATGGACCAATCAATTTAAACACAGGTTTAAATTGATTGGTCCATTTTCAAGCTGCATATATTTGCATAATAATTTGCATAATTTTGCATCAACTCAGACTAATTTGCATATCTGTAATCATCCCTAGTACAGAAGTCCCCAACCGGCCAGCGATTCACCAGTCAGATCAACTTGGCTGAGCAATGACCAATGGCTTTGTTCTCGCTGTTTGTCCCACCCACAATGTGATGTCACATCTGCGTTGCTCCACCGGTCTCCTCCCCCATAGCAACCTTGTAAATATTAGATTGAAAGATTAGCGATGTCCTTCTCGATAAATCTTAACACTATGCAGCCAATAATCGCCCTTCGCTCTTCCACCTGCCCGCTCATCGAAGATTTGCCAATGTGCCCGATCACCTATCAATCAATCCATAAAGTGCTGGAAGTTGCTTGGTCCGGCATATTTGAGGGAATAGCTCATTGGCTAACTGTTTCATATTTTTACAGTGGCTCTTGAAATGTGGGTAGAGGCATGTGCTGTGTGTTATCCCCAGTCATGTGACCTCTAAGCAATGCAGCATTCCTTTTCACTAGCGACAGTGTGAATGAGATAACTTACTGTTAGGAAATGGCCTCTGCTTCTCGTGTTTTGGGACACTTCAACACTTTAATCTCACATCAGGCTGGCTGCTTTTTCTCTGCTGCCTGTGTATGAGTAGATACCCTACAGCAGGATCTGCTGGAAGGCATAAGAGGAAACTGACACTCAGTTGTAGCCCTGTAATCACCAAGGGAACACTCTGGAAGATGGACAGAAGGGGGTTGTTTACCAGCTCTCCTCTGTATAAGATGGATGCCAGTCATGCTCAGAGTCCCCTGAATCACAAGACACTTGTTTCTAATTTTATCCTTTAGGCAGCTATAATGTGTCCTGGCTACTATTACTGTAACATTTTCTCAACGTATTACCTTCATATTGCCAGAAGTCATAACAAAACTGCATTACAAAGCAAAGCTGCATTACATAGTAATCTACAGGGCAGTTTCTAGACTAAAATGCACCCAGGGCGAGGGTGTAAAGTTGCGCCCCCCCTGCGGAGCCAGGTATGGGTGTCTGCAGTATAGGTTAGCCAGGTCTAGTTGCACTCAGTATAGGTAGCCAGCTATAGGTCCCCCCCAGTATAGGTAGCCAGGCATAGGTGCCCCAGTATAGTTTCCCCCAGTATAGGTTAGCCAGGTAGGTGCCTCCAGTATAGGTAGCCGGTATTGTTGCCCACAGTATAGGTTAGATAGGCAGGTGCCCCTAGTATAAGTTAGATAGGTATGACAAGATATATATATATATATATATATATATATATATATATATATATATACACTGTACAGCGCTGCATAATATGTCGGCGCTATATAAATACTAAATAATAATAATAATAATAATAGGTAGGTGCCCTCAGTACAGGTTAGCTAGGTGAGTGCCTCTAATAGGGAGCCAGAATTGTTGCCCCAGCATAGGTTAGTTAGGTATGTCTCTCCAGTATAAGTAGCCAGTATAGTTGCCACCAGTATAGGCTAGCTAGGTAGGTAGGTGCCCCCAATACAGGTTAGATAAGTAGGTGCCCCCAGTATAGGTTAGATAGGTTGCTGCCCCCAGTATAGGTTAGATTAGGTAGGTGCCCCCCAGTATAGGTTAGATTAGGTAGGTGCCCCCCAGTATAGGTTAGATTAGGTAGCTGACCCCCAGTATAGGTTAGATTAGGTAGCTGACCCCCAGTATAGGTTAGATTAGGTAGCTGACCCCCAGTATAGGTTAGATTAGGTAGCTGCCCCCAGTATAGGTTAGATTAGGTAGCTGACCCCCAGTATAGGTTAGATTAGGTAGCTGCCCCCAGTAAAGGTTAGATTAGGTATCTGCCCCCCAGTATAGGTTAGATAGGTAGCTTCCCCCCAGTATAAGTTAGATTAGGTAGCTGCACCCCAGTATAGGTTAGATTAGGTAGGTGCCACTGCCCCCCAGTATAGGTTAGATTAGGTAGGTGCCCCCAAGTATAGGTTAGATAGGTAGCTGCCCCCCAGTATAGGTTAGATTAGCTAGGTGCCCCCCAGTATAGGTTAGATTAGGTAGCTCAGCTGACCGCCAGTATAGGTTAGATTAGGTAGCTGACCCCCAGTATAGGTTAGATAGGTAGCTGCCCCCAGTAAAGGTTAGGTTAGGTAGCTGCCCCCCAGTATAGGTTAGATTAGGTAGGTGCCCCCAGTAAAGGTTAGATTAGGTAGCTGCCCCCCAGTATAGGTTAGATAGGTAGCTTCCCCCCAGTATAGGTTAGATTAGGTAGCTGCACCCCAGTATAGGTTAGATTAGGTAGGTGCCACTGCCCCCCAGTATAGGTTAGATTAGGTAGGTGCCCCCAAGTATAGGTTAGATAGGTAGCTGCCCCCCAGTATAGGTTAGATTAGCTAGGTGCCCCCCAGTATAGGTTAGATTAGGTAGCTCTGCTGACCGCCAGTATAGGTTAGATTAGGTAGCTGACCCCCAGTATAGGTTAGATAGGTAGCTGCCCCCAGTAAAGGTTAGATTAGGTAGCTGCCCCCCAGTTTAGGTTAGATAGGTAGCTGCCCCTAGTAAAGGTTAGATTAGGTATCTGCCCCCCAGTTCAGGTTAGATAGGTAGCTGCAAGTAAAGGTTAGATTAGGTAGCTGCCCTCAGTGTAGATTAGATAGGTAGCTGCCCCCAGTATAGGTTAGATTAGGTAGCTGCCCCTCCCCCCCAGTATAGATTAGATAAGTAGCTGCTCCAGTAGGTAGGTAGGTAGGTAGGTAGGTAACCCCCCCCTTCCATAGTGGAGGGGGGAGCCAGCCGTGGGGAGGGCAGCCCGACCTCTCCCTCCCTTCCTCTCCTGTTTAGCCGGAAGCAGCGTGTTTATCAGCGTCAATACAGAGAGGAGTCCAGCGGCTAGTGAGCGGCAAGTGGAACGCAGGGAGGTAAGTTGTGACTAGCGCTTCCTGATACAATTACTCTGCATCAGAGTGGGGAGCACGGAGGGCGGCCCTGGAGAGGTAGGGAGGGAGAGGTCGGGTTGCCCTCCCCGCGGCTGGCTCCCCCTCCATTACAGCGCCCCCCCTTGCCAATAGCGCTCAGGGCGCCCGCACGGGTCGCACAGCCCTAGAAACGGCCGTGGTAATCTATCAATGTATTTGGTAGGGAGGAGGAGGTGCATGCTGTCCACCGTATAGCACTATGCCTGTTCTGTGACCCTAGAAGTATGAAGCTGAATGGCTATGTAGCTGCGAATGGCCCTGATGCATAAAGTAGCGGTAACATTGCTGTGCGCAGGTAGCTTGCTGCTTTTTTACCAGTACAATGGGGACAGTGTGCATTACCCTATCAGCATGGTGCACGTTATTATAGCAACATGCTCGTAACCCCCGGTAATGCATGTTGCGCTAATCAGGTACTGCTCTCTGCACCCCCTGCTGTTAATGCATGGCAATTTTTACCACTGCTTCGTGCATCAGGCCAATAAGTGTTAAGTAGAAAGGAGTTTATTCAAATAGGAAGAAAATGTAATATTACTAAATGTAGTATAAGTTGAGTGTTGGAGGTAGTTTTTTTGTTTGTCCCGAGACGAATTTGGCAAACCCCTAAATATACAACTGAAACAAATACTGTGTATAGCCGCACATAGACCGACCTGCAGATAAGCCAACCCCAAACTTTTACCGTTAAAAAAAAGGTCAAAAGTGTGTCCTGCCAATAAGCCCATCACCACTAAGCCCCAACGTAGAGCGTCCAATGGACGTGAGTATGTGCTGTAGAGTTTACATTTGAAGCATGGCTGTACCTATGGTTACTAAGGAGCTCTGGGCCCCACTGCTAGTTTGACATTGGGGCTCCCCCAAGCACTCTATATATAACTTTTTACCACCTGCCATAAACTTGTTAAACTCGCAATCTTCTCTAAAAGGATTAACACTGTGTACAAATTGTTTAAACTTTGAAATACCTGGCATGCTTGTATCATTCCTCTTTATTACCTTTGTTACTATCACTATGTTCCCAATATGCACCATTGGGCTGTCATGAAAAGTAATTTCGTTGTGTTACACCATAAAAATAAAGTGCTTGAATCCTGAATCTTAACTATAAGACTGTCATTTTTCAGAGCTTTGCTTCCCAGTGGACTGGCAGCGATCATCAGATTTGCAGAGTCTTCTAGAAAGCTCGGCACAGCACTATCTACGGATTACCCAGCAGCACGGTTACTCTGAGTTTTTCTGCTGTCCGGACGGGGAGAAGGTAGAAAGGACGAGTGTACATGTCTGATCTTGCTGTTTGTTTTGCAAACATCACTGTACAGTCATTCAATAGGAAATAACACCTTTATGTATCCACAAATAAAACAAGTCAGCTGTATTACCAAGTAACGTTATGGCGCCCCAGAACCACTTTTGGTAAAAACATTGTAAAATATAAATTGCCTATGTATAATCACTGTCCCTTGTTTAAGAATGCCTAACTCACAATGTATAAACAAATTAGGATTCCTGGCCACACTCCCGTTTCACTATGAGGTGCAAATAACGATCAGTCCACCAGAGCACCAGGCAGGACACTAGTATATCAAACCACATAGATCAGAACACTCCATTAAATGTAATTTGTTTTGCTCATTTATTGCTAAAGGTATCCAAACAATATAAAACCTGGTGACAAATACCAGACACTGGTGATATATAGGCATTAGAAACTTCCAAAAACCATCAACAAGCCTGCTGGTAACATTGTCCATTAAAGGAATACTGTAGGGGGGTTGGGGGAAAATGAGTTGAAGTTACCCGGGGCTTCTAATGGTCCCCCACAGACATCCTGTGCCCGTGCAGCCACTCCCCAATGCTCCGGCCCCGCCTCCGGTTCACTTCTGGAATTTCAGACTTTAAAGTCTGAAAACCACTGCGCCTGCGTTGCCGTGTCCTCGCTCCCGCTGATGGCACCAGGAGCGTACTGCGCAGGCCCAGTATGGTCTGTGTCTGCGACATGCGATCCTGGTGACATCAGGGGAAGTGAGGACACGGCAACGCAGGCGCAGTAGTTTTCAGCCTTTAAAGTCTGAAATTCCAGAAGTGAACCAGAGGCGGGGCTGGAGCATCGGTGAGTGGCTGCACGGGCACAGGATGCCTGCGGGGGACCATTAGAAGCCCCGGGTAACTTCAACTCATTTTCCCCCGGCCCCGACCCCCCCATACAGTATCCCTTTAAGCTGTAGGAAGGTCAGAGTCCATAGTCCACAGCAGTGTCCATTAGATCATGGCGACAGACACTGGCCTAGAGCTGTTTCAGGTGTACTGCCCGTCCTCAAGCTGATAAATGTGCACTCATTATAAAGCCCAACACAATCTGCCTAAATACCCATAGTGAACCAATCACAGTAATCCATAAAATTCAAATCCACCAATAAAATTCCTCAAAGAGGGCCTGATGGAAGATTGCAAACATCTAGGGAATCGCCTGACAGAGCAGGAAAATGATTATGATCCAGGTGGTTGGAAAACAATACACCCACATGGCAAACCCATGATGAGATCCACCAATAGTGAAGGACAAAAGTTGTAAACATATAAATTGGTTGTTATGACTACCTCACCACCGCATGCCTACTATCAGACAAAAAGTCCTAATCTGGTCTGTAAAAAGCACCATGGTATGGATGTAAACACCCATAAAAAGCGCTATGCCAGCAAATAAACAAGGCTACAGAATGAACACTGCAAGGCCCATATCGTGCTTAAGAGGCGCCGATCACATGACCAAGATCACCTGAGCGCGCATAAAGGTAGGCGTATATACGCAAAAAATTTGACGTGACCATGTGAAAAATGCCACATGATCATGTAAAAGAAAACATGTACTTTATTTTAATGCATCCCATCAGCAGGCAAAAACAGTGTTAATCTTTTGTTTTTTACCTGTGTAAGTCAGACTTTCTTCATAATACATCCATAACTTTTATTTATACTAAATTGTTTTTATGTATATACAGCTGTTTCAGGATATCCCCAGGCTCCAGCTGCGTGAAGTATGGCTATATATGATTTTGTGTATACTGTAGTAAGGCTAAGTGTTCTACACAAAATCACAGTGGCCTTAGGTCACCCTAACTTGACTGTTGACCGCTATTCCTTTAAGCTTTACCACAAACAGGTTTGTACAAACCCATACCGCGCACTGATCAGGGGCAAATACCTCAAAACACCTGTATATAAGTGGTATTATTAATTCAGTGTACAGTAAATAAGGACTTTGTTTTGCCTACTTTATTGAAGTCCTGCATTATTGGTGTTGCATCATGCCAAATTACCTTTTGTTTCAAGAGGTAATACTGTCCTTCATAATAAATAAGTCTGCATATTCTCATATATTTTCACATGCTGGCCCAGTGGCTCAAAAGCATCTCAGTCTCCCCAGTGCACCTCATTGATGCCAATATATAGCCAATGATTTGTCTGCTGTGCTGCAAATCCCTCTGCAGTCTCTCCTCCTGGTGATGGCCCTCTGACTGGATCTGATGCAGGCTGAATAAAACCTCTTGCCAGAATTTCAGCTACTGCAACAACAGATTAAAAATCCAATATTTTTCTGTGTGTGAAGCATACAGGAATGTTTGGAAACCTTTAACTAAGAACTGTAGTGAAAATAATATAATCATAGCTCTCAACTGTCCCTCTTTTGGAGGGACAGTCCCTCTTTGGGAGCCCTGGCCTTGTTTCCTCCTCCTCTGTCCCTCTTTCAGCACTTTGTCCCTCTTTCTATGTAAATATATATATATATATATATATATATATATATATATATATATATATATATATATTTCTTTACTAAAAAATATGTTTGACTCTAAACTTTATTCCCTTCCTTTAAATTGATATATTACTTTTAATTTTAAAATGTTAATATGAAGGAAAATGACCCAGGATAGAAAGGACCAGTGTGGTTTTAATGATAAAACATATTTTTTTACGAAATCTTTATGGTATGCGTGACTAGGGGTGTGATGGGGGCATGATCAGGGGTGTGGCAGGGGAGTGGCTTAAGTGTCCCTCTTTCTCATCTCAAAAAGTTGGGAGGGATGATATAATGAATAAAATGGATTATTGTTTACAACACGCACTTATAATTTATTTAGTCAGTGTTTGCACATTGTAAAATCTTTTCATCTCTCTGATTGACATTATAAAATGTATCACTGGTGGTGACATCTTTAGTTCTGCCAGGTGAGCATGTTTGTTACTGAGAGTTCTGTGCACAGAGGGAGATATTGCTTGCTTGGCAGTTGGAAAAAGCCATTATTTTCCACATTGCAATGAAGTTCACATACAGGAAACTGTTAGGACCTATATGGCATTACACTGTGGGAGGGGTTTGACCACAATATCAGCCACACAGACCCCTCTCTGATGATCTATTCGAGGAAAGGTAGATTTCTTGTAGGGAAAGGGTTATTTGCTACTGATTGGGATAAAGTTTAATACTTGGATGCGATATGTTCCACCGTACTGTTTGCAGTTTACTTTGTTGAAAGCAATAAAGATCTTTTGTGAGAAAAAAAAAAAAGTTCAATACTTGGTTACAGTTCCTCTTTACTTGTTTGATTCGGATCAGTGAATAATGGCGCACAGGGCCTATGCATAAAAATGGTGCCGCATTATAAAGATATGCTTATTGCTATTTATCGTTAGTACTGCATAATAGTGGCGCACAGGGAAAAAAGAAGAAAAACGGCACACAGTAACGTTATTTATCAATAGCGCCGTTCATATGCCAAACAGTAGACGTTATTGTGCACAGTAACGTTATTTATCAATAGCTAACCTACATAAGCCAAACTGCAGAAGGTATTTAACTGCAAAGTAGTGAATGGATTTAATGTAGCACTGCCAAGGTTAGCGTTAGGCACCACCCGGGCAGATTTAGGGTTAGGCACCACCAGGGAGGTCTTAGGGTTAGGCACCACCAGGGAGGTCTTAGGGTTAGGCACCACCAGGGGGTGCTCAGGGTTAGGCACCTCCAGGGGGGTGGTTAGGGTTAGGCACCACCAGGGAGGTGATTATGGTTAGGCACCACCAGGGGGGTGCTTAGGGTTAGGCACCACCAGGGGGGTGCTTAGGGTTAGGCACCACCAGGGGGGTGCTTAGGGTTAGGCACCACCAGGGGGGTGCTTAGGGTTAGGCACCTCCAGGGGGGTGCTTAGGGTTAGGCACCTCCAGGGGGTGCTTAGGGTTAGGCACCACCAGCGGGGTGGTTAGGGTTAGGCACCACCAGGGGGGTGCTTAGGGTTAGGCACCTCCAGGGGGGTGCTTAGGGTTAGGCACCTCCACGGGGGTGGTTAGGGTTAGGCCCCACCAGGGGGGTGGTTAGGGTTAGGCACCACCAGGGGGGTGCTTAGGGTTAGGCCCCACCAGGGGGGTGCTTAGGGTTAGGCACCTCCAGGGGGGTGCTTAGGATTAGGCACCTCCAGGGGGGTGGTTAGGGTTAGGCACCACCAGGGGGGTGGTTAGGGTTAGGCACCACCAGGGGGGTGCTTAGGGTTAGGCACCACCAGGGGGGTGCTTAGGGTTAGGCACCTCCAGGGGGGTGGTTAGGGTTAGGCACCTCCAGGGGGGTGGTTAGGGTTAGGCACCACCAGGGGGGTGCTTGGGGTTAGGCACCACCAGGGGGGTGGTTAGAATTAGGCACCACCAGGGGGAGTTTAGGGGTTAGGGATAGGTACAGAGAGGGTTCTGTGTGTTAACGCTAAATAACGATAAGGCTTTAACGTTAAATAGCGATAAGCAGCAAAAGGATTAGCGGCAACACCGTGCGCCATTATTCGCAGGCGCTATTTTGGATGGATCCGTTTCATTGTGCAGATAGGGTGCAGTGCTTCTATTTGTTAGTGTCATGCTTCACAAAAAATCAGTAATTAACAAAAACCTGGTCCGCGTGTAAAATGTGAGACTGTGTGGAAAAGTCATGCATGAAGAGAATGTTGCCCCTCATGCATGAAGGGGCAGTGTTATATGGACATCACTGTGAGCTGATTTATGGTAGTTTCATTTTTGTGACATGAACAGCAGGATAGATTTTGTTTGCTTTGCTCATCACTTATTTTTTTCACGTTCTGCAAAAGTAAATATTCTAACATATCCTACTATTGGGCAATGGAGAATGCCAATGTAGCGGAGTTCTTAGTGTGTTCAGGTGCTCTGCTTGTAATACAGGAACATATTTTATGGTCTCTCTTACAGTGTGGAGTTGCTGTGTTTACTCAGCCTGCATTTTTGTGACTACATGTTTTATGCCATTACTCCGTTGCTGATCTCTGTACCTAATTTCCAGTTGTGCAACCTTAAATGAATGTGTTTGCCAGTAAAAAGGCCCACCCAAAGTGTACAGCGTTCTGCCGCCTATAAGCTGAGAGACCCTGTTTGAACCTTGGCTGGATTTTTTTAATGCCTGTTTTGGAGTCCCCCCACGTCCCTCACATATTTTCAGTTTCTTAACTATATTCACCTCCTTCTGCTGTGAGGCTCTTCCTGAGTAGGAATTGGTATGAAGCTGTTTAGCATGCTTCCAGCAGCCAGGGGCTTACCAAAAACAACACTTTCTCTGATCGCCCTCTGCTGACTTTTATTGGTAGTGGTAGTAGGGCAGGAATTTCTTACGCTGGACCAATATACATCTTTGTGTGTTACATCTTTGGGTGTAAATTCAAAATAACTGCCTGTTTTCCTACCATCTGTATAACTATGTAACTTGTAGACTGTTGCCCTGAGCAATGTGTATTAAAAGAGTTCAAAATTTAAGGAGGAACTGTAACGAAACATAGTAGAAGGCAGTCAATTATCCTTGATACCCACTTTTGCGTTAAATAACCTGGTTTTAGCATCAGAAACACTTCCTATAGCTATATGTTGATGTATATTGGTGAGTAGCCCCACCTTCTAACTGATACTTAACCTAGGCGTTTTATGATGTGGAGCACACCCCCCCCCCCCCCCGAGAATTCTGGGAGACCGGATATCTTTCCTATTGGCTTTAGAATTCTCAGTAAATAAACATTCGGAAGAGGTCCCCTGCCAGCCCAGAACTAAAGATGTCGCCATGTGATATATTTTCAGAAAGTAAATCTGGTGGAGGAAATATTTTACAATGGGCACACTTATTAAACTATTTTCAAATTAATATTGAAAAAAAAAAACAATTTTACTCATGCTATTCTAACTACAGTTCTTAATTATTCAGTTCTATGTTGCCCGCTATGTCCTGCATTCGTACGGACTGGACTGTGGGCTCGAACGTACAGGTCAAAGATTGCAAACATTTTCACCGGATCGGGTTACATTTATCTAATCCATTTTTGTTTGTTGCATTATATTGTGAAAACGCCCTGCTGCATGCATTTTATGGACAGCACGGTATAATTAGGCATTATAAAAGTTAGTGTTATGTTGGGGGAGAGTGTTTTGCCTGTCAACTTCAATAAAACTCAGATGTCAAAAGTTCCCTTGGGGAACTTCCTGTTTCACACAATTTGAAATGCCTGTCATAACCCAGGGGTAGAGATTGGGGGCACAAACTCACCCAATTATTATTTTCCGATGACATATTACTGTTTTTAAACTATCCTCAGACTCAGCTGTCTCCCATTTTACAAGTTATATCAGAGGTGGGCTTGGAGTCAGGGTTTAAAATTAACAAAGCCAAAAGTGAGCTCCTATTTCTGTCTTGTAAAGCAGATGTACCGGATTCTACCCTTCCAGCAAAATTAGTTATTCAACACATCATCTACCTGGACATTAAAATAGGCAAAAAATCCCTCCTCTCTTTATGATATTAACTACCCTCCCCTGATTAAATCCATAGCTGACCAGCTTGTCAGGTGGAGCAACCTTCCCTTGGGATTGATGGGTCATGCCGCCTTCTATACCCAATCACGTAAGGTTAGGATTAAAGAGAATCTGTACTCTAAAATTCTTACAATAAAAAGCATACCATCCCTATTCATTATGTTCTCCTGGGCCTATCTGTGCTGTTTCTGCCACTCCCTGCTGCAATCCTGGCTTGTAATTGCCATTTGTAGGCAGTGTTTACAAACAAAAGGCATAGCAAGTGATAGGCTGAGAGTAGCTCATTGTGTGAGTCATACAGAGTGTGCAGGGGGCCTGGAGAGGGTGTGTATAGCTTCTATCCAATCACAAGCAGCACAGCACATTCCAGCCTGACTGCCTGAGCTGACAGACCCGACAGAGGAAATAAGATTAGATCAGATAACAGAGATAACACAGCCACTGTGCAACTAGGAAAGGCTGCAGTTAGACAGAGCACATTCGAACAGGTATAGGAACTTATAGGATAGAAGAAATAAGGATGAAAATTTTGTTACAGAGTCTCTTTAAGCTTTAACGTTTACAATTACCTAAAGGTCTGGGTGGCCTAAATATGCCTGATGTTAGATGATATAATATAGCCTGCCTTTTTCAACATGTTCGAGATTGGCTGCCATCTACTAACTACTACTTTAATTACTTATTGGAGAGAGAGGTTGCTGCGCCTGGGGCTCTGGCAGGACTTATCCATTGTAATTGGGCAGCTATGCCTACTCAGCTACAGTTTCATAGTTTGATCAAATACACTGTTGTAGCCTGGAGAGAGATGCACAAATGATTTCATCTTCCCAGGCATATAGGGCCTTAAACGGGCACCCCGGGTTTAGACCAGCTAGCTTGTATGAAACTTTGGGAGGAAAAGGGGGTAGAAAGGTTGGGGAATCTCTTAGATCTTAATAACCAATGATGGTACAATGATGGTACACTCCACGTGAGCTTAATTCACGCCGTATAAGACGCTCCAGAATACAAGACTTCTCGCTCGTGTCAGCTTGTACCGATGACACGTCATCAGTACAAGCTGACACGAGCGAGAAGTAGCGTGGAGACCGATGTCTGCATTCACCGCTGGCGCTTGGAAGGTAAGCTGCCGCCATACATTCCAACACAGGGGAGGCCAGGAAAGACGATGGGGAGGGAGAGGAGGCTAGCAGGGGGTAGCGCGGAGGTCTGACGTCGCCGCGGGAGCATTGATTAGGTAAGTTGCAGCTATCTATGCACTGCAGCACGGGGGACCAGGAGAGGCAAGGGGCAAGGGGGAAGCGGACAAAATGGCAGGGAATCCCCAACATGGTGGCGGGTCAGCGGTTTGTATCGGCGGGCGTTCGGAAGTTGGGGATTCCCTGCCTTTGCCGTTTAAGACGTAGGGACTTTTTCTCCCCATTTTTTGGGGAGAAAAAGTGCGTCTTATACGGCGACAAATACGGTAAGTATAACATACCAGTTAAACAAGATCTGCCACTAGTCCAGATTTGTTCTTATGTCAAACGTCACTTACGTGACATACGATCGATTGCTAATGGAATTTGACACTTTTTTGTCAAACCAGGTACAGAGAGAAAATCCCTGTCCATGATCCAATCAGAATTCCTCTACCTCAAGTCACAGGCTCTCTTGCAACAAAACATGAAGCTGTGGTCTAAGTACTTTCCATCCCACAGTTAGAGGAAAAATGATAGAAGGTAACAATGTAATCCGTAAGTGTAATGGATAGCGGAGATACCGCCACAGAGGCAGGCGGCATGGTGGCTATCTCCGCGTATCAGCCGGCAGCCTCTGCCGCGCAGTTACATGCTGCTGCTCTGCCTGGTCCTTCTATTGCACATAGATTGAGGGCTACGCGCGCGCGCACCAGGCGACAGGACCTTTATGCGAATGGAAGGGGAGTCAGCTGATCTGCCAAGTCAGCTGACTCCAACAGTACTTTGGATTGGCTGAGTGATGGGGGCGGCGCTGCAGGGCATCTCTGTATATAGTACTAGTCTGTCAGTTGCCCCGTGTTTTCTGTTGCGAATGCTAACGTGTTAGCGCTCAGACCCTAGTCAGATCCCAAAGTGTGCTAGAACCAGCTGGAGCTGGGGATCCACACTTAGCTAGATTCTGTTGATAGCTTAAAGTACTAATTGCATTGTATTATCTGTTATGACCTTCTGCTTCCTTTGACTATTCTCCTGCTTGTCGACTCTGTACCTCTGCCCATCTGATTCCTGTTGCCGACTCTGCCTGAACGTGACATTGAATCAGCCTTCTGTCTTTGTACTTTATCTGTCCGTACGTTGCCTACTCTGCTTGTCTGACCTTCCTGTCCTCACCGGTGGGCCTAGCCACTGGTGAGGGATCTGTAGTAGCTTTCACCTACTCCTCAGGTGAAGCTCAGCTGCAGCACTATCTGTAACACCTGCTCCTTAGGTGTCCACTAGCTGCAGTATAGTCTTAATCACCTGCTCCTCAGGTGATCAGCCTTTGCAGCACAGTCAGTGGTCCCGCAGGTGCCCACTGGCTGCAATATAGTCTTAATCGCCTGCTTCTCAGGTGATCATCCTTGCAGCACTGTCTGTAACACCTGCTCCTCAGGTGTCCATTGGCTGCAGTACAGTCTGAATCACCTGCTCCTCAGGTGATCATTGGCTGCAGTACTGTCTGAGTCACCCGCTCCTCGGAAGATCTCCTCTTACTCATTACTGTTGCACCAAACACTATCTCACATTGGTTGTCCTGTGTCTGGCTATACTAGCATTATTGGTGATTCTGCAGATCACCACATAATCAGGTATAGCATCTGTATTATTGGTGATACTGCAGATTATTATTATTATTTAGTATTTATATAGCACCGACATATTACGCAGCGCTGTACAGTGTATTATATATATCTTGTCACTAACTGTCCCTCAAAGGAGCTCACAATCTAATCCCTACCATTGCCATGTCTATATTACGTAGTGTAAGTACTGTAGTCTAGGGCCAATTTTTTAGGGGGAGCCAATTAACTTATCCGTATGTTTTTGGAATGTGGGAGGAAACTGGAGTGCCCGGAGGAAACCCACGCAGACACGGAGAGAACATACAAACTCTTTGCAGATAGTGCCCTGGCTGGGAGTCGAACCAGGGACCCAGCGCTGCAAGGCAAGAGAGCTAACCACTACGCCACCGTGCTGCCAGATAACCAATAATCAGAAAATCTGTTTTGCTGACACCAATCGTTACAGTAGGCTTATAGTAAATGAGATGTGGCGAGGCTCCCATCTTATCTTATCACGCCAAATATGTTTTTAATATCAAGCACAAAATCGGGCCTGAAGGTTACTCAAATGTATGTCCAAAATGTGGTTTTCGGGCATGTTCACACTACAAGAGCTTTTCCAATCGCTCTGTGATTTTAAAAGCTCCTGCTAATGTTATCCTATGTGAGTGTTCACACTGGAGCGATGTGATTTTGTAAAATTCCCCCATAGCATTGCATTAGCAAGAGCTTTTCAAAATCACCAGTGCTTAAAGGGAACCAGAGACGAAGCACCCTCATGTATTTTACCATATATATCAATGGGAACATGACAGTAAACACCTACCCTGCTCTCTGTTTCATTCTTCTCTGCTAAATCTGCCTGTTAACAGCCCTGATAAGAATCCCCGACTGAGCATTCAGTCTAGCTTTCCTGGAATTATAATAGCTGAGTCAGTCTTCTGTGATGTCTTTTTAAGCCCAAGTCTGCCCCCTTGTGGCTCTGCTTTGCTGCTATTTATCCTCGAAGCAGAAAAGCAGAGCCACAAGGGGCAGTCTTGGGCTTGAAAAGACATCACAGAAGACTGACTCAGTTATAATCATTCTGGTGAAATCCAGACTGAATGCTCAGTCAGGGATTCTTATCAGGGCTGATAACAGGCAGATTTAGCAGAGAAGAATGAAACAGAGAGCAGGGTAGGTGTTCCCATTGATATATATGGTAAAATACATGGGGGTGCTTTGTCTCTGGTTCTCTTTAAAAAGCTCTTGTAGTGTGAACAAGCCCTTCAAGATGCTAATATGGTACATTGTCTTTGGTCATGTCCTCTGATTAGTAAGTTTTGGGATAATGTTATTTTATTTGTCAATGTTCTCTGCAAAAGATCTGCGGTTAAGAGTCCTTTATTGTACCTATTCAGCTAAGAAGAAACTCCTGCTAATACTACTACTGTCATTGCCAAACTCACAGATCTCGCTCATTTAATAATAATCGCTGCACGTAAAGTAATCTATAATCTATGGATTTACCCTATAACCCCAAGTTTATGAGATCTCAAGGAGGAACTGTCTCATTTGATGCCAATGGACAGACTAGATGCCTTCTTACATAAAGAATCAAAGATCAAATCCTTCTTCAAAAGTTAGACGTTTTGTAGAAAGCACATTATCAGGAGCTGCCTTAACTTCATTTATGACTTGATTTATGACCTTTCGTCTTACCTCATGCTATGCAATACAGGTGCGCTGGGAAAACTAGAAGTCCCTACCAAACGAGATCAGTATATTGAGCTATCTCTAACCCCTCCTTATTGAGCCTCTTTATCTAAATTGATTTGCTTTGATACACTTCTGATTCTAATTGGGTACTAACAGATGGTACTTGAAGAGAGAAACAACTGGGGGCAAAGGTGGAAGAGGAAGAGGGGTGATTGAATTGGGGTTTGGGGATATTTCGGGGAAGGGCTTTTGTAATTCTTGTTGGTTACTTGTTATCATTTACATCCAAATGCAGTTGTATACTCTAGCTGTATAATTTGCTAAACTCTACGGAATTCCATGTTTTGTAATCATTTGGAATCAATCCTAATAACAAAATAAAATAACATTTTGTTTGAAATGCCTGTCATGAGGAGGAAAGAGGCTGCATTTCTGCAGTGTACCAGGCAGCATTTATTAACTATGTCCACCAGGCAAAATATGAATGTGAGGGACCTAAGAGATTGGCTGTGGGAGTTCCCAAATTTGTATGACAAGGCCCCCCACAAATATAAAAACATCCCCAGCTGGACTCAAAACACTTATAGAAATCATCAGCTACTGCTTTTGTCAACCTCTATAATTCTCGGGAAAAAGCTGCACCTAAAACAAGATGCTTTTG
The DNA here is from genome assembly GCF_040937935.1 of Hyperolius riggenbachi. Taxonomy (NCBI): domain Eukaryota; kingdom Metazoa; phylum Chordata; class Amphibia; order Anura; family Hyperoliidae; genus Hyperolius; species Hyperolius riggenbachi. The sequence goes on from NC_090648.1 coordinate 150,485,323, forward strand.
TCAAAACTGTAATTTCCAGTAAGGCTAGATTGTCTTTTGCCTGCTTACATCTTGTCCCAGAGAAAGCAGTGACCAGCGGTTAGAGATGTAGCTATTCGGGAGCACAAGACATTAGGGATGGTTTAAAGAGACTCCGTAACAAAAATTGCATCCTGTTTTTTATCATCCTACAAGTTCCAAGAGCTATTCTAATGTGTTCTGGCTTACTGCAGCACGTTCTACTATCACCATCTCTGTAATAAATCAACTTATCTCTCTCTTGTCAGACTTGCCAGCCTGTGTCTGGAAGGCTGCCAAGTTCTTCAGTGTTGTGGTTCTGTGATGCATCTCCCCCCTCCTGGCCCCTCTATGCACACTGCCTGTGTATAATGATCTCTTGAGATACAAAAGGAAGGATGTATACAGCCTGCTTGTGTATGAATGTATTTTCTATGTGTGAACATACTGTACATCAACCTACTTCCTGTTTTGGTGGCCATTTTGTTTGTTTATAAACAAACTTTTTAAAACTGTTTTTAACCACTTTTAATGCGGCGAGGAGCGGTGAAATTGTGACAGAGGGTAATAGGAGATGTCTCCTAACACACTGGTATGTTTACTTTTGTGCGATTTTAACAATACAGATTCTCTTTAAGGCCAGTATTTCCAGACTGGATGTTCCATCTGCTGTGCTTCACTCCATATGTCCACACAACCCTCTTCCTCCAGGCAACCCTACTGTTATCCACGTCCTGTCTTCCCTCAATCTTTGGGCCGCAGCTCCACCTCCTTCAACCAGCTGTTCAGTCACTAAGGACACAAGTGTATCTGCTAAGAACACTGAGGAATGTGTTTTATCTGCAAATAAAAATTGTAAAAAAGCTAAATTAATATTTTCCATCATTCTTTGCAGTGTATACAGCTCTACTGAGGGATTCTTTATTTCTTTTTTTTGTTACCATAACGGTCACGAACTAGTATATGTCCAGTGCAACGCTAAATACGCTTTTCTTGATAGTGTGTGCTTGCTACGTTATTGTGATAAATGTATTTCAGAGTCATTATTTGAAAGATCAGTTTTTGGAATACAACCTCTCTTCTTCAGCCTCCAGTGTTATTCCATGATAAGTAAAAATATATCCTCAACTTCCTCCACTATGTCACCACATAGTTTTAGATTGCCCAGCATGCTCATGGTGAACAAGAACTCCTAGGAGTGTGTAATGGACTGAAAGAGACCAAAAGCCTCCTTACTAAAATTATATGCAAAACACTTCTGTTTTGCACCACAGAATAAAGCATTGTTCTCCCCAGAAATTTATCTTCGCTAGATGGGGTGAAGCTGTAACTGAGTGGTCGAAAAGTAGGTGTGGCAAATATTGGGCGGTTCCACATACAGCTTGTTTAGTGTGTTTCAGTGCCTCACTTGTCTAATAAACATTTTCCTGGGCTTCCTATACTTTTTCTCAGCTTCATAGTGCTCTCCAAAGTATTTCCCACGCTCCCACTGTCCCATATTGTAATGTAGTCCAAGCACACACAAATCTTTAAGAGAAAGTCATGAAAGAAAGAAGGAAGCTTCCATTGTTGATGCTCCTTGGTAAATCCCATGGTTGCAGATATAATGCTGATTTTTTGACTTCATTCCCTTCTGACAGACTTAATTAGGATAAATATGAAGATCAGGAAGGTCAGAACTAGGGATTTCATACAAATTCTGCCGGATTTGTATGAAATTCCGTGGAATTCCGGATTCCGCCGTAAAAATTAAAATAATTGCAAAAGTAACCTTGTTTATCCTATTTGGTAGCCCATAGACACTATTAACTGTTCCCTTAGTCCTTTTCTTATTCCCTTCCTCCTTCCTCCCTTCCTTCTTCCTCCCGGAGGGAGGAGGGTCTCGTCTTCCAGGGTATTGTAGTATTTCAAAAGCCAGCTTACATACCTTGGCTGGGAATTGAACCCAGGTCTGAGTGCGTGGTAGGTAGCTCACTTCACCACTATACCACCACCAACACTACATGCTGAAGCCAGCCTAGCATGTACCATTATGATATATCCAAGATAAAAATTAGCTTGCTTAAGGATTTGTAGCATGTCAAAAGCCAACTCTCATTGGCTGGGAATAGAACCCAGGCCTACTGCTCTGTAGGCTGCTATCCTAACCATTATACCACCAACACAACACACTACAATGCTACATGCTGAAGCCAGCCTGTAAATAACATGTTAAGAAAGACTAATAGACACATTCAAAGCGAGCAGAGGCAATATAACAAACAGTATAGCAAAACATACATCTAAAGGGATATCAGGATGACTTTAACTATTGTAATGCTGTCTCTGCACAGGCAGATGACTAGCATTATAGCCATACCGCACTTTTTAGGTAGTGAGCAATGGTGTCTTCCATATGTCGCTAATAACATGTGTGCATACATTAAAGGCTTCACTTTGACAGTACTTTTTTCGTGCCCTTGGCTCTTGAGTAGGGCCGGAGCTACCATAGGAAAAAATGGGCAATTGCCCCAGAGCCTGTAGGGGCCCCCGAGGTGTCCCTCCCCCATCTTAATTGTTGCTCCCCAGGGACTCTGCAGAGTCTGTTAAGTTGGGAGGATGATTGAGGGGAGGGTCAGCAGCCAGCTCTGGGACCCAGGAGGGAAATTTGGCTGCAACAAAGGGCCCCTAATGAACGCTTTTTGGTCGGGGTGTCTGTTGGGGGGGCCCCCAGGCTAATTTTGCCCTATTGCCCAATTGTTACTTTAACCGTCCCTGCTCTTGAGTATTTTTGCTACACATAAATTAACAAAAGTATCCAGAAATACTGTAATAACACATCCTGAATTTACAAGTTGAAAGAATGATTTCAGTAATTTACGTCATAGCCTGGGATGATGCTAAAATATGCTTTGTCATTTTTTTCAGGTAAATGTAGATGGGAACAGTGTTCTGCACATGCCCTTATACCGAGATGAGGAGTCACAGAAAATGCTGCTCTTGGTTCACCCTCAGAGAAGAGATGAAGGTAGCATTCATATCATGTGCATTTGCGTGCACAGCCTTGATATCCCTGATATGATGTACAGTTAGACTACATTATTATTATTATTTGTATAGCACTGACATCTTCCACAGACCTTTAGGCCTTTTGCTCACTTGCACACTGCGTTGGCCCCTGTTACTCTTACACGCCACTTACCCTGCTGCAAGCCATGTAAGTCTATGGAGAGCTACTCAGTTCACGTGATGTAGTGCGCGGAAGTATCCAAATCGTTGCAATGCTAACGCAAATTTTGCAGCACATTACCGCATGATCTGTGTGCCTACCGCACAGATCATGCAACAATGCAAGTCAATGGGCGACGCAGCAAGTGTGCATGGCGGGAAGTGTGGAGCAACAGAAATCCCAATTACATAATTCCTGCTCGGCAGGGAGTATGTCCCTAGCCTCGGGTGGACCTATGCATTTGACCTTGTCGCCACACAGTGTAGCAGGGTCTTATGAAGCTCGCACCGCATCCCAAACCTCAGGTATGCAACTGGCCTGACAGAGTATATAGTCTTATCACTATCTGTCCCTCAGAGGTACTCACAATCTTATCCCATATGTCCATAATAGTCTAGGGACAGCGTTCGGAGGAAGGCAATCAACTTATCTCTATGTCTTTGGGATGTGGAGAAAACTGGAGTGCCCAGAGTAAACCCACGCAGTTAGGGGAGAACATACAAACTGCAGATAGAGCCCTGGCTGGGACTTGAAGCAGGGATGACTGCATGCTGTATGACAGCTTTTCATAGATAATACCTTAACATATACGATGTAATATGTATGTATGTGTATACAAACACACACCAGTATGTCTGGGTAGTGCCAAGCTAGCAACTGCCGTGGTGAGGTAAGGTAGGCTTAAACTGCACAGTATTTTTAATAAATTAGACATTAGATTTGATATAAATCTAATATAAACATTTACTAAAACTTTGCCATTTATGAGCAATTTGACAATTGAAATATTGATTGCTTGTTCTTTCCTGATTGGTGCCAGCAGGAGCACAGAGGGGGAACCCATGGGTGGCCGCAGTACATGATTGAGGTTCTCATTGCTTTGTGCACCATCAGGTATTACACAGCAAGCAGCTCCAGTCAGGAAATCAATATTAAATGGACACTTTGATATTTACTGTATTCAAATGAAAGACCAGGTACGGTAAATTAATGTCTCGAAGACTTGATCTATCACAAATTATATAGGGTGTGCCTAGCATTAGATAAGATTTCTGCTGGTGCAAGGTGGTATAACAAGTAAATGATTACTATCTGGAAAATATCAATTGTCTACCTGATCTACCGCTGATCTTTATTGTGTACGCCTTTAATAATGCATACAGTCTAATCCCTGCCAATATCTACTGCTGCTTTTGTGGTAACCCTGTTGGCCTGCCAATATTTTTTGGGTTGTGAAAGAAAACTGGATCACTTGAATGACTCCCACTTAAACACAGCGAGAACATTAAAAAGTGGTGAAAATGCAACCCATGACTTTTGAATTGTAAGGCATGACTTAGGAACCCTTATGAACTGTGCTAGATAATATTCTTCACAAAGCAGTCCCCTCAGTCAGTACAGTGCAGCTGGGTGACCCATTGTCTTTGTCTTCTCAGTACTGGCAGTCTATCTGAAAGACAGGTGGTGGTGTGTTGTTGACCTGTTGCACTCCTATTTTCCCATCCAGGAAGGTCTTAGGCAGGTAAGCTCTGTGTGGTAATTATTTCTTCCAGTATGAGACTAACTCAATAATATTCATTTTGGGTATTCTACTTTTGGATGAAAGAACCACATTGTATATTTCACTGGTCTTTTCAGCAGAGTTGATTTTTAAAGGAGATATGAAGTGAACCTGGATTCATTTTGTACATGGTAATTTTAAAACAAAGACCAGGAATTCTCCTATACGATTGGATGCTTGAAGAGATCACATATACTATAAATCTTGTAGCTGTTCACCACACAACTCCTTTAGTAAATCAACACCATTCAGGTAAGTATATTAAAACTGATGGTAAGGAAAAGCAAAGGTGTCATATTTCTACCCAACATGAAACAGGAAGTGAGGTGTAATCCAACTGTAGATAATACCTTAGAACATAAGCTCTGATTGATTGAACCGCTATTATTATTGATTTACGGTATATAGCCCCAGCATGTTTTGTAGCACTGGACAGCAGAATAAATCGTATAACATTACAATATACACAATGCAACAGTTAACAATACAAAACAATGTTGGATTGTTGGAACAAATCGGCTACAGATCTTTACATAAGGGTGGTAGATATATATGCACATTACATAGCATTAGGAGACAAAAAGGAAAAATAGCCCTGGCCATAGCCGGCCTTTGATATGAGCGACCGGAGCAGTCGCTCAGGGCGCCGGATTCCAAGGGGGTGCCTATAGCTTGTTGCCTATACTGAGGGCACCTACACCTGATTTCCTATACTGGGGGCACCTATAGCTGGCTACCTTTACTGAGGGCTCCAACACCTGGCTACCTATACTGGAGGCACCTATGCCTGGCTACCTATGGGGGGATGGAGACCTTCAACTGACTTTCTATACTGGGGGCACCTATGCTTGGCAACCTATATTGAGGGCACCTACACATGAGATCCTATACTGTTGTCACCTATACCTGGCTACCTACCTATACTGAGTCTGAGGGCGTTTGGGGGGGGGGGGGGGGGATAGCCGCACTGCGGTTATAACGTGTAGTGCAAATTGTCAGTGCTGTGCTATCATTCTAAATGGGGGGGAGGCGGCTAACTGTCCCACTGATTGTTTTTATTAATATTCCTGAAATGTTCTAGCTTTCATTTTTAAGTGTATTCAGGATAATGCACTCTTTCCATCCAGTCGTGGTTATTAATAGTATTTTTTCTTTTATACATACGTGATGTGTCACAGAGATCTGAACATTTGGCGTGATGTGTCACAACGTCAAAAAGGTTGGGAACCCGTGTGTGTGTGTGTGTGTGCGTGCGTGCGTGCGTGCGTGCGTGCGTGCGTGTATATGCACGTGGGAAAAGGATGAGAGGGGCACAAAAATCAGTTTTCACTCAGGACGCTGTGAAACCTCAGGCTGGCCCTGGCCAATTGGTCTTATGGTCTAAAGGGTTAATGGATGGGACAAAAGATGAAGGGAAGCTGTGCATGAGATGGACGGTTAAATTGTGGTCAGTGGCTAAGCTGTCCTAAGAGAGAGAGTATGCTTGCCTGAAGAGGCGAGTTTTCAGGTTGCTGCTGAAAAGGGTAAGTGTGTGTAAAATATTGTTTGTAGGACCATCCAGAGGTTTCTAACCTTTTGAGGTAAATATTGGAAATTTAATGTAAAACATCTTTATCCAATGGAAAAAACATTTGGGCTGCCTGCGTCCTCAGCTGATAGTTTACTTCTATCTGTGCCTGGAAGGGCCTTTAATAAATTCTGGCCTAGAACAAACATGTTGCTAGTGAAGTGTTGCCACATCCGCCTGACGTGCTTGTTCCTGGTCAGTGACTCATTAAGTAGTGATGGAGCAGCACCCTGTTTGAATCCTGACAGGTCCCATTGAAGTATAGAGTGAACGTAACTTTGAAAATGTGTAAATGACACATAAAAGTATTTTATTGCAGGTTAAATTCCTCCTCAGCCAGCTTTATTCATGTCTTAGGAACTCGTGTGGGTGTAAAAATTAATTTCTTTTCTACCTATGAAATCACAGCCACCACTAGCCTGCGCTGACTTGTTATTTGATGGCTGAGACCAGTGACTCATGTGTACAAGTATAACCTTCACTTAAAGGACTACTAATGAGAGCTGACACACTAAATTACACCTTCCCACTTTCCTAAATACTGCCAACAATTTCACATATTGTACATTTTCTTCTTTTTAATATGATGGAAAGAGGAGGGGTGTGTATTAACCCTTAGCAACCAGCCAGTGCTTTTCAACTAACTGCATAATACTGCTATCAGCATCTCTTCTTGTGAATCAATACTTAAGGGGAACTAAGCACCCTTTCTTTCCCTGGAATTTATCCTGGTTTCTAATAGCTATTGCAGCTGCCATGTTCCCCCCTCCCCTTCTAGCTGTCCTTATTTACAGAAGTCACAGATGATATCTTCACACCTTCCCTCTGCTGGATTCTCAGCATTATCGGCCAACTCGGCCAAGTTTCATCTGGCGTGTGTACAGGCCTTCAGCCTCAGAAACTCCAGATCAGTTTGACAATCAGACAACTGCCAAGAAGAGAAGAAAGAGTTAACCAGTTCCTTTCACTTAAAGGGAGCCCGTGGCGAGAGGGATATGGAGGCTGCCATATTTATTTCCTTTTAAACAATGCCAGTTGCCTGGTAGTCCTGTTGATCTTCTGGCATAAGTAGTGTCTGAGTCAAGACCCTGGTACAAGCATATGGCTAATCCAGTAAAATCTGATTTAGAGTACCTGATCTGTATATGCTTGTTCAGGGTATATGGCTAAAAGTATTAGAGACACAGGATCAGGCAGACTGCCAGGCAACTGGTATTGCTTAAAAGGAAATGAATATGGCAGCCTCCATACACCTCTCACCTCGGGTTCCCTTTAACATGGATGATTACTTTCTGGCAAATGTCAGGCTATCTCTGTGTTGCTCCCTATAGGGAGGAGTGCAGCATAATACCATCTTATCTAGTAATTTAGTTTTTCATGTTTCTAGTTTCCACCTGTCTGTTCAACTTTATTAGGATGACCTTTGTTCTCGCATATCTGTCTCTACCATATGTATACTAGAATAATTTAGTACTGTACCACCATTTTTATCTCTGTGTGTGGTCAGTCCAAGTTATTTCTTTATAAATACATTTATTTCTAATATCTTTAGTTCTAAAGACTTGTATACACAGTGGATAATACACAAGCCAACTTTTATCTAACGTGTGCCTAGTAATCCCCATAAAGACATGCATGCTTGGTTTAGCCAAGTAACATGTTCCATCTTATGGCGCAGGGAGGAAGAGCAGGAATTCTCCCACTGTGGTGGAATGTAGTGTTAGTATCATTCAGATGAAAAATTCCAAAAACACTTGCTGGCCCCCCAAGCAGCATCCGATCAATGATTCATGTGTTTCTAGAGCTGAAAGGCCCGTACCCAGCTTGCAAATCATCTTATGATTTTCCCAACGATCTGCGATTTTTATTTTTTTTTGAGCGATGAGCTGCTGTTTCCGCAATGTCACGCCGTGGATACAGTTGCACGATCACGCAAACGTTGCTTAGCGGATCGGATCTTTAAGATTCCCAACGACTCCCATGCAGAGTACAGTGATCACTTGAAGTCTCGTCACTCCCGTCGTGTAACATCGTGCATACCCACCGGCCGGAAAATGGATAGGGGGAACGCTCGTTGTCAGGGAGAGGTCGCTGGATCAATCTTCCTGTATCGCGAGGTGAGTACTTAGCTTTATGCTTATATTTGTCATGTTGATATCTGGTCGATTTGATCACTCTGATTGAATCTGCTAGAAATTGATGCCGTGGGTGACCCGATTGATCATTCATTCGATTTTTGAACTGGTCAATCACTCCAGATGGAACATATGGATTGGTGGCGGGTCGAAAGGTGGCGGCAGATCAACGCCCGTAGTGTTGCACTGATCAATCCAGCGCAAAGCTATGGGCCATCGATCTGCATTTCCATAGATTTTTAATAGATTTGATACTGAAATCTATTAAAATATGATCCTAGTGTGTGGCACCGATCAGATAGATTCCTGTCGGACTCAGATTTGATCTGACAGGGATCTATCTGATAGTCGAATCTGGTGGCCATCTATACTGTATGTGTATGGCCACTGTTAAAGTTTATGGTCAGTTTCCAAACTATTATACACATCATCCCCCACCAACCATACAAATGAAACCAGCTACCTTTTCAGAAATAATTGATGCCTAATTACCATTTTTGCAAACCATTAAATTCTAGTCACGTGACCTGCAGATGAGGTCACTGGAGGTGCTATTGTTTACTCTCCCAGCCAAATGGGTTGCCTTTTTACTCCTCCTATGTGGAAGGTCCAGGAGTGAGGGTGGGTAAAGCCAGCTCCCGAGTGCCTCCATTCTCCTAGGTCCTAGTGTTGTCCGGTTCATGAACAATTCGGATCTTTGATCCGAATCTCTTTTGTGAGTCGAATCATCCGGATCATCAAAATGAACGATTTGGTTCACAAAGGGGGTGGAGCCAGGAGTGGCATGCCCCCCTCTCAGCGGGCAGGGGGATCCTGGAAGCAGAGCAGAGATGGATCGCTCAGTTGGAGGGGAGCCAGCCTTGCAGGGACAGGTAGATGAGAGAGGGGACATGGGTGCCACTGCCAGATATGTGTAGAGCACACGTACTGGCTGGAATGTGCTGCTCATTTTAGGCTGTCTGTTCCGTAGTGCTGCATAGTGAACAAATGGGAAACTTTTGGCTCAGAAGCACAGCTCAGTAACTTTACAATGTGGGTAATGTGTGAAAAAAACCTTTCTGCTCTCTGCTCACCCCTCTTCGTCCACCTCCTCCCTTCTCTGTCCACTCCCTGCCCTTCTCTGTCCACCATTTCCCCTTCTCTGTCTGTCCACCCCCCTCCCCTATATTGTCCACTGCAGGGAAAGTCCTGTTTTGCTAGTCATTTCACCCCCAGAATGCTTCCCTAGTAAAATGATTCAAGATTCGGTTCAAAGATCCGGATCTTTTCAATGATCCGATTCGAATAATCTGAATCATTGAAAAGATCCGGACTTCCCATCTCTACTAGGTCCCCGGTAATCTGGCTCAGCCACGGCAGGCGGGCTCTTCTGCGCACGCCCGGAGGGGCCGGGCATGCGCAGAAGAAGCCGACTGGCGTGACTGAGCCAGATTACCGGGACCGGTAGCAGGAGAACAGAGGCACTCGGTAGGACGGCAAGGGACTCAGCGGTGCTCATGGGGCTGGAGGAAGTATCAAATCTTTTCTATTTGTCATCTCGGGTACACTATGTGGAACTATGTGCCGTTTTTTCATTGATTTTTTTAAAGTATTCCCACTGTACTCCTTATTGGGGAGATAACTGGATTTAGAATGCACCTTCCTTTGAACTATTTCTAGCTGATTTTGATGTCATCCCGAGTGAATTTGTGGTTCTTCTAAAATAGTTAAAACTAGCAGCACTGAGGGCCCTCTGCAACCCTCACTTGTGTGTATGAATTCCAACAACTCATTTCCTAAACACAGGTGATGTGCAAGTAAAAAGCTTTAATTAGGCTCCAGTAACACCACATTATAGCTTTCCTTCCTGAGTTTACAGCTGAACCAGCGCTTTGAAATTGTGAAATTCTAGTGTTTTGTTAAGCTGTCTCTTAGTGGAGGCCGCTATAATGAACGCTTTATATAAACATTTATAGCAGCCAACTTAAAAACAGAGAATATCGCCAGAAGTGTGAGCTTTATTTTCTTATGACCTGTATGTCTACTTAGTTGCTGCACGACACACTGTAACTGATTAGATAGTCCTAATGTTATTTCTTTTGTATTATCTCGCCATTTTCCCAAGTACCCCAGGCACAGATCGATCTTTCTATTAGAGATTGGCAGTGAGAACTGTTCTTGTCAGCAGCTTGTGATTGTTTGGCATCCAGTACTTCCCCTTCAGCAATGAAGTTTTTCATTCCCCAGGTCCAGACGTGCGGAGAAAGGATTGTCCTCTTTGTGCTGAATTGCCTGGTGTGTGGCTTTGCAGAAGGTGGTGGCCCAGGGAACAGAGTTTGCTTCCTTCCACACTCGGCAGGGGAGCTGGCTAAGATCCTCTGGCACCGAGGAGAGGCTGTGGCATTTTACACGTATAAAATCAAAGGTGAACTTCAGAGTATTACTGACTGTTAACTGTTTATCTGTGTTTTCTTTTCCTGTACTGAATGCCACTCTTTTGTGTTGTTTTTCTGTTAAGCCACATGCACGCGCTAAAAAAAAGTATTTTAAATGTACGATTATCAAACAACTTGAAGAAATTGGACAACTTTTGTCAAGACGACAAGGCGTTATCACTGATAAGAGGCGACCAACGACTGATAAGACGCAGCTCAAGTCAGTTCAACAGTTGGATTGACTTGAGCTGAGTCTTATCAGTCATTGGTCGCCTATTATCAGTGATAACGCCTTGTCGGCTTGACAAAAGTTGTCCAACTTTACTTGACAAAAGTTGTCCAACTTCTTCAAGTTGTTTGATAATCGTGCATTTAAAAGACTTTTGTTGAGCGCGTGTATGAGCCTTTACATAGTCCTTATCTGTAATTTGTTTTTCTATCATGATAAATGGGCTCTCCGATCAGACATGGCAAATATAGTGGTCATTTGGGTGCGGATGCTGGATTATACATTGCTAAAATGCTAATGCTGGGAATACACAATGACATTTTTCAGCAGGTTTATTGTCCGATCAATTTTACGATCGATTTCCATTCACTTTTACGAGAAATCGATCAAAAAACAGTCAAAAATCAGACCGGACATGTCTGCCAAAAAATCTCATGGGGTATTCCCAGTATTACTCTTGGTGGATTTTGGAGGTCAGGGGTTAATTTGGGTGCTGGCATACAGATGTGACACGTGATGGGGTGTTAATTGGAAGTCAGTGTTTTGGTGTTTGGTGAAAATGTTCACCAACACAGTGCTTGAATTTAGCACTGGCAGAATTCAGCACTGGCATGGTGAAAGGGGAGTAGGTGACTGGAGTTAAGAGATGGGAGGATAGTTTTACTGGTTACGGTTAGATGTCAGAATGGGTTGATTTTAAGGGGCCAACATGCTGCCGGACCGTAAACGAGTTGACTTCTGACCGCAAAGCAGGCACAGCGTTATTTATGTGCGGGGCCTAGAGTGGTGATAGGCCCCCAGGTGTCCCCCCCCCCCACTAATACTGCTCCCCAGGGTCCTTACAAAGTATTAGCTCAGCAAAGTGCTCTCGTAGTCACCTCTCCAGCTGGGGTGTTTCCTCCTTTGTGCTTCTGTTATCTACCGGATCCTGTGGTGACCCGACGTACATCACTGGAGTACAGGCACCAGGAGATGGTGGTGACCCGACGGTATGCATGTACCCACGTACATCACTGGGGTACAGGCACCAGGAGATGGTGGTGACCCGAAGGTATGCATGTACCCAAGTACATCACTGGGGTGCAGGCACCAGGAGATGGTGGTGACCCGACGGTATGCATGTACCCACGTACATCACCGGGGTACAGGCACCAGGAGATGGTGGTGACCCGACGGTGTGCATGTACCCACGTACATTACTGGGGTACAGGCACCAGGAGATGGTGGTGACCCGAAGGTATGCATGTACCCAAGTACATCACTGGGGTGCAGGCACCAGGAGATGGTGGTGACCCGACGGTATGCATGTATCCACGTACATCACTGGGGTACAGGCACTAGGAGATGGTGGTGACCCGATGGTATGCATGTACCCACGTACATCACTGGAGTACAGGCACCAGGAGATGGTGGTGACCCGACGGTATGCATGTACCCATGTACATCACTGGAGTACAGGCACCAGGAGATGGTGGTGACCCGACGGTATGCATGTACCCACGTACATCACTGGGGTACAGGCACCAGGAGATGGTGGTGACCCGATGGTATGTGTTAAGCTTGGGGGTGTAATCTCCACAGTCAGCATACAACACATAAGCTGACGTGAAGGAGGTACACACACCAGCACAAGGGATCAGGATATCCCCAGTTTAGTGGTGGAGAGGACTGACTCCAATAGGAGATTGTGGTGCACAGAGCCGGTGCAGATCCGAACAGCCACAAACAACACTTTCGTAATAACGTCTCAGCGCAAAGTAGCGTTGAGCGCATAAACCAGGACGGAGGAGATCAGGACAGGTAGACAGAATGAACGCTTGCTTAACTAGCCACTACTTAGTGACAGCAAGTGTCCACAATAAAACAGACTGGAATGAGGTAGCCAATGCGTTTGCAGCAATGGCGTGCCTCACAAAGACAGGACAGGATAGTCAGGAAATAGCAGGATCAAGATAGATGAACGTAACACAGATAAATATACAATAAGTATGATTTCCTAGAGTATTACAATTACAGCTATCAATGAAACTATTTGTAACGTCTGACTAACATATGTATATATCGGCAATGAACCGATATATGACATAAGCAGGAACTCTGACTAAGACTGGAGTAATACAGGGAACAGGACTCAGAAGGATTGGCTATCTCTTCACAGAGATGAACGCAATCCACAAACAGGACCAGGAACAGGATAACTAGCTCAGCGTGCTGGAACGCTGACTAACGGAACACAGGATATAAACAGTTCGTGTACGTATATATCAGCGACACTGATGTATCAACGTAACACGAATACAAGGAAAATAATAAACGTGCAAGTATGCGTATATATTGGCGATGAACCAATATATGACACAAGACAAGCAAAGTAACAACTTCTAGAACAAGAGCAGAACTAGGAGGACTCGCTGACCCCTTCGCAGGAGTCAGCGCAGTCCACACGGACCAGGAACGAGGTGGGGCACGAGCAGAGTAACAGACTGAATCTGAGACTATGGTAGCCCATCAAGCATTGCAGGAAGCAGTTCTTTATACTGAGGTCATCCAATGGGAGCAGACCTGCAGATTCCCACACAAGTGAATGGTAATTAATCACAGGCTGGCAGCAGGAAAAGGCAGACAATGATATGCAGCCTGCAGGAAAGGGATTGCCCCTCCATAGCAGCAGACAATGTTTGTTTACACAAAAGCATATTAAACTGTCATTAACTTCAGAGCGACTGCAGATGGAATCAGCAACTAGTTTAAGTGCAAACCAAACTATGCAAGAAAATGTATGTAATGACATCAGAACTGCTTGGGTTACAATACCACTGCAGCCAGCAGTAAACGCTGCAGACATGATCATAACATTACCCCCCCCCCCCCTTAAAAGCGGATACCAGACGCTTTTCAAAACTGAAATTCCCAACAAAACAATCTGACTGATAATTCATGATGACCGGGACAGCCCGGCAAGACCAAATTCCAGAATCAGTCCCCACAAGACTGGACCCATCAGAACCAGAACCTACAGAACCATGCCCGTCAGCACTACAAGCCTCAGTGTGATACCCATCAGAACCACGACTTCCAGAAAAAAGCCCCCAGAAACTCTCTGAGCGATACCCACCGCCTTCCCGGGACTGTCCAAAAACGCCAAAGCCTTTGCAATGCCCACCGGAACTGTCCCTACCAACACAAAACCCACCGTTGAACCAGTCCAAGGTACCAGGACAAGTTTCCTCAGAGATCTCCCAGAACACTTGGAAGCTCCAAAGAGATCCCCACAGGTCAGAACGCCCCTTAGGCTCACATGGAGAACCATCAAGAACCCCTATGGAACCCAGGGCAACTCTAGAGTCAGGGTCACAAGGACAAACATCAAGATCAGTGTTTTTAGGGACCAGAACCATCTCCGGGCATGCAGGCCAACCGGCAACATCAGAACATGTCTCCACTAGGGAAGCGTGTGAGCACGCCAACACAGACACACTTGGGCATTCTGGCATACGAAGCACATCTGGGCACACCGGCACAAGAGAGACTTCTGGGCATGTCAAGGAACTGCGAACCTCAAAGTCAGTCAAGGTAGGACCGAAACCAGGACTGGGCAAAAAAAAATCATCATGACTAGACTTCACAGTTACTGGATTCTCACAAAAAAATACAGGATCAGACTTAGATGTCTCTGATTCCAGCAAAGTTATTAACAAATCATGTTCAGGGGCATTTACAAGACAGGACAAATCTTCTGATGTATGCACCGAACTAGACAGGGTTCCCATAACTTCTTCTGGACTAGACAGAGACTCATCAAATACACTGGATTGGAGCTCATGAAGGGCTGCAAAACAAGTCAGTAGTGCAGCAATCCCCACTGAACCAGGCAAAACTGAGTAACTCACTGGACAGAAAGGGGACTCTGGAACTTCTGCCACACCGGCCAGAGAACCAGAATTTTCCAGGATACAGGGCTGGGTTTCAGAAACACTCATTAACCCGGACTGAAATTCTGAGATTTCTATTATTTTTTCCAGCGAGTCAGAATTATCCATGTTACAGGGCAAGACTTTTGAAACATTCAGAGGGCAGGGCTGGAGTTCCTCGGCTGTTACAACACTGGAGAGGGACTCAACAACATTGGTTAAATCAGACTGTGTAAAGGGCAAGGTATCTAACACACTTGCTGACGAGGACAATATTTCAATGGCTTCTGCTTCGCTGGGCAGAAATTCATCGAGTTTTATTAGAGCAGACTGTAATTCCAAAACAGCTGCTAGACAAGTGAATATTACTGCAACACCAACTGAGGTAAGCAGTGCCTCAGACTCCTCTGCTAGAGGGTTTAAAGTATCCAAAGTACTGGGTGAAGCATAAGACTCTGTGACCACAGCTTCACTGGACAGGATCACTGAACAGTCCATATTGCAGGGCAAAACCATGGAAGCACCTGCTGGACAGCATAATGATTCTGTGACCTGAGTTTCATTGGAGAGATCTACTGCACAATTCATGGTACAGGGCAAATTTACCGGAACATTTTCTGAACACGGTAATAATTCTGCGATTTCGGATTCACATAGCAGACGCTCTGAGTTATTCACGAAGCTAGAGTGAGGTGTAGAAACAGGGAGATCAAAACACAATGTTTGCGCATCTAAATCACCATTCAATTGTGAAATTGGAAAATTCAGATGCTGGGGTTCTGAGGTTTCTGGACAGGATTGCTGGGACTCGGAAACTGATGTAGTGCATCTATTGGCATCTGCTGGATCAGACAGGAGTTGAACTTTATTAACACAGGTAATTTCTGCAGAAGTGTTTGCAGAGACAGGCAAGATTTTTCTGGTATCTGTTTCACTGAACAAAGACTCATGAGTACTGGCTAGGCTGGACTCAGAAGTCAGCACAGGACCTCTGGATTCTCTGCTGAGAAATTTGTGCAGGGCAAAGTTAAGAAAGTATCAGTGGCTTCTGTTTTACTGGGAAGTAACACTGAGTTATCCATGGTACAGGGTGGAGTTACAGGAACATTCACAAGACATGGCAGGGACTCAGTAACTGGAGAAGTGGGACAGTCTCCAATTGACAGTGTGTCTTCCCTGGTATCAACTGATTGAATCGCATAAAAATCGTCCAAAATCATTTTCCACACATCGATCAATGGAGCCACAAGGTCATACCCACACACACCAGTTTTTATTAGGTTATAGGCAGACTTAATGCATGCATTCAATACTAATTCACTTTTTGCACTGTAAAATTGACAAAATGAACTCGAATCATTCTTCCATTCATTGACCAGAGCTTCCATCTCTCCTTTCTCAAATGGAGGATTCCAAGCATACTTAACAGGCAGATCACAGTTTGCAAATGTGGTTTTGGCAGAAACATACATTGGATTATTTAGCAGGCGATTGGCAGATTTCTTATTCCTAAGGATCTCCAATACCTGTAACAAGTGTTGGACTGTAGTGTATGCAAATTTTTCTTGCTGCACGAATAGATTGATTTGTTCAATACTCTGTAATATATCCTCATAATCATACTCAGATAATTCTTTTAAACAAAAATCTTTATTTTCCCTAGCCAGTGATGAAAGTTCATTAGTAGTTTCATAAGTCCATTTAACTCCCCTGAAAGACAATTGCATTTCATTATCTGTTAATGGCAGAATCTCATTGCAGGTCTGATGCGCAGTCGCTAAAGATAACGATTCTGCAGATTGGACACGTTTCTTAGAACGTTTGCGTTTTGCCTTTGACCTTGCTGTTTTTGGTGATTTATTCAAAGCTGCAGGAAAATTATCAGTAACACTTTCTACTTGCTGCTCATTCTTGCAAGCAATTGAAGGAGCAGCTGATTGGCCTGCTGCCAGGAGTTCATTAAGAGGAAAAGGCAATGGATCTATGCGCAACCAATTGTGAATTACAAAAGCTATAAATTGCAAAGGACTTTGTCTAAACTGAGTGTGATCTAAGACATCGATTGCCCAATCAAAAAGTTTGCCCTTAAAAAGAGCACAAACGATCCAATCAGACCAGGTAGAAATTGCAGAAGCCCGAAAGTCGGGATTGGCCAGAACTTTAACCAATTCTGATATAAATTTGTCTGTAACTTCAGGACCAAGCTTTTCAAATTTTTTAAAGGAGCAGGACCCCTGACAAACAGTGTCATAATTTCTGGAAATTCCCCCCACAATAGGGATTGGTAATGGGGCTACCATAATGTTAAGCTTGGGGGTGTAATCTCCACAGTCAGCATACAACACATAAGCTGACGTGAAGGAGGTACACACACCAGCACAAGGGATCAGGATATCCCCAGTTTAGTGGAGGAGAGGACTGACTCCAATAGGAGATTGTGGTGCACAGAGCCGGTGCAGATCCGAACAGCCACAAACAACACTTTCGTAATAACGTCTCAGCGCAAAGTAGCGCTGAGCGCATAAACCAGGACGGAGGAGATCAGGACAGGTAGACAGAATGAACGCTTGCTTAACTAGCCACTACTTAGTGACAGCAAGCGTCCACAATAAAACAGACTGGAATGAGGTAGCCAATGCGTTTGCAGCAATGGCGTGCCTCACAAAGACAGGACAGGATAGTCAGGAAATGGCAGGATCAAGATAGTTGAACGTAACACAGATAAATATACAATAAGTATGATTTCCTAGCGTATTACAATTACAGCTATCAATGAAACTATTTGTAACGTCTGACTAACATATGTATATATCGGCAATGAACCGATATATGACATAAGCAGGAACTCTGACTAAGACTGGAGTAATACAGGGAACAGGACTCAGAAGGATTCGCTATCTCTTCGCAGAGATGAACGCAATCCACAAACAGGACCAGGAACAGGATAACTAGCTCAGCGTGCTGGAACGCTGACTAATGGAACACAGGATATAAACAGTTCGTGTACGTATATATCAGCGACACTGATGTATCAACGTAACACGAATACAAGGAAAATAATAAACGTGCAAGTATGCGTATATATTGGCGATGAACCAATATATGACACAAGACAAGCAAAGTAACAACTTCTAGAACAAGAGCAGAACTAGGAGGACTCGCTGACCCCTTCGCAGGAGTCAGCGCAGTCCACACGGACCAGGAACGAGGTGGGGCACGAGCAGAGTAACAGACTGAATCTGAGACTATGGTAGCCCATCAAGCATTGCAGGAAGCAGTTCTTTATACTGAGGTCATCCAATGGGAGCAGACCTGCAGATTCCCACACAAGTGAATGGTAATTAATCACAGGCTGGCAGCAGGAAAAGGCAGACAATGATATGCAGCCTGCAGGAAAGGGATTGCCCCTCCATAGCAGCAGACAATGTTTGTTTACACAAAAGCATATTAAACTGTCATTAACTTCAGAGCGACTGCAGATGGAATCAGCAACTAGTTTAAGTGCAAACCAAACTATGCAAGAAAATGTATGTAATGACATCAGAACTGCTTGGGTTACAATACCATTGCAGCCAGCAGTAAACGCTGCAGACATGATCATAACAGTATGCATGTACCCACCTACATCACTGGGGTACAGGCACCAGGAGATGGTGGTGACCCGAAGGTATGCATGTACCCCAGTACATCACTGGGGTGCAGGCACCAGGAGATGGTGGTGACCCGACGGTATGCATGTACCCACGTACATCACTGGTGTACAGGCACCAGGAGATGGTGGTGACCCGACGGTATGCATGTACCCACGTACATCACTGGAGTACAGGCACCAGGAGATGGTGGTGACCCGACGGTATGCATGTACCCACGTACATCACTGGAGTACAGGCACCAGGAGATGGTGGTGATCCGACGGTATGCATGTACCCTCGTACATCACTGGGGTACAGGCACCAGGAGATGGTGGTGACCCGACGTTATGCATGTACTCACGTACATCACTGGGGTACAGGCACCAGGAGATGGTGGTGACCCGAAGGTATGCATGTACCCACGTACATCACTGGGGTGCAGGCACCAGGAGATGGTGGTGACCCGACGGTATGCATGTACCCACGTACATCACTGGGGTACAGGCACCAGGAGATGGTGGTGACCCGACGGTATGCATGTACCCACGTACATCACTGGGGTACAGGCACCAGGAGATGGTGGTGACCCAACGGTATGCATGTATCCACGTACATCACTGGGGTACAAGCACTAGGAGATGGTGGTGACCCGTCGGTATGCATGTACCCACGTACATCACTGGGGTACAGGCACCAGGAGATGGTGGTGACCCGACGGTATGCATGTACCCACGTACATCACTGGGGTACAGGCACCAGGAGATGGTGGTGACCCGAAGGTATGCATGTACCCACGTTCATCACTGGAGTACAGGCACCAGGAGATGGTGGTGACCCGAAGGTATGCATGTACCCACGTTCATCACTGGAGTACAGGCACCAGGAGATGATGGCCGCACAAAGGAAGCAGAGTGCCAGTTAGAGATGTGAATGTGAGAGCCCTTTGCTGCGCTGATACTGTGCTGGGGCCCGGGCATAGTAGTGGAGGAGGAAGGGGAGACCTACAATGGCTCAGAGGGAGTGATAGTACTGTTAATTTTTAGTTTTAAATGGTTTTTATTGTTTTGTCAAAGATGACAGTACAGCATACGCTTCAGAAAAAAAACCACACGGGTTCAGGGCCGGATTTCTGGCAAGGCCGCATAGGCCATGGCCTAGGGCACCAGAAATTTGGGGGCGGCTCATTGAGGGGCAGTAAAGCTGTTCTATGCAGCCATCCCTATCTACAAGGACAGCTTTAACCTTTGAACTCTCTGTCCTGTACTTGTGTCGTCCCTACAAGACCTGTAAGCTCTATCCTGCATGTATACTTCAGCTTAACTCTCATGGTGACTCAATGGGTCCATCATTAACGAGATGGCAAGCATAAAAGTTCTTAAGGAAAACATAACTTATAATCTATACGCATATTACTGAAATGGTTATTGTCTATGACTTCCAATGATGGAAAGTAAGTAGAATTCTCGGGCACATAGAGATAACAACCATACGTATAGTTGGCCTTGGGCGGTAAAAAGTACAAATCCGGCCATGCACGGGTTAACAATTGTATAAAAATATAAAGAAGCAAGAACATATGACATATAAAACAGATGATTAATTACAGAACATTGTAGAACAAGTAAGCACACGGTATAGCTCAAGGGTGGTACACACTTCTACTAATTGAGCCAACTAGCTTACAATTCTAAAAAGCCAAAGTTGTAGTGGATGGGAAGGAGAAACAAAAGCACAAACAATCTGGTTGATCTCCAGGTTTCAAACTGTATAGATAACATAGGGGTGGTAGCAAGAGTTTAAGCGCTGCCAAAGAAAAGGAGTGGTAACCATCAAAATGAGTGAAGAACAAAGGACAGGCCCATATTGTCCTGCCATGAGATCCAGGTTTTATGAAAATTGGGCAGTATATCTGTAATTTTCACTAGACTATGCTCATTAAGCATTAGTTTAAGTGAATTAAAGACAGAACGCTGGATATAAACTGAGACTTCCAATTAGTTGCCAAGTGTCTTTTGGATTAAGCAGCAATGTGTTGTATGAGGCAAAGGGTGAGGTAATTGAACCCAGGGGGCTTGTTTCCTAACAGCATGACATATGGTTCAATGCCAGAGACAAGTTTGTAATAGTGCTAATTTTTGACCACAGGGTTCACCAGAATCTTTGGGCTAACTCACAAGACCACCAGGTATGCCAGAGATCCTCCTATCGAGTTGCACCCTCTAAAATAGAGATTGAAGTTTGTTATTTGGACTGTGTGCAACCTAGCAGGGTTATAATAGCATCTATGTAAAAGCTTAATGGCTGTTTCATTTCAGGCATAGCAGGCGCTATTGTTAGTAAAGGTAGTGAAGCAATGAGCCCATCTTTCTTCAGAGAGGGTTGAACCAAGATCAGATTCTCACTGTCATTGATTTGTAAAGCCCAATCTACACAATACAATTCTTTATACGATTCGATTACGATTTTATTTAAGACCCGATTAAATCCAACATGACCGATCAGGATTCGATTCGATTCAATTCGATTTGCCATTGCAAAACAATAGCAAATCGAATTAAATCGGATCGAATCCCGATCGGACATGTTGGATTTAATAGAACCGTAAATAAAATCGTAATCGAATTGTATAAAGAATCGCATCGTGTAGATTGGGCTTTAGTGACGGTGGTGTAAGCTAATGCAGAGTAGAGGAAAGAAATAACATCTTTTTCAAGAAGGGAGTCTCCGCACCAATTTTGAAAGAGTAAATAGTTCAGGGGATCATTGGTGGTCTTTGCAGACCGCAAGAAATCAAGAAGCTAAAATTCTGGTTCTCTCTAAGGTGTCTTTCACACTGGCAAGGAAAGTCTATGGGCCATATCACAGTACACGAGGCACAGTGCGGTGCGCTGGAAATCCCTAATCTAACACAAGCGCATACCTACGTTACCATGCAACTCCTGTGGCGACGTGTGGCAGACCGGAAGTTGTGTAAGTCTATGGCGTCGCGTGTCTTTTAAAATGACTGCCACATGCACGGAAGTGTATTTTAGCAGTGCACGTCATTGATTCAGCCACATGCTGCCGGATGGGGATTATCGCATACTAACGTGGTAATCCCGAAGGCCTATTTTTGGCCGCACCGCTACTGCCAATACACAGTGTGAAATCTGCCTCAAAATGTCTTATTGGTAATAGTACAGGCCTGATGAAACTCTTGTTTAGGCATAGCATTAAAGTGCATCGGAGATAAACTTTTACTGTGTTCCTTTTATATAGTTTATAGGGCATTCCTCAAGCCAAATACTTTTTTTTTGTTTTGTTTTAATACTCTAATTCTCTATAAACTAAACAAGCCTAGCCCACAGCTTTTCCAGAGTGCCAAGGCACTCAGTCCCAGGTAGCAAGGGCTTATGGGAGCTCAGTCTGGGCAGGAGGAGGAGGTTACTAGCCAGAGATTTCAGAGGCAGAGGAGAGGAGGGAGGAGGAGAGGGACTGAATTTGTCACAGGCTGAGGGCTGGAGATGCTATCATCGTGCCTGTGTGTAATGTGACAAAAAGAACATGGCTGCCCTCATTGTATCACAGGAATAAATAATCATCTACTGTTGAAGCTGTTTGCAGCTAGATTTGCTGTGTAAACTATCTAAACTTTAGATAAGATATATAAACAAGTTACTTGTTATAATTCGTTTTTCATCTCAGATCCACTTTAAATGCCGGACAAAGTAGACCTTTGTCCACCAGCAGAAAGCAGAGTGGCAGTGGCCAGGAGGGAACTCAGGATTTGAAAAGAGCTCAATCATGCAACAGTTTGTAGATTGGAAGTGAAAATAGAAATGAGTTGACTTCCACATCTGGGAAGAATGGGCAGACGCAGGGAAACATATTGTTAGAGTAAGGATGTTAATAAACTTGGGCCACATGGTATATGTAAACATCAGTGGAGTCATGAAGGCAGATTCTAATGTTTTCCATAGTAGGACTTCCTATTTAGCACTGGCTGCATCTAAATGTGCTTGCTGGGCTGTCAGATTTTAAATGTGGAATGTACTACACATCAGTACAATCTATTCACTTGAATCTACCTGATATTATATTCTGCCTATCACTCTATCTATTACTGTCATCTGTCTATCACTAGAATCTACTTTTATATCTGCCAGAATCTGTTTATCATTATTTAGTCATTTTACAATTTTACAGTGCACTAATGGGCACACATTTTCTAGTCTTTACTTAATGTGAATCAAGATGTGTTATAGGAGCTTCACGGTGCATTATCATTCCAAATGAAAATTCAAATATATCTTCCATACTTTGGAGGCTGCAATCTCTCCTTCCTTTTACAAACACCAGTTTTTGGGCTTCAGGGCTTTGGTTATGGCTTTAGTTTTCTTCAGTAGATTGTTTACCATATACCTGAGACAAGGCGGCAGTCAGTAGAATGAGAACAAACGATCTGTATAGAGGTACTTTGCAATTGATTCAGAATGTGGTAAAGTCAGTTTAAACACACAGGCAGATTCTCCCTCACCTACTGACCAGACAGCAAATGTGTTTTTAACAGGGACAAAAAAAGTACTTTTTAAAATTAAGTGGGGAATAAAATCTCTGTTGTGTTTTTATTGCTATCTGTTGCTTCTTTTTCTGGTGACACCACCAGCTTAGCAAGTCAGGAAGTGTGTAGAATTTTTACTGTCAGGGACCTAGACAACGGTAATAACTTTGAGAGATGAGCTTTGTACTCAAACTTCCCATCCAGCTGCCAGCTAATTAACCAGCAGCTACTGGGACTGTGTGGCCTACTTTCAAAACTGCAGAAATTTGCATTCAATTTTCATGGAACATTTTCTTGCTCAGGTCTAATAATGTGGCAAAGGTTTGAACCCTTCATCTTACTATCCAGAACTAATAAAAAAAAATACTGCAGATTTTCTCAAAGAAGCCTCTAGATCAAGCTATTGGATTGTATTATTAGGTAGGTAGTATTAAAGGGAACCAGAGGTGAGCGGTACAGTATATGGAGGCTGCCAAATGTATTTACTTTTAAACAAAACCAGTTGCTTGGCTGTCCCGCTGATTCTGTGTCTCTAATAATTTTAGCCATAGACCCTGAACAAGCAT
This sequence comes from Hyperolius riggenbachi, assembly GCF_040937935.1. Taxonomy (NCBI): domain Eukaryota; kingdom Metazoa; phylum Chordata; class Amphibia; order Anura; family Hyperoliidae; genus Hyperolius; species Hyperolius riggenbachi. The sequence continues at coordinate 150,509,083 of NC_090648.1, forward strand.
GCAGTAGATCAGGTACTCTGACTCTGGGTTAGCCATATCCTTGTTCCAGGGTTTTGACTCAGACACTACGTATGCCAGAGGATCAACAGGACTGCCAGGCAACTAGCATCATTTACAAGGAAATAAATATGGCAGCCTTCATATCCCTCTCACCTCGCGTTCCCTTTAAATAATAGCAGTGAAGGATGGATCGCTACAACCACCGGTATAGCCAACAGGAGCCTGGGATCCCAAAGCATCAAAGATGGCAGTAAGTAAGGAGGGATGTCCCGCTACACCGGTGTAGGGTAAAAGGATCTCCAACTTTATTTAACACATCAGCAAAAACACAGACAACAGCTCACGTGTATTGGAGCTCTGCATGGCTCCTTAATCACCTTTAAATAATAGTACGAGGGCAACAGTTGGCAAGTGGCAACATCCCTTCAGTCTTTAGCATGGCTGCAGCACTTTCATGTATGAAGTCATACACCAGCAGCCTAGCAGAGCATGGCACAGCTGTACTGTGCAATCCATTACCTTATGTTACTTTAGCACACACAGCCCCTGGGCTAAATTCACATATCTGTTAATAGGAGCAATGCCCCTGAAACATATTCTATAAAAAGGGTAGGTATGAGCTGTTTTTATGTTCTCTGGGAAGCCAGTGCAAGTGCTATAATAAAAAAAAAACTATTTTAGAAAAACATCGGAGCCCCTGAAATGAAATGTTTTGAAAGGGAACGTGTTAGCTTGTGGTTGTTGCCAAGCTGTAAATGTGAAATGTTGTGGTGCTATGGTAAATAGAGTGTTTTTTCTCTCTGGCCAGCAACAGGCCCTTCTCCTTGAGCTTTGCCAGCACTTAATGATGCTTAAGTGACCCCTGTTGTCCAATAATGACATGTTTACTGTGAGTCTGCAGCAAGATGTCAGCTTGCTGAACATTGTTTGCGAGCGGCTGGGGCTGCATTCTTGCTTGGTGGTGTCAGTGTTTTTAACAAACAGGGTCATTTTTTGGCAGTGAGGTCTCCCCTGGCCTCCCCTGTGCCAAGGCCAGCATTAAAGCAGCAGAAATAATTACCTCCTGTTGACTGTCTCATCAGGCCTGAGGTGACAGCATCCACTGTGTGTTTTGACAATATGTGCAGTCTGCTGACAAGCTCAGGCATACAGTACACAACCTCCTGGCAAGCCCTACTCTTCTTAACCCCCTCGTTCTGTGTAGAGTTAATTATGTAAGTGGCCCATCTCTTTTTCCCTACACGACCTTTTTTAAAGCATTACTCATGTTTTATTTTTCTTCCCATGGGCAAGTTTAAAATCTAAAAATATAAATGTATATTAGTTCTACTTTACATAAGCATGCATGGGGTCCTTGCTTACCGGAACCTCAAAGGAAACCTGAACTGAGAGGGATGTGGGGGCTGAAATATTTATATCTTTTTAAACAATTCAGATTGCTTAAAGAGAAACTCCGACCAAGAATTGAGCTTCATGCCAATCAGTAGCTGATACCCCCTTTTACATGAGAAATCTATTCCTTTTCACAAACAGACCATCAGGGGGGCTCTGTATGACTGATATTGTGGTGTAACCCCTCCCACAAGAAACTCTGAGGACCGTGGTACTTCTGGCAGTTTCCTGTCTGTGAACCTTGTTGCATTGTGGGAAATAGCTGTTTACAGCTGTTTCCAACTGCCAAAAAAGCAGGAGTTCCTCTTTAACTTTCCTGCTGATCCTCTAGTTCTAAGGTCCCGTTTCCACTAGACGCGTTGCTATGGGGAAACCGCTCCACAATGGCCTCAATTCACTAACCTTAACTCCTGTCTTTAATAACTCTTCTGAGCTGTTTTACAGTTATCACCATGGTGATATTATTGTGATAACTGTAAAACCGCTCAGAAGAGTTATTAAAGACAGGAGTTAAGGTTAGTGAATTGTTAAACAAGGTGTGTATGAGATCTGCAGATCTTATAGACTATGAATGCATTTTGCAGGAATGGATCTTTTGCAGGAACAGATCTTTTGCAGATACTGATCTGTTGCATGTGTACAGCATCTGTGTGTGCAGCATCCTGCAAAGATTTCTATCTGATGGGGAGTTCAGCTCCATAGAAAAGACTGTGTAGTATGGCTCTCATACTACATGGAAGGGGGTAAAATTGGTCTGAGATCTTTCATTTATCTTTCAAGTGTGTACACACCATAAGACACAGGGCTGCACATGGAGCAAATGTAACCCTGATTATCTTACATCCTCTCCAGGAAGCCTGTATGATGGGAGCAGCCAGTGTTATATGCTGCCTGTGCTGGACACGATCTATGTGCGGCAGGAGTGGAGGAAACACGGGTTTGGAACTGCAATGTTACAGGACTACTGCCAGACATTTACCAGGGAAAGTGCTTTGGGAATCAGCTTCCCCTTATCTGCTGATATGTATCATGGTAAGAAAAGCAATGTGTGTTTGATTGGTTTCTTCAGAATATATGTTTCTTTAGTTGAATACCACTGGGGAGAATCTTGTTCTGCCCCTCCCTGCTTTCTCACATGCCTCTGTATAACTAGATAAGGACAGAATATTCTGATATGGGACAGAGGCATAGCTACAAATCATGAAGCCCCCCCAATGCTCACACCCTTTATCTTGCCTACTCCTGATGACCCTCACAGCCTGGGGGTCCATCTTGCAAAGGTCCTACAACAAGTGTGGCCATCAGAACCAAAACAAATATATCTACAAAAACGCCCAATCTGAAGGATGGACCCCTTTATTAAAGGGAGGGAAGTAGTAGTTGGGGCCCCATTACAGCTCTGGGCCCCCCTACAGTAGCAGGCTGCTCCCCTGTAGTTACGCCCCTGATATGGAAAGTGTGCTAAAGAAAAATACAAATCTCTTAGCTCAGTAATCATAATTGACTAATGGTTCTTTCATTCAGGCAGCTGAAGGTGGTGAATTCACTACATCTCAGCTGACAACAAGGGTGCCGTTCATTTTCCGGTCTTAAAGGTTAATAGGTTGGAATTGCTGCCACCAGGGATGGTCAGTGAGACACTAATTATTCTTTCTTGCATGCAAATTTAATGAAAATGGTATGCAGCTTGGGATTGGGCCAATCAGATGCACTGTCTGCTGAATGGCGTTGGCCCAATCTCATGCTACATGCAAGCCAGAATTATTGTCTTCTCATTGGCCATCTGTAGCTACCACCTGTACCACTGCTAACCACAAGCGCAGTGATTTTCTGACTATGCTTATGACCAGAGCTGAAGGTGACACCCAGAGGAGCACATTAAAACAAAGCCTGAACACAAACGCAGGAAAGCTCTGAATCACCACCAGCGGACGGTAAAAAAAAATCTCTGATATTTAAAAAAATAAGATTAGTTCCACATATTTGGGGGGGTCTGATCGCTCCTGCCTGCAGGCTAGTTGCGGGGTGGGGGGGCACCTCAAAGCCCCCCTCCGCGGCGACATTCACCCCCCTCCCTCTCCTACCTCTCCCCCCGGTGATCCGGGCTGCACAGGACGCTATCCGTCCTGTGCAGCCAGTGACAGGACGTCCCCTGTCACATGGCGGCGATCCCCGGCCGCTGATTGGCCGGGGATCGCCGATCTGCCTTACGGCGCTGCTGCGCAGCAGCGTCGTACAATGTAAACAAAGCGGATTGTTTCCACTTGTGTTTACATTTAGCCTGCGAGCCGCCATCGGTGGCCCGCAGGCTATTCACGGAGCCCCCCGCCGTGAATTGACAGGAAGCAGCCGCTCGCGCGAGTGGCTGCTTCCTGATTAATCAGCCTGCAGCTGGCGACGCAGTACTGCGTCGCTGGTCCTGCAGCTGCCACTTTGCCGACGCACGGTATAAGCGTGCGGTCGGCAAGTGGTTAAGGCTGGAGGGGAGCGCAGATCGGGGGACCCAGGCGAGGGAGGGGGGGGTCCGACCCCCTCTTCCCGCCGCTAGGCCCAATACCCCCGTCCTGCCAGCTACCCCTCCAGCTCCAAGGGGGGTTTGGGGGCGGCGGCGGTGGCAATTTTTTCAAAATTTGCCTCAGGCGACAAAAAGTCTAGGGCCGGCCCTGGTTCCCAACCTTTTATGAGGTATTGCCCCTTAGGGGAAGACGACTCACCCCTGTCGCCCCCCTTCTCTTAGTACGGTATACCCTTACGCCAGGTGGTGGTGCCAGTGGAGGGGGTAGCGCTGTGACCTTGCCAGCTAAAAATAGCCGGTGACTCAACTACTTTGCGCCAATTCCCTTACCGGTGTAATGTCAGCTATTGCAGCCCCGCACGTTGTGCAGCCCCGCATGCGAAGTAGGAGCCTGCGTCCCATTAAATTGTGCAGCCACGTAAAACGTCCTAAATATCTCCGCTTCCGCACCACGTACACTCCCGTAATTTTCAGGGGAGGGAGGGGACCCCCAGATCTAGCTCTGTGCCGAATTGCAGCCCCCGAGCCCCGCTGGTTCCCGAGACTGATTGCAGCAAACCTATCTCGGGAACTAGTGGGACTCGGGGGCTGCAATTCGACACAGAGCTAGATCTGGGCGTCCCCTCCCTCCCCTGAAAATTTCGGGAGTGTACGTGGTGCGGAAGCGGAGATATTTCAGGTAAATAATATCTAACTTCCCACTGAGCATGCGCGATACTCAGTGAGGAAGGCTGCTTCCGGGCTGCAATATCTGACATTACACCGGCGCGTGACCAACGAGCCCTGAGGAATTACGCAACTCTATCATGCACACTTGCATATTTTATACAGATCATATTTTTTGCCCATAATTTTCTTAAAAACGAGTGACACTGCGACACTTTATTTTTTCTGCCTTTTCATACTGATCACCCCCTGTCGCCCCCCCACAAATTTACCGCCCCCCCTTAGAACCCAAATCGCCCACCTGGGGGCGATCGCCCCCAGGTTGGGAACCACTACTGTAGACCAACCTCATTGGAGGTGAATGGCAGCCTCCGCGTGAGCCTCTGGCATGTTTATCTATTACAATGCACATCCTGGTTTTTAGGATACTAGAGCAGATCACATGGGCTGGACAGGAAGCTTGTCCTGTCCCCAGGGCTAAACCTGTATTTGTGAATATGTGAAACAAATCTTGATCTTAATAACAAAGACAGGATTTTTGTTGCAGGCCTTCTACGGCCAGCCTCACCCAGAAATGTCCCCCTTTTGTGTATCAGTAGAATCTGCAACTGCAGCCTGTGCAGCTACAAGGTGCTGCCAGTGTAACATTGTATAACACAGAATTGGGCTTGTGTTCCCATTTGTGATGAATCTAGAAGGATTCACAACAGAGCGCTGACGTGGATCCATTCAGATGCGTTGTGTAGTCTGTTGCATCTTTTTTTGTGCTGTATCACAGATCCATCCTCTGTGCCACTAGGGTCGCCAATTATGAAATAAACAGTGTTTATTTAGTAGGGTCCGGCGGTTTGTTGGCACAATGAAGCTTAGCTGGTCATGCAGCCATATTACTTTTGTGCTTCAGTCTGTCACAGATTTCTTGCGGATAATCCTAAAGAACAAGATCGACTGTGGGAAGTGGATGCTCCAGGTGACTGGAGCCAACGAGTCAACATATGGTTACAGATTCAGCTGGGAGAGACACCAGTGGTAAGTGCTCATAGCTTTTTACTTAGGAGAACCTTTTTTTAAAGAGCATTTCACCCCTGAATTTATTAAGTCTGCTTAGAGGTGATGTTGTAGATCAGCCCCAAGTAATTGGTAATTTAAAGTGTGCTTGAACTTTTGAAAACAAAAGAGATGGGAGAGTTCCAACTCAGACTATTGTTTTGAATACAAGTTGTGTTGCCTCTAGGGGGCTCTGTTGGTAGTCATTCAGATGTGGCCTAATCTTAGGATATGCTGCCATTTCTCCCCTGATGTCAGACTATTTCACACCTAACTTTTGTTTGTACAGCTAAAGCTCAATTCACAAGATTACCAATTATCAGTTTCATTGTGGTGTCCCTCTGTGACTGACTGCACTTTGGTCTTCTAGTGTAAACAAACTCCTGTCAGGGAAGCTCAGAGCCAGAAACTGTTTAGTTTCTGCAACAGCTGTCAAATGTCACTCAAGAGCCTCTGCTTTTCTGGTAAATGTATTCCCCAAAATGACTAGACATGAAGACAAGATTCTTTGGCTTGTATTCAAAGTTTTCTCCTAAGAGATAATTCTTCACTTTCTTCTGAATATAAATTTTCTGCAATTGGAAAAGTAGGTGAAAAGTACTGTCAAAATTATTATTCTCAGTATTTTCTTGCTTGCTAATGTCTTAAAAGGCATTGTATTGATAAGATGTAAAAATATCACCAAGGAGAATTCTTAGGAGAAAAAGTGAATTGGATCGGGCCCTTTAATCCCTTCTCAGTAATGTGAAATTATAGTGTGCAACAATCAAAACATAGGTTTTTTTGGTATGGTTATAACTGGTTAGTTAAAATAATGCTTAAAATACAGTTCACCACTCAATTCTTCAGTGGTGAAATAAAAATATACAGTATGTTAGTAGCAGCCACTACTTGTCCAACTAAAAGAGAAAAATAAAAACTCCGATGTGATCCCTGACAGGTCCTCTTATACCTCCAGGAAGTAAGAGATTTTGGTGACCTTGGCCTCACACATAAATGGACACCAGCCTCCTCCACTGATGCAAAGGCTGGAGGATGACATCAGATTGGGAACATGCCTAAAATAGAACAAATACATGAACATGAAATGCCTTTTTCAGACCTAGCCCTAAGCTGCTTATTTAGATGAGTTGTTTGTTATGTAAAATAGACTGCTCTTTGCATTACCACCATGGTGATATATATATATCTTATAGAAGATGGCGCTTCCTGCAGAGGAAATGCTGGAACCCACAGGAAAGGACTTACTGGGGATTCATGTTATGAGTATCGCTGATGAAGCCGTCTTCTACAACAAGATGAAGAGAGCTCAGACTGGGAAGAAACTGAAGAAAAGGGGAGTGAAGAAAAGAAAGAAAAAGCTGACAAAAGAAACCGGGCATAGTAAAATGTACTGAGATTTATCTGGTTTCTCACTAAGTATTTATAATGACAATTTACCTCTTCATTGAAAGTTCTCTGTGTCGCATCAGTAAGCATAGGGCGCTCACTCGTCTGTTCCCTTCATGCATTACATCCATCTCCTCAGATATAACAGAGCTCATAATGTAACATAAACAGAATAGTTCTGTCACAATAACACTTCTACAGGTGAAATATGAGTTTGCATTTCCAAATGCCAGAGGAGTGAAGGAGCTAACCGAGAGACAGAGCTTACATTTAACTATGAAATGCTTGTAAAGTGAAAATACAAGAATCTAAACTGTTGTAGTGTTCTAAGTGGCCAATTAACTTAAAGGAATACTGTAGGGGGTCGGGGGAAAATGAGTTGAACTTACCCGGGGCTTCTAATGGTCCTCTGCAGACATTCTGTGCCCGTGCAGCCACTCACCGATGCTCCGGCCCCGCCTCCGGTTCACTTCTGAAATTTCAGACTTTAAAGTCTGAAAACCAATGCGCCTGCATGGCCGTGTTTTCGCTCCCGCTGATGTCACCAGGAGTGTACTGTGCAGACAATGACCATACTGGGCCTGCGCAGTACAATCCTGGTGACATCAGCGGGAGCGAGGACACGGCAACGCAGGCGCAGTGGTTTTCAGACTTTAAAGTCTGAAATTCCAGAAGTGAACCGTATCTCATAGGAAGTAATGGCCACCTGTTTATAGACCCACCCCTGCGGAGCTGTGATACTACTTCCCCCCCAATCCCCTGAAGGTTTAGTATTGAGTATTGGCCAAGTATTAAAGGTTTAACTATTTGCTAACAGGGTGACTATTCTACATGGGGTGTTGCTGGCCTTTAAAAGTCACTTTTAAAGCGGACATGAACTCAGAACTTCCTCTCTGCTCTAAAAGATAAGCTAAACAACAGAATAATAACCTTTTTAAAGAAAAACATTTCTTTGTTACAGCTGATACAACTCCTGCAGTGTGTCTACTTCCTGCTTTCATGGCAGCAGACATAGGGTTAAGATCCTGGGTCTACAAATTAGCTGCTCAGCTAAGACAGCCAGCTGACACAGCAGAGAGATCACATTACACTTGTGATTAGTCACAGATGAGAAGGAATTAGACAGGCTAAACTCTCTAAATACATACAGGGTACATTTCTCTCTGTTTTCCTACTGTCCTGTGCAAGAGTTCAGGTCCATTTTAAGGAAACAGGAAAAGGTGGAATTTCACGTTAAAGCAGTTTTTTTTTTTAAAGTTTTTTTAATTGTTCTTAATGACTACTGATAGTGGGCTGAGGTCTGTCAGCTAGCATCTATGTGGTTGGTTCTTACTAGAGATGGTCAATGAGGTGTTACTAATTCTAATCCTCCATGGAAATTGTATGCAGTGGGGAAGTGGGCTAATTACAACTGGCAGAAAGTTCAATTGATTGGCACAGCCGAAGCTGCATGCATTTTGCATGGAAGGCTGAATTATTAGCATCTCATTGACTATCCCTAGCTCTTACTACCCACAATGCTCTGCACATTAGTATGATAAACTCAGGGATTATCATATACAGGAACCCTGAAGTGAGTGGGATACGGAGGCTGCCATATTTGTTTCATTTTAAACAATATCAGTTGCCTGGCAGTTCTGCTGATTTTTTATTTTTTTGACTGTGGTAGTGTCCTGAAACACCTGAAACAAGTATGCAGCTAATCTAGTCAGATTTGAGTCAGAGCACCTGATCTGCATGCTTGTTTAGGGTATGTGTCGTAGACCTAGTTCACACGAGGTCCGGAAACGTATCCGTGGCTCTGTTTGTCAGCCCGGATCAAAACCGGAGCCGCGGATAGCAATTTTAAAAATATCAGCCGTCTTCTCCCAAGAAAAAAACGGAACCATCTGCATTTTCGGGGACCCGTTTTCAAAACCTGAACGGACGCTCCGGATTTGCTGCATTTTCACGGACCATGGATACACGGAGGGATAGAGAAAAGCAATGGGAAAACGGATCCCCCTCTACACAGGCAGTTTTGGACACAGAATCGGATCAGTTTCTGTGTCACAGCATCGAGCGGTGGAGCGCAAGGTAGTAAGTTCCCCGCTCATCGCCTGCTACATTATATCGATTTTTTAATTATTTTTAAATTATTGAAACTAGCTGGAGGAGGAGCGGGGAAGGGGGGACCCAGGTGAGGGAGGGGGACGACGACGACGAAGACCCCCCCCCCCCCCCCCGCTGCCCGCTTCCTGCCTGCTCTCCCCTTCAGCATGGCGGCCCCACCATGCTTGCAAGGTAACATCCTTGCAAAAAAAGCCATTATTCTCAAAACGGAGAAAAAAAAATTGTTTACAAAAACGGATCCGTTTTAAATGTATCCATTCTGCAGGGGACAAGTGTGGACCTAACCTAACAGTATTATAGGCAGTGGATCAGCAGCACAGCCAGGCAATTGACATTGTTTAAAAGGAAATAAATATGTCAGCCTCCATATCCCTCTCACTTAAGGTGTGCTTTAAAGCATGAACTGTGTGATGCTATTTAATTTGCACAAATTTCATTTGAATTGTGTTTTAATATGAGTAATAATATCCATGTACTGTAAAATGTTTGAAGCTAATTTATGTGTGATAAATTTTACAAAGCCCTTTTTGAAGACTTTTCCTATTCAGGTTGTGAGACTCCTGAGTCCTGACACGAACATAGCTCATTACTCTATTTCCTTGCACCTTATCTAGGGATTGTTATGCAGTAGAATCCCTTTAAGTAAACTCCAAGGGACCAGGAAAAGTAGTTTACTATAGCAGAAGTTTATGTTATCAGAATTGGTCATACATTATATATTTATACAGACACATTTGCTGGGACCTAAGGAAGGAGTTTACTATATCCAGAGGTTTACTATATCAGAGTTTACTATAACAAGATTCTACTGTATCCTTTAAAGTGAACCAGAGACGAAGCATCCTCATGTATTTTACCATATAGTGGGAACATTAGAGAAAACACCTACCCTGCTCTCTGCTTCATTATTTACTGTGCAGATTGCTTCTTTCAGCCCAGATAAAATCCCGAGCATTCAGTCTGGCTTTCCTATAATGACTCAGCTATAATTATTCCTGAGCAGAGCCACAAGGGGGCAGGCTTGGGCTTGAAAAGACAGCACAGAAGACAGACTCAGCTATAAAGATTCCTGAACAAAGCCAGACTGAATGCTCAGGCGGAGATTTTATCAGGGCTGCTAAGAAGCAATCTGAACAGTAAATAATGAAACAGAGAGCAGGGTAGGTGTTTTCTCTAATGTTCCCACTGATATATATGGTAAAATACATGAGGGTGCTTTGTCTCTGGTTCCCTTTAACCACTTCAGGATTCTGCGTACGCTTAAGTACGCCCCTGAATCCTGAAGTGGTTTCCATGGACGAGCGGCCGTTCCATGTCAGTTCACGGAGGGTGTCTCCGTGAACACCCTGCGAGCCTCCGATCGCGGCTCGCAGGGTAAATGTAAACACACGGGGAAGATCTTCCCCGGTGTTTACATATATACGGCGCTGCTGCGCAGCAGCTCCGTAGAGGAGATCGGCGATCCCCGGCCTCTGATTGGCCGGGGATTGCCGGCATCTGATAGGCTAAAGCCTATCCCATCAGGCGCAGGACGGAAATCCGTCCTGCGCCGCTCACAGGGGGAGGGAGAGGGAGGGAAGGGGAAGGAGGCCAGGAAGCGCTGCGGAGGGGGGCTTTGAAGAGCCCCCCCCTGCAAGCGCAAGCAGCCGGCGGCGATCAGACCCCCCCAGCAGGACATCCCCCTAGTGGGGAAAAAAGGGGGGAAGTCTGATCGGCCTGGCTGCTAGCTGATTGGTGCTGCGGGCTGGAGAGCCCACGCAGCACCGATCAGCAAAACCACCCGGAACCCGGAAGTGGTTAAAGTAAAATTGAAGGGAGGAAAAATAAAAAGTCTGATATCTATGGAGAAGGAAGACTCTGGATCCATAGGTGAGTATCTACTTTTTTACCACTACAGATTTGCTTTTTTAAATAAAGGCAAGGGGTAATCCACTGACGTAAAAATGTTTGTTATTTAGGTGATACACAACTTCTTTTCGGGGTGTACTAAAGTCAAAGGGAGACATCTAAACATGCCGTGTATTACCTAAACATGCTGTGTATACTAGCTAAGCAAAGTTTATCCACCAGTGGAGTGTCTCCTCGGCTACAAGAAGATGGCTTGGTGACCCACCTGAGGAATTTTCACCAGCATCCAGCCCATTTTGGTCTGCTTGGGGACCACAAAAGGTTATTGATGCATTGTATTGATAAAATCTTTGCTATAGGATAGATACTTGTATACTGTGTAATATATACAGCAATCTCTGCGTAAAGCGATTTTGTGAGCATTTTGCGTTTTTCCTATACCTTCCAATTGTAGCAAAATCGCCTCAAAATGGTACAGGCAGCGCTTTGCTAAGCGGAAAGCAGACGAAACGCGCTGATATGAACTATCCCATTAGGATTCATTTCACAAGTGATTTTAGGGCTTTTTTTAATCGCCGGAGCTCAAAAAAACACAAAACGCCCTAGGTGTGAACGAGCCCTTATTGTTATTAGACGCATACAGCCAAGCGGTTTCCTTAGACAAATATTTTGAATAGGAGGGGTCAATCTTAGAAGCCACTTCTAAAATGTGAGTATCATAAGATGCCACCTTCTCAGGATATCAGGTCATCAAGTGCCTGCCCTGCCCCTGTACATCATCAGCTTTGTTTTTGTGAAATAAAAACGTCTTGTGTACAGCATTAGGCCTCGTTCACATCAGGGCCGTTTCTGTGCGCTTCTCACAGCACATTGCCCTGTGCGTTCAGCAAGGTATCGATTTTCCCATGTAATTAAATGTGCCTGGTTCACATTCATGTGCTGCGCTACAAAAACGTAGGGTTGCATGCATTTCTGTGCGTTGAGTTGTAAAGTGCACAACAATGTAAGTGAATGGGTCAGCTTTTTTAGCGCGTACAAGCGCATAGAAGCACATGCATTTTTTACCCTTAATTGAAAAAAAAATACATTTTCATATGAAAATAAAGCTTTATTGACAACTGCTACTGCTAAAATAATCAAAATATGCTTAAAAAATCCAAAATGAGCTAATGCTAAGCAGTGACATCCATTGCCAATGGAGTTGTTCAAATGTGTTCTCTGGAGTAAAGAACTAAGGCTGCGTCCCAACAGGTATGCTGCCGGACCGTTTCCTGGAGCGAGAGGCAGTGCACTAATGGACATGTAGAACTATGGGCACATTTACACAGTCCTTTTACACAGGATACTGTATTATCATCCCATGCATTTCACCAGCTGGCAGTCTGATGGATGAACCTGGGTTTGGCAGATAAAGTATCAGGTAGTCCTATAATACTGGTAATTACTTTTGGACTATGGTGAATGGTCCTGATCAAGGTGGAGGAGGAAGACCGAAGGGGAAGGCAGTACATAGACTTGGACTTGGTGATTGAAGGGTGGGGAGGGAGGTGACTTCCACCACTATGTCAGCAGCAGCCACTATGCCAGCAGCAGTAACAGCCATGCAGCAGCCGCTACCATGTCAGCAGCAGTAGCAGCCGCCACTATGCCAACAGCAGCACATGCTATGCCATTGAATAGCAGCTGCCACTATACCAGCAGCAGTATGCTTGCACACTGAAGGGCACTACACACATGGTCAGTATATGGTTTATTTCCAATGGATTTTTTTTTTTTCTACAAAATATAATAGGCATAGTGAACCGAGGGGCAATCAGCAAACATTGTGTTTATTTTTGCTAGTTCAGCCCCTGAGCTCAAGAATGGTGATGCAGCTCTTGGTCAAAATGTTTAGACACTCCTGCACTACAGGGTCACTTTTAAGCCAGCTTTGCTAGTTCAAACGGGAGAATATCTAAACTTACAACTGATACAGTATATGAGATTTTCCAATTTGAGCCTAACTTATGGTTATATATTGACCTCTAGTGGTCAAATAATAGAATACATTATGTGGAATAATACTGTATTTACCTTGGTGTTTGAATTGGGAAGCGTATAAACGGAATATCTGCACTGATAGCATGTTTAACTTTTCAAACCACACTTAATGCTTCAGCGGTTGGATACAGATTTAAAGGGTCGCATATGTGGAAGCGTTTGGGTAGAGGATTTTCGAAAGAAGAGAGAGGAACAGTATGTCCAGTGCTTTGGTTGTTGAGGCTGTTATTTTCTTCTTTTGCTAAAGTTAACCTGAGGTGTAAGTGATATGGAGGATGCCAAATGTATTTCCTTTTAAACAATATCAGTTGCCTGGCAGTCCTAGTACAATCAAATTGCATAGGGAGCCAAGGGATATGCAAATTACAAAGAATTTATTAAATATATCCAAATATTAAGGAAAGGTGGGGAGAAAGGCTGCGCATCCCTAAACCCCACCTTTCCTTAACTTTGTATTTATGTAACTGTCAGGTTAGCTGCTCCCAGCCCCTCCTCCTGAGTTTCCTATTTGCATGATAAGTAGTAGCAGATTTGCATATGATTTGCATCTGAATTGAATGTGAAGTGTGCAGAAAATCTATTTAGGTGCTGCACACTGAGCTGGTGGTCATTTCAGATGCAGCCTTAGTGGTATGCGCTGGCGTTCTCCTCGATATCCAAATATTAGCTTTAATATATATATGCCCCTTTATGCAACCCCTTTAAAGATTTAGTGGATAGAATTAATAAGATTATATGGGGGAACTTGGATGGTGTATTATTGGAAAGGAAAATGAAATTCTTGAAAGGTGATGTATATACAGTTCCACTTTTACATTTTACCAAAAACCCATAAAAATTTAAATACCCTCCCTGGACATCCTATCCTGTCAGGCAATACAGGCCCCCTGGAGAAGACCGCACAGTTTGTCGAATTTAAAATCAGATATTGTACGAAGATTTCCTTCGTTTGTTATGGACACTAAAGCAGTCCTTGCAGAGATTGAGGGTATGCGAATTGAGGAGAACTGGCTTCTGGTTGGGTTGGATGTTGAATCACTTTTCACATCCATACCCAACCAGAAAAGCTTAGAGGCATTGGGTTTTTATTTGTATCAAAAATATGAGGATCAACCTGAGCATGCTGAATTTATTTTAGATCTCATGAAAATGATCTTGGAAAATAACTTTTTTGAATTTAAGGGCAAGCTTTATCGCCAAAAGAAGGGTGTGGTCATGGGAGCGGCGTGCTCCCCGTCCTACGCGTGCCTCCACCTAGGATTTTGGGATGAGATGGAGGTGAGGGGCATGCATGGGTACCGGGAGTATGTCGCTTTCTGGCTAAGATTTGTGGATGATGGTTTTGTGGAAAGGGACCGAATTTGAACTTCATCATTTTGTGAGTGAATTGAATAGAAATGATCGAAATATCTATCTTACATATTCTTGGAGCCATCTAGAAATATCCTTTTTGGATTTAATGATACGGAAAACTGGAAATGTTCGGACAACTAGTACATTTAGAAAGGAAAAACATAAAGATAAAGAGACCGGGCACTGTCCTGTTGTTGCAAATTGTTTACTGCTTGCAGCCAGATGACATGCGGTATTGAATATAATCAAAGCATCAAACCTGTCAGGTGTCTTGCATCATAATTTCATAGATACATCCAGTGAGGCTTGCGGGGGGGTGTGGTGACCAGGGGGTGATGGATGTGCACGGATACGCACGTGAGCAAGCGCTACAGAGCGCGAAACGGCTGTTGTGCACATCCATCACCCCCTGGTCACCACACCCCCCCGCAAGCCTCACTGGATGTATCTATGAAATTATGATGCAAGACACATGACAGGTTTGATGCTTTGATTATATTCAATACCGCATGTCATCTGGCTGCAAGCAGTAAACAATTTGCAACAACAGGACAGTGCCCGGTCTCTTTATCTTTATGTTTTTCATTACAATGGGAACTTTTTTCTGTCTCTTCTAACTGTGAGCACGTCACTGTGCATAACATGTTTATGCGGCCGGAAAAGTGAGGACTTGTATATTTTACACCTGAGTAGGTGTTGCTCACCCTCATTCTCTGCCGGGTGCCCAGCCTCCATCCTTCCTTTTCTTTTTCCACATTTAGAAAGGATACAGCAGGAAATACCCTCCTGTCAGCAAAAAGCGCTCACTTGCCATCTCAAAAATGGGTGGTCCCAACAGGACAATGCATGCGATTACGCAGAAACTGTAGCGATACTGAAGACTATAAAAAAGAAGCAGATGGCTTGAGAGAGAGGTTGCTGTCGAGAGGATATCCTAAACATATTGTGAATAAACCCTATTACAAAGCATTTTCAAAAAGAAGGTCTGACCTATTGACATGTGGATCAGCACATTCAACAGATGGGGACGTAACTAGAATAGTGACTACGTATGGATCACATTATAATGAGATAAGAGATATATCAACTAAACACTTGGGCAGAGATCCAGTCATCAAAAATATTGTAGGTGATTATCCCCATATGACAGCAAGGAGAGGTACAAATGTATCTGATATATTGGTCAGAAGTGAATTTTGTGAAAAAGAAAAAATAGGGATAGTAAATGAAAAGGAATGTTTTGCTGCTACGACTGCTTGATGTGCCCCTATATGCAAGAGGGAGATCAAGAATTGCATAGATTGCGCTACTGAGAAAGTGACTTATCAATTGCAATGTACATGTAATAACATTTATATAGGAAAAACATATAGACCATTGAGAACTAGAATACAGGAACATGTTAATAATATTAAAGCTAAATGCGAAAAAAAAGTCCTGTTGCGATGCATTTTAAAAATGTCCATAACTCTGATCCTAAATATTTAAGAGCAATATGCACATATAAGTTGAATATCAGACGGGGTGACTTTGATGAACAATTATTGAAAAAAGAATCCTTATGGATATATAAATGCAATTCAATGCAACTGTATGGGCTAAATAGTGACATGAATTTGAAAGTGTTTCTATAGGCATTACTTAGCCTGCATTCTGAAAAAGGCCCACAAGATGGAGCCCTCAACAGCTCTTAGCTGTTATACGCAATACTTGTAACATAAGTGGACTGTCCGCACTGGAGTATAAAGGCAGGAGGCGGGCATGTCTACGTCATCATGTCTGAAGAAGCCAATTGGGCGAAATGCGTCACGTGAGTGTGCGTCATCATGCTGGTCCTCCCGTGCCTCCGCTCTCTTCCCCACTAGCCTGTGTACCCAGACGGCGCTGTTGTGCGAAAATCAAAAGGACATCACCGCTTGGATGAACCGTGGGGTATCCTGGTAGTGGCCATCAATACGCAGGCTACGTGAGTACTGGCTCTGCCGGCTGCATTAATAATAAGTGCATATGATTCGAGCTGTGCTCGTGCTGATGCATACAGTGCTGTGCTTTCTGGAGAGCATCGTGGAAAACCTGGCCGGCAATATCAGTCTCTTTGATGCTTTGGCTGCGAGGTTGTGTATATATATACACGTAATGAGAGCGTATTTCATTTGAAAGAGGCGTGCTGTAATGGCACACGGGATGGATTGAAGAGCTAACATTAATGACCAATATAGTAAATGCAATAGGATTGCCTTAAAAAAAGGGGCCCGAAGAAAGTATACCGGTAACTTGTACACCTATATATAGCTACTGGGTTAAACCTATTGTAGTATTGCTATATTAGAAGAGTTTTCATTGATTTTAAATGTGTGATTGCAGCTAATATTTGGATATATTTAATAAATTCTTTGTAATTTGCATATACCTTTGCTCCCTATGCAATTTGATTGTACAAAGTGTTTAAGATCATTATAGGTGAGACGGTGTTAATTAGTGGGAAGGTTGATATCCTCAAAAATTAGTTTTGCCTGGCAGTCCTGCTGGTCTATTAGGCTGCAGTAGTGTCTGAATTACACTACAAACAGGCATGCAGCTAATCTTGCCAGTTCTAACAATATTGTCAGAACACCTGACCTGCTGCATTCTTGTTCAGGGTCTATGGCTGTAAGTATTAGAGGTAGAGGATCAGCAGGACAGCCAGGCAACTGGTATTACTTAAAAGGAAATAAAAATGGCAGCCTCCATATCAATCTGACCTTGGGTTGACCTTGTGGGGTTTTTATGTTGTGAACATTCTACCTGCCGCTTCTTAGATCTGGACATCCAAGAACATTTACTGGATTTTAACTTTAAAAGAATAAATTAGCTAATTTTTGCATAGCACTTTCCTCTTGTAGGACCAAACAGACATAAGGAACAACAGCCACTCAGAGCATCACTGTCTACCGCTGGCATAAACTAGGGTCATTTTCTTAGGGGGAAGCCAGTCTGCCTTTAGTATGTTTTTGTTTCTAGTGCGGTAAATATGTCTGACTGAGCCTTTCTCGCAGTGAGGGGAGGGTGATAACCACTATGCCTCCATGCTGCCTGAAGAGAATAACTATTTTCCCTTCCTTCAGTAGGTAGGTGATATTTTTAACGCAGAGAGTTCCTGTGATTAGGCAGAAGATGCTGTTGGCCATAAGCTACCTACAGTATATCTGTTATGCCGCTTATGAGTTAGTTCAAGCACCCCACTTAAACCACATTCTCTGTTGTTTCTTTTGTCTCCTCAAGTTCACAGTTTGGAAGTCTGTGATGCATCCTGGCATGGTGGTGCCTCATCAAGCACTTAAAGAGAATCTTTAACTGAGGATTGAAATTCATCCCAATCAGTAGTTGATACCCCCTTTCCCACAAGAAATCTTTACCTTTTCTCGAGTAGATCAGCTAAAGCAGTCATGCCCAACCTACGGCCTGCCGGCAATTTGCGGCCCGCAAAGCCGGATTTTGTGGCCCGTGGAGGATTAGGGAACTGCGTCATAGGACGGTAAACAAGCGTACTCACGTCCACAATGTGACACGAGTACGCTTGCAACCATAGGAGGGTAAACAAGCGTGCTCGCGCTGTGATAGAGACCCTTGCCCATTGGTTGCTGGCTTGCTGCAGGAACCTCTCTCCGTAGGAATCAGCCTTATTCCTATTGGAGGGAGGTTCCCGCAGCAACCAATGGTTGAGAGGGCAGGACGGTACCAAATTACAATCTGCTGTCGGGCTCTCCTCTCCCTGACACTTTGCCGCGCTTGCCTCACTGTCTCTTTGCCGCTCAGGCCTCAATGTCTTTGATCTGAGCCCTCACTGTACTTTCTGCACAGCCAACCTGTGAACAACTTTTTTAGGCCCCAGAGACTGTGCTCCGTGCCGAACTTCACCTGCACCTCGACCACGGCAACTAATTGAGACCCTGGCTTATGGCTGAATACTAGGTCGCAACTCTCATAGCACTTGTGCTGGACACGGGGATCATCCTGAAAGCTGCAGGTTAAAGCACTAATCCCTGATCTCAATAAATGGACTAGAAAGACTTAACTCCTTTTGCTGCAAAACACAAGCACATAGAAACCTGTAACCACCAAAGTTGTTAAAACAGGATATTTGTTAACCAACTGCAGACATTTGCATTACACCAGGTGTTTCTTTGTTCTGGAACTTCTTTGGACTGGTCTTTATGCTAACCTATGACATGGAGTCTGTGCTTCCACTCTCTTGGCACAAGGGTACTTAGCAGTGCCAAGTGTGAATTGCTCCCTACTTCACCCCTCCCTTCCATCCTCCCCACTTTACCGGGTGTGCGCTGCAGCAGTGGAGACAATCAGTCACTGTCCGTCCACTCTCACTGTAGTCACTGATTGGATTGAGAATCCACTGTAATATCTATTTTGACTTAGACCACAGTGTAGCCATTGACACAGATACAAGTCTGACTACTCTGTGACCACTGGCAGGACTGGGTGTGTACTCTGGTTTACTCTGATAACCCTTTTATCCCTGTTTAGGGCAGGAATTTAATTGTTACTATTATGGGTTCCAGCGAGAGACTGAATAGCAGGGGTGTTGCTAGCCCTAAAGGTCAGTGACACGTTCCCCGGATCTATTCTGGGGTGCCGCGGATGTCCCCCAGGCAGAGTCAGCTGTGGTGCCTCAATGGCGGGCATGCTGGGAGCTGTGGTGCATCAATCGGGGGTATGTTGGGTGCTTTGGTGCCTCTATGTCGGCATACAGGGTGCTGTGGTGCCATGCTGGGCACTGTGATGCCTTTATGGGTGCGAGCTGTGGTACTTCAATGAGGCATACTGGGTGTTGTGGTGCCTAAATGGGGAGGCCTGTGGGAGCATGGGAGGGGTCCACTAGAGGATCAGGGAATGCTATGCGGGAACTGCCAGATAATCAGGCAGCAGGCCAGCCCAACCAGCAGAAAGCCAGACTAGCCAGCCCAGAAGCCAGGTATCTCTGCCTAGTTATGTTTAAGTGACACTGCCTTTTATGTGGTATACTGCATTTTTTTGGGGAGGGGGGGGGTTGTATTAATGGAGAGGGGGCTTCATCCAACATTTTGCTGGGCAGGCCTATGTAGACCACTGTGCCCAAAAGTGCCCGGGATCTTTTCTGGTCCTAGCAACGCCTCTGTTGAATAGTATGGGCGAGAGTTGACATTTTCTGCGGAACCGTTGGATTTGTACAGAAGTGAAGTGAGAGATAACTAGATTGGTAAAAAAAGCTATACAGAGAATATTAATATAGTTCACGAATTTCCCTTTAAAGGACTTACGAGGTGATGATATTAATCTATTTTTACTCACCTGGGGCGTCTTCCAGTTCCTAGAAGCCATTTCAGTCCCTCGAAAGCAGCTCTGGTCGGTGTCCCACTTGCCACCCGTAAAGATCGAGGTCCACACTTCTCCGCATCCACAAGCTCTGCCATGTACTGCACTTATGCTATACTGCTACTACTGAATACCTTAATAATTCATTTTACGTAAACCCAGAAGACATTGTCAAAAGCTTTTTTCGCTATAGCCAGCAAGTCTGGGGGTTGGTCTGCAATGGAAGCAGTGTGTATAGATCCAATAGCTTTCCTACCGTAATATCCTTAGTACTGGATTTCCCTTTGACTGCTTGTTCAGGCTACAAAAGTTGTCATAATAATAATTGGGGACAGATAATATTATAGAATTTTGGATAAGAGCTAAGATTTTGATTTAGAAGAGCAATTGGCTGAAATGAGCTGAGTTCTTGAGGGTGTTTTCCTTTCTTGTGTGCAAGTACCATAGAGGAGAATCTGCTACATGGGAATAATTTATCGTTTTGTATCATGTAGTTAAAGGTATGAAACAATGTAGAGCTGAAATCTTTATTCAGTATTTTATCAAATGCTGGGTCGAAGCAATCTCTGGATGATAGCTGAAGATTAGTGATGGTCATTGTCATGATATAGCAGCTAGTTATGATGTTGGGGTAATACAGAAGCATATTTTTTATTTTTCTGACTGTATCATATGTGATGTCAGCTACAGCCATTCTGGCTTTGGGGAAAGCTGGGTTTTGTTTGTATGGCAGAATGAAGTACTTTGAGCTTTTGTAGTCAGTTCCTCTGGAAGTTGGATGCTGCTAATTGAATCTCCTGTAGTACATTTGCATTTGAGGGGAAACCATAGCAGACAATCTCAGATGTGATTGTCTGTGTCTGTTTACAGGTAATTACAGGCAAACTGCTACCTGTAACAAAAATACAATCTTTTAATGTATAGACTAGACTATAGTTGCCTGTGGGAATTGTATTTTGAACGAACACAGGATTGCTTTGAAGTCTGCAAAGTGTGACAGGAAAAGCCTTGAAATTCGCATGTCACAGCTAGCCCTGATGTGACAAGGGGCTCGGCAGACTGTGATGTCACAGTCTGGGAAATTGCGTTAGTTGTGGGACTATGGGCCTATAAGAACCTGCACAGGTCCTTCACAACTTGTAGCTCTCTGGAGATAGCAAAGATGCTAGGGCTGCCCGACTACTGGTCGAAAGCGGCGTTCTCCCGCCAATGACGCTCAAATAACGCTGGTGACGTTTATTTTTCCCTGTTTATTTTGGTAAGCAAATAGCCTTGTGTGTATCGTTGTAACTTTTACTTTGTAACTTTTTTACTTCGTTTTTTGTATATATTATTTTCTGCATTGTTCCACTTTTTTTCCTGGAATATTAAATCGTTATTTAATAAGTTTGACTTCTGCTGTACTAAACTAACACTCATAACCTAGAAGAGACTGAAGTGTAACTGTGTATAAGTCCATGCCTGATTGCACGTTTGAGCAACACTACCGTGTAAGATTGTAATTGCATTGTGTGTATGGGGCACTTCTGCGCTCGACAGCAGAGTGGGAAGTCTCGGAGTGGCTGACAGTATTGTTCGGAACGACCTTTAGTGGTTTTGCTTCACTACAGTGTAAGATTGCAATTGTGCGTGTGTGTGGGGCGTTTGTCATATGTTGGCCTAAAGTGCGCAGCTGACCCAACGTACGAAAACGTCAGTGCGAGTAACTCGACAGCAGAGTGGAAGTATCTAGCAACAGCTAGTGGTGGCAGTGAGAAGTGTTCTGAGGGGTCACAGCCTGCTTCCCCTCTCGATCTGGTCAAACCCGCAGTCGGGAACCGTATACACAGGCGTGCCGTGGGTCGGTTCCTGACATAATTGGCTGGCAGCGGTGGGATTGTTTAGTACATTAGTACGCAGTTTATCTCGCTATTCTGAGTACTAAAGGCTGGAAGCTGTTAGAAGCGACTAGCCTACAGAAGTCTACTCAGTGCAGAATCTATATACTTTTTTTTTTGGTATTTTGCTTTACCTCTCCCTTTTTCTCTTTATTTTGCAACACGATGGATCAGAAAGCAACCAGCTATGCAAGACAAAGCAAAGAAATACTACTCAACCTGTGTGAGCACAAAGGCATCAAGACAGCGAGCGGCCAGACTAAGGAGCAGTTAGTTCGTGCCCTCGAGGAGAATGATGAGGCAGAGCAAGCCCGTGCTCCACCGCCAGCGGATGCAGCTCACAACACGTCAGAGGAGGAATCGCTCCCGCCGCAGGATGCGAGTGGAGACGATGTCCTGGATGATCCACCGAACACGGAGATGACATCTCTGGAAGCCGACCTACAGCTACTATGTTCGGCTGATCCCGAACTGCGCCTAAAGCTGATCCTACTGCACCGACAGGCAGAGGAAGAAAGAGCTGAATGGCGACGTCAGGCTGAGAGTGAAAGACCTCACCAGGAAAGGTACAAAGGATCCGGGCACCATCAATTGCAAACACCACGCTTTATTTCATCCCCACCAATAGACAGATACAGGTGTAGAGGGCTGATCTGACAGCTGTTTCGCAAGCAAACACGCTTGCTTCCTCAGAGACAACAAGCCCCTTGTGAAATGACACATTATATACAATAATACCAAACATAATTGCATGGAGTATGAGAACTATTTTTTGTAATTTCAAAGCGTTATCAAGCTGTTGAGTTCGCCAGAATTTCATAAAGTCCTGATTATCCTGGTATTCTATGGCCTCACTATATTTCCTGAAGCCTCTAGCTGCAATTTGTTTGTCATCGTAACGTTTCAGGGTGGCTACTGTCCAAAATAGTTGAACCTCTTTCTCGGACAGTTTACGTACTTTTTGTTCCACCACCTTCACAGCCAGCGCTTTACTTGACGCTGATCCTTGCACCGTATCCGTCAAGAATGTTTGCCAATCACTCCTCCCTTCCTGGACAATGGTGATACCTGTTGGAGTCTCAATCGCAGACGTTCCAGGTCTTTCTTCCTTTGATGTCCCAGGGTTCTGCATCTGTGCTCTGATTCCACGAAAAAATGTATGTAAACAAAGGTAGAAGAAGTGGACAGAATCGGCACTAGTTGCTGCTGGCAAACACGTGGGGGTAGGTGGTTAGTTTGATGTGCCTCTGGACAGTAGATTCAACACATCACCAGGAAAGGTACAAAGGATCCGGGCACCATCAATTGCAAACACCACGCTTTATTTCATCCCCACCAATAGACAGATACAGGTGTAGAGGGCTGATCTGACAGCTCGGGGCAATCTATCGGATGGATACATGCCCGGTAACCAGCTGACAGGACGGTACGGTGAGTAGACCAGCCCCCTACTTCTGGGCGCCGCCTCTACTCCATGCAATTATGTTTGGTATTATTGTATATAATGTGTCATTTCACGAGGGGCTTGTTGTCTCTGAGGAAGCAAGCGTGTTTGCTTGCGAAACAGCTGTCAGATCAGCCCTCTACACCTGTATCTGTCTATTGGTGGGGATGAAATAAAGCGTGGTGTTTGCCCCAGGCCAGATCTTCCCCTTCAGATGTTTTTAAGACCAAATGTGATGTGGTTTATAATATGTGTAATGTGGGGGCTCCCTCAGCTGCAGTGGTAACCCGCAGCGCTAGCCGGTCTACAGCAGAGGGACTGTTCACTGAAGTGGCAAATGTTGCTGGGTCAGCCACATTCACTTCAGAACCTGGCCCTGAGGGCCCAGGAGCCTCTCCGTCTGCAGCCTTCCTGGCGTGTGTGACAGGCAGCACTGAGCTCTCTGGGGATGTTCGATTTGACAGCAGCCTGGAACAGCTCAGGGGTCTGGCCAGCAGGTCACCAGCTGGGAGGGGCGGGCTGAGAGGGTTCTGGGAAGTTATTACCTCGGAGCTGTCCGAAGTGGAGGAGGCAGACCGGCAGATAATTGTTCCCCAAAGGGACAGAGTGGCTCCTGCCACTATAGAGAGAGTGCGTATAGTGATGGTCGGAACCTTTCCCCAGCTGCAGCACTGTCTCTATGGTCGCGAATTCACGGTCGTCACTGACTCTCATTCCCCTGGTTGGTTATGTCAGGTTGCCAAGGGCAATGACCCATTGCAGCAACCTGACCTAGCTTTCCAGTCGTGTAGCTTGGAGCTAACTGACAGGTGGGGAATCCTCGACAGGATGCTAAGGGGTTACCCCCTCAGGTCAGACTAACGGTGTAGGCGCTGGCAGGATGACCTGGGAGGGACATCTGCCGTGCGCCAATTTAA
This sequence comes from Hyperolius riggenbachi, assembly GCF_040937935.1. NCBI lineage: Eukaryota > Metazoa > Chordata > Amphibia > Anura > Hyperoliidae > Hyperolius > Hyperolius riggenbachi. The sequence continues at coordinate 150,533,032 of NC_090648.1, forward strand.
AGGAGGAGGTCTCATGATATAGCAGCTAGTCAGGATGTTGGTGTAATACAGAAGCATATTTTTCATTTTTCTGACTGTATCATATGTGATGTCAGCTACAGCCATTCTGGCTTTGGGGAAAGCTGGGTTTGTTTGTATGACAGAATGAAGTACTTTGAGCTTTTGTAGTCAGTTCCTCTGGAAGTTGGATGCTGCTAATTGAATCTCCTGTAGTACATTTGCATTTGAGGGGGAACAATAGCAGACAATCTCAGATGTGATTGTCTGTGTCTGTTTACAGGTAATTACAGGCAAACTGCTATCTGTAACCAAAATACAATCTTTTAATGTATAGACTAGACTATCGTTGCCTGTGGGAATTGGATTTTGAACGAACAGAGGATTGCTTTGAAGTCTGCAAAGTGTGACAGGAAAAGCCTTAAAATTCGCATGTCACAGCTAGCCCAGATGTGACAAGGGGCTCGGCAGACTGTGATGTCACAGTCTGGGAAATTGCATTAGTTGTGGGACGTGTACCCTCAGGCCCCAAATGGGCCTATAAGAACCTGCACAGGTCCTTCACAACTTGTAGCTCTCTGGAGATAGCAAAGACGCTAGGGCTGCCCGACTACTGGTCGAAAATGGCGTTTTCCCGCCAATGACGTTCAAACAACGCTGGTAACGTTTATTTTTCCCTGTTTATTTTGGTAAGCAAATAGCCATGTGTGTATCGTTGTAACTTTTACTTTGTAACTTTTTTACTTTGTTATTTGTACATCTTTTGTATATATTATTTTCTGCATTGTTCCACTTTTTTTCCTGGAATATTAAATCGTTATTTAATAAGTTTGACTTCTGCTGTACTAAACTAACACTCATAGCCTAAAAGAGACTGAAGTGTAACTGTTTATAAGTCCATGCCTGATTCTACGTTTGAGCAACACTACCATATAAGATTGTAATTGCATTGTGTGTATGGGGCACTTCTGCGCTCGACAGCAGAGTGGGAAGTCCCGGAGTGGCTGACAGTATTTTTCGGAATGACTGTTAGTGGTTTTACTTCACTACAGTGTAAGATTGCAATTGTGCGTGTGTGTGGGGCGTTTGTCATACGTTGGCCTAAAGCACGCAGCTGACCCAATGTATGAAAACGCCAGTGCGAGTAACTCAACAGCAGAGTGGAAGTGTCTAGCAACAGCTAGTGGTGGCAGAGAGAAGTGTTCTGAGGGGTCACAGCCTTGTTTTAGCTTGACTAAGGATGCTTCTCCTCTCGATCTGGTCAAACCCGCAGTCGGGAACCGTATACACAGGCGTGCCACGGGCCGGTTCCTGACAGTCATGTCTAAGAGAACTCGTGAAAAAGCATGTGACTTATTTGACCAGCTGATGGATTTGCAATGCTCTCATTAGCTGTGATCACATCTTGCTTTAGCATATGATCATGGCTAGCAAATCAGAGACTTCCATATCTATCTCCTGACCAAACTGATCACAAGCTTCTCCGCGTACATTTGAAATCGGCGCCGGTAGACTTGGGCGCAGGATTCAGCCGGTATATGGCTGATCCTACTTCTGCACAAGTCCGGCCCGTATTAATTACTATTCCCCCTCCTGTTCGCCATGGATAGTGAGGGAATGAAATAATTCGGCTTCCAGCAATTGCTGGATGCCGAATTATTGTGTTTTTTAAGCAACTTCAGCTCCGTCTTCTGAGCGCCGCTATAGACTGATTCCCATTACAGTCACTCACTGAGCGCAGCTATAGACTGATTCCCATTACAGTCTATGGCGGCGCTGGCTGCGACCAAATCTAGCAGTGCTGAAAAGCACTGCTCTGGCTTCTCCATGAGTTCTCCTAGACCAGGCATGGGCAAACTTGGCCCTCCAGATGCTAAGGAACTACAAATCACACAAAGCATTTGCCTTTATGAGTCATGACTGTGGCTGTCAGACTCCTGCAATGCATTGTGGGATTTGTAGTTCCTCAACAGCTGGAGGGCCAAGTTTGCCCATGCCTGTCCTAGACATTGCCATCATTACTGAAGATATCTCTGATGGTGAACCACTTCCCATTCTGCGACGTGAGTCTCATGTCCAAATTAGCAAATTAGATTCGTGGACATGAGACTCACATCCAGCACTAAAAACCACCTCAATCGTGTGTGCATGCGTGCGCCCCCTGTTGCTTGTGTACGACCGTGCACGTGCTTATGCACCCATAGCAGCAATCATTCAAATAAAGTAGTAACAGTAAAAAAATAAAAAAGTTAAATGTGTTTAATGTTAAAGTGCGATCAGATGTGATCACTAGGGCAACAGCTCGGTGACCCAGTGCTCTATAGATTCTATGTTGTTGCTTAGCAATGCATCTATACACACTGGGATCCACAAACTGTGTGCCCTGGTGATCACATGCAATCGCTACTAAATCGTTACAGATGCCAGGATGGTGATAATGGTATGCTACATGCCCAACTAGTGATGAAATTTGGCATATATACAGTATTGTTTTAACCAGGACAAGTCAAGTAATGTATTTTGAGGCATTTTAACACTGTGGCACGTCATGTAAAAATTAGAAAGAGTGAAACATGAAAAAAAAATAAAACATTTACGCCTAATTTTCCTTGATCAAATGCCTGCAAAATAAAACCATGCTTTTAAAAAAAATATTTCCTGAAGAAAGTCTATATTGCCATTCCAAAAATAATATATAGACATAGGTAAACAAGTTATTGCTGTATCAGTAGCGGCACAGCGGAAGTGCCAAAATTGTCAGGACTCTTAAAGAGGAGCTGTTAGGTATAGGGTCTCAGAGAAAAAAAACACATGTATCAGTAGCTAAATATTGGCTGTACTTACATTACATATGCATTTCACTATCCATGTTTGGATTTCACAGAATTTTTATATAGTATTTTGCAGAGATTGATGCTCCTGACAGCTCATAGCAGGTTCCATGCTTGACTGTCTTGTATGAAGCCAATTGTGATGTAATATCCTCCCTTACCCTGCTTCCTGATGATTCGACTCAGAAAAAGATCCGGATCAAAGATCCTAATGGTTCATGATCCGGACAACACTACTGTGCAGTGAATATTAATTAGCCATGTGGCTAGGAACAATAGCAGACTCCTGCAGTATACTCTAACTGAACATGTGCCCTGTGAACAGCACATTGATTTTTCAGTGCAGTGAGCTGGGCTGCAAGATACAAGCTGCTGTAACATGAGCCTGTAACTTCTCACTGTGAAAGCAGCCTTAGGGTGGGATAGGGAAATGAAGGGGAGGACCAAGGGAGTGCAGTAGGGAGAAGAAGCAGCCCCAGCATGCTTTGCAGTATCTGTTATGCGGCCTGCTAGCCTCCTTAGGAGCTTGGGAATAAAGAGGATTGCTATTCAGCAAAAATCAAAGTAAGAGAGATTTTTAACTTCAGTATTGCCTTTTTGGCTTCCCTCTAAACTGTTTAACACAGGAGAATAGAGGTTTAAATGAGCTTTTGCAGCCTGACAGTTACTCTTTACAGCAAACCCGAAGTGAAATTTCATTCAGTCCATCCAGCATTTGACTCTAAAACATGGATAGGAAAGCAAACCTGAAGCTAAATTTAAATAAAAAACAAATACCTATGGAGAGGGAAGACTCTGGGTCCTACAGAGCCTTTTTCTGTTTCTCTCCTGGTCCCCTCATTCCAATGCCGTTACCCCTGTTAGCAGTCTTCGACTACGTGAGCGCAACAGTATGTGCAGTATGGATCCACCTGTCTTCGGGAGCACTTGGGCTCTCCCACTCCCGAAGACTTCAGAAGCCTCTAAGGAGACTTTGACCGGCGGTGACAGCACTGGAGCGAACGGACCAGATAAGGAACGGGAAGGCTCTATAGGTCCCAGAGCCTTTGATCTCCATAGGTAAGTATCTGTTTTTTTAAATTAAAATTTAGTTTAAGCTTTGATTTAAGGGGTAAAAACCCAGGAATGTAAGGTTAAGTCGTGTTTTCAGATTTTGGTCTGATATTTTAGGAAACTGGAGGTGTTTAACCTCTTGAGGACCATGGTGGTAAACCCCCCCTAGTGACCAGCCTAATTTTACCATAATTGGCCACTGCAGCTTTAAGGCCAAGCTGCAGGGCCGTATACCTCTGCACACAAGTGATCTCCCCCCCCTTTTCTCCCCATCAACAGAGCTCTCTGTTGGTGAGGTCTGATCGCCCCCCCTGTGTTTATTTATTTTTTTTTATAAATGTTTGTTTGTTTGTTTTTTAATATTTTTTGCCTTTTTCTTTTTTTTTTAAATTCTAAATCCCCTCCCTCCCCCGAGCCGGCCAATCACGGCGATCGGCTGTCATAGGCTTCTGCCTATGAGAGCCGATCGCTCTCTTGTCCCCCATGGGGACAGCCGTGTCACACGGCTGTCCCCAGTGCAGCGCTGCTGCTGATCGCAGCGCTGCACATGTAAATACACGGCGGTTTCGCCGTGTAACAGTCTCCCGAGCGGCGATCGCCGCTCGGAGACTGAAGGCGGAGCTCAGCTCCGCCCACCAAGCGGGAGATGCGCTCACACTTTCCGCCAATTGGCGTTAGCTGGTCCTGGGGCTGCCGCCGCGGCCACCGGTTACAAAACCTATCCATGTTTTAGTGTCAAAAGCTGGATGGACTGTACAAAGCAGTGAAATAATCATTAAATATTTTAGAAATGACTTTGGAGCTATAAGTAGTTTTGCCTGCCGAGTCTTTCAATGTGAGTATAGGATTTGTTTTCTTTTCTTTGTTTATATGTTTGGTAATGTACAAGATTTGCTAGGTGAGCACTCCTCGTTGCTGTTATACTTTTTAGGTGAAATTTTCATGTTTATTTTGGCAAACTATACATTTGTCTCTATACTCTTGATAAGAAGTTTTATTTTGGAGTAGTCTGATATAGGACTGTTTGAAATTGCCCTTAGTTCGGCCAGAGGTTTGTTGTTCTCAGTTCTATTTTTTTTTTTTAACAGTAACAGATAAGTTGTCCTCATACAGTCACCTTAAATGCGTCCCAAAGGAACACTGAGCTTGATACTGAGTTAGTCAGCCAGGAGTTTTTAAGCCAGCTGACAAATTCATGAGAAGTTGATAACTGGTCTGGGAATTGCTCAAAAAAATAATTTGAGGAGTATGAGTTTATCATCAGTTTAATTAGAATGGCAGCATGGTCAGTGTGAAGAATATCACCTATGTTTGCTTGTATAACATCTGGTACTAAGTGTGTGGACACAGTCAATTCATGAAAAAGAGTTATGGCCCCTGAGAAGTAAGTGCCGGGTTTAGTGTGTGCCAAATGTCTCTCAGATCCAGCGAGTCACAGAAGTCCCTAAAGCAGGAAGGTGCATGGCCCCTTGTAATATTGTACGAGGATGTGGTCAGAGTCTCATCCCAGGCCTCATTCATATCTCCAGCAGCTATTACATTGCTGGTACTAGAGAACTGCACAAGCTCATTTCTCAAGAAGTTGAAGAAAGGTTTTGGGCGTACACATTATTTATACTGTAAATAAAGATCTGTATTTTAATTTTCAAAAATATGTACTGCCTTCATTATCTCTTTTTGACTAAATTAATTCAAATATTTTTTTTTAATTAACACTAAAACCTTGCTAGTAGTAGTTATCTCCTATCTAATTTCTAATCAATGTACAATTTTCTTGAATATTTAGATGGGTTTCTTGTAAGAGGGCTATGTCTGTTTGGAGGCTCTTCAGGTATGTGATCAGTGGCGTCACTACAATTCATGCCCCCCCCCCCCAGCAAAACTTTGATGGGGCCCTCCCTGTGTTAACACCCCGTCCCATACATCCCTTAAAGGATTTACGAGGTGAAAATCAGTAAAAAAGTTAAATACCTATTGTGCATTAACATCTTTGGGGGACGCCATCCGCGCCCCCCGGTCCATTCCGGCGCGTCTCTTTTATGCAGCCATGGCTCCTGTGGGGTCCCGACCCGATTCCTCAGGTCGCCTTCACCTGCCTCAATCAACATGTCCGCCGGGTCTTGCCGCGCCTGCGCTGTTCTCATAGTCGCAAGCGTGGCTGCGCAGCTCTGAGTCCACCTCCATCTCTGACCTCGTTCCTAGCGGTTTCGTGGATGTAAAGCACGCAAGACCGCCGGGAACGAGGTCAGAGATGGAGGCCTAAACCTAAGACCCCCCTGGTGGTGCCTAAACCTAAGACCCCCCTGGTGGTGCCTAAACCTAAGACCCCCCTGGTGGTGCCTGAACCTAAGACTCCCCTGATGGTGCCTGAACCTAAGACCCCCCTGGTGGTGCCTAAACCTAAGACCCCCCTGGTGGTGCCTAAACCTAAGACCCCCCCTGGTGGTGCCTGAACCTAAGACTCCCCTGATGGTGCCTGAACCTAAGACTCCCCTGATGGTGCCTGAACCTAAGACCCCCCTGGTGGTGCCTAAACCTAAGACCCCCCTGGTGGTGCCTAAACCTAAGACCCCCCTGGTGGTGCCTAAACCTAAGACCCCCCTGGTGGTGCCGGTACCTAAGACCCCCCTGGTGGTGCCTGAACCTAAGACTCCCCTGATGGTGCCTGAACCTAAGACCCCCCTGGTGGTGCCTAAACCTAAGACTCCCCTGGTGGTGCCTAAACCTAAGACCCTCCTTAGTGATCACTGTATTGTGTGTAGAATAATGTTTTAGAAACAGTAAGGGATCAAATATATTACAATTTACGTTATGTACTGATCGCTTTATTTTGTGAATAATAATGTTTTACAAACAGTAAGGGATAACATTTAAAATAACGTTTTATTGAAATAGGAAACGTAAATCATCCCAAGCAGTTATAAAACATTAAAAATCTTCGGGCGCCGTTGGAAAAAGTTATTATTCTCGGGCGCCCTTTTTTCCTGTTCGGCGCCCAGTAAACGATATTTATTATGGGAGTGAATGGCGACGCCCGATTTGTCCACTAGCCTCCTGCGCCCTTTTTTTACTGTTTCCGCCATTTTGGGGCATGGCAGTGCTCATTCACTGTTCTGTGACATGGCAGTTGTCATTCATCCTCCAGTGACATGACAGTGGTGATTCATCATCTTGTGACATGGCAGTGCTGTGTTAACCATTTCTAAAATAACAGTTGCCATTCACACTTGTATATTGCAGTGGGTTTTATCCCTGACCTAACAGTGGTCATTCACCCTTCTGTGATACTACAGTAGTACCTCAGCCTGCCCTGATGCCATGATACTGCATAACCAGTTCCTAAGACAGGGCAGTAGTCAATTAGTCACCTTTTTTGATCACCACTAGGAGTACAAATTGTCCAAAACGATGCTTTGTTTGTACACTTTGTACAACTCTGCTACACACCATTTTAACTGATGGTCATGCAGAATTGTAACACTTACACCTAGCATGCCTCATGTCAGATGTTTCACACTGTATCCACCCAGATTAATTACATTTAGCCACGACTATGACTTAAAGAGCACATACACTTATAGAATTTTCCTGCTAATATCTGGCAGATTCGATCACTGTGACTGAATCTGTTAAAAAAAAAAAATAGATGGCACAAATGGCCCAATCAATCGCCAGACCAATTTCTGGCTGTAATCAAATCTGTTTCTAGCACTGGATAGAAGATATCAATTGGTGGCATGTTGGAGTCAGTAGCCCATAGCGTTGCACCACATGGAACATGCTGAAATATATTAACGTAAATGGGAATCGAATCTAAAAAAAAAAGCCAGATACTTACCTAAGAAGAGGGTAGGCTCTGGGTCCTACAGTGCAGGGCTTTTCAACCTTTCCACTAATTGCACCACTTTTATTGCCTGAAAACTTTCAAGTACCACCAGTGTGCCTGCACAGTAGATTGGATGCAGTCGGGCTTGGCTGTTTCTGCTGGAACCTGAACGGAGAGCAGCTGCTGTGCAAGCGCACACCGATGAGGAGAACTATGGGGCTCCCAGCACTGGATCCCATCTGCTGAGGAGGAAGGGGGCAACCTCTTTAGGATACAAAGGCCTCCCCTTCCCTGAGGTAAGTACCCTCGAGGCACTTTTTTCTTACAAGGTACACTTTAAGAAAAAAAGGCATTTGGGAGGGGAAAAGTAGGAAGCATTTGTTGGTTAAAAAAAAACTACAATTAGATTGCTAGCCTACATATTGTCAGTATTGGCAATCTAGAGGTAGATTGCCAATATAGGTAGCCATACAAGTCCCCCCCCCCCCCACACGCTTAATTATAGGTAGCCTGGCCCCACCACCTGAGAGCTAGGCAGTGACTCACCAGAAAGTTTGGCTCCCTCCTTGCTCACTCCTTGCTCACTCCCTGCTGTGCTGCCCTGCGATATGGTTCACACTTCAGATCATTGGTAAGCCAGTCGCAGTGAAGAGACAGCCAGGCAAGCGGTGCACAGTGACGACGTGTATACTTCAAATGAGCAGTGATGTCACTTTCTGTATCTGCGCCATTACTGTGCACCATTTGCCTGGCTGTCTCCTCCACACTAATTTGAGGTCTGAAGTATGCCGCAGAGAAGCACAGCAAGGAGCGAGGGAGGGGGAGCCAAAATGTATGGAGGCAGGACAGGACCACGACAAGTGGCAGTTGGACAAAAAAGTGGCAGGCAAATCTGGTGTGTACCACCTAGCCAACAGCAAAGTACCACCGGTGGCAAGCGTACCACAGGTGCAAAGCCCTGGTCTAGAGAGATTAGCCTGTCTAATTAGGCCTTATCAACAAGTAAACAGCAAGTGTAAATTAGGGCTGTCAGGTGTGCCACCCTATGCTATAGTTTGGGCTAATATGTAAACACAGGAGGTTAACCCTTTTGTGTTCCTAGGACACCATAAAACTAAACACTGCAGGGTTTTTGTAAGATTTCTGTACGTTGTAACAAAGAAATGTTTTTCTTTAAAGTTATGATGCTGTTACTTACCTCCTTAGAGCAGAGAGGAAGCTCTTAGTTTAGGTCCGCTTCAAAAGCTGACAGAACCAACAGGTTTTGGACTAGTCTATCTCCTCACGATAGAGTCTCAGGGTTTCCCTTTGTTTTTAAAAGCATTTGCTGAACAGTCATTGTTAAGTCTGACTGCCAAAATAGTGTGCGAGTAGGTATGCTGGCTGGTCCTATTTTGGCAGTTAGACTTATCAACTGCCATTTAGGAAATTATTTTAAAACACAAAGAAAACCCTTTGTATCCCCAATGAGGAACTAAACTAGTCCAAAACATGTTAGTTCTGAAAGATTTTAACTGCTTACTTTTTCACTATAGTGGTCCTTTAAAATGGTAATTTGATAACAACCGTGAAGGTCAGGATTTACTGCTGCATTGCTGAGCTTATTTCAGTTATGTGTTAGGCCCAGTGCACACCAAAACTGCTAGCAGATGCGCAAAATGCTAGGTGTTTTTGAGAGCAGATTTCAGGGCTGGTGCACACCGAGCGGCTTTTTCAGCGTTTCTGCAGCCGCTTGCGGCTGCGGATCCGCTTGGTCAATGTATCTCAATGGGGTGGTTCACACCAGAGCGGGAGGCGTTTTGCAGAAACGCATACTCCCGGGGTGAGGCATTTTTTGGATTGTGGATGCGTTTCTGCCTCAATGTTAAGTATAGGAAAAACGCAAACCGCTCTGAAAAACGCCAGTTCAGAGCGGGTTTGCAGGCGTTTTTGTTACAGTAGCTGTTCAGTAACAGCTTTACTGTAACAATACATGAAATCTACTACACCAAAAATGCTTCACAAAAACGCAAAATGCTAGGTGAAACGCTACAGAAAAATAAGAAAAAGCGTTTCAAAATCTGCTAGCATTTTGCGGATCTGCTTGCGGTTTTAGGTGTGCACCAGGCCTCAGAGTGATTCTAGGCATGTTTAGAGACGTTTTCTAAACATGCCTAGCGTTTTTGGGAGCGTTTTTGTGTAGCAGATTACAAATATTGTTACAGTTAAGGTGTTACTGAACAGCTTCTGTAACAAAAACGCCTGGACAATCGCTCTGATCTAGCGTTTTCCAGAGCGGTTTGCGTTTTTCCTATACTTTACATTGAGGCAGAAACGCTTCTGCAAACCACAAACGTGCAGCAGGAGGCACGCTTGCGGTTTGCTGAAAACCTCAAACCGCTGGTGTGCACCATACCATTGAAATACATTAGCCAAGCGTTTTCACAGGCGGATGCGGTTGGCGGATCGCTGCTAAAACCACTCGGTGTGCACTGGGCCTTTCAGACTCTCATGTGCTGTTTTCTGACAATAAACTGCTGCATGCATCTCTGTGCCAACACAGTGCTGTCTCATTTCAATTAATACTGCCATGCAGAGCAACACACGTGCCATACATTTTTGTAAAGAGAAGTAAATGGTTGGCACTCAAAAAAATTGGTACAGACAGATCTGTAATTCATTCTGTAATTAAGATAATCCAAAATTCCAAAGCAACAAAGTACCTCTTTATCAAGAAAAAAAACAGTGCAAGTTAATCTAAAAAACAACTCCACAACAATAAATCGCCATAATGCACAATAAATAAATACATTTGAAGTAGCCCAAGAAAAAGAGGGTCACCATCGTACAGGAACACCAGTACCAAGGTAAGAGAATGTGTGGACTAGTTTCAAAGGTGGCTAAAAGTGCTAGCCCGGAAAGAGAACCACTATGAAAGTTGAAGACAATAAATGCGTCATTAGACTGTGAGAAAGATAGGAAGATAAAAAGCCAACATAGGCTTTTTCCTCCACTCCTTCTCTGCAGTTATCCATATGATAATTACTTTTTTTGTATAGCTCTTTTCTCCTGTCGGACTCAAAGTACTTGCGAGGCAGCCACTACAGCGCACTCAGTAGGCAGTAGCAGTGGGCCCTTTTCCACCTGCAATCGCTAGCGTTCATTTGAAGTAGCCCAAGAAAAAGAGGGTCACCATCGTACAGGAACACCAGTACCAAGGTAAGAGAATGTGTGGACTAGTTTCAAAGGTGGCTAAAAGTGCTAGCCCGGAAAGAGAACCACTATGAAAGTTGAAGACAATAAATGCGTCATTAGACTGTGAGAAAGATAGGAAGATAAAAAGCCAACATAGGCTTTTTCCTCCACTCCTTCTCTGCAGTTATCCATATGATAATTACTTTTTTTGTATAGCTCTTTTCTCCTGTCGGACTCAAAGTACTTGCGAGGCAGCCACTACAGCGCACTCAGTAGGCAGTAGCAGTGGGCCCTTTTCCACCTGCAATCGCTAGCGTTCATGCTGAACGCTAGCGATTGCTGAATCGCAAAACCGGCGATTCCCCCGACGTTTGCGGCCACGATTTTGCTATGCTATGCACTGCATAGCAAAATCGCGGCAATTATCGCTCCGCCGCGCGTTCGCGTTCCCGACAAAAGCGAATCGCGGTAGTGGAAATGACCTACCGCGATTCCTATGTTAAAAAGCAAACCGTAGCGATTGTAAAATTGCTAGCGGTTTGCGGTTTTGCGATTCAGCCAGCGCAAACGCGATGGTGGAAAAGGGCCCTTAAAGTGTCTTGCCCAAAGAACTCCTTACGGAATAGGTGCTGGCTTACTGAATAGGAAGAGCCAAGATTTGAACCCAAATCGTTCGTGATGCAAATCTAGCCCCCAAAACACAAAATGAGGTGGCAAATCAATATCAACATTAAGGACCTCAAGGCATGTGAATGCAAAATAAATAAAATAGGAAAGGAAGAAGGAAACAATTGGAAAAGGATAGTCGAAAAATGGAAGTTGAAAAATGACAGTTGGAAAATAATGGCAGCTGAAAAACAGTTGAAATTTGGCTGTTGGAAAATGACATTTGAGAAATGGCAGTTTAAAAATGACAGTTGAAAAACAACAGTTAAAATTTGGCAGTTGGGAAATGACAGTTAGAAAATGGCAGTTGTAAATTGACAGTTGGAAAATGGCAGTTAAAATTTGACAGTTGGAAAAAGGCAGTTTAAAAATGACAGTTGGAATGTTACAGTTAAAATTTGACAGTTAAAAAATGACAGTTAGAAAATGGCAGTTGGAAAATGGCAGTTGAAAAATGACAGTTGAAAAATGGCAGTTGGAAAATGACAGTTGGAAAATGGCAGTTGAAAAATGACAGTTGGAAAATGGCAGTTGTAAAATGGCAGTTAAAATTTGACAGTTGGAAATGGCAGTTAGAAAATGGCAGTTGGAAAACGACAGTTGGAAAATGGCAGTTAAAAAACAACAGTTGAAAAATGATAGAAAATGGCAGTAGGGAAATGACAATTAGAAAATGGGAGTTGGAAAATGACAGTTAAAATTTAACAGTTGGAGAATGTCAGCTAAAAAAACCACAGTTGGAAAATGACAGTTGGAAAATGGCAGTTAAAATTTGACAGTTGGAAAAAGGCAGTTGAAAAATGACAGTTGGAAAGTTACAGCTAAAATTTGACAGTTAAAAAATGACAGTTAGAAAATGGCAGTTGGAACATAACAGTTGGAAAATGGCAGTTGAAAAATGACAGTTGAAAAATGACAGTTGGTAAATGGCAGGTGAAAAATGACAGTTGGAAAATGGCAGTTGTAAAATGACAGTTAAAATTTGACAGTTGGAAAATGGCAGTTAGAAAATGGCAGTTGAAAAATGGCAGTTGAAAAATGGCAGTTGAAAAATGACAGTTGGAAAATGGCATTGGAAAATGACAGTTGGTAAATGGCAGTTGAAAAATGACAGTTGGAAAATGGCAGTTGAAAAATGACAGTTGGAAAATGGCAGTTGGAAAGTTACAGTTAAAATGTGACAGTTAAAATTTGACAGTTAAAAAATGACAGTTAGAAAATGGCAGTTGGAAAATGACAGTTGGTAAATGGCAGTTGAAAAATGACAGTTGGAAAATGGCAGTTGGAAAATGGCAGTTAAAATTTGACAGTTGGAAAATGGCAGTTAGAAAATGGCAGTTGGAAAATGGCAGTTAAAAAACAACAGTTGAAAAATGATAGTTAGAAAATGGCAGTTGGGAAATGACAGTTAGAAAATGACAGTTGGAAAATGACAGATGGAAAATGGCAGTTGAAAAATGACAGTTAAAATTTGACAGTTGAAAAATGACAGTTAGAAAATGGCAGTTGGAAAATAACAGTTGGAAAATGGCAGTTGAAAAATGACAGTTGGAAAATGGCAGTTGTAAAATAACAGTTAAAATTTGACAGTTGGAAAATGGCAGTTAGAAAAAGGCAGTTGAAAAATGGCAGTTGGAAAATGGCAGTTAAAAAACAACAGTTGAAAAATGATAGTTAGAAAATGGCAGTTGGGAAATGACCGTTAGAAAATGACAGTTGGAAAATGACAGTTGGAAAGTTACAGTTAAAATTTGACAGTTAAAAAATAGCAGTTAGAAAATGGCAGTTGGAAAATGGCAGTTGAAAAATGACAGTTGAAAAAGGGCAGTTAGAAAATGGCAGTTAAAATTTGACAGTTGAAAATGACAGTTAGAATATGGCAGTTAGAAAATGACAGTTGGAAAATGGCAGTTAAAAAACAACAGTTGAAAAATGATAGTTGGTAAATGGCAGTTGAAAAAAAATGACAGTTGTAAAATGGCAGTTGTAAAATCGCAGTTAAAATTTGACAGTTGGAAAATGGCAATTAGAAAATGGAAGTTGGAAAATGGCAGTTAAAAAACAACAGTTGAAAAATGATAGTTAGGAAATGACAGTTGGAAAATGACAGATGGAAAATGGCAGTTGAAAAATGACAGTTGGAAAATGGCAGTTAAAATTTGACAGTTGAAAATGACAGTTAGAATATGGCAGTTAGAAAATGACAGTTGGAAAATGGCAGTTGAAAAATGACAGTTAAAATTTGACAGTTGAAAAATGACAGTTAGAATATGGCAGTTGGAAAATTACAGTTGGAAAATGGCAGTTAAAAAAACAATAGTTGAAAAATGATAGTTAGAAAATGGCAGTTGGAAAATGACCGTTGGAAAATGGCAGTTGAAAAATGACAGTTGGAAAATGACAGTTCAACTTTTAACTGCCATTTTCCAACTGTCATTTTTCAACTGCCATTTTCCAACTGTCAATTTTTAACTGCCATTTTCCAACTGTCATTTTTTCAACTGCCATTTTCCAACTGTCACTTTCCAACTGTCATTTTTCAACTGTCAAATTTTAACTGCCATTTTCCAACTGCCATTTTCCAACTGCCATTTTCCAACTGCCATTTTCCAACTGTCATTTTTTTCAACTGTCATTTTTCAACTGCCATTTTCCAACTGTCACTTTCCAACTGTCATTTTTCAACTGTCATTTTTCAACTGCCATTTTCCAACTGCCATTTTTCAACTGCCATTTTCCAACTGTCGTTTTTCAACTGCCATTTTCCAACTGCCATTTTCTAACTGTCATTTTTCAACAGCCAAATTTCAACTGCCTTATTTAAACTGTAATTTCCCAACTGTCAAATTTCAACTGTTTAAAGGACCACTGCAGTGAAAAAAGTGAGCAGTTGAAGGAGAAATTAAGTGAGAGGCATATTGAGGATGCCATATTTATTTCCTTTTAAGCAATGCCAGTTACCTGGCTATCATGCTGATCCTCTCCCTCTAAGGGCTCGTTTCCACTATAGCGAATCCGCATGCAGGCACCGCATGCGGATTCGCATAGGCAATACAAGTGGATGGGATTGTTTCCACTTGTGCGTCGTGCGGGTGCGTTTTGGCGTGCGGGGGAAATCTGCACGGCAGAGCCGTCAGATTTCGCGTGCGGCAGGAATGCGGGCGAATCGCCTGCAATGCTTTTAATAGGGAAATCGCATGCGGCTTTGTAATGCGGATTTCCCCGCGATTTCGCATGTAAAGCTATGGAGCTTTACACAGGCAGTGACATGGTAAAATTCGCCTGGTTCCTTGCCATCCGAAATCGTGGGGAAATCCGCATGCGGAAACGCATCCGCATGCGATTTCGTCCGTGGTGGAATCCAGGCGATTCCGCACCGCAACAGTGGAAATCAGCCCTAATACTTTTAGCCACAGCTCCTGAACAAGCACATGCAGATCAGCTGTTTCTGACATTATTGTCAGATCTGACAAGATTAGCTGCATGCTTGTTTCTGGTGTGATTCAGACACTTTTGCAGAGACTTAGATCAGCAGGGCTGCCAGTCAACTCATATAAAGGAAATTTTAAAATTTTAGTTTAAAAGGAAATTAATATAGCAGCCACCGTGTTCTTCTCACTTAAATTGCCCTTTAAAGGAGTTTTTTTGCATCCTAAGAATCAAACAAGCTGACATTTACCTGGGGCTTCTATCGGCCCCTTGCAGCCCATGCTCCGTTCCCCGCCGCCGGTCCTGGTGTAATCACACGAGTTATTACACTGCGGCTGTGCAGTAAGCTCCTGATGACGCGAGCAGGTGCTAACATTATTTGTCTGTTTAGACGAATATTAAACCAAGACCAGCGGCGGGAAACGGAGCATCGTAGGAGGACGGCACGGGACATTACAGCTGCAGAGGGCCGATAGAAGCTCCAGGTAAGTGTCAGCTTGTTTGATTGATTTTTAGAATCCCACAGAACCTCTTTAAAGAAGACCTAAACTCAAGCACTGCAGCCAAGGAAAACAAATACTACTGCGCATGCGCACACACCGACAAGGAGAACTTTGGGGCTCCCAGAGCTGGATCCCATCTACTGTGGAGGAAGGGGGAAACTTCTTTAGGATACAAAGGCCTCCCCTTCCCTGAGGTAAGTACCCCCCGGGGCAATTTTTTCTTACAAGTACACTTTAAGAAAAGAAGAGGGCATATGGGAGGGGAAAAGTAGGGGGCATTGGTGGGGAAACTGACTACAATTAGATTGCTGGCCTACATATTGTCAGTATTGGCAATCTGTAGGTAGAGTGCCATTATAGGTAGCCTTGCAAGTTCTTCTCCCCCCTCCCCCGCATACAAATGAACTGCCCGCCGGGAGACTTGGGCGCAGGATACAGCTGGTATACGGTTATTGCTGGAAGCTAAATTGCAGTGTTTTAAAAGCAACTTCAGCACTGTCTTCTGATGGCGCCGAAGTTACTGACTGTGCGCCGGTATAGCTGTAATTCCTGTTTCGGCGTATGATGGCGCCGGCTGTGCCCAAATCTCCTGCACTGTTATTACAGTGCTCGCCCCCCACCCCCGCATAATTATAGGTAGCCTAGTCCCACCATCAGAGAGCTGAGAACTAGGCAGTGACACCACAAAGTTCGGCTCCCCCTTGCTCACTCCTTGCTGTGCTGCCCTGTGGATTAGTTCTAACCTCAGATCATTGGTAAGCCAGCCGCAGAGAAGTGACAGTCAGGCAAACAGTGCGCGGTGACGGCGCGTGTACTTCAAGTACAGGAAGTGAGCAGTGATGTCCCTTTCTGTATCTGCACCATTACTGTGCACCATTTGCCTGGCTGTCTCCTCCACACTAATCTGAGGTCTGAAGTATGCTGCAGAGCAGCACAACAAGGAGCGAGGGAGGAAGAGCCAAACTTTGTGGAGGCATGACAGGACCAGGACAAGTGGCAAGCGGGCAATAAAGTGGCAGGCAAACCTAGTGTGTACCACCTGGCCAACAGCAAAGTACCACTGGTGGTACGCGTACCACATGTTGAAAAGCCTTGCTATAGAGCAGTGATGGCTAACCTTGGCACTCCAGCTGTGACAAAACTACAAATCCCATCATGCCTCTGCCTCCCCGAGTTATGCTTAGAGCTTTCAGAGTATTGCA
The DNA here is from genome assembly GCF_040937935.1 of Hyperolius riggenbachi. Lineage (NCBI taxonomy): Eukaryota > Metazoa > Chordata > Amphibia > Anura > Hyperoliidae > Hyperolius > Hyperolius riggenbachi. The sequence continues at coordinate 150,549,713 of NC_090648.1, forward strand.
ATGCCTCATGGGACTTATAGTTCCACCACAGCTGGAGTGCCAAGGTTAGCCATCACTGCTATAGAGCCTTCCCGCTCCTCTTTCTGTCCCCGTTCCAGTGCTGGCTCCCATGGAGCAGTATTTGACCAATTTGGTAAAATACAGGATCTTCTCAAAAAATTAGCATATTGTGATAAAGTTCATTATTTTCTGTAATGTACTGATAAACTTTAGACTTTCATATATTTTAGATTCATTACACACAACTGAAGTAGTTCAAAGCATTTTATTGTTTTAATATTGATGATTTTGGCGTACAGCTCATGAAAACCCAAAATTCCTATCTCAAAAAATTAGCATATCATGAAAAGGTTCTCTAAACGAGCTATTAACCTAATTATCTGAATCAACTAATTAACTCTAAACACCTGCAAAAGATTCCCGAGGCTTTTAAAAACTCCCAGCCTGGTTCATTACTCAAAACTGCAATTATGGGAAAGACTGCCGACCTGACTGCTGTCCAGAAGGCCATCATTGACACCCTCAAGCAAGAGGGTAAGACACAGAAAGAAATTTCTGAACGAATAGGCTGTTCCCAGAGTGCTGTATCAAGGCACCTCAGTGGGAAGTCTGTGGGAAGGAAAAAGTGTGGCAGAAAACGCTGCACAACGAGAAGAGGTGACCGGACTCTAAGGAAGATTGTAGGGATGGACCGATTCCAGACCTTGGGGACCTGTGGAAGCAGTGGACTGAGTCTGGAGTAGAAACATCCAGAGCCACCGTGTACAGGCATGTACAGGAAATGGGCTACAGGTGCCGCATTCCCCAGATAAAGCCACTTTTGAACCAGAAACAGCGGCAGAAACGCCTGACCTGTACGTGACACTGGACTTCAGGCATTTTGGCATTTCCCTCTCCCCAGTCTTTCTCCAGACTCTGGCACCTTGATTTCCGAATGACGTGCAAATGTTGCATTCATCTGAAAAAAGTACTTTGGACCACTGAGCAACAGTCCAGTGCTGCTTCTCTGTAGCCCAGGTCAGGCGCTTCTGCCGCTGTTTCTGGTTCAAAAGTGGCTTGACCTGGGGAATGTGGCACCTGTAGCCCATTTCCTGCACACACCTGTATACGTGGCTCTGGATGCTTCTACTCCAGACTCAGTCCACTGCTTCCGCAGGTCCTCCAAGGTCTGGAATCGGTCCTTCTCCACAATCTTCCTCAGGATCCGGTCACCTCTTCTCGTTGTGCAGCGTTTTCTGCCACACTTTTTCCTTCCCACAGACTTCCCACTGAGGTGCCTTGATACAGCACTCTGGGAACAGCCTATTCGTTCAGAAATTTCTTTCTGTGTCTTACCCTCTTGCTTGAGAGTGTCAATGATGGCCTTCTGGACAGCAGTCAGGTCGGCAGTCTTACCCATGATTGCGGTTGTGAGTAATGAACCAGGCTGGGAGTTTTAAAAGCCTCAGGAATCTTTTGCAGGTGTTTAGAGTTAATTAGTTGATTCAGATGATTAGGTTAATAGCTCGTTTAGAGAACCTTTTCGTGATATGCTAATTTTTTGAGATAGGAATTTTAGGTTTTCATGAGCTGTATGCCAAAATCTTCAATATTAAAACAATAAAAGGCTTTGACCTACTTCACTTGTGTGTAATGAATCTAAAATATATGAAAGTCTAATGTTTATCAGTACATTACAAAAAATAATGAACTTTATCACAATATGCTAATTTTTTGAGAAGATCCTGTACTGCTCTGATTCCCCTGCCGCTGGGAATTTTGGAAGTGTTCGGGAGCCCGAGTGCTCCCAAAGATGGGCCACTCCATACTGCGCACGCGCGAGCGCTCTCTTTTGCTCACTCACGTATGCGCAGTATAGGGCCTGCCTGTCTTTAGGAGCACTTGGCTCCTGAAGCCTTCCGAAGTCCCCCGCCCAGGAGATTTAAATCGGGGAGCTGTCACTGCAATGAGAGGACCGAGAGAGGAAGGAAGGCACTATAGGATTTAGATTCGATTGCCATTGACTGCCCCCCCCCCTTTAAAGTGTACCTGAGACAGGAAAAAAAAACCTACCTGGGGCTTCCTCCAGCACCCTCCAGGCTGATCGCTCCCTCACTGACCACCACTGCTAGACTGACCGCAATTCGTCCCGAAAATCCTTCACTCGGGTCTAGTCTGTGCTGGCGCAGTCCAGCTGCGTGTGCTCCCCCATCGAGCCCCCACCGCTGTGAGCGTTCTGCGCCTGTCGCAAAGGGTGCATGACAGGGGCGCACATGCAAAGAATGCCCCAGACCAGAGGACCACCAGGGCGAATTGGGGATGATCCAGGCGGCAAAAGAGGACAGCGAGGGAGCGATCAGCCTGGAAGGGGCTGGAGGAAGCCCCAGGTATGTATATAATTCATTTTAAAATCCTCCCATCTCATGTTTACTTTAATGCTTTAAAACAGAATGCTGCAGCTTTTTTCTTACCTCTTGAACAGAAGCGATTTGCACCTTTCACCACTCTGACTCTAGAGCATAAGAGAGATGAGGCTAGAACATAAATAAGGAAAAAGAAATCCTAAGGAAACAGCTATTACTATGATATATTCAGAAACTTTTTGTAGTGTTACTTGCAGTGGAATTGCCTGTTCACAGTCACACCTTTTGTGTGTGTTTTTATTTGACAGATTTCTATGGGTAAACCATTACTTATAGCTCATTCTATGTCATCTTGCCTTTCAGTTTATGACACTCTGTGCTATCAGGATGAAAGACACAGAAAGGAACAGTAGATGGCAGTGTTGTTCTTTAATTCACCATCTGAAGCTGCTAGCAAATTAGCTCAATACATTCTTTCTCAGGATTCTACTTCATGGGCCTTGAGCTTCTCAGTATTAAAAAATTCCAGAGGTGACATCATAATTTGAGGTTAGTTCACGTATTTCACCCTCCAGGAAGCTGCAATAGAGAGCACTCTGTTCACCCAAAGGTGCGGACCTGGATGCCATAGTTGCCGCATCTCTACGGTTCGCAGTTTGGCATTTTAAAATGGGCCCAAGTAATCGACATGTAGTGAAGTGGCAATCAAAGCAAGGCACTCATCCGTGCTGCACCTTTTATGACCGCAGCTTTAGCATTCACAGCGCCTTGCTCTGCAGCTTTGGGACGTTTCCAGAGATGAACATTACACATAAGCCGCTTATTATTTTAAAATACCAGTTTATAATTAGTGGGTCATTGGTTAAGTGATAGCTATTTTTACCCTGTTTTGCCAGCATGTACTGTACGCTGGATATCAATAAGTATATCTGGGTTCACCTTCCAGTGAGTAAATGCTGCATCTTAAAGAGAACCTGTCTCTACAGCAGAGAGCACTGTTGTCTTGCTCTGACCAATGCTTAGAGAATGCAGCTGATCAGTATTTCAGGAAATAGTGATCTCTGCTGCATCAAAATGCCTGTAACCCTTTCAATTACACCACTGCCGTTTTCTGCACTGTAGCTCAGAATTCCAAACAGTCAGTGTGTCCCAAACTGGTTAGCGGTCTAACTGCTTTCTTCTGAACAAGAAACTCTGTCTGCATGGAGTTTTTGTGGTTTTATGCTGTGTGCTCTGGTTTTTATCTTATAACATACAGTACTTGGTTAATAGTGTGACCAGTAGCATTGCTAAGGAGCCGTGGGCCATGTGCAAGTTTTACATTGGGGACCCTTCAAGCACTCCATACATAACAACTGATCTGGAGAACCAAAGCCTGCCAAGGACAGTCAGGGAGTCAGAGAGGTGTAAGTACATATAAAGGTGACCATTACCAGCACACATCCAATGAAGAGCTAATGCTGTGATTGAAGGAGAGCGCCTGGTGGGCCCCTCTGGTCCAGGAGCCTCGATGCGGTCGCAACTTCTGCATCCACTATATCTATGCCATTGTGTGTGACCATATTATCTCAAGTGCGGGCTTCACAAAGTGTTGTTTACCCAAAAGTGTGCAGGATTACAAAGTCATTGAAGATTAAAGTCAGCCCAATGGTTACTCTTTTGGAGGGAGAGTTGCTATTTATGAATTTGATTAGTCTAAAAGACTTCCTCATTTGTACCACTTTTTGATCATATGTATAGATGTTTATAACAAAAAGTGTCATTACTGCAAAATTTTACAACCTCTAAATTATTCTGTTGTTTATATTAGGCCTAATTACATGGAGGGTGCAGCAACACACTGAAATCTCCATTTATGCCAGTGTGTTGTATACATGAGAGTGGTCTTAGGGCAACAGGGGGCAATAGAGGAGAACACTACGGGGCAAAAGCATAACTCCCAACTTTTGGAGCCAGGAAAAAGGCACACTAATACCCGCCATGCCATACTTTCAGCCATGCTCCAATTTATACAGTTTTCTAGTGTCTAGAGGTTCTCCCTTCCATCTTTTCCTGATGTCTAGTGCCCCCCTCCTACACCTCCCTGTTATCTAGTGCCCCCCATACAGTTCTTAAGTGTCCAGTAAGCCCCGCCTTCCATCCCCTATACAGTTCCTTGGTGTCCAGTGGTCCTTCTTCCCCTATATAGTTCCTTAGTGTCCAGTGGTCCTTCCTCCCTCCCCTATACAATTCCATGGTATCTGGTGGTCCTCCATCCCTTCCTCCACCATATAGCTTCCCTGGTGTTTATTGGTTTCCCCCTCCTTCCCCAATAATGCTACCTTGGTGTCTAGTGCTCCCCCTTTTCCTCCCCAATATAGTTTCTGATAATTTCCCCTCCTTCCCCAATAAAGCTTACTTGTTGTCTAGAGACCCTTGTCCTGTGCTGCCCCAGTATATGCAGCATGTCTGGTAGTCCTCCCTTCTTCCACCATATAGCTTCCCTGGTGTTTAGTGGTTTCTCCCTCCCTCCCCAATATAGCATACCTAGGTGTCTAATGATTGCCCCCTCCCTCCACAATATAGCTTACCTGGTGCCTAGCGCCTCCTCCCTCCCCAATGTAGCTTCCCTGGTGTCAAATGGTTCTACCCTCCCTCCCCAATATAGCTTCCCTGGTGTCTAGTGGCCCCCGTCCTGTGCTGCCCAAGTATATGCAGTAGAGTATGAGCGCAACGGTAGCCGTGCTTATTTCAGCTACTCCCGGCGCTGATTGCTGCTTTCTGTAATCCATTCTTTCCCTGTCTGTGACCAGATCACTGATCAGACCTGATGAAAAGATCACAGCCATGAAGACAGTGGTGGGAGGTTAGCAGAGAGGGGTGTGAGGAAGCAGCTAACAATCCTTGGTGCATATACAAACTGCAAGAAAGAGTAAGTGAGACAGCTGATCTCTCTTCAGATAGAAACATCAGCAATCAAATCAAATCAAATCAAAGATAGCTTTATTGGCATGACCAAGATTCATTACAGGTATCGCCAAAGCAAGGGGAAATAGGGGACATGGGAGGGGGTGGGGTAGGGGGACAGTGGCTAAGCAGTCTGTGGACATTTTTTAGGTTTACAGTTCCGTTATGCTCCTCTCAGTCTGTGGCATGCTGTGACATAGTGTGCAGCGATTGTCACTGTGGATTCCTCTTCTCCCAGTAGGATATATGTTTTTCTCTTGTCTTCTAGTGTGAGAAAGTCTGGGAATAGTTCCAACAATTTCTTAAAGTAAGTGTCCCTGGTTGCAGTATATTTGGGGCAGTGCAATAGGAAGTGGCTTTCATCCTCAAGGGTCTTCTGCTCACAGTGTTGGCATAGTCTCTCCTCCCTGGGTTTGTACATCTGTCTGTGTCTCCCAGGCTCTATTTCAAGGTTGTGAGCACTCAATCTGCAGACACTCAGGATTTTCCTCTCGAGAGTTTTGCAGCTTTTCCAGGTATGGGGCCATTTTATATTCTCTTTGTAGAGACTGGTATATGGTTATCTTTTGTGACTGTTTTATTTCACTCCTCCATTTTTCCACATCGTCTTCTTTGCTCTTAGCTGTGGTGTGTTTTAACTGGACTTTTGTTATGACCTGTGGGTCGGGGGTTGGAGGGAGTATAGAGCTGACCACGACTTTCAGTGCACACGGCTTTTCTTGGTCTTCATTGTGCAGCATGGCTTTGTAGTGGGGTGAGTCGGGGCTGCTGCTCTGTAGGTGGGCCCAGAAGGACAACACTCTCTTCTGTATCTCAAGCAGTAATGGGAATCTCCCCAGCTCACATTGGTGATAAGTGGATAGATTGGGGATGTTTTAGCATATTTCCAGTTCACTGATCCTTCAAGGTGTCTACTTTAAGCAACCATAATGTGTTGGTCATACCAACAGAATTCATTTTCTCTGGAGTTCTATTTTAACTGTTTTCAGACATAGGAATTCCAATACACCTGCCAGGTTTGTGAAATGAGTTTTAGCAGCACTCCGAAACCTCCACTTCATATCCATGACTGCCAGCAGGAAGTCTGACTACCAATAAAAGTGTGGGCTTTGCTAAATGAGGAAGGTGGTAATTCTCAGATGGCGTGATCCAGGCTCTCGGAAAAATATCCAGCAATTTTATCCTGGGATCTTCTGGGTCAGATGTCTGTCCTGAGGGCTGGATGTTTAATTTGCAATATCTGTGGCCATTCTCAGTCACCAGCTCTCTGTAGCCTCGATTCTAAATATAATAACAATAATAGCCACATGACTGTCTGTCTTACCCATGATGCATATCTGTTTCTGCAGGGAAAAATGATACATTTTACTGTATATCAATACATCACTTGGCTCCACTTTCATCCAGCGTGTGCCAGATTCACGGACTAAATATAGACGTTTAGTCGCTGTAACCTACCGAGCATCATTACAGGCACATCATCACTGTACAGCTTACATGCGCTGAAATGGTTCACTATAATACACATTATCCTAGTGCAGATCATTTGCAGGTGGCGTGGTATGTTGTATATCGTTTGTTGAAGTCTGGTGCAAATAAAGTGAAAGCAAAGCAAGTTAAGTTCCAGAGCATTCCTATTGGTTGCTGAAATCCTAATATGTAGGGGGTCTCTGGAAATAGAAATGGTCTGATGTTACTTTTGACAAGAAGCTAGAATTTAAATGATACCTCAGCGACTGTTATGGAACCGCTTATCAATTTGGCAGGGAGTTTTTACAAAAGGTGAACTATTCATGTATTTTTGCAAAAAAAAAAAAAAAAAATTACTGGTCAAAACTTTATTGAAAATGACAAAAATATGCATTAATAAAGCTACATACAGACAACATTTTTTTTTCAGTCACGTTGTGTTCAAAAAAATGATTGGGATGCTGTAAAACAATCGGTGGGAATTAAGGATAAAACCACCAACCAATTTCCTCAAAACTCCCGTGCCGGACTTTGCTGTGTGCAGAGGTGTCACCCTGTTGTTTCACTCATTTCTTTCTTTGCATATTCATTTGGGAATGGGGGATACTTTTACCCTTTGTTTCAGTTACAGTTATATTTACATTTGCTGTCAGGGATTTATTTTGCTCATCACCCATTTTATGTATTTGTATTATCGTGCTGTGTTTGAATTAATCAGGTTTGGGATTTCATTGCTGCCTTTTGGGGTGTCAGGCAACTAGCACACAACATCAGCCCCCTTCCCCATCATCTTCTTTCTAGGCACTGACATAGTGCTAAAGAGATTACCCCTGGGGCCTTTTCGCACTGTGGCCCATATGCAATTAACTTTTCCTCCTGAGTTTTCTCCTAAGTGATATTTTCAAACGTGTCAATAAAATGCCTTATAAATGACTAACAAGCAAAAAAAAATACATAAAATAGTTTTGATAGTACTTTTCCGCCTATTTTTTGGTACTTTTTCAATTGTAAAGTGCTGAAAAGTTATTCAAAATAGAAGATGAAAAATTATCACCTAGGAGAAAACACAGGGGGAAAAACTACTTGCATATGGGCCAGTGTCCATTGTGTTGTGTTGCAATGGATAATATCAATGCAACGCAATGCTATTCTTCTGGTGTGTTCACATAGAGCACAGTACAGCGCTGTGGGTTCTGATGCAGTAATGCTTGTGTTTACAGTGACAATGAGGCATAATTTCATTGCACTGGATGCCTCACTGTATGGTAACACAACAATGTTACTGCACAATGTGACTTTTCGGCTATGTTGATCACAACGCAACGTGCTCAGTGTGAAAGGGCCCTTAAACATGAAGTGGGAGGTATATGGAGGTTACCATATTTATTTCCTTTTAAACAATACCAGCTGTCCTGCTGATCATGCTGGCATCAGTCTGAATAAGACGCCTGAAAAAAGCATGTAAGTAATCTTGTTAGATTTTTTTCTGATCTGCATGCTTGTTCAGAGTCCAAGGCTAAAATTCTTGAAGGCAGACAGTCAGGCAATGTGCATTGTTTAAAATTAAAGAAATATGGCAACTTCCATATCCTTACTTCAGGTTCCTTTTAAGAATCAAGCAACAGATTCCCAAACAGATGATAACCCTGATGCTAAGAGGACATGTGAGCTACTTGATCGTCAAGAAAGAGTCACCAGCATCCATACCCCATATGGAACTGGTTAGAAATTGCAGAAGGGACCCAGGCATCTAGTTTTCTCTAGAGTGCTGAATTCGTGTTTCCAGTTCAGCACCATGGACAGCACTTGCATCTTGTCTTGTTCATCAAATGTTCAAAAATCTTCACTGATTAGAGAGCTGAGGGCTCTTTTCCATTGCAATTCATATGGCCGTGCATCAGCGTGGCTCTGCGTTGCATCATGTGATTCCCCCAGAGGCGTTTGCAATCCCATTCATTTATAATGAATAAGATGGTGGTGCAATTGCGCCAAAATGCATGCAACCATGCGCTGCAATTCTGTGGTGATGTATGGAAACATCAGACAATGCAGTCTATGCACTCTCTGATGTCCCTGCAAACGCATTTACAAAAGCACGGCTAAAAGTGTGCATATGCAAACGAGCCCTAAGGCCCAGGGCACACTAAAAGTTGCAAAGGGCACTTGCTAGCGTTTTGTGTCAGCATTTTGGTAGCAATGAAAGCTGCATTTTTTTGACGATTAAGCTAACTCATGTACAATATATTGGAGCCCAAATGCTCACAAAATGCTGCATGTCCTGCATTTGCGATTTCCAAAATCGCAATCTTTCTAGTGTGATCAACACCATAGACTTACACAAGCTAATCCTTTTTGAAAGCACCAGCAATTGTGGGAGCTTCAAACACGTGCCCAAAATCACTCTAGTGTGTCCCAGGCCTCATACAGCCTGGCTTCTAAGTCCTGTTCCTTGGCAGTATATGTCAGTCCCCCCTCCCCCCCCCCCCCTTTTTTTTTACTGTAAAATAATGAATCTGTCAGGTGAAGAGACTTTTACTCTGTGGAAACAAAAAAAAAAACAAAAAACAGTTCAGACATAATATGACAAACTTATTATTATTTTAATCATGCGTATATATGCCCCACCATCTCTGTTACAGTAAACAGGACTCATAATCATTTCAATTTATTTTTTAAGAACTCTGCATATGGTTTTCCTGTGGGGGGGGGGGGGGGGCAGCATATGGAGGTAGCTGTGGGCTGTCCTCTCTTGGGTGCCAAAATGTCCAGAAACAGTCCTGCCTTGATTTTATCTCTGCATATCAGCCCCTATAAGGCAGTCCAGGATATGACTACTAGGCAATAAACAGATATCAACTTTTTTTTAGGTAAAACATCCACCATTTTTTTTTCTGCTTCCTCGATGTGTGCTGTGAATAAGAAAGGGGCTGATTATATATGAGGAGAAAGCAAGCCAAGCCTGTAATAGATGTTTATTGACAAAATACTAATGCTAATTGCAAAGACCTTGTAAATAATGAAAATCTCACGTCGCACGCCATGCATCTTCATTGTTGCCTGCAAAAGGTATCCCCAACCAGCTTCTCCTTAGATGCAGCAAAGCAATCAGTCTTTTGTACTGCACCACAGATTACGGCATTGATCACCTCACGCTTTGTTATTCTCAGTACTGTCAGATGAAGGAGTTCTAAGGCACGCAGCTTTTTCTTCCCAGTAAAGTATTGTCGTGAGGAAAGGTGAGACAGGAATTGTTTCGTTCACTGCTTGTTTCTCAGACCCCCGCAGGCCGGGACACAGGCAGAGGTCACGGGGTGCATTGATTATATGTCTGACCCTCAGGTGTGCCGAATCAATAGTACTAACTCGCAGGGAAAAAGGAAAGAAAAAAAACACCCAGGCGCTCTTGCAAGAGCAAAAGTTTAAAGTCAGCCTTTTTCATACCGTAGTAAAACATACTCGCTGGAATATAAGAGTCAGCTTTGATAATCTATTACAAAGAGAGGTCTTTGTAATCACAGTGCCGTTCTCAGCAACATACAGCGTTCTCTGTAGTATTTATTACCTGCTCCGTAGGATTTAAGTAGCTTATTTGCATGATGTTAGTGGCACCAGATTGTAGGCAACAGGATACATGCTTGAAAGCAAAAAATAGCATGTATTAATTATCAATGTATGGCGGTAATGGCTTAATAACATCTTGATAAATCAACTTGTTTCCGCAAGAATCTAGATATTAACTAAATGGATAGATGGCTTTGAATTAATTAAAGATTGAATCAAAACCATTTTCACAGCCTCCTAAAGTGAGAAGGAATAACTGACACTTGTTTGAAAGCTCCGTTCCAGGCATACATCTACACACATCTGACAGTTTATTATGCAGAATGGCCAGATTGTTAACTTTTTGTGTTAAAAAAACACCAAGACTATGGCAGCTTATGTAAGTAAAGCTCCTGATTTAAAAAATGGTAGTCGAGTACCTGAAGCAACCCAGCTTAGAGTTAGCAGCAGGTTCTGAGGGCCCAGCTTCTGCTGCTGATTGGCTCATTCTCATCCAGCTGGTGAAACTGCAAGAGGTCGGAGTACAGTGTATTGTATATGAAAAGACTGCAGCCCACTGCTGTGGACATCTGTACTGCAGGAAAGGATGCCCCTTGACAGTGGTGTAACAAAGGAGCTTGGGGCCAAAATGCAAGTTTGACGTGGGGACAGCAACCACTGTATTGCTATGGAGCCCCAAAACCTACCAAGGACAGCTGCAGTGTCTGAGAGGTGTAATCAGAGTAAGGAAACAGTTTAAGGATTACCACTATTCAGTGTAGTAGCAGTAGAATATTGAGTACTATGCAATGCATATATAGAGGTGTTCATTACCAGCATAGCACCAATGAAAAGCTAGTAAGATGGATAAAGGTTGAGCCCTAGTGGGCCACCCTGTGGTCCAGGGGCCCATTGTGGTTGCAACCTCAGCATCCCCTATTGCAACACCACTACCCCTTGATCATATTCTTGAATGATGTTTTTTAGGAAATGAGCTAATCAAAAATGGAACAAAAATGGAATTCTAGGAAACAAAGACTGCATTGTAACCCAATTCAATGTGGCTCAGGCTCTTCCCCTGGATTCAGAGCGCTGGTGCTGTGGAAGTGGTTGGAGTGAAGGGCTGTGCAAGTTCTCCCACCTCTTCCACGACACTACATGTGACTGCACCTGGGTTGCCTAATCATCCCTTTAAATACTGACACATTTAAATTATGCAGGTTTTGTGGGTAATTACACATAAGACGTGCTTAAACCACATCTAACTAGCCACAAGATCTGTATAATTCATATGTGTCAGCAATTGAAGGGATATATTGGCAATAACCCCCCCCCCCCATGACACAGCACTTCACTATTGAATGGTGTTCAGGATACGAGTAGAAGTAGCAACATCCTTCCATCTCTAGAGTGTACCACACATGGGGCTTGATTCACTAAGAAAAATAGCATGCCTTAACAGAGTTAACATGCCTTATCAGAGTTCATATGCCTTATCAGAGTTCATATGCCTTATCAGAGTTCATATGCCTTATCAGAGTTAACATGTCTTATCAGAGTAGCATAGCGAGCGCTACAAACTTATGCCTGCTAATTGGCAACGACGAGAGCTCCACTCGTCCTGCCCTCAGCCCCTGCGGGTCCAATTACTTTAAAGGACATTATCCCCGCACTTTGATTGGTCCAATAGGCTGCCTGTCACTTGACAGGAAATTTGACAGGCAGCCTATTGGGCCAATCAAAGTGCAGGGATAATGGCCTTTAAAGTGATTGGACCCGCAGGGGTCAAGGCAGGATGAGTGGAGCATAAGTTTGTAGCGCTCGCTATGCTACTCTGATAAGGCATGCTAACTCTGATAAGGCATGCTATCTGTCTTAGCGAATCCACCCCATGATAAGGTCATCATGCACATACACATGTACACAATGGAAATTTGCTGGAAGAAAAGTCGGCTGTGGAGGCTACTAGATGAATTGTGATTGGGGTGGAGTAGCAGCCCTGTGCACACACAGTAAAAGTGCCCATCAGTAATGCAACTTGATTGTACAATCTTCCCAAGTCTATACAGAAGAAGGATAAAACCGATATCCAGCATATAACACATATTCAACGGATCCTCCTCTCTTGTTAAGTTATAATTACCTGCTGGGTCTGCCTCAATCCCTGTGAATCAATTCCAGGGCTCTGAGTCTGCTGACTTTCGGTGCATAGCCAGCCCCCTGCTGAAAAACCCCATGACTCGAGATAGAGAAAACCCGATGCTGTTTTTCAGCTGGGGGTGGAGTCAGCCCCCTTGTCCATGGCTAGGAATATATACTGTGCAGTGCATGCCTGACATTGGGTATGATCAATATTTTCCTAAGGGCTCGTTTTCACTTGGGGCAATTCGATGAGATTCCCGCCACACAAATTCGGACGGGGAATAACATCCTATTAAAATCAATAAGCTGCTTTCAAATGTTCATTTTTTGCCTCATGCATACAACTCCCCATAGCCATGTATGGCACAGCTAGAGGGAATCGCATGCGTACGCACATCAACACAAGTGCTGGTGTGCATCTCAGAAAGGTGAAACAGGCACTCATTGACATCTTATTGGGAAACATTGAATATTGCCCTCAGCACCTCTAGCTTTGTACTGCTTCATGCTGTACAAAGCTTTGGGAGTGAATACCTCATATTCCCACTGAGATCAGTTGATAGCGACAATGCACATGTCTGATCAATGGTCGATCAATAAAACAGGCAAATACGGATCTACTATGTCCTTATTTTTAAGGCCTAATAATAATTAATCTTATGTCTAACCTATAAAAAATAAAAACAAATTCATGCATGCATGGCCATCACATGCGTATTCTCTGACTGAGCTTTTAAGTAGCCATTTGAGCAATAGGTATTTATCCAAAGGGGAATTTTTTTTCAACCCTCCCCCCCCATTTATGTTATCACCATTTATCACCATTTATGTTTCCAACACTGAAAGCAACAAATCTGAATTGCAGCAAGATCAGCATACCAGCGTCAGTATGTCAGTAATTTAGCCGTCCACTCGCTATGGTGGTTGACTTTTGCTTGTTGGGTCTCGCATGAAAAACCCCGGTGAACCCCTCTAGCCTTCTCCAGTGAGTAACCAACTGAAAATATTAACTGCTATTAAATTCATGGCATATGGACAATCCTAGCCCAGTAACAAATCACTACCAAGAAACCAGTGTAATATATTCCCATTTTATAGAGGCTGAGCTCACATAATATTTAAGTGAAATGATAATATCAGCATTCCAAATAACGATGCAATTGAATGTAATTTAAATTCCTGCAGGTGATTCACTGCTAGCAATGGTGCTACTGCCTAGGGAATCACCTGTGTACCATAAACCCTTATTGTAGATGAAGTATTACACATCTGTAGCAGTATAATAGGAAAACTAAGGCCTTGTTTGCACTATGCACATTTTACATGGCACAAACGCGTGCTCTGTTTGCAGGTTACCCAGAAAAGCGTATCAGGAAAGCAGAAATCCATAATGCGGCAATGTGAGAACCTGAATATTGAAAACCATGGGCAGCCCAACTGGGTGTGTTGTTAGGCTTTGTCACTGTGCTACACAACACGCATAATGTGAACGAGGCCTAAGTACAAATGGTATGATTGGAGAGAAGGAGGAGGAGATCGGCACTGCTAATAAACTTTTTAATCCAGAGTGATGTACATAGATGCTTCAGCATGCAGTAAACTTGCATAATAATACAGGCATTTCAAGTCATCATGGAAGCAATGAATAGTGCAAACGTACCAGGTTTGCACTATTCATTGCTTCCATGATGACTTGAAATGCCTGTATTAATATGCAAGTTTACTGCATGCTGAAGCATCTATGTACATCACTCTGGATTAAAAAGTTTATTAGCAGTGCCGATCTCCTCCTTCTCTCCAATCATACTATACTGTCTTGTTGACGTCAGAGCACGCTTATGACACCAGAGTAACAGAAGAGGGTGTATGCTCAAGCAACATTCCCCCTGCTAGCAGCGTTTACTGGAGTGCCGACTCTTTTTCCCTCCTCTAAGTACAAATGGGCATACAGTGGAAACCCTTTGGAGTGTATATGTTATGTCCAGAACCCGAAGTCTGCCCACTTCGGGTTCTGGCCGGTCAAAACTAGAAGTGGCCGTGCCACTGCGGCCAATGCCCGAAATGAATCAAATCCTGGCGGCTCTGGCTCCTCCCCCTGCTCACCTCCTATTGAGTTCTGTCAGTAGGGGACACACATGCACCCAGAGTCATGTCATTCTTCGCCGCAGGGATTCGTGATCTTCGTTCCGGCAGAGTGGGCGCTGGAGGAAACAATGTCTGCAGCGTTCTGGCTCTGCTTCCTCACCGCGACGAACGACTCTGGGTGCACACGTGTCCCCAGCTGACCAATAGGAAGGGAGCAGAGGGAGGAGCCAGAGCTGGAGATGAATAAGTGGAGCTGCCGGGATATGATTCATTTCGGGCATTGGCCGCAGTGGCACGGCCACTTCTACTGTAGTTTTGACCGACAAGAACCTAAAGTGGCCAGACTTTAGGTTCTGGCCGTAACATATATATATATATGATTAGATTACCTGTCAAAGAGCAGAAAGAGACAGGTTGGTGCCTGGACTTTGAATACCTTGAGGCATGTCTGAAGAAAAAATGCAAAGCTAAATAAAAACACAGGCCTTTTGAGTGGAATCACTTGGTGAATTGGTATTGAAAGTCAAAAGTACAGAGAATCTTGAAAGGTGTAAGGAATCAATGCAGACTTGAAGCTTAGCATGATAGACTTTGGGCAGCAGAATTGTAAAAATGTAGCAAAGGAAAACTGGGGATAACCGTCCTTAGTAAACACCAGTTGCTTTCCCTTGCAATTGAATTAGAACTAATGGACGGCTAGGGGGGTTTCAGACAAATACTGTAAATCTTAATTAATTGTAATTGTTGTTAAATCAGCAACTGCCTGTAGTTGGAGGGGAATACATGCACACATTGGAGATAGTGTTAAAAGCACTGGATAAATAATATAGTTACATTCAACGTGTGTTCTAGTTACTGTGTTGTACTTTTTCCAACAAATATATTAAAAATATGTGACTTCTGGCTCCTGCATTGGTCCTGCTGGTCTAAGTTAGCAACTTATTCTTTTTGCCTGACTTTGACTCATTATCATCTCACTGATCATCCCTACTACCCTGAGATGGCATGTGAGATGCTAATAGTTCTGGTTTACAAAAATATGTAATGTTTACATGTAAACATTTATTTTTATCTTTAATGTGTAACTGTCGGGCATAAAATAAAAAATCAATTATTTATTTTTATCTGGTAAACAAGTAATAAGGATGCTAACTGGGCAATTCAGTAAAAAAAACACTATTACTTTTCTTGTTGATACACGATCATTCCCTAGTTTACCTGACTCTTATTTGGTACATTGCTGCACAAAGGAAGTTGCAGGGCATGCTGGGTTGTCTTTTTTTTGCTTCTTTACTTTCCTCTCAGACTTTGCTAATGCAGCCTGATTTCCCTCCTGTTTTCCCCTCCCACACCTCTGTTCCTCTCTGATTGGCAAATATTTATCATGCTGAGACAATGCACTTTATATTGCAGAGCTGGGTGGGAGTGTCTGAAGACTGGGAGGAAGGTGGGCAAATGCATACACAATCAGGCAGAGGAGAGTAAGGGAGGAAATGACATCAGGATTGGCTTCAAAATTGACACAGTTAAAATGGAGAATCCTAAGAAGGATTTTCTCTTTTTTTTTACTATAGAAAAATCACTAAAATCAAAACGTGGACAGTGCAGTACATAGGTTATGTAAGTTAAGCAAGTATTTACTTATACATGTGTTTTTTTCTGAGATAGTATGGCTGACAGCTCCTCTTTAAGCACTTTGTGCAAAATAGAAGTTTATAAATGTCCTATTTGTGCACCTTTAGTGCAAATAGGACGTTTATAAAAGTCTTGCTATTTTACTGAAATGCACATGCGCATGCATTTGAACCCTTCAACCCATGACATGAAGTGGGTTAGAAATCAAATTTACAGCTGGGCCCGTCCCCTTTTTTCTCAGTGGACGAAAAAATACTGTTAAGGTGACCCATGTATAAAACAATTTTTTTATATTTCTTTTCAATTTAAGACTTACAATAATTTTTTTTTCTGATTTTAACATTTGAGAAATTTGATTAATGCATCACAAACGTTTTCCCCGATCATGAAAAAAATGATTGCTCTGAAAGGGGTTAGGTCTGTAAACCAAGAAATTGACAATCTATCCTCCATTCAATGTGCCCCCAAAAAATCATACAGGAGTTTTTGTCACTTTCAATCGAGTTTTATTTTTTAAAAAATAGGAAAATAACATATGCAAACACAGTTGTAACTGAAGAATGATTCTATTACAAAAATAATTGTAGGTTAAAAGTCTCTTTAATCAGAATAACTGATACGCATGCTTATTGTTAGTTAGACAAAAGATTATACAAAAAAAATGCATTAGTGCTACCATTAAAGTAAACCTGAGATGGGACAGGAGATAAAAATGATACATACCTGGGGCTTACTTCAGGCCCCTCCATGCTGATTGCTCTATCCCCGTCCTTCGCCGCCTGGACTGCTCCTGCGCCGACTGGCCCTGACTGGAGGATTTTCCAGGGCCAGTTGCGGACGATCAAGGCATATGTATAATTTTTTTGTTTACTGTCTCAGGTACACTTTAAATGGTCTGAAACTCCACATAACATTCAATAAAAATGTGTTTTCCTACTTTTTATTACTCATACAGATATCATATTGGCTCTTGTGCATCAGTAATATTGTCTGTTTACAAAGTACAAGTTTCCAAAGTGTAGTTTATCTTGCCCTGAATGCTGGCATTGCATTTTATTCAAACTGCTTTTTAGTATATATTAATATCTTCTAATGAGCTTTTCTGAACTGTGTGTGTGTGCCTGAAGCACAGAGAGCTTTACAAAGACCTCCTTTTCACTTATTACACTGTGTTTACACACATTGAAACACCATTGAAATGTAAACAAAGATACTGTTATCTCCAGTTTAGATGCATATTTTATTATTATTATTATTTATTGTATTTATAAAGCGCCAACATATTACGCAGCGCTGCACAATAGATAAAAGGGTTAACATACAAGGTAGGACATACAGGAAACTCACAACAAAAGAAGATCATGCAAATGATTTGATAATACAGTGTCATAGGTCAAAATAGAGATTGTTCTAGTCCACAAAAGGGGCGATTGTTAGTAAGATTGCATAATCAAGCTGGAAACACTAAGGGAGAGGGCCCTGCCAGAGGCTTACAATCTAAAGGGTGGGGGTGGAGACAATAGGTGCATCTGTTGAGAGGGTGTCTAACAGAACATATTATGGTGCTGGTGTAGAGGGGGGTTTGAGAGCATGAAAGGGTGAGTCTTAAGAGCTTGTGTGAAGGTATTAAAGGTGGGGACGAGTCTGGTGGCTGGAGGGAGCGAGTTCCAGAGAGCAGCTTATTGCGGGTGGACCTGGCATTCCAGAGGCCACAGGAAACAGGGAGCGAATGCCTAGGGGTAGGATGGATAGGAATAAGGTTATGCAGAGGGGGTGTGTGTATAGAGTGTGGGGGGAAGGAAGGGAGGTGCATGGGGGTTGAGGGCTAAAAGGGAGTCTAAGGACAGAAGGGGAGAGGTTGAGGGGAAACAGAAGGACAAAGCAGAATAGCAGGACAAAGTGCTTTGTTTAATGATTTCAGTGATCTGCTTAAAAAAAATTTCTGGGATAGTAGCTTTCGAGCTGTGAGGAATCTTTTAGAGCAAAGTAGAAATTCTGACTTTCAGACCACTTTAAAATCACTTAAGGACCAGGGGATTTTGCTGTGATCAGTGCTGCGTGGGCTCTTCAGCCCACGGCACAGATCACTTTGCAGGCAGGGTGACCAGACTTCCCCCTTTTTTCCCCACTAGAGGGATGTCCTGCTGGGGGGGTCTGATCGCCGCCGGCTACCTGCGTTTAGCGGGGGGGGGCTCTCCTCAAAGCCCCCCTCCGCAGCGATTCCCAGCCTCGCTCCCTTTCCCTCCCTCCCCTCTTCTTTCTGGGCGGCACAGGACGGCGATCCGTCCTGCGCCACCTCTGATAGGCTTCAGCCTATCAGATGCCGGTGATCCCCGGCCAATCAGAGGCCGGGGATCGCCGATCTCCTTTACGGCGCTGCTGCGCAGCAGCGCCGTATGATGTAAACACAGGGGATTTCTTCCCCGCATGTTTACATTTAGCCTGCGAGCCGCAATCGGAGGCTCGCAGGCTGTTCACAGAGACACCCTCTGTGAACTGACATGGAACGGCTGCTCGTGGTAACACCACTTCGACCTGCCGATGCCTATCGGCAGGGGCGTAGCAATCGGGGGTGCAGCGGTAGCGACCGCATCGGGGCCCTTGGGCCAGAGGGGCCCCGAAGGGCCCTCCCTCAACTACAGTATTAGCTCTCTATTGGTCCTGTGCTGATAATAATCACTTCTATAGATACTTTGAATAGTGGTAATCATTAACAAGCTGTTCCCCATCCTTTGCTTGCACCTCTAACACTGTAGTTGCCATTGGCAGGTTTTGGTGCACCGTATCAATTGCTATGTATAGAGTGCTTGGGGGGCCCCATTGTAAAACTTGCATCGGGGCCCACAGCTCCTTAGCTACGCCACTGCCTATCGGCGTTAGGCGGTCGTTGAGTGGTTAAGCAATAAGTATTTTTTTAAATGGGAATGTAGATGGCAGCCTCCATAGTCCTCTCACTAATAGTTTCCAAAACACACCTCCCCTAAAAATTTGCATATAAAGAGAAGACCTTGACATTACTCAATCCAAAAGTCCTCTTTCAAAACTCTGTTATAAGAATATTCTTTGCAATACGTAGCTGTGCAACCAGCAGTAACAGAACTAATACCATGGAAAGATGTGCGCATTTGCAGGCAATGAGTTATCTTCTCGGATCTTCTTGATGGCTGGTAGCTCCATCATAATGTCATATTATTAATGTGTAGGTAACATTTCTCAAGCTGTGTTTTAATGTACAGAGATGATGATGGTGCATTATAACTCCCAGGCAATTACCTATTGAAATAATAATATACAGTACAGTTTATGCAGTTGTCTGTATAGAGATGTACAGTTTCATTGATCACAGGTGTAGCTATTTAAGGTATAAGCTAAGACTGACAATACACTTACGCAGATTGTTATATACATTTGCTCTATTAAATAGTCATTTACTGCTATTTTCAATACGATGGAGTATACTTACATAATTTAATGCATCTCTCTGTGGCAGTCGGTGTAAGCAATTATTTATAAAGCACATTGATAGTCCATAGCGGCATCCAGCATGCAACAGCAGGCGTGCACATAGCCGTAATGGCAGCCATTAGACATCCACTGATACAGAAAGAAAGGTTCATAGGTATGAAAGCCTACAGTATGCTTACAGTGGTATGCTGGACACGCATCAATTTTACATTGATTTTTTTTTATTATTGGATTGGAATTTTCAATCATGGTTTGGGGACATTTGCTGTTGATGATGGCTACAAATTTACTATGCTTATGATTTGACTGAAATCATTACTATTTCCAAATAAATCTTTAGGTGATCATTTCTATTCCATGTTCTAAAAGGGTAAACTGAAAAACTATTTGCTTAGAACTTAAACCACAAATGTTATCCAGGCTCTGTGTAGGCTGCAGAGCTTTTTCTCCACTTCTTTTTTTGATGGTCAAATATAATCACATGGGATGGGGGTGGGGTGGGGGGGCTGGACAGCTTTCAGTCCAGAAGAAATCGATTGCAAATGAACTTACAGGAGCCAGCCAGGTCATTTTAATATATCTTTTGGAAAACATACAGACGTGCAATGCATTGAGCATTGTGTATACTATCATGTGCTTTAAAAATGGAAGGGCTGAGAGTACTAGGCTTTTAGCCTCCATGCTGGCCTAGGTCTTGGACTATGTGGCCTGTGCAGAAATACACTCCAGACTACCAAGACATTTGCCTTGCTAAATCTCTGCTACCTCACATCTGACTAGGTGCTGCTGGTCTTAGGGCCCTTTTCCACCAGCGCGTTTGCGCTGGCTGAATCGCAAAAACGCAAACCGCTAGCGATTTTACAATCGCTACGGTTTGCTTTTTAACATAGGAATCGCGGTAGGTAATTTCCACTACCGCGATTCGTTTTTTACTTGATCGCGATCGCGCCGCGGAGCGACTTTTGCCGCGATTTTGCTATGCAGTGCATAGCATAGCAAAACCGCGGCCGCGAACGTCGGTGAATCGGCGGTAA
The DNA here is from genome assembly GCF_040937935.1 of Hyperolius riggenbachi. Taxonomy (NCBI): domain Eukaryota; kingdom Metazoa; phylum Chordata; class Amphibia; order Anura; family Hyperoliidae; genus Hyperolius; species Hyperolius riggenbachi. Next base: position 150,570,372 of record NC_090648.1, read on the forward strand.
TTGCGATTCAGCAATCGCTAGCGTTCAGCGTGAACGCTAGCGATTGCTAGTGGAAAAGGGCCCTAAGTCTGTCTGTGCGTTGTTGCTGGTATGCAGGCTCAGGGCAAGTCATAAATAAGGGCAAGTCATAAATAAGGGCAGGGCTGGGCCAAGGGAGAGGCTCAGGAGGCAGCAACCTCTGGGTGCAGAGCCCAGAGGAAACCCCTGAGCCTCCCAGAGAGCCCACTCGGCTGGCGATATGCAGAGCTGTGCGGAGTGGAAAGCATGGGTAAAACTCACCTGTCAGTGATGCCAGGAACTTCAGCATGTCTTCTCCACATTGCACAGTTCAGCAGAAAGGTGCCAGTTCATCTACTGGTACCCTTCCTTACTGCACCACTGCAGGTTAGAGATGTGTGCGAACAGTTCGGCAGTGAACAGTTATGGGCAGCCTGGCTCTGTAGTACTTCCGGGTTCGCTAGGTCCCTCAGTAGTACGCAGGCCTGGCAGAACGTGTCCTTGATTGCGCGCCTGTGGCCGGAAATGCTCTGTCTGCGTGAAGCAGAGCGTGCCCGGCCACAGGTGCGCAATCAAGGACACGCTCTGCCGGGCCAGCGCCTGCGTACTACTGAGGGACCTAGCGACCCGGAAGTAGTACAGAGCCAGGCTGCCCATAACTGTTCGCAAACAGTTCGAAAACATCTCTACTGCAGGTATCAGAGAGTAGAAGCTGTGACTGTGCAACATGGAGAAGACATGCTTCAGTTCCTGGTGACATTAACGGGTGAGTTGTTTTTGCCCTTTCTGCTCTGCACCGCTCTGCATATGAAAGGGAGGGGGTAGGTTGCATAATTCTGGGGTGCACATCTTACTATCTATAGAGGGGGGCAGTGGCTTAGCTGAGGACCTTGAGGCCCAAGTGTGAGTTTCACATAGGGCCCCAAGTACTCTATTGATATGGAGACCCAAAACCTACCAAGGGCAGTTTCAGTGTCCGAAAAGTACAATAATAGTAGGAAAACAGTTAGTTAAGGATTACTACTATTCAATGCATATATAGAGGTGTGCATTGCAAGTATAGCACCAATGCAAAGCTAAAAGATGGATGAAGACGGGCCCCTAATGTGCCCCTCTGGTCCAGGGGCCCCGGTGTTGGCACAACCTCTTCATCCCCTATAGCTACACCACTGCTGCAGAGGCTACCTAACCCTGGGGTACACATCTGGCTATCTATACTGGGGGGATGACTACCTAACACAGGGGGCACATCTGGACATCAATACTGGGTGGGGGGGCTACCTAATCCTGGGGGGGGGCATATCTGGCTATCTATACTGGGGGAGGGGGGTAGGCTACCTAATCCTGGGGGGCATATCTGACTAACTAATTGGGGGAAGGGGCATCTAGCATTCTACACTAGCATGGGGGAAACTACACAGTGGGGGACACATCTGGCTATCCATACTGGGGGGGAGGCTACCTAACACTGAGGGCACATCTGGCTATCAATCCTGGGGGGGGGGGGCTAGCTAATATTGGGGACATATCTGGCTAGATAAACTGGGCAGGGGGTCCCCCTAATAGTCTTGGCACATTTGCTTCCTGTACTGGAGAGGGCACAATTCTGGGTGGGAGCACTTTGGAGTCTCCGCCTCTAGTGCTGGGGAACTATGTCCCGGGCCCTGACTTAGGGCCCGTTTCCATTGTGTAGATGCGAACGCATCACACTGCAACTAGTCACGGGTGACTTGCTGGTTTACTTCTGGAAGTCTGGATGCAGCCGTATGTTCCTGCCTATGGGAATCGGATGTGTACTGCGGATATCTGCAGCGTGCATCTGATTCTTTTCCCGGGTCGCATTGCAAAATTTGCATGGAATGGAAAATACTCCATTAACATGCATTGGCTTCAGGTTCGATGCGATGCAATGCGAATTTGCGTCAAGTAGAAACAGTCCAAAAGGGGATACATTGACTAGTCAACTTTTGGAGTTTTCTGGTAGAGTTACCATGATTGGAGTCGAAAATATGCACAGGGATGGTCAGAAACTGCTGGTTAATTATCTGACAGCCGTTTAATAAATTCAACATGCATTTAACAATAGTCTTCTGAGTCTCCACCCATTTCCAAAGAGCATTCTGGTAATTTAAATAGCTCCCCTTCTCAATTGGATTCAACTATGATAGGGACATTAGACTACAGTGGTATTAGATTGTGAGCTTCTTCTCTGGAAGACAGTCAGGAACATGACTATATGTACTCTGTAAAATGCTGTGGAAGATGTCAGTGCAGTATTATAATCTGTCCTGTGCATGGTTCCTGTTCAGTCAAAGGGAGTTCAGGCTCCTTGTAGAGCAAGAGAGGCAGCCCGACAACATTTCACGTCACATCTTAAAGAGAACCAGAGACGAAGCACCCCCATGTATTTTACCATATATATCAATGGGAACATGACAGTAAACACCTACCCTGCTCTCTGTTTCGTTCTTCTCTGCTAAATCTGCCTGTTATCAGCCCTGATAAGAATCCCTGACTAAGCATACAATCTGGCTTTCACCAGAATGATTATAGCTGAGTCAGTCTTCTGTGTTTTTTTTTTTCAAGCCCAAGTCTGCCCCCTTGTGGCTCTGCTTTGCTGCTTCAAGGATAAATAGCAGCAAAGCAGAGCCACAAGGGGGCAGACTTGGGCTTGAAAAGACATCACAGAAGACTGACTCAGCTATAATCATTCCAGGAAAAGCTAGACTGAATGCTCAGTTGGGGTTTCTTATCAGGGCTGATAACAGCAGATTTAGCAGAGAAGAATGAAACCAAGAGCAGGGTAGGTGTTTACTGTCATGTTTTCATTGATATATATGGTAAAATACATGAGGGTGCTTCGTCTCTGGTTCCCTTTAAAGGAAACCTAAGATGGGGCAGGAGAAAATTATACATGCCTGGGGCTTCCTCCAGCCGCCTCTAGGCTGATCGCTCCCTCCCCAACCTCTGCTGCCTCCTGGATCTTCCTCAATCGGCCCCGCATGTGTAGCCTGGCTGCGTGCTCCCATGGCCGGAGGCATTCTGCACCTGTGCAGTACTACTTTGTTTTTATTGCAATATTTTTTTGAATAGCATATCTTGAAATTCCAGTCTGCCTTGAAATCTTTGTCTGGGAGAGACCCTGCTGATGCAGAATTGAATTGATTTCGATTTTTTGTATTGTGATTGTGGAAGATCCAGGAGGACATTGAGGGAGCGATCAGCCTGGAGGGGGCTGGAGGAAGCCCCAAGTATGCATCATTTTTTTTCTCCTGCCCCATCTCAGGTACACTTTAACTACTTAACTACCGCTCCATGCCAACTGACATGGACACGGCGGCAGCCCAAGGACCACTCAACCACAATTGCTGTGAAATCCTGGGGCGGGGTTTTGCAGGAGATCACGTTAGACGGCGAAACCGCCATATTTTTACACTGTACAGCGCTGCGATCTATGGCAGCGCTGTGCTGGGGACAGCCGTGTGATACGGCTGTCCTCCTGGGACCCACAGGAGCGATCTGCTGTCATAGGCTGATGCCTATTAAAGCCGATCGTGGTGTTTGGCTGTCAGGGGGAGGGAGGGTGGGCCTGCTGTAAAAATAAAAACATAGTGAAATTTATTTAAAAAATAAACATAAATAAGTAAAAAAATAAATGAACATACCGGCAGAGATCAGAGCCCACCAACAGAAATCTCTGTTGGTGGGCAGAAAGGGGGGGAGGTGGAAATCACTTGTGTTCTGAGTTGTACGACCCTGCAGCGAGCCCTTAAAGCTGCAGTGGCTTAATTGTGAAAAATTGCCTGATCACTAGGGGGGTGTAAGGCTATGGTCCTGAAGTGGTTAAGTCATAACAACATATACAACTTTCCTGCTAAACTTTTTTTAAAAACCCATTAAATAAATAGGTAGTCATTCCTGCCTTGCTACCAAGATTCTGAATGTTATAATGAACATGTTATGTTGTCACGTGTGACAAGGCAGGACAGCAGAGAAGCCTTAATGTTTCCTCTGATGTGGAGTGAAACGACCCAACCTGGCTCCACTGAGCTGGAAACGTTGGGAAGATTTGTTATTTTAACTTGTATTCCTCTAGGGTTAAATAGCAGACAGTGCAGAGAGCAGGGAGTCCAGTCACTTGTCTCCGGTCTGTCACTGCAGTGTGACTAGTTCACTTTCAAACATCAGTGGCCTGGAAGATTCAGACAAGTCTCTGTTGTATTTTAATGCTCAGGGAGAAGTTACCATCTAATTGAACTTTCTCCTCGATGGCTAGAGGTACATTGCTCATCACTGAACAACCTATAAAAGAAGATTTTAGGTCAAGTATTGTAGATGGTAATATAACAGTTGCTATGCCCTTTTAAAAACTATAGGCCCCTACAGACATCACAGGGTTGCTGGCAGGGGCGTAGCAATAGGGGGTGCAGCGGTAGCGACCGCATCGGGGCCCTTGGGCCAGAGGGGCCCCGAAGGGCCCTCCCTCAACTACAGTATTAGCTCTCTATTGGTCCTGTGCTCATAATAATCACATCTATAGATACTTTGAACAGTGGTAATCATTAACAAACTGTTCCCCATCCCCTTCTTGCACCTCTGACACAGTAGTTACCATTGGCAGGTTTTGGTGCGCCGTATCAATTGTTATGTATAGAGTGCTTGGGGGGCCCCATTGTAAGACTTGCATCGGGGCCCACAGCTCCTTAGCTATGCCACTGGTTGCTGGATGTATAGGCATCTCATGCAAGGCAATATTGAAAATTGTCTTTCTATTTCTATTCGCAACCAGCTGAAAATTTCCAAAACTGACTGTAAGCAGCTAATAAATTGCTCTTCTTTGCAGCTTTAGCAACAGTGATCTGTGAACTCTGTCAGAAGTTCAGTTCCATTCTTTGTTTAGAGCATTTTTTCCCACTTGCCTAAAACTTTTTCACAGTACTGTATATAGTTGGAAGCAGCCGTAACTTCCCACAGTGCAACAATATTCACAAACAGCAAATTGTCAGTAACATGGCCCTGACATCACACTATGGGAGGGGTTTCGCCACAATATCAGTCATACAGACGTCCCAATTATCTTTTTGAGAAAAGGTAAATATTTCTCTGGGGAAAAGTGGTGTTGGCTACTGATTGGGATGAAGCTCAATCCTTCTCGACTCCAACTCCTTAGTCTAATACTTACCAGGGCTGTGGATTTGGTACAAAAATCATCCGACTCCCGATTCCAACTCCTCAGTTTATGAAACCTCTGACTCCAACTCCAACTACCAAAAATTGCTCCGACTCCTCGACTCCAACTCCGACTCCACAGCCCTGCTTACGGGACCCATTAACTTCTGCTGACCAGCGTTGGTGTGAAAGGCCCCATAGACTTTCATTGACGTAGCGTAAGCCTGCGGTAAAAACAGGCCAACGCAAGGCCTCAGAGTTCAGCTCCATCTGATTTCAGCTCCAGAAATTCAACTCAGACTGCACTCCAGAACCTATCCAAAGAAACCTCCAGCTTATCTCTGCTCTCGCTCCAGGCACTGTAGTGAGCTTAACGACGCCATGTCAATCCCAAAGCTTGCCTAAAGTGATATGCCACTCTTATTGATTAAAAAAAGTAACAGTTCCTTTAGTTCAGATCTGTACATTGCAATGCATTTTTCAAACATTTGTTTCAAATGTATCTTTTTAAAGAGAACCTTAATTGAAAATAAAAAATCACAATAACCATACACAGGTCATACCTACCTCCCATGTAGTCTTCTCCTCAATCTCTTTCTCCTCTCCTGCATCCCATTTGTCCACTGCAATCAGTGGAATTCTCCGTCTTCCATTTTAAAAATGGCCATTACCCCATAACATCTACTGGGTCAGCATACTGTTAAACTGTATTATCACCCACTTGAGCCATAGGGAAACATGGACATTACCTTGCACATTCATTTGTAACTGACAGCTGCTGATATATAACTGACAGCAGCTGGTATATTTTAGTTCTGACAAAATATTGTCAGAACTGGAAGGAATTGCTGTAAGAAGAAAATGGTGAGCTTCCAAGAGGATTGGAACTGACGGTGAGGTTAGTATGTAATATTCATTTGCAGCTAGCTACGTCATGTGTTTATTTTAAGTAATTTTACTCACTGCAGGTTCCCTTTAACCTTGTCTGCATTTGTTAATACACCCCAACCATGTCTTAAATCTTATTTCTTTCCACTTCTGCTTAATCCAAGTAGATTAATTGATGCATTAGATATTCAACCATTTTGGCGATTGGGGTACTTGAACATAATCCAGTTTTTGAAAATCCATTTTTTGCTGCTAAAATCTCAATGTTTTCAGCAGAAGAAAGACTAAAAAGGGAAGAGCTCTCTATGCTATTTCGGTATTTAATTGTAACAAAATGCTTTCTTTCCAAATTCCACAGTTTTATCAGCCAGACAAGGTGGTAGAGGTGTGGAAAATCTCCCCAAACATTTAGGAATTAGGTGCATACAGTATAAGACCTATCAATTGTATTGCTCTTAAAGGATACCAGAGCTGAAAGAGTTATTAAAACAGGGGGAGCAGGCATGTATTAGATGCAGTCCTCATGCCCACCGCTCCCCCTGTCGTGGTCCATCCCCTTTTTTTGTCACCTAAATTGCCACCGAAGCCCAGTCCTGGAGGCCTGGATCAGGCAGTAGTGCACAGATGTCCGTGCCCAGGAGCGCTCTACATGTGCACACGACGACATGATGATGTCATTGTGCGCTACCACCCGACCCAGGCGACCAGGACTGAGCTGCGGTGGCGATTTAGGTGACAAAGGAGGGGGACAGAGCTGAACGGGGGTAGCAGTGGGCAGGACGACTGCATCTAATACATGCCTACTGCCCCCATGTTTAATAATTCTTTCAGCTCTGGTATCCTTAAAACTGTATGCTATATTATGCTTTTTAATGTACCAATTTTAATAAAATTTATCTCAATGATTGTTTTGCCTCAATACTTTTGCAGCCCAATTCCATACACTCCAAAATCTCCTTTCTCTGTAGTTTCAGTTTCTCTGCCTAAAACTGGATTATTATTTATAGATGATGCTTTATATTCTCTAAAGTGAGAATACCTTTCATCTCTGGACATCTTTTATCTTTTCTATACTTTTATGTGCCCACAATATTGCAAGCTTACATTTCTTTCTCTCTGGAATACGGGGAGAGGTCCAGCGAGGCATGTGTAGGGATGTCTGGCCTGGTAGTTTCAGGAATTTTCACATTTCCCTTAAAACTATCACAAAGTTTCTTATTAAAATCTATTTTTTTAAATATAATTCAGTGAGACCAAAACTAGTACGGAATATTCCCATCAATGATCTTGGTTTCACTAATTCTGACTCTATATCCATATTTGTGATAAAAAAAAAAAAATAGTCCAAATTTTCCAGTCTCTTGCTGGTTTCACGATTCATGGGGCATTATAAGCTCTATTATTCAGGAAACTGACACCCAGGCACTTGTTAGGGGCCTCTAATTTTTTACAGAGCTATTCTGGGCCTAATCAAATTCTAGATGAATTGCCAATTGTCAATGCAGTATTTAGTCTTAGCAAACCCATGTGTTTCTGTTGCAAAGGCAGAGTCTGTAGGAGGTGGTGTCTACCTGTGAGTTATAATGGGAACTTTACTACCACTGCTACACTTGCTTTTTTACTTATGAGGATCATTCAAGTCTCGGTAACTGCTGGTGTCTGGCTGTATTTAACAATAGACACACTAGACATGTCTAAAAGTGCCAGTTCAGCAGAGGAGCTCTTGCTATCCAGCTGCTTCTGGGATCCACTTTTTTTTTTTTTGTGTGGCTACATTAGCAGTCTACAGTATACTGTGATGAGGACTTAATGTTTTCATAAACAAAAGGTGGGATTTAGAATGGCTTGAGAAGATGAGTTTTACATATTAGTATTTCTATGCCCTAAGGTTTCTGAAACTTGAGGGCCCTTTCACACAGGGGCGGTGCATCAGATTGACGCACTGCTACCGCACTCCAAGGAAAACCTATGGGGGAAAGGAACTCAAAGTACCTGTGTCGTGGTGCGCCGGAAGTCCTCCATCTGACGCACTTCCAAAACTGCTTTACCGTGCGTACTTGCATTGCTTTGCATCAGACCGGAAGTCTTGTAAGTCTATGGCCATGTGTGTAAGTGTAAACACCCGCCGCAGGTTTTACACGTCGCACATGCACGGAAGAATATTTTTTGCAATACACTTCTGTGCACGTGATCACCTGACTGGCAGGAAGTGAGCATCAGTCACTTCCTGCTTGGCTGGATGCCAGACAGGGAATACCGCTAAGTAATGCAGTATTCCCTGAAGGCTTATTTCTGGCGGTGCGTTGAGGCACCGCCAATATGGAGTGTGAAACGGGCCTAAATCTCACTTAGCCCCGGTTCACATTAGCGTTCCCTGTCCGGATTTTCCTGATCTGATCCGGACCGTATACTGTACAAACGGAACGTACGTTCCGCATAGCAATGCAAAGTCTATGTGGACGTTCACACGTGTCCGTTCCGTACAGTACGGAGCCGGACTGGATCCGGACTCCGGACACTTTTCCAACATGCTCTATTTTTTGGGTCCGGATCTCCGGCCCACGCACCCGGAGCGGAGCCGGACCTGAGCCTGACAGCACCATCCGGAACACAGAAACCAATGGGAAACGGAAGGCACAGAACACACTGCCTACAAAAACCTGACGTTCTACCCCACTTCCTATGTGTATCCAAGAGGCCATTTCGGATGGGGACACATGGGCCAAGCATGTCTGGAGTGGAGCAGCAGTGACAGACGTGCTGGAGCTGCTTGGCAGAATGTCGGAGGTGGAGGTGAGGCCTACATCGGAGGAACCTGATTCTACAGGTGCACTAGGTGCACCTTCTGCTGACCCCAACATTTTTTTTTATTTAAATTTCACTATTTTTTGCCCACGGATCCGGATGGCAGCCTGATGCATGCCTGATACAAACGGACCGGATCGGATCCGGATTGGAACCGTATGGTTCTGATCAGGATAAGGTCCTGATCCGATCAGGATCCGGTCCGTTTACTTGCCAACACGCAAGTGTGAACGGGGCCTTAGCTTTAATGACTTAACTGTACATAGTTTTCTTGCAAGCTTTCAAAACTTAAAATTCAAAAGCTTGCAATATAGACATTAACATATGTTTGTTGGTTTAATGTTGGCAGATCTACTCCATGACTAGAAGGAGGGGATTGCAGCAATGAAGTGTGTAGCAGCAGTACAGCCTTGTCACTGGACCTAGTCAGTTCAATTTTGCTGCACCTTTTTGTTTGTAAGTGGTATTTGTAAGGGGTAGGGTCTTCACTAGGGATGAACGAGCAAAATGTTTGAGTTTGGTCTCGCTGTGAATTTGCCCCAGTCTTGCTTAGTGAAGTTATTTTTTTATTTATTTATTTTTTTTACAAACTTCAACAGCCAAGTTCGCTGTAAATCTTCATTAGGCAAGAATAAAGATTTTCCAAGAAAACTATCCTAAATAATTCCTTATTGAGGCTAGCACAATATTTTGATCAGTTTTAGCCAAATTGATCGAAAGATGTGATTTGTTGATTTTCACTTTAATTTTTTATTGTTTCACATTGATGTATGATCATTTTGACTAATTGAATGTGCCAATTTTGCAAAACTAGTTTTTGAGAATCTCATGGACTGATGATAAGTTTGCCAATGTTTTTGATTATCTGCAAAAAATGAGAAAAAATGAGAATGTCCTGCAGTGTGTGGGATGTGAGAGAGGGATAACTCACCTGACCACCGCCTGCATGCCAATTGTCTATGGTGCGTTCCATCGGCTTACACTTCCACATGGTCTGGTATGCCAGCAACAGGCACAAACTACAGAGGATCATCAGGTCGGCGGAGAGGATCATTGGGAGACCACTGCCTCCACTTGACTTCCTATATAACACAAGACTGCATGCCAGGGCACTGAGGATCGCAAGTGACCTCTCACACCCAGGCTACTGTTTTTTCACCCCACTTCCATTGGGCCAGAGATTCCGGGCCATCCCCACCAAGACCACCAGACACAAGAACTCTTTCTTCCCTACGGCCGTTAGCCTCCTGAACTCCCTTAACATTCTCCCACACTCTATCAGTGCCCTACCACTTGCATAGTAGCGGACTGAAAAAAATACGTTTTTTTCAAGCAACCAGTCATCATATTTAAACTGATCAGACTCTTCCCGCACCTTTGGTAGACTTCAGCAGTGTTTTTTGAAAGATGCATACTGATGCTGAATGTATATATTTGATGCTGAATGTATATTTGTGTATGTATATATTTTAATATGCTGTATTACTGTCATATTCTGATGCTTTTTCCTGCCTTTCTGTCTATGTACCGCTCGGTATTGTGCCAAACCCAATTCCGGGCATGACCCAGTCATGCTTGGCAAAATAAAATGATTCCGATTCGGAGCTGGAACTTCATACAGATAGCTTCTGGTCTTAACGTCGAAAACAAAGAACTCTTCCCCAACTTTGTGTGTCCACAAAAATGAAGTAGGGGTAGTACAGTGGGGTCGGTTTGGGGGCTTATAGTGCTATCTGGTTATCTGTTTATAACAATTGATTAGCCAGATCCAATCAGATGTCTAGCAGCATTAGGGAGAAAATAAAATACTAAAACCCTCCTATGTGATTTACTGACTTCTATTCATCCTTTAAGTCTAATAGGTAAGGGGTCTGCAAGCACACCCATTTTATCTACTTATCTGAGTGAAGCTGGCTATTTAGTTCCCCCTTATTAGGAGCAGACCAGTTAGCACCAAATCCCAACCCCCAACATCACTGTAATACCCCCACTTTCTTTAGGAGGCCCACCCTTCTAAATTCTGTCTTCTTGGCAATATCAACCTCTATGGTGGATGAAAGTTGGGACTATGATATATTACAATAATTCATTTTGCAGCACTGCAAGCTATCTGCAGTTAGGGATGGTCAGTGAGATTCAAGTCATCCCTAGTTAATGCAGGACTATGCACATTTTGTATGGAAATGTATGCAGCTTAAAAATGGACCAATTGAGTTTTACCTCAATAAGATTTGATTGGCTCATGTTCAAGCTGCATACATTTACATACACAATTTGCATAATGATGCATCAACTTATAATTATTTGCATCTCATTGACCATCACTATCTGAAGTCCTATGCTACGTACACACATGCGACAACGATCGTTCGTTGAGGACGACGAACGAACTTTTAATTGATGAAAGAACGACCTAAGTAAAGTTAGTTTTAAAAGGTGTGTAACGATCTGATCGTTAGAACGAACGTTACATCACGTAAAGCAACTATTGCGCCTGCGCATAAAAATGAGAAGTTTCACGGTGAAATAGTGAAATGCGCATGTCAAGCCTAGTACGAACGATCGTTTCCAACGATGTACTACTTTTGCAAACGATCGTCGTTGGTTAAAATCCGCCGAGACAGAACTTTCTTTTGTAGCGATTTGGCTCGTTCGTCGTTTGCCTTAATAGTCGGTGGTTCGCTTTTTGTAACGATCGTCGTTGGTAAAGATCGGGGAACGATCGTTACAAACGACTATAGTCGCATGTGTGTACGCACCTCTAGTCTGGAGTAGAAAGGTGTTTAACAAGGGCCAGCAACCGTACCATGAACATTGGATGAGTCCATGAACAAGGTTTTTTTTAGCCTGATCAAGGACCACTCCCACTCACCCTGCAGGGCCTATATCTTTACATCTACAATGTCTATAAATTTTTTATTTTTATTATTTATCCCTTTTAAATTTAGAACACAAGTCATGTTTGTCCCTCCCAGTCCCCTTAATGTTTTCACCCTGAGTTAAGATTGGGGAGTGGGTAAATTAGGCCAGGCACTAATTATCTACGATGATGCATCTGTCCTTCTGTGTGAGCTAAACCAATTCAGTGATTGGAACGAAAGAGCCTTTGATGTTGGGCTTGATCTCAGTAAGCTGCTAGTTTCAGCAGAAGTCTGTCTGCTCCAACCAGGTTCATTCAGAGGGCACAATATCTTAAGCACTCCGCTTTTGACCCTAACTAGCGAATACTTAATGTACGAATTAAACTGGACAGCCCTTTGCCAAAAGCCTTTTCTGTGTTATATTTCTGCAGCTATTTTTATCTGCATCAAACAGCTTAAATCCCGCAGACATCACTGACAAATTGTGTTTATTGTAGCTAAAAGTCACACAGGGTTCAAGAATCATTTTGCGTCTCATTACTCTGACAACACATTATAGAAAATACCAATTATTGTTGGAGTTAGCAGCGCAATACACAGTTCTCTTTTGCATTTACGTTAACCTGCTGTTTGCCAGGCACAACAGTTACTAGGTTAATTCTGAAGTTTTCAGCTACAGCAATTGCCAAAAAGTAAATCTGCCACTATTATGACACCAACTAAGAGCTTACAGTATATAGACAGGAAGTACGGTACCTATTCATACCTGCATGGAATTTTAGTTTTCTGTCAGTGGTCCTGGAACCCTAAACAACAGTAAGGTACATATAAACGCTTGGGTACTGTCGGCCGCAGGAATTGGGACTTGATCCCTGAGGACCCTTTTGTCACGGTCACTTACCTGTCTGGACGAGGCGGCTGGCACTTACGGATGCTGCAGGTGTCCTGGTGCATGCTGGTGGGTCCCTTACGGGTCCTGGCAGGGTGCACACTGGGCTCCGTGTGTGGCAGTGGAGACATCGGCGCTCGGCGACCCTGGTGTGATACTGTGCGCATGCGCGCCCGAAGGGCCGCCTGTTCATGCATCTTTTATGGGTTTGTGCGTGCGTTTGTTCGGCGTGATTGCGTCTGGTTGTCCGCGTCATCGCGTACGGACGTACGCGTCATAGCGTGCGTCCGTCGCGTCATCGCGTGCACCGGATGCGTCATTGCGTGCAGACGTTCGTGTCTTCCCGCCAAACGGCCTATTTAAGTCTGGAGAATGCCATCATTCAGTGCTGTAGTATTGCAGCTAGTTTTGGTGTGTGTTCCCGTGCGTGATCTTTGTATCTGCCTGTTCCTGATTTCATGTTGCTGACCCTGGCCTGGCTGACTTCCCGACTTGCTACCGACTCCTGCTACGTACGACTGCCCGCTCTGTTGCCGACCTCTGCCTGTCTGAGTACCCGTCTGTTGCCGACCTCTGCCCGTCTGAGTACCCGTCTTGTTGCCGAACTTCTGCCTGTTCACGGATCCGCCTCAGTATCTGCTCCTGCTTGGAATCAAGTCCTGAAACCCGCCTGGAAGCTGAGTCCTTGCACCTCCAGACTCAGCGCTTCAGTTCCTGTCTGGTGACACCATTGGATCTGCTAGCACTCCTGCCCCGTACTAGCTGTTGAACCCTGTTCCCATTCCAGGGTACATAGCTAGTAAGTTGCAAGAGTAGCTGCCCTCAGCACATCGGTCTCCAGCTCCCAAGGTACGTCACAAAAATACTACAGCCAAAGATGGAGACCGCTGAGGCAGCAAATGTACTGAGTACCTTATGCAAACAAGTTACCGCACTCACGGAGGCCATTAAAGGACTACAAGCTGGTCATGTGCAACTCGAAGGCCGGATTAATACCCTGCGTGCTGGGGAATCTCCGTCACCTCCTGCTTCAGCACCTCAAGTAGTTCCAGTACCTGCCTCTGCTCCAGTGGAACCGGTTCCCGTGATCCCTGCAGTAAACCCGGAACCTCGAGTACCTACACCAGAACGCTTCACAGGGGACCGTTCCAAATTCCGCTCCTTCCGCCATGCATGTCAGCTCTACTTTGCACTGCAACCTCGCACCTTTTCTAACGAGGAAACAAAAGTAGGATTTATCATCTCCTTACTACAGGAAGAACCACAGTCATGGGCCCACAGGTTAATGGAGCAAAAACACCAGTGTTTAAGTTCTATGGAGCAATTCTTTACTTCTATGGCAGTGTTGTACGATGATCCCCAGCGTAGTGTTACAGCTGAACTTGCCATCCGCAACCTAAGACAAGGTCGTAAACCAGCGGAGGAATACACTACTGAATTCAAACGTTGGGCATCAGATACCGACTGGAATGAGTCAGCCCTGAAACATCAATATCGTCTGGGATTATCTGAGTATCTGAAAGATGAACTGGCTCGAGTGGGAGTACCCAGTACCTTGGACGAATTGATTACCACTGCCATTCAGATAGACCGACGCTTTCGGGAACGTCAACTGGAGAAATCAATGCCCTGCTCTGCCCGTACTTCTTGGCTTCCTGTAAATCAGTCACCATCTCCGATCTCTGCTTCCACTGATGATCAACCTGAGCCCATGCAACTTGGAGTCATGCGTGCCCCATTAACCAATGAAGAAAGAACCCGCAGGCGCCAGGGAAATCTATGCTTTTACTGCGGAAATCCGGGACATTTTCTGAGGAACTGTCCAGTTCGTCCAGCGGGTAAGGAGTATCTTCAGAAAGCTCAAACTCCACCCAAGTACACCCCATCCACGGCTCATACTCATTTTAATATCTCTATTCTCTTTCAGTTTCCCGGAAGAACCCTTAAGACTTCTGCTATAATAGACTCTGGAGCCTGCAGCTGCTTCATGGATAAAGTTTTCGCCACAACTCATCAAATACCAGTGCAATCCCGAAAAGAATTATTACACATACACCTAGCAGATGGGTCCACCATCAGCTCTGGACCTGTAAACACTGAGACCCTGCCATTACTTACCTCCACCTCCGCAGATCATCAAGAATGGCTCAAATTCGACCTAGTGTCTTCCCCAGTATATCCTATTATTTTGGGCCTACCTTGGCTCCGGGCTCACAATCCCGCTATCAACTGGGCCACAGAAGAAGTTAAGTTCACCTCCACCTACTGTAATAGTTGTTGTTTTCAGCAAGTCTCAGAAGCTTCTGGCCCGTTACTTTGTACCTCTACCTTGGCAGATGAAGTTCCAGTACAGTATCACGACTATCTTGATGTATTTGACAAGAAAGGAGCCGATCAACTTCCTCCACACCGACCATACGATTGCCCAATTGACCTAATAGAAGGAGCTACCATACCTTTTGGAAGGATGTTTCCACTCTCCGATCCTGAACAGGAGGTACTAAAGCAATATATTCAGGAAAATCTGAGGAAAGGATTTATTAGGCCTTCAGTCTCTCCTGCTGGAGCTGGGATATTTTTTGTCCAGAAGAAAGACGGCACATTAAGACCATGTATTGATTATCGGGCCTTGAATAAAGTTACGATTAAGAATCGCTACCCCCTTCCACTTGTACCAGAACTATTTCAAAAGTTACAGGAAGCCACAATATTTACAAAGCTGGATCTTCGAGGGGCCTATAATTTAGTCAGGATGAGAGAAGGAGATGAGTGGAAAACGGCTTTCAGATCACGCTACGGACATTTTTAATATTTAGTAATGCCGTTTGGTCTGTGTAACGCTCCAGCCACTTTTCAACACTTCATTAACGATATACTCAGGGATTTCCTCGATCAATTCATCATTGTTTACTTAGATGATATTCTTATTTTTTCTACATCTCTGGAGATTCATCGTCATCAAGTTGGACAGGTACTCGTACGTCTACGGCTGCATAAGTTATACGTGAAAGTAGAAAAGTGTGAATTTGAAAAGGAGTCAATTCAGTTTCTGGGTTTTATCATCTCCGCCAATGGACTTGTTATGGACCCTCAGAAGATTCAAGCCGTTCGTGATTGGCCAGCTCCAGACAATAAAAAGGCGGTACAAAGATTTATTGGTTTTGCCAATTTTTATCGAAGATTTATTAAGAATTTTTCTGCTACCATTCTTCCAATCACACGACTTACTCGTCAAAATCATCACTTCTCCTGGACTCAAGAAGCCCAAGTGGCCTTTGATGAATTAAAAAGACATTTCACCACAGCACCTGTACTAAAGCATCCTGATCCTGCCTTGCCCTTCATCTTGGAAGTGGACGCTTCTGAATCCGCAGTTGGGGCAATACTCTCTCAGAGACATGGAATCAAGGCCCTCCTTCACCCTGTGTCTTTTTTTTCCAGGAAATTGTCTGAATCAGAAAGGAACTATGATGTCGGTGAAAGGGAGTTGTTAGCCATCAAAGATGCATTAGAAGAATGGCGTTATTTGTTGGAAGGTGCTTTGCATACTATACTCATATTTACAGATCACAGAAACCTGGAATATCTTAAAACAGCTAGAAGACTGAATCCCAGACAGGCCAGATGGGCTTTGTTTTTCTCAAGGTTTTCATTCCATATTACATATAGACCTGGATCGAAGAATACTAAACCCGATGCCCTTTCTCGTATGTTCCCGGATGATCAGCCTCAGGTCAGTCCAGATACAATATTGTCCAACAAGAACTTTTTGATCATGCAACCAGACATTGTAAAACAGTTACAACTAACACCAACAGATATCTCAGAGGAAGTCAAATCTAATCTTGTCCAGAAACAGGATCTTTGGTATCATAATGATAGAATCTTTGTACCTGAAGAAACACGAGTACAGGTATTTCAACTCTGCCATGACCACCAACTAGCAGGACACTTCGGATTTTCTAAAACTTTGGATTTGCTCCGAAGATACTTTTGGTGGCCAGGACTCAGGAGGGATTGCAGGATGTATGTCTCAACCTGTACTGTTTGCAACCGCTCAAAAGGAACCCATCTCAAGTCTTGGGGTTTGTTGGAGCCTTTACCCATTCCTCCAAGACCATGGCACTCCATATCCATGGACTTTATCACCGAGTTACCTAAATCAAGTAATTGCAACACAATCTTTGTGGTGGTTGACAGACTTTCGAAGATGGCGCACTTTGTCCCAATGCAAGAGATTCCAACAGCGCAAATAACCGCTTCAACTTTCATTAAGGAAATAGTCCGTCTTCATGGTGTACCAGCAGACATCACTTCGGATAGAGGTGCACAGTTTACTTCCAGGTTTTGGACGGCCCTCTGCAAGATGCTGAACATTAAACTTTGCCTTTCTTCAGCCTATCATCCACAAACCAACGGCCAAACAGAACGGACTAACCAAACACTGGAACAGTATTTAAGAGGTTTTTCTCATGTTCACAGGACAATTGGGTTCAGCTGCTTCCAGTAGCAGAATTTGCCTACAACAACTCCGTTCATTCCTCTACACAACAGTCTCCATTCTTCGCCAATTATGGTTTTCACCCATCATTTCTACCAAACTTTGATTGCAGAGACTCCTGTTCCTGCTGCTGGAGAATTCATCAAATTATTACTTCAGAATCATACGGTTTTACAGAAATCCATGGCACTAGCCCAAGCAACATTTAAGAAGAAGGCAGATGATCAAAGGAGAGGTGACTCTGATATGAATCCAGGGGACTTGGTCTGGTTATCATCAGTTAATCTCAAACTGTCTTGCCCGTCAAAGAAATTGGGACCAAAATTCATCGGTTCATTCCCCATCAAGAGGAAGATTGGCCAAGTGGCCTATGAGTTAGAATTACCCAGTAATCTGAAAGTACACCCGGTATTCCATGTATCTCTATTGAAACCTGTTCTCAAGGATCCTTTTCCTGGCCGAATCATGGCCCCTCCTCCACCTGTCTTGATTAATGGAGAAGAGGAGTTTGAGGTGGAGACTATTATGGACTCCAGAAGAAGAGGGAGAGGCATTCAGTACCTAGTGAAGTGGAAGGATTATGGGCCAGAGAATAACACATGGGAACCAGCCTCAAACCTACATGCTGATCGCCTGATTAAGGAATTTCATCAAAGATGTCCTGGTAAACCAGCTCCAAGGGGGCATCCGGAGGCTGCCCCTTAGAGGGGGGGTATTGTCACGGTCACTTACCTGTCTGGACGAGGCGGCTGGCACTTACGGATGCTGCAGGTGTCCTGGTGCATGCTGGTGGGTCCCTTACGGGTCCTGGCAGGGTGCACACTGGGCTCCGTGTGTGGCAGTGGAGACATCGGCGCTCGGCGACGCTGGTGTGATACTGTGCGCATGCGCGCCCGAAGGGCCGCCTGTTCATGCATCTTTTATGGGTTTGTGCGTGCGTTTGTTCGGCGTGATTGCGTCTGGTTGTCCGCGTCATCGCGTACGGACGTACGCATCATAGCGTGCGTCCGTCGCGTCATCACGTGCACCGGATGCGTCATTGCGTGCAGACGTTCGCGTCTTCCCGCCAAACGGCCTATTTAAGTCTGGAGAATGCCATCATTCAGTGCTGTAGTATTGCAGCTAGTTTTGGTGTGTGTTCCCGTGCGTGATCTTTGTATCTGCCTGTTCCTGATCTCATGTTGCTGACCCTGGCCTGGCTGACTTCCCGACTTGCTACCGACTCCTGCTATGTACGACTGCCCGCTCTGTTGCCGACCTCTGCCTGTCTGAGTACCCGTCTGTTGCCGACCTCTGCCCCTCTGAGTACCCGTCTTGTTGCCGAACTTCTGCCTGTTCACGGATCCGCCTCAGTATCTGCTCCTGCTTGGAATCAAGTCCTGAAACCCGCCTGGAAGCTGAGTCCTTGCACCTCCAGACTCAGCACGCGGGAGCGCTTCAGTTCCTGTCTGGTGACACCATTGGATCTGCTAGCGCTCCTGCCCCGTACTAGCTGTGGAACCCTGTTCCCATTCCAGGGTACAAAGCTAGTAAGTTGCAAGAGTAGCTGCCCTCAGCACATCGGTCTCCAGCTCCCAAGGTACGTCACACCTTTCACACTGAGGCGGGCAGTGTGGTATTTTTACCGCACCTTACCGCCATGCAATGACTTTCATACTGCGACATTACGACGTGATACAACAAAAGTGACGATTTCACCGCATCCCGATGCAGGGCCAGAACTATCTTACCACGCAGGTTCTGCGGTGAGTTGCATCAGGCCGGAAGTCATGTTAGTCTATGGCAAAACGAGGATTCTAAACAAAATTCACTGACACGACGTCGCGCCGCGAATGCGCGGAAGTGTATTTCAACAACACACTTCTGTGCACTTTCGCATAGCCGAAGAAAATGTGTGTCATGCGCGCGCCACTTCCTGCTTGCCTGGTGACTATTGCGCAGTGTTCCCTGAAGGGCTCTTTTTCACGGTGCAATGCGGTGCATCGGGCGCAAGGTACCGCATCACTTACGCTGGTTTCCAGTGTGAAACCAGCCTCAGGCAACCGTTTGGAACCTATAGGGCAGTACTGTTGCTACAAAGAGGAGAGGAGGGAAGATGCATAGCACATGATGGAGGTGGTGGGGTAAGGCGGAGAATATTACATGATCAGGAGTTGGAGAACATTGAGCAGGAGAACATTATGTCAGTGGGAGCATTAGGTGATCGACATTTCCACACCTTGGTACAGGCCAATATAAAGCTAACAGATGTCGGGAGGATGTCGATCTTGTCCAATATCTAATGGTGCAAAGTGGTTACTACAGCAGAAAAACAAAATCTGGAAGAAATTTACTTGATCTAACACAATCTGTACCCAGTATGGCCAGCTTAAAGAGTACTTTAGTTTAAAATGACAGAGGATGGATTTTTACCTTAGGTACTCATTAAAGTAAACCTGTAACCCAAAAAAAAAAGAGCTCCTGGGGGGTACTTCCCTCGGGAGGGGGAATCTTCTGGATCCTAATGAAGCTTCCCCGTCCTATCCTGCAGAGCAGATCCTGTGCTGTCAGCTCCCTGAAAATCAGCCGACAAGCTTGTAGGGTAGAGCGGATCCGATAAGGTTCGTCAATTTCCTCCTGCCTAAGTCCAAATGAAAGCCACAAGTGCATCTGTGTGAGTTCACCACAAGATTGTTATGATCCTGGAGCCCGCAATGCCATTGGGGGCTGCCTGCCAGCACTGGATCGGAACTCGGTGTAAACAGAGGTGCTAAAAATATAAAGGGTAGATAATGTTAGTTGAAGGACCAAGAGGTGCTTGGTTCATACCCAGACCTGCATTGTATGTGCTCCTACCTATTGCCTGATGAAGCAGGGTCATACCTGCGAAACGCATTGCAGTGATCCCCTGGAGTATATAATACATTTTTGTTGATATTATATTAGCTTTTCCTTGTGTCTGCTTGGAGGTGGTAAGTCCACCACTGCCTTCTCTACTATTAAGCATTTTCTCTACCTTTTATATTTTTGGCTCCTCTGTTTACACCGTGTACAAATCCACCGCAGGTGGAGGGTTGTTATCCCATTTTTCCTATCTACGGAGAGCGACTTCTTAATTCTGAGTGGGGACAGATCTAATCTCCTCACCTGCTTAAACATTGGATGCCTATGAGGTGACCCTGACTTGTGAGTATAATTGCACTTACTTCATCATATCACCTTGATAGCACATACTACACTATATTGGACTCTCGGTTCTCTTTTTGTTGTACTGGATCGGGGCTGCAGGAAAGGACGGGGGGACTCCTCATCCAGAAGATTCCCCCTCCCAAGGTAAGGACTCCCCTGGGGCTCTTCTTTCATTACATGTGTTCTTTAACACTGGCCCTTTCATAATGTACACATTACTAACGTCATACTACTGTCCCTAATAACCACATGGGCTTAATACATGCTCCTTTATGACATAATACATATAATACCACATACATTACACACATACTATATTCAATGTTTATTAATTCATCCTTAACAAACCATCTGCTCACTTGCAGTATCTCATATCTACGAGATGCCACCTGATGCCAGTTTTTTTTTCTAAAATAAATAAACACGCATGCCTTTTTCCTTTTTTGTTGGCTCTGGGCCTTCAACTCAGAATTGCCTGAATGTCATCACCAACCTCTATGCATTATATCCCTACAAATAATTCTTACAAAGCTCACCTTCCCTTTCTTTCACATTTTTCTGCACTCATCCGGGGCCGGACAAATTTTTCTCAATGTCCTGAGTGAAACTGGACTTTGGTGCGAACCCCCCCCCCCCCCCACCCCCAGGATTTCAACCCATAAATTGGGTAATTAAAAGATAGTGACAAATGAGCAACAAACAAGCACATTGGGACATATTCACTAAACAGAAGTAAAATTGCCATACCTATGAAATACACTGCAATATCACCGTCACGTATGCCAGTTGCAAAACGCATGTTATGCTAGCAACGTGCACCTTACTTAGATAACACAGCTGCACTAATATGCAACTTGTGTATGTAACAGTGCCTGTGCATGCCAATCTTATTGCTATTTAGAGAATAAGCCACATTGGGCTTGATTCACTAAGCCAAATAGCATGCTTTGTCAGAGTTAACACATCTTATCAGAGTTAACACACCATATCAGAGTAGCATAGCGAGCGTTACAAGCTTATATCTGCTAATTGGCAATGATGAGAGCTCCACTCGTCCTGGACCTGCAGGGGCTCAGGGCAGGGTGTGTGTTCAAGTTGCATACACAGTTTGCACAATCGTGCATCAATTCAGAATTATTTGTATCCATTGTGACCATTCCCCATTTCTGGGAGACTTATTATAACTATAGTCAACTTCTGTACTGCATCTGTAATATCTGTGCTGGAATGCAATATGGCAGCTTGCAGGTCATCCTCACTGCAATCCTTGCCTCTGCAAACCTGCAAATTAGGATGTTTTTCGAATTTCCAGCTGAGGCTTCCAATAGGCTCATGAGTGGAAAACCTCAAAATCAAATATGCCCTGGAGGTAATTTAAAGAAAGTCTGAAGCGAGAATAAATGTTGCTTCAGACCTCATAGATAGCAGGGGCACGTGTGCCCCTGCTAAACCGCCGCTATCCCGCGGCTTAACGGGGGTCCCTTCACCCCCAAATAGCCTCGTTTCAGCGGGGGAGCGCTTCCTGGTTGGGGCAGGGCTAACCGCCGCAGCCCTGCCCCACACGCGTCTGTCAGCGCGTATCTCCGCCTCTCCCCCGCCCCTCTCAGTCTTCCTTCACTGAGAGGGGCGGGGGAGAGGCGGCGATGCGCTGCTGATAGACGCGACTGGAGGCAGGGCTGCAGCCGTTAGCCCTGCCTCCAGGAGCGGCCAAGTATGCGACCAAGTGTCGCAGTGGGGGGTTTGGGGGTGAAGGGACCCCTGTTTAGCGGCGCTATAGCGGCGGTTTAGCAGGGGCACACGTGCCCCTGCTAACTATGAGCTCTGAAGCGAGATTTATTCTCGCTTCAGAGTCTCTTTAAATCTTTCAAATATAAAATCTGATCATCCCCTTAATTCTGGGTAAACAGATTTACCCATATAAGATAAAGGGTTAATTCCTGAATCCCTCACTTTTTCATACAGGGTTGTAAAGTAGAAAAAAAAATACGCTGATAGTGTTAAACATGTTTTCCATTTTCATCTGAGTTTTAAAGAGAATCTGTACTGTCCGACTTGTATAATAAAAAACATACCACTCGAGTCACTGTGATCTCCTGGATCCCTCTTTGCCGTTTCCGCCACTCCCTGCCTGCGATCCAAGCTTGTAATCACCAGTTTTAGGCAGTGTTTACAAACAAAAAACATGGCCACTAATCAGGAAGTGATGTGTGTGTGTGTGTGTGCATATATATATATATATATATATATATATATATATATATATATATATATATATATATATATATATATATATATATAGAGTGGGGTACGAAAGTTTGGACAACCTTGTTAATCGTCATGATTTTTCTGTATAAATCTTTGGTTGTTAGGACAAAAAATGTCAGTTAAATATATCATATGGGAGACACACACAGTGATATTTGAGAAGTGAAATTTAAGTTTATTGGATTTACAGAAAGTGTGCAATAATTGTTTAAATAAAATTAGGCTGGTGCATACATTTGGGCACTGTTGTCATTTTATTGATTACAAAACCTTTAGAACTAATTATTAGAACTCAGATTGGCTTGGTAAGCTCAGTGACCCCTGACCTACATACATAGGTGAATCCAATTATGAGAAAACGTATTTAAGGGGGTCAGTTGTAAGTTTCCCTCCTCTTTTAACTTTTTCTGAAGAGCAGCAACATGGGGGTCTCAAACCAACTCTCAAATGATCTGAAGACAAAGATTATTCACCATCATGGTTTAGTGGAAGGATACAGAAAGCTGTCTCAGAGATTTCCGCTATCTGTTTCCACAGTTAGAAACATATTGAGGAAATGGAAGACCACAGGCTCAATTCAAGTTAAGGCTTGAAGTGGTAGACCAAGAAAAAATCTCAGATAAACAGAACGACAAATGGTGAGAACAGTCAGAGTCAACCAACAGACCAGCAACTGCAGATGGAGTCACTGTGTATCATTGTGCTGTATGTGAGAGTGATGCAGAGGAAGCCTTTTCTCTGCCCACAGCACAAACAGAGCCGCTTGAGGTATGCTAAAGTACATTTGGACAAGCCAGCTTCATTTTGGAATAAGGTGCTGCGGACTGATGAAAACTAAAATTGAGTTATTTTAGGCATAACAAGGGGTGTTATGCATGGAGGAAAAACAACACAGCATTTCAAGAAAAACAACTGCAACCTACAGTAAAATATGGTGGTGATTCCATCATGCTGTGGGGCTGTGTGGTCAGTGCAGGGACTGGGAATCTTGTCAAAGTTGAGGGACACATGGATTCTACTCAGTATCAGCAGATTCTAGAGACCAATGTCCAGGAATCAGTGACAAAGCTGAAGCTGCACCGGGGCTGGATCTTTCAACAAGACAAAGACCCTAAACACTGCTCAAAATCCACTAAGGCATTCATGCAGAGGAACAAGTACAACGTTCTGAAATGGCCATCTCAGTTCTCAGACCTGAATATCATTGAACATCTGTGGTGTGAGTTAAAGAGAGCTGTCCATGCTCAGAGGCCATAAAACCTGAATGAACTAGAGATGTTTTGGAAAGAGAAATGGTCCAAAATACCTTCAGCCAGAATCCACACTCTCATTGGAACCTACAGGAGGTGTTTAGAGGCTGTAATTTCCGCACAAGGAGGATTTACAAAAAATTCATTTCATTTCTTTTTTGTGGTGCCTAAATTTATGCACCTGCCTAATTTTGTTTAAGCACCTTAGCGGTATGGACGAGCTCAGCTCGTCCATTACCGCCAGAGGGTGCCGCTCAGGCCCTGCTGGGCCGATTTTAATGAAATAAAGTGCAGCACACGCAGCCGGCACTTTTCCAGCCGCGTGTGCTGCCTGATCGCCGCCGCTCTGCGGCGATCCGCCGCGAGCAGCGGCGAAAGAGGGTCCCCCCAGCCGCCTGAGCCCTGCGCAGCCGGACAAATAGTTCCGGCCAGCGCTAAGGGCTGGATCGGAGGCGGCTGACGTCAGGACGTCAGCTGACGTCCATGACGTCACTCCGCTCGTCGCCATGGCGACGAAGTAAGCAAAACACGGAAGGCCGCTCATTGCAGCCTTCCGTGTTACTTTTGGCAGCCGGAGGCGATCAGAAGAACGCCTCCGGAGCGCCCTCTGGTGGGCTTTCATGCAGCCAACTTTCAGTTGGCTGCATGAAATAGTTTTTTTTTTTATTAAAAAAAAACCTCCCGCAGCCACCCTGGCGATCTTAATAGAACGCCAGGGTGGTAAAACAATCATTCCACACTTTCTGTAAATCCAATAAACTTCATTACACTTCTCAAATATCACTGTGTGTGTCTCCTATATGATATATTTAACTGACATTTTTTGTCGTAACAACCAACGATTTATACAGGAAAATCATGAAAATGAACACGGTTGCCCAAACTTTCGTACCTCACTGTATACACAGTATACTACAAGTTTAATTACATAGTGAATTATCTGCACTCCAGTCTGGGATTCTCACAGTTTCTCAATGTGTGACAGGCAGCTCCCTTTCCCCTCAGCCTCACAAACTGCACAAGTTGAAATCAGACTGAGGGCAGAGAGTGAGGAGTAAACAAAGCACACAGAGCCTGCAGGGGGCGTGCATAACTTGTATTCATTACAACAGAGGCAGTCCATTCCTCCCTGGGTTGACAAAGCTTGACAAAGAAAAGAGGATTAGATATATTACAGAGACAGTGCAACTAGAAAAGGCAATAATCTAGACCACATTAGAACAGGTATAGGAACTTATAGGATAAAAGAAATAAGGCTGAACATTTTGTTACAGGGTCCTCTTTAAGATCTGGGATTGTAATCCATGTCTAACTTCTTGATTGCTTCTGTGCTCCTCTTTTCCTCATCTGTAATGTGTTGTATTGAAGAAAGAACTGATAACTCATTGTTGGCTCCTGCTGCATCCCCTGCTGCAACTTTTTGTAGGAGGGGTAATGAAAATGAGCGGTCACTGCACTGCTCCTTTTTTTTTTTTTTTACAAGAATAAGCAAGATAAAATTATTCACATATTAATATATCATTGTTTGAGGTTGCATTTATGGTTTATATATATTTTTTCCTGACAAACTCCATGGGCCATTAATATATCATTGTTTGAGGTTGCATTTATGGTTTATATATATTTTTTCCTGACAAACTCCATGGGCCATATGCAATTCACTGCAGTTTTCTCCTAGGAGATATTTTTTCATCTTTGATTTACAATAACTTTCCAGTACTTTTCAGCTAAAAAATGCAGAAAAGTAGGTAAAAAAAATACTATCAAGATTATTCTGAGTATTTATTTGCTTGCTGGTGGCTTAAAAGGCATTTTATTGACAAGTTTAAAAAATATCACCTTGGAGAAAACTCAGGAGAAAAAGTTAATTGCATATGGGCCCATGGCTAAAAAGCAGATTGCCTTCTCTTTGCTTGCACTGCAACCACTGCCTCAGGTATAAACTTCTTATAGCAATGTCTGGCAAAGGATAATAAGGCCAGGGACCCACTGGTGATCTCTGTAGTGCTTTGAAATTGCACAAGTGATTTGTGCAGTGATCCCCAGACTGATTTCCAGTACAATTCCTGGGCATTTGGAAGGTCTGTACAGTAAACTGTACAGCGCATCAGATTTGCTGTGGGAATAAAGATTAATTATCTCACTGCAATTACATTGTTCTCCAGGGTTTTCTCCTAGGTGATATTTTTAAACGTGTCAATAAAATGCCTTTTAAGCCACCAAAAAGCAAGAAAATACTCAAAATAATTTTGATAGTACCTTTTCACTTACTTTTCGATATTTTTTTAGTTGAAAAATGCTGGAAAGTTATTTTAAATCGAAAATGAAAAATTATCTCCTAGGACAGCGCTGTCCAGCTGGCGGCCCGCGGGCCGCATCCGGCCCGCCAGCGGTCTTTCTGTGGCCCGCTGGCTGCTCAGGTTGTTCCATTCATTTATTTTTTTTCCCCCACTCCTTCCCTCGCAAACGTTCTTTTTTTTCCCCTCCGTGTCACCGCTCCGCCCTCACAGACCAAAGATCAGAGCATCTGAGTGGCAAGTTTCCCTTGCCGCTGGTCGCCAGAGTGCCCGCTGTCTCACCTCTCTGGCGTGCTGCAGGCACGGACACAGGATGCGGAATCGAGCGAGGCTCTGCTGAGAAATGCGCTCAGCAACGTCTAAATGGGGGCGGAAATGTATCTGTGCTGTCCCTTTTCTCCGCCTCCGTCGCTGCCACACCAATCAGTGCACCGCACACGTCCTCTGTGTGGCGGCATGCAAGAGGTCGGGGACAGTTAAAGAGGAAACGGCTGCTGATCCAAAAGTAAGATTATTGGCGGCCGCAGGGAGGGGAGTGAGCTACCTATCTGGGCTGGCTAACTGTACTGGGGCAACTAAACTGGCTACCTATATTAGGCATGGGGCAACTATACTGGACATAGGGGGCAAATATACTGGCTACCTATACTAGGCATGGGGCAACTATACTGGACATAGGGGGCAAATATACTGGCTACCTATACTAGGCATGAGGCAACTATACTAGGCATGGGGGCAACTATTCTGGCTACCTATACTGGGCCTTGGAGTAACTATACTGTTCCTGGGGGCAACTATACTGGCTACCTATACTGGGCCTGGGAGCAACTATACTGGTCTTTGGGACAAATATACTGGCTACCTATACTGGGTCTGGGAGCAACTATACTTGCTACCTATACTGGGCCTGGGAGCAACTATACCGGCTACCTATACTGGGCCTTGGAGTAACTATACCGGCTACCTATACTGGTCCTGGGAGCAACTATACTGGCTACCAGTGGTGCTCAGCAGAGCTCGAATATTCGAGTAGCTCGAATATTCGAGCTCTTTTCCAGCTATTCGAGCTCGGTATTCGAGCTCCGAATAGCTGTAGCTATTCGAATGGGCTATTCGCGTACACTCGAATAGCCCATTCACTATTCAAGCTATTCGAGCAAACGGCGCTATTCGAGCTCGGTACCGAGCTCGAATAGCGTCATAGCCCAGATTGATGTCCTTAGAGCCAATCAGAGGGCTCCCAGGCCCTCTGACGGCAGCCAATCACAGAGGGGGACCCTGGCCAGCCCCTACCCTATAAATAGCGGCCGCCATGTTACGTTTCTCCGTCCTTGCCTGAGACTTGCATAGAGAGAGAGTTGCTCCTTTGTGCTTTGGCTTAGCAAGAGCTTTATTGTGGTCATTTACCTAGCGTTTTTGCTCACATACACCTCCTATACACACCTATATTGTTGTTAGTTAGTTAGACATTGTATTTTAGTTAGTAGCTTTTGTGTTACATAGAGACAGGCCAGCTGCTGCAGGCTTACAGCTTTAGGCCTCAGGGCCTTGCCTGTGTGGGCAGCTGTCCTCCTGTCCTCTGTTTATTTCTCTCTATTCTATACCAGTATTTCTGCTGTCCTTTACTACTGATTGTATTAGTATTGTAGTTATATACTGTAACTGTACTAGGACACTCACTGTCACTGTTCATAGGCTACTAGCTGCTCCTGCGTGTGTGCACTCACTGTCTGTGTACACACTACACACACTCTATTTCCTTCTGATAACTGATTGATTATTGTAATTGAATATTGTAATTAGTTAGTTGTACTCACTGTTACTACTTACTGTACTAGGAGTCTAGGACACTCAGTCACTGTTCATAGGCTACTAGCTCCTGCGTGTGTGCACTCACTGTCTGTGTACACACTACACACACTCTATTTCCTTCTGATAACTGATTGATTATTGTAATTAGTTAGTTGTACTTACTGTTACTACTTACTGTACTAGGAGTCTAGGACACTCAGTCACTGTTCATAGGCTACTAGCTCCTGCGTGTGTGCACTCACTGTCTGTGTACACACACTACACACACTCTATTTCCTTCTGATAACTGATTGCTTATTGTAATTAGTTAGTTGTACTTACTGTTACTACTTACTCTTACTGTACTAGGAGTCTAGGACACTCAGTCACTGTTCATAGGCTACTAGCTCCTGCGTGTGTGCACTCACTGTCTGTGTACACACTACACACACTCTATTTCCTTCTGATAACTGATTGCTTATTGTAATTAGTTAGTTGTACTTACTGTTACTACTTACTCTTACTGTACTAGGAGTCTAGGACACTCAGTCACTGTTCATAGGCTACTAGCTCCTGCGTGTGTGCACTCACTGTCTGTGTACACACACTACACACACTCTATTTCCTTCTGATAACTGATTGCTTATTGTAATTAGTTAGTTGTACTTACTGTTACTACTTACTCTTACTGTACTAGGAGTCTAGGACACTCAGTCACTGTTCATAGGCTACTAGCTCCTGCGTGTGTGCACTCACTGTCTGTGTACACACACTACACACACTCTATTTCCTTCTGATAACTGATTGATTATTGTAATTAGTTAGTTGTACTTACTGTTACTACTTACTCTTACTGTACTAGGAGTCTAGGACACTCAGTCACTGTTCATAGGCTACTAGCTCCTGCGTGTGTGCACTCACTGTCTGTGTACACACACTACACACACTCTATTTCCTTCTGATAACTGATTGCTTATTGTAATTAGTTAGTTGTACTTACTGTTACTACTTACTCTTACTGTACTAGGAGTCTAGGACACTCAGTCACTGTTCATAGGCTACTAGCTCCTGCGTGTGTGCACTCACTGTCTGTGTACACACACTACACACACTCTATTTCCTTCTGATAACTGATTGCTTATTGTAATTAGTTAGTTGTACTTACTGACTGTTACTACTTACTTACTTACTGTACTAGGGACACTCACTCAGTCACTGTTCATAGGCTAGCTCCTGCGCGTGTTTGCGCGTGCGTGCACTCACTGTCTGTAGTGTACACACACTAAATTTACTTGTGATTACTACTGATTATTGTAACTGCTAGTTGTACTTCCTGACTGTTACTACTTACTTACTGTACTAGGGACACTCACTCAGTCACCTCACCCACCAACCCACTCCATTAAAGTACCCCACTTTTCACCCGCCCTTTTAAAAAACTTTTGTCTATACGCCCAAAACATCGAAGATGTCTGGAAGTGGCAGCCAGCGCGGTTTGGGCAAGGGGAAGGGCAGCAAGGGAATCAGGAGGAGAGGGAGCAGCATTGTGGCAAGCCGCGGGCGCGGGCGCGCCACCATGCACAGTTCCGCAGCAGCAGCGTCAGTGGCTAACATTCCTCCCATAGCCACTGGCCGTGGACGCCTTGGGCGCCGCCCAGCAGGAGCATCTGCAACTCACGCTGCAGAGACACAGCAGCAGCAGCGTGTAGCACCTGCTCCGATTTTCCTCCAGCCGGGTCGGAAACGTCCCATTGAGGAAAAGCATGCAGACACTGTGGTGCAACTGATGACGGAGGATGAGCAGCCCGCCATCAGCTCTGCATCCGAGGCCTCCACCCTCACCACCACCCCTGTTCGCAGCAGCCGCCCAGCAGGGCCTGGGGAGGAGGCCAGTTCACCGTCAGTTGGCGACCTGTCATTCAGCAGTCTTTTGACCCCAGGCATCATGAGTCAATTGTCTGCTGTTGTTGGCGATTTTGAGGAGGAGATGCTGATGGGCACTTTGGGGGATGAGGGATTGGACAGCAAGACTGTGGCGACAGTCAAGCAGCCCATCCATGCATCAGGAGAGGAGTTTGGGGGGTCCTCATCCCAGCAGGACATGTTTCAGGAGGGGGAGGATGATGATGACCCGGTGACAGACAGAGACTGGGTGCCACCACCTCCAGGGGATGTCGTCCTCAGCAGCTCTGAGGAGGAGGAGGAGGATGCTCTTGTGGGCCTTGCAAGGAGGCACATCATTGCAAGCATTGGCAGCAGCAGTAGGCAGGTCCCACAGCCTGCTGGTGTCTCAGGCTCAGCAGCAGCAGCAGCAGCATCTGCCAGTACCACCACCAGCCGCACCCAAGCCCCCCCCCCCAACCACCACAGGGAGACAGGCAGCAGCGCTTCCATGCCGTAGGGGGATGTTTCTGTCACCAATCTGGCGCTTTTTCACCATGCCCACAGTGTACAGCAAGTACGCCACTTGCAACCACTGTCAGCTGAAGTTGAGCAGAGGTGCAGACCCCTTAAAGTTCTGCACCAGCTCGCTCATCAACCACCTTGCTGCAAAACATTTCCACCAGCATCAGGAGTTCCAGAGGCTGAAGGCATCTGGTGCTGGCAGTGGCACCACACCCATCACTGCACAGCCTTCAGCAGCAGCAGCAACAGCAGCCACCCGCCCTCCTGCTCCTCCAGCAGCACCAGCAGGAGTGCGGAAACGCACTGCTCCTCCCCCCTCTGCAACTCCTGCCGCCGACACTGAGGCCTGTTCTGGCAGCCAGTCCTCAGTGGCCTCCTCCGCTGTGTCTGCTGATTCCCGTGCCAGCAAAAGGCCACGCCAGAGCCTTTTGAGCGAGTCCTTCCAGGGGGTGGTTAGGGCTCTGCCTCCCAGCAGCCGTCGCGTGCGGCAGCTGAACGGCTTGCTGGCACGGGCCATGTGCTCCCAACTCCTGCCGTACACGCTCGTGCAGGAGGGGAGCGACATTCGTGCGCTGCTTGCTTGCGCAGCCCCAGACTGGCAGCTCCCCAGCAGACACTTTTTCTCCCGCAAGGCCATTCCTGCACTGCACCGCTTTGTGATGGCCAATGTGGAGCGAGGGCTGGAGCACGCGGTTGGTGAAAGGGTCCACGTCACCATGGACTCCTGGAGCAGCCGCTTCGGGACAGGCCGCTACCTGTCCTTCACTGTCCACTGGGTCAGCTTGGTGGAAGGGGGTGAGGATGGGAGAGCAGCAGCGGGCACAGCAGCAGCAGCAACACAGTGGGTGGTGCCACCCCGCAGGGTCAGGGGAACTGCAGCAGGTTCCTCCGATCCTCTGCCATCCTCCGGCACACCTGGCCAAACCCCCCGCCTCAGCAGCAGCGTGAAGGCCCGCCACTGCCAAGCACTGCTGCACTTGGTCAGTCTTGGGAAGACCAAGCTGACGGCAACCCATGTGTTGGCCAAACTCCAGGAGCAGGAGAGGATTTGGCTGACCCCCAGAGGCCTCAGAGTCGGAGAGGTGGTGGCCGACAATGGGGCCAATCTGGTTGCCGCAATAGACAGGGGAAACCTGACCCACATCCCCTGTCTTGCCCACGTGCTGAACCTGGTGGTGCAGAAGTTCTTGCGCACCTACCAGGGGATGGGCGAACTGCTGGAAACGGCAAGGAACGTTGTGCGTCACTTCCGGCGCTCGGCTGCAGCCTGTGCGAGCCTGGAAGACGTGCAAAAGGAGCTGGATCTGCCACGCCATCGGCTGATCCTTGACGTTCCGACTCGCTGGAACTCCACCCTGGCGATGTTGGAGCGTCTGGTTGAACAGAAGCGCGCTGTCAAACAGTACCTTGCCCTGGCCACTGTTTCCGCCGCTCAGAGAAGGGACAAGACCAGCAACATCCCGTCCATCGTCCCCGATGATGACTGGAGGCACATGCAGCAGGTGTGCTTAGTGCTGGCTCCCTTTCTGCAGGCCACTAACATGGTGAGCAGGGACCATGCTATGGTCTGCGAGTGGGTGCCCCTGGTTTGTCTGCTGAACAGGGCCCTCGATGCTTTGCTGGAACAGGGAGCGGCAGCCTTGGACCAGCAGGAGCGGCAAGCAGCTGCACAGTCCACCTCTGAGGGGGAGGAGGAGGAGGACTTGGTGGAGGTCCCTGACCTTGCTGCTGATGAGGGGGATCAGCACAGTGCAGCTGAGTTGGTGCGGGGGTGGAGAGAGGATGAGGCTGACGAGGCAGAGGAGGAGGATGAGGACAGCAGCACTGCCGTCGATGTGCCAGCAGACGTGGCCCGCCTCTTCCCAATGGCAGCGCACATGCTGACGTGCCTGCGCAGAGACCCCAGGGTGATCCAGATGAAGCAGAGGGAGGACATCTGGATCAGCATGATGTTGGACCCACGCCTCAAGGGGAAGTTGAGCCAGTTCCTGCCGCCTGCAGGAGGAGACCCAGCGCAACAAATAAGGAGCTTGCAGCAGGCCCTTGTTGAGCGCTTGGAGGAAGCCTTCCCCCAGCCTTCCACCCCCACTGTCCAGCAGCCAGCACAGAGGCAGCAGCAGGTGCCTGCATCCAGCAGCAAGCGCCCCACAGACCTGCTGTCTCTCAGCCACGAGCTCTACAGGACTGTAGAGGCTCCGGCAGCAGTGACTAGAGAGGAGGTGCATGCAGCAGCATCCTCCACCGGTCACAGCCAGCGCCTGACCCGCATGGTGGCTGACTACATGGGGTCCTACAGCGGGCTTGACAGCGATGCCCCTGTTGATCCCATGGAGTATTGGGTCAAGCGCCTGGAGATCTGGAGCGAGCTGGCGCAGTACGCCCTGGAAGTGCTGTCCTGCCCCCCTTCCAGCGTGCTGTCCGAGCGCTGCTTCAGTGCAGCTGGTGGTGTGGTCACCGAGAAACGCTCACGTCTGTCTCACAAGTCTGTGGACAGACTGACGTTTCTCAAGATGAACCAGGCGTGGGTGGAAGGCGAGTTCCTGGCCCCTGTTGTCGGCGAGAGGGGGACATGAACTGGCTAAGAACCATCGTTAATGTGCCTTACCACCCTTTACCACCTCCTGGCTCCTGCTCACTAAGCCAGCCTGGTTCACTTTGACTATTACGTCGCCTGCAGCCACACATTTTACACCTACAGTGGGCTGCTGTGTACTGCCCTTCTGCTGTCTGTCTGTGTTTCCCACTGCCAGGGTACACAGATTTACCTTCTGCTGCCACTCTGCCACCAGCTATTACGTCAAACAATAGCTATATATCTGTGTAATTTGTTTTACAAACAAAACCAAAAAACCATAAAAAAAAAAAAAGGTTTAATTTTTCTGAGGTGCCCGGGTTGAAAACTGTGTTGTCCCAGTTGTGTATTGGACACGATGTGGGCTGCACGACCGCTGTCTGGGACCTCCTGTTGTGTTCATTTACGGCCTGGTATCACCGCTAGGTACCAGGGCTATTATGTCACGCTGCCTGCCTGCTGCCACACTCACACTACTCCTCCATTCCTCCTGCTGATGCTGCTGTCTGTCTGTGTTTCCCAACGCCAGGGTACACAGATTTACCTTCTGCTGCCACTCTGCCACCAGCTATTACGTCAAAAAATAGCTATATCTGTGTAATTGGTTGTAAAACCAAAACTACAAAACCATGAAAAAAAAAAAAAAAGGTTTAATTTTTCTGAGGTGCCCGGGTTGAAAACTGTGTTGTCCCAGTTGTGTATTGGACACAATGTGGGCTACACGACCGCTGTCTGGGACCTCCTGCCTGCTGTGTTTATTTACAGCCCTGGTATCACCGCTAGGTACCAGGGCTATTATGTCACGCTGCCTGCCTGCTGCCACACTCACACTACTCCTCCATTCCTCCTGCTGATGCTGCTGTCTGTCTGTGTTTCCCAACGCCAGGGTACACAGATTTACCTTCTGCTGCCACTCTGCCACCAGCTATTACGTAAAAAAATAGCTATATCTGTGTAATTGGTTGTAAAACCAAAACTACAAAACCATAAAAAAAAAAAAAGGTTTAATTTTTCTGAGGTGCCCGGGTTGAAAACTGTGTTGTCCCAGTTGTGTATTGGACACAATGTGGGCTACACGACCGCTGTCTGGGACCTCCTGCCTGCTGTGTTTATTTACAGCCCTGGTATCACCGCTAGGTACCAGGGCTATTATGTCACGCTGCCTGCCTCATTGACTGCCTGCTGCCACACACTCATCCTCCTCCTCCTGCTGCTGAATTTACCTCCTGCTGTCTGTGTGTTTCCACTTCCAGGGAGCACATACAATGGCGCTTCCAACATGCGTGCGCCACCAGCTATTTGTTACGCTCAAAAATAGCTGCATTTCTTTAAAAAAAAACATTTGAAAAGAGAAATAAGTGAAGAAGAAGACGATATAGAAGAAGATGAAGAAGATGAAGAAGAAGATGAAGAAGAAGAAGAAGGAGAAGAAGATGAAGATGAAGAAGAAGAAGATGAAGAAGAAGAAGATGAAGAAGATGAAGATGAAGAAGATGAAGAAGAAGAAGATGAAGAAGAAGAAGATGAAGATGATGAAGAAGAAGAAGATGAAGAAGAAGATGAAGATGATGAAGAAGAAGAAGATGAAGAAGATGAAGAAGATGAAGAAGATGAAGAAGAAGAAGATGATGAAGAAGAAGAAGAAGATGAAGAAGAAGATGAAGAAGATGAAGAAGATGATGAAGAAGAAGAAGATGAAGAAGATGAAGATGAAGAAGATGAAGAAGAAGATGAAGAAGATGAAGAAGATGAAGAAGAAGATGAAGAAGATGAAGAAGAAGATGAAGAAGAAGATGAAGAAGATGAAGAAAAAGAAGATGAAGAAGAAGAAGATGATGATGAAGAAGATGAAGAAGAAGAAGAAGAAGACAATATAAAAGAAGAAGAAGATATAGAAGAAGATATAGAAGAAGAAGATATAGAAGAAGAAGATATAGAAGAAGAAGAAGATATAGAAGATAAAGAAGAAGAAGAAGAAGTATATACAGTACTGAACAAATTTCTGGACACAACTTCTCTTTTCAACTTTTTTTTTTTTAAAGGAACATCCCCACATAATCACTTGCTGTTGTTACTTGGAAAAAAAGAGGTTTCTTGCATCATTCACCCTCAAAACAAGTGTTGGAAGCTATTTAAGGCCATTTCGAATAGTCAGCTCGAATAATGAGCTCGAATACCGACTCGAATAGTGAGCTCGAATTCCGAGGTCGAATCGAATAGTAAAAATTATTCGACTCGAATATTCGACTGATCTCGAATAATTTACTATTCGAATTCGACCTAACTCGAATTTTGAAAAGGGGTATTTGAGCACCACTACTGGCTACCTATACTGGGCCTTGGAGTAACTATACTGGCTACCTATACTGGTCCTGGGGGCAACTATACTGGCTACCTATACTGGGCCTGGGAGCAACTATACTGGCTACCTATACTGGTCCTTGGGACAACTATACTTGCTACCTATACTAGGCCTTGGAGTAACTATACCGGCTACCTATACTGGGCCTTGGAGTAACTATACCGGCTACCTATACTGGTCCTGGGAGCAACTATACTGGCTACCTATACTGGTCCTGGGGGCAACTATACCGGCTACCTATACTGGGCCTTGGAGTAACTATACTGGCTACCTATACTGGTGAGTAAATTGAACTTTATTTAAAAGAGAAAACAATCCATATCCAAATCACTGCAAAATCGCTTTTGAATAGGGACTCAAAACCGATTTTGCAGCACTTGAGTATTTTGTATTGGAGAGCACAAGCGCTCCCAGAATGGTGCAGGACCCACAATTGAGATTTGCCCTAAATGCGTTCGCTCTATAGCGGGCTCCACTCCATACACTTTCACTGGCAAAGCACTTTTTGGAGTCGCCGGTGTATGCCAGCAATCCAAAAACGCTGTCAGAAGGGTTCAAGGGGGTCCCAGGCCTAAATCTCTGATATGAAATTGAGGCCTTTTTCAAAAAAAAAAAATCCAGTTAGGATATTTATCCAATCGCATACCACTGCCAATTCCATGACAATAATAATTATGGCTCAGGGTCAGATTTACCATAAGGCACTGTAGGCATGTGCCTACAGGCACCTGATGATGGAAAGGTGGCCCACTCCCCCCCCCCCCCACCCCACCCCGAGTGCCTCTCTCCCTCCTTCCCTATGCAGAGTCCTGATGAGATAGTAAATAAGAGATTACTCAACCTGCTCTATGCATTCAACTGACAAGCTCTCCCTTCAGTCAGGGGCACCTCTAGCTACCTAATACTTGGGGACACCTCTAGCTACTTAATATTGAGGTTCCTTTAACTACTTAATATTTGGGAGCACCTCTAGCTACTTAATACTGAGGGTCAGGGCCGGGCTGAGGCATAGGCTGGAGAGGCTCCAGCCTCAGGGCGCAGTGTAGGAGGGGGCGCACAATTCATTCAGCTGTCATTCCTAATTGTGTATGAAGCAGAAAGAAATAGGAAAAGGGGATACATAGCAGTGACTGCATGCCAGATAACTAGATATTAAGGTGTTGGGGAGGTTGTGGGCCCTGTGGCCCTCTTAGTCTCATAGCAATCAGTGAGTGACAGCTGAGGTGGGAGGAATGGAGGGGTGCACTTTGGTGTCTCAGCCTTGGGTGCTGGAGGACCCTGTCCCTGCTCTGCTGAGGGTACATCTGGTTACCTAATACTAAGGGGCACCTGTAGCTACCCATGACGGGAAAGGGAAGTAAGGGAGAAGTGACAGCTGGGACAGCCAGCACACTTGCGGTGCAGTTTGGCAGGGGGGTTGTAGGCTCATGGAGGGCAAAGCCTAAGGTGCCAGGACATCTGTGCCTATAGGCTCCTGTGAGGAAAATTCAGGCCTCTTAGGGCTCTTTGAGCATTTGCTGTCCTGTATAAAGATTGCATCACTGTCATTAAAGAGAGGCTGTGACCACCGATTTAATGATATTATAGATACACTGTGACCAGTGATCAGGAACAGCTGGAAAGTACATTATGTCAGTATCAATGACTATTTTGCATTGCCTATGATGCCATACACAGATGGATTCTGACAGAATTGGTAGACACAACGCCAGTATTCTTACAGTGACATGACAGAGTCCCTTTAATGCGGTTTCTTGTCTTTGCCACTGCTCAGTAGCGGAGCACAGTCTTGAGAGGGTTAATTCTAATAGCCAGCGTTGGTGGATGTGATGCAGAAACCCAGCTCTGATTGTACAACACCTGCACATAGCCTGCGGAGATCCAGCACAACATTTATTTATATACTCAATGGCTGTGTTCTCTCTGTAGTCACTGATGTAATGGGCCTTTCTGTAACATGCAGCAAATACATAGGTAGTATAATCACTGACCTGCTACCTTCTTTTGTTTATCTCCCAATTCAGGAACCACTACAGAATAACAATAGAGCCCCCAGGCTGGGCATTAAGGGAAATTGCTGTTGTGCACCGGATGCTGAGATGACATTATTTGTACTGTTTCTTTTCACAGCTTATCCAACATTTTAACATCTTATCCAGTGACATTATTTCTCCAAAGAGCAGAATTCCATACCCAGCTTATATACAACACGGCCCTATCCCTTGTCAGACCATGCCAGCAGAGGTCTACATTGTACAGGCAATCAGGAACAGTATTACAGGTCAGCTGTGTGCTCAAAATGATGTTTATGCACTTTATTCCAGCTGCTTAACTTGGAGGGAGTTGATGTATCAAAAACTGGAGCACAAGTGGAGCTGTTGCCTAGAGCATCCAATTATCTAATCTAATGCATCTAATGTTTTTAATTTAACAACTGAAACCTGGTTGGCTGCATTTGGCAACACCTCCACATTTGCTGCACCTTTTTTTGCACTTGTCTTGGCAAATTATCCCCCTCCCTCCTGTTTTATGTGGCAAAACTACTATAATGGGTTCTATTCACAAAGCATTACCGCATTCAGGAATGCTGAAAACAGCTGATTTTTCTAATCACCTTCCCAAGTTACAATTCACTAGACTAGTGAGGTAATTTACCGACTTGTGTGGTAATAACCTTAGGAAATTTCTTGTTTGTTAGGTAAATTACCGAACTTCTGCCTCATGGGGAAAAACTTTTGTGAATTTGGAAAAAAAAAAGTGTAAAATACCACATGATGTATTTTACCCTACAATGATTTTACCGAACTGCTTATTGTGAATAGGGCCTATTGTCTACATAACAAGGAATGTCACATGGAGTTACCTATCTACCTGATAAACTTACTTCCCTCTCTGCATTAACCACTTAAGGACCACAGGCTTACACCCCCCTAGTGACCAGGCTATTTTCTACAATTAAGTGCTCTGCAGCTTTAAAAGCTCGCTGCAGAGCAATACAACTCATCAGCCAAATGAATCTTGGCTCCTTTTCTGCCCATCAACGGAGTTTTCTGTTGGTGAGCTCTGATCGCTGCTGCAGGCATTATTTTTTTTATTAATTTTATTGTCTTTTTTTTTTTTTTTATAAAAAAAGTATTTTTTTTTTACTTTATTCCCTCCCTCCCCTTGAGAGCCAATCAGGGCAATAGCCCCTGATAGGCCTATGAGAGGGATTGCATGTTGAGCCCATCTAGGGGACAGCCAAGTGACAGGGCTGCCCCCAGTGCAGCACTGCTGTAGATCGCAACGCTGTACAACGAAAAGAAATGGCAGTTTATTTTCTTTTCAGTCTGCTAGCGGTGATCGCTGATGGCAGACTGTTGACGAAGCTCTGCTCCGTCACTCATCTCCTCCCCCAGGAGGAGATGAGTGAGCCCTGGGGGAGGAGGATCTCCTCCCCCAGGACTTGACGCCTTTCGGCGTTAGGCGGTCCTGGGGGAGCCACCTTGCACCTTTAGCCGTTAGGCGGTCATAAGGTAGTTAAACAGAATACTGCTGCTTGCAATGGTCACAAAGAAGTAAGAAGTGAAATTTTAACTGTCAACCAATGTTTGAAATACATTGGTGGCTGCAGTTGAAGTTAAAAAGTAATTTAAAAAAATGGTCTTGAGAAAGACTTATTGAAGGGCGAAACAATCGTCGACTTCCTCTGCATCTCCTGTATGGTAACGCCTTCTGTGAAATTGAAGCAAATGTTCATGCTATGTGGGTCCAACGGACTTTAAACTTTTAAGGAGTTTGAAATAAATATTGAGTTTTAACATGTGGATATGGGATGTGCCTGAACCTTTGTGAAAGTAATATTTAAAGGGCCACTATCATGAAAAATCTTAACATTTAAAATGTATGTGTAGCATTTGTATAAAATGTGCATTTGTTCCTGACTAAAATGCACTATAAATCACTTTATTTTCTTATCTCATTGTCACTTACAGTAGAAATTAAAATTCTGACAGATCTAGCAGGTTTTTAACTATTCCGCCTCCTTATGGGGGATTCTCATGGTTATCCTTATTATCAAAAGCACTTACTAAATGGAATTTACCCAGTCTCACTGCCAAAACAGTGTGCAAGCGAATAATGAAAGTATCTTCAAAATGACACTTGGAAAAAGGGTTCTACTGGTATACCCAGAGAAAACTTTTTTCACTTTCATTATGTTTCTGACATCCTATACAATAAACCCTCTGTGTCCCCTCCTGTCCCTGTGTCTGTGCCTTTGCGCTACTGTGCATGTGTGACGGGGGACAGGGCCAGGGGAGTGCGCCCGTGGTGCGCTGACATGTGCACGTACAAATGTGCTCTGACATGCATCGTGGTGGGCGGGAGGGCAGTTGGGTTGTGAGGGATGCCTAGAGCCCGTTATTGTAACGGGCTTAGGCCTACTAGTTCATTATAAAATTGCTATCAATATAGATTGGTGCTACACAAATCATTTTGTAATTTGTTATTATTAGTTATCATTATTGCAGCCTGCTAAGAATTTGCCAAACTGTCCGCCTAAATTGAACTTTGCAGCCTTGGCAACGTGACTTTTGGGAGAATGTCTAGAAATGGGCACCTTGCTGCAGCAGTAATTAGCTACACACAACAGCAGCTCTTTTTACCTATGCCCGTGCTATATACAGTGGCGTAGCTAAGGAGCTATGGGCCCCAGTGTGGGTTGTACATTGGGGCCCCTCAAGCACTCCATACATAACAATTGATACAGGACACCAAACCTGCCAAGGACAGCCGAAGTGTCAGAGAGGTGTAAACAGGAGAGGGGTGCAGCTTGTTAATGATTACCACTATTCAAGGTGATTTCCACTAAAGCACCAATGAAGGGCTAACACAGCAAGAGGGCAACTGTGGTCGAGGGAGCACAATGTGGTCGCAACCTATGCATCCCATATTGCTACTGTTACTCCCCTGGCTATATAAAACAAGGTAAGAAAGCTCAATGTTTGTTATTAATACTTATTGTAAGGGAATGTACAGTGCCGATCTGAAGTCGATGTATATTTAAAAAATAAATAAATAAAAGCGGGATTTCCTTTTTGGCTTGGTTCACACAAAAAAAGAGTTTCTATGGCTGTGTTCACACACACAAGGTGTACATCAGTCCAGTCAGGTAAAACTGATAGAAAACAGATGCAAAACTGATGCATAACTGACAGGACAGGCCAGTACTGGACAGGAAATGTGCAGATTTATGTGTGAACCAGGCCTTAGGGGGATGCTGGGCAGAGGTTGCACCACAATATGACATCGTAAAGCAAGTGACTGGCATCCGTGGAGTGATCAGCACTAATTGACGTTGCTTTGCTGTGCTGCTAGTTTCTATATTTTCGTTACTAGAGGATTGCTTAGATCCTTACTAGAAAAGAATGTTTATCTCTTTCAAATATACTAGTTTACTGTTTTTCAGGCTGATCATTTTGCTTCAATAGTTGGAGTCACACACCTGCAATAAGCATGCAGCCAGAGAAGTCAGAGCAGAGTCAAAACATATGATCTGATTACTTGTTCTGTGTCATTGAATCAGAAAATATTACAGCAAACAGACAACACAACAACAAAGCAAGTAGCATTCAACTTTTAAAGGGATATAAAAGGCATATTGCTCTCATAGTTCTGATTTTCTTAAACACAGAATTCCAGGCATTTCTAATTACAGCAAGAATATAAAATGAATAGTGACAAATCCCTTACAGCTCCATTAAAGGTTAAACCTAAGATAGCGCAGGGGTAGTGCTAACGACTTCAGCACTGCTCTGCAATCTCTTACCTGTCACAGCCGTCAGTTTCTGGAGTGTAGTTGGCGTGTGGCATATTTGTTAGATTATTTTCTCATCACTAATGGGCATGTGATGATGAAGTTTGTATTCTGAGCTTGAAAACTGCACAACAAAATGATTTTTTGTTACAAAACTACATTCAGGACCGGTATAGAGCTATGCTCCTGTTCTCAATTGCGAAAACCTTTTGTGCATTTTGCATGTTTGTATGCATTACAGTATATGGAAGACTTTTTCCTGTGCACCAATATACATAGTGTGAATGTGGCCTTAGGGCTGGGACCCACGTTTCTGGCAGCAATTTGGCCGCGATTCCCCAAAACACTTTGCCAATGAAAGTGAGTGCTGGGGAATCCTTCCTTTAGTGGGATTGCAATTAGAGGTAATCGCAATTGATGGACATGCAGCATTTTGAGCATGTTTGTGCTCAATGCTGTGTATAGTAGGGCTGCTTTAAAAAAGTGATTTGGAGGCAAGCGATTGAAAATTTAAATAAGGATATTTATACTTACTGGG
The DNA here is from genome assembly GCF_040937935.1 of Hyperolius riggenbachi. Classification (NCBI taxonomy): domain Eukaryota; kingdom Metazoa; phylum Chordata; class Amphibia; order Anura; family Hyperoliidae; genus Hyperolius; species Hyperolius riggenbachi. Next base: position 150,611,928 of record NC_090648.1, read on the forward strand.
TGTCCGTATTTTTGTCTTCCGCCCATAGCCCAGCAGAAGAGGTCATAGGCGCTTCTCTGTTTGGTCCTAGAAAAGCACCTATGACCGCTTCCTTTAGGGGGTGGGGCTATGGACGTAAGCCGGACACCTAATATTATAATGTTTACAGAAAAAAGAAAATCCACAAATCGCTAATTGGACGTACTTTGCAGTTTACTGTAGAGCGCTTCTAATAGCCAGGAAATGCAAGCGTAATTGCACTAGGAATCGCTGCACACATCGTTGCGGTGATTTTAAAGTGCTGTAGCGATACCTAGTGGGTTTCAGGCCTAACTGTTGCTAAGAGTGTCAGGAGAAAGTCCTTCTTTGAAAGAAGTAAATATAATACAATATACAATACTAATACCTCCTCTTTTACCTTTCCAGCCTCCCATTTGCCCCTTGAATGGATGGCTTCTCTGTCCAACAGGGAAACCATTGCGCTTAGTTACTTTTATATCTGCTTTCATCTCAGTACAGAAAACTACGCTGTGAGGTCTGCTAGATCCCTCACCTTCTTTCAGCCTCTGTACTCCAATCTAATGCCACGGTCTTCATCTAAATGATAAGCCCTTGCGTGAACGGGAAACAGGGGCCTCTGCCTGACTGCGATTACCCTGCAGGACTTCAACGTACAAGATATGAGAGGATGTGGCCAAGAAGGAAGAGGTTACAACCAAAACCTAGTATATAAGTCAAAACAGGCTACAGGTAAAGTTGTCAATCAAGCCTAGGTCATACACATGATATACTTATCAAGCAGTTTGAAGGAGAAGGCAACAATCATCAGATACAGGCAGCAGTCGGTACAGGCACCAAACTCGAATGGTCAAGTTCAGGCAAAGGGTCAATCCAGGCGGCAATCAAGAATGGTCAAGTTCAGGCAAAAGGTCAATCCTGGTGGCAATCAAGAAAAGTAAGGTTTAGGCAAAGGGTCAATCCAGGTAAACAATAAAAGGAGTCAGGAACAGGTGAATAACTGGCAGAAGCACACCCAGCATCTAGGAGATGCTAACGCTATCATGGTTAATGAACACAGAGCATAGACAGGCTTTTAAACTTCCACTCACCAATCAGTGGCTGGCTATACACTAATCATCCAATCAGAATCCACCCCACTTCCTGCAATGACAGTTGACCTAAACTTTCCAGCGTCTGAGCGTGTCAGCTGAATGTGAGGAGAGACATGCCTGCTCACCTTGGTCACTGGAGAAAGCACACACTCCTCAAAGGTTTGCTGGGACATCGCTGGCACAGACCGGAGGATCGGAATGCTGCACTTGATACCCGGAAGTACCGGCAACATCGCTGGCACGAACGGCAGGTAAGAGCGTGACAAACATGCAGTTATCTATGAAGGAAAACTCTGATTATGTAGTTTATTTTCATATGCTCTATTTATATTATTAATAACAATGTAAAATATATTGGGCATTTTATTTTTTGGATGATAAATACAAAATAGTGCATTAATGTCAGTATATGGAACAGACAGCCATAGGGGAATTGTAAGTAAAAGAAAGAAAGAAGGAAGGATGTAACTAGTTTAGAATCAGAGGGCATTGCTTCAGGTGAGTAAACAACCATCCAAAATTAACCATTTTAATGGCTGATGCAATTGCTAATGTAATGTTTGTCATGTCTGTGCAAAGTTTAGTTGACTCTTTGCTTTTAAAATTGGTAAATTAAAGAATTTTAGGGTTAGTGAAGCAGTGAGTGATAAGTGTTGTGTGGTGCCAAAGAAAGCACATCAAATCTAATTAAAATCACAACCAATGTGCCTACATGCAGCATTGTAATGATTAGTGTTAATTATTTGTAAATGTTATTAGAATGTTTTAAAAAAAACAATGCTGTTTTAAACCCCTGCCCCATCACAAACTCTTTTAACATCTCGCTCTCCATGCAGGCCAGTATTGCCAGAATGCCTAAGCCTACCAGCATGGGGTATCTCCGATCAGGGGTGAACAATAGCCCCTGCCATCATGGCGGGGAGGGAAAGGTGACCCGATCCTGCGGGACTCCCTTCAGAATTTTATGGGCCCCATACTGGGCAAAATTACAGGGACCCCATCACTACACTCTGCCCTCACATGTTAACTCACTAACTGATAGATTAGTAGTAGTAGACATGTAATAAGAGGTAGATTGTAGTGGCTGGCCAGCAGGTAATGATAGCCAGATTGTACTGGCCGACAGGTAGTGAAGGGCAGATTGTAGTGGCCGACAGGCAGTCACAGGTATTAAATTCTTTATAGTGGTAGTGGCCATGTTTCTGGGGCCAGTTATGAATATAGTTTGGCGGCCATTTTCTAGTGGTTGTGGCAGCCATGTTTTTTGAACTGATGGGGTCTGAGTGTTAGGCACTGTTTGCCCGGCCCCAGGCACACTCGGGCCCCGTACTTCAGTCATCCCTGTGATATCCTGAAGACGGCCCTGCAGTCCTGTACAATGCAGAATGGCAGTAGAGCAGAGAGTTATACATTACCTGCTCCTGGCAACAATATAGGGCCTCTTAACCTCTTCACTTTACAAGTGCCTGCAGCCATCCAATCATCATGCGGCTTCCATCCCTGTCAGATGACATAGGACTAAAACCGCATGGTAATTGGCTGGTTGCACAGCACTTGAAAACTTAAGGAGAAGTAAAGCAAGACCTGGAAATATGGCTGCTACAAGCAGGTGATGTATAATGCTCTGCAGCCTGTTCCCCCTCCCTTGTGATGGAGGTCTGGAGGCCCCAGCCAACAGATGTCTGCAGGTGGGGGCTGCCCAATATAGTCATGCCCCCTTCTGCTGACTAAACAGTAGCAGCCCCCATTGCCTATAATCAGGTGGTGTACCTTTCAAAAGGAAGCAGAAGTCCCTCCTTTGTTGAGCACCCATGTCTTAGGTTATGGATAAGGGACTTGTCTCCACTACGGTGGGGAAGTGAGTACTGATTACTATCCTCACACAAGTGGCGATAGTTTTTGGGGTGACTTATGGTGGAGTCTGGATGTTTTCTTTAATAAGGGGACAGGGCCGGCGCTACCATAGAGGCAAACAAAGGGGGCAATTGCCCCAGGGCCCCAGAGCTTGTAGGGCCCCCAAGGTGTCTCCCCCCAACTTAAGTGTTGCTCCCCAGGGGGCCTCTGCAGACTGTTTGGCAGAGCAGTGTCTCACCTGTGCCGACGTGTGCACTTCTCTTCAGTGTGTGGCTCTGTGCACTCACGTCTTCATCCACCGCTGGCTGCATCTTCTCTGTGACCCATGGCATGTTATTATATAGTAACATGCCCCGGGTCACAGAGGAGAGGCACCCCTGCGAGGATGAAGTAGGGGAGTCTATGGACCCACAGATTCATAGCAGCAAGCTCAGGGGTCCTGGGAGGAAATTTGGCTCCAACAAAGAGCCCCCAATGCCACTTTTTGGTTCGGGGGGATGTCTGTTGGGGGCCCCCAGGTTAAGTTTTTCCAGGGGCCCCATTGTTACTAGAACCAGCCCTGTAAGGGGACTTCCAGATATTATTCATGCCCCCAAGTGAAATGAGTATTGGGGTGTAATAGTACCCCTTTCTCATTCCCAGAAATAGTTACATGTAGATAGAACCACAAAAGATGGAAAAACTACAGTAACACACACATTACTATGGTAGCGCATATTACCATAGCAATGCACGCGCTAACCAGGTAACGCACATGGCACTAATGGGTTGATTAGCCTGCACTGCACTAGTTTAGTCCATTAGGCCCCATGTGAGAATAGCTTCCCTGACATAGAAGAGGACTGAGGACCCTACCAAACAAAAGGTTTGCTGAGCTCTGCTAAGATCACATAAAAAACGTTTTTTTTTTTTTTTTTGCAATTTTGTTTTCAGCCCTGAGATATTCACCCTGTGCAGAGAGGAAGCAAGAAGAGGTGAGAAAACTTTGAGAAACTGTGCATAAACTTTAAGAAAAAGCAGCCACAAACGATCAGCTACTATTAGCTATCCGCATTTATGACTTTATCTTGTTTTATGCCTCACATTCCGCTTCTGTTTTTACAGTCTCCCACTACATGATAGCTTATGCCTATATTTTCCTGGAGAGTCTTGCCTCCTGCTGACCCAGCACAATCAAGAATAAATGACCTGCAATGAGGGCAAAGGCAAGATATGAAATGGGGATGCAATCCCGTGTTAAAGATGTGGAGTAAAATAAGTACAGAAAAATAAATGCATTCCTTAAATCTGCTGCCCGGGTCAAGCTGGGTGCCATGTGTGTGTATGTATGTGTGCGCGCTTCTGTTTTTTTCATTAAAGGAGTGCAGATTTTAAAGCAAGCTATTATTTCCGATGAGTAGAGACCCTGAGGGGGCAGTAGTGAATGGAAAAGTGCACGACAGTCTGCTCTGGAAACCGATGCTCACTGAATCCGAAAGGTCATGTCATGTTTTCTGGCAATTGACTCAATGGGTTCGGATTCTACAACAGAAGGTCGGGCCGTCTCCACTCCCCACATGTTTAGGGGGGGTACGTGCCTTGGAGCTCTTTTCATATTGACCTTATTACCCTGCTGCAGTGATAAGCTGGGCTCATAAACTGCTATGTTTTTTTTCCTAATGTGTCATACATTCCTCTGTATTATTCTGAATCACTCCAGCTTCACCTACACCTCTTCTCCCTGTCATTCCATACTTGTAGGTTAAGCATGCGTTCCACATGCATAATATATGTCATGTTCCATAGAAGTCTTTTCCCTACGGAGGATGTAACAAGTCAAACCTGTACTTAAAGCATTTCTGTATCAAAAATATGCTTAAAGCAAACCTGTGAGGTAAGAATGCTTTCAACTTCTCTTCTGAAGTAATGGGAAGCCTAGTAAAGGTTCTTTGAGCCCACCCCTGCTGCTTGGTACCCTCTTTTAGCTTGTGGTCACATGGGACTTTAAGTGGCACATATACAAAATAAATGCCAAACTGAAAGAACAACTCACAAACCATATTTGGATTAAAATTGGTCGGAGGCGTTTTTTATTGCGGTTTTAATAAAATTAATATTTATATTATTCACTTAAATAAACCAGAATAATGTTAATGAAACTTTATTAACAAAATATCATCAATTAAATCATCAATCATAAGTCATCATAAAACTTAAAGGTCAAAACTTAGCCCGCCCACCACCGTGGGCAACTTTTACCGCCAATAAAGACAGTAGCCTCCGACAGTTCAAAATCCGAAACAGAGGGCGGGTGGGAGGGGATCGCAGCTTGTCCTGACTAAAAGTGATGAGAAATTGACAGCATCACTCAGGCTGTGAGAGAAAGTCACTGCTCATTGGCTGCCGATTCCCCACTCCCTCTGACAGCTGCCAATCAGGACAGATTAACTGTCAAACTTCTGCCCAGAGATGACAGCCTCAGTAACATCCCAGGACCCTGAAAGAAAAGGAGGGAAAGCCAGTACCACAGAAACACAAACATAGACCAATACATGACTAGAATAAAGCTGAACTGAATATATATATATTTTGTATGGCCACAAAGTCCCAAGAGGCCCTCACTCAATGCTATCATTCAGGCCTTACACCTCCGTCCATGTTTGAGGTTCCTTATACTGGGCATGTGCGAGTGAGGTACGTGCATGCCCAGTTAAACAAAGTACTTGTATATGGAGGAAAAAACCTGTGTATGAGCGGCACCATTGTACTGGGCATGGTCGGACCTTACCTGCCCAGTACAGAGAAGCTTGTACTCGGATGGGAACATGACCATGCACAACATATTTGACAAGGTCTTGTTGAATAGGTGGAAGGGTAACCAGCATTGGAAGGCTGGAGTAAAAAGATTGGTGAAGCCTCTGGACTATTCAGAGGATTCTCACAATCGAGGTAAATATATATTTTTAGTTTTTTATTTCACTTTAGATTCTTTTTAAGGGCTTGTTCACCCTGCAGGCGTTTTTGTTATTTTTTTATACGCGGGCGATTTTTCAAAATCGCCCTGAAAGCGCTTACACAATGATTCTGTATGAGATAGTTCAGATATGAGCGGCTTGTTTGCGTTCCGCTTTGTGAAGCGGTGCTTGAGCCATTTTTTAGGCGATTTCGCCTCAATGGAAGGTATACAAAAAATGCAAAACGCTCACAAAACCTCTTTGTGGAGCGATTGCGTTCGCGTTTTTAAGAATAAATACATTGTATTTATTATTATCCGGATCAAAGAGTTAACTTCCTGACTTGCGTCAGGGAGTGAATTACCAAAACGCTCGGGAAAAACGCATCGGAAACTGCTAACCAAAAAAAGGAATCGCCCACCCAAATCCCGGGAGTTGGAGAAAAAGCCTAAAAAAAGCCCACCGCGGACGGACACACGAGAAGAACGCAATGTGAACAAGGCCTCAGGGATACCTGTGAAGGGAAAAGTTAGATACTCACTCTTGATTGTAGGCTCATAAGGCCAGGGACCTCCTCCTATTGTTTCTTATTTTGCTGTGGTTTTCAATATGATCATGTACCAACTTTAGTGATATCTCAATCCACACATTCACTATGTATGTATGTAATTGTACTTGTATGGCTGGATGTCATGACTGTAAAGTGTCTTGAATTTCTCATGTAGATATGTTCCCCAATATCTGTTTTCTACTATGTACAGCGATATGGAAGATGTTGGCGCTATATAAAAAAAAATAATAATAATACTCACCTTAGTAGAGGGAAGTCTCTGGATAATGCAGAGCCTTCCCCGGTCCCACTCCACCGCACCATTCCTGTGCTGGGCCCCCAAAGCTCCGCCTTGACAAGGGCCTGTTGATGGGAGCCACGCTTATTCATGGAACGTTAGCATATCCGCAAACTTCCAGAGGTTCTCGGCATCCAGGGTGGCCATGAAGAGGACGTGGGAAGCCTCTGGATTTCTGCTGAGGTAAAAAAAGGAACTTTCCCTTTTTACAAAGTCACAGGTTTGCTTTAATAAGTTACATGTATGTATAGCCTGTACAACCAGTAATCTTGACAATCCAACAAATACAAACAAGTCCAAATTATCACTTAGTGGAAAATTAACATAAGCAGCACTGCTGGGAGGTTATTGAGATACAGTCACAGAGTTTAGTTAATAGAATAAAATGTAAATGTTATGTTTAGAACACCTTAGTGTTCACGTATGACAGTCCTTATTTGAATGAATACGAGTTCTACTTTATATCTTATTCTTTCAACTCTTTAGCAACAACCGCCTCAAGCAATTGCTTAAAGGGGCATTACAGCAAAAAAACGTAAAATTTAAAATATGTGCAAACATATACAAATGAGAAGTACATTTTTTTCCAGAGTAAAATGAGCCATCAATTACTTTTCTCCTATGTTGCTGTCACTTACAGTAGGTAGTAGAAATCTGACAGAAGTGACAGGTTTTGGACTAGTCCATCTCTTCATAGGCAATTCGCTGTAGTGCCCCTTTAACTGTGCCTATTGGTGATCTGTCCATGAGTGATGGAATACTGGTCTTGTTGAAGCTACACTGTACATTCTCTGATGACTCAACTTGTTAAAGACTGCTATCTTAAAGTCAGAGGCGTAGCCATGGGTGGGCAAGGGGGAACACATGTCCCCGGGCGCAGCACTGTAAGGGGGCACAGAGCATGGCCACCCCCAAGTGAGTGAGAGGCAGCTCGCTGGCTGCCTGAAGTGCCCCTGCTTCTCTCCCTGACTCTGCAGAGGAGTGCAAAAGTGTTAATAGCAGCAGAACAAGGAGGAGGGCACACCTGGCAAACTATAGGGGGTACATCTAGCTTATCTAAATGTAGGGAAGGGAGGCACATCTGGCTACCTAAAGGGGGGCACATCTGGCTATCTAAAAGGGGGGAAGGAGGTGGCACATCTGGCTATCTAAATAGCATTTGTACATGTGGCTCCACCCATGACCACACCCACATTATGATGCATAGCAATGTCTTTGTCCCCGGGCACTGAAAAGCCTAGCTACGCCTCGGCTTAAAGTGACCTTGTTTGGACAGATATTGATACTGCCATACTTATTTCCTTTTAAACAATGTACAGTGGGTTGCAAAAGTATTCGGAACCCTTGAAGTTTTCCACATTTTGTCACATTACTGCCACAAATATGCATCAATTTTATTGGAATTCCACGTGAAAGACCAATACAAAGTGGTGTACATGTGAGAAGTGGATCGAAAATCATACATCATTCCAAACATTTTTCACAAATCAATAACTGCAAAGTGGGGTGTGCGTAATTATTCGGCCCCCTGAGTCAATACTTTGTAGAACCACCTTTTGCTGCAATTACAGCTGCCAGTCTTTTAGGGTATGTCTCTACCAGCTTTGCACATCTAGAGACTGAAATCCTTGCCCATTCTTCTGTGCAAAACAGCTCCAGCTCAGTCAGTTTAGATGGACAGTGTTTGTGAACAGCAGTTTTCAGATCTTGCCACAGATTCTCGATAGGATTTAGATCTGGACTTTGACTGGGCCATTCTAACACATAGATATGTTTTGTTTTAAACCATTCCATTGTTGCACTGGCTTTATGTTTAGGGTCATTGTCCTGCTGGAAGGTGAACCTCCGCCCCAGTCTCAAGTCTTTTGCAGTCTCCAAGAGGTTTTCTTCCATGATTGGCCTGTATTTGGCTCCATCCATCTTCCCATCAACTCTCACCAGCTTCCCTGTCCCTGCTGAAGAGATGCACCCCCCGAGCATGATGCTGCCACCACCATATTTGACAGTGGGGATGGTGTGTTTAGAGTGATGTGCAGTGTTAGTTTTCTGCCACACATAGCGTTTTGCATTTTGGTCAAAAAGTTCCATTTTGGTCTCATCTGACCAGAGCACCTTCGTCCACATGGTTGTTGTGTCCCCCACATGGCTTGTGGCAAACTGCAAACGGGACTTCTTATGCTTTCTGTTAACAATGCCTTTCTTCTTGCCACTCTTCCATAAAGGCCAACTTTGTACAGTGCATGACTAATAGTTGTCCTATGGACAGAGTCTCCCACCTGAGCTGTAGATCTCTGCAGCTCGTCCAGAGTCACCATGGGCCTCTTGACTGCATTTCTGATCAGCGCTCTCCTTGTTCGGCCTGTGAGTTTAGGTGGATGGCCTTGTCTTGGTAGGTTTACATTTGTGCCATACTCCTTCCATTTCTGAATGATCGCTTAACAGTGCTCCGTGGGATGTTCAAGGCTTTGGAAATCTTCTTGTAGCCTACGCCTGCTTTAAATTTCTCAATAACTTGATCCCTGACCTGTCTTGCACCTGTCTTGTGTGTTCTTTGGACTTCACAGTGTTGTTGCTCCCAATATTCTCTTAGACAACCTCTGAGGCCCTCACAGAGCAGCTGTATTTGTACTGACATTAGATTACACACAGGTGCACTCTATTTAGTCATTAGCACTCATCAGGCAATGTCTATGGGCAACTGACTGCACTTAGATCAAAGGGGGCCGGATAATTATGCACACACCACTTTGCAGTTATGTATTTGTAAACAATGTTTGGATTTTCGTTCCACTTCTCATGTGTACACCACTTTGTGTTGGTCTTTCATGTGGAATTCCAATAAAATTGATTCATGTTTGTGGCAGTAATATGACAAAATGTGGAACACTTCAAGGGGGCCGAATACTTTTGCAACCCACTGTATATTGCTTAGCCGTCCTATTGGTCTTGTGCCTGTATTGCTTCAGGTAACTGACCCAAAACAAGTAGGCAGCTTAGATGCTCTGACCTGAAGTCTGACCTCACAAACTAAATGCTTGCTTCAGGTGTTTGCAGATACTACTGAAACCAAACAGATCAGCAAGACATCCAGGTAATCAGCATTGATAATAATTGCCTTAATTTAATTGGCAGGCTAGGTTCAATAATAACAAGAATGAGAACCATAAGAGAAAAACTGTTGAGGCTCCAGTAATAACACACACACAACACACAGAATTGCAAGGGTGGATTTATTTAAGCAACAGGTGGAGCGTAAAGTGGTCTGAAAATAAGCATTTCTTCTTTGCTCTAAAATATTATTTACAGCCCTAAACCTTCTAGCAGGAGAAAAAATTGTAGCAGAACAGCATTTAAAACAGTTGAACACAGCACTTTGTTCAGCAGTGGAATGCTCCTCTAGCTTGTGATCTGCATCCGAAGAGGAGATTCCATTATCATTTGTTTACATTCCAATGTTGTTACATTCTTAACTGTCCTGAGAAGGAGCAGACTCTGCTTCTAGCATGCACACCGTTGAGAAGAGCTTACTAGAACCTTTTAATATATAATAAAAGCAACTATGAATAGAATACAATGGCAGATTCCAGAGCAGATAAACTGTGCGTTGGGAACTTGTAATTTGTAAATGGACTGTAATGATCAGTGATGTATCTGATGATCAGTACTAGCTCTATCAGCACAATAGTCAGTATTTCATTCAAAGTGTGATCACACGTGATTGGGTGCACGGTAATATTCGGGAACACAGGAGAGTGATAGCCCTTAGTGGCAGGGGCTATCACTAATAAGAGAGTGGTCGTACAGGCAGAGTCGGTGACAGATCGGTCAGGCAGAGGTACAGAATCGTCAGACAAAATCGGAGTGAGTATTCAGGCAGAAGTCGGCAACAGATCAGATTGGCAGAGGTTCAGAATCGTTAGGCAGAGAGTAGTCGGAGGTACAGGCAAAAGGTCAAACACAATAATAATCAATAACTGTAATAATATAATTCCTAAGCTAGTGCGAATCTCCGGGGTCCTGCCGATTCAAGCACACACGGATCTGACTAAGGTCTGAGAGTTTTCACTGCGAAGTTTCAGCAACAACAGACAATGAGCCACTGACATCTCCAAGCTTAAATACAGACAGGCAATTCCAAACAACCCGCCCATAACAGCCTGACCAATCAGCAACGAGACCCAGCAGCCTGATGTCAGCTGACCAGCAGATCAGCTGACCCGTCTCCTAAGCCCATAAAGGTCCTGCCGCTCCGCGTGCAAGTGTGCCGACCTAAGGTGATGTGCTACTGAGAGACCTGTCCTGCCAGAGGCTGCGCGAGATGTCTGGGAGGACGCGGCAGCCGCCACGGTGAGGTCAGACGCGGAAGCGGCGGCCGCACTGCTCTCCACCGCTGAAGTAATACTGCTATACCTGACATGGACAATATTACTTGTGCACAAAAGCAAATATGGTAACTGTATGGGTAATAAAAAGTAGGAAAACACATTTTTATTGAATGTTATGTCAGCGTTTCAGACCACTTTAAAGAGGAAGTTTAACCCTGGATTGAACTACATTTCAATCAGTAGCCAATGTCCCCATTCCTATGAGGAATCTACCTTTTCTCAAACAGTGCATCAGGGGGGCCTGTATGGTTGATATTGTGATGAAACCCGCTCCCACACTGTGATGTCATGACCATGGTCCTGACAGTTTTATGTCTGTGAACCTAGTTTCATTGTGGGAAATAACAGCTTTTTCCAACTGCCAAGCAAGCATTATTTCCATCTGTGCATAGAACTCCCAGTAAATGAACACTCTGTACTTGCCAATACTAAAGATGTCACCACCTGTGACGCGATGCAAGGGAAGTGTTCAGTACCCGTGATGCGTTACTCTGTGACTCCCAGACGTAAACCAGAAGTCCCATGTAAATGTTTTATATTTTTTTAATTGGTCGCAATGTAGCTATAATGCATGGTGCTACTTTCCAAGGCTGATGCAGTGCAATTCCGCACCATCATAGTGGGCAACTAGCCTAAAGACACCCTATTGAGAGAGGGATATATGGATGCGGCAATGTTTATTTCCTTTTAAGCAATGCGTTTTGCCTGGCTGTCATGCTGATCCTTATGGCTTCAGTAGTGTCTGAATCAAAGACTTGAATCAAACATGAGATTAGTGTGGCTGAGATGCTTTTTACCACCCCTCCCTATGAGGAATCCCCTCTGCAGTAGGGTGAGTGGGAGGAGGCAGTAGCAGAACCAGGAGGTAGACATTTGGATAGTCTAGTTAGTCTCCAAATAACAATAAATAAATACATTTGTGATTTTCTTATTATAAACATCATATGTGGGTTCTTGGTCATACCTGGAGTTCAGAAGCACGCTTATCTATATCAACCAATAATACAGCAATCAACGATTTATGGCTTCAAGGGATTATTGGTCCCAATATTCATCACATTTTTTAGTGAAAGTCTCATCGTTCATAAAAGCAGACTGGTTCAATACCTGTAGATCTCTGAATACTATATGCTTGTTTACAACCTTGAACAATTTGTATTCGCCCGAGGAAGTGGGGGCGTTGACCCCCATGAAACGCTTTGTGATCAATAAACAGAGATTCTTATTCTATAAACACTGTCTGGCACTGCTTCCTTGTACAATCCTGTACAGGGGAGATGAACAGTGAGCTGGTGGAATGGAGACTACTGATCTCGGCTCTGCTCTGAGCAGGGTCTCATTGATTTTTCTGTGCCTGGCCCTGTGAGACACCAGCCTTTGGTGGTTCACCTGGGCAAGGTACCAGCTTATGTATGAAGGTGAGGCCCTTACAGTAGGGCCAAAGGCTCTTTTATTTCCCAGTACAGTGTGCACTCTCTATTCTCTTTGTTGCCTACAGCTTGTATATATGAATGTGGCACCTGTGGTTCATTTCTAATTGATGCCTTTCAATTTGGTGATAATTCCTACAGAGGAATGAAATAAGTTGTAGTGAAAAGGATAAGCAACCAGCAGTAAAGTGAAATGGAACTGAAGGAGGGCCACATAACTGCAGCTGACTGGAAGAGTGTGAGGAAAGTGTGCAAGAGAGGAAGAAGAGACACTTGGGTTCATAGATATTTGGACAGACAACTTTTTCCTAATTTTGGTATTGTACATTACCACAATTCATTTTAAATGAAAGAACTCAGATAGACTTTCAGCTTTAATCCAGTGGGGTGAACACAAAACAAATGCATCAAAATGTGAGGCAACTAAAGCATTTTTTAACACAATTCCTTCATTTCAGGGGCTCAAATTAGACAATTGACTCAAAGGCTATTTCATGGGCAGGTGTAGGCAAGTATGCCATTATGTCATTATCAATTAAGCAGATAAAAGGCATTGAGTCGATTTGAGGTCTGGTTCTTGCAAGTGGAAGATTTTGCTGTATATACAGGGCCGGATTTTTACTCTTTACCACCCAAGGCCACTGTCACCAGCCCCCCTCTCCCCTTTGGTATAGGTAGCGAGATGACCCCTCCCTCCTTCCCTCCAGTATAGGTAGCCAGATGACTCACTTGTTGATCCCTCCTTTTCCCACCCCCTTTCAGTATAGGTAGCCAGCTCGGTTTCACACCGCAGCAGCCATCAGTGACACTCATTTTTCTGCTCTTCTGAAGCTTCCAATGCTGCCAAAGTCCATAGCTGCCGAACACAATGCAAACATGCAGAGAGAGCAAGGTGGCTGCTGCACAGGCGGCTAGCAGCAGAATACTGCCATCAGGCGCTCACCTGATCTCCCTGCACTGCAGCATTTGCAAGCTTGCAAATGCAGCACCAGTTTAGCCTGCTGCTTTGGTGCCCTTTCTCCCGTGGTGCCCTAGGCCATGGCCTATGTGGCATTGCCCTAAATCCGGCCCTGTGTATATAGACAACATGTGATCCAACGAGCTCTCCAAGCAGGTGGTGACAGAAGCGGTGGTGGAGGATGACCACAGAATCGTTTCCATGGTGAAGAGAAACCCCTTTACAACAGCCAACCAGGTGAACAACACTATCCAGGGGATAGGCGTCTCAATATCCAAGATATTGATAATAAGAAAAGACTGCATGAAAGTAAATAAAGAGGGTATACTGCAAGGTGCAAAACACGCATTAACCTCAATAATAGAAAGGCTAAATAGGACTTTGCTAAAGAACATTTAAAAAAGGCAGCACAGTTCTGGAAAAACATTATTTAGACAGATGAAACCAAGATCAACCTCTACCATAATGATGGCAAGGAGAAAGTATGGAGAAGGCGTGGAACAACAATCCAAAACATACCATATCGACTGCAAAACATGGTTGAGGTAGCGTGATGGCTTGGGCATGCATGGCTGCTAATTGATCATGTGACACAGGACAGAAGCAGCCAAATTGCTTCTGAGGTGTTCAGAGCCATACTGTCTGCTCAGATCAAGTGTAATGCAGCCAAAGCAACCTAGGAGTTTATTAAAGCAAAGAAGTGGTAAATTCTTGAATGGCCAAGTCATTGACCTGATCTTAACCAAATTGAGCATGGATTTCACTTGTTAGAGAATACACTTCTGCTGTTAAGACCTGGTAGGGCATTAAAATGAGGAAACCGTGCATCTAGTAATGTCCATGAGTTCAATACTTGTGGCTGTAATTGCCAGCAAAGGGAATTCAACCAAGTATTAGAAATGAACATTTTATTTCCGGTTATTTAATTTGTCCAATTACTTTTGAGCTCCTGAACTATAGGAATTGTGTTAAAATGCTTTAGTTGCCTCACATTTTTGTGCAATTGTTTTGTTCACCCCAATGAATTAAAGCTAAAAGTCTGCACTTCAACTGCATCTGAGTGGTTTCATTTAAAATTCATTGTGGTAATGTACAGAACCAAAATTAGAAAAAAATTGTCTCTGTCCAAAAATTTATGGACCGAACTGTAGGAGGAGCAAACTTAACCCATTCAGGTTTCGTCGTTTTCACTTGAGAAATGTTCACCTCCCATTCATTAGCCTATAACTTTATCACTATTTATCACAATGACCTGATCTATATCTTGTTTTTTCCGCCACCAATTAGGCTTTCTTTGGGGGGTACATTTTGCTAAGAGCCACTTTACTGTAAATGCATTTTAACAGGAAGAATAAGAAAAAAACGGAAAAAATCATTATTTCTCAGTTTTCAGCCATTATAGTTTTAAAATAATACATGCCTCCATAATTAAAACTAACGTATTGTATTTGCCCATATGTCCCGGTTATTACACCGTTAAAATTATGTCCCTATCACAATGTATGGCGACAATATTTTATTTGGAAATAAAGGTGCATTTTTTCCGTTTTGCATTCATCACTATTTACAAGTTTAAAATAAAAAAAATATAGAAATATTTCATCTTTACATTGATATTTAAAAAGTTTAGACCCTAAGGTAAATATTTACATGTTTTTTTTTTTTTATTGTAATGGTTTTTTTTTTATATTAAACATTTTATTTGGGTATTTTTGGGAGGGTGGGATGTAAAGTATAGTTTTATAATGTAATTGTGTGTTATGTTTAATTTTTTTTTTATTTTAGTTGTAGTTTTACTTTTTGGCCACAAGATGGCGGCCATGGGTTTGTTTACATGACGTCACTCTAAGCGTAACACACGCTTAGAGTGACTCATCGGGGAGGGAACGGCCAGAAAAGGCGCAGCTTCCGAGAGAAGCTGTCGCTTTTTCAGCGGGGGAGAGGAATCAGTGATCGGGCACCATAGCCCGATACATTGATTCTCTGGCTACCGAATCCGCGGCCGGGAGTGCGCGTGCACGCGCGCGATCGGCCGCGGGAGCGCGCGGTAGCGCGCATGGTTCCTGGATGTAGTTTCTACGTCCAGGAACCAAAATAGGTTAATTACAGAAATAGATGAGTTTACAGGAAAATTTGCAAGAAATCAGAGGAATGTTTCTTTGTTTCATTCCCCAACATAATAACTACTTTATAATACAACTAAGAACATTGAAGTGAAGTCCACTCTCTGTTCTGAGGAGGACATGTAAACATATACAAATTAGAAGTACGTTTCTTCCAGAGTAAAATGAGCCATACATTACTTTTCTCCTATGTTGCTATCACTTATGGTAAGTAATAGAAATCTGACTGACATTACCGCCAGATTTTGGACTAGCCCATCTTCTCATGGGGGGCTCTCAGGGTTTTCTTATTTTTAAAAGCACTTAGTGAATGGCAGTTGCTCTGTTCAACTGCCAAAAAAAGTGTGCAGCAAGCCGAGAGTCTGGCCAGCATCTTTGTATAAATCTGTTTCAGGGAATGTCTTTATAAAGAGTAAATCCCACATGAAGAGATGGACTAACCCAAAACCTGTGATTGATTTCTACTAGATTTCTAGTCAGATTTCTACTACCTACTGTAAGTGACAGCAACATAGGAGAAAAGTAATTTATGGCTCTTTATACTCTGGAAGAAATGCACTTCTTATTTGTATGTGTTTTAAAATTTAAGATTTTTGCAACAGTTCCTATTTAAGTAGATACATATGTTTTTAAATACTTTTATTTATAAATTCTGAAGTAAATAATAGCAAAAAAACCTCTGTAAATATTTTTTACCTTCAATCTGTTTCAAATTAAACTTAACTAGCAGCTGCCGTTTGTACATGGGTGAGAGTGCGGGTCTGAGAATGGTGCAGAGGGTTGTTGGATCGGTGGGATGGAGGAGGATGAAGGAAGCTTCCTCTATCTCATTTGGGCATTTTTTCCCTTCAGGTACACTTCAACACATATATTGAAAGTACCTGTCTGGCTTTTTTAAAGGAGCATCCATACCTTTTAGACATGTGTCCAGTATTTAAGTGTTAGAGTCAATAAAAACAAAAATTTTGGGAAACATTTACAATCTGTAAGTTGCTAGAAGTTTTTAAGGGTTCTTCTTCACAAACCCTGTCTTAATCAGCAGCCTTGATGATAGCATGGCTCCTTATTGTTGATTGGATTGAAGCCTTTTGCTTGGGTTGATTGTAGCTTGGCTCATGTCCTGTTGATTCCTGTCTTATCAGCTTGCTTGAAGAGTCTTCTGGAGGATGTCTGTCCATTTCAAGCTTTTCAACACAACTAACAGCTTGCCACAGTTCTACCTTTATGTACAGACTTGAGTTAACTTTACAGTGGGCTCACATGCCTTGTCACATCAGCTGCAGCTGGAAATCAAAACTATGTAACTGCAGGCAACACCCATAGAAGCCATCTATCAACAAGACAGGAGACAGACTGCAATCAAAGCTGCTGATGAAGATGGGCCCTGGAGAATATCCCTGAAGACATCTAAAAATAAAACACTATAACAAACTCTGTCTTTATTGACTCCGCCTTTGCACTTTGGACCGTGTGTGACAGATCTCAGGGGATCCTTGTACATTTTTGCAGAACAGGGGATGCTTATTTGATCACTCAATTTTGGGGCAATTTGATAGCAACATTAAGGGCATCCCACTGGGTCAGGGGGTTTGCCCAGAAGCTCATGTGGCCACCTGAAGTGGGCACAGTGCCCTGAAAGGAGGCAATGACACCCCTGTGTTTCATTTCCTTGCCCCTACTTCTGGCCACTATAGTGAGCTTGTATACAAGTTGGAGGAATCTCCCACACCTGCAGGGTTTCATGAATCCTAAGCACAAAGAGCACAACTAAATTCTTGTTGGCACATAAAGTGTGAATACATAAGTGACTAAAATACAGCTATGAAGGATATGATTACTCTCATGTTTCCAGGAAAGTTATTGGATAAATATGCTATTCAGACCGAATCACAGGTAATGTGAAGCTGGTATATATTAGTCTGATCTCTTCACTACGTAGTAATTGTCCCTTTCAGAGTTAGTGGGCTGCAATCCTTGACCAAATGCGGTCCCACCCACTCTTTGTTCTCTCATTAATGCAGAAGACATTTGAAGTTACACGTATTTCATGTGGATTTAAGTATTGCCAACTATTCACCGGTTATTCAGATAACTTTTAAATCTCTGCATGTGGTATGAACACGAACGGCCTATTAAGGTATCTTAAAGAGAGTGTGTCACAACAAACCACCCAAGTCATAATGTTTTGATGTACATTGCCGTTCTCTGACACAATGTCTACAAGTAGCGGGACACTGTATTCTCTCTCAGGCCAGTTTCAGGCTGCATACCTGCACTGCGGTGCGATGGTCACATCACACCGCAACACTGAACACAGCCTTCGGGGATAACTGTGGCAATGTGCGGTAATCTCACTTTTGGCTGCAAGTCAAGCAGGAAGCGAGGCTTTCTAGCGCTCACTTCCTGTGAACGAAATTTGAATTATGCGCAAGTGTATTGAAAAAATACGCTTCTGCGCATGAGCGCTGTCAGGAACCGGCCCGCGGCACGCCTGCGTATACGGTTCCCGACTGCGGGTTTGACCAGATTAAGCGGGGAACAGCCTTATTTAAGCTACAAACAAGGCTGGAACCCCTCAAAACACCTCTCACTGCCACCACTAGCGTTGCTAGACACTTCCACTCTGCTGTCGAGTCCTCAGCGCGCACTCCGCGTTTTCGTATTTGGGTCAGCTTTGCGCTTAGGCCAAATACGGGAACGCCACGCACCCACACACACACACAGTTGCAATCTTACACTGTCGTGAAGCAAAGACCCACTAACAGTCGTTCCGAACGATACTGTTAGCCACTCTGCTGTCGCTACTCGCACTGGCGTTGTTCGTACGTTGGGTCAGCTGCGCGCTTAGGCCAACGTATGACAAACGCCCCCACACACAATGCAATTACAATTTCATACGGTAGTGTTGCTCAAGCGTACAATTAGGCATGAAACTTATACACGGTTACACTTCAGTCTCTTCTAGGCTATGAGTGTTAGTTTAGTACGGCAGAAGTCAAGCTTATTAAATAATAATTTAATATTCTAGAAAAACATAGAACAGTGCAAAACTGAAGATATACAAAGAGATTACAAAAAAAAACAAGTAAAAATAGTTACAAGATAAAATGTACAAAGATAACACACAAAGCGATTTTGCTTACCAAAATAAACGGGAAATAAACGTACCAGCGTATCGATCTGGTGTTGTTGCGGGCGGTACGCACTTCTGGTCAGGGACCAGGTTAGTTCTAGCCGTGTGAGCTACCTCCAAGAACTACCAGTTGTGGCTATCCTAGCTGCGGTTTTATACTATGAAATACGCCTGGAGGCTGTAAGCCTGTGTGGACGGGGGGAAGCTAGATTTAATAACATCCTCAGACATAATTTGATTTCCCAGGTAAAAGTCTACTATACATCAAAGATTGTGAAGTTAGGCTTTCAACTCCAGGTGAAAACTTGATTAAGGCGTTTTCCTGTCTCCGTTCTCAGACATAAATGGGATTTCCAGAGATCCACATACATGAAAAGGGTACTATAGCACACACACAAAACAAAAGACTTCCTTCACTTCCAATCTCCCCAGGTTACAGGTGACAATTGATTAAGGCTTTCACATTGCAGCAGGATGTCCTGTGTGATAGGTGACTGGTCGTATTCACTGAAGACCTCTTTAGATGCAAATGTAGGTCTAGTGACCCACCCACACAAATACAGGAACAGTCAATGAATCTAGCCTGCATCTCTACACCTTTGACATACCACAGCAGATATAAAAATGGGAAAATGAAAATATATTACTGTATTATCCTTAACAGCATCAGCACCCCAATATATCTCCACACCTCCGCCGTTAACTTGGTGCAAGGCAGACGATCTTCCCAGATCATCCTGCCAGCACCTACACTGTTGGTTCTGCTTGACGGGACAGCCCGTCCGCATTCCCATGATTGCTCCCCTTCCAGATGGCGCTGGCAGGTGAATCTAACGCATCATCCTGCCAAAGCCTACATTGACGGCCTGGCCGGGTGGGGAAACCCTTTAGCATCCTCAGGAGGGTTCCCCACCTGTCAGTTAGCTCCAAGCTACACGACTGGAAAGCTAGGTCAGGTTGCTGCAAGGTGTCGTTGCCCTTGGCAACCTGACGTAACCAACCAGGGGAATGTGGGTCAGTGGCGACCGTGAATTCGCAACCATAGAGACTGTGCTGCAACTGGGGAAGGGTTCCAACCGTCGCTACACGCACTCTCTCTATAGTGGCAGGAGCTATCTCTCGGTCCCTTTGGGGAACGAGTATCTGCCGGTCTGCCTCCTCCACTTCGGACAGCTCCGAGGGAATAACTTCCCAGAACCCTCTCAGCCCGCCCCTCCCAGCTGGTGACCTGTTGGCTAGCCCCCTGAGCTCTTCCAGGCTGCTGTCAAATCGAACAGCCCCAGAGAGCTCAGTGCTGCCTGTCACACATTCTAGGAAGGCTGCAGACGGAGAGGCTCCTGGGCCATCCGGGCCAGGTTCCGAATTGGATGTGGCTGACCCAGCAACATTGGCCACTTCGGTGGACAGTCCCTCTGCTGTAGACCCGCTAGCACTGCGGGTTACCACTGCAGCTGAGGGAGTGCCCACCTTACACACATCATAAATCACGTCACATTCTGTCTTAAAACCATCTGAAGGGGAAAGATCTGGCCTGGTGCCGTCTGCCCCTTCAGTGGACAGTCCATCTGCTGCAGCCCAGCGAGCACGGCTGGTTACTCCTGCAGCTGACTGAGTGTCCACCTGACACACAGCATTATGTAGCACAACACATATGCCATCAGCATTATCATCCCTACATATATTGTCATTTGGGACATCACATAAAACCTCCACATTATCTGTATCATTACACACATTGCTACTCAGCACTTCACAATTATCATCAACAGTTCCTGCATCGATCGCCTCGATAGTCCGTGCGTCATAAATGACATCATCAGTTTCTGCATTCTCTGTGTCAACAGGTCCCACTCCAGGCCTAGGCACTGGAGACTCACTAGGGCTGGCTCCTAGTACACAGTCCGTAGCCCCTGGGGCCTCACCAGCACTCCCCGCTTGCACAGCATTATCACACAGTACCTTGCAAGAGTCCTGAACTTCTGCGGGGGATGCAGGCTCCACGGGGTTTGGAGTAGGCTCATACCGGGCCACTAACCGTCCCAGGTCAGTACCCAACAAAACGTTCGTGGGGATGGCATCCGTTACCCCCACTTCTTTCATTCCGCTGCCGGCCCCCCAATCCAGGTGGACCAAGGCGGTGGGTATGGCAGGGGTGACGCCCCCAACTCCTTTGACAGCCATAGTCTTGCCAGGAATGTACTCCTCAGGGTTCACAAGCTGGGGGTGCACTAGAGTCACCTCTGCTCCAGTGTCTCTTAGACCGGTGGTAACTGTATCACCAACCGTGACAGGTTGCAGATTCTCTGCATAGCTACCTGCATTCCGGGTGGCACACAACGCATTCCGGGCCCCGCCAGAGTTTGGGGCTTCCTTCTTCTTTTCTGGGCACGTAGCACTGATGTGACCCGGTTTGTTACAGGCAAAACATCTCCGAGTGTCAACGGTGGCTGTTCTACCTCCAGGCGGCTGCGGGACTTGGCTTCGCTGGGTGCTCAGAGGAGAAGGTCTCGCAGGCTTTTCTCCCTTCCAGCTGGGCGCCGTAGTCCTCCGAAAATCAGATGCTCGATTGGACGTGTAGGCATCAGCAACTTTCGCGGCCTCATCCACGGTCTTTGGCTCTCGGTCCCGTACAAACTGCCGGACCTCAACAGGACAAGTGTGGAGGAACTGGTCTTTTATTATCAGTTCCTGCAGGGCATCAAAGGTCTCAACCGCCAGTCCTTTTACCCACTGCTGGAAGGCAGTGCGCAGGTTGCATGCATGATCCAGGTAACTGTCATTAGGACCTCGCTGCACTGTCCTGAAACGTTTTCGATACACCTCTGGCGTGAGGTGGTATCGCGCAATGATGGCTTTCTTAATCGCCTCAAAGTCTGTTTCTTCCTCCTGGGGGAGACTCACAAACGCCTCCAGGGCCTTGCCTCTCAGCCCTGGTGTGAGGTATCTTGCCCACTGCTCACGGGGCACCCCATACTGCCGACAAGTCCTTTCAAACCCCTGTAGGAAAGTGTCTATGTCAGAGTCCTTGTCCATAGCGGGGAACTTATCCAGGGGGATTCTGTGGACTCGCTCACCTTCGCGTTCTGCGGGTCCAGCAGACCGGTTCTGCTGCTGAAGTTTAGCCAGCTCCAGCTGGTGTTGCCGTTCAGCTCTTCCCTCCTCTGCCTGTCGGTGCAGTAGAATCAGCTTTAGGCGCAGTTCAGGATCAGCCGAGTTCAGTAGCTGTAGATCAGCTTCCAGAGATGGCATCTCCCTGCTTGGTGGATCGTCCAGGACATCGTCTCCACTCGCATTCTGTGGCGGGAGCGATTCCTCCTCTGGCGTGTCGTGAGCTGCATCCGCTGACGTTGAAGCACGGGCTCGCTCTGCCTCATCATACTCCTCGAGCGCACGAACTAACTGCTCCTTAGTCTGGCCGCTCACCGTCTCGATGCCTTTGTGCTCACACAGGTTGAGTAGTATCTCTTTGTTTTGCCTTGCATAGCTGGATGCTTTCTGAGCCATCGTGTTGCAAAAAATAAAAGAAAAGAAAAAAAAGGGGGGGGGGGGAAGGGAAAGCAAAACACCAAGTGTGTATCTTTGAACAAAAAAAAAACGTATATAGATTCTGCACTGAGTAGACTTCTGTAGGCTAGTTGCTTCTAGCAAGCTTCCAGCCTTTAGTACTCAGAATAGCGAGCTAAACTGCGTACTAATGTACTAAACGATGCCACCACTGCCAGCCAATTATGTCAGGAACCGGCCCGCGGCACGCCTGCGTATACGGTTCCCGACTGCGGGTTTGACCAGATTAAGCGGGGAACAGCCTTATTTAAGCTACAAACAAGGCTGGAACCCCTCAAAACACCTCTCACTGCCACCACTAGCGTTGCTAGACACTTCCACTCTGCTGTCGAGTCCTCAGCGCGCACTCCGCGTTTTCGTATTTGGGTCAGCTTTGCGCTTAGGCCAAATACGGGAACGCCACGCACCCACACACACACACAGTTGCAATCTTACACTGTCGTGAAGCAAAGACCCACTAACAGTCGTTCCGAACGATACTGTTAGCCACTCTGCTGTCGCTACTCGCACTGGCGTTGTTCGTACGTTGGGTCAGCTGCGCGCTTAGGCCAACGTATGACAAACGCCCCCACACACAATGCAATTACAATTTCATACGGTAGTGTTGCTCAAGCGTACAATTAGGCATGAAACTTATACACGGTTACACTTCAGTCTCTTCTAGGCTATGAGTGTTAGTTTAGTACGGCAGAAGTCAAGCTTATTAAATAATAATTTAATATTCTAGAAAAACATAGAACAGTGCAAAACTGAAGATATACAAAGAGATTACAAAAAAAAACAAGTAAAAATAGTTACAAGATAAAATGTACAAAGATAACACACAAAGCGATTTTGCTTACCAAAATAAACGGGAAATAAACGTACCAGCGTATCGATCTGGTGTTGTTGCGGGCGGTACGCACTTCTGGTCAGGGACCAGGTTAGTTCTAGCCGTGTGAGCTACCTCCAAGAACTACCAGTTGTGGCTATCCTAGCTGCGGTTTTATACTATGAAATACGCCTGGAGGCTGTAAGCCTGTGTGGACGGGGGGAAGCTAGATTTAATAACATCCTCAGACATAATTTGATTTCCCAGGTAAAAGTCTACTATACATCAAAGATTGTGAAGTTAGGCTTTCAACTCCAGGTGAAAACTTGATTAAGGCGTTTTCCTGTCTCCGTTCTCAGACATAAATGGGATTTCCAGAGATCCACATACATGAAAAGGGTACTATAGCACACACACAAAACAAAAGACTTCCTTCACTTCCAATCTCCCCAGGTTACAGGTGACAATTGATTAAGGCTTTCACATTGCAGCAGGATGTCCTGTGTGATAGGTGACTGGTCGTATTCACTGAAGACCTCTTTAGATGCAAATGTAGGTCTAGTGACCCACCCACACAAATACAGGAACAGTCAATGAATCTAGCCTGCATCTCTACACCTTTGACATACCACAGCAGATATAAAAATGGGAAAATGAAAATATATTACTGTATTATCCTTAACAGCATCAGCACCCCAATATATCTCCACAAGCGCCACAACGTGAACACCGAAAAATGTAAAAAAAACTCTGCATCACCGCAACTTCAGGTCACCGCACGTAGCAGTGCAAGTTTCCTGACAGCACGCTGTTGCTTTTATGGAAAATCGGACACTTCTGTCAGAACGCACCGCACCAGGTATGAAATGCCCCATAGACTTTCATTGGCATATCGTTACCATGCAGCAAAGTGCGCCAGCGGGAAAGGGGCCTCAATGAAGCCAAAGAGGTTCTACATCCCCAAAAACTAGTACATAGGTCAGTTTTTGTCAGAAGTCTATACACTCTACTCATCCATAAACTACCATTTTGGACAGTTTATCAATCATGACTGGAATATTCGTGAGTGTCATTTTTTCATAGATCGGACAACATGCTCATTGGCCCCAGTTCAGTTTTATGCTGTGTCAAGCAATACAAAAGTAGCAGGGTAGAATAGAAGTGTAATACATTTTACATCTACTGCTTGATTTATATTTTATACTAGAACAACTTTTAATAACAGCTAAACAACTGCACAGGGGACTGCATAATTGTATTATAAAACTTTTGGATTTTTCTAATTCATTATTTTTAAAAAGTCTCCTTTAACAATTAAAGCACACAAAACTACAGTATACATTTTCCTATTTCCTTTTTAGAAATGAATGTAAAGCCCAATTCCAGGGTTTTCTCTTTATTATTTTAGTTTTGCATAGTGATGAATGGGATTAGATGTCCCTGCTGGGCATATTGTAATCACTTCCTGTTCCTGAAACATCTTTTGGAGCTTTTGAGGCTTTAAAATAAAAATGGTAACCCTGGGGACAGGAATAAAAAAAATATAACTCGCCCCACGCTACAAACAGGTGAGTTTCTAGGCATAGTCCATCAAGGAGGGTACCTTAAAGCGGAATATAACCCTGCATTTCAACTTTGCTCTAAAACATTATTTACAGTATATTATATGCAACCAGCATTTTTTTCTTTACTAGACCAGCATTGGAAGGGTTACACAGGGCTTTAAAGTTCCTGGAGATTTCTGCAGACGCATCTGAAGCTCAGATAGTTACATTTTGTTTACATAAATGTATCTAAGTGTTGAATGTGACTCATCTCTCTAACTGAGCTGGAGGACAGCCAAAGTGTGTAACATTCAACACTTAGATACATTTATGTAAACAAAATGTAACTATCTGAGCTTCGGATGCGTCTGCAGAAATCTCCAGGAACTTTAAAGCCCTGTGTAACCCTTCCAATGCTGGTCTAGTAAAAAAAAAATGCTGGTTGCATACAATATACTGTAAATAATGTTTTAGAGCAAAGTTGAAATGCAGGGTTATATTCTGCTTTAAGTACCAGCTAGAGATCAGTGCAAACATTGTCTATGCAAACAGTATCTATAGTTGCATTTTGTGATATGACAGGTTTGCTTTAAGCTATCCAGCCATATGGCACAGCAGGTGTGGAAACTAGTGTATATGCATCACTTTACAGCATTTGTCACGGCAAGGAGAAGAGTTTCTGTGTAGGCATCAGACTTTAGAATGTTTTCCTGGAATTACAGTGACGTTCAAATACAGTAGTTGTCAAACACTGATACATCTATATAATAGTTGTTGGGTATCTCAATCTATGCATGCGTATGAATATTTTACGTACCTATCTGTGAATATGAAACACTTTCACATAATGTTCTTTTGTCTCTAGGCATATTAGTACTTTAATATTGCATTCAACTAACAGCTAAAAACTAGCAGTACATTGTGAATAACAGGGTGTAGAGGTGTTCTGTTCACTAAAAATGTTTCTGGATAATGATAAAAAGCAAAACAGAAGCCTCTAATGAGACTTCACAAATGTATAAGTGTGCAGACATCTATGACATTAATTAATTATTCTCTGCAGTGTTAGCTTCAAAGCGGGATTCTCACCAGAGTTATATGCCCTCTAGCCCTGAAGGGGTTAAGTGGCTGTTTGGTCCCCAACTGTCATATACTATACACAAGGAAATAGAGATGAGGATGGGCAAACAGCGACTCAGCTGCATACCTGCAGGGCAAATGTCACACCTTCCACCAACAAACTGCCGAGATGTCCTCTGCGCCTCTGTTCATTACACACACCATGGGCTGCTACACGCACGGCACCAGCAGCTCTGTCTCAGCGTTTAACTGTGTGTGTGTGTGTGTGTTTGTGCGTGCGTGTATATATATATATTTACAGGATCTTCTCAAAAAATTAGCATATTGTGATAAAGTTCATTATTTTCTGTAATGTACTGATAAACATTAGACTTTCATATATTTTAGATTCATTACACACAACTGAAGTAGTTCAAGCCTTGTTATTGTTTTAATATTGATGATTTTGGCATACAGCTCGTGAAAACCCAAATTTCCTATCTCAAAAAATTAGCATATTTCATCCGACCAATAAAAGAAAAGTGTTTTTAAAACAAAAAAAGTCAACCTTCAAATAATTATGTTCAGTTATGCACTCAATACTTGGTCGGGAATCCTTTTGCAGAAATGACTGCTTCAATGCGGCGTGGCATGGAGGCAATCAGCCTGTGGCACTGCTCAGGTGTTATGGAGGCCCAGGATGCTTCGATAGCGGCCTTAACCACTTGCCGACCGCCCACAGCCCATGGGCGGCGGCAAAGTGGACGCCTAAAGGACCGCAATACGCCTTCAGGCGGCGCGTCCTTTAGGCATGCCGGGGGAGCGATCGCGTCATTGATGACGCGCGCTTCCCCCGGCAACTGGCTCCGCCCACCCGCCGTAACATCCCGCCGGCCGTACGGAAGCGCCGGCGGGATGTTAACCCCGCGATCGCCGCATACAAAGTGTATAATACACTTTGTAATGTATACAAAGTGTATTATACAGGCTGCCTCCTGCCCTGGTGGTCCCAGTGTCCGAGGGACCACCAGGGCAGGCTGCAGCCACCCTAGTCTGCACCCAAACACACTGATCTGCCCCCCCCCGCCCACTGATGGCCCACAGCACCCCTCAGACCCCCCCCTGCCCACCCCCCAGACCCCTGTTTGCACCCAATCACCCCCCTAATAACCCATCAATCACTCCCTGTCACTATCTGTCAACGCTATTTTTTTTTTATATCACCCCCCACCCCTCAGATTCTCCCCAGACCCCCCCCCCAGACCCCCCCCTGTGTACTGTATGCATCTATCTTCCCTGATAACCTGTCAATCACCCGTCAATCACCCATCAATCACCCATCAATCACCCCCTGTCACTGCCACCCAACAATCAGCCCCTAACCTGCCCCTTGCGGGCAATCTGATCACCCACCCACACCAATAGATTGCCCGCAGGTCCGACATCAGATCACCTCCCAAATCCATTGTTTACATCTATTCTCTCCTCTAAACACCCACTAATTACCCATCAATCACCCATCAATCACCCCCTATCACCACCTGTCACTTTTACCTATCAGATCAGACCCTAATCTGCCCCTTGCGGGCACCCAATCACCCGCCAACACGCTCAGATTGCCCTCTGACCCCCCCTTATCAATTCGCCAGTGCATTAATTACATCTGTTCTTCCCTGTAATAACCCACTGATCACCTGTCAATCACCTGCCAATCACCTATCACTCATCAATCACCCCCTGTCACTGCCACCCATCAATCAGCCCCTAACCTGCCCCTTGCGGGCAATCTGATCTCCCACCCACACCATTAGATCGCCCGCAAACCCGCCGTCAGATTACCTCCCAAATGTATTGTTTACATCTGTTATCTTCTCTAAACACCCACTAATTACCCATCAATCACCCATCAATCACCCCCTATCACCACCTGTCACTGTTACCTATCAGATCAGACCCTAAGCTGCCCCTTGCGGGCACCCAATCACCCGCCCACACGCTCAGATTGCCCTCAGACCCCCCCCCCCCCTTATCAATTCACCAGTGCATTAATTACATCTGTCCTTCCATGTAATAACCCACTGATCACCTGTCAATCACCTGCCAATCACCTATCACCCATCAATCACCCCCTGTCACTGCGACCCAACAATCAGCCCCTAACCTGCCCCTTGCGGGCAAACTGATCACCCACCCACACCAATAGATCGCCCGCAGATCCGACATCAGATCACCTCCCAAATCCATTGTTTACATCTATTCTCTCCTCTAAACACCCACTAATTACCCATCAATCACCCATCAATCACCCCCTATCACCACCTGTCACTTTTACCTATCAGATCAGACCCTAATCTGCCCCTTGCGGGCACCCAATCACCCGCCAACACGCTCAGATTGCCCTCTGACCCCCCCTTATCAATTCGCCAGTGCATTAATTACATCTGTTCTTCCCTGTAATAACCCACTGATCACCTGTCAATCACCTGCCAATCACCTATCACCCATCAATCACCCCCTGTCACTGCCACCCATCAATCAGCCCCTAACCTGCCCCTTGCGGGCAATCTGATCTCCCACCCACACCATTAGATCGCCCGCAAACCCGCCGTCAGATTACCTCCCAAATGTATTGTTTACATCTGTTATCTTCTCTAAACACCCACTAATTACCCATCAATCACCCATCAATCACCCCCTATCACCACCTGTCACTGTTACCTATCAGATCAGACCCTAAGCTGCCCCTTGCAGGCACCCAATCACCCGCCCACACGCTCAGATTGCCCTCAGACCCCCCCCCCCTTATCAATTCACCAGTGCATTAATTACATCTGTCCTTCCATGTAATAACCCACTGATCACCTGTCAATCACCTGCCAATCACCTATCACCCATCAATCACCCCCTGTCACTGCCACCCAACAATCAGCCCCTAACCTGCCCCTTGCGGGCAAACTGATCACCCACCCACACCAATAGATCGCCCGCAGATCCGACATCAGATCACCACCCAAGCGCAGTGTTTCCATCTATTCTCTCCTCTAAACACTCACTAATTACCCATCAATCACCCATCAATCACCCCCTATCACCACCTGTCACTGTTACCCATCAGATCAGACCCTAATCTGCCCCTTGCGGGCACCCAATCACCCGCCTACACGCTCAGATTGCCCTCAGACCCCCCCTTATCAATTCGCCAGGGCATTATTTACATCTGTCCTTCCCTGTAATAACCCACTGATCACCTGTCAATCACCTGTCAATCACCCATCAATCACCCCCTGTCACTGCCACCCATCAATCACCCCCTGTCACTGCCACCCATCAATCAGCCCCTAACCTGCCCCTTGCGGGCAAACTGAACACCCACCCACACCAATAGATCGCCCGCAGATCCGACGTCCGATCACCTCCCAAGTGCAGTGTTCACATCTGTTCTCTACCCTAAACACCCACTAATTACCCATCATTCACCCCCTGTCACTGCTACCTATCAGATTAGACCCCTATCTGCCCCTAGGGCACTCAATCACCCGCCCACACCCTCAGAATGCCCTCAGACCCCAGCCCTGATCACCTCGCCAGTGCATTGCTTGCATCTATTCCCCCCTCTAATCACACCTTGAGACACCCATCAATCACCTCCTGTCACCCCCTAGCACACCTACCCATCAGATCAGGCCCTAATTTGCCCCGTGTGGGCTCCTGATCACTCGGCCAAACCCTCAGATCCCCCTCAGACCCCCTTCCGATCACCTCCCCAGTGCATTGATTGCATCTATTTTCCCCTCTAACCACCCCCTGAGACACCCATCAATCACCTCCTGTCACCCCCCTAGCACTCCTATCCATCAGATCAGGCCCAATACAACCTGTCATCTAAAAGGCCACCCTGCTTATGACCGGTTCCACAAAATTCGCCCCCTCATAGACCACCTGTCATCAAAATTTGCAGATGCTTATACCCCTGAACAGTCATTTTGAGACATTTGGTTTCCAGACTACTCACGGTTTTGGGCCCGTAAAATGCCAGGGCGGTATAGGAACCCCACAAGTGACCCCATTTTAGAAAAAAAGACACCCCAAGGTATTCTGTTAGGTGTATGACGAGTTCATAGAAGATTTTATTTTTTGTCAAAAGTTAGCGGAAATTGATTTTTTATTGGTTTTTTTTCACAAAGTGTCATTTTCCGCTAACTTGTGACAAAAAATAAAATCTTCTATGAACTCGCCATACACCTAACGGAATACCTTGGGGTGTCTTCTTTCTAAAATGGGGTCACTTGTGGGGTTCCTATACTGCCCTGGCATTTTAGGGGCCCTAAACCGCGAGGAGTAGTCTAGAAAACAAATGCCTCAAAATGACCCGTGAATAGGACGTTGGGCCCCTTAGCGCACCTAGGCTGCAAAAAAGTGTCACACATGTGGTACTGCCGTACTCAGGAAAAGTAGTATAATGTGTTTTGGGGTGTATTTTTACACATACCCATGCTGGGTGGGAGAAATTTCTATGTAAATGGTCAATTGTGTGTAAAACAAATCAAACAATTGTCATTTACAGAGATATTTCTCCCACTTAGCATGGGTATGTGTAAAAATACACCCCAAAACACATTATACTACTTCTCCTGAGTACGGCGGTACCACATGTGTGGCACTTTTTTACACCCTAAGTACGCTAAGGGGCCCAAAGTCCAATGAGTACCTTTAGGATTTCACAGGTCATTTTGCGACATTTGGTTTCAAGACTACTCCTCACGGTTTAGGGCCCCTAAAATGCCAGGGCAGTATAGTAACCCCACAAATGACCCCATTCTAGAAAGAAGACACCCAAAGGTATTCCGTTAGGAGTATGGTGAGTTCATAGAAGATTTTATTTTTTGTCAAAAGTTAGCGGAAAATTGATTTTTATTGTTTTTTTCACAAAGTGTCATTTTCCACTAACTTGTGACAAAAAATAAAATCTTCTATGAACTCACCATACTCCTAACGGAATACCTTGGGGTGTCTTCTTTCTAAAATGGGGTCATTTGTGGGGTTCCTATACTGAACTGGCATTTTAGGGGCCCTAAACCGTGAGGAGTAGTCTGGAAATCAAATTTCGCAAAATGACCTGTGAAATCCTAAAGGTACTCATTGGACTTTGGGCCCTTTAGCGCAGTTAGGGTGCAAAAAAGTGCCACACATGTGGTATTGCCATACTCGGGAGAAGTAGTACAATGTGTTTTGGGGTGTATTTTTACACATACCCATGCTGGGTGGGAGAAATACCTCTGTAAATGACAATCTTTTGATTTTTTTACACACAATTGTCCATTTACAGAGTTATTTCTCCCACCCAGCATGGGTATGTGTAAAAATACACCCCAAAACACATTGTACTACTTCTCCCGAGTACGGCGATACCACATGTGTGGCACTTTTTTGCACCCTAACTGCGCTAAAGGGCCCAAAGTCCAATGAGTACCTTTAGGATTTCACAGGTCATTTTGCGGAATTTGATTTCCAGACTACTCCTCACGGTTTAGGGCCCCTAAAATGCCAGGGCAGTATAGGAACCCCACAAATGACCCCATTTTAGAAAGAAGACACCTCAAGGTATTCCGTTAGGAGTATGGTGAGTTCATAGAAGATTTTATTTTTTGTCACAAGTTAGTGGAAAATGACACTTTGTGAAAAAAACAATAAAAATCAATTTTCCGCTAACTTTTGACAAAAAATAAAATCTTCTATGAACTCACCATACTCCTAACGGAATACCTTGGGGTGTCTTCTTTCTAAAATGGGGTCATTTGTGGGGTTCCTATACTGCCCTGGCATTTTAGGGGCCCTAAACCGTGAGGAGTAGTCTGGAAATCAAATTCCGCAAAATGACTTGTGAAATCCTAAAGGTACTCATTGGACTTTGGGCCCTTTAGCGCAGTTAGGGTGCAAAAAAGTGCCACACATGTGGTATCGCCGTACTCGGGAGAAGTAGTAGAATGTGTTTTGGGGTGTATTTTTACACATACCCATGCTGGGTGGGAGAAATAACTCTGTAAATGGACAATTGTGTGTAAAAAAAATGAAAAAATTGTCATTTACAGAGAGATTTCTCCCACCCAGCATGGGTATGTGTAAAAATACACCCCAAAACACATTCTACTACTTCTCTTGAGTACGGCAATACCACATGTGTGGCACTTTTTTGCAGCCTAACTGCGCTAAGGGGCCCAAAGTCCAATGAGCACTTTTAGGCTTTACAGGGGTGCTTACAAATTAGCACCCCCCAAAATGCGAGGACAGTAAACACACCCCACAAATGACCCCATTTTGGAAAGTAGACACTTCAAGGTATTCAGAGAGGGGCATGGTGAGTCCGTGGCAGATTTCATTTTTTTTTGTCGCAAGTTAGAAGAAATGGATTCTTTTTTTTTTTCTTTTTTTTGTCACAAAGTGTCATTTTCCGCTTACTTGTGACAAAAAATAATATCTTCTATGAACTCACTATGCCTCTCAGTGAATACTTTGGGATGTCTTCTTTCCAAAATGGGGTCATTTGGGGGGTATTTATACTATCCTGGAATTCTAGCCCCTCATGAAACATGACAGGGGGTCAGAAAAGTCAGAGATGCTTGAAAATGGGAAAATTCACTTTTTGCACCATAGTTTGTAAACGCTATAACTTTTACCCAAACCAATAAATATACACTGAATGGTTTTTTTTTTTTATCAAAAACATGTTTGTCCACATTTTTCGCGCTGCATGTATACAGAAATTTTACTTTATTTGAAAATTGTCAGCACAGAAAGTTAAAAAAATCATTTTTTTGCCAAAATTCATGTCTTTTTTGATGAATATAATAAAAAGTAAAAATCGCAGGAGCAATCAAATAGCACCAAAAGAAAGCTTTATTAGTGACAAGAAAAGGAGCCAAAATTCATTTAGGTGGTAGGTTGTATGAGCGAGCAATAAACCGTGAAAGCTGCAGTGGTCTGAGTGGAAAAAAAGTGCCTGGTCCTTAAGGGTTAGAAAGACTGTAGTCCTCAAGTGGTTAAAGGGATACTGTAGGGGGGTCGTGGGAAAATGAGTTGAACTTACCCGGGGCTTCTAATGGTCCCCCGCAGACATCCTGTGTTGGCGCAGCCACTCACCGATGCTCCGGCGCTGCCTCCAGTTCACTTCTGGAATTTCTGACTTTAAAGTCAGAAAACCACTGCTCCTGCGTTGCCATGTCCTCACTCCCGCTGATGTCACCAGGAGTGTACTGCGCAGACACAGACCATACTGGGCCTGCGCTGTGCGCTCTTGGTGACATCAGCGGGATCGAGGACACGGCAACGCAGGCGCAGTGGTTTTCTGACTTTAAAGTCAGAAATTCCACAAGTGAACTGGAGGCGGGGCCGGAGCATCGGTGAGTGGCTGCACCAACACAGGATGTCTGCGGGGGACCATTAGAAGCCCCGGGTAAGTTCAACTCATTTTTCCCCGACCCCCCTACAGTATCCCTTTAAGCTCATCCAGAGTGTTGGGTCTTGTGTCTCTCAACTTTCTCTTCACAATATCCCACAGATTCTCTATGGGGTTCAGGTCAGGAGAGTTGGCAGGCCAATTGAGCACAGTAATACCATGGTCAGTAAACCATTTACCAGTGGTTTTGGCACTGTGAGCAGGTGCCAGGTCGTGCTGAAAAATGAAATCTTCATCTCCATAAAGCTCCATAAAACATTATTCTCCACACAATAAAGCGATCACTAAGGGGGTTTTAGGGTGAGGAACCACCAGGGGGGTCTTGGGGTTAGGCACCACCAGGGGGGGTCTTGGGGTTAGGCACCACCAGGGGGGTCTTAGGGTTAGGCACCACCAGGGGAGATTTAGGGTTAGGCACCATTAGAGGGGTATTAGGGTTAGGCACCACCAGGGAAGATTTAGGGTTAGGCACCACCAGGGGGGTCTTAGGGATAGGTACAGGGAGGGTTCTGTGTGAGAGTATAGTTAGGTTTAGTTGTAGTAAAATGTTAGGTTTTTAAAAATGCATCATATCTGACAGGTTTTGGACTAGTCCATCTTCTCAGGGGACTCCTCAGTATTCCCTTGACTTTTACAAAAGCAATCTATGGAAAGATCTATATAAAGATGTCGGTCAGACTACTTATTTGGACACTTTTTACTCTAAGCAACAGTAACAAAGGGAAAAGGTAATTTATTGTGCATTTTATACTGGAAAAAATGTACGTATGCATAAACATAGATTTTAAATTGTACAATATTTCATTAAAGTGGTCCTTCATCTTCTTATTATGATGGGGTGTGTTTCTTTAAGCTATCTGTATGAGAGAGCTGTGCTTCCAGAGCTGCTAGCACATAAGCTGTAGCCCTCTCACACTCGCTTTGCATATTAAAGCAGAGGAGGAGGCTCATGGCCCGCTTCCAGAATCACTTAGATCATCTTACCAGGGGCATTGAGCTTCCGGTCCAGAGGCCGCTCTTTCCGCTCCACAGCTCTCCACGTTGTGACATTTCCCTCACACTTGTCCCTACCTATTACTGCCGAGAATGTAACAAGAGAGTGTTGTCTCTCAATATAAATATCAGCTTAATCAAAGCTGCAGTCAATCTGTTGTCACTGAACTCGGGAGCAGGTTCCCATACAGCGTGGTGGCAGAAATGGAGAGAATTATAATTCATCATCAGGTCACTACTGAGTCAGTGATCTGCCTTATGACTGACAAATGACTGTCAGGATATTACAGCCTCCTTGGATAAAGCAGATGTGTTTTAGAACGCAAAAAAGACCTGGAATAATCCTAAGTGTCTGTTGTCATACAGTGTGTAAATAATGCTGTGTTACCATCAATGCTTACAACACTGAAAGGGAAGAGCAGACTGTTGACAATAGTGATGGAGCAGCAGAAGGAATTGTCAGGGACTGCAGCTGAGAGAGAGGAGAAGTGTACTGTGTATATGATTTATTATCATTTTATAGCACACTGGTGTAGTAGCGCTGTAGGGGATAGCCTTGCAGTACTGGGTACCCAGTTTGAATTTAGGCCAAGACGCTTGCGTGGGTCACCACTGTTAGGCCAGAGCCCATAAACGCAATGGTGCCTGCTTTTCAGCAACACATCAAAGTTACAGATACTGAAAAGTGTTCAGAAGCTGACACTTTTGCGTTATTGGAATCAGGGACCTTAGTTTGATTTTAAAAAGACATTCGTCCATCAAATACAAACAAAAAACACTCAATTAAATTACAATAACATATATATATATAACAAAAGCAAGTAGTTTTAAATCAGGATGATACCATTTATTGGCTAACTACAAATGAATAAGTATAAACAAGCTTTCGGCCTTGCAGCCTTCGTCAGGTTTACATCCTGTTAGTTTGCAAGCTGGTGGTACAGACGCGTCTATCAAAAAAGGGCGCCTGGAAAAAAGGGAGCGGGGTATAGCCGAAATTTTAAGTTTTAATGCAAAACCATATTTATCTTTAAAAAGGGTTGTAAACGAAAATTTTGTGCTAAATAGGTTAAATAAACGGAAATGAAATGGCAAAATACCGTCTATAACAACAAACGAATTCTGAAAAGAAACGTCAAATATCGTCTATAACAAAAACGATATTTACACTTGTATTAAAGAGGAGCTGTTAGGTATAGGGTCTCAGAGAAAATAAACACATATATCAGTAGCTAAAGATTGGCTGTACTTACATTACATATGCATTTCACTGTCCACGTTTGGATTTCACAGAATTTGTATATAGTATATGCAGAGATAGATGCTCCTGACAGCTCATGGCAGGCTCCATGTTTGTGAAGCCAAATGTGTCGTCATGTCCTGCCTGCTTCTGATCACAGATAAGCTGGTTCTTGAACAACACGGTGTGCAGTGAATATTAATGAGCCATGTGGCTAGGAACAATAGCTGACTCCTGCAGTGAAACTCTGCCCCGAGATTTATCAGTGTTTCGCGATGGACTAATTAGAAGCTCCTGTACCGTCTCATTAGCAGCCGAGGGGAGGGCCCCAGAATGCTTTGCAGTTTAGCTGCGGCTTGCGTCTTTATGGGTCTATAACAGACTAAGATAAGCACACATCAAAGGTAACTGAAATGTTTATCTTCACTAATGGCTTTTGAGCTTCCTTCTAAACTGTTTAACACAGGAGAATAGAGGTTTAAATTAGCTTCTGCAGCCTGACAGTTACTCTTTAAGCATAGCAATGCAATGGTAGGTTTTACAGATATTTTACTGTAATTATACGTAACTGTAGGCTCACACAGATCTCTCCCTATCCCTATCCCTAACCCCTAGACCCCTCTTTGTTTAAATATATATAATTTAATAAATTGTATATATTACATATATTGTGCTGTAACTATACCTAACCTTACTCTCACAGAGTGCCCTCCCTGTACCTATCCCTAACCCCTAGACCCCCCTAGTGGTGCCTAACCCTAAGAACCCCCTGGTGGTGCCTAACCCTAAGACCCCCCTGGTGGTGCCTAACCCTAAGAACCCCCTGGTGGTGCCTAACCCTAAGACCCCCCTGGTGGTGCCTATCCCTAAGACCCCCCTGGTGGTGCCTAACCCTAAGACCCCCCTGGTGGTGCCTAACCCTAAGACCCCCCTGGTGGTGCCTAACACTAAGACCCCCCTGGTGGTGCCTAACCCTAAGACCCCCCTGGTGGCGCCTAACCCTAAGACCCCCTGGTGGTGCCTAACCCTAAAACCCCCCTGGTGGTGTATATTGCACTGTAACTATACCTAACCCTCCCTGTACCTATCCTTAACCCCTAGACCCCCTGGTAATGCCTAAACCTAACCATCCCCACCGCACAAACACCCTAAACACATATAAACAATAATATATTTAATCCTTAAAATACTTCTCTACAAATAACATGAATAAAATAATTTATATATTTGTAATAGAATAAATAGCCTTAAAATCACGTATACATTAATATTATAAATAGAGAAAAGTATATATAAATATATACAATACAATAGATAGCCTTACAAGCATTAGAAATCTTAAAATAACAGTAACATTAAAAGCGATATTTTAGTAACTATAATCGACGCATTATAAGTGTAAAAACAAAGTTAATACCAAAAGCGATGTATTTCTTATACAATAAGGTTGAAAACGGTATTTACGCATTATACATATGAAAACTAATTTTTAAATGATCAAAGAAGTGTAAACGAAAATTTAGTTGTTATACTTTTGTAAGCGAAATTTTTAAACTAACTAATAAGTAAAAACTGATATAAGCGAAATTTAAAAACGAAAAAATAAGTATAACACAAACTCAAAACGAACTTGTAAATGATATTTGTTATAAACCTTATTCTGTAAACGAAAACTTTTGTTAACACGATCCCTGTAACCGCTATTTCTCGGGCGCCCTTTTTTCCTGTCGGGCGCCGAATAGCCGATATTTTGCATTGCAGTCTATGGCGGCGCCCTTTTTGTCCACTATCCCTGTGCGCCCTTTTTTACCAGCCCGGGTATAGACAGCTTATATACATGCAACATCAAAAGGAAAAACAGACATTTCTTTCAAGCATAAATACGTCATTAAGATGCCTTAATTCAAACAGACCATCTAAATGGGGTAAGCTTACCCCATTTAGATGGTCTGTTTGAATTAAGGCATCTTAATGACGTATTTATGCTTGAAAAAAATATCTGTTTTCCCTTTTGATGTTGCATGTATATAAGCTGTCTGTACCACCAGCTTGCAAACGAACAGGATGTAAACCTGACGAAGGCTGCAAGGCCGAAAGCTTGTTTATACTTATTCATTTGTAGTTAGCCAATAAATGGTATCATCCTGATTTAAAACTTCTTGCTTTCACTGATGGCTAACACGGTACAATACCCTACTGCTACTGCTATATATATATATAAGTGAATTGGCTTCCCTCAGAGGTGCAATAGGCCCTGTGGGAGGGCACAGGGCTATAGGGGCGCACTCCTCCTTAGCTCCTCCTCTTGTTCAGAGTAAGTGCTGGGAGCACTATATTATTTGCCGAGTGCATCTGTATAAGGATCCCCTTTTCCTCAGGGGATCTGCGCACTCTATGCTGACATCATACTGGTGACGTTACGCCCCTGCCCCATATCGGCCTTTGTGCACACGCTATATTGTTTTCACCTGAGACAGTAAGTCAGAGCCACCTCTTATGAGAATCTAGCATGTGTGCACTGGCCCTGGGCTGAGAGACTTGTATATGTGACTGTCCCTACATGCAATAAGAGAGTGTTGTTATTATTATTATTATTATTATTGATTTATAAAGCGCCAACATAATCCGTGGCGCTGTACAAAGTAAGAAACAAACATGGGGTACATAATACAGACAATGGTGTACACTAATATACAAGATACATAATTAGTGACAAAATACAAAAAATGATACAGCATACAGAATACAAAATACAGAAGTGGTAATGACATTGATAAAAGTAACATGATGAATAAAATGTATAATAATTTCCAAGACACAAAAGGGGGAGAGAGCCCTGCCCTTACGAGCTTACAATCTAAAGGGCATGGGGGGAAACCAGAGGAGGGGTAGTATACGATAAAATATATAAAGGCAGTGTGTTTTAGGATACCTAGTAGGAGTGCAATTTGGTCTTAGGACAAAGAGAAATGGCCTAGGGTAGCGCATATGCTTGTCGGAACAAATGAGTTTTTAGAGAGCGTTTAAAAGTAACAAAGGTTGGCGAGTGACGGATGTGTTGTGGGAGGGGATTCCAGAGAAGGGGTGAAGCGCATGCAAAATCTTGTAAGCGGGAATGTGAGGAGGAGATTCTAGAGGAGGACAATAGAAGATCGTGTGCAGATCTGAGATTCCGATTGGGTTTGTATCTGGAAATGAGTGATGATATGTACCGGGGAGAGAGATTGTGGAGAGCTTTGTAGATCAGGGTTAGGAGTTTGAACTGGATCCTCTGGTTAATTGGCAGCCAGTGAAGAGCTTGACAGAGAGGGTCAGCTAAGGAAGATCGAGAAGAAAGATGAATGAGACGAGCAGCTGAGTTCAGTACCGACTGGAGCGGGGCCAGTTTGTTAGAAGGTAGTCCACAAAGTAGTACATTGCAGTAGTCCAGACGAGAAATTATAAGAGCATGTATTAACATTTTGGTTGTGTCTTGAGTGAGAAAGGGACGGATGCGAGATATATTTTTGAGTTGGAGATGGCAGGAGCTGGTTATGGAGTTAAGATGAGGAATAAAAGAGAGAGAAGAGTCGAATATTACCCCCCAAGCACCGTGCTTTGGGAACTGAAGTGATGGGAGTGTTATTAACATTTATAGTTACTTCAGGCAGAGAGGTGGCCAGAGACGGTGGAAAAATTATTAGTTCCGTTTTACTCATATTAAATTTTAGGAAGCGAGAGGACATGAAGGAGGATATAGCAGAAAAGTAGTCAGGAACACGTTTGAGGAGGGAGTTAAGGTCTGCGTCCGAGAGGTACAGTTGTGTATCATCTGCATACAGGTGGTATTGAAACCCGAATGAGTTGATTAAGTCACCAAGACCGTGCATGTAGATGGAAAAGAGGAGGGGACCAAGGACAGAGCCTTGAGGAACCCCGACAGACAAAGCATGAGGAGAAGAGATCTGATCTGAGTAGGAGACTGTGAAGGACCTTCCAGAGAGGTAGGAAGATAACCATGTGAGAGCAAGGCCCTTTATTCCTACATTTGAAAGTATTCGTAAGAGTAAGGTGTGGTCAACCGTATCAAATGCTGATGACAGGTCAAGAAGGATGAGTATGGAGAATTGACCTTTGGATTTGGCTGTAAGGAGGTCATTGGCCACTTTGGTAAGGGCCGTTTCCGTGGAGTGGTTGGAGCGAAAGCCAGACTGGAACTGATCAAGTAGGGAGTTAGCTGATAAATAATGGCTTAATTCTACATGTATGTGGCGTTCAATTAGTTTGGATGCAAATGGGAGAAGTGAGACTGGGCGGTAGTTGGCGAGTGTGGTAGGATCTAGAGATGTTTTTTTAAGTAGTGGTGTCACAACAGCCTTTTTGAGTGGCGACGGAAAGATGCCAGTGGAGAGGGACAGGTTAAATAGCGATGTTAGTGCAGGCATGAGAGATGAGGATAGCTGCGGAATGAAATGGGAGGGAATAGGATCCAAAGAACAAGTGGTTAGATTAGCTTTGGATATTATAGAGGAGAGAGAATGTTCAGAGAGTGTAGAGAAGGCAGTTAGAGAGCAGTCAATGAGAGGTGTGGAGGTGGGATTTGAGGGTTGTGTGGAGAATTCACTTCTGATTTTGTCAATTTTATCAGTGAAGTATGTTGCAAATTCTTCAGCTGATAAGCAAGATGAAGGAGGAGGGGGATGGAGAACGGAGTTGAGGGTGCTAAACAAGCGTTTTGGATTGTGTACTTGGGCGGATATTAGGGAGGAAAAATAGCCCTGTTTGGCCACAGAGAGTGCGTTTCTGAAGTTGTTCAAGGCTATTTTATATGCGATGAAGTCCTCATTGATGTTACTTTTCCTCCAACGCCTTTCCGCTGCTCTAGAGCATTTTTTTAACTGTTTAGTGTCTTTGGTCATCCAGGGTTGGCGACTGACACGGTGAGGGCGGACATTGCCGAGGGGGGCAAAGTCATCCATGACTTTTGTAATGGAGGTGTTGTAGTGTATAGCAGCTGAGTCTAGGTCAGTGAAGGATTGTGTGAGGAGAGGTGCCAGGGCATCAGAGACGGATTGCATGTCTAGATTGCGATAGTTTCTGCGCATATGTGAGCGTACTTGTGACAGAGTGGTAGGAAGAGAGGAGGAGAGAGAGAAGCTAAGTAGGTTATGGTTAGAGAATGGTAGTGGATCATTAGTAAAGTCAGTGACAGAGCAGAGACGAGTGAATACGAGGTCAAGCGTATGGCCATTAGTGTGGGTTGAGGTAGAGGACCACTGAGACAAGTCATAGGAGGAAGTGAGTGAAAGAAGTTTGTTGGAGACAGCGTTCTTGGTGTCAATAGGAATGTTAAAATCACCCATAATGATGGTAGGGATGTCAGAGGACAGGAACTGGACAAGCCAGGCAGAGAAATGATCCAAGAAAACAGAAGCAGGGCCTGGAAAGCGGTAAATAACTGCAATCTGGAGGTTTGAGGGTGAGTATAGTCGGACTGCATGGACTTCAAAGGATGACAGGGAGAGAGAAGGAATAGGAGTGAGAGCCTTGAAGGAGCATTTGTCTGAGAGAAGAATGCCCAAGAATGTTATGTGACAGTCCCTATACGCAGATGGCGTGTCATCATGGGCATTGCGTTCTGATAGACCGGTATTGAACGAGGCCTTACCGTTAACACTCCCTCTAACAATACCTAACCCTTAACCCTCCCTCTACTGATACTTAACCTATCCCTTAACCCCCTACCCCAGTGGTGCCTCACTCTTTATCCCCCCCCCCCCCGGGCACCTAACTTTTAACCACCTCCCCTCAGTGTCGCCTAAACCTTAACCTCTGCCCGGAGCAAATCACAGTTTTTATAATGGCCTACTATGGCAGCTCCCTTCTTTCCAAGGAGCCTGTGGCACCCTTTTTTCCAGCTTCGCGCAATAACATCTTCAGATCTGGAAAATAAATAGCAATACTAATAACTAAAGTAACTTGTTACAGGTGCAGTCCTCATTCCCCACCCCACCCGTAACAGTATACACTGTATTATAAACCTCTTACCTTAGGGAAAAAAGTGCCTCCTCCCTGGATCAGAACACATACATCATTTAAAATACTTAATTCCTATGGAGGACGAGGACAGTTCTTACTGATGAAAGTAGAAACCTGCCCAGCAAGTCTATCTCTTCGGCATATGTAACTGTAAAATTGCTGTGCACTCGCCGCGAAACGGACCATACACATATATTGGGCTTGATTCACAAAGCGGTGCTAACCTACTTAGCACGCCTAAAGACTTTTGAGCATGATAGCCATTGCACTAAGTAGGTTAGCACCATTTGGAGGAATAAACTCGTGCGCAAAGTCCGGTGCGCGCGGAAAGTCGCATAGGGTTTAATGGACGCATAAAACTTTACGCGCGCAAAACTTTATGCGCACTAAACTTTATGCGTGCAAACTATTACGCGCGTATTTGCATGCAAAGAGGCAGTTTGCACGTGCTAAGTAGCTTTTCACTGGCGTGCTAACAGTTAGCACGCTTTTGTGAATCAAGCCCATTGTATTTAAGCTGTATATTAGCTGTCTGCTTGGATTTCAAAGCCTGCTTCCAAGAATTTGTTTTAATTTCTCCCACCAAATCTCTACCCCCCTACACACACGCACGCACATACACACCTAACCTACACGTGCTTATTCCACCCTAAAAATCCCATACACCCTGGTGGGTCCTAAGCTTGTGGAGTTGCGTCCAAACACTTTTTGGGTTAACTGCATCTCAGCTTTGAGCACTAGCACTGGAGTGGGAACATGCTGGTCCAATGCCTAGGCCAAACCTCCCTCTGACAGACAAAGATTGGGAGGGAAGATGATTGATGAGCCAGTCAGGAACCCTCTCACTTCAGGGAGGAGATGTTGAGCTAAGGCTGCAGACAAAAGGAAGCAAAGAGGCTAGATTTAGGCACCAGGCAGCAGGGGCGTAACAATAGCCCTTGCAAGGGACACAGCCACAGGGGCGCCCTTAAGGGGAGAAGCCTGAGGTGGGGCCCTGGCTCTGCAGCCCTCCGGGGCCATTTTTAGGGGCAGGGGTGGGCATCGCAGGAAGGGGGAGCAGCAGGCACAAACTGAAATGAGAAGGGGAGTTCAACTCCCCCCCTCCCCCTCCATCTACCACCAGCACTCCTCCCTCCAGCAACGACAGCTGGAGGGGCCCCATCCAAACTTTCGTGCGCGGGGGGGGGGGGGGTCTTGGGGAGGCAGTGATTTCTAGTTACGCCACTGTGGATAATCATACACACAAGGCAGGAAAAAAGTTTAAGGATCCCCTCCAATTGTTGTGGTAGGAAAATCTGACAAAGTAGCAGTAGCCAAACACTAAATAAAGCTGTTGTGAATGGATTAGTTTAGATATGAATTGAAAAGAACAGCAGGCTGATGTCCTGAGCTCTGCTGTAAGTTCTCTGCAAGCCATGCTGACTTTCCTTCCACATGACAATGAGCATTTTTGTCAACAGAAAGAAATATTACAGGCATGAATAAGAGTGTTCTACACTATCTTCATTATCACGCCACATTTTACATAGAATGTGCTGAACACTAGATGTCTCTGTAGGATAAGCCATGCTGGGATTTTTTTTATATTTAAAAAAAATTGCAATCAATAAAATATCCGTGGCATACATTCCACACATATAAGTGCTTAGAATATAACATACTGCTTCCATATATCTCCTTCAGCTCCAAATAATGGCCAGCACGGACGATGCATGTGTTCTTACAATGCCAATCCAGTCTAACTTCTCTTTCCAGTCGCATGCAGCTCCAGCCAAATTCTCATCTTTAGTTTTGGAACAGTTGGATTAACATTGTACCAGAGACAGGGCCGCATTTACAATAAGGCACTGTAGGCATGTGCCTACAGGAGCCTGATGATGTAAAGGTGGCTCACTCCCCTCCCCGAGCGCCTCCTTCCCTATGCAGATTCCTGATGAGAGAGTAAATAAGAGGTTAATCACCGACCTCTCGGCATTCCACTGACCAGATCTCTCTTCAGTCTGGGGCATCTCTAGCTACTTAATACTGAGGTTCATCTAGTTACCTAATACATGGGGGGCACCTCTAGCTACTTAAACTGTACCCAAGGCAACACGTGACATGATGAGATAGCCATGTGTATGTACAATGCAAAACATGTTGAAAAACCAGGTTGCTTTACTTGCTTTATTTTGCTGCCTGAAAGAGTTCATTTTTAGGCATGGAAGTGACAGCTTCTGCCTTGTCTGTACCTTGTTGGGAATATAGTAAAAATCACTAATAAGCAAATTACAGCCATAAAAGTTTTCCTGGCAGAATACAACTTGTGAGAGCAGAGATAGATAAAATACTATATAATAAAAGAACTGTTGACCTTTTCAAATTCTGGGATATTTGTTAGGCTGGCACTGAGCAGAGGCAAAAAACATTCAATCTAGTTTGTAAATGTTTAAATATAAAATAAAACCATGGGATGTCTGAAAAAAAAATCATTTTTAGGAGTATGAGTATAAATACAATTGTTTATCTCATCAGTTTATTTTCACCTCTTGTTCACTTTAATATTGAGGGTACTTCTGGCTACCTAATACTAAGAGGCACCTGTAACTACCTATGATGGGCAAAGTTCTAAGCACACTGGAAACACCATTATATTGATCCCAGAGCCCCATCTGAAGTATCAGACTCCCATTGGTTTGCAAAAGACCAATGGGAATCTTCCATGAGCACCAGTGAGTACTTATATTGGTCTACTACTTGGTGAATCAATGAGAATCCTCCCTTTGGAGAGGCAATTCCCATTGGTCTATTGCAAATTAATGGGAGCCTGTCCGTGTAGGGACCTGAATAGACAACGGCAGCAGCAAAGGATCCGAATAGGCGGTGGCAGATGAGTACTTTGCAAAACATTTGCGACGACTAGCCAAGTGTTATTACGCTTTACTCAGTTTTTAGTACTTTCTCAATAGTTAAATGCAGAAAAGTTAGTTTGTAAATAGGATAAAAATTATCTCCTGGGGGAAAACAAAGGGGAAAGGTTTATTGAATATGGTCAATAAATCAAATGAAATATATTCAGCGGGGCACAGTCAACAGTAAAAACTATGCAAAGTCTTATTTTCATTGGTGATAATAACCAATACTAAAGGTGGCCACACATGATACAGCAGCACGGTGGCGTAGTGGTTAGCGATTTCGCCTTGCAGCCCTGGGTCCCTGATTTGAATCCCAGCCAGGTCAATATCTGCAAGGAGTTTGTATGTTCTCCCCGTGTCTGTGTGGGTGTCCTCTGGGCACTCTGGTTTCCTCCCACATCCCCAAATATACAGATATGTTAATTGTCAGTGCTATATAAATACTTAAATAAAATGATTTGATTTTAAAACAATTTCGATAAAAACAATTGTTTGTACAGAAAAATTGAAATATTTTTTCTTTTTTTTTTTGTATTCGAGCAAAGTTGATTGGGAGTGGTGGATTTTTTCTGATAAATTTCTATGAAAATTGTAGGGTAGATAATTTAATGTAATTTTAAAGGGTAGTTAATTTT
This sequence comes from Hyperolius riggenbachi, assembly GCF_040937935.1. Lineage (NCBI taxonomy): Eukaryota > Metazoa > Chordata > Amphibia > Anura > Hyperoliidae > Hyperolius > Hyperolius riggenbachi. Next base: position 150,656,894 of record NC_090648.1, read on the forward strand.
TTAATGTATAGACCCAAGTACATTTTTTTTCATAATTGGGGAAACATTGAACTCAGGTATGTGGTACATTGATAATTTTTCTCAAATGTTACAATCAATCAGAAAAATAGATTGTATCATACATACCTATGTAATAGTTAAGGGTTCTGCCTCTGGCATAGGCCACCTGGGTTCAAATGTTATCTCTTTCTATTCAATAAGCCTCCACCTATTCAGTAGGAGTTTTTGGGCAAGACAACATAACACTGCCACGGAGTGCATTCTTGCAGCTGCCTCGCAAGCACTTTGAGTCCAACAGGAGAAAAGCGCTATACAAATACTGGAATTCATATTATTAATATTACGCACATATAAGCTGAATTTTTGGGACAAAAAAGTATCACAAAAGTGTGTGTGTGTGTGTGTGTGTGGGGGGGGGGGGGGTTGTCTGGGGATAGTTTCCTCTCCTTTTTTCTAGCAGCTTCACCCATGCAGCTCTCCTTGCTAGATGTCCAGGTATCACTTTATTCTCGTCCAGGGAGCCACTTCATGTTTCCTTTGCAGTTCTGTACTCGGCCACTAGATGTCAGCTGCGGTACAAAGCTGCAAGAGAGAAGAGGATATGGCTGCCCAGAGACCAGAAGACAATGAAGCCTGGATCTGTAGCAAGTAGAGCTGCTCAAATCCAGAACCGGGAGACATCCGGATAGTTCTATCCAGATATCTCCCAGTTACCTGTGCGGGATGGGCGCTGGGGGTCAATCTTACCTGTCTGACGTCTTCTTCGTCCATCCCTCGGCGCCTCCCACGATGCGGTCCAAGCAGCAGTCAAGTGATTACAAACACTTCCTCCTTCCGAGTTGAAGGAGGAAGTGTTTGTAATCACATGACGCGCGTGGAGCGCATCGTGGGAGGTGCCGAGGGATGGACGAAGAAGACGTCGGACAGGTAAGATTGACCCCCCGCGCCCACCCCGCACAGATTTACTGGTAGATATCCGGATAGCAACTATCCGGGTATCTCCCGGTTTCGGATTTGAGCAGCTCTAGTAGCAAGTACAGAGCTGCAAGGGAGTCAGGAAGATGGTAGAGGAGGGGAGGTAGCTATATGTTCACATCAAATACACTCTGCGGAACATACATAAAGCATTATGACATACATACACTCTGCTGAACATACATACACTGAATCATGACATACATACACACTGCTGAACATAAATACATAGCTCCCAACTTTTGGAGGGACAATTCTTCTTTGGAAGCCCTGTCCCTCTTTCCCTCTGCAATCCTCATTTGTCCCTCTTTCAGGACTTTGTCCATCTTTCTATGTAAATATATGTATTTCTCTACTAAAAAATGTGTTTGATTGACTCTAAACTTTATTCCAATCCTTTAAATTGATATATTTCTTATTTTAACCACTTTACCCCCAGCGGTGCGGATATCTCCGTCCCTTTTTCCACCCTGTCAACACCAGGGATGGAGATATCCACTCCTCCTGCCGCTGTCCGCGCTCCCGCTCACTCGTCCGCGCTCCCCCGCGCTCGTGCAAGCTGCCGCCCGCTCGCCCGAAGATCAATGAACGGGAAAAACCGTTCCCGTTCGTTGATCTAAGCCCCCGCAATGATCGGCTGCTTCTATGAGATCATTGTGGAAAAAAAAAGTTTCCCAGCCTCATAACACTTCCTGCAAGCGTCCTTCCGACGCTTGCCTTTCAGGTCGCATAAACAAAAAGTTACTGTGGCCATCTTGTGGCCAAATAGTAAAACTACACGCTAAAGCATTTATCATATACAAATACATTAGTTATACACTAAAAATTAACTCATTACCTCCCACACGCCCCAATTTTTGTTTTTGTAATTAAAAAAAAAAAATTACAATAGAAAAAAAATACATAAATAGTTACATTAGGGACTGAACTTTTTAAATATTTATGTCAAGAGGGTATAACACTGTTACTTTATAAACTATAGGCTTGTAATTAGGGATGGACGCAAAACTGAAACAAATGCACCTTTATTTCTAAATAAAATATTGGCGCCAAACATTGTGATAGGGACATAATTTAAACGGTTTTATAACCGGGACAAATGGGCAAATACATTTCATGGGTTTTAATTACAGTAGCATGCATTATTTAAAAACTATAATGGCCGAAACCTGAAAAATAATGATTTTTTTCCCCACGTTTTCCTATTTTCCCATTAAAACACATTTAGAATAAATTAATTCTTGGCATAATGTCGAAGTAAATAAAGACTAATTGGTGGCGAAATAAACAATATATAGTTCATTTCATTGTGATAAGTAATGATAAAGTTATAGAAGAATGAATGGAAGGAGCGCTGAAAGGTAAAAATTGCTCTGGTGCTCAAGGGGTAATACCCCTCAGTTGTGAAGTGGTTAAAATGTTCATATGAAGGAAAATGAACCAGGATAGAAAGGACCAGTGTGGTTTGAATGATAAAACAACATATTTTTCTTATGAAATCTTTATGGTATGCGTGACTAGGGGCGTGGTCAGGGGTGTGGCTTAAGTGTCCCTCTTTCTCATCTCAAAAAGTTGTGAGGTATGATACATACACTGCATCATGGCATACTTACACTCTGCTGAACATACACACACTGCATCATGACATACATACACTCTGCTGAACATACATACGCTGCATCATGGCATACTTACACTCTACTGAACATACATTCACTACATCATGACATACATACACTCTGCTGAACATACATACGCTGCATCATGGCATACTTACACTCTACTGAACATACATTCACTACATCATGACATACATACACTCTGCTGAACATACATACACTACATCATGGCATACTTACACTCTACTGAACATACATACACTGCATCATGACATACTTACACTCTGCTGAACATACATTAACTGCATCATGGCATACTTACAATCTACTGAACATACATACACTGCATCAGTGGCGTAGCTAAGGAGCTGAGGGCCCCGATGCAAGTTTTACTATGGGGCCCCCCTAAGCACTCAATACATAACAATTGATACGGCGCACCAAAACCTGCCAATGGCAACTACAGTGTCAGGGGTGCAAGAGGGGGATGGGGAACAGTGTGTTAATGATTATTACTATTCAAAGTATCTATAGAAGTGATTATTATGAGCACAGGGCCAATACAGAGCTAATACTGTAGTTAAGGGAGGGCCCTTCGGGGCCCCTCTGGCCCAAGGGCCCCGATGCGGTCGCTACCTCTGCACCCCCTATTGCTACGCCCCTGCACTGCATCATGGCATACTTACACTCTACTGAACATACATACACTGCATCATGGCATACTTACACTCTACTGAACATACATACACTGCATCATGGCATACTTACACTCTACTGAACATACATACACTGCATCATGGCATACTTACACTCTACTGAACATACATACACTGCATCATGGCATACTTACACTCTACTGAACATACATACACTGCATCATGGCATACTTACACTCTGCTGAACATACATACGCTGCATCATGGCATACTTACACTCTACTGAACATACATACGCTGCATCATGGCATGCTTACACTCTACTAAACATACATACACTGCATCATGGCATACTTACACTCTACTGAACATACATACACTGCATCATGACATACTTACACTCTGCTGAACATACATACACTACATCATGGCATACTTACACTCTGCTGAACATACATACACTGCATCATGACATACTTACACTTTACTGAACATACATACACTGCATCATGACATACTTACACTCTGCTGAACATACATTAACTGCATCATGGCATACTTACACTCTACTGAACATACATACACTGCATCATTCATGACATACTTACACTCTACTAAACATACATACACTGCATCATGACATACTTACACTCTGCTGAACATACATACACTACATCATGGCATACTTACACTCTACTGAACATACATACACTGCATCATGACATACTTACACTCTGCTGAACATACATACACTACATCATGGCATACTTACACTCTGCTGAACATACATACGCTGCATCATGGCATACTTACACTCTACTGAACATACATACGCTGCATCATGGCATACTTACACTCTACTAAAGATACATACACTACATCATGGCATACTTACACTCTGCTGAACATACATACGCTGCATCATGGCATACTTACACTTTACTGAACATACATACACTGCATCACGGCATACTTACACTCTACTGAACATACATACGCTGCATCATGGCATACTTACACTCTACTGAACATACATACACTGCATCATGGCATACTTACACTCTACTGAACATACATACGCTGCATCATGGCATACTTACACTCTACTGAACATACATACACTGCATCACGGCATACTTACACTGGGCATCACAGCATTTGAAATCACTTGAAATGATTAGTGCTCTTATAAGCAGTCAGTATTTCTCATATTAGGTTAGTTTCCCACTGGTCCATTGCATTGCACAACCTGACAAAATACGATTGCAACACAACGGAGGGGAAAACCTGCATCGTGCGTTACTATGTGCCGCATACAGTGAATCATGCAGTGCATAAATAGCATGCTTCACTGCAATTGTAAATGGGTGCATTATTCCATACCATACAGCATGCATCGTGTTATTCCAAGGATTAGGTTGCACTACACAGCTAACACACCAGTGTGAATGTACCATTACAATATAATTGCATCACGCTAGCAATGCGATTATATCATCCAACCTCAACGTGTCAGTGAGAAAGTAGCCTTTAGTGTGACTTCTTAATAATCAGCACTTCTGTGCCATCTGACACATTCACAAGCAGTTGATCAAACTAATTCCAGTTAATAATTGCCAAATACTGTTTGTCACTTTAATACTGGAAAATGCCATAGGCTATAATGGAGAACAGTCAGGGCCGGCCCGCCCATGAGGCGGGGTGAAACTTTTGCCTCAGGCGGCACTTCTGGGGGGGCGGCACCCATCCGTCTGTGGGTGTGAGGGGCCGCCCGAGCTTGAGGGGATAGCGGGCAGGAAGGGGGTATTGGGCGGGGAGGGGGGTCAGACCCCCCCTCCCTCACCTGGGTCCCCCGTCCTCCGCTCCCCTCCAGCTTTGAAGAGTTAGGTTGCCGCCGCTATTGTAAGAGGCACGGGCGGGGATCACTCACCTTTTCCGCGTTCCAGCGTGCGCTCCACTCACGTCACTTCCTGCTACGCCGCCCACTGTATTGTAAGTGGACGGCGCTACAGGAAGTGAAGTCAGTGGAGCGCACGTTGGAAAGCGGAAAAGGTGAGTGATCCCCGCGCGTGCCTCTTACAATAGCTGCGGCAACTTAACTTTTTGAAAGCTGGAGGGGAGCGGAGGACGGAGGACCCAAGTGAGGGAGGGGGGGCCCACCCCGCCGCTAGGCCAATACCCCCTTCCTGCCCGCTATCCCCTCCAGCTCGGCGGCCCCATACACCCACGGCTTGGGGGGGGGGGGGCGGCGATTTCTTCAAAGTTTGTCTCAGGCGGCAAAAAGTCTAGGGCCGGGCCTGAGAACAGTGCTGATTGAGTCAACACACTTCTGCAGCTTTTGGCATCTTCAGCACCTTGTGTAGTAACGGTCTTTGGCTGCTCCTTCACCTGTGAAGCAATCTTCACGCCTGATGATCAGTTACTCCTTACTAGTTACTAGTAAATGGAATTTCTGATTGGAACTTTCGGGCGTTTACGGTAGGCATTGGATATAAAAATCCGATCCGTCTGTCTTTAAATGAGATTAGGGGACACCTGCACACAGGAGAAAATGGTGATAAAGGGGCAACAGAGGAGACAAAAGAGTCCCAAACCACAGAATACAGTACTTACAAGTAAAAATACATAACATTATTAGTGATGGTCATGCGTAGGAGAGCTCATGGAGAAGCATGTGATTTGTTTGATCAGCTGATATATTTGCAAAGCTGTGATTTGCTGTGATCACATTCTGCTTCAGCACAAGAATATGACTAGCAAAACAGAGACTTACATGTCTATCCCCCGACCAAACTGATCACATGCTTCTCCATGAGTTCTCCTAGACATGATCAATCACAACATTATTAATAATCATTGAAAAGAAGTTTAGACAACCATAAATATTTTCTAATATAAGTACATAGTGTAAAATGCAATACTGGTAGGCTGAGGGGGAGTCAGGAAATGTGGGCGCATGAGGCTAATATTGGCAATTGGAGACCAAAAGAAGACATTTGGGGCCCGGATAAATTGCGGACGTCAGGCCCGTCCAACCGAAATTTTTGCTTTTCAGAATAAATGTTTTGAAAAATATTGTTTTGAAATTTGTTTTCACAATTATCATTTTGTAAATTATTGTTTTGAAATGTATTATCTTAGAAATATATTGCTTTTTGTATTAATGTTATTTGCAGTGTAGAAAGGGAGTTTTAGGGTTAGGCGTCAGGGAAGAGGGGTTTTAGGGGGGTGGGTTTTAGGGATAGGCACCACCAACGGGGTCTTAGGGTTATGCTGGGCATACACGGACCGTTTTTGCGCCGGTATCGAGCCAGCGGGTCGATGCCGGCGTGCTCGTCCGCGCGTGCGCACGGATCGATTGCCGCTCGTCCCCGCGGGAGCGGCTAATGAGCCGCTCGTTTCTTGCCATTGTTCTCCCCGCTGGTATCGAGCGCAGTATCGATCCGGTGGGGTATCGGACACGTCGGATATTATCAATCGAGCCATCAGGCTCGATTGATAAGCCTCCCTCCTGTCCGTGTATGGCCTGCATTAGGCTCCACCAGGAGGTTCTTAGGGTTAGGCACCACTAGTGGTGTTAGTGTTATGGACCACCAGGGGGTGTCTTAGGGTTAGGCACCACCGAGGTGGGGAGGGGCTTAGGGTTATGCGTTGGTAGAGGGCGGGTTCTGTGTGAGAGTAGGGTTAGGTTTAGTTGTAGTATTAGTAAAATATTGGTAATTTTTTCCAATGTTTTGCTATTCTTATTACGACTATAAATATATTTTCATTTTATTTACCGTATTTAGTTTTAATTGTTATGGACGATATTTGCAATTTCGGGTTCACCAGGCACCTTTATAATAACCGTTTTTTTAACTGAGGTTTGTTGTTAGGGAAAACTTTGAAAGTCTCCGTTGGGATGCATGACTCCTTGGAGAAGCTAATGTAAGAGGTGACCTTCTCCATCCATTCTTCCAGGCAGGGTACTTCCAGGACTGACCTTCCAGGACTGACCAATCATTGCAGCTGAAGCAGGCCTGTAGCTGCAACTTAGCCTTCTCCATCCACTTTTTGACAGTCCTGACAGCTTGGTGATTTTGAGGTGCCTTCTGTAGGTGGAAAATTAGATGCATTAGGCATTGGTTAGAGTTGCCTAGGATATCCCATCGAGTAGCCTGCTATGCATCTTTGAGGACCATGTAACAGTGGTCCTGGGTGTTAAGGTTCCTGGCGGGTCATGTGATGTGTTGCTTGTAGTAAAGCAGCTCCTGAAAAAGGCTTGCACTATTGAAGTCTCCCAGGATGATGAATGGGGAGTCCGGGAGGGATGTCTCCCACATCAATATAATGTCGCTAAATATGCACAGAGCATTCCTGGTGTTGGTGTCAGGGGGGATGTATACACTTGCAAGGACACAGGAGGAGAACTCCCTGGGAGGGTACTGAGGCCTACAGTTTATGAGAAGGCGCTTAAAGGGGCACTATGGCGAAAAATTGTAAAATTTAAAATATGTGCAAATATAGACAAATAAGTAAGTTTTTTTAGTAAAATGAGCCATAAATTACTTTTCTCCTATGTCGCTGTCACTTATAGTAGGCACTAGAAATCTGACAGAAGCGACAGGTTTTGGACTAGTCCATCACTTCATAGAGGATTCTAAGCAAAGCTTTTATTCTTTATAAAGATAGTCCCTAAAAAGGATTTTAACAATGATGCTGGCCAGCTTCCCTGCTCGCTACACAGTTTTTTGGCAGTTGGACACAGCAATTGCCATTCACTAAGTGCTTTTGAAAATAAAGAAATCCCTGAGAATCCCCCCATGAACAGATGGACTAGTCCAAAACCTTTCACTTCTGTCAGATTACTGCTACCTACTGTAAGTGACAGCAACATAGGAGAAAAGTAATTTATGGCCCATTTTACTCTGGAAAAAAATGTACTTCTTATTTGTTTATGTTTGCATATATTTTAAATTTTGCATTTTTCGCCATAGTGCCCCTTTAACATCTTGAGAGCAGCCTTTGTACAGGATGATCATGTTGGAGCACCAAGTGGCGTTGATGTAGAAGCAGATGTCATGCCTCTTTTTTTCCCTGAGAGTGCATGGTTACGGTCTGCTTGAAAAAGATTAAAACCTTATAGATGGAGGGAGTTATCTGGGATATTGTCATTCAGCCAGGTCTCAGTGAAGCAGAGTACAGAGGAGTTTCCTTCCAAGCGAGGGTTTACTGCTGAATAGTAATGCTTGGTGTGTAGAAGCAGTTCATCCAGTTTGTTAGGGAGGGAGCCGACGTTCCCCAGTAGAATAACTGGGATGGGTGCCCACAGGTTCTTCTTTTTTCTTCTTACTTGTTTTGCCCTCCTCCCCTAGGATGATGTTTACTGCAGGCCCGCTGATCAATGTCGGCCTAGAGTAGGTGCCACAAAGGCAATACCTACACCTGGGACTCCCATTGCAGGAGCTTTTTTTCGAATGTACGTGATGATACTCTGGTTTGGACGGGAGTATGACTGGTGCATCAGACAGTGCATGCAGTCCAACAGTGCCCAGGGTGGAATCAGAAAGGTGCATTAAACAGTGCAAACAATTTAAGATTTCATATTGGCAATTCAGAGCAGCAGCCTGACAAAGGAGCACATCCAAGCAAGCAAAGATTCATTGCAAGCAGGCATGAGTTCGGAGCAATTTAGCAGCAGCCCATCGGAGGGGCACATCCCAGCAAGCGATGCAGCAGCACAGGGCATAACAGAAAAACTACCCACAGTGCAACAGTAACCTCTGCAGTGCAAAAGTAAACTCCTCTTTGTGACAGTAAACTCCACAGTGCATCAGTTCAGGTACAACGCAAAGTGGAGAGTAGCAAACTGACTAGTGCAAGAAGTCCATAACAATGAAGTGCAAAAGTCCGGCGAACAGTGATGACGGTCATATACTGTGCATGGGATGGGGAAGTACAGCAGCAGCAGTAGTACTTATGAAGTCTGGTGCCAGTGAGCACAGAGCTGACTGTGCTGGGAGCGAGGGGTGTCAGATCCTTCCTGGGCCTCAGAGGTGCAGCCTGTCACAGAAGTTATGGAGTCGGTGTGCTTGAGCAGCAGAGGAGGAAGGGGCTGGTTGTCCAAGGGGCAGATGACCACAGGCGAAGGTGGGGGGAGCAAGAAAATAAAAACAAAATAAAAAGGAAATATGAATAAAAAAAAGTGTTGATAAAGTTACTGAGAGCGGATGTGTACGTGGCTGGCCCTTAAGATGGCATTGCAGTCTCACAAAAGGTGAGGCTACAGAGCATCAGATCAGCAGAAAGAATAATTGGCTGTAGCTTACCTTTCCTGCATGATCTTTACGCTAGCAGGTGCAAGAAAGAGAGCGACGAAGATTGCCTCTGTCTCCTCTCACCCTGCTCACTCTCGCTTCCAGCTTATTCCTTCAGGAATGAAATACTGGTCAGTTGCAACAAAAAATTCCAGGCTCAGAAACAGCTTCTTCCCTCAGGTGGTAGCCATGCTTAATGCAGAACCACACTAGAACTGCTAGGACTTGAAAGTATTACAGCATAGAATTAAAAAAGAAAGCTTCTCACCCTGTTTACTACCACTGCAACTTATATACTGTCCTTGACTTGTAATATCTATACTCTCGGTTCCTGTATTGTTTTTTTTTTAGCAACTGCCAAGTCAAATTCCTTGCAAAGTGTAAACTTATTTGTCAGAATAAAACTGATTTTGATTGTGATGTCCTTGCCCATGGTGCATGGGGTTTTAGACTTTTTTTTTCTTTATGAAACAATGAGATGTAGAGAGGTCACGGTATTCTGTAAAATCAGCACTTCCTAATCTAAAATAGTGTGTGCTGCTCCAATCTAAAATCTGTGCTGGCATATAGTTGTCAAAATAACATGTTAATTATCCTTCAGTTTCACACTGAGTGCTTATTGATTACATGCATTATTTATAACACTCTCCAAAGCAGAAGATTAAAAATGCCAATACTCACTCCTGAAAATAAACTGATGTAAAATAAATGATTTACAGTGTTTCAGAAAAAATAGATAATTTAGCTGTTTCAGGGTCAGTGATCCTCACCAGGACGTCTAGGTAAGAGCTGCACTTGTCTCAGGTGAGAGCATTAAGTAATATTACCATCTACTTTCTGCTGCTGGCAGACTCGATTTCTTCAGCGCTGGGACTACGGTGGCCTCAGGCGGGAGAAAAACTGAGAGGTCAGTCTGGGCTACATTGATTGCAAATCATTTTATACAGGTGTTGACCAAAGACAATCAATTTCATTGATGTAAACATAGATACAGCATGTGCTTGACACCTATTCAGGCTCTCAGTGCAGCCAGGCAAAGTGTTACGATCCCAACCATGCCTGGGAGCTACAAGATCTATGTTGACACAGAAATTATAGATTGGTTTAACTTCTTGTATTCTGGTAAGTGATGGATGATGAACATACTGTCAACGAGGCCATGTTTTGATTTTAGGCTGCCATATTCAGTACTTAATAATAAAGCTGGTTTGCTTCAACATAATTTGCTTGCCATGTTATCATCATAAAACTGCATGATTTATGTTCTATATTGAAGATAGCAATACTGTCTGCATACTATACAGTAATGATACACCATATATACTATACTGGAGAGAGCATTACTGTCTGCTTCCTATACAGTAACTATATGCCATATACCCTATACTGGAGAGAGCATTAGAGTCTGCATACTATACAGTAACTATACGCCATATATTGTATACTGTAGAGACAAGACAAGACAAATAACATTTATATCGCGCTTTTCTCCTGGCGGACTCAAAGCGCCAGAGAAGCAGACACTAGGGTGCGCTCTATAGGCAGTAGCAGTGTTAGGGAGACTTGCCAAAGGTCCCCTACTGAATAGGTGCTGGCTTACTGAACAGGCAGAGCCGAGATTCGAACCCTGGTCTCCTGTGTCAGAGGCATTACATTACAGCCCTTAACTATTACACCATCCAGCCACCAGAGAGCATTACAGTCTGCTTACTATACAGTAACTATATGCCATATGATATACCCTATACTGGAGAGGGCATTACTGTCTGCTTACTATACAGTAACTATATTCCATATGATATACCCTATACTGGAGAGGGCATTACTGTCTGCTTCCTATACAGTAACTATATGCCATACACCCTATACTGGAGAGAGCATTACTGTCTGCTTACTAGACAGTAACTATATGCCATATGATATACCCTATACTGGAGAGGGCATTACTGACTGCTTACTATACAGTAACTATATGCCATATGATATACCCTATACTGGAGAGGGCATTACTGTCTGCTTACTATACAGTAACTATAAGCCATATGATATACCCTATACTGGAGAGGGCATTACTGACTGCTTACTATACAGTAACTATATGCCTTATGATATACCCTATACTGGAGAGGGCATTACTGTCTGCTTCCTATACAGTAACTATATGCCATATACCCTATACTGGAGAGAGCATTACTGTCTGCTTACTATACAGTAACTATAAGCCATATGATATACCCTATACTGGAGAGGGCATTACTATCTGCTTCCTATACAGTAACTATATGCCATATACCCTATACTGGAGAGAGCATTACTGCATGCTTACTATACAGTAACTATATGCCATATGATATACCCTATACTGGAGAGGGCCTTACTGTCTGCTTACTATACAGTAACTATACGCCATATACTGTATACTGGAGAGAGCATTACAGTCTGCTTCAGGGCAGTTTCTAGGCTAAAATGCATCCAGGGCGAGGGTGTCAAAATTGCGCCCCCCCCCCCGCCCTGCAGGGCCAGGTATAGGTTAGTCAGGTCTAGTTGCACTCAGTATAGGTATACAGCTATAGGTCCCCCCCCCCAGTATAGGTAGCCAGGCATAGGTGCCCCAGTATAGTTGCCCCCTGTATAGGTTAGCCAGGTAGGTGCCTCCAGTATAGGTAGCCGGTATAGTTGCCCCCAGTATAGGTTAGATAGGCAGGTGCCCCCGGTATAGGTTAGATAGGTAGGTGCCCCCGGTACAGGTTAGCTAGGTGGGTGCCTCTAATATAGGGAGTCAGAATAGTTGCCCCCAGCATAGGTTAGATAGGTAGGTGCCCCCAGTATAGGTTAGTTAGGTAGGTGCCTCCAATATAGGTAGCCAGTATAGTTGCCACCAGTATAGGCTAGGTAGGTAGGTGCCCCCAATACAGGTTAGATAGGTAGGGGCCCTCCAGTATAGGCTACATTAGGTAGGTGCCCCCCAGTGTGGTTAGATTAGGTAGGTGCCCCCCAGTTTGGTTAGATTAGGTAGGTGCCCCTCAGTATAGGTTAGATTAGGTAGGTGCCCCCCCCCAGTGTGGTTAGATTAGGTAGGTGCCCCCCAGTATAGGTTAGATTAGGTAGGTGCCCCCCCAGTGTGGTTAGATTAGGTAGGTGCCCCCCAGTGTGGTTAGATTAGGTAGGCGCCCCCCAGTATAGGTTAGATTAGGTAGGTGCCCCCCCAGTGTGGTTAGATTAGGTAGGGGCCCTCCAGTATAGGTTAGATTAGGTAGGTGCCCCCCAGTGTGGTTAGATTAGGCAGGTGCCCCCCCCCCCAGTGTGGTAGATTAGGTAGTTGCCCCCCAGTGTGGTTAGATTAGGTAGGTGCCCCCCAGTGTGGTTAGATTAGGTAGGTGCCCCCCAGTGTGGTTAGATTAGGTAGGTGCCCCACAGTATAGATTAGATTAGGTAGCCCCCCCCCCCGTGTGGTTAGATTAGGTAGGTGCCCCCCAGTATATGTTAGATTAGGTAGGTGCCCCCCCAGTGTGGTTAGATTAGGTAGGTGCCCCCAGTATAGGTTAGATTAGGTAGGTGCCCCCCAGTGTGGTTAGATTAGGTAGGTGCCCCTCCCAGTGTGGTTAAATTAGGTAGGTGCCCCCCCGTATAGGTTAGATAGGTAGCTGCCCCCCAGTATGGAGGGGGAGTCGGCCGCAGGGAGGGCAGGCCGACCTCTCCCTCCCTTCCTCCCCACGGGCTGCCCTCCGTGCTCCCCCCTCCGAGTGTGACTGCGGAAGCGCTGTGTACAGAGCGCAACTCACCTCCCTGGTTCCAATCGCCGCCGGTCTCCTCTTCCGTCTTCTCCTCACAGCCGCTGATACAGTTACACACACTGCTTCCGGGTAAACAGGAAGCAGCGTGTGTATCAGTGGCTATGAAGAGAAGATGAGACCGGCGGCGATTGGAACCAGGGAGGTGAGTTGCGCTCTGTACACAGCGCTTCCGCAGTCACACTCGGAGGGGGGAGCAAGGAGGGCGGCCCGCGGGGAGAAGGGAGGGCAAGGTCGGGCTGCCCTCCCCGCGGCTGACTCCCCCCTCCATTACTGCGCCCACACTCTGTCAGCGCCCTGGGCGCCCGCACGGGCCGCATGGCCCTAGAAACGGGCCTGGTCTGCTTACTATACAGTAACTATACGCCATATATACTATACTGGAGAGGGCATTATTGTCTGCTTACTAAACAGTAACTATACGCTATATATTCTATACTGGAGAAGCATTACTGTCTGCTTTCTATACAGTAACTATATGCCATATACCCTATACTGGAGAGAGCATTACTATCTGTTTACTATTGGCTTCTAATGACACGTCATTAACAGCCAGCACTAGAGGAAGCCACACACAGAAGCCGGATGTCTTCAATCGCCGCAGGCAAGATGAAGGAGGTAAGCTGCTTCCACTGACACTGCACGCAGGACCCGGAGACATAAGCGGGGGGCCCAGAGACATAAGTGGGGGGGCCCAGAGACATAAGCGGGGGGCAGGATAAACACACAGCGTGGAGCCAGGCACAGCGGGGATACAGCAAAAGACAGGAGAGCAGGAAAGTCTGGCACTATAGTTTAATGATTGGCAAAGTGACACAAACAAATCCTCTTGATATAACATCAATAAGTGCTAGAGATTACTAGAAGTGTCCAAAGCTGTACCTGGGTTTTGGTGGGAGGTAGCGGGTGTGGGCGCCAGTGAGGTGCACGGCCTAACGACCATTTTGCATAGGCTTACGCCAAGCTTCTTTCGGGGTAAGTGCACAGCGGGGACACAGGCAGGGAATCCCCGATGACGACGGGTTGGCGGTTTATATCGGTGGGCTTTTGGAAGTCGGGGATTCCCTGCCTTTGCCGTATAAGATGCAGGGACTTTTTCTCCCCATTTTTGGGGGAGAAAAAGTGCGTCTTATACAGTGAAAAATACGGTATACACCATATATACTATACTGGAGAGAGCATTATTGTCTGCTTACTATACAGTAACTATACGCCATATAGTCTATACTGTAGAGGGCATTAATGTCTGCTTTCTATGCAGTAAGTACTGTAGTTTTGGGCATATAAGATGCACCTTTTCTCCCCCAAAAATGGGGAGAAAAAGTCCTTGCATCTTATATGCCCAATACAGGGAGTCCCCGACTTGGGATTGCCTGCCAAGGTGTTGGGGACTCCCTGTATTGTCCCCCTGTGTCCTCCTCTGCTTGCCTGTGAGTCCCCAACAGCTGCAGTTCCCCGAGTGTTCCCACTGCCCGCAAGGCATAGTTACCAGCAGCAGCGGCTCCCCGTATGCCCCCCCCTGCCTGCAGGTCATAGTCACCAGTAGCAGCGGCTCCCTGTGTGTCCCCTCTGCCCACAGAGCATTGTTACCAGCAGTGGTGGCTTGGAGATGGCTCACCTGATCCAGCGGTGATCGCAAACCTCTCCTCTCCCACACTGTTCCTCTAGTGCTGGCTTCTGCTGATGATGCTGGTAACTATGCCCTGCGAGCAGCAGCTTACACAGGAAGCTCACTGGCGGGTTTTTTTGAGGTAAACCATGCAGGCCCAGAGTAGTGTCAAACAAGCTACGAGTGGCTGCCATCCTGCTAACCAACATGGCTCAATGTTCTCTGACTGACGTATGATGCATACCCCGGCCCACTTTCCACTATAGCCAGATACAGAATTCCCGAAGGGGCCAAAAACCGGTTTGCTATAACAGAAGTTCTCTATCAGGGTTTACTATACCAGAAGTCACTCCCATATACTTATAATGGTGCTTGGCTGGGACCTGGACACCTAGTTTACTATACCCGAATGCTTACTACTGTATATCAGAGTTTACTACAAGGGCTCATTCACACTAGTTAGCAAGTTGGAATTCATTAAAATGCACAAATAAAAACTCATGAATTGATTTGTGAGTTGTTGTGCATTTCCATGCATTTCTATGAGTTTTTATCACTCCAGACAAGTTGAAGTGCACTGCACAGCAACTCACTGTTGTAGTGAGAATGATAAAATGAAAGTCTATGGACTTTCATGTTACCATGTACAATTCACACCATGTGCAGTGAGTCAAAACTCACTGCAACTCACATAATGTGAATGAGTCCTTATGAGATTATACTGTATAAACCATACTAATCTGGAGAGTGCATTACTCTCTGCTTTCTATACAGTAAGTATAAGCCATATATTCTATACAGGGCAGTTTCAAGGTGAAATTGCTCCCGGGGCAAGTGTCAAAAATATGCTTTTTTTGCAGTACATGTATAGGTCTGTAGCCAGGGCAGTGACGTAAAGCAGAGGTTTGTTAACTTAAAACAAATGCACACTTACTTACCAAACATATCACTTTCTTTTAGGCAATGCACTTGTCCTGCAATGGCCTACCTTGGCCACTTCAGACAATTATCTGTAAAACCTGGAAAAATGGGTAAATGGAGAAAATCAGTTTGCTGCTGCTCCACCTTGGCTTAAGTTTGTTAGCTGAAACAATCCAATAGGTAAAATAAACCCTTTTTCAGCAGACATTTGTTTGCAGGGTCTGTGGGCTCATATGCATATACTAGGCGGAATGTAGGTCCCTGCTCATTCAGTAGTGTTGCTAAATCCAAGCCAAGCCAAGAAACAGAGAGCGACAATAGCAGATAAGTACGCTGCTTTAGGGCTGGTTCAGATGGAAGGTTCTGGGACAGTAAATGATGGCTGCAGTGCTCGTCACTTAAAAGCTGTCCATCCATATGAATGGACAGCCATCCTATTCATTACTGTGGCTTACTGCTGTTTACTGTCGTTTGCGCAACCGTGTGTCTTGTTCGCAAATACACAGCAAGTTAATTGCAGCCAGTAGTGTGCCGTCTCTTCATTCTTCTTTGATGTTACAAGCAGGGCCGGGCCTCAGGGCGCAGTGTAGGAGGGGGCTCAGAATTCATTCAGCTGTCATTCAAAATTGTGTTTGAAGCAGAAAGAAATAGGAAAAGGGGAAACATGGCAGTGACTGCAAGCCATATAACTAGATATTAAAAACCTCCCTGGCGTTCTATTAAGATCGCCAGGGCGGCTGCGGGAGGGTTTTTTTTAAATTAAAAAAAAAACTGTTTCATGCAGCCAACTGAAAGTTGGCTGCATGAAAGCCCACTAGAGGGCGCTCCTTAAGCGCCATTCTGATCGCCTCCGGCGACCAGAATAAACAAGGAAGGCCGCAATGAGCAGCCTTCCTTGTTTTGCTTACATCGTCGCCATAGCGACGAGCGGAGTGACGTCATGGACGTCAGCCGACGTCCTGACGTCAGCCGCCTCCGATCCAGCCCTTAGCCCTGGCCGGAACTTCTGTTCCGGCTGCGCAGGGCTCGGGCGGCTGGGGGGGACCCTCTTTCGCCGCTGCTCGCGGCGGAGATCAGGCAGCACACGCGGCTGGCAAAGTGCCGGCTGCTTGTGCTGCTTTTTAGTTTGCAAAAATCGGCCCAGCAGGGCCTGAGCGGCGACCTCCGGCGGTGATGGAGGATATATTCGTCCATACCGCTGAGGAGGTTAAGGTGTTGGGGAGGTTGTGGGCCCTGTGGCGCCTCTTAGTCTAATAGCAATCAGTGTGTGACGGCTGGGGTGGCAGGGATGGAGGGGCGCATTTTGGTGTCTCAGCCTTGGGTGCTGGAGGACCTTGTCCCGACTCTGGTTACAAGCTGTATGAGCAATCCAGCTGAGGCAAGGCACCGGCAAAGTGTTCAGGTAGTTTGATGCCTGATAAGCTGCATACCAGGCACCACTGTTGTACATACATTGCTGACAGAGTCTGCAATCTTGATGATGTCTGTTTTTAGCTGTCAGGATAAATGTGGCCAAACACCATACAATTTTTTAATTATCTGTTCAATTCAAGAATTGCAATACATTTTTCTGGCTAATTGTAACATTTCAAAAATATGACCAATGTACCACAAACATATATCAAAATGTTCCCCAATTATGATAAAAATGATTGGAAACTCTGATAAAATTGCTAGGGTGTGTATATTAATACACTGACAATCTAACACACTCCATACAATGTTTAGAAAAATTGAAGAAAAATTTCCAGCATTCTGGATCACTAAAAATAAAAAAAAAACGGGAAAGCCGATCGGATTTTTCAGTCGAATGAACAAAAAAGCTTTTTCTTTTTTTGGAAGATCCAATAATATTTATCGAATTGCTGTAAAATCGGATCATTTTATTGTATCGTGCGTGGCCACCTTTAACCTGTCTGTGCTGTTGATCCAACCAGAAATGGATTAAGATGAAATGGGGCCCTAGGCAAGATAGCTTTTTTTTCCACCGCTAATGGTCACCTGCCTTTTTTAGTAAGATATGATAGGGGCTAGCATCCACAGGGCCCTCTCTTCAGGCCGTAGGCAACTGCCTAGTTTTGCCTTGTGAATGATCCAACTGCAATAAGAATTGAAACTGTGACTTGTCTTTGGTTATAAGGCCAATCAAGGCCAGATTTATTCTCTCTCCACTTCTAGGCAAACTGTCTTGTGACTCCCCTTCCATGTGCTGCAGTTGCCCTCACATGTGCAACCCACTCTTCCATATGTGACATCCATATACAGCCATATCTCTCTTCTATGTACAGCTTATATGGGCAGCTGCGCCTCTTATCCTGTTTGCAGCCTCCCTTTTTATTCATAGCCTTTTTTCCATATGCAGCAGCCCTTTCTCCATGTCCAGACTCCCCTTTCAACAACCGTAGCCCAAGTCCCGGGCCTATGTGGCCTTTACAGAGACCCAACCCTGAGGCCAGTAAGGTCTTTACATATAGTTAGAGCTACCCCACATTCTGCACCTCACTTATGGTACAGACTCTCTCTGCTGCTTGCTGGTATCCCTTTTGTGCCTCCCAGTAGTTTGGACTATGTCAAGAAATGTATGTGGAAGCTCCATCGGTTCTATTAATTCTTCAAATTTCTTTTCCATGAATGTCTTCAGATCCACAATTATTTGTTTGACATGATCCTGCTGAGCCGGCTCAGCATCAACTTCATTTCTTATGGCTTTTACATCTGTTTCTTGGATGCTGAAGTTACTGTGCTATTGGAAAAAAAGGCTTAAACTAACCAGTTCAAGTGACAAGCAGCATAAGTGATTGGCAAACATTAGACATCACTGGATTGATCGTGGAATAGCCAAAAAGTGGTTTCAGCAGTATGCATTCTAATTTAACATGACAGATCTCTGCATCACTTATTGGAATTCTTGCTTTTTGCCGAAATGTTGCTATGTCTTCAGCAGTTGATGACTGTGTAAAAGTGTCACGCATTTCTTGGTGACGATGTAGAAAAAAACCACGGCAACAAGTCAGGATGTATACTGTATGAAGATAAAGAACTAAACCATTACTTACTCCAAAGCAAATAAGGACAACACGTTTCTACTAAGGATTGACTGACATCATGGGCTTGTATATAAGAATGTTTTGTGTCAATTCAAAATTTTGTGTTTTAAAATGCATTTTAGGATTTAGTAAAATTCCTGTTGTCAACTATGCACAGTATTCATAACATCCTGATTCATGATTCATAACCTCTCACATACTGTATACTTTAAATTATATTACTTTACATTAATGGTGAGGGTAGACTCTGATAATGCAATTCTTCACTTATGCCACCCCCTTCCACTCCTCCCGGGCCACCTTCAGGGCATCACAGGGGGGACTGCTGTATGGGGCCCGAGTGAATCTAGGGCCCAGCAAACAGTGCCACAGATGGGCCCCAGCAGTCTGTGTCTGTCCTTCTGGTTGCCCATTAATGCGGTGAGATGTCCCGGGAGGCTCATCCAAGAGCTCCTTCCAGCCCCCTGTAGTCCATTAGCTCCCTTGAAATCCTTCCGTTCCCATCTGCTGTGCTCCTGAGAAGTCTGCACAATCTAGCTCAGTTGAGAGGCACTGTGCATGCATTGTTCTGGGCCGCATACTTGCTCCATCATGCTCCCAGAGCTGGGAGCATTTTGCGCAAGCGCAGTTTCAGTCTTGATGAACTGAGCATACTCAGAACGCTTTTAGCTGTGGGAGTGCGTGAAAAGTGGATGCACGGATGTTAGTGTGCTCAGACCTTCAAAGATTGTGATTTGTCATGTGGGGGCTGAGGGAGGTCCAGTAGGTTTGCCCAGTATGGGGCCCAACAATTTCTGAAGGCGGCCCTGCCCCCCCCCCCAGTCCCCAGTAAGAAGTGAGAACAGTATCTGTCCCCCCCCCCCACTCGTATAAGAAGTGCCTGGAGCTAAGGGGGCTTGCCTCTCTATCCCCAATCTGAATAGCAGAGCGTGCAGCAGAGCACAAATACCTAGTGCAGTGCTGGGTCCTCTCCTGTCTCTTAAAGCTTCACTAAGATCTGATATCCCCCAGGTGAAATTGGCAAAGCCAAACTACTTAAAGCGGGATTGTCACCATAAAAATCAAATTTCAACAGCAACTGGTCTGTGTGTGTTAAGTGGTAAAGGGCTTGATTCACAAAGCGGTGCTAACCTACTTAGCACGTCTAAAGTCTTTAGACGCGCTAACCAGGGTGCTAAGTAGGTTAGCACCGGATTTCTCAATCAGATCGTGCGCTAACTTTGCGCGCGTAAAGTTTTACGCGCGCAAAGTTTTACGCGCGCTAAGTCCCATAGGCTTTAATGGGCACTTCGCGCGGTGCGCCCTGTGCTCTGTGCAGTACGCGCGTAAAGTTTTACGCGCATAAAGTTTTGCGCGCGTAAAGTTTTATGCGCGAAAAGTTTGTTTAGACGTGCTAAGGGGGTTTTCACAGGCGTGCTAACAGTTAGCACCACTTTGTGAATCAAGCCCAAAGATGCTAATCCTGCATTCAAAACTTTTTCTGCTGTTATGATTTGTAGTTATCACATACTTAAGGAGCACTGGCCCTTTAGTAGTCAGTGCCAAACAGTTGCATGCTGGGGGTTCTTTTTATCTATAATGATGACCCGGCATTGCCCGGGTATGTATTTAGCTGCTGTTGGCTCTACCCACTTTTTCTAACCCTAACACACAAACACTCAATGTCCAAGTTTTGGAACGTTGTGGTCTTTGGCATCAATAAATTGTATATTCCCATAGAAATTAAACAAACCTTATTGGCTGTTTGTGGCTCCTCCCCTCTCCAGTATTTGAACCCCAGGCACCCAATGACCAACTGTAACAGGTTTAGGGCATCTGCTACTAACATTGTAAAAATAGCAGCAATTTAAATATTCCCCTTAAAAATCAATAGGGGAATTTTGATTGGCTATTAAAGGCTCCACCCACTTCCCTGAATATTAATCTCAGTCACCCAGTGACCATCTGGGCAAAGATTGAGAACCTTGCCATTAACATTGCAGGAATGGCGGCAGTTTATATTTTCCCAGTGAAATTAGTTTTTTGCTCAGTCCACTTTTTGTAGCCTGGACACACAGTCACTCAATGACCAAGTTTGTGAGCTTTTGGGTCCTTGGCATCAATAATTTGTATTTTCCCAGTGAGATGAAACAAATCTGATTGGCTGTTTGTGGCTCTGCTCCTTTTCTGAATTTGAACCCCAGTGACCCAATGACCAACTGTACCAGGTTTGAGGCTTTTGCCATCAAGAGTGAAAGAATGGCAGCAATTTTAATATTACCCTTGATAATCAACAGGTGAATTCTGATTGGCTTTTGTAGGCTCCACCCACTTTTCTGAATATTAATCCAAGTCACCCAGTGACCAATTGTGCAAAGTTTGAGAACCCTGCCATTAACACTGAAGAAAAGCTGCAGTTTACATTTTCCCATGGAAATCTGTTTTGACTCCATCCACTTTTCGTAACCTTGACACACAGTCACTCAATGACCAAGTTTGTAAACTTTCGGGTTCCTGGCATCAAAATTGTGTGCAGTTTATCCAGCAAATAAATCTGATTGGCTGTTTGTGGCTCCACCCCTTTAGTGAATTTGAACCCCAGTCACTTAATGACCGCCTGTAGCAGGTTTGAGGCCTCTGCCATTAACAGTGAAAGAATGGAAGCAGTTTCAGTAATCCCCTTGAAAATCAATAGGTGAATTTTGATTGGCTGTTGTAGGCTCCACCCACTTTTTTGAATATTAATCCCAGTTACCCAGTGACCAACTGTGTCAATTTGAGAACTCTGCCATTAACAGTGTAAGAATGGCTGCAGTTTATATGTTCCCATGTAAAATTTAAGTTTTGCTTAGCCCACTATTTCTAACCTTGACATATAGTCACTCAATGACCAAGTTTATAAGCTCTGGGGTCCTTGGCATCAATAAGGTGCATTTTCCCATTGAAATTAAACAAATCTGATTGGCTGTTTGCGGCCCGTCCGTCCCCTTTTCAAAATTTAAACCCCAGTCTCCCAGTGACTGACTGTATCAGACTTTAGGCCTCTGCTTTTAACAGCATAAGAATGGTAGCAATGTAAATATTCCAAATGAAAATCAATAGGTGAACTTTGATTGGCTGTTGTAAGCTCCACCCACTTTCCTGAATATTAATTCCAGTCCCCCAGTGACTTTACTTTACTTTACATTTTACCATTGAAATTAAACAAATCTGAGTGTTTGTGGCCCCACCCTTTTTTCAGAATTTGAACCCCAGTCACCCAATGACTGACTATACCAGATTTGAGGCCTCTGCCATGAACAGTGTAATAATGGCATATATTCCAATTGAAAATCAATAGGTGAACTTTGATTGGCTGTTGTAAGCTCCACCCACTTTCTTGAATATTAATCCCAGTCACTCAGTGACCAACTGTGTGACGTTTGAGAACCCTGCCATTAACAGTGTAAAAATGGCTGCAGTTTATATTTTCCCATGTAAAAAGTTTAGTTATTGGCTCCACCCATTTTTTCTGACCTTGACATGCAGTCACTCAATGACCAAGTAAAGTTTATGAGCTTTGGTGTCCTTGGTATCAATAATTTGTATATTCCCATATAAATTAAACAAATCTAATTGGCTGTTTGTGGCTCCGCCCACTTTCCAGAATTTGATCCCTTGTCACCCAATGACCGACTGTACCAGGTTTGAGGCTTCTGCCATTAAGAGTATAGGAATGGCAGCAATGTAAATATTCCCCTTGAAAATCAATAGGTGAATTTTGATTGGCTGTTGTAGGCTCCATCCACTTTCTTGAATATTAATTCCATTCACCAAGTGACCAACTGTGCAAAGTTTGAGAACCCTGCCATTAACAGTGTAAGAATGGCTGCAGTTTATATTTTCCCTGTGAAATTTGTTTTTGGCTCTGCCCACTTTTTGTAACCTTGACACACAGTCACTCAATGACCAAGTTTGTGAGCCTTTGGGTTCCTGGCATCAAAAATGTGTGAATGGAAGCAGTTTCTCCAGCAAAGAAATCTGATTGGCTGTTTGTGGCTCCGCCCCTTTAGTGAATTTTAACCCCAGTCACCCAATGACTGACTGTACCAGGTTTGAGGCTTGTGCCATTAACAGTGTGAGAATGGCAGCAGTTTAAATATTCCCCTTGAAAATCAATAGGTGACACTGGCGTAACAATAGGCCCTGCAGCCCCTGCTCCCACGGGGCCGTTTTGTGGGGGCTGGAGGGGTGGCAGCATGAGGGGAAACCCTTGGCCACAGTCGGTGGGGAGAGGGGAAGTTCCCCCCCTCTCCCTCACCTTGGGGCTCTCCCCTCTGCGCTCCCCTCCAGCTAGATATAGTGTGGGCAGCGGCGGGCAGATACATACCTTCCGTGCGTTCCACCACATACTCCTCGCTCTAGCGGCTGACGTCACTTCCGGAAGTGACGTCAGCCGCTAGAGCGAGGAGTATGTGGTGGAACGCACGGAAGAAGGTATGTATCTGACCGCCGCTGCCTGCTGCCCACACTGTAACTAGCTGGAGGGGAGCGCAGAGGGGAGAGCCCCGAGGTGAAGGAGGGGGGGGTAACTTCCCCTCTCCCCGCCAACTGTGGTCAAGGCTTTCCCCTCATGCTGCCCACCCCTCCAACCCCACAAAACGGCCACGAGCGGGCCCCAGGGAGGGGGGGGGGTGCCCGCTCTGAAATTCTGCAGGGGGGCCCGGTGGGGCCTAGTTACGCCCGATAGGTGAATTTTGATTGGCTGTTGTAGGCTCCACCCACTTTCCTGAATATTAATCCCATTCACCCAGTGACCAACTGTGCAAAGTTTGAGACCCCTGCGATTAATAGTCTAAGAATGGCAGGAGTTAACATTTTCGCATTGAAAATGAGTGGCTGAAATTTGATTGACTCTTTTATGCTCTGCCCACTTTTCCTGAATTTGTAACTTCTGTCACCAAGTGATCAACTGTGCCAAGTGTGGGGACTCGGGATTACTGTGAGAATTGCAGCCTTTTATATTTTTTCCATTGACTTAAAGGGGAACTGAAGTAAGAGGTATATGGAGGCTGCCATATTTATTTCCTTTTAATCAATAATTCCTTTTAATCAAGGCCTGGCAGCCCTGCTGGTCTATTTCTCTGCAGTAGTATCTGAATAACACCAGAAACAAGCATGCAGCTACTCTTGTCAGATTAGACTTTAAAGTCTGAAACACCTGATCTGCTGCATGCTTGTTCAGGGGCTATGGCTAATAGTATTTTAGGCAGAGGATCAGCAGGGCTGCCAGGCAACTGGTATTGCTTAAAAGGAAATAAACATGGCAGCCTCCATATACCTCTCTCTTTAGTTCCCCTTTAAATGGGTGAAATCTGATTGGCTGTTTTAGCTCCACCCAGGTATGCAGGGGGGATGTGAGACCCCCCAGAACATATCATCCCAGGTAGTAAGGGATCTGTATACTAAGTTTCGTTCATATCGATCAAGGCGTTTTTGAGTGATCGCGGCACATACATACGCACGCACACACACGATTTTATGTATATAGATATATTCCTCCTCTTCCATTTTGCTCACTCCTGTTTACAAGCAAGGCTGAGGTGACTCAGCAATTGGAGGAGAAAAGAAAAAAAAGTAAAGGGCAGAAATGACATCAGGATTTAGCCTAAACTATGAGCAAAAGACATGGTTGCCACTAGGAACAGAATTCTCTTCATTTACTATATAACATTCACTGAAATCAAAACGTGGACAGTATAATACATGTGTTATGTAAGTAGATCAAGTATTTATCTACTTATATATGTGTTTTTTCCCCTGGCATAGTATGGCTGATCCTACTGCTTTAAGATCAGATCATTTATAATTAGTTCAGTGCGGGTTTTCTTTATTACTCATACTGTTCCCGCTACAGGCAATTGGAGATCTCTTATGACTATGGCTATCATTCATAAACCTGTTGTCGGTAAAGAGAATCTGTGCGGGAAAACCCCGCTGTCTGTGTTTTAGACTTCTGGCTGGGCATTCATGAAAATATATCCAGTTGCGATAGCACTGCGGAGATTCCCCGAATTAAGCTGTCGATAGGCAGGCGGTAGGCTTGCGGAAGCACAGGAAGCTGAGGAGTTGATACATTTCTCCGTGTTCCGCTCTACTGCAGCTGCCTGGGAGATCTGTGTCTCCATTCACTTAACATTGTTATCACCACATCAGAGGGAGCGGTACTTCCCGACCTCACACCGCTTGTGGTGATCTTTATGAATTAACATTTTGCTACATTTTTTACAATAATCACCGCACAAGGCGGTGATTTATCGCTGTGCTCGGTAATGTCAGTTTTTCATGCGGAAGGAGCCTTTATGAATGCAGATTTTGCTCCGTGTGCGGTAAAGTCAGCTGTTTTAAGCATTTCCGCATGCGGAAATGCTTTATGAATGATAGCCAATGCAGACCTCCTGGAGGGAATTTTATCTTTAATGGGAACCTGAAGCGAGAAACATTTGAAGGCTGACATATTTATTTAACTTTAGATAATACTGGTTGCCTGGCATTCTTGCTTAAAACAGAAGGTATTTGCGATAATTCAGCTTTAAGTAAGCAACTTTGGTTTCCCATGATGCCTCACTCCTGAATAGGCAAATCTCTTTGTGCCCCTGAAAGCCAGGCTGCACATCCAGAAGCGCTGGTGTATAAGTGACCTTGTACCTAATACATATTAGAGAGCCACACTAATCCAACTTCCATACAGTCTGTTTTGGACTTGTTAGTCTTCATCAGTGCACAGGGGTTTTGGGTCACCATAAGCTACCTTGATATTCCCTGGCAGTTTTGCTGTTCCCCTGCCTCTAATACAATTAACCATACGCCCTAAACAAGCATATGCAGATCAGATGTTTCTGACAAAAATCTGACAAAATTAGCTGTATGCTTATTTCAGGTGTGTGATTCAGATAGTACTGATGCCAGTATGATCAGCAGGGCCGCCAGGCAATTGTTATGGTTTAAAGAAAACCTGTAACTAAAAAAAGTTCCCCTGGGGGGCACTCACCTCAGGTGAGGGAAGCCTCCGGATCCGATCGAGGCTTCCCCCGTCCACCTGTGTGCTACAACGGTCTCGCAGTGCCCCACTGAACAGCGGGGATGTAAATATTTACCTTCCCGGCTCCAGCGCAGGCGCAGTATCGGCTCTCCGCTCGGAGATAGGCGGAAAATGTTTTTTTTTTCTTCTCCCCTGATGACGCAAGACTGCGAAACCGGTCGGGAAGGTAACAGGCGGCACCATTGTCTATTGATCTACGATTGACCATTACATGCGCGCTAATCTTCTGGGGTTCCCTGTTTATGGGCCCCGTATGTGAGTTATCGTTTTTATATGTACTGCCTTTTAAAGAAATTTTATCTAAATAAACGGGTTACGCTTAGATATTGCCGTTTTTGTTTCCTATATAAATTCCTGAAACTTTACCTCCATACGGATGTCCACTGGATCTTCACGACGTCTGATGTTCCCTGGATGTTATCTGTAACCTGAGCCATTTTACAACCTTATAATGTGGGTTGTTTGGAGCTGGTAAGCCTTTTCTAGTTTTGATGTTTGGCGGATATCTACCTCTGAGCATTTGATATATTGTGGTGAAGAATTTACCATTCCCTACATATAATGACTTTCTAAACCTGCGCTGACCTTTGATGTATGCTGGAAATAGCTGATCGCTGTCAGGTCCGCTCTAGTGTGCAGGCGCAAGTCTCCTGCGCCTGCATAGTAGAGTGGATCCGACAGAGATCGGCTATTTCCACCTATCTCTGTGTTGAGAGCAGCAACCGCGCGCCCGCTGGAGCCAGGGAAGGTCAATATATCATGCCTTGTCAGGCTTGTCGAGCCAGGATTGCGGGATGCTTCGGGGGAACAAGCACTGGATTGCCTGCAGCTACAGGGGAGGGGGAAGCCTCATTGGGAACCTGAGGCTTCCCCCTCCCAAGGTGAGTACCCCCCAGGGGAACTTTTTTTTTTACATAGTCTCTTTAAAAGGAAATAAATATGGCAGCCACCATACAACTTTCTCTTCAGGTTCACTTTATGCAACTGAAGTTACACTTTATGAACACAATATTTTCCTCTGTACATTTTCAGCGGCATAATATATTTAAAAATGTAAAAAATGCTGTTAATATTCACATTATTTGGAACCCTTTTGCACTACCACCCTTCTAAGAATACCATTATGAAATCTATAATTCATTCATGCTGGAAAGCTTTCTGTTTGCTGTTGGGAAGAGATGGTTTTAGAAACGTAAAATGCATCTTCAGAAAACTCTATAGCCTAAAACCACAGTGGCAGATCCAAGTGCGACAGCTTCCGCAGAGAGCTAGGGACAGCATGGAACAATTACATTAGAGAGTGAATTACCCGGAGACAGCTGCAAGGTTTGCAGAGGCGAGTTCCAGCCTGGTATAAATGGACATAAATTGGTGGAATTATTGCACTTGCATCCTGGGGGCAGTGGCAACGATACAAGGCTCAGCAAAACTGCTATTTCCATGAGCTGCTTTGTGTTCGGAGACATTATTATAGAACAGGTTGATAAAACAGCTGTCATCAGCATCAAAGTTCTGTTGTAAGACAGATGATGGCGATCACGTGCCCTTAATAAAAATAACAAAAAAAACCCACTCTAAATTCCTGGAGACCTGATTGCGTCCTCACAATGCTACTGTTGACAGTATAAAAATGAATCCACAATTCCTGCTGATAAAGCAAATAAATATTATACGCTGGAATGCGGCAGTGAAACGGAAACTGGTCCTTTTTTGTGGTAGACAAATTGTCTATTACAAAAGTTATTTTTCGTGGTTGATGATAAATGATTTCTGCACTAGATGTGAGTGCGCTTGTGTGGAGTCAAACCACTAAGATAAGGAAGAGTTTGGCTCTGGGCCCCCCACAGTTATGTACTCCCCCACTCGCCCCGCAGGAGCTACTCCCTTTCTAGTTACACCCCTGTTTTGTTTTGTTTTTATTAAAAGGATACCAGAGCTGTACTAAGAAGGAAAAACGGGGGCAACGGGAATGTATTGGAAGCTGTCCTGATGCCCACCACTCCCCCTGTTCTCCTCTGTCCCCTTCCTACCTAAATGCCCCCACAGCCTCTTCCGGGTCATGCATTAGTGCGCAGGCGCTGGCCAAGCTGGGCGCGTCCTACATTGTGCGCCCATGGCTGGGAGTGCACTGTGCATGACGTCACAACTACATCATGTGCATGTGCAGAGCGATTCAAGCCGCAGGTGCGCGATGTAGGTTTCGCACAGCTGGGGCAGCGCCTGCGCACTTATGCCCGACCTGACCAACCCAGAAGAGCCTGCCAGGGGGAATTTACGTAGGAAAGGAGGGGGACAGAGGAGAACGTAGGTGGGGGCAGTGGGTATTAGGACAGCTTCCAGTACATGCCTGCTCCCCCCGTTTTCATACTTAGTTCAGCTCTGGTATCCTTTAAAGTTTCACTCTTTGGGGTTGATTCACTATAACAAATGGCGTGCCTTATCAGAGTTAATAATAATAATGGCAATATTTGTATAGCGCCTTTCTCCTGTCGGACTCAAAGCGCTTGCGAGGCAGCCACTAGAGCGCACTCAGTAGGCAGTAGCAGTGTTAAGGAGACTTGCCCAAGAAACTCCTTACTGAAATAGGTGCTGGCTTACTGAACAGGCAGAGCCGAGATTTGAACCCAGGTCTCCTGTGTCAGAGGCAGAGCCCTTAACCATTACACTATCCAGCCACTTAACACGTTAACACGTCTTATAGTTAACATGCTTTATCAGAGTTAACGTGCCTTATCAGAGTTAATATGCCTTATCAGAGTTAGTGTGCAGCGCTACAAACTTATACCTGCTTATTGGCAATGACGAGAGCTCCACTCATCCTGCCCTGAGCCCCTGCGGGTCCAATCAATTTAAAGCACATTATCCCCACACTTTGATTGGCCCAATAGGCTGCCTGGCAAGTTTCCTGTCAGGACGAGTGGAGCGCTCGTCATTGCCAATTAGCAGACATAAGTTCGTAGCGCTCGCTATTCTACTCTGGTAAGGCATGCAAACTCTGATAAGGCATGTTAACTCTGATAAGGCATGTTAACTCTGATAAGGAATGTTAACTCTGATAAGGCACACTATTTGTTATAGTGAATCAACCCCTTTATATGGCAAAAATTATTGCAAACTGTTATTTTAGTTTACTAAGGGCTGGTTCAGACGGACGCTTGCAGAGCGTTTACAGCCAGCGTTCAGGGCTTGGTGTTAAACGCTCCCATTCAAGTGAATGGGAGCGTTTGTACCAAGCTTTCAAGCGCGTTTACACAAACGCGGCGTTTGTGTCCCGATTTTCCCTGGCGTTCAAGGAGCCCCTGGAAGCTACATGTAGCTTCCAGGGGAGGTTAACCGCGACGGCTAATGTCCCCCTAGGGGAAGAAAAAACGCGACCGCATCCAAACGCACACGAACGCTGCTGAACGCGACGCCAGCAAACGCAACGCCTCCAAACGTCCGTCTGAACCAGCCCTAAATAATTTTGGTTATTTTGTACACAAAACACAAGCATTCCACTCCTCAATAACATACTGATAAAATTATTATTTGTATTTAAATAAATATATTATAATAATAAAATTAGTGTCTTCCCAAAATTACAGGGGGGTTGCTGAGCTGGGCTCCCACACCAGGTCTGACACCTGGTCCGCCGGTGCACAATCCCTCCGTGGGTCACCACTCCACCGAAATGAATACAATAGTGTAAATGGAGGCACTCAATTGGCGTATAAACTTGCGTTTATCAAATAAGTAGCAAACACAACATGTTTTGGGGTTTCCCCCTTCCTCCCGAGGAAGGGGGAAACCCCGAAACATGTCGTGTTTGCTACTTATTTGATAAATGCAAGTTTATACGCCAATTGAGTGCCTCCTTCATTTACACAATTTATTCCCAAAATTAGCCTTAGACCATCTAAGGGACATAGACAATGGCTATGGTGGATTGTGTGCTCCTCTGAGAACAGTCATGCCATGACTATACACTTTGTGAAGCCTTGCAGAAAGATGTCAGCGCCATATTAATTACACAATAATAATAATTAACAAAAATAATGCTTCCACCGTGATCATAACAGAAACTTCTATATGTGGGCATCAAAGCCTGCTCCCTATAACTGGATTAGTCTGGGTGTAATAACATTACACTATAAAAAGACTTGTGCAACTCCGGAATATGTTTACAGCAATTTATTTGATGAGAAGAAAATGTAAATTTAAGCAGATAATGCCCACTTTGGATAAGCCAACTTCTCTCTGGCCTAGAAATACATGTAAACATTTCTGATCATAGCAAGGTGTGAGAAAGTATCAATCACTATATACAGTAATTATGTGTGGATTTCTATGCAAGTCACCCCAGGCTTTCATACATTGCTGCTTTGTCTAGCATTTCTCATTGTAACTGTGATACAGCGGTTTCTTGGAAGTCTGACCATGGTGACACATTCATTTGTTAACCCTCGTGTATCCAGAATGACCTGCAAACAATTCTTTCCCTTTTGAGTTCATTTAAACTCAGGATAAAAAAAAAAGACCAACAGCATGAAATTCGGTGTTTCATGCATTAGTAATCATTGCCAAGTGCATTGCTTGACCCTTTAAACTCTGTGAAATTAATATAAGTAGACAACCCAAATGCACTTGGCCCCTGAAGACGTCGGCAAGTTCACTTAAGCTTCCAAATCCCTTTAAAGTTTTATAAGGCTGCTTTTAAAGCAAGTTCTTTGTACTTATTAATGGTGACAGGCAGCATTGCTGCAACTACTGAACCTTTGCTGACCTCTGACCTTGTAACAGTGAAATACAGTCATCCAGGGAAATATCACAATCACAACTTGTATATTACACTAAGGTCCTGACTCCTGAAAAAGGCCCCTGAAGGCTTCGCAAAGAAGGTTAGCGAAACACAGTGCAGATACCATGAAGTATTCCCTGCGAAACGCACTGCTGTCCCAGTCAAACCTTTTAGCTAAAGTCACCCTAAATACTAGGCACATATGTTGTACTTTTGTACTGTCTGTGCACATAATGCAGTCATGTACGTTCGCAGGCACTATACCTTGTCTGTGCACACAATACAGTCATATACTTTCACAGGCACTATACCTTGTCTGTGCACATAATACAGTCATGTACTTTCACAGGCACTATACAGTGGCTTGCAAAAGTATTCGGCCCCCTTGAAGTTTTCCACATTTTGTCATATTACTGCCACAAACATGAATATATTTTATTGGAATTCCACATGAAAGATTAATACAAAGTGGTGTACACGTGAGAAGTGGAACGGAAATCATACATGATTCCAAACATTTTTTACAAATAAATAACTGCAAAGTGGTGTGTGCATAATTATTCGGCCCCCTTTTGGTCTGAGTGCAGTCAGTTGCCCATAGACATTGCCTGATGAGTGCTAATGACTAAATAGAGTGCACCTGTGTGTAATCTAATGTCAGTACAAATACAGCTGCTCTGTGACGGCCTCAGAAGTTGTCTAAGAGAATATTGGGAGCAACAACACCGTGAAGTCCAAAGAACACACCAGACAGGTCAGGGATAAAGTTATTGAGAAATTTAAAGCAGGCTTAGGCTACAAAAAGGTTTCCAAAGCCTTGAACATCCCACGGAGCACTGTTAAAGGGAAGGTTCAGGGAGGGTGGCTAAAAAATAAAAATCAATTTCCACTTACCTGGGGCTTCCTCCAGCCCGTGGCAGACAGGAGGTACCCTCGCCGCCGCTCCGCAGGCTCCCGGTGGTCTCCGGTGGCCGACCCGACCTGGCCAGGCCGGCTGCCAGGTCGGGCTCTTCTGCGCTCCAAGGCCCGGCACTTCTGCGTCCCACGCCGGTGCGCTGACGTCATCGGAGGTCCTCCGGGCTGTACTGCGCAGGCGCAGTAGTTCTGCCAGTACATATTCATGTGTTGGAATGTCTCAGTCAAAGTCCAGATCTAAATCCAATCGAGAATCTGTGGCAAGATCTGAAAACTGCTGTTCACAAACGCTGTCCATCTAATCTGACTGAGCTAGAGCTGTTTTGCAAAGAAGAATGGGCAAGGATTTCAGTCTCTAGATGTGCAAAGCTGGTAGAGACATACCCTAAAAGACTGGCAGCTGTAATTGCAGCAAAAGGTGGTTCTACAAAGTATTGACTCAGGGGGGCGAATAATTATGCACACACCACTTTGCAGCTATTTATTTGTAGAAAATGTTTGGAATCATGTATGATTTTCGTTCCACTTTTCACGTGTACACCACTTTGTATTGGTCTTTCACATGGAATTCCAACAAAATTGATGCATGTTTGTGGCAGTAATGTGACAAAATGTGGAAAACTTGAAGAGGGCCGTATACTTTTTCAAGCCACTGTACATGGTCTATGCACTTAGTATAAAAAAGGAAAAAGTTTGCGCTTGTGTGGATGAATGTGTTGCTGCTAGAGGTGGGGTCGGCTCAGACCCAATGATGAAGGAGAAAATGTGTATAGTACCTCAGCGCAAAAAGGGGTGTGGAACTTGCCCCGGGCTATGCAAGCCCACTCGAGATGTAAGCAGATGACAGTACAGTACCTTATCAGAGGTTACATCTAGCTGCCCAAATACTTGCTGTAATCCCGATCTCTGTATTTCAAGTAATCCCGATATCACAGCGGCGGGGGATAAGAGCTAGCTCGCTCTACCACTTCCTGTTTCCGGTCCATCAAGCCCTACTGCCAGTAGGGTGCGTGCTGCACTGCAATGTAGTTCCGTGCGCCAATAAAGTCGCACCGGACAGCCTAAAAAAGAGATAGGCAACATATAGTGCAGAGAGTAGCGAAATGAGTGGCCACCGCTTAGGAATCACTTACTAGAAGCAGAGCTTGTTTATTGCACGTAATAAAACACGTAGACTCCTCTCCCAAGAGGGAGGGGCGGCGGTGACAATTTTTTAAAAATTTGCCTCAGGCGGCAAAAAGTCTAGGGCCGGCCCTGATAATAGAAGATACAGATTTTGCGACCGCACTGGGGCCCTTGGGACAGAGGGGCCAAAAAGGGCTCTCCCTCCCCTGTACTGGTAATGATCACTTCTATAGGTGCTTTGAATAGTAGTAATCAATAACAAACTGTCACCCATCCCCATTCCCCTACATGCACCTCTGCCACAGTGATTGTCCTTGGCAGGTTTTGGGGCGCCATTACAATTGTTATGTATAGAGTGCTTGGGAGGGCTCAATGTAAAACTTGCACCGGGGCCCATAGCTCCTTAGCTGTGCAACTTTGCACATAATATGTTATACTTTCACACTCAATATACTTAGTCTGTGTACATAGTATGTTGTACTTTCACAAGCAGTATACCTAGTCTGTGCACTTAGTATGTTGTACTTTCACAAGCAGTATACCTAATCTGTGCACTTAGTATGTTGTACTTTCACAAGCAGTATACCTAGTCTGTGCACTTAGTATGTTGTACTTTCACAAGCAGTATACCTAGTCTGTGCACTTAGTATCAGTGGCGGACACAGGCAGCAGTGGGCCCCTGTGCAAAATATGAATTGCGCCGCGGCAAAAAATGGGTGCGGCTATAACCTGCGGCGCTTCGCGCGCCGTGGCAAAAAATGGACGTGGATAGAACCTGCGGCGCATAGCGCCGCGGCAAAAAATGGGCGTGGCAATGACCGGATAAGGGCGGAGCTAACTGTAATTTAAAGTGATCCCGGGGTGAGAGTGATATGGAGGCTGCCATATTTATTTCCTTTTAAACAATACTAGTTGCCTGGCGGCCCTGCTGATCTATTTGGCTGCAGTAATAAACTGAATTACACCAGCAACAAGCATGCAGCTTAATCTTCTCAGTTCTGACAATATTGTCAGAAACCCCTGACCTGCTGCATGCTTGTTCAGGGTCTATGGTTGAAAGAATAAGAGGCAGAGGACCAGAACGGCAACTAGGCAACTGGTATTGCTTAAAAGGAGAGAAATATGGCAGCCTCAATATTATTCTCACCTCAGGTTCCCTTGAAAAGTGCAACGCAAAGACAGTGGGCCCAAGTTTTGGTGATCCTTTCCCCAGAAAATTCACATAATTGTGCAGGTTTTCTCAAGAAAATACACATAATGTGAGCAGATTTGCCCAGAAAATACGTGCAATGATGTCGGCAGATATGCCCAAAAAATACGTGCAATGGTGTCGGCAGATATGCCCAGAAAATACGTGCAATGATGTCGGCAGATATGCCCAGAAAATACGTGCAATGATGTCGGCAGATATGCCCAGAAAATACGTGCAATGATGTCGGCAGATATGCCCAGAAAATACGTGCAATGATGTCGGCAGATATGCCCAGAAAATACGTGCAATGATGTCGGCAGATATGCCCAGAAAATACGTGCAATGATGTCGGCAGATATGCCCAGAAAATACGTGCAATGATGTCGGCAGATATGCCCAGAAAATACCTGCAATGATGTCGGCAGATATGCCCTGAAAATACCTGCAATCATGTCGGCAGATATGCCCAGAAAATACCTGCAATCATGTCGACAGATATGCCCAGAAAATACCTGCAATCATGTCGGCAGATATGCCCAGAAAATACCTGCAATCATGTCGGCAGATATGCCCAGAAAATACGTGCAATCATGTCGGCAGATTTGCCCAGAAAACACATGCAATCATGTAGCAAATTTGCCCAGAACATACATGCAATCATGTGGCAGACCTGCCCAGAACATACACGCAATCATGTGGCAGACCTGCCCAGAACATACACCTGCTAAAATAAATAATAAAAAAAAACATTTACTCACCTGCAGCAGCAGACCTCCTGTCCCAGCCTCCATCCGGCGCGCAGCTCCCATGGGTGGTTGGGTGGATAGGTAGCCTGGTGGGTAGGTAGGTAGGCAGCCGGGTGGGTAGGTAGGTAGCCCTTAGCCGGGTGGGTAGCCTGGTGGGTGGCTGGGTAGGCGGGTGGGTAGGTAGCCTGGTGGGTGGGTAGGTGGGTGGTTAGGTAGCTGGGTGGGTAGGTAGCCTGGTGGGTCTTTAGGTAGGTAGCCTGGTGGGTTGGTAGGTAGCCGGGTGAGTAGGTAGGTAGGTAGCCTGGTGGGTAGGTAGCCGGGTGGGTGTGTAGGTAGCCGGGTAGGTAGCCGGGTAGGTAGCCGGGTGGGTGGTTAGGTATCCGGGTGGGTAGGTAGCCGGGTGGGTGGGTAGGTAGCCGGGTAGGTAGCCGGGTGGGTGTGTAGGTATCCGGGTGGGTAGGTAGCCGGGTAGGTAGGTAACCGGCAGGGTGGTTAGGTAGCCGGGTGGGTAGCTAGGTAGCCGGGTGGGTGGTTAGGTAGCCGGGTGGGTGGGTAGGTAGCCGGGTGGGTGGGTAGGTAGCCGGGTAGGTAGCCGGCAGGGTGGTTAGGTAGCCGGGTGGGTAGCTAGGTAGCCGAGTGGGTAGGTAGGTAGCCGGCAGGGTGGTTAGGTAGCCGGGTGGGTAGCTAGGTAGCCAGGTGGGTAGGTAGCCGGGTGGGTGGGTAGGTAGCCGGCAGGGTGGTTAGGTAGCCGGGTGGGTAGCTAGGTAGCCGGGTGGGTAGGTAGCCGGCAGGGTGGTTAGGTAGCCGGCAGGGTGGTTAGGTAGTGGGGTAGGTAGCCGGCAGGG
The DNA here is from genome assembly GCF_040937935.1 of Hyperolius riggenbachi. Classification (NCBI taxonomy): domain Eukaryota; kingdom Metazoa; phylum Chordata; class Amphibia; order Anura; family Hyperoliidae; genus Hyperolius; species Hyperolius riggenbachi. The sequence goes on from NC_090648.1 coordinate 150,692,468, forward strand.
TGGTTAGGTAGCCGGGTGGGTAGCTAGGTAGCCGGGTGGGTAGGTAGCCGGGTGGGTGGGTAGGTAGCCGGGTAGGTAGCCGGCAGGGTGGTTAGGTAGCCGGGTGGGTGGGTAGGTAGCCGGCAGGGTGGTTAGGTAGCCGGGTAGGTAGCCGGGTGGGTGGTTAGGTAGCGGGGTAGGTAGCCGGGTGGGTAGCTATCCGGGTGGGGGGCCCGACTCCTATCCTCACTCACTCACCTCGGGGCCCCCCTCCCGGTATGCGCGGCGGCCGGCGGGAGAGCAGAAAATACAGGAAGTCTCCGGCCAGGGCTGCAGCAGACGCTAGAGGCAGCTGCTGCTTAGTTTCCGATATGTCTCCAAGTTGGAGACCAAGCGGCAGCTGCCGCCCTCTAGCGTCTGCTGCAGCCCCGCCCGGAGACTTCCTGTATTTTCCGCTCTCCCGCCGCATGAGGGGGGGGGGGGGGGGGCGAGGTGAGGGGGGATGGGGGGCCCGAGGTGAGGGGGGAGGACAGGAGTCGGGGCCCCCCAGGTTAAAAAAAATAAATAAAAAAAAATAAAAAAACCTGCAATACTTAATGGGCCCCTGAAGCAGCGGAACTTCAGGGGCCCTCGTGCGGCGGCATGGCCTGCACGGCCGTATGTCCGCCACTGCTTAGTATGTTGTACTTTCACAAGCAGTATACCTAGTCTGTGCACATATTATGTTGTACTTTCACAAGCCGTATACCTAGTCTGTGCACTTAGTATGTTGTACTTTTACAAGCAGTATACCTAGTCTGTGCACTTAGTATGTTGTACTTTTACAAGCAGTATACCTAGTCTGTGCACTTAGTATGTTGCACTTTTACAAGCAGTATACCTAGTCTGTGCACTTAGTATGTTGTACTTTTACAAGCAGTATACCTAGTCTGTGCACTTAGTATGTTGTACTTTCACAAGCCGTATACCTAGTCTGTGCACTTAGTATGTTGTACTTTCACAAGCAGTATACCTAGTCTGTGCACATAGTATGTTGTACTTTCACAAGCCGTATACCTAGTCTGTGCACTTAGTATGTTGTACTTTCACAAGCAGTATACCTAGTCTGTGCACATAGTATGTTGTACTTTCACAAGCCGTATACCTAGTCTGTGCACTTAGTATGTTGTACTTTCACAAGCAGTATACCTAGTCTGTGCACTTTATTATTATTATTATTTTTTATTTATATAGCGCCAACATATTCCGCAGCGCTTTACAAAGCACAATAAGACGACAAGGGGAACATAGATACAACTAACAAATATACAGCAGAGTTCCAAGCAGCACAAATATTGTTACAAAAACAGTAAACATTAGGAGGATGACCCTGCCCTTGCGAGCTTACAATCTAATGGGTAGTGGGGGACACACTAGGTAAGGGGGTGGAGGATGGATGAGGCAGTGATTCTTTGCCCCTGATTACATTGTGACAAGTAAATAAAGGGCTATAGAATGTTATAAGCTTGTCTGAAAAGGTGTGTTTTAAGAGTGCGTTTGAAGATGTCCAGGTTTGGAGCATGACGTACAGGCTGTGGAAGAGAGTTCCAGATAAGGGCTGATGCTCGTGTAAGGTCCTGGATGCGAGCATGAGAGGAGGTGATCAGCTTAGAGGCCAGGAGAATTTCTTGAGAGGAGCGAAGGTTGCGGGAGGGACAATATCTAGAGATTAGTGAGGAGATGTATGGAGGAGACAACTCGTGGAGGGCTTTGTATGTTAGAGTCAGGAGTTTGAACTGGATCCTCTGGGTAATGGGTAACCAGTGGAGAGAATGGCACAGTGGGGCTGCATCAGAAGAGCGTGTGGAAAGGTGAATGAGGCGGGCCGCTGCATTTAGAAGGGATTGGAGAGGAGCTAGCCTGTTTTTTGGTAGGCCACAGAGCAGGGTGTTGCAGTAGTCTAGGCGGGAGATGATTAAGGCATGAACAAGCATTTTGGTGGCCTCTTGTGTGAGGAAGGGACGGATACGGAATATATTTTTGAGCTGCACTTAGTATGTTGTACTTTCACAAGCCGTATACCTAGTCTGTGCACATAGTATGTTGTACTTTCACAAGCAGTATACCTAGTCTGTGCACTTAGTATGTTGTACTTTCACAAGCAGTATACCTAGTCTGTGCACTTAGTATGTTGTACTTTCACAAGCCGTATACCTAGTCTGTGCACTTAGTATGTTGTACTTTTACAAGCAGTATACCTAGTCTGTGCACTTAGTATGTTGTACTTTTACAAGCAGTATACCTAGTCTGTGCACTTAGTATGTTGTACTTTTACAAGCAGTATACCTAGTCTGTGCACTTAGTATGTTGCACTTTTACAAGCAGTATACCTAGTCTGTGCACTTAGTATGTTGTACTTTTACAAGCAGTATACCTAGTCTGTGCACTTAGTATGTTGTACTTTCACAAGCCGTATACCTAGTCTGTGCACTTAGTATGTTGTACTTTCACAAGCAGTATACCTAGTCTGTGCACATAGTATGTTGTACTTTCACAAGCCGTATACCTAGTCTGTGCACTTAGTATGTTGTACTTTCACAAGCAGTATACCTAGTCTGTGCACATAGTATGTTGTACTTTCACAAGCCGTATACCTAGTCTGTGCACTTAGTATGTTGTACTTTCACAAGCAGTATACCTAGTCTGTGCACTTTATTATTATTATTATTATTATTTTTTATTTATATAGCGCCAACATATTCCGCAGCGCTTTACAAAGCACAATAAGACGACAAGGGGAACATAGATACAACTAACAAATATACAGCAGAGTTCCAAGCAGCACAAATATTGTTACAAAAACAGTAAACATTAGGAGGATGACCCTGCCCTTGCGAGCTTACAATCTAATGGGTAGTGGGGGACACACTAGGTAAGGGGGTGGAGGATGGATGAGGCAGTGATTCTTTGCCCCTGATTACATTGTGACAAGTAAATAAAGGGCTATAGAATGTTATAAGCTTGTCTGAAAAGGTGTGTTTTAAGAGTGCGTTTGAAGATGTCCAGGTTTGGAGCATGACGTACAGGCTGTGGAAGAGAGTTCCAGATAAGGGCTGATGCTCGTGTAAGGTCCTGGATGCGAGCATGAGAGGAGGTGATCAGCTTAGAGGCCAGGAGAATTTCTTGAGAGGAGCGAAGGTTGCGGGAGGGACAATATCTAGAGATTAGTGAGGAGATGTATGGAGGAGACAACTCGTGGAGGGCTTTGTATGTTAGAGTCAGGAGTTTGAACTGGATCCTCTGGGTAATGGGTAACCAGTGGAGAGAATGGCACAGTGGGGCTGCATCAGAAGAGCGTGTGGAAAGGTGAATGAGGCGGGCCGCTGCATTTAGAAGGGATTGGAGAGGAGCTAGCCTGTTTTTTGGTAGGCCACAGAGCAGGGTGTTGCAGTAGTCTAGGCGGGAGATGATTAAGGCATGAACAAGCATTTTGGTGGCCTCTTGTGTGAGGAAGGGACGGATACGGAATATATTTTTGAGCTGCACTTAGTATGTTGTACTTTCACAAGCCGTATACCTAGTCTGTGCACATAGTATGTTGTACTTTCACAAGCAGTATACCTAGTCTGTGCACTTAGTATGTTGTACTTTCACAAGCAGTATACCTAGTCTGTGCACTTAGTATGTTGTACTTTCACAAGCCGTATACCTAGTCTGTGCACTTAGTATGTTGTACTTTTACAAGCAGTATACCTAGTCTGTGCACTTAGTATGTTGTACTTTTACAAGCAGTATACCTAGTCTGTGCACTTAGTATGTTGTACTTTTACAAGCAGTATACCTAGTCTGTGCACTTAGTATGTTGTACTTTCACAAGCAGTATACCTAGTCTGTGCACTTATTATGTTGTACTTTCACAAGCCGTATACCTAGTCTGTGCACTTAGTATGTTGTACTTTTACAAGCAGTATACCTAGTCTGTGCACTTAGTATGTTGTACTTTTACAAGCAGTATACCTAGTCTGTGCACTTAGTATGTTGTACTTTTACAAGCAGTATACCTAGTCTGTGCACTTAGTATGTTGTACTTTCACAAGCAGTATACCTAGTCTGTGCACTTAGTATGTTGTACTTTCACAAGCCGTATACCTAGTCTGTGCACATAGTATGTTGTACTTTCACAAGCCGTATACCTAGTCTGTGCACTTAGTATGTTGTACTTTCACAAGCCGTATACCTAGTCTGTGCACATAGTATGTTGTACTTTCACAAGCCGTATACCTAGTCTGTGCACTTAGTATGTTGTACTTTCACAAGCAGTATACCTAGTCTGTGCACTTATTATGTTGTACTTTCACAAGCAGTATACCTAGTCTGTGCACTTAGTATGTTGTACTTTTACAAGCAGTATACCTAGTCTGTGCACTTAGTATGTTGTACTTTCACAAGCAGTATACCTAGTCTGTGCACTTAGTATGTTGTACTTTCACAAGCAGTATACCTAGTCTGTGCACATAGTATGTTGTACTTTCACAAGCCGTATACCTAGTCTGTGCACTTAGTATGTTGTACTTTCACAAGCAGTATACCTAGTCTGTGCACTTAGTATGTTGTACTTTCACAAGCCGTATACCTAGTCTGTGCACATAGTATGTTGTACTTTCACAAGCAGTATACCTAGTCTGTGCACTTAGTATGTTGTACTTTCACAAGCAGTATACCTAGTCTGTGCACTTATTATGTTGTACTTTCACAAGCCGTATACCTAGTCTGTGCACTTAGTATGTTGTACTTTTACAAGCAGTATACCTAGTCTGTGCACTTAGTATGTTGTACTTTCACAAGCAGTATACCTAGTCTGTGCACTTAGTATGTTGTACTTTCACAAGCAGTATACCTAGTCTGTGCACTTAGTATGTTGTACTTTCACAAGCAGTATACCTAGTCTGTGCACATAGTATGTTGTACTTTCACAAGCAGTATACCTAGTCTGTGCACTTAGTATGTTGTACTTTCACAAGCAGTATACCTAGTCTGTGCACTTAGTATGTTGTACTTTTACAAGCAGTATACCTAGTCTGTGCACTTAGTATGTTGTACTTTTACAAGCAGTATACCTAGTCTGTGCACATAATATGTTGTACGTTCACAAGCAGTATACCTAGTCTGTGCACTTAGTATGTTGTATTTTCACAAGCAGTATACCTAGTCTGTGCACTTAGTATGTTGTACTTTCACAAGCAGTATACCTAGTCTGTGCACTTATTATGTTGTACTTTTACAAGCAGTATACCTAGTCTGTGCACTTAGTATGTTGTACTTTTACAAGCAGTATACCTAGTCTGTGCACTTATTATGTTGTACTTTCACAAGCAGTATACCTAGTCTGTGCACTTAGTATGTTGTACTTTCACAAGCAGTATACCTAGTCTGTGCACATAGTATGTTGTACTTTCACAAGCAGTATACCTAGTCTGTGCACTTAGTATGTTGTACTTTCACAAGCAGTATACCTAGTCTGTGCACTTATTATGTTGTACTTTTACAAGCAGTATACCTAGTCTGTGCACTTAGTATGTTGTACTTTCACAAGCCGTATACCTAGTCTGTGCACTTAGTATGTTGTACTTTCACAAGCAGTATACCTAGTCTGTGCACTTATTATGTTGTACTTTTACAAGCAGTATACCTAGTCTGTGCACTTAGTATGTTGTACTTTCACAAGCCGTATACCTAGTCTGTGCACTTAGTATGTTGTACTTTCACAAGCAGTATACCTAGTCTGTGCACTTATTATGTTGTACTTTCACAAGCAGTATACCTAGTCTGTGCACATAGTATGTTGTACTTTCACAAGCAGTATACCTAGTCTGTGCACTTAGTATGTTGTACTTTCACAAGCAGTATACCTAGTCTGTGCACTTAGTATGTTGTATTTTCACAAGCAGTATACCTAGTCTGTGCACATAGTATGTTGTACTTTCACGCGCAGTATACTTAGTCTGTGCACATAGTATGTTGTACTTTCACAAGCAGTATACCTAGTCTGTGCTCTTAGTATGTTGTACTTTCACAAGCAGTATGCCTAGTCTGTGCTCTTAGTATGTTGTACTTTCACAAGCAGTATACCTAGTCTGTGCACTTAGTATGTTGTACTTTTACAAGCAGTATACCTAGTCTGTGCACTTAGTATGTTGTACTTTCACAAGCCGTATACCTAGTCTGTGCACTTAGTATGTTGTACTTTCACAAGCAGTATACCTAGTCTGTGCACTTATTATGTTGTACTTTCACAAGCAGTATACCTAGTCTGTGCACATAGTATGTTGTACTTTCACAAGCAGTATACCTAGTCTGTGCACTTAGTATGTTGTACTTTCACTAGCAGTATACCTAGTCTGTGCACTTAGTATGTTGTATTTTCACAAGCAGTATACCTAGTCTGTGCACATAGTATGTTGTACTTTCACGCGCAGTATACTTAGTCTGTGCACATAGTATGTTGTACTTTCACAAGCAGTATACCTAGTCTGTGCTCTTAGTATGTTGTACTTTCACAAGCAGTATACCTAGTCTGTGCTCTTAGTATGTTGTACTTTCACAAGCAGTATACCTAGTCTGTGCACTTAGTATGTTGTACTTTCACAAGCAGTATACCTAGTCTGTGCGCTTAGTATGTTGTACTTTCACAAGTTCTACAACTTGGGCTTGATTGACAAAGTGGTGTTAGCACGCTTGTGAAAAGTAGTGTTGGGCGAACAGTGTTCGCCACTGTTCGGGTTCTGCAGAACATCACCCTGTTCGGGTGATGTTCGAGTTCGGCCGAACACCTGACGGTGTTCGGCCTTTTAAGTTCGGGTTCGACCCGAACTTCTAATGGCCGCCGAACAGGGCCCTGTTCGGCCGAATACTGCCCCCCTATGGGGTCGCAGGCATAAGGGGGGAGCATGCCCCGATCGCGGGGGGGGGGGTCGGAAATTCCCCCCACCCCCTCCGCTAGCGCTCCCCCCTCTGCCCGCTTCCCCATACAAAAATTTCAAGAAGTACCTGTGTCCGGTGGTAGTGGGTGGCTGCCTGGCTGGCAGTGGGCGGCACTATGAAGTGACTGACTGAGGAGGAGGAGTCCGGAGAGTGACGCGTTGAGGGAGGCCGGGCAGCGGGCGGTTCAGCAGTAGTACCGTACTACTGCTGATCCGCCCACTGCCCGGCCTCCCTCAAAGCGTCACTCTCCGGACTCCTCCTCCTCAGTCAGTCACTTCATAGTGCCGCCCACTGCCAGCCACCCACTACCACCGGACACAGGTACTTCTTGAAATTTTTGTATGGGGAAGCGGGCAGAGGGGGGAGCGCTAGCGGAGGGGGTGGGGGGAATTTCCGACCCCCCCCCCCCCCCGCGATCGGGGCATGCTCCCCCCTTATGCCTGCGACCCCATAGGGCCCCTAAAAGCGGGATGTTCGGGGTTCGGCCCGAACATGCCGAACATTGCGGCCATGTTCGGCGAACTTTCCCGAACCCGAACATCCAGGTGTTCGCCCAACACTAGTGAAAAGCCCCTTACCACGCCTAAACAAACTTTGTGCACGCTAAGTAGCGCTCGCGCGCAAAGTATCGTGCGCAAATATTTGCGCGTGCAAAGCCCGGTGCGTGCAAAACGTTGCACAGGGTACAACGAAAACGGCGCATCTGATGCACCTATAAGGTTTTGCGTACACTGGGTTTTGCACACGATACTTTGTGCGCGATCTTTGCGAGCATTTTTGTACTATGAGCAAGTTGAAGAGGTCATCATTGGGGAAAACCAGCTTATTGTGCTGTGTGAGGAGTCTGACAGTGAGTGAGGAGGGGGAGGCAGGAGAGCAGCAGTGTTTCATTTGAGTTCAATGAATCAGAGTAAAATTGTCGGATGCTGTGCCATCATTCCAAATCGGTAGGGGAGTGCATCCTCACAAGTTTGCCTTAGGCAACAAAAAGTCTAGGACCAGCCCTGAGAGCTGAGGTGGGAGGGATACGGGGGCACACTTTGGTGTCTCAGCCTTGGGTGCTGGAGGACCTTGTCCTGGCTCTGATTAGCAATGGTTACTGATGTTAAAATAAGAAACACATGTATAGCAGAAAGTACGCACAATGTAATGCAGAGCTTTATATAAGTATATATAGTATGTTTAACATTAGGGGTGCTTTCACAATGACATGCTGTGTTGTATTTACTGGAGTAATAATAGCCCCTATGGCCATCACGAGCCCTGCTCCGACTTCCTTCCACCATGCAGAGTAAGTGCAGGGAGCAGTGTAATATGTTCCTGTATGTAAAGATCTGCTCAGCTGTCTGTACAGGCAGACAGCTTTTTGACCAGTCTTTAGGTCTGAGTGTTGCAGGTCTCTGGAAAAGAGACCTGTCTTAATTCTGCAAGTTTCAGAGGTGCTGTTCTGGTGAGGAATTTGCATCCACTTGTCATGCAAATTGCTTAGCTGCTTCCTTTGATGACTTGCAGTATAAATACCATTTCCTCCAGAATTCCCTGCTGGTCATGATGGTTTGTTCCTGCTTACTTACCTGGAGTCTCAGCCCTCTGCTCATTGTAGGCTATTATTGCTAGCTTAGAGTAGTTTTCCTTTGGGGGTACTCCTTGCATTCCTATTTAGGGCAGTCAGCTTTGTGTTATATTTGTACTGCCTATTCTGTTTTGTCTTGTCCTTGCGATTGCACTGTCGCCAGCGGTTGGCAATAGTGAATCGTTCAGTCTGTTTGTATCGCACTCGCCCTAGCGTTAGAGGCAGCGGATCTCTCTGTATTCTTTCTTGGAGTTTAACCTCGGCTGCGGTAGCTGCTGGTTACTCCTTCTGTCTGTCTTGTTGTACGGATCGCACTCGCTCTTGTGGAAGAGCAGTGGATCCAATCTGACTTGTTCCTGTTGTCTGTTTGTCTGGAGCAAACACTTGCTGTTGCCTGAGGTAAGGCAACCAATTAGCAAGCGTTTCTGTTATTTGTTTGTTTGTGTTTCTGAGTTCATTTGATAGTTAGGGTTGGCGTGTTTTGTCTCTGTTGTGCTTCTCGTGCGGAGACCGCGTTTAGATAGCGCGTTTGTTATTTTCTTTGGCGTTCTGATCATTATTGTTTACTGTGTCTTTCTTACTACGTCTATGCTCTGTCTTTACTCTGTCTTGTGTCACTGTTAGCAATCGCCATTCTTGCGATTGCTTTCCCACTTGGTTTTCACTGTTGTGTATTCACCGTCGCCAGGTGGCGACTAGATTGGTGGACATACATACATTCTATCTCTGTGCTTATCCAGTCTTGTGTCGCTGTTAGCAATCGCCATTTCTTGTGATTGCTTTCCCACTTGGTCTCCACTGTTGTGTGTTCACCATCCCCGGGTGGCGACTGGATTGGTGGACATACATACATTCTGTCTCTGTGCTCACTCTCTTTCACTAGGGGCTATCTTGCCCTGTATTGCTTCCCCTCGTACAATTCCTGTCTGGCGTCTGTGGCAGTGCAGAGGCTTTATTCCTCTGCACTCCACAGCTCCATCTGTTGGTGGGAATTCTCCCTCTACAGGTGCATTGCACCACAGCTGGGTTCTGTTATTCAGGCGTTTGTGGAGGATTTCCGCAGTGTCAGCGCACATCTTGTGCTCTGACCACGAAGATAATCCCACAATTGTTACACTGTACCAATGCAGCACACAGTGTGCAGCCCCAGGGCCACCATCAGAATTTTCTGGGCCCCATACTGGGTGAAGCCTCATTTTGCCGGTGTAGTCCTCCCCTCTGAATTGCCACTTTTCCTCCAGTCATGCAGCAGGGGCTGAAGGGGCACACAGCAGCTGGCAGCAACGATGTTTCACCGCACAGCTCCTGTGGCTGAAAGGGCTCATGCTGCGGGAGTGGCACTTCCACTGTTCAGGCCCCAGGCTGTGCTGGGGCCCCATTCAACTGTAGTTCCTGTACTTCCCTGAAGGCAGCCCTGTGTGCAGCTGCTGGGAAGAGGAGACCAAACACAGTGGGACCACGTAAATATTACACTGCTCCCTGGGCTCTGTTTGAGGGGGCATGTGTGCGTGACTGGTGGGGGAGGTGCCTTATGACAATTTTGCTTTGGGGACCTTGTTACACCCTGGTTGCATTGTAACAGACACTGATTTCTGCACTATAAGATAAGTGGGATTTATAGTCTATGAATAGCTCACACCCAGGGCCGGATTTGCACTCTTTACTGACCAAGGCTACTGTCAGCAGCCGCCCCCCTTCAGTATAGGTAACCAGAAGTCCCCTCCCCTCCTTCAATTTAGGTAGCCAGATGACACTTCCTCGTATAAGTAGCCCATTGACCCTTCCCGCTATTGTAGACAGCCAGATGACCCTTTTCCCCCACACCTCTAGTATAGGTAGCCAAATAACACTTCCCTCCTCCTCCAGTTTAGATAGTCTGATGACCCCTCCCCCCTTCCTTCTAGTATAAGAAGCCAGATGACCCTCCCCATTCCGTAAAGTTACCCTGACGACCACCCCTCCCTCCAGTATAGGTAGCCAGGTGCCCCTCCCACCCTTCCCTAGTATAGCCTGCTGGCCACCCGCCCCTTGATCCTGTGGTTCCCTAGGCCATGGCCTATGTCACCTTGGCTTAAATCCGGCACTGCTCACACCTTATCTTTTGTGCTATGCTGGAGCAGATTCCATTATTATAGCGCAGAACATGCAGTGCATTGCAAGAAGCACACACACCGAAGTACATAATGTTTGGAAACAAAGGTGCACATTGGTCAGTTGCTTCTTTGTGTGTGTAACCGCAAGTATTGTTTTTTATTTTTTATAATACGTTTTTATTGGAAAGATTTTACAGTTTATAACAGATTTTACAGTTTATAACAATGGTTGTTGGTTTACAACATAGCAGTATGTCAAACAGTGTAATTAAACTCAGACCTGGTGGGAAGGTAGGGGCGACTGGAGTCGCTATCATCTGTGCCTTACATAATAAAGAGGAGAGAAAGAGAGAGAGAGAATGGGTGAGGAGGGTGGGGCAAGTATTGTTTTTGGTTGTATTATATGTACATTATAAAACCAGCCTTAAAGGACAACTGTAGTGAGAGGTATATTATGGAGGCGGACATATTTATTTCCCCTTAAGCAATACCAGTTGCCTGGCAGCCGTGCTGATCTATTTGGCTGCAGTAGTGTCTAAATCACACCAGAAGCAAGCATGCAGCCAATCTTGTGAGTTCTAACAATACTGTCATAACACCTGATCTGCTGCGTGCCTGTTTAGGGTCTATGGTTAAACGTATTAAAGTAAGAGGATCAACAGGATACCCAAGTATTGCTTAAAAGGAAACAAGTATGGCAGCCTCCATATACCTCTCACTACACACTTTAGCCTGATGAAAGAGAGTTGAGCTGTTTATTAGAATAAATACTTTTAACTACACTACACGGCAGTCGCCTTTTATCCTTTCTACCTCGCACTACCTCACAAACCTCCCTCCAGCTGCCTGCTGTTTGCTTGTGCGAGACACGCAGAGCAGAGTGGAGTTTCTCCAGCCATTACTCCTCACACACACTGAGCCAGCTGCTGGCTCCAAGAGCTCCTGCAGCCTGTGGCTTACAAGTGTAAAGCATACAGAGCAGCTAGTAATCTAGGCACAAACTTGGTTCCTCCTGCACATCCAAGACACCTCTGTGAAGACATTCCTATGCATAAATGCGGCCGCCTATAGCCAGGGCCGGAGCTACCATAGGAAAAAATTGGCAATTGCCCCAGGGCCCCAGAGCCTGTAGAGGCCCCCAAGGTGTCCCTCCCTATCTTAGCTGTTGCTCCCCAGGGACTCTGCAGAGTCTGTTAAGTTGGGAGGTGATTGGGGGAGGGTCAGGAGGGAAATTTGGCTGCAACAAATGACACTTTTTGGTCGGGGGTGTCTGTTGGGGGGCCCCCAGGCTAATTTTTCCCTACAGCCCAATTATTACTTGAACCGGCCCTGCCTATAGTGGTAGGTAGCATTTGTGAGGAGTGGAAATACATCTGATCCAGAACTGAAGTTTAGTGGACGGAGGAGCATATGTGCCGGTACATCTTGTGGAGGAAGATCGCTGGAAAGACCTGGTCCCCGCTTCTGAGTGGGACAAAAGCTCTTCAGCCGACCAACCCATATGGGCTAATCGGCAAGAATCTCAGGTGAGATTATTCCACGGTTGGCTAACCAGTTTTCTCAAATTGTCTATTGAGTGCGCTCTCCCCTCCCCTTCCTTTTTCCCCCTTGTCCTTTACAGATATCTTTACCACCCAGAAAGGCTTTTAAAGGAGCAGCACCAACTAACATACTTTGTCTATACTTTACATCAGTATTACCAAGATCGCTCCCTCTGTCGAGTACAGAGGTCAAACAACCCTTTCTCACTACAGTTGTCCCTTAATGATCAGTGAGCACCAGTGATGATGTGTTTGCTGGGTGTAGCTGTCTATCGGCCAGCTAACCAATATAATTCTATGCCTAACTGAGATATGCCAGAGTTTCTACTCCATGTGCTATGGGCACTGTACTAAGCTTTGACTATATTTTACTGTGAGTGACTTCACAGAGTGCAGCAGTATAACTGAGACTCTTTGCCAGCGGGAGCAGTGAGACTGCAGTGTTGAGAGCCACCTGTAGCAAAGTCTGGCCTCTGTGCTCAGTGCTCACCTAGAAATACATGAATCCGGGCAGTCACAGATACAGCAGACCCATATCTGAATCACAATGCAGAGGGTCCTGACTCTTATTTAGCATTCCGAGTCCCTATCCACCAGCGATCCGCAAAATGAAATGAAATATTCCGAGGCGAGAGAAGCCAAAAGGCTCTTTGCATTTCACTAAAAGTCTTGTGCTGAGTTTTCAGATAAAGTTTTTTCCTCTCCTCCTTCACCCGACTCTTTCCAGACGCTTGGCTGCAGAAAACACTCCAGTGTCTGCAATCCTCATTATTTTCTCATCCTCTCAGGTATAACAAGGGTACTTTTCCACAGTTCAATACTCCCTACTCCCTGTATATTCTCTGCTGCTAACAGCCTTTAATACGCACCTCCGCTCCACTGTACATACCCAGCCCAAGCAAGCTCTGTCTAATTACCTTCTTCCGATTTCCCTTTTCTCTTACCATCCCAGGAGATGCCTCAATTAGTGTTGCTTCTCCGACTGCCTTGTCACCTCTCAGCGAGAAGGTGGGTCCGGCTCAGAATGAATCCATGCAGAAAATAAATGAGCCCACGTGTAGGAAGGTGGGATGATTTTACAAACTGGTGCACTTTTAATAGATGATAAATGCGCTGGAAAGGGCCCTTATTAATGCAGCGAGGTTTGATTTGTTTGGCAGGCGGGCGGTGTGCCTTCATTACTGTAGCATTCAGCTCTCAGATGCCATCCTCCCCTACAAAGCCATGAGTGGAGGCTAATTAGCATTGCCTTGGTCAGAAACTAAAAATTAACTCTTGTCTTCAAGGCCAATGCGCAGAGATATAATTTGCTTTTTCTACAATTACATTTGTAGGTAATTATAGAGACCTTTAGGATAGCAACATTTTTTTTTTGAAACAGTTATTGTTAATAAAATGTTTAAAGACAAAGCAAAAGCCACAAGCGTTGTGTGAATCACTCAGGGGACAAAGGTCAGGGAAGGCGCCAAGTGACTTTAATTATCATAATGCCAAGCAATTAAAACTGACATTAAAATTGGACATATCTGTGTAAGGAGTGTTGAAAGTTAACTTCTGTAGTAGCAGTTTTTTTTCTAATTATAATGTAACTATCCTGTAAAGAGACAGACTGGCGCTAACTAGTACATTGCCTTTCTCCAAAAGCACTTGTACGCAAAATTACCTTTTTTGGGCTATGCCTGATAATGTAAAGATCTCTGCCAGCAGATTAGCCATTACTAGCTGGTAAACTAATTTCAAAAATGCAAATTGCTTTCAGGGGTGTAGCAATAGCCATAGCAACATGTGATGGGGCCCTGGAGCGTAGGGGGCCCAAGTTGTAATTGATGTACAAACTATTAATTTTGCTGTGTTTCTCTACCCTCTGACTTTATCCCATAGACTGTTTGCAGTGTACATTGCATAAGAATGTAAATTGCCTAGTCAACTCATATCCCATATGATAGGGGTAGGTGGCATTGCTCAAGAGTCAAGACTGCCTAGATCTGATGGCCCCATCTTAATTCTGCTATGGGGCCCTATAATCTCTAGCTATGCATATGATTGCTTGGTACCAAGAATGGATATACTGTTACTTTAGGCAGAGTTAAAGAGAACCTGATACAGTAGGATGCAAAAGTTTGGGCAACCTTGTTAATTGTAATGATTTTCCTGTATTGTTGGTTGTTATGATAAAAAATGTCAGTTAAATATATCATACTAGCCGACCCACGGCGTAGCATACACCGCATAAGGGGGTGGAGGGCAGGAAGGGGGTATTGGGCACAGCGGCGGTCCCCCATGTGCGCTCCCCCTCCAGCTTAAGCTTAGCAGGACCCCCCCTCCCTCACCTGGGTCCCCCATGTGCACTCCCCCTCCAGCTTAAGCTCAGCAGAACCCCCCCTCACCTGGGTCCCCATGTGCACTCCCCCTGCAGCTTAAAGAGACACTGAAGCGGAAAAAAAATTATGATATTATGATTTGTATGTGTAGTACAGCTAAGAAATAAAACATTAAGATCAGATACATCAGTCTAATTGTTTCCAGTACAGGAAGAGTTAAGAAACTCCAGTTGTTATCTCTATGTAAACAAGCCATTAACTCTCCGACTAAATCTTAGTCGTGGAGAGGGCTGTTATCTGACTTTTATTATCTCAACTGTAATTGAACTGTTTACTTTTCCTCTGGCAGAGGAGAGTTCATTACTTCACAGACTGCTCTGAAAGACTCATTTTGAATGCTGAGTGTTGTGTAATCTGCACATAATATAGAATGATGCAATGTTAGAAAACACACTATATACCTGAAAATAAAAAGATGAGAATATTTTCTTTGCTGCTAATCTTCTAGTAATTATTCATAGTACACAACCAATTCACTATATCATATTTTTGTTTTCGCTTCAGTGTCTCTTTTAAGCTCAGCAGGACCCCCCCTTCCTCACTGCAGCTGCTTAAGCCCAGCAGGACCCCCCTCCCTCCCCCTCCAGCTTAAGCTCAGCAGGACCCCCCCTCCCTCACCTGGGTCCCCCATGTGCGCTCCCCCTCCTGCTTAAGCTCAGCAGCAGCCGCCACTATTAGTAAGAGGCAGCGGGCTGGGATGACTCACCTCTTCCGCATTCCAGCGTGCGTTCCACTGTTGTCACTTCCTGCAATGCCGCCACTGTATTGGTGTAATTTGCCTTCTTAAAACAGAAGAAATCCGCAATAATTCAGCTATAAGTGAACATTTGTGGTTACCCACAATGCTCTGCTATTAAATATGCAAATTATCCCTTTTCACCCTTGGTAGGCCAAGCAAGCATCCAGGACCACTGGTGTATAGCAAGCATATAGCTTTAAATTTTACACAGTCATATCAAACCCACATGTAGACAGCCTATTTTAGACTTTTGGTCCTCATCAGTACATGGCAGGGATTGATACAGCTGTATGAGATAGGGCTTGGACCAGTACAACAGAGTAACCAAGCAGCTCAGGGTGACCCAAACCACTCGGAATGTATAGGGGGATAAAAGGGACCAAAAAGCCTTCCTACTAAAAAAAGAAAAGCTTGGTGTAATTTGCCTCCCTAAAACAGAAGCAAATCTGCAATATTTCAGCTATAAGTGTACATTTGTGGTTACCCACAATGCACTGCTACTGAATATGCAAATTATCCCTCTTCGCCCTTGGTTTGATATGGCACTACTTCTTCTTCTTGCTTGGACCAGCCCCTTCTTCTTGCTTGGACCGGCCCTGGGGGCAGGGCGCTACTTCTTCTTCTTGCTTGATGGTTGAGGCACCTACTCTATTATATATATAGATAGGAGACACATACAATGATATTTGAGGAGTGAAATGACGTTTATTGGATTTACAGAAAACGTGCAATAATTGTTTAAACAAAATTAGGCAGGTGCATAAATTTGGGCACCACAAAAAAGAAATGAAATCAATATTTAGTAGATCCTCCTTTTGCAGAAATTACAGCCTCTAAACGCTTCCTGTAGGTTCCAATGAGGGTCTGGATTCTGGTTGAATGTATTTTGGACCATTCCTCTTAACAAAACATCTCTAGTTCATTCAGGTTTGATGGCTTCCGAGCATGGACAGCTCTCTTTAACTCACACCACAGATTTTCAATTATATTCATGTCTGGGGACTGAGATGGCCATTCCAGAACGTTTTACTTGTTCCTCTGCATGAATGCCTTAGTGGATTTTGAGCAGTGTTTAGGGTCGTTGTCTTGTTGAATGATCCAGCCCCGGGGCAGCTTCAGCTTTGTCACTGATTCCTGGACATTGGTCTCCAGAATCTGCTGATACTGAGTGGAATCCATGCGTCCCTCAACTTTGACAAGATTCCCAGTCCCTGCACTGGCCACACAGCTCCACAACATGATGGAACCACCACCATATTTTACTGTAGGTAGCAGGTGTTTTTCTTGGAATGCTGTGTTGTTTTTTCTCCATGCATAACGCCCCTTTTATGCCCAAATAACTCAATTTTGGAGTTTCATCAGTCCACAGCACCTTATTCCAAAATAAGGCTGGCTTTTCCAAATATGCTTTAGCATACCTCAAGTGGCTCTGTTTGTGCTGTGGGTGGAGAAAAGGCTTCCTCTGCATCACTCTCGCAAATAACATCTCCTTGTGTAAAGTGCACTGAATGGTTGAACGATGCACAGTGACTCCATCTGCAGCAAGATGATATTGTAGGTCTTTAGTGCTGGTCTGTGGCTTGACTGTTCTTACCATTTGTCGCTTCTGTCTATCCGAGATTTTTCTTGGTCTGCCACTTCGAGCCTGAACTTGAACTGAGCCTGTGGTCTTCCATTTCCTCAATATGTTCCTAATTGTGGAAACAGACAGGTGAAATCTCTGAGACAGCTTTCTGTATCCTTCCCCTAAACCAGGGGTCTCAAACTCAATTTACCCGGGGGCCGCAGGAGGCAAAGTCAGGATGAGGCTGGGCCGCATAAGGGAGTTCACGTGTCCCCGCCGCAAAACGAGGGCTGCAGAGCCCCCAAATTGCCCCGGGGGCAATCCGCCGGCATTTCCTGGAAGGGGCAGAGCTTTCAGCTTCAGCTCTGCCCCTCCTGACGTCAATCGCGGCGGATCGCCGCCTCTGCCCGCCCACTCTAAACATAAAAAAAAAAATTGGGAAAATAGGAAAAAATGCCAGGAATCTTCATACAGCCATATTACGGCTGTATAGCGATACCTGGCCAAAGCGCTGCGGCTGCGTATGGACCCCCTGGAAACTCTGTCAGGAAATGTATTGCTCTTTCTTTTGATACATGTAAAATTACACTACCGTTAGGCTTGCTACTAAAAGTGACATTTACCGCATTTAAAAGTATACTATTTTCCTTCGAAACTTTAAAATCGATTTTCTCAAAAACTATAAGGTCTTTTTGAAAAATTGTTTTTTCCTCTTATTCCTAATGATCTCCTTAACATATCCTGCAAATTTAGGGTTTCTAGCATTTAAGGTGGATTTGCTATTAACCATTAAAGTCGGCGGGTTTTTAAATGTGTATTTTTTTCCTTTGCAACTTTAAAATCGATTTTCTCAAAAACTATAAGGCCGATTTGAAAAATTTTTTTTTCCTCTTGTAGCCACTGGGGGCCCCTACAAGCTCTGGGGCCTTGGGGCCACAAAATATTGTATCGCGGGCCGCAAATGGCCCGCGGGCCGCGAGTTTGAGACCCCTGCCCTAAACCATGATGGTGAACAATCTGTGTCTTCAGGTCATTTGAGAGTTGTTTTAAGACCCACTCTTCAGAGAAAATTAAAAGAGGAGAGAAACTTACAATTGACCCCCTTAAATACTCTTTATCATAATTGGATACACCTGTGTATGTAGGTCAGGGGTCACTGAGCTTACCAAGCCAGTTTGAGTTCCCATAATTAGTTCTAAAGGTTTTGGAATCAATAAAATTACACCAGTGCCCAAATGTATGCACCTGCCTAACTTTATTTAAACAATTATTGCACACTTTCTGTGAATCCAATAAACTTAATTTCACTTCTCAAATGTCACTGTGTGTGTCTCCTATATTATATATTTAACTGACATTTTTTATCTTAACAACCAACGATTTATACAACAACAACAACAACAACAGGAAACAGGAAAATCATGACAATTAACAAGGTTGACCAAACTTTTGCATCCCACTGTATATATCACAATTACGTAAACATGTTAATTTATATTCAGTGGCACAGCAACAGGGGATGCAGAGGTTGCACCAGGGTTCTAGGACCATAAGGGCCCAATAGGGTCCCTCCCTGAACCTCAGTATTAGCTCTTCAAAGATGCTGTGCTGGTAATGAACATTTCTACATTTCTATATACTGTAGGCTTTGAATAGTGGTAATAATTAACAAACTGTTCCACTCCTTTGCTTACATCTCTCATACTGTGGTTGTCCTTGGGAGGTTTTGTGGCACCATATGAATTGTTGTGTATAGAATCCTTGGGGGCCCAATGTAAAATTTGCACTGGGGCCCAAAGCTCCACCGCTGTTTATCCTATCCTCCTATTAATATAATAAATGGGAAAGTCCGTATGTTTGGATGTTTGGATGTTTGTTACTCGATCACGCAAAAATGGCTGTACGGATTTGAATGAAATTTGGCACACACATAGTACATTACCTGGAATAAAGTATAGGATACTTTTTATTTGCATAACCAAAAAGGGGGCGGAGACAAATACAAATTTCACTGGAAAATGTAAACTGCAGCCATTCTTACACTGTTAATGGCAGGGTTCTCAAACTTTGCACAGTTGGTCGTTGGGTGACTGGGATTAATATTCAGAAAGGTGGGTGGAGTCTATAAAAGCCAATTAAAATAAACCAATTGATTTTCAAGGGGAATATTTACATTGCTGCCATTCTTGCACTGTTAATGGCACAAGCCTCAAACCTGGTACAGTTGGTCATTGGGTGACTGGGGTTCAATTTCAGAAAGGGGGTGGAGCCACAAACAGCCAATTAGATTTGTTTCATTCCAATGCAAATTACTGATGCCAAACACAGCAAAGCTCACAAACTTGGTAATTGAGTATCGATTAATTGTGCGTTAGGGTTAGAAAAGTGGGCGCAGCCAACACCAGCCAAATACATACGCGGGCAATGCCGGGTCATAAGTGGGCGGAGACAAATACAAATTTTACTGGCAAAATGTAAACAGCAGCCATTCTTACACTGTTAATGGCAGGGTTCTCAAACTTTGCACAGTTGGTTACTGGGTGACTGGGGTTAATATTCAGAAAAGTGGGTGGAGCCTACAAAAGGCAATCAAAAATTACCTATTGATTTTTCAGGGGAGTATTTCATTGCTGCCATTCTTGCACTGTTAATGGCACAAGCCTCAAACCTGGTACACGTGATCATTGCATGACTGGGGTTTACATTCATAAAACAGGGCGGAGTCACACACAGCCAATATGATTTGTTTCATTTTAATGCAGGTTATTGATGCCAAAGACCGCAAAGTCACAAACTTGGTCATTGAGTAATTGATTAATTGTGTGTTAGGGCTAGGAAAAGTGGGCGCAGCCAGCACCTGCAAAATACATAATCGGGCAATCAGTAGGCGGAGACAAATGCAAATTTCACTGAGAAAATGTAAACTGCAGCAATTCTTACACTTTTAATGGTAGGGTTCTCAGACTTTGCACAATTGGTCACTGGGTGACTAGGATTGATATTCAGAGAAGTGGGTGGAGCCTACAAAAGCCAATCAAAATTCACCTATTGATTTTCAAGGGGAATATGTAATTGCTACCATTCTTGCACTGTTAATGGCACAAGCTGTAAACCTGATACAATCAGTCTTTGGGTGACTGGGGTTCAAATTCAGACAAAGGGGTGGAGCCACAAACAGCCAATCAGATTTGTTTAATCTCAATGGAAATTATTGATGCCAAAGACAACAAAGCTCACAAACTTGGTAATTGAGTAATTGTGTGTTAGGGTTAGAAATAGTAGGCGGAGCCATCATCAGCCAAATACATACCTGAACAATGTTAGGAAATAAGTGGGTGGAGAAAAATACAAATTTCATTGTGCAAATGTAAACTGCAGCCATTCGTACATTGTAAATGGTAGGGTTCTCAAACTTTGCACAGTTGGTTACTGGGTGACTGGGATTAATATTCAGAAAAGTGGGTGGAGCCTATAAAAACCAATCAAAATCCACCTATTGATTTTTAAGGGGAATATTTAATTGCTGCCATTCTTGCATTGTTAATCACCTGTTCCTGGTACAGTTGGCCATTGGGTGATTGGGGTTCAAATTCAGAAAAGGGGTGGAGCCACATCCAATCAGATTAATTTTATTTTATTGCAAAGTATTGATGCCAAAGACTGCAAAGCTCACATACTTGGTCATTAAGTAATTGTGTGTCAGGGTTAGGAAGAGCCAACACCAGCCAAATACATACCTGGGCAATGTCGGGCGTCCAGCTAGTACTAAATATATTTAGAACTATTCTATGCTTTCCTTTCCTGTTTGTGGTTAATGGAATAGAAATAGCAAAGGATTATCAGATTATAGTGGAAGCCCTAATCAAACTGTTTAATACACTGTTGCAATAGATTTACATGCACCATTTTGTGTTCAGCCGGTTTGTGGCATTTGTTCCTCTACGTGTTTGTACAGCTATCAGGTGACAACACTATAATCTATTACAACTTTACTGTTCTGGTGTCACCTGCATTTTTGCTGGACAATACATTAGCATTATCATACTGCAGATTCATTGTCCAATAAGCAGACGTAGGGAGCTGAGCAATGTACCTACAAGTGTGACATGTCTGTCTGGCTGTGGGTGGATATGTCTGTGTAAATGCCAAGAAATGCTGTGTGTGTGAGTGTGTATATAACAGGCACCTTGTTACACATTTACACTGCATGTTCCATATATGCCTCTCTGTCAATAGTCACAGACTTTTAATGATTAACTGCTGCATGCATTACTGTATTATGTTCAAGACTATTACATTTGACTAGTGTTGCTCTCACGAGTAATCATTCGTGATTACTCATGATTCAAATGAGGTTTAATTGGCGCAGGTGTGCGGCAGGGATGCAAGGGGTTACTTACCCATAATTCCGCCTTCTGCCCTGCGTTCCAAAGAGCTTGCACACGTCCTATTGGTCGCATTGCAAGCCTCACAATGGCGCACTTCCTCCTTCCAGCTTGAAGGAGGAAGTGCGCCGGTGTGAAGCTTGCAACGCGACCAATAGGACTCGTGCAAGCTCTTTGGAACGCAGTGCGGATGGCGGAATTGTGGGTAAATAACCCCCTGCGCCAATTAAACCTCATTTGAATCATGCGTAATCACTCGTGATTACTGGTGAGAGCAACACTACATTTGACACAACGTTCTATCGTTGTGCTGTGCCTATTGAGAAGCTAATGAAATCCTCAGCTCTTCTTTCATGTTGAAGACCTTTGTATAGTAGCTTATGATCTGTGCTGCTTTTATACTCATTGCACTAACACCACAAAATGGCTGAGGTAAAGTAGGCTGAGCACTGGGATGGATAAACTTGCATTGAAGTCTTGAAGCCTCCTTAGTTGGGCCTCAGGAACCTTTAATGACCTTGGGTCGTTAGAGGTTCCAGCTTACAGCTTTGGGTGGGGTCTGAGGGACATAACTAGAGGGGAGCAGCCCCTGCGGGCCCCGAGCTGTGGGGGGTTCTAACTATTAACCTTCCCTTCAGATCAGGTGTTGTTGTGGCTACACTTGTTATGGGTATGAAGATTATGATGGCCAGTTGGCCACACTTGTTTTATGGCCCTTGTGAGATTGGTCCCAAGGCCGCGAAGGGCACTAAGGGGAGGCAAGAAAAAGGGTGTGAATATTGGGGAACCCCATCAAAATTTTTCTGGGGGCCCCATGGATTATAGTTACATCACTGGTGGGTCAGTCAAGATACAAGGCTACCAATAACTCATTGGTTATTTAACAAGTTACATAAAATTGCTTCTATAGTCTCAGTGTAACGATTGTGGGATATCTCCGTGGTCAGCGCACAAGATGTGCGCTGACACTGTGGAAGTCCTCCACAAGCATGTCAAAATAATAGGACCCAGCTTTTGGTGCAAGCACCAGTAGAGGGGAATTTCCACCGGCAGATGTAGCTGTGGAGTGCAGAGGAATAAACCCTCTGTTCTGCCACAAATGCCAGATGGAAATTGTACGAAAAGAAGCAACACAAGGCAAGATAGCCCCCAAAGAGAGAGAGCACAGAGACAGAATCAATGTGTGTCCACCAAGCTAATCGCCACCCAGCGACGGTGAACACACAACAGCGGAAACGAAGTGGGAACGCAATCGCAAGAATGACGATTGCCAAATAGTGACACCAGACTGAGCAGGACAGAGCACGAGAGTAGCAAAGGCACAGCAAACAACAATCAGAGGATAAGGAAAATAACAAACGCTAGCTAAACGCGAACACCGCACTCATTCGCAACAGCGAACGCGTTTTCTGCACGATCACCGCGCGTTAGGTGCCCAGTGATAAGCGTGCCACCCTAACTAGCCACAAGTAACACAAATGAGCACAAACAGACAAGACAGACAAATGAGGTAGCCAGTAGCAACCGCTGCTCCAGCTTATACTCCAGGAACTCAGATCAGAAGGATCCACAGCCGCTACCGCTAGAGGCTAGTGCGATCCAAACGAGACAGACAGATGAGGTAGCCAGTAGCAACCGCTGCTCCAGCTTACACTCCAGGAACTCAAATCAGAAGGATGCACAGCCGCTACCGCTAGAGGCTAGTGCGATCCAAACAAGACAGAGCGATTCGCTATCAACCGCCGCTGGCGACAGCGCAATCGCGACAGACAAGACAGGACAGAATAGGCAGTACAAATTATACACAAACTGACTGCACTAAATAGGAATGCAAGGAGCACTCCCCAGGAATTAACTATACTAAGATAGCAGTGGCTGACACTCCAGGTGAGTCCAGCAGGAACAAACCTCTATGAGCAGCAAAGGATTCTGGGATCACATGGTATTTATACTGAAAGTCTTCAAAGGAGGCAGCTAGGCCGTTTGCATGACAAGTGTATGCAAATTGCTCAGCAGCAGAGCAGGTGTGAAATTTGCAAAGCACAGGCAGGTCTCTTTTCCAGAGACCTGCAGCCATCAGACTTAAGGAATGGACACACAGCCGTCTGCCCGTGCAGACAGCTGAGCAGACCATTACACTCAGCTACTTAACATCTATAGAGGAAGTGCCCAGGCTGACATTTTCGAGATCCCTGATTGCATGACACCGCTTCATCCCTTATTCCTTAACATATGTTGAAGAAATATTTTTATTGTTATTATTATTATTATTATTATTATTTTAAAGCATTGGTGTATTACACACCACCGTAAAAATGTGTTGATGTGCAAACACAAGAAGTGTTAAAACAAAGGAATGGAACCCTGCCCTATAAAGATTACAATCTATAAGCTGAAGGACACAAGATACCAACCGACAGCTGGAGGTGACAGTAACTTATTTGTAGGTAATGAATAGGGTACTGAGGGATGGGCACTGTGTAAAGGTAAGTGCTAAGTGTTAGAAGACAAGTAAGGACATCAGAAGGTCATTACAGGAGCAGAAAGATTCCATTATTATGTGTACATGTAAAAGGGTTCCACCTTGTGCTACATCAACTTTCCAAACGTGTTACAAAGAGTGTGCAGTGTATACTGTAGAATAGCAATGCTGTACATACCATTATTTGGTGCAGCTTTTAGCATTTAGAGGGCTACCAACATATATGAAGGGTTTTTAATGGTTACATAAAGCAAATATAGATAATGATAAGCAGAAAAAGCTGCTCCCACTTAACAGCCTTGCTTTTGGTGTATATGCAGAGCTTCTGTTTGGGTTCAAGGTGCGTTTGCAGTTTCTGGGGGGGCTCAGCGCATCTCTGATTGGAGGCCATTCGGAGGCGGCCTGGTGATGCGCTGATCCATCTTTTGCGCAATTTTCAATTTTACTTGGTGGCGCACCCAGGCTATGCATATGCATAGGTTAGGATTTAGTTAGTGTTAGGTCCCCTCCCATCAAGGATGACTTCTCCGCAGTGGGAGGGACGAGTACTTAACAAGTTGCATGCAAGCTGTTACAGAAAACCAACATCCTTCAGTGGTAGACAGGTCATGTATATGCTAGGTGTGTATATTATCCCACATGTGGGGCTTGCACTCTCTTGCAGGTAGGCACTTATCTGTTTTTAAGTAGCGCTGCTCATTTCCTTGCCATGTACTAATTTGATTCATTTTTGGTCAGCTGCTCCCACTTAACAGCCTTGCTTTTGGTGTATATGCAGAGCTTCTGTTTGGGTTCAAGGTGCGTTTGCAGTTTCTGGGGGGGCTCAGCGCACCTCTGATTGGAGGCCATTCGGAGGCGGCCTGGTGAAGCGCTGATCCACCTTTTGCGCAACTTATGACATAATATATAGTAGAGACTACAGGCTGAGCAGGGGTCAGGAACCTTTTTGGCTCAGAGAGCCATGAACGCCACATATTTTAAAATGTAATTCTGTGAGAGCCAGCCATATGTTTCAAACTAGGGCAGTGTGCATGCGCAGCAGAGCAGAGGACTCATGTCCCTGTTGCCATGGTGATGTGTATACAGTTGATCCTCTGGGCAGCGGAAGTGTCAGACAAGTCTTCAGCTTCTCTTGGGTTTCATCAACATCAGCAATTTCCACGAAAGCCAGACAGGAGAAATACCGACTAACAGCTTGTACAATTAGCTAGCTGACTTGGGGGTTGATTCACTTTGTAGGACGAGATCCCCGCACTTTGGCCCAATAGGCTGCCTGCCAAGTGAGTGACAGGCAGCTTATTGGGCGAGTAAGGCAGTAGTGCATGCTATGGCAGTAGCATTGC
Source organism: Hyperolius riggenbachi (assembly GCF_040937935.1). NCBI lineage: Eukaryota > Metazoa > Chordata > Amphibia > Anura > Hyperoliidae > Hyperolius > Hyperolius riggenbachi. Next base: position 150,717,508 of record NC_090648.1, read on the forward strand.
ACTATTTTGAAAATTTTACTTGCGCTGCCACAGTTGCACTTTATGAGCAATGTAGCTTAGTTAATCAACCTCTAACTGTGAGCCAGATGTAGCCATCAAAAGAGCCACATCTGGCTCCCAAGCAATAGGTTCCCTACCCCTGCTCTAGCGTCAGAACACCATGAGGAACAAGAAAGAACTGCTTGTATTGCAGCATTGCTTACTTATGAACTTATCATACATCTTATGTGTTTTTCAGGATTCATGCTGGGGAGTCAAACTGTCAGCAAATAATCAAACAGCAGGACTTTAGAAATGTTTAAGCCAACAACATGGTGAGGTTTGCAGCGTTAACATCTCCAACTTACACAATAAGCCGTTCTGTTAAACTCGCCACATTCACCCGTTTCCTTGGAGTAGAATCTGTTTAACAGCAAAGGTAGTGGTAACCCATTCTAATGAATCATACCGGAACCTCAATTGTTTTAAGTTTTGTTTTATTGGTAAGTCTGCTACATTACCTACGTGGCCTCCAGCCTATTCAAACAACACCTGCATAGGTTCATTTGTATTTAGGACACTTACCTAAACAGGTTTGACTTTCTAAACTTCAGGGGTGTCCCTATCAGTGAGAATGAACGGATTGAGTTTTCCGGTGTAGGTATAAGTGAAGTCGCTCTCGTTAGTTCATCTTCCCTCGATCTCCCGTCATCCTCCCACAGGAGTACAAGCACTCATTAGATGAGGTGGCATAGGAATATTTCATGCTCTGCACACAACCTATTAAGAATGAGTACTTACCATGCTGAATCGCAGCTCAGCGGAAGGGTACCGTGTCCTTCACATAATGAATCTCCTTTATTTTTATATTATTTTTTATATTTTGGCAGATAATTCTTTTCCTTCACAGGCTCTCCTTTTCAAACCAATTAAAAAAAGGCCTCATACTATTCTTTTTTTCTGGTTTGAAATATTAGGAGATTTTTTTCCGTATGTATGGAAGTACTGTTGTGATTAACCAGGCTTCTACTAAGCAAAGCCACAACACTGTATATACTGGAAGAGAATGCATATATGAGCAAACAAGATTGACTGATCTAATGTGCTGCCACCCCTGAGAATGTCACCTTATCTATGGTTCAAAGCAGACACTGAAAAGTAACTATCAAGTATGATGGAAAATATCACAGTAAACACTGGGTACAATAACCAAATCACTCAATATAAATAGTGACTTGCTAGCGTTTGCCTCTTTTTATGCAAAGTAGATGTTCAAAAAAAAAAAAAAAAAAGGTCTAATTTCATATATTTGTAGGCCATGTATTAAGGCAACATATGGTTTATATATCATCCTTGTACTTGAGGATCAACGTGGCAAAGTAAACATTACAAACAATCAAATCTATCCACTGGTGGGAGCTCAAGGGTGTCTGTTCCCCACCATAAGAATTTCTGACTTTTACTGCCCATAGACATATTACATTGTGAAGCCAAGATACAAAATGGCGTATGGCTTTTACCAGCAGACCTACTTATAAACACAAGACCTGAACGTTTCATGGGGCTAAATGAGCAATAGCTTGTGGCCCCAACCTTTTTACAAGAATCCAAGTCAAGGGTTGCAGATTTCACAAAATGGGCAGATCGCTAGTTCAGAGAAGGACCTGGTTTGTTTCCACCTGCATCTCTCATCCCAATGCTTTGGCATGATCACTGCTCTCCATTATCCAGGGTACTTTCTGCATGGAGTTTTCATGCCCTCCCCATGTCTGTGTGGGTTTCCTCCAGACACTCTGGTTTCCTCCCACATCTTGAAAAACATTGTGATGATTTTCTCAGCTGCCTGTGCAGGCAGGCAGCTTTTTGACCATTGTGTAGGTTTGCATGCTGCAGAACTCTGGAAAGAAGAGCTTCTGTCAGTTTTGCAGCTTGTGCTTGCAGAGGAATTTGCATACGTTGTCATGCAAATTGCCTGGCCACATTCATTGGAGGCGTGTACTATAAGTACTATGTGTGTCCCACAATGCTTGGCTGTTCACAAGGATTTGGTCCTATGTAACACTCCCGGTGGAGTGTCAGCCATGCTCTCTGTTTGAAGATCAGTTTAGAGTATTAATGAATCTGCGCTAGGCAGGTTTTCATTAGTGCAGTTAGGATTGTTTATCTGTTTTGTTTGTCTGTTGCGATTGTCCTGTCCCAGCGGTGGTCGACAAGGAAATCGTTCTGATCTCTGTTCTTGGAGTATAGCTGGTGCAGCGGTTGCTACCAGCTATCTCTTCTGATCTGTCTCTTTGGATCGCGCTAGCCACTTTTCGCTAGCGCCGTGGATCCTGGGATCGCGCTAGCCACTTTTCGCTAGCGCTGTGGATCCTTCTGTTCTGTCTCCTTGGATCGCGCTAGCCACTTTTCGCTAGCACTGTGGATCCTTCTGTTCTGTCTCCTGGGATCGCGCTAGCCACTTTCCGCTAGTGCTGTGGATCCTTCTGTTCTGCTACACTGTACCTGGATCGCGCTAGCCACTTTTGCTAGTGCTGTGGATCCTATCTCTCGCTTGTCCCTGTTTTCGTGTGTCTGTCTTGTCTGCTACGCTTGCTGGAGGCTCGGTGAGGTAACCGTTAAGCAAGCGCTCGCGTCCTCTGTTTCATGTTTTTCTGTTAATGGTTAGTTAGGCGTGCTTGTCTCTATTGTGCTTATCACGTGGAGACCGCGCATAACCGCGTGCACTGTTGCGAATGAGTGCGGTGTTCGCGGTTAGCTAGCGTTTGTTATTTTCCGTATCTCCTCATTGTATTATTTGCTGTGCCTTTGCTAACCTCGTATTCTGTTCTGATCTGCCTTGTGTCACGTCTGGCGATCGCACCTCTCGCGATCGCGTTCCTGTTTCATATCTGTTGTTGTGTGTGCACTGTCGCGGGGTGGCGACTAGGTTGGCGCACACACATACAACCTGTCCCTTTGCTCGTCTCATTCGCAATCGCCTCTTTTGCGATTGCGTTCCGCGCTTCGTACAATTCCTGTCTGGCATTTGTGGAGGTACAGAGGATTGGTTCCTCTGCACTCCCCAGCACCATCTGCAGACAGGAATTTTCCCTCTATGGGTGCGTAGCACCTTTTGCTGGGTGCCTGCAAATATACGCTTGTGGAGGATTTCCGCCGTGTCAGCGCACGCGTTGTGCGCTGATCACGGAGAAAGTTCCACAATCGTTACAAACATACAGATAAGTCAATTGGCTTCCCCCTAAAAATTGGCCATAGACTACGATTGACGTATGACTATGGTAGGGATTAGATTGTGAATTTTTATTAAAGTAAATCGAAGCATACACAAATAATAAATAAGGTTAAAAGGTATGCCATGATAAGGCTGAAAGGATAACTCCAATGCACATAATATAAAAAATAAGGTATGCAATAAAACACAACAAATCAAGGACAAGCTTTATCCCATGTATATTCCATGTATATATATAGAAAGGAAACAGAACAACACTTGCACTGTACCATAAGCAATAAAAGAAAACAACACAATGTACCGTATTAGGGGAGACACCATTCACTACCATCCATACTAACATAACCAACATAACCACAAAAAATACAACATATCCCACTCCAAAAAAGTGAAAGACAGCACCAACAAAACACCATACACACCTCACACATACCATGGGACTTTTACGCCCAAGAATACCCAGCAACATAAGACTGAGGACAAGACACAGGACAAGACAGAAACTAAAATAATACCTAAAGACAAGACAACACCTCACCTACACATAAAGAGAAACACAAAGGGATGCTCCCTGTGTGCCTGCGGCCAATACTTCAAAAATCAAGAAAAATCAAAATCTAGGGTGAAAAAAGAGAAAGAGACAGTAAGCTGCACCCAGGAGAGATTTCCACCAAGTCAAGGAGGCTTGATATTCTGCCACGCCAGAATCCAAGCCCCTCTCCCCAGCTTCTTCCTCTCCAAGTACCGAATGGTTCCCACCTCACCGAGAATAGTGCTCACCACCACCTGGACGGGCAAGTCTTTCTTCCTAATAGCTAAATCACACCGTGCTAACCATAAGTGTCTCCTGACCACTAGACTAACTATATACAAAGTGCACAAATCATAACCCTGGCGCTGATTAAAAGCTCCATAGGCCCACTCGGCATAACCAAGATGCGCCAGAAACGGGATATTCAGAACCCTCCCCACCTGATTATAAACTTCTACATTAAAGGGACATGACATCAAGAAATGGTCCATGGTCTCCTCAACAGCACACCCCTGCCGAGGACAACCACGTTCCTCCACATCCCGATACTTCATGAGCCCTCTAACGTAAAGCTTGCCCTGGAAGGTAAGCCAGGCGATGTCCCACAATTTGTTCGGAATCCGCGGCGAGTTCAACAAACGCAATCCCTCCTCCAAAATTGTGCCTGGGCAATCCCTCAAGGCCAGTGAGTCAGGAAAGTAGGAGTCCACCACCCATGCCGACAGGGCTTTCCTGTCGACCGATTTGATGTCCTCCACTGTCAATCCCCACTGCAACAGTTTCTTCAAACACGGCAAGACATAGGCCGGGAGGTAGCCATGACGCCTCCTCAGATTTTTCACTGGGCCACCGCTCTTCCATTCCCCAAGGTAAGGCTCACACCAAATCTGAAAGATCCCTACCCAACCAGGCGGGTTCTCCATTAACATACTACCAATATTGTACTTAATAAAAATTAAGGAGAAGAAAACAATCGGGTTGACCATGCCTAGGCCACCCTCCCGTCTAGTTTTATAGGTAATATTTCTACGCACATGGTTTAGCTTGTTTCCCCATAACATCTGGAAAAACAAGCCATTGACCCTGGTATACAGGGATGCTGGCAAAATCGTGACGTAACTGACATACAACAATATTGGTATCAGGTAAGTCTTGATCAGGTCAATCCTTTCTCTATAGGTCAAACTCCAACCTTTCCAGCGAACCACTTTCCTGTCGACATCTGATAGTTTGCTAACCCAATTTCGCAGGCCATAATCGCCTGGGCCAAATTTGATGCCGAGAATCTTGATTTCATCCTGAGGCACGGGAAAGGATCCGGGAAGACTAAAGGACTCTCCATCTTTGCCCATCCAGAGAGTTTCACACTTATCCGGATTAATCTTGGAACCAGATGCCAATGAGTACCGGGTGATCTCTTCAGCAACCACCAGCGCCTCCTCTGCATCCGAGACCACCACAGTGACATCATCAGCATATGCCACCACCTTCAAAGATGAGTTCCCAGAGATGCCCACCGGAACCCCACCAAGCATGCTGCCCTCTAGCCTTCTCACGAAGGGGTCGATGGCGAACACGTACAGCAGGGAACTCAGCGGACAACCCTGGCGGACCCCCGAGCTCACCTCAAAAGGCTGGCCTATCCATCCATTGATCAGCATAAAACTCTCAGCCTCCTTGTATAAAGTTCGCAACCAATCTACAAACCTCCCCTGCAAACCATACACAGTAAGTAGCCGCCACAGATACTTGTGATTGACCCGATCAAAAGCTTTGGACTGATCCAACGTCAGCAGGTACTTTCCCCAACCCTCAGCTCTGCATCGCTCCAGGACCTCCCGGACAGCTAACAGTGCTGAGAGCGTGCTCCTTCCCACAACAGAGCAGTGCTGATGGCAGGAAAGCACATCTGTCACCTGGGACAACCGCCAGAACAAAATTTTCGCCAGGATCTTCCTGTCGACGTTGAGAAGGCTGATGGGACGCCAGTTCTCAATCATCTCCGGATCACGACCTTTTGACAGCAGGATTACCGCAGATTGCCTCATGGAGGGTGGTAACCGACCCTCAGCAAGGCAATCATTAAGAGCTCCAGCCAATTGAGGAGCCAGAATGGACACAAAAGCCTTGTAAAACTCAGCCGTCAGTCCATCTGGACCCGGGGTCTTTTTAGGCGCAAGGCCACCAATGGCTCTTGCTACTTCATCTGCAGTAATCTCCGCTGTCAAGTCTATGGCAGAAATATCAATATCTCCCAGACCCGGTGTGGAATCCAAGAAGTCTTCCATCCTTGTCTGGTCAAGTGGCTTCTCCCCAAGCAGATCAGCATAAAACTCTCTAGCGATGGCTAGGATCTCCGACCTGGACTTTGCCAGAGACCCCGAACCATCCCTGAGACCGATGACCGTCTTAAGCGCTGAACTTTGTTTAAAACTCTGGTAAGGGTCAGGCGAGTGGTACTTACCATGATCCCTCTCCAAAGCCAAAGAAGCCAGCCGGTCGTATTGCTGCTGCTTAAGGCGAAGTTTGACCTCAGAGATCTCCCCCGGATCTCCGCCCTCAGAGACAAGGATAGTCAATCTCTCCCTTAGAGCCTGGTAAGCCAAGTTTCTATCAACACCTCTACGGGTAGCTAGACCCTTGAAAAATCTGACAACACGTTTTTTGACCTCCTCCCACCACTCAGACCTATTGTCAAAGCAGTCCAGGATGGAAACTTGTGCTTGAAAAAACTCCTCAAAGGATTGTCTCACCTCATCCTACAGCAACAGGGACGAATTCATTCTCCAGATACCCCGACCCCTGGGAGGAGCATCCGAAGCATTTAAGCCCACCGACAGAATAAGGTGATCCGAGAACTCCACCGCCAACAACTTAGGAGTTGAAGTGATGAGGCCCTCTGAAACAAAAAATCTATCTATCCTGGACCTACTACTACCTCTATGAAAGGTGAAACCTGTGAGACCTGGGGAGTGACGAACGTGCACATCCACCAGGTCGGACTCAGTAACTATCTTCACTAAAAACCTGCTATCTACACCTATCCGGACCTGGGCCCTTGCCCTGTCCATGGCCCTAGTGATGGTGTTAAAATCACCACCCAGGATCACTGGATAGGCTGAAAAAAGGTATGGCCTGACCTGTGTAAGAAGGCGCTTTCTCTCCCCCTTAAATCTGGGGCTGGCATAGATGTTAATAAGCCTGAGATCCTGCCCCCTCACACAGACGTCTAGGACCAGACACCTACCCATCTCCACCTCAATTACCCGCCGGCAAGTTACCATGTTGGCCCTAAAGAGGACCGCCACACCACTACCAGGCTCTCCCGCAAGGGACCAAAAACTCGGACCGGACACCCAATCCCTCTCAGCCAACCAGAGGTCGGCTGCAGAGGTGAGTCTGGTCTCCTGCAGGAAAAACACATCAGCCTCATGGGCAGCCAAAATCGAAAAAGCCAATTTTCGAGCTCTGGTCATTTTGATACCGGCAACATTGATTGTAGCCAATATAAGTGGTGGGGGAACCGCCATCAGGGTGATTAAAGTTTCCCTTTATCCTTCTTTAGACGAAGACAAAAACCAAAGCAAAAAGACAACGTCTACAAAAATAAACAGAACACAAATCACAATGCCGCCCCTACGGAAACAGGACTTTCCACCACCATCTCCTCCTCTTCGGAAGCAAGAGGAGAAGTGGCTAATAACTCATACCTGTTGGTCAGGTTAATCTCCTTGTCCCTTTGTCTCCTTAGGTAGGCAGCTGTCCTGCTTGCCTCTCTCGGATCCTCAGGGAGACCCCTACACAGGGGTTTAACACCCCTTTTCTTTTTGGTTTTAAATCGCTCCTCAAGGTAGAACTTATCTTCCTGCGAGAGGTGTTCCCTTTTCCAAGGGGCAAGGGCCGCATCTGTAGGACAAGGGGCCGAAAAGGCATATCCAGAAGGAACAGGGCCAGCCATAGTAAATCCACTACTAATGGCTGACACGGAGGGGCGGGTGGGGGGGGGGGGGAGTGAACGAGACAACAACAGGAGGGGCGGGGGGGTCCGGGGCAGTTGGAATGACAGGACTAGGAGGGAGGGGGGACACTGCAGGAACTAAGGGGGCAGGAGAAGGAAGGGGCTCTGCAGAAACTGGAGGGGCAGGAACTGAAGGGGCAGGAGTGGAAGGGGGCAAAGTAGAGCCACCAACAGGAGGAGCGGTGGCAGGGGGAGCCCTTGTCTTCCGAGAGAGAGACTTAGGCGTTAGAGAGCGACCCTGAGGAGCAGCAATGAGGGGCCGAAGGCCACCATCTCTCCTACTCCTTGTGGGTTTGAGTCGCTGCTCCTTGGGAGGAGGGTGACCTCCGCTTTTTGGAACAGCACCCCGGGCGGGAGCCGATGACTCAGGCCCAGGCTGCCTATCAGAAGCCATGTCAACTGAAAGAGGACCAAGGGAAGGGACTACAGAGGACGGATTCACACTAGACGTAGACACGGTAGGAGCTGGGATAGACTCAACACACACACTAGGATCAGCCACTGAGACATCTTGGTCCTCTACCATAGTAGTCAACATGGCGACTTTCAGATCCGAGGGCATCGTCGCCCAGGAGGTCGGGCACTCTGTGTAGGGATGACCGAATTCAAAGCAAAAATTGCATTTAATTCTCTTGCAAGACGACGCAGAGTGCCCGAACTCCTGGCAGCGACTGCACCTCGGATCCGGGCAGCCACTGGCCAAATGTCCCCTCTTGCCGCACCTGTTGCAGGTCCTGGGTTGGCCCGGGTAATAGGTTATAACTTTGTCCCGCCCTATGAGGGCGGAACGGGGAATATGGGTGACGACCCCCTCCTTTGTACGGAGCCGGATCGCCACCTCATACTCCCCCCACCAGATCCCGAGCTCATCCAGGACCCTGTGCGGCGGGGACATTATGTCCGAGTAATGTTGGACCCAAGTCATCAGGTCCCGCACCGGAATGCTTTCGTTCTGCACCACGATGTGTGCCTTTCTTTCCAGCGTTTGCCTGGATAAGGGAATGACTTTAAAGCCATGCCATTCATTACCATCTGAATGCCTTAAACGCTCCTCGAGAAAGGCTTCCATGCCATGCTGGGAAAGAAAGGACACATCGTAGTAAGGCGGAGGGTCCCCTGGAGCCAGGATCGCAAAGAGGTCTGCCGGCCTTATCCCCAGATCAAGGAGGTACTTTACGAACTGTTTTTTGTTCGGGATAGGAGTATGCGTATGGTCCCACTTGAGGCGGATCACGTTCCTCCGACCTGGGGTGCCATCTTCCAATCCTGTCTCCAGGGGAGCCAACACCCTCCTACCAGGAGCAGCGCTCCTAACCACTCTTGAATAAGACACCGGCCGAGCCGCTGAAATACCCTGGGCCGAGGCTGCCAGAGGAGCAAGCGCCCCAGGATTCTGGGCAGGACCCAACTCAGGGAACCCAACTCTTATCACACTTTCCAACTCTGGCAGCCCCGGTCCAGCCACAACATCCCTCCCAACATCCACCACAACATCATCACCAGTGTCAATACGCACATCCGCATTAACACCTTCCCTGCCAGCATCAACTGTGGCTGTAGGGGTTTCAACACCTGTCTGGCTTAAGCTGGCTGCAGTGGAGACGAGGGGAGGGGGGGACCTATACCTGGGGGCATTCGGCCCGAGCCCGAATATGGCCTCCATCCACTCCATCTCCCCTGAGAAGGAAAATCTCGTAATCGTATCATTACGGACCGTAAATTTCTTTCCATCTGCTCGAAACTCGAGCTGGAGGCCACATTGGGGGTCGCCCGAGCCTACCAGGTGCAGGCCCCCATAGTAGCCCCCCGGCTCCACCGCCATAACAACAGCCTCACCAGAGTGTTCGTTCACGACTATTAATCTGGTTTTCTCTAACCGGTATGTCATGTCAGTGGTTTTAAATTCTGTGACAACATCGCCACTTACAACAGGGGGGGGTTCTGGGTATCTATCTGTCTTTTGCTTCTTTTTCCCTCCTTTTTTACTACTCTCAGATATTAGGTCTGAGAGGAGGTTTCTCTCAAAAAGGGAATCAAGATCCCTATATCCATCACCTCTCTTCCCGGAGACACTTCCCCCTTTTTTCTGCACCATTAGAATCTCCCCACCCTCATTCTCCTGCACAAAGGCGGGGGGACCCTCTTCACCCTGAGCACCTTCTCCACCTTGAGAACCCTGAGAAGATATATCAGTCTCCTCCACCACTGACACTTTCCCACTTTTCCCCCTCCTCCCACCAACATCAATGCGTAATTTCTTAACTTTGCTTACTCTATTTTTCCCTTTTTTCTTAATCTTTTTCTTAGGCAGTTTATCAGGTAAAGAGGATTTCATCTCACCTATCCGGTGCTCAGTGTCCTCGTCCCCACTCTGCGCTTCAGAAAAGCTGGAGTTGCCCTCCTCAGCAGAGGTCTGGAAGAATTCCTGAGCTAGCTGATCAGCGTCGCTCTCAATTATTCCAGCAGGCTCAAGCTGCTCTGATCTGTCATTCTGAAGAACATCCTCGTCCATAAACTCCTCCACGGTCAGGTCCATTTCCAGACTTGGTTGCATGGCCATACACAAGACTTCTCTGCTTTGCTCTTTGCTGAGGGATGAGTTTATCAGACCTAGGAAAGCTGTCCCGCTCTCGTCCAGGTCCTCCCGCAGCATTGTGGTCGTGGTTGCCAGTGCAGCTCCAGGTTGTCCTCTCTGGGCTCTAATACCATCCTCCTCCTCATTTGCATCATCGCCGCCCACAGCAGCCGTCTCAGCTTGCACTTCACCGCTTGGCAATTGACTTCCTGCATCCCCTGCCTCCAACAGTGGTGTAGATGCATCCCCTGCATCCCTTTGCTGCATTCCGCCTTCTTCCTCATTCATCCCTATGGAGATTCCGTCATCACGGCAGTTTCCGCATCCATCTCCATCCACAGTGCTGGTGATTCCGTTTCTATGCGGACTCTCGGCTGCGTCAACCGCATTGGCCTTACTGATGATTCCACCTTCATGCGGCTTCTCGGTCGCGTCAACCGCATTGACATTGCTGACAATTTCGCCTCCATGCGGCTTCTCAGTCGCGTCAACCGCCATACAAACTTCGCCTTGACGCGGAAATACCGCCGCGTCAACGCATACAAACTTTCCGCGTTCCTCTTCATTGCTTTCAATGGTGGTTCCGTATTCAGACAGAACGGCAGCCGCTGACGTCACATCCGCCCCGCCGACCGGAAGCTGGCTCGGCGTGGACGGGGCACCTCGCGGCGAGCCGGCGCCATCTTGCTTGAATGTAATGCCAGGTGGGGAGCTTTCCCACTGACCCTGGGCGCACAGCCCCGCTCCCAGCTTTACCCCAGACCCTACACCGGCCACCATAGGTGACCCTGATGCAAGGACCAGGGGTCCACCAGGAGCAGAGACCATGCGAGCACCCAGGGAGGCCCCTGCAGCTGTAGCCACACCACCACCTCCAGGTAAGTTAGAGGGGGGCATGCCAGCCACAGCCACAGCGGGGACAGCACCGGCACCGCCACCCACTACCCCACCGAGGGCCCCAGCAGCACCCATGCTACCAGGACCCCCAGCAGCAGGGGTAGCGGCACCAGCACCATCAGCACTCACCTGGGCACTCGCCACAGAGCCCGGTACCGGCATCCCTTGCACCTCACTCGCACAGCTGCCCTCCATGGGGTCTTCATCACATACCCTCTGCCCGGGTGGGATGGGAGACTGGGACACTTCCTCCTTCACCCAAAGTGGTCTCTCCGGGGGGGTGCATTCCTCCTCTACAATCACGCACTCATCATCCGTGTCGCTGTCATCGACATACTGCTCAGGTAACAACATTTTTTTAAATCGCTTCCTGTATCCCAATTGCTCGGCAAAGGGACCGCCAACTTTTTCAAGTTCTACCAACCTTGATTTCTGCTGTTTTATCTGTTTCCTCAGCTCTAACATCTCTTCGTCCTGCCACAGCATTTCAGGTTTCCACTTGATGCCATAACGGAATCTCGCCCTTGCAAAGTTATACCTCAGCTGGCTCAGGGTCTCTTCGCAGGTCTTCGCGGCTTTGACCCAGGCTATAGCGTTGTTGGCGATATCCCCTCCTGAGGAAACCTCATCATCCCCTAGGTAAGTTGATGAAGCCGTAGGGGGGGAATGAGCTGGCCGCTCCATGGCTGGAGCGGCCAGTTAGCTTAGGGTAAGCCCCTGCCCGGCAAGGCCCGGAGCAGGGACTTCAGGTGAAAGCTGTGCCCAGAAAAGATGCTCCAAGGCTGGATCCGGCTCTACAGCCAAAAAGACCTCCCCTGGAAGTCCAGGAGCTCTCTCAACACACGTCCTCCTCCTCCTATGCTAGGATTAGATTGTGAGCCCCTCTGAGAGACTCTTAGTGACATTACTATATATACTCTGTAAAGCACTGCTTTGGCGCTATATAAATACTAAATGATAATAAGCAGAATCCCTCTTGTCCCTCCTATCTTGTCCTGTACTCATAATCTGCTAGCAGACCTTATTGTGGCTTTGTTTAAACAACGTACAGATACTCCTTTAAAGGGAAGGTTCAGGGACTGTTGAAAAAAAATAAAAATCCGGCTTCCTCCAGCCCGTGGCAGGCAGGAGGTGCCCTCGGCGCCGCTCCGCAGGCTCCCGGTGGTCTCCGGTGGCCGACCCGACCTGGCCAGCACGGCGGCCAGGTCGGGCTTCTTCTGCGTTCCAAAATGTGTCACATGACGTCATCGGATGTCCTCTGGGCTTTACTGCGCAGGCTCAGAACTACTGAGCCTGCACAGTACAGCCCGGAGGACGTCCGATGACGTCAGCGCGCCGCCGTGAGGCGCATTTTGGAACGCTGAAGAAGCCCGACCTGGCCGCCGGCCTAGCCAGGTCGGGTCGGCCACTGGAGACCACCGGGAGCCTGCGGAGCGGCGCCGAGGGCACCTCCAGCCTGCCACGGGCTGGAGGAAGCCCCAGGTAAGTGGATGCGGATTTTTATTTTTTTTCAACAGTCCCTGAACCTTCCCTTTAAGCCTCATCTACGCGCGTAGATGAGGCGGCGATCCGGCGGCTCGATTAGCCGCCGGATCGCCTCTTCCGCGTCCCCGCACGTGGCCGCCGTGTCCCCGCTCACCGCGCTTGCGCCGGATTCTATTCCCCGCTCATCCCCGCCGGCGCCACTTATCTTCCGCTCGATTCCCTGCCATTGTCCCCTCGCGGGGAGCGAGCAGGGAATCGGCGGAAGCAAGATCCGTCCCGTCGGATCTTATCAATCGAGCCGCATCAGCGGCTCGATTGATAAGGAACATCGCGGCCGCATCTACGCGTGTAGATGCGGCTTTAGAGTTGATTGTTCATGATTCATGGCAAATCTACTGTCTGTATGTACAGCTCTACCACATCTTCCTTTAACAAACCTTCATGATTGATAGCTAAACAACAAAAGAACATATTGCTCTACCACGGGTGGCACCATTTGTTCATTTCCCCCCTCCTCTTTCAAGGGATGGAACAGGCTGCTTGGCTTGAAAACTATGGTTCAGAATAATCAACAATAAATCTTCAGAATGACAAGTATTGCCTGCCTGTGCCTAGCTTTACTTTAAATATTTGTATCATTGGATACTGATGCACATGTAAAGCTGTAAAGTGATAATTAGTAGAGTCTTAGGTAATAAACAGTATGCTAACCTTAGTGTACTTTACACTTATATACTGTATGCTATTCTGCCTTTATCTTCTGTTAATAACACTTGGATACAAAACAGCAATTTAGTTGGATATTTATATAATCATTTTGTAGAAAATCAAACTGTTCCAAAAATCCAGCATAACAAGTTTGCCCTTTACCTCGTCCTCACGGTATGTAAGGGCACAGATGCACATGGGAAAATTAATTGCTAACCATTTATTCACAACTACCATTGAATGAAGGCGTTAGTTGGATGTTGTAATGTATTACACCGACCATGCATGTAGAGGATCATATGCACGGACTGGAAATTGAAGTTTGAAAATTGAATCTATTGGGTATTCTTTAAAGGATTAAAGTAGATTTCTTCTTTTTCTTCTTCTAGGACTACAGCCCTGGGTGAGGTTTGGCCTCTTCGACAATTTACCTCCATCCATTTCTATCACTCTTTTTCACCATTCTCTTATCCCCATTTTGGCTCAGTCTGCTGCTATATCATCTCTTTTCTCTTTTTCTTCTTGTTTTACATTGTTTTGATCATTTTGCTTAGGCCTATTTGCTTCTTTCGTTCTCTCCACATGTCCCAGCCACCTGATCTGTGTATTTACATGCCTAATAATATTTTTTTTCTCTATTAATTCTTCTAGTTTATAGTTATAGTGTATTCTCCTGATACCCCCTCCTTTTACTGGTCCAGCAATTCTTCATGATACTTTTCTTTCAACTATTCTTTGAGTTTGCCTGTCACCTTTCCTTATCTCTGCTTTGTGAGATGCCACTGGTCTTATCAGTGTCTTGTAGATGGCCATATTTCTAGTTAGCAGCTTGTTTTTGAATAGCTTTATGTTGGCATAGTAAGCTTGATTGCCTGCATATATTCTCTCTCAAATCGTCTTATTCGTTTTATTTTCTATGTCTATTAGTGTTTCTAAGTATGTAAATTTGTAGAATCTTTCAAGTATTCTTTCACCTACTTTCAGACTCTCTAGATGTACTAGAGTTCAGCATTCCCATATATATTAAGTGCTGGGAGAGATGTGGATGATCGAGAAAATGGATTGGAATAGGTAAAGTGGACCCAAAGTCTTTCACAGCACTCAATGAAAAGTCTTTATTCCACATATAGTTGCTGAAGACATCCACTGCTCTGTGCTCCATGTTTGTTTAGCCAGATCGAAGTCTGTAATTTGTTCTTATAAGCAGCTGTGAATGGACTGCAGGAGCTGTGCCACAGTGGTTTTCCCTATACAGTAAACACTGAGGCTTAAAGAGACATGGAAGCGAAAAAAAAAGTATGATATAATGATTTGTATGTGTAGTACAGCTAAGAAATAAAACAGGAGCAGACATAAGTCTAATATTGTTTCCAGTACAGGAAGAGTTAAGAGACTCCAGTTGTTATCTATGCAATTGAGCTCCACGACTTTCAAAGTCACAAAGAGCTCTGTCTTCTGAAGCTTAGTATCTCAAGTGTCTGGCACTGTATTGTTGTTGTTTTTCTGCAGAGAACAGTTCAAAAGTTCACTAGCCTGCTCTGTAAAATCATTTAGGATGCTGTTGTGTGTAAACTGAAAATATTAGAGAATGATGCAATGTTATAAAAAAAACTATATAACTGAAAATAAAAATATGAGAATATTTTCTTTGCTACTAATGTTCTAGTAATTATCTGTACTACACAACTAATTCATTATATCATATTTTTCCCCCGCTTCAGTGTCTTTAACCCTTTCTGTGCTCCCTGCAAAGTGAAACCAAGTTAGAACTTCAGGGATTTTTTTTTAGGATTACCATAAATTGTAATAAATCCTTTTTTTCTATAAAGGTTATAATACTGTGACTTTAAGAGCAGCGAGGATGTTCCAAGTTTAGGTCCATTTTAAGCCTATGTTTTGTGCTAGTTTTTCCACTGCTATGTATATATTTTTAAGGTTTTTTTTTTTTTTTTAATTTCTTTTCAGGATCACTATGTCATCTGTGTAAGCTCATATGTGAATTGGCCTTACTGAATATTGTTTCTTTCTGTTCAGTTATCTGAATGACATCATGTGGGGTACGATTAAATAACACTGCAGAATGTCCATCTCCCTGCATGACTCTACATTTGAATTTAAACTTTCTTCATTTTTAATTCCCTGTGTTTACTTTCACTTTCAAGCCATTCAAGGTCATAGGAATAAGGTTTACTATGTTTTATAGCATTTCAAATCTTTCAAGTACATATTATTATTATTAGTAGTAGTAGTGTGCTCAGATTATGCAGCAGCTGTTATTTTAACACATCCAGCCTTAGAAGCTTCATCCCTTCAATGTATAGAGAAGATGCAGCCAAGACAATGAGATAAAGGCCTGAAGTGGCTGGATCAACTATTAAACATGCACCTTAATTTTACCATATTGGGACACAACAAAGTCATATTTGAAAAGTGCACATGTAAAAGTATGGACTGCAGATGCATCCGTGGCAGTGAGCACAACATAATTAGACACTGGTTTAATTGGCGTCACACTGGCAATCACTATTGCAAAGCAATGCTTGTGAATGCACTTTTGAAATGGGACTGGATCAGGAAAGATGTGGTTCATCAAGTAGAACACATTCTCCATTTCTCTGTCCATCCTAACCACTGGCATGGATATGGCCCGTGATGCCTGGAGTCTGACACCCCGCTGCAGGGGATTTCATGGTACATATGCCACTGCATACATGTAAAAAAGGCGCCTGAAAAAAAAAAGGACGTAGGGGATTGTCACTAATAGAATATCAGTACAATTGCATACATTATACTACTTAATTCAAAACGTAAATTATTGGTATTCTTCACCAATATTTTACTATATTTTAACCTAACCCTACTCTCACACTGAACACTCCCTCTACCGATGCCTAACCCTAAGACCTTCCTCTAATGCTTAATGTTAATACCTTGGCACCTGCGATTCTATCAGGCACCTTCGGGCGCCGAAACGTACCCTTTTTGCCCCAGAGTGGGTCCATTATAAAAGCCGCTATTTGCAGCAAAGAAAGTATATTCTGACGCCCAGAGTCACCCAATAGCCTTTACGGTGTTGCACAAAACTGTGTCATTACGGTATGTACAGAATCATTTAATGTATTTGTCACAGTCGTCATTTGTCTATAAGCAACGTCTTATAATTCATGTACATACCTATTTTAAATGTATGACTATTTAGGTGTCATGGGGCTGGTAACAGAATGGTGATGATGTTCTATCAGCTAGAGTTGTATAAGATAAACATGGGAAAACCCACCTCTTGCAAAGCAAGAGACACATCACCACAGACTACTGCACAGGTCAAATAGTGCAATAACAGACTACTTCCTAGTGGATGAATCAGACACTGAGCTGTGGATGAAAAGCAGAGCTAATAACCTTGCCAAGAGGGTCCCTTGCCTCATGTTCCTTTATTCTGCTCTGCTGTGCTTCCGTATGTACAGAACACTCAGCCTGCCAAACTCCCTGAACTGCAGGTGGCTTTGACTTAATTCACTTTGGAAAAAAAATGTACAAAGACATAAGAGACTGTCAAAAAGTTTTAAGTCTACATTGCCTTTTTGTTTTATTATGTTAGAATGTTTAACCTGCTCGTGTCGCTCACTGCAAATGTAAAAATAAAGATCATTTTAAAGCCCAAGTTCAGGCACAGCTATCTACATGTAAAGTGGAATTATGCTGTGAAAACTAAAATTTCAGTAACTACTCTTATTTACATAAAAGAACATTTGAAAGCATTCTCAAGTGTTCCTTGTGAGTAAAATAATATCTCCCGACATTTGGAGCCAGGAAAAAGGGAAGCTAAAACCCATCCCTGCCACGCCTTTAGCTACACCCCAATTTTACAAGCGGCACACCTCCATCTCCCTCCCCTTTACAGTTCTCTGGTGTCTAGTAGCCCACCTCTGTGTATGAACAGAGGTAGGTTTAGAGGTTTACATAAAAAGTATTTTAAAACTTTGCGGAGGTCTGTCTGTTTATCACACGAATGGTTAAAAAAAAGGTGCCAAAATTCCCTGCTCTGCTCACAAACAGCTGCATTTATAGCCTGGGGCCCCAGGTAAATTAAACTTTTTTTTTTTACAACAGTTTAGGTTCATTCATTATGCAATATCCCCCAGCAGATTACATCACTATATGGTTACCTGAAAATCTGCATCCCTCAGCAACAGTCAAACACCTGCAAATCTCAAAGTGTTGACACCTGCCTGAGTGTAAATAGATCAGATGTAAGATTAGATAGGCAGGTGCACTGAACTCCAGAAATCTTTCACAGCTGTGAACGTGCTAGAAGTAAGTGAACTCATTCTTCTCATACTGTACAATTAGGTTCTCATTAGAAGTAGCGGCTGAGAAAGACTTCTGAAGTTATTGTTCTGGTGTTCCAGAGATAATCTTATTGCTATACTTAGACATCACATCTTGCAGCTTTTTACAATTTACAGGTATGACAGAATGTGCTCAGAAGCATGCACAGTGCTAAGGGATTCAGGGAATTCAGACTGAACCATCAGTTTACTCCACCACCACCCATGTGGGGGTGGAGGAGTAAAGTGTCTTGGTTTATACATAAAGTAGCCATTTCTCTCTTTTTTTCTTAGGTAAAAATATAGGGTTCACTTTATACTTGAAATGGTTTTTAACCCAGTATGTTTGTATGTTTGTATGTTTGACTTACGCTTGACTCTGTTTGGAGAATTTGCAAAGCCTACATTTCACACTATTAGTTATTATATAAATTTTACAATTTTACAGTTGCATGTGGACACTTCAAAGTCCTTAACCATATTCTGTTATGTCACTTTAGAATATTTCAGTGTTCAACAAACCAAATTTAATCTTTTAGATACTGTATGTATCAGGAAAGAGTGTCTTTAACACTGGTCATGCCAAGGAAAATTGGTTGATTATTGTTATCCTTGAAGGTTTTTTATTTAATCCTTTTTAATGCACTTATAATTTGGGGTCAATTCTTAAAAGGCTGTGCAGTAAAAAAATCTGGCCGGGAAAATATCGCATTCGGTATTTTAGACGTTTGTGTGCTAATTCATAACCATTTCACAGCTGCGATAGAAATGCGGGTATTTACCGAACTAAACTGTCGGTAACATGAGAAGAGTAGTTGGCTAAGTTGTTACATTTGCTGTTCCGTGCAGAGACAGCATTACAATAAAAGAGGCATCCCAACTTCAATTTAGATGTGCATGTTTTGTTATACTGCCTCTGCTTGCCCTGAATTTCCTCTGAATCTGTCTATTAGTCTTTCTAAACAATCTATTTAAGTGCCTCAGCTTAGAAGAACTTCAAGAAACTTTGCACATGACAGGCTTTCTGATGTGAAATACACATCTTAAAAGCAGGAACCCAAGAGGTTAAACACACAAAGTTATTTAGGGTAAGCCTTGTTTGTTCCGCTCTCGCTGCTGCTGCCTGGGGGAGATCTCACTTCTTCTGCTTGTGAGTCTCCATTAACTTACTCTTATCGCTCTCTTATCACCTCTTCAAAGCAGGCGGTATTCTTCGTGCCATTATCGCCTGCTCTAATCTTTATGAATTGACATTTACTGACATGTGTTGAGGTAATTACCGCACAAGTCGGTAATTTACCTCACTGCTTGGGAATTTCAGCTTTTCATGCCGTAACTGCTTTTATGAATTGACATTTTGCTAAGTACTTGGTAAAGTCAGCTGTTTTCTGCATTACTGAATGTGGTAATGCTTTATGAATTAACCCCTTTGTGTGCTTATTTTTGTTTTCATTAAAATGAGACTCTGACCATTAATGCAAAATATTATTATTACATGCTTACCTCTGTTTAAAATACTGCCAAAAAAACTAGCATATAATTTACACTGTTTACACACAGACATTATATACAGGTGAAACGTGAAAATGTACAATATCGTTATTACAGTGGAATGCGAAAGTTTGGGCAACCTTGTTAATCATCTTGATTTTCCTGTATAAATCGTTGGTTGTCACGATAAAACATGTCAGTTAAATATATCATATAAGAGACACACACAGTGATATTTGAGAAGTGAAATTGAGTTTATTGGATTTACAGAAAATGTGCAATAATTGTTTAAATAAAATTAGGCAGGTGCATAAATTTGAGCACCACTGTAACGATCGGTGTAACACAGAGAGGATCTGATTACCGGTGAACTGCAGTCTCACCAGGAATACAGAATATACCCGATTATTGGTGATCTGCAGTATCACCGATAATCATATATATCTACTAACCTCTGGACACCAGGAAGAACAAGTGAGTATATAGATGCAACAGTATACTTTTAGTATATCTCCAGAAGTATGTTCCTTCCTATGGCCTAGACTCTCCAGGAGGGAGGAGCTAGGCTGAAGGTAGGAAGGTCAGAGCGTGAGTGACACCCAAGAGGGAGGGTGTCACTAACAGGTCTTGGAACTGCCTCTAACAGTAAGGCCAGTTCTCGAGGTCGGCTAGCCGGGTCGTTAACACACAGACAGATAAGGTACAGAATCAGGATGCAAATACAGAGTCCAGGAACGAGCAGCGTTTGGCAACAGGATATCAGAAATAGCAAGGTACAAGATCAGAGTTCAGAGGAATAGTCAGGCAGGCAGAAAGTCATAACAAATAATACAATGCAATGTTCCTAATGCTAAGGTGTGAACGCCTTGATGTCAACACCTTTAGAAACTATGCTAGAACAAAGATACAGACAAGGTCTGAGTGTTACCACGTAGTGATCGCAACGGCAGACAACCAGAGAATGACCAGCACCTACTATATATAGCAAGGCGTTCTCCAGCGCCTCCCCTAAGTGCTGCACCAATGGGAAGTGGTGGAAATGTCAGCTGACCAGCCCGGTCAGCTGACCCTTTTCTGGCTGTCATATAAGCTCTGCCTCTCAGCGCGCGCGCGCGTCTTTCTGAATCTGTGTGGACTAGCAGTCCCAGCCACACCAGACATGTCTTGCAATGTAACCCCCGATTCAAGCGCGGGGACCGCTGCCCCGCTCTCAAAGTGAGCGGCGGTTTCCCCGCGTCCGGCCGCACTGTCAGCTGCTCTGCCATGCGTGCAATCTGCCGCCTCCAACGCGGACTCCACCGCTCTGTCCATGCGGCATGCATTGTGCCGCCATGTTAGACGCGGAAACAGCCACCTCACTCTGAGCCCTTGTGGCGGCTTTTCCGCATTTCCTCACAACCACAAAAAAGAAATGAAATCAATATTTAGTAGATCTTCCTTTTGCAGAAATTACAGCCTCTAAACACTTCCTGTAGGTTCCAATGAGAGTCTGGATTCTAGTTGAAGGTATTTTAGACCATTTCTCTTTACAAAACACCTCTAGTTTATTCAGGTTTGTTGGCTTCTGAGCATGGTCAGCTCTCTTTAACTTACACCACAGATTTTCAAATATATTCAGGTCTAGGGACTGAGATGGCCATTGCAGAATGTTGTACTTGTTCCTCTGCATGAATGCCTTAGTGAATTTTGAGCAGTGTTTAGGGTAGTTGTCTTGTTGAAAGATCCAGCCCCGGCGCAGTGTCAGCTTTGTCACTGATTCCTGGACATTGGTCTCCAGAATCTGCTAATACTTAGTGGAATCCATGCGTCCCTCAACTTTGACAAGATTCCCAGTCCCTGAACTGGCCACACAGCCTCACAGCATGATGGAACTACCACTATATTTTACTGCACGTAGCAGGTGTTTTTCTTGGAATGTTGTGTTGTTTTTCCTCCATGCATAACGCCCTTTGTTATGCACAAATTACTTAATTTTAGTTTCATCAGTCCACAGCACCTTATTCCAAAATGAAGCTGGCTTGTCCAAATGTGCTTTAGCATACCTCATGCAGCTCTGTTTGTGCTGTGGGCAGAGAAAAGGCTTCCTCTGCAACACTCTCGCGCATACAGCATCTTTTTGTGTAAAGTGCGCCGAATGGTTGGCCGATGCACAGTGACTCCATCTGCAGCAAGATGATGTTATAGGTCTTTGGTGCTGGTCGGTGGGTTGACTCTGACTGTTCTCACGATTCGTCGCTTCTGTTTATCCAAGATCTTTCTTGGTCTGCCACTTCGAGCTGTAACTTGAACTGAGCTAGTGTTGGGCGAACAGTGTTCGCCACTGTTCGGGTTCTGCAGAACATCACCCTGTTCGGGTGATGTTCGAGTTCGGCCGAACACCTGATGGTGTTCGGCCAAACTGTTCGGCCATATGGCCGAACTAAGAGCGCATGGCCGAACGTTCGGCTAGCGCTGTGATTGGCTGAACGGGTCACGTGGTTCGGACCCGAACGCGCTCTGATTGGCCGAACGGGTCACGTGGTTCGGGTAAATAAATACCCGATCCACGTCATTTCTCCGCCATTTGTCTGTGGGTTTAGATTTGGGTAGGCAGGCAGGGTAGTTCTCTCTCCAGCCAGGCTAGCCAGGGTCCCCCTAGTCATTGTGTCGCTGCTGGGAACAGTAGTACACCGCTCACCCACACTATATAGCATTGTGTTTACTGCCACTCTGTGTCTCTGCTGGGAACAGTAGTACATCGCTCACCCTGTATAGCATTGTGCTCTGTGTCGCTGCTGAGAATAGTAGTACACCGCTCACCCACCACTGTATAGCATTGTGTTTACTGCCACTCTGTGTCTCTGCTGGGAACAGTAGTACACCGCTCACCCACCACTGTATAGCATTGTGCTCTGTGTCGCTGCTGGGAACAGTAGTACACCGCTCACCCACCCACCACTGTATAGCATTGTGCTCTGTGTCGCTGCTGAGAATAGTAGTACACCACTCACCCACCACACTTATAGCATTGTGCTCTGTGTCGCTGCTGGGAACAGTAGTACACCGCTCACCCACCACTGTATAGCATTGTGCTCTGTGTCACTGCTGGGAACAGTAGTACACCGCTCACCCACCACTGTATAGCATTGTGCTCTGTGTCGCTGCTGGGAACAGTAGTACACCGCTCACCCACTACTGTATAGCATTGTGCTCTGTGTCGCTGCTGGGAACAGTAGTACACCGCTCCCCCACACTATATAGCATTGTGTTTACTGCCACTCTGTGTCTCTGCTGGGAACAGTAGTACACCGCTCACCCGCCACTGTATAGCATTGTGCTCTGTGTCGCTGCTGGGTATAGTAGTAGAACCTCTCATCTGTATTACATTTATGACTGCATGCCGACAAAAAGCAAATTGCTATCCGCACGCTTCTTGTCCGCATGCAAGGCCTGGGTTGTTGTGTCTCAAAGCGTGGCCTTCTCCTCCTGCGCCGCCCTCCTCCTGTTCCATCACGTGTGCTGCTGCTGGGTTAGCGTTACCGGTCCCTTTTCCTGGAACCTGTCATCTGTATTGCATTTATGACTGCATGCCGACAAAAAGCAAATTGCTATCCGCACGCTTCTTGTCCGCATGCAAGGCCTGGGTTGTTGTGTCTCAAAGCGTGGCCTTCTCCTCCTGCGCCGCCCTCCTCCTGTTCCATCACGTGTGCTGCTGCTGGGTTAGCGTTACCGGTCCCTTTTCCTGGAACCTGTCATCTGTATTGCATTTATGACTGCATGCCGACAAAAAGCAAATTGCTATCCGCTTGCTTCTTGTCCGCATGCAAGGCCTGGGTTGTTGTGTCTCAAAGCGTGGCCTTCTCCTCCTGCGCCGCCCTCCTCCTGTTCCATCACATGTGCTGCTGCTGGGTTAGCGTTACCGGTCCCTTTTCCTGGAACCTCTCATCTGTATTACATTTATGACTGCATGCCGACAAAAAGCAAATTGCTATCCGCACGCTTCTTGTCCGCATGCAAGGCCTGGGTTGTTGTGTCTCAAAGCGTGGCCTTCTCCTCCTGCGCCGCCCTCCTCCTGTTCCATCACGTGTGCTGCTGCTGGGTTAGCGTTACCGGTCCCTTTTCCTGGAACCTCTCATCTGTATTACATTTATGACTGCATGCCGACAAAAAGCATGTTACCTGTGCAAAGAAAACAGACATTTCCCGCATTTAAAAGACAGTTTTCCCTTTGAAACTTTAAAATCGATTTTCTCAAAAACTATAAGCTCTTTTTGCTAATTTTTTTTCCTCTTGTACCCACTCCCAAGGTGCACATACCCTGTAAATTTGGGGTATGTAGCATGTAAGGAGGCTTTAAAAAACACGAAAGTTCGGGTCCCCATTGACTTTCATTATGTTCGGAGTTCGGCTCGAACAACCGAACATCGCGGCCATGTTCGGCCTGTTCGGCCCGAACCCGAACATCTAGATGTTCGCCCAACACTAAACTGAGCCTGTGGTCTTCCATTTCCTCAATATGTTCCTAACTGTGGAAACAGACAGCTAAAATCTCTTAGACAGCTTTCTGTATCGTTCCCCTAAACCGTGATGGTGAACAATCTTTGTCTTCAGGTCATTTGAGAGTTGTTTTGAGACCCCAGTGTTGCTACTCTTCAGAGAAAATTAAAAGAGGAGGGAAACTACAAATGACCCTCTTAAAAACTCTTTCTCATAATTGGATTCACCTGTGTATGTAGGTCAGGGTCACTGAGCTTACCAAGCCAATTTGAGTTCCAATAATTAGTTCTAAGGTTGTGGAATCAATAAAATGACACCACTGCACAAATTTATGCACCTGCCTAATTTTATTTAAACAATTATTGTGCACTGTCTGTAAATCCAATAAACTTAATTTCACTTCTCAAATATCACTGCGTGTGTCTCCTATATGATATATTTAACTGACATTTTTTATCATAACAACCAACGATTTATACAGAAAAATCATGACGATTAACAAGGTTGCCCAAACCTTCGCATCCCAATGTACTGTATATACAATTGAAACTGGAAAAATTTGAATATCATGCAAAAGTTAATTTATTTAAAGGGACACTTAAGCCAGAAAAAAATGATTTTTACTCACCCGGGGCTTCTACCAGCCCCTTGCAGCAGTCCTGTGCCCTAGCAGCCACTAACTAATCCTCTGGTCCCTTGTTGCCAGCTAGTTTCGTTTTTGCCGTCAGGCCAGTCAGGATTGGCCACGTGTAGCTTTCTCCGCATTCCCGACTGTAATTAGCGCTATTGCGGGCTGCAACGTGTACAAAAATCTGCGTTGCCGAATATCTACGCGTAGGTAATGTGGCAAAGCTTATTTTTGTGCGCGTTGCGGCCCGCAATAGCGCTAATTACAGTCGGGTATGCGGAGAAAGCTACGCGTGGCCAGTCCTGACGGGGCTGTCGGCAAAAACGAAACTAGCCGGCAGCAGGGGACCAGAGGATTAGTGAGTGGCTGCGAGGGCACAGGACTGCTGCAGGGGGCGGGTAGAAGCCCCAGGTGAGTAAAACTCATTTTTTTCTGGCTTAAGTGTCCCTTTAAGTAATTCACCTTGTATTTGTATTGTATGTCCTTTTCCACATTAGCACTGTACATGCCAAGCCCAATTCTGGCCATGACCCAGTCGTGCTTGGCAAAATAAAAGTTTCTGGTTTCTGAGTTGACGATTCTGATTAAACTCCCTGGCATTCGGTTTCTGCTGGATTTTTGTGCAAAAAAGTGATCCCAATTTTCATAACCTTTTTTCCTGTAACTTACCAAAATGTGTCAAGCAAGGGTCAAGTATGCTTTGTGAGTATAATTAAAACTAAATTTCAAAATTACTCCACAAAATCTCTGATCATTTACATTTCTAAGCTGCAGCTGCTCAACCTGCACTAATACAAATGTAAAGGTAGCCATACATCTAGCGATGATGGGCAGATTTAACCAAGAGACAAATCGAAACTGATTAGAGAGAGATCTGTTGGCTGCCCATACATCACAGGCCGATAGCTGATCGATTTCAGCATGAAATCTCTTGGGAATTGACCAAGTTTCTGCCCCCCTAGAGAATAAATGTACCCCCTGTGTGTTTATTTATACATTACCTGTCCTGTGTCGCCCACCTCATGGTGCCTATCCATCTTCGGTATCCCCGCAAGTTTTTGTATTGAATTCAATACAAAAATAAATAAATAAATAAGAATGGGGGAAGCGGTGGACTTACCTCCATAAAGCAGACACGAAAGACTGTCTGTATAATAGTAATCACATTTATTATATAGTACACCAAAAGTGCAACGCGTTTCGCAGGCCACGCCCGCCCCATCAGGCAATAAACGGGGGACAAACCGAATTTGGGCAGTAGCAGTCACTGAGTCGCTACTCCTGCTGCTGCTGAAATTCTGTTTGGACTGTCTGCAATTCTTAGTCTACACTCCTTATCAGAGGCAGAGCAGATGCAGTCTTTAGAACAACTGTGCAGAGAAATTTTTCTTTTCGCACCCTTAGTTGTCGGTCTATCAGGAAAAAAAACTTTTTTTCTGGACTGCCTGTGGATTGAAATGCTTTTGAAAGAGCCCCATCCTGACCTCGGCCCTGGTACTGACACACAGCACTGGGGATATAACTGCGGGGGGGGGGGGGGGGGAGGGGCACCTATATCTCACTAACCTATACTGGGGCATCTATAACTGTATAACCTATACTGGGGGCACATGCTACATTTAAAAACCTCCTGGGTGGTATGCACGACATTGTGTCGGCATACCGCTTTCAGCTTATTTTTCTTGCCACAGTGTCAGGCATAACGCCCAGGAGGTTAAAAGGTGAAACTAATGTATGAAATAGGAACCCTTCGCAGGTGTTTTGGATTAATTAGCTGATTTGAGTCTGACACTTTGAGCCCATTGAATATTTTCACACTATTTTAATGGTCTGAGAGTTTGATTTTGGGGTTCACATTAGCTGTAAGTCATAATCATCAAAATGAGAACACATGGAGGCTTGAAATATCTTGCTTTGCATGTAATGAGCCTATTTTATGTAATATTTTCTCCTTTTAAGTCAAATTATTGAAATAAATGGAATTTTGCACAATATTATCATTTTTTCGAGTTTCACATGTAATACTTACATACTACATACTTACTATAGAGCAAAAGTTCTTATGTGATCTTCACAGGGATGCTAAGTAATGCAGATACACAATTTACATTAAGTAAAAAAGGAGTGGTCATGTTACAAGCACACACTGCAGCAAGTTTCAGGACAGGCACAGGAAAACATATAAATGGATATTCTAATTAGATTACCATTTTATGTACAGTACATCATAAAGTTGAAATGCTCATTAACCTATTAGTAGCTTCAAACAAAATGTTTCTTTTGAAAGCTGCTGGTGCATTGTGAGCCTCTGTTGGCATATCTCGCTTGGCTGCCTAGTGCCTGTAAGCAGTTATATTTACCTGTTCCGGACAACTCCTTCTCTTCCTCCACCGGCGGCTCTGAACTTCCGTCAGGTCTTCTGGGTCCTGATCACCTCCGATCACATGATATAACATGCAATGGAGATCCAGGAGACCGTGTCAGTGTTACAGTGCCACCTGGTGGTGGAAGAGATGGAAGGGACTCATGTGATCAAGTATACCGAGGGAGTACATTGCCCTTACAGTGGAGGAAGAAGAAGCCAATCCAGCCGTCCAGACAGATTTGTATGAAAGCTCCCAGCCGCCCACACTGCACACCCTGCCAGGCTGGGGAAAGCACACTTCCCCAGTGGCAGGAAAAATTCGGCCCTGCAGCCAAATAAAGTAGCTAAAGGGTTAATGGTACAATTTTTAGTAAATGTTTGTATTTTTGATCAGATCAATGAGATTGTATTGTATGAAAACAAAGAATTTGGTGGACCCAATCGATCCTAAGCAATTGTATTACTAATTGTTTTCTTTAAAAAATTGTGTGGTGGATTTTTCATAGATACGATCACAATTGTTTTCAATATCGAGAACAGTTTGGTTTCTTTAATGATGTGGATCGACCAGGTACAATCTTTTCTTTCGATCTTCATGAAATTATGATCTTTCGCTAAAAATTGCACTGTGAATGGGCATCTTACAATCTTATTAAACAAAATTCCGAGTTGGAAATTTGTCACCCTGACAAGTAGACAACATTGGATCACTGTCCGTAATGAACTAGGAAACCCACTGACTTAATGCAAGCAAATATTTGCTGGTTTCTCAAGGCTGAGGAAAAGGAAGCAGTCGGTGTCGCTTTATCACCCAATCAGATATGCTCATTTTTTAAAGTAAAATGATATGGCAGTTTTCTTGTGAAAAAAACATCTTAATTAGGGAAAAACTTGTCCCTAGCAGGACAGTAGTAGGATTGCCTTAAGAACACAAGGGAAACAAAGTGTTAAAGCCCAGGCCAGAATTTATTCATAATTTAAAATAAGAGATATACTCACAGAATCTCACACCTTGCTATAGGTTTCAGGTGTGAAAAAGGAAACAGTTAAATAAACACTGAAAGGACACTGCACTGTCTTCAAGTAAGTGATGCTTCCCAGTCGTAATGGATTTGCTGTCTTGTGGAGTCAGGTAGAAAACTGTCTGGACTAAATCTTTGACTGATTATGCATTTTCCCCCATCTCTTCACCCCATATAGATTCATCATCCCAATTTGTCAAGCTGGCGAGGTTCCAATTAATTACACAAGCAAACAGCTCAGACTGCGTCAGGTCCTGTCAGCCTGCCCCAGTCCCTCATTTGCTGTCTCCCAAGCCAAAGCGTTAGCCCTCTGCTGATAATTAATTTGATGAATGCTCTTGTAGTGCAATGGGTGGTGGAAAAGAACATCTCTATATGTATCGTTTGTCCTGTTTCTTTTATGCCGGCTCACTTCTGAACTTGTTTCTGAGCCTTTGACTTTGCCTGTTGACCAGAGTCCTCATGTTCTGTATGTTTTGTGTTATTATAACACAATAGGAGAAGTAGGTTAAGCATCATAAATTGAGACATCATCTTAGTCTTCTGGGCAGCATCACACAAGCACTTACAAGCAGTACTTACAGTTTATTGTAAACCATGAAGGGGTGAACCTATTGCTTTTGCAGTGCAAAGGTTGCTCAAAGTCATAAAAGTCTTTTGGAGAACTTCCACTTAGGAAATTGATGGACTGATGTGAGGAAGAGCATAATACTGGGTACCACTCTACCTCTTACTTTTTATTTCCTAAGCCTTTTGCCTTTTGTGACCCTCATCAAGCCTCTTAGGAGCACCTGGAGGAAACCCATGCAAGGATGCTGAGAACATGCAAACCCCATGTAGATGTGTCCAACGTTACAAGGCAAGGGCCCTAATTATGTAGCCACTAGCCACTAACAGAATGAGAACTGCACTTATTCTGTAAAAGAGAACCTGTTGTCTGAAATTGCATCAGATGTCTGAAATTGTTTTTTTTTGCTCCTTGCAGTTGCAGAGCTCAGTTACGCCACTTTACCGAATGAAGCTGAAAAAGTATTTACTTTCTTAGTGGTCCATTTTGTTGAATGCAATATGCATTCCGAATTCTAGGGAAATAAATTCTGGCAAAAAATCCCAGAGAGCACCTAATTGCGTGTTACTGTTTTTGCAGCGCGCATAAAGTGTGGTTTAGCTTTCTCATTTTAACTTCCAGAAAGCTGCTAATCAGGTCAGGCAATAACAGGGACTAAAATGCTCATTTGGGCAAAATTATTTAAAAGGAAAACATAAAAAAATCAATTCTGCACAGCTTGAGAGTCTCTTGGGAAGCCAGTTAGAAATAATAGGTGTGTTTTTACAAGTGCTTCTGCATGAGAAAGGGGCTCTGTTGCTTTTACCATTTAATTTTGCCCTTTGGAGACCAGACCACTTGTGACCTTTTCTCTTTCTCTCTACTTAATTATAATCTTCATGGCTTACAGTATTACTTTACTATCCTTTACGAGTTTTGCCTATAGGTAATATGTCACTGTTTGTGTGAGAATTTTGTCTAACTTTGGGTCGTATTCACTAACCAACAGTCAGATTGCCATGCACAGGTAGCGCGCAGCAATTTTACTGCTGAAGAAAAGTCCCTGTTATCTGGAACTCAGGCAACCGGAAGTCTCAACTAACCGGCATGCCAGAGGGGATAACGGGGACTTTGTTTCGGGAGTGTTTGCAGGCATTTACATACTCACCGAACCTCTAGCGACATCTTGTTGCCTTCCTGTAGCTCCTAGCAGCTTATTTCATCTGTGCACGGCTCCCGGCATGTCATATGACCTGGTGCGGGTCAGGTGACCTGTTGGCTTCTGTGCACCAAGGATGCTGGAAAGCCTCTAGAAGCAACAGAAAGGCTACAAGACATCGCTGGTGGTGTGTGTGTGTGTGTGTGTGTGTGTGTGTGTTGCGCTTTTTCGGCCGGTTGCTCAAGCAACGCCCGCTGGTTCCGGATACTAGGGACTTTCCTGTACTTACATTAATGACATGGTGCGCAATTACCGCAAACTGCATTACCTAGGTAACAGCTGCATTGCTAATGTAATGCGCATTACGCTATTTTCGTAGTGTGTGTTACTCTACTAATGCGGCTATTACCTCGGTAATGCAGGCTATGTTTTTTTTTTCTTTTTAAAGCTGTTAGTTACATGGTAGTCACATGTACTCTATGGCTTTACAGCTTGTGATGCATCTACCAGGACGAAGCTTACAGCTAGTAAAGGTAGATGCACATCAGGACCAGAGCGATTGACATACTAAAAGCAACTTAGATTGGCCAAAACGATCTTTGAAAATCAACTTGGACGTTTTTTTCAGTGATTGGGCAAGCTGGAAAACCATGCCCGATTATTTCATTTTTACCACCACAGTTACTACCAGCTTCCTCCTGCTCATCCCTCTCCCTCACCTGTCCATAGAGCAGAATTGTATTGGCAGAGAGGCAAATAGCATGTTCACACAGGAAAAGCTGTATGAAGTAGTTGTTCTAGATCATTGCAGATGGTATTTCCCCATAGAAACACACTTTACCATTATTGCAGGTGTGTAGGGCCCCTAGCTGTAAAGCCATGAGATCAGCATAACAGAGCTGTTAAAGTTGTTAAAGAAAAATTCTCTGCTGAGTAGACGAGGAGAAACTCCAATCCTTACTCTTCAAAACTGCCATTCAACCACCCTTCAATGATCCTGGACATACATGCATACATTGATACATGCTGATATGTAATGTACTTTATAAAAAAGCTACATTATAACCATTTTAGCCCTGTGTTTCCCGGTATGAAAGGATATGATGCATCAGATTTATTGCTAGCCAGGGCTGGGCTCTGCTTCAGCTAGGCAATTCTATTTTAAAACCTGACTCTAACCGATGCCCCTAAACAAGGCCTAACCCTAACATCTCTATCCCAACCAATAAATCTAGCAAGATGTACCCTACCTCCTAACCCTCCTGGCACCTAACCATAAGTTCAGGTGCATGTACACGCACAATTTGTGAGTCCTGCAGGGACCAGGACTTGATCCCTCAGGCACCAGTTCTGGGTCAAGTTTTGCACAGGCGTGACACTAGCCTACAGGCTAGTGACATGTTCTGTCGCTAGGGAGGGAGGGGGGGGGGAAGGGATAACAGTGCAGTGCATGATGGAGCAGCAAGGAGCGGGCAAAGTGAGAAGCAGAACAAAATTGTTATCCTGTGCTGGTACAAGATGATCTGGAAGGCCGGATCTCTTGCTGACGCATCAGGGCTTGTGTGCACACACTATATTCTAAGCAGAGGTAAACCAATCAGAGCAGGATCGTCCACAAGGCAACCTAGGCAGGTGCCTTGGACCTAGTGGGTGTCAAAGGGCCAGCTCTGCCACCTTCTTTGACTCCACCCATACCTTAATTTACCAGAAATGATATCATGGGGGATAAAGATACTACATTGCCCCATTTACCGTATATACTCGCATATAAGCCTCAGAAACCAGGAAAAAGTGATTGACTTATATATAAGCCCCCTCCTCAACATAGCCCCCCACAGTAGCCAGATGTTCCCCCAGTACAAGTTACCCCCCCTCCCCAGAGCCAGATGTGCCCCAGGATCAAACAGCTGTGTCTCAAGAAGCCATTAGATGGCGTCATACATATGAGACAGTGTTGACCACACAGGAAGAATCCCCGATCACTGCACCGCTGACATGTTGCTTGGGCTCTCCGCACCACAAGCCACGCAGTGCACTCACTCTGCACACCATGTTGCAAGGGATGGGGGCACGGACACAGCAGAGCGCAAACTGGTAAGAGTAGGATCACTAGAGCATGATCCTTATGCTCCTCTGCCAGTAACAAAACCTGCTCCACCATTTGCTTTGCTCCACTGAATCGCATATAAGCCAAGGGGGTAATTTTTCAGCACATTTTTTATGCTGAAAAATTTGGCTTATACGCGTTTCATTTTTTTCAGTAAACTATGGCAGAGAGGGGATCACATTCAGGTTTGCTTCAAGTTATTGCCCTGCTCAGTCTGCTATAGACATTAGAGAAGATCGGATGTACAAGAGTCCTTTCTTGGAGCATTTGGGTAGAACACTGACCCATTAACATTAATGCTCAGCCCAAGGGGGCGCATGTAGGTTGGGCAGGAGATGCTTAGGAGAGGGCTGGGGGAATAACAATACCCACAGATTTTCAAACCTACCTTATTGGTAGGTTTGAAAATCTGGTTCACAGGCAGCCATAAACATTGCATCTGTACATGGCCATCTTGGCCATCTGTTATCTCATGACTGCGGTAATTATAATGTCTTTATTTCCCTAAGAAATACTGCTACTTATATTTAAAGTTTCTTTCATCCCCCTTGTTACAGATAATACATTGTGGCTTCCTTTACTAATGAAGATGGTAATGAGAGCTATTTTTTCACACAATGGGCAAATTGAACTGTGCAAGAGAATGATCATGCTCGCTCGGAATTTAAAAGAAATATATTAGTGTACATATTTTTAGCACCTCTAACCATACTAATGAATAAATTAATAACTAATAGTGCTTCCTTCCACCCCCCTTTACTAATAGTCATCAAACCTTTTACAGCTCTTCTGCATAACACCTCATTAGAAGGTTTGCTTAAGAATCAATGCATATCGAAATTATTTGTGTCAAAACTCATTTATTTCCACAATAACACGGACTGTCAAACCTTGACACTCTGTTAATAACTTACAGCTCATTTGCATATTATTCAAATCTTTCCTTTTATGAACTGGCGATATGCGCTCGCAGCGTTTCCCATCCAGTATTTGTGCATTAACTCAGTTCATGCAGTCAGAGAGGGGTTACCTGTGGCAACTAATTATGCAGATCCCTATGCATATTAAAGAGGTTTGTGAGGGCCATTTCACAGTGCTCTAGCGAAGGGGGAAATGATGGCATATTAAACTCATAGCACTTGCACAAGGTATGTTTTGTCAGATGTTCTTTTATTTATGCTCTGGCCTATTAAAGGAGATTTCCAGGTTACATGGAATTCCCACATCTTTTAGGGATTGTTAAGAGGTCCCCACCTTTATCAGTTTATTGGGGCCTTCGTCCTGTTTGCCGTGTTCATTTGAATTTTTATGGTGTTACAAAAGATCATTTTATCTGCGGGGCTGCAGTTCTCTGATAGAGAGACACCAGGACCACCAATTAACTGGTGCTTCACAGAACATTTGGCTGCTGCCCATGCCATGTTATCAGTGGCATAGCGACAGGGGATGCAGAGGTTGCAACAGCACTGTGGCCGCTAGACCAGATGAGTCCATTAGGAGCTGTCCTGCAACCACTGTATATTTGCTCACCATTGGTGCTATGCCGGTAATGACAGGTCCATGATGCCAAGTGAGGCAACTTCCTGAGGCAGCAGAAGTCTGGGGACAGCACCAGGCAGAAACAGGAAGTGAAGAGAGTACCTGACCACCAACCTATACTGGGGGCAACTGTACCTCGCTAACCTATACTGGGGCAACTGTACCTAGCTACCAATACTGGGGGCACCTATACCTGGCTATACCTGGCTACCTACCCGTACTGAGGGTGTTTATGGGGCTCACCACAGCTATAGCGTGCGGTGCAAATTGTCGGATGCTGTGCGATCATTCCAGCTCGGGAGGGGAGGAGGGCGCATCCTCACAAGTTTGCCTCATGCAGCAAAAAGTCTAGAACCAGCCCTGGTTAACGATCACCACTATATACTGTATGCTTTGAATAGCAGTAATCCTTAACAAACTGCTCCCCTCCCCCTGCTTACACCTTTTTGACACTGTGGCTATTCTTGGCAGAAAATTAAATTGAACTGGAGCAGTTGCTGGGAGCAACCAGTCACAATCTCTGTTTTCATTTAACAACTGAAGCCTGCTAAGTTGCTGTGAACAAGTGCATTACTATTACAGTAAATGATTATTTAGCTGCATGCATCCATTTAAAGTTTCACCTTGTAATTGTAGCTCTGAGAACTTGGCATGCTGTACTTACAACTCAAACTGTCCGTGTGTTTTCTTACATATTTTGCAGCATGATAACTGGTCTAGATATTTATCCAGGCTAGCATATCCCCCATCTATCCACCACCCTCAGTGTAAAATTCTGTTTCCCACCCAAAATCTACCATACCTAAACCATGCTAAACACTGTTCCCCTAAAACCTAGCAAAATCCCACCTAGTACTAGATAGAATTTGCCCTCCTAAACCTAGCATAACCCCCATGGTGCCTAGCCTTACTCCCCACTCAGGCCTGGATTTACATCACAGGAGCCTATAGGTACAGATGACCTTGCACCTTAGACTTCACCCTCCATTTACCTACAAACCCCTGACAAACTGCACCACAGGTGTGAAGACTGGCCCAGCTGTCACTTCTCCCTTTTTCCCTTGCCCATCACAGGTAGCTACAGGTGTCCCCTGGCATTAGATAGCCAGAGGTACCCTCAGTATTAAGAAACTAGTGGTGCCCCTGACTGAAGGGACATCTCGTCAGTGGAATGCCAAGAACTGGGAGAGTAATCTCTGAGTTAGGCACTGCTCTGGACTCTGCATAGGGAAGGAGAGAGGGAAGTACTCGGGGCGGGGAGTGAGACGCCTTTCCACCATCAGACGCCTGTAGGCACATGCCTACAGTGCCTTATGGTAAATGCGTCCTTGACCCCACCCTAGGATATCTAAAAGAACCCACTGGCAGTAAGCCCACCTGGAAATACCTCTGATGGTAAGGGGTGGTCAATGAGTTCATAAAGATTCTGTGCTGATTTCTAAGCAAATGTATGCCACTTGAAAATGAACCAATCAAATCTCACAGGGGCTTCATTGCATTGATATATTTTCAAGCTGCATAAATTTGGCGCCGCCACAGGAGTTGGGCACCGGGTGGTGTAGCCGATTGGCTACTATCCACATTGGACCCCCAACTCAAGGCTCGGGTGCTCAATTACACAGGCCTTTATTAGGTGCCTTCCGATCGCTGTGCCCAAATTACCTGATCCGGCATAAATTTGCATTAAATTAGCACAAAAATTTGCATCAACTCAGAATTGGTTGCATCACATTGACAAGCGCTACTGATGATCATGAAGAAGAAGAGCTGCAAGCAGAGAAGATCAAGCCAAAAGTTACACAGCCGAGTGTGGAATTTTGGAGCAGACCACTGCACATGTGGTCCTGCTCTGATCTTCTTGTTATGTATGTGAGTGTCTTTTCAGCGTGGTGCTGGGAGCATCATCCATTCGAATATAGTGCTTTCACCACTAGAAAGCCCAAAGGATAGGAAGAATGGAAGAATAGCATCCTCCCTTAAATAGTCTACCAGACTGAACGCATGTACAGTAATTATGCTATGGTGAATGGGTAACTTAAAGCAAACCTGAACTGAAAATTCAAAGTCAAAATAAACATACATGTCATTCTTACCTTACCGTGTAGTCTACTCCTCAATCTCTTTCTCCTCTCTTGTGTCCTGTTTGTCCACTGTGATCAATGGAATTCTCCGTCCTCCATTTTGAAAATGGCCATTACCCTATAACAATTTCCTGGTCAGCACACTGTTAAACTGTTATATTAAGCCATAGGGAAACATGG
This sequence comes from Hyperolius riggenbachi, assembly GCF_040937935.1. NCBI lineage: Eukaryota > Metazoa > Chordata > Amphibia > Anura > Hyperoliidae > Hyperolius > Hyperolius riggenbachi. The sequence goes on from NC_090648.1 coordinate 150,752,857, forward strand.
ACATTACCTTCCTCATCGGTTGTCCTTTGAGTTATAACTGACAGCAACTGATATATAACTGACAGCAATTGACATATTTCAGTTCTGACAAAATCTTGTTAGAAATGGAAGGGATTGTTGTAAGAAGAAAATTGTGAACTTCTGAGAGGAACTGACAGCAAGGTAAGAATGTAATAGTAATTTGCATGTACATCATGTGTTTATTTTAAATCGTTTTACTTGGTTCAGGTTCACTTTAAGAAAGCCACTGCTTGAACATCCAGGCGAACTGTTTAGAAGAACAGTTTGTACAACTTCCAATAATATTTATGCTTGAATTGCATTTTCTGTAGTCCACGGGGTGGAGTCTTGCCAATTACTAGCCCTGTCTATTTCAAATGTCTGCTTAAATTAGACAGATAAGCAGTAAAATGACTTCCCGATACAAATAGTCAAGTGGTTTTTGCGGCCCTGGTGCTCCCATTGCACTCATAAAAAGTTGTAATCTGTTTGCAGAAGCCGGGGCTCGGAGATGTGCTCAGCCGGCAGGCGCTGAGGCCAGAGCAAACCGTTAATAAATTGTAGGTCAAAGAGCAATCTTGTTGAATGTAATGTATGCTAATGAGGTGACCTTCCTAATGGAACGCTTTTCCATATTCTGTCACTGTACGCATCAATTATGCATCTGCAATTATCCTCCTGTTTTACACGGGAAACGGAAAAATAAGAGTCTTAATAGAAATATCAAATGAAGAGAGACCATAATAAGACATTTTACTTACTCCATAACATTTCTATTAGGTGCTGTCACAGCATTCTGTGGAGTTATTAACCCATTGCATGCTTCAAAAGCCCATCTGTTCAAGTAAAAATGCTCATAGACTGGAAATGAAAGATAGGCCACTGGAGAACATGCAGGAACTCTGAAATACGTGTAAAAAAAAAAAAAAATAAGCAAAGTGTACAGTACACATGCTAGATTTTCCTCATGCAAAACTATTCTTAGTAAAAGCTTCCAGCACGAGGCCAGGTGCCCCTCAATGGCATTGACCTCAGTGATCTGCTGTTCAGTGAACGTGAACTGCTATTGAGGTTCTTGCAGCAAGGGTCTCCTGCTCATCATCCCTGCCTCCTCAGACAGGATGCTGACATTTATCTAATCCATACCTTCCAACCTTCTGAGATAAGAAAGAGGGACACCTTAAAGGATACCCGAGGTGACATGTGACATGATAAGATAGACATGGGTACGTACAGTGCCTAGCACACAAATAACTATGCTGTGTTCCTTTTTTTCTTTTTCTGCCGGAACAAAGTTAAATATCAGGTATGTAAGTGGCTGACTCTGTCCTGACTCAGACAGGATGTGACTGCAGTGTGACCCTCACTGATAATAAATTCCAACCATAAAGTTACCATACATACACTGGTCGATTTGCCATCAGATTCGACCAACAGATAGATCCCTCTCTGATCGAATCTGATCAGAGAGGGATCGTATGGCTACCTTTACTGCAAACAGATAGTGAACCGATTTCAGCCTGAAACCGTTCACAATCTGTTGTGGTGGTGGTGCTACCGCCGCTCCCCCCGCCCGCATGCCCGCATACACGCATACATTACCTGCTCCACCGGCGCGACTCCAGTCCCCAGGTCTCCGCTGTCTTCTTCACTCTGGTCTCCAGGTCCGGCATGCTTCAGTTCCTCCTGCCCGGCAGGAAGTTTAAACAGTAGAGCGCCCTCTACTGTTTAAACTTCCTGCCGGGCAGGAGGAACTGAAGCATGCCGGAGACCAGAGCGGAGAAGAAGCAGCGGTGACAGCGGGGTCAGTCGCGCCGGCGGAGCAGGTAATGTATTGCCTCTCTATTGCGTCGGTCGTCGGGCACTCAAACGCCGCTAGCGACGCGCTCCCTACCCGCGGGTGATCGACGGTAATTTTCTGCACGGAGCGATCGATGGGATCGGACGAAATGGATCGAAATTCGGCATGTAGCGCGAACGATTGGCAGCACATTCGATCCCAGTGATCGAATCTGCTGTCGAAACGGCGGCAAATCGGGCCAGTGTATGGCCAGCTTAAAACACTTTCCTAGCAGGAAAGAGATAAAAAGGGTCAATAGTTCATAGATTTTAGCTCTGGCATACTTCAATAAATGTGTCATTGAGCAAAAACAATAAAACAGTAAAAACGTAAAAAGTAGATTTAGGCTGTATTCACAGTGGGACGTTGTGTTTTAATGCAACGTTAAAGTCGCAAGCAGTGAGTTACCACAACGCAACATTTTTTAACTCGAATTGTCATTTTTTAACGTCACACTGTGAACGGCCCATAGGACTAGCATTGCAGTGCGGTAAGCTGCGTTATAACACTTTATAACGGCAACCATAATGTCCCACTGTGAATGCGACCTTAAACATAAAATATAACTGTGGAATATCTTAAAAAGTCATTTTTAGGAGAAGATAGATACAATTGTTTATTTCATTAGTTTATTTTCGCCTGGGCTGCTTACACACAGGGACATTACAGGCGCACGTTAGTGCAGCCTGTAACGCTCCCCCAACGTACAGCAATGTAACACAAGTGGGCTGTTCACACTGCCCACGTTGCGTTACATGTAACGCTGCACGTTCTTCCGAAAGTGCAGCATGCTACGGCGTTACAGCAGCTTAAGCCGCGTTAGACTGTTTGCACATGCTCAGACATGTTAGGGAGGAGCGGAGAGCGCCAGGCACATGGCTAATTAATATTCACTGCACGTTGTGACGTGCAGTGTTTACTTCCTGGTGCGGCCGCTCTGTGCGGCGATTGGCCGGCGGGACCACGTGATGCCGCATCACGGACGCCAGAGTGAGCTGCACAACGCGGCTCACTCTGACGTCCACATCAAAGAGCACCAGATCTTGCGTTCGGTGCACGTTATGCGACCTTAACGTAGCACCTAACGCAACGTCTTGGTGTGCAAGTAGCCTAAAGGGAATGTTCAGGCATATAAAAAAATGACATTTACTTACCTGGTGCTTCCACCAGCCCCTTGCAGCCGACATGTCCCTCGCAGCAGCTCCGCTCCGAGCTGCCGGCCCGGGGTCCCCGCCGGTGCAGAGGCCGACCTCGCAAGGTCGTCCTCTACTGCGCCTGCGCCACAGTCCATCACTCGCACGTGGTGTGGAGTGTACTGCGCTGGCGCATCTGCAACGGAGGGGACCCTGGGCCACCGGCTGAATGCGTAGTTGCGGCGAGGGCACATGTCGGCTGCAAGGGGCTGGAGGAAGCCCCAAGTAAGTAAATGTCATTTTTTTTATATGCCTGGATAGTCCCTTTAAGACATGCCCCTGCCACACCCAATAATCACACACACTACAAAGAATCCATACGCAAAAGATGTACTTTTACCATTCAAATCAAACCAGGTTTTTATATTATCATTAGGTTTCCTTAGTATTAACATTTGGAAATAAAAAAAATCAATTATTATTATTATTTTTTTCTTTTTATTTATATAGCACCAACATATTCCGCAGCACAGCGTAATTAAGCATATATTTAAATAGAAAAATACAAATATTCACATACTGTAGATCTTTACATCAATATTGAAAGGGGCAAATGAGGAAGAAAGAGGGACAGAGGGATTTGGTTCCCAAAGAGGGACTGTCCCTCCAAAAGAGGTGCTTTATGCCCATAATTACATAATAGCACCATTTATTTGCAGAAAAAATGGAACTCCAGTGATCGCTTTTAAGTTTGGACCCTCAAAGATCACTTAACTCCTAGGCCAGTGCACACCAAAAACCGCTAGGAAATCCGCAAAACGCAAGAGGTTTTTGAAGCAGATTTTCAGAGTGATTCTAGGCATGTTTAGAGAGGTTTTCTAAACATGCCTAGCGTTTTTTGGAGTGTTTTTGTGTAGCAGATGTCATATTTTGTTACAGTAAAGCTGGTACTGAACAGCTTCTGTAACAAAAATGCATGGAAAACCGCTCTGATCTAGCGTTTTTCAGAGAGTTTTTCCACTTTCCTATTCTTTAACATTGAGGGCCCATTTCCACTATCGTGAACTCGCATGCGTTTTTCGCATGCAAATTCGCATAGCAATACAAGTGAATGGGACTGTTTCCACTTGTCAGGATTCCTTTGCGTTTTTCTGTGCAGAAAAAATTCGCATGGCAGAGCCATCAGAATTCGCATACCGCATACCGCTATGCGAATCGCATACAATGCATTTAATAGGAAATTCGCATGAGCTTTGAGTATGCGAATTTTCATGCAAATTTTCATGCGAAATCGCATAGAAACAATGGAAAAGCACACCAGCACTGCCATGGTTAAATTCGCATGCATCGTCATCCATGCGAATTCGCATGAAAATTTTTACCACGGCGATTCGCACCGCACAAGTGGAAATGCAGCCTGAGGCAGAAACTCCTCAGAAATCCAAAAAATGCTGCAGCCCCCAAGTTTGCGTTTGTAGAAAAAAACGAACCGCTCTGGTGTGCACCATCCCATTGAAATACATTACCCAAGCAGTTTTCAAACAGCTAGCGTTTTTAAAAACGCTCCAGAACCGCTCTGATGTGCACCAGCCCATAGTTGTGGAAATCCATACTTGCGCTCAGAGATGGATTAAGATGTAGTGGGGCCCTAGGCAAGGTAGTAGATTTGGGGCCCCTTGTGGTCCTTTTAATAAGCTGAAGTGATAAAAGGTAAAAGAAGGTGACACATACCAGGCCCCAAGCACCTGCATAGGATGCCTGGTGCATGATTCTTTTTTTTTACATATTCTTGAACATCCCCATTTTCTTCGCAGTGTGCTTGTATATGTTACGGCCGAAACTTGAAATCTGACCACTTCGGGTTCAAAACGCAAAGTGGCCGTGCAGCAAGACACTTACGCGGCCAGGAGTATTTCATTTCTAACACTGGCCGCAAGGGCACGGCCACTTCACGTTTTGATCGGCCAGGACCCGAAGTGGCCAGACTTCAGGTTCTGGCCGTAACATATATACAAAATGTTTTAAAGGACAACTGTAGCAAGAGGGATATGGAGGCTGCCATTTTTATTTATTTTTGAGCAATACCAGTTGCCAGGCAGCCCTGCTGATCTTCTGCCTCTAATGCTTTTAGCAATAGCCCCTGAACAAGCATGCAGCAGATCAGGCGTTTCTGACATTATTAGCAGATCTGACAAGATTAGCTGCATGCTTGTTTCTGGTGTTATTCAGACACTACTGCATCCAAATAGATCAGCAGGGCTGGCAGGCAACTGGTATTGTTTAAAAGGAAATAAATATGGCAGCCTCTCTATTCTTCTCACTACAGTTGTCCATGTTCAGGCGATTTCCCGGCGATCGCGTTTCAGTGCTATAGAAGCAAAAATCACCGGTGTTTTGCACTTTTAAGTGTGAATGGGCCCTTATACTATATGTCCAAATCCAGAGTTGCATCAAAGTAAATAATGTATCCAGGACAGGTTTCTCCATGTTTAACACAGGACTCAACTGACGAACAAATTCAACTTACAAACAATCTCCCGGAAAGGAACCAGTTTGTAAGGGTGCATACACACTTCCAATTTTGCCTGGCCAATTATTAGCCAATTTTGCCACTTTACTGTAGTGTGAGAGCTTACCCACACAATCTGTTTACAGTATTATTGATATGGCCCTTATACTATATGGAAGTGGTCAAATTGGCCATTGATTGGCCAATCAAAATTGGATGTGTGTATGCACCCTAAGGAGGGGATACCCGTACTGTGACTGGCTGGCCATTGTATAGAGCAGGGGTGCACACACTTTTTCGGCTCGCGAGCTACTTTAAAATTTGCCGAGGCCAGGAGATCTACCAACGTCCCAAATGCTAAGCACGCCCCCCCCCCCCCCCCCGCGTAGGTTAGCCAGGTATGTGCCTACAGCATAGGCTATGTGCCCTCAGTATAGGTTAGCCAGGTAAATGGGCCCTCAGTGTAGGTTAGCCAGGTATATGGGCCCTCAGTGTAGGTTAGCCAGGTATATGGGCCCTCAGTGTAGGTTAGCCAGGTATATGGGCCCTCAGTATAGGTTAGCCAGGTATATGGGCCCTCAGTGTAGGTTAGCCAGGTATATGGGCCCTCAGTGTAGGTTAGCCAGGTATATGGGCCCTCAGTGTAGGTTAGCCAGGTATATGGGCCCTCAGTGTAGGTTAGCCAGGTATATGAGCCCTCAGTGTAGGTTAGCCAGGTATATGGGCCCTCAGTGTAGGTTAGCCAGGTATAGGGGCCCTCAGTGTAGGTTAGCCAGGTATATGGGCCCTCAGTGTAGGGTAGCCAGGTATAGGGGCCCTCGGTGTAGGTTAGCCAGGTATATGGGCCCTCGGTGTAGGTTAGCCAGGTATAGGGGCCCTCAGTGTAGGTTAGCTAGGTATAGGGGCCCTCAGTGTAGGTTAGCTAGGTATAGGGGCCCTCAGTGTAGGTTAGCCAGGTATATGGGCCCTCAGTGTAGGTTAGCCAGGTATAGGGGCCCTCAGTGTAGGTTAGACAGGTATAGGGGACCTCAGTGTAGGTTAGCCAGGTATAGGGGACCTCAGTGTAGGTTAGCCAGGTATAGGGGCCCTCAGTGTAGGTTAGCCAGGTGTAGGGGCCCTCAGTGTAGGTTAGCCAGGTATATGTACCGGCAGCGTAGGTTAGCCAGGTATAGGGGCCCTCAGTGTAGGTTAGCCAGGTATAGGGGCCCTCAGTGTAGGTTAGCCAGGTATAGGGGCCCTCAGTGTAGGTTAGCCAGGTATATGTACCTGCAGCGTAGGTTAGCCAGGTCCTCTGGACTCCTGGAACCTCCGACAGGCAGGCCGCTGGCCAATAAGGATGCAGGGTATAAGATGCGGCGAGGAGAGAAGGAGGAGAGCGGCGGCGCGGGAGCTACGTCATGGCTGGGGGCGGCGCCGGGCACGTTACAAGCACGCACGTTGCAGGCTGCCCACCGCCGCCCCCAGCCATGACGTAGCGGCCGCGCCGCCTCTCTCCTCCCTCTCTCCTCGCCGCCTCTCCTCCCCTGCATCCTTATTGGCAGCGGCCGGCAGCTAAACATAATGAGCTGCTGGCCGCAAAATTTAACAAGACGGGGCCAGAGGCCGCGATCTACCGAGAAGGCAGTCGCGATCTACCGGTAGATTGCAATCGACCTATTGGGCAGCCCTGGTATAGAGACAGAATCTCCATGCATCCCCAATCTGTTAGGTTGGGATGATGCAATATGACTGGATTCAGATGTGGGCAGGGAAGGGCAAAGCCTGATGTGCTAACTGCAATAAACAGGCTTTGCCCTTCCCTTCCTGCACCTAAACCCATTCATACTGGATCATTCCATCCTGATGGATGTGAATGGATTCAAAATGAAATGGTGCATTATAAAATACATATTAATTCAAAGCCTTCATGCAGAGAGATAGAATAATACAATCCGTTACAACTCAGAGATGTGAACAGGCCCATAGAATTCCATGGGCAGCTAGTTCACATGCAAAGTTATTCTACAATGCAATAGATGATAGTGTAAATGCACTATATATATGTAATGCTAGGTACACACAATGGTGTTGATTCACAAAAGAGTGCTAACTGACGTTTTAGCACGCAAACGCGAATTTTCATGTGTAAACGATATCGATTTTGCGCGCAAATTTGCGTTTGCGCACGAAACTCCATTGTTCCCTGCGAAAATTAGCGATCATGCGCAACACGAAAATTCACGCAAAAACGGCCATGCTATCAGTTAGCACTCTTTTGTGAATGAAGCCCCATGCATTTTTCAGTTCGATCGATTTGATTCATTTTTCCACTCGATTTCCCACTCGATACTCTATTTTCTTATCAATTTTCATTCACTTCTATGAGAAATCGAGCAGTAAAATGATCAAAAGTAATATCGGACATGATAGAAATTATCTATCGAACGCATCTATCAAACGCAAAAACGTATTGTGTGTACCTAGTATAATGTCTGCCTCTAATCATTTATAAGATGGGGTAATGCTGGGAGCCAGCTACTGCTGAAAATTAAAGGACGCCTGAAGTAAGAAGTATATAGAGGCTGCCATATTTAGTTCCTTTCAAACAACACTTGCTGTCTGATGTCCTGTTGATCATTCATGCATCAGTAGTGTCTGAATCACATCTGAATCAAGCATGCAGCAAATCCAGTCAGTTAGATTCCAGGCAGAATCGCATATGTGTTTTCCATAGCACATAGTGGAAAAAGCATTTGCGATTCTGCCAAGTTTATTCCTCTCCTCAGTCAAACATCTGCATAAATGTAAACATTGCTTGCAAATTCCCACTGATTTTCATTAGCTGTGGTAAAAAAACGAGCTGAAAAATATGCATACAAACACGAATTTAAACACATAAATGCCTGTGGAAATACGTTCAGTTTTTCTCAATATGTGTGAACCTTGCCTAAATAGGCCTCAATTCACTAAGCAGTTTAGACTAGTCTGCCGATGGTTTTTAGTCTACTGATACTTCGGTCAGTTGCATCAAAGGGGAATTCACCAGGGGCGTCGCTAGCCCTATTTTGGGGGGGCACGTGCCCCCAATCTGTCCTGGGGTGCCACGGATCTCCGCCCGGCCGCCGCTCACCCCCTCTGTCAGCGGCTTCCTCCAGCCGCCGCGTCACTCAGACCTCGATCAGGCGGCGACCAATCATGCGGGCGCTAGGACCCAGCGCCCGCACTGATATGCGGAAGTGACATCACTTCCGCATATAGAGCGGGTGCGTCCGGCGCCCGCTCGTACTACTGGTTGGGTCGCAGCTGATCCTGAGGTCTGCTGACTGCGAGGTAAGGGAGGGAACGGCGGCGGCTCCCTGTCACTCACTCACTACCTAATGGGCTCCCTGTCTCTCACTCACTACCTAAAGGGGCTCCCTGTCTCTCACTCACTACCTAAAGGGGCTCCCTGTCACTCACTCACTGCCTAAAGGGGCTCCCTGGCACTCACTCACTGCCTAAAGGGCCTCCCTGTCACTCACTTACTGCCTAAAGGGGCTCCCTGGCACTCACTCACTGCCTAAAGGGGCTCCCTGTCACTCACTCACTGCCTAAAGGGCCTCCCTGTCACTCACTCGCTACCTAAAGGGCCTCCCTGTCACTCACTCACTGCCTAAAGGGGCTCCCTGGCACTCACTCACTACCTAAAGGGGCTCCCTGTCACTCACTCACTGCCTAAAGGGGCTCCCTGGCACTCACTCACTACCTAAAGGGGCTCCATGTCACTCCCTGTCACTCACTCACTGCCTAAAGGGTCTCCCTGGCACTCACTCACTGCCTAAAGGGGCTCCCTGTCACTCACTCACTGCCTAAAGGGCCTCCCTGTCACTCACTCACTACCTAAAGGGCCTCCCTGTCATTCACTCACTACCTAAAGGGTCTCCCTGGCACTCACTCACTGCCTAAAGGGCCTCCCTGGCACTCACTCACTGCCTAATGGGCTCCCTGCCACTCACTCACTACCTAAAGGGGCTCCCTGTCACTCACTCACTACCTAAAGGGCCTCCCTAGCACTCACTCACTGCCTAAAGGGGCTCCCTGGCACTCACTTGCTACCTAAAGGGGCTCCCTGGCACTCACTCACTACCTAAAGGGCCTCCCTGTCACTCACTCACTGCCTGAAGGGGCTCCCTGGCACTCACTCACTGCCTGAAGGGGCTCCCTGGCACTCACTCACTGCCTGAAGGGGCTCCCTGTCACTCACTCACTGCCTGAAGGGGCTCCCTGGCACTCACTCACTGCCTAAAGGGGCTCCCTGGCACTCACTCACTACCTAAAGGGGCTCCCTGGCACTCACTAACTACCTAAAGGGGCTCCCTGTCACTCACTATCGGGGTCCCTGTCACTCAATACCTAACTGGAGGTGCCTGTCACTCACTAGCTAACCTGTAGGTCCCTGTCACTCACTACCTAACTTGGGGGGCTACCATATTAAGGGGGCATTCTGCCTATTTATGTGAAATGCTGTCTATTTATGTGCCTCATGACTGCTGAATTTGTCTTGTTGGGAGCCTTATGATTTGTTGGAGGCCTCATGATTGCTGAATTTGTCTTGTTGGGGGCCTCATTATTTGTTGGAGGCCTCATGATTACTGAATTTGACTTGTTGGGGGCCTCATGATTTGTTGGAGGCCTCATGATTGCTGAATTTGTCTTGTTGAGGGCCTCATGATTTGTTGGAGGCCTCATGATTGCTGAATTTGTCTTGTTGGGGGCCTCATGATTTGTTGGGGGCCTCATGATTGCTGAATTTGTCTTGTTGGGGGTCACATGATTGCTAACTGCGAGACTATGGGAAAAGCTGAATCCTTATCATATGAGACAATAGCATTAAACCTACTTTTTTAGCTTTTTAAAACAGAAAATATAACTGGGAGGTTCTAAAAAATTGAATACATTTTTCAGGAGTAGGATGGATGAAATTGTTTATCTTCACAGTTTATTTTCAACTTTCCATAATGTTTATGTATGAGTTAAAACGTTTGTACAGTATTTAGTTTAAATTGCTGTTGCCACTTTGCGATAGATAAGTGACTTTTGGGCTGCAGTTTGGGCACGCGGCCTCCAAAAGGTTCGCCACCACTGTCATAATCTGATGTCCCACCATTGCTAGGTTCATGTAAATTTGTCTCCACCCGTTACCACACCTATATTCTGGTCCATGGCCCACCAATTTTTCGGTGCGGCGTGATAAGCACGCCGCACAACGTGATCCTCATATTTTTGGCACGCTAGCTGCAGTGTGCTGAATTCTGCTGCCTACAGTATGTACAGTATACGCTGTTCTCTAGTGCCTGCACTGTGTGCTGATCTACCTCCAGTGTGTACAGTATAGGGTGTTACTCTGTACCTTTACTGATTGTAAACCTGCTGTATTGTATGCTGATCCCTGCTACATTCAGTATGTACAGTATTAGCTGTAAAGCCTGGTACACACATACAATTTTGATTAGCCAATTTTAGCTCTGTTCATAAAATTCATTGTCTGTTGGCCCACTTACTGCACGGGGGTGGTAAAATTGGGGGTCAGTGATTGACCAATCAAAATTGTATGTGCGTATACATCTTTGATCTATGCCTATACTGATTGTAAATTATCTAAATAAAGGACAGGGGGCTCCATCCAATATTTCGATGGGCAGGCCCGTTATCTGTAGCTTACACCGCTGCTAAGTTCATGTACATTTGGCCCCACCCATGGCCACGCCCACTCACCTCATGACCACGCCCATGTTTTGCCATATACCTCCTCACCTGGTGCCCACAGGTGCCCCCAATCTCCAAGGACCCTAGAAACGCCCCTGGAATTCACTATTACCAAATGTTTTAGACCTGTTTTTAGACCTGGTCTAAACCATTTGGTAATTAGGTGGGTAAAGCAGTGGAAATGATCAAAAGAAGCAATTCACAAATGAGTAGCTATGACTGACATCCTTCTCTGATGAGCTCTCCTCTGCATATAATTAAACTCCTTCATAAATTAATTCAAAAGGTTCCATCCTCACATCTAAAATACCTCACAGAGTTACTTTACCGACAAGAAATCAGCTGGTCTACTCTCTGTCAGAAAAAGTGGGCGTGGTTACTCCTTGTTTGCCTTTGTGAATTGTGCAATTACTGAATGTTAGACCAGGTCTAAAAACAGGTCTAAAACATTACACCAAACCATCAGTAGACTAAAAACCATCTGTAGACTAGTCTAAACTGCTTAGTGAATCGGCGCGCACAAATGTGGTGGCTGCGCCGCGCCGAAAAATGGGCGTGGCCATGACATTCTATGGGCGGAGCTAACGTAATGATGTAACAGCGAGGCATAAGAAAGCAGTGTTTAAAGAGGAACTTCAGCCTAAACAAACATACTGTCATTAAGTTACATTACTTATGTTATTTAAAATAGATAGGTAATATAATCTCTTACCCACCCCGTTTGAAAAGAACAGGCAAATGTTTGATTTCATGAAGGCATCCATCTTTTTGGTTGTAATGAGGTGACAGGGAGCATGAGACACAGTTCCAACTGTCCTGTGTGCTGATCACCCCTCCCAGTTGCTAAGCAACGTGAATAACAACATAGCAAATCCCATCATGCTCTGCACAGCATCAAGGAAAAAAGCCCAGGCTTTTTTTCTTTGATAGGTGGAGCTTAGATAAAAATACAGCAAAAAATGATGCTTTGGTAAGAAAAACAAAGTTCTGATGCTGTGAAACTGTTAAAGAAACACCAAGCCTTTTCAGCTCTGCTGAGTAGATTTTTAGTCCGGAGGTTCACTTTAAGCCATGATGTGGTCAAACGAGAATTCGCATCATGGGTGTGCAGAAACTGTGTGATGCTATTTAATAGTATACCGTAACCCCAAAGCAGCAAACATAGCCAACTATGACCATTAAATAATAAATGCAGCAACAGTTACCCCAGACACCACAAAATAAACGCAATGGGAAACATGTCAGCACAAAATAAACGTATTGCGGGCAACATGTCAGCACAAAATAAACGCAATGGGGGCAAACATGTCAGCACAAAATAAACGCAATGGGGGCAAACATGTCAGTACAAAATAAGCGCATTGCGGGCAACATGTCAGCACAAAATAAACGCAATGGGGGCAAACATGTCAGTACAAAATAAACGCATTGTGGGCAACATTTAATTCAGCACAAAATAAACGCATTGCGGGCAACATAAACGCATTGCGGGCAACATATCAGCACAAAATAAACGCAATGGGGGCAAACATGTCAGCACAAAATAAACGCAATGGGGGCAAACATGTCAGCACAAAATAAACGCAATGGGGGCAAACATATCAGCACAAAATAAACGCATTGCGGGCAACATTTCAGCACAAAATAAACGCAATGGGGGCAAACATGTCAGTACAAAATAAACGCATTGCGGGCAAACATGTCAGTACAAAATAAACGCATTGCGGGCAAACATATCAGCACAAAATAAATGCACTGCGGGCAAACATGTCAGCACAAAATAAATACACTGCGGGCAAACATGTCAGCACAAAATAAATGCACTGCGGGCAAACATGTCAGCACAAAAACGCAATGGGGGCAAACATGTCAGCACAAAATAAACACAATGGGGGCAAACATGTCAGCACAAAAACGCAATGGGGGCATGGTCCAAGCATGAGTGTGTTACACCATTTTCCAGTCCTCATTGATCCCACAGGAAGTTAGAGATGTTCTTTCCTTGCGACAGCAAAACAAAGATTACAACTTGTCCACACAATACTACAAAAGTATATTTATTGGTCTCTGTGAGATTGTGACCCAAAGAGGACACAAACACATACACACAGTAATGTTTGACTGAAGTACCACCTCAAATATAAATGCACACAACCTCATTCATTTGAAATACCATTGTCAGAACATGTGATGAATATTTATGTACTTGGCATGAATAATATAATTGTTCTGTTGTTGTACCCTGGTAACCGGCATAGCAGACCACATACGTATGTACGCATTGAACCCGACCGTGTGTACACGTTGCCGAGGCAACGCGGAGGTGATGTCACACGGAACCGGAAGTTCAGCAGTGGTACGTGACGGCCGCCAACAGGTGAGACTACTGGCGTCTAATCACATACAGCGTTGTGTAGCCAGCGCCATTTGAATTATACAGGGCGCAGGTGTGGACAAAAAGCACGATATGGTCGCATCCACAGTGGTAGGAATATGCATGAGTATTGCGCATTGCTGTTTATATTGTGCATTCACATCGCATGGAGATTTTTCCACAGCTATACAAATACTGAATGCGATGTGGTCGCACAACATGCATGTTTAGGGCCAGAGTAATATTACTACACTCCATCTGTAGTGCGCCCACAGGGCATGCGTAGTCCTAGCGATCTAAACTAGACGCACATTTGTACATAATCCGCCACATCCAATTGGTAGCATTAGCCTGATCATGGGCAAAAGCTTCTCATTGGCATGGTAACCGCCATAGCGGGCTGCATACGTATGTACGCATTGAACCTGACCGTGTTGTCACACGGAACCGGAAGTTCAGCAGTGGTACGTGACGGCCGCTAACAGGTGAGACTACTGGCATCTAATCACACACAGCTTTGTGTAGCCAGCGCCATTTGAATCATTCAGGGCGCAGGTTTGGACTAAAAGCCAGCCAGCACACTCACAGTTAACATCTCTGCATGAGCTAATGGGAATGGGCGGAGATGTGTGAGGGCGTCGCCTGGAAGGGGTAGGTCAGTCCCAGCCTCCACAACATATTTAAGCCCATTGTATAGCTGTCTGTGCACTTCAGCTCTGACTTGAGCCGTTTGATGCTGGGGGATACTTTGGTGGTGGTTGGGGGTTCTCTATTTATTATTTTTGCACTTTATCTTGCTCCTGACAAAATCTATTTAAGATGAAACATGTCGAGCACTGTTAGCACTGTATATATGTATTGCACTCCCTAATCCTAGTGCTATTCCCCTGGCTTGTTTTCAGTACCTGTGTAAGGGAGACCTGCAGCGACTTTTTAGATGCAAAGAGCTGCCATCAGGGGCGTAGCAATAGGCCCTGCAGCGCCTGCGCCCGCGGGGGGGCCCGGCCCCCCCCCCTGGGGCCCGCTCGGGGCCGTTTTTTGGGGGCTGGAGGGGTGGCAGCATGAGGGGAAAGCCTTGCCCACAGTCGGCGGGGAGAGGGGAAGTTCCCCCCTCTCCCTCACCTCAGGGCTCTCCCCTCTGCGCTCCCCTCCAGCTAGTGTATGTGTGTGGGCAGCGGCGGCGGGATACATACCTTCTTCCTTGCGTTCCATCGCCGCCTTCTCGCTCTAGCGGCTGACGTCACTTCCGGAAGTGACGTCAGCCGCTAGAGCGAGAAGGCGGCGATGGAACGCAAGGAAGAAGGTATGTATCCCGCTGCTGCCTGCTGCCCACACACAGGGGGATTTTCAGGTGTCTGCTGCCCACATTACGATTTTCAGGTGCCTGCTGCCCACATTACGATTTTCAGGTGTCTGCTGCCCACATTACGATTTTCAGGTGCCTGCTGCCCACATTACGATTTTCAGGTGTCTGCTGCCCACATTACGATTTTCTGGTCACTGCTGCCCACATTGC
This sequence comes from Hyperolius riggenbachi, assembly GCF_040937935.1. Classification (NCBI taxonomy): domain Eukaryota; kingdom Metazoa; phylum Chordata; class Amphibia; order Anura; family Hyperoliidae; genus Hyperolius; species Hyperolius riggenbachi. The sequence continues at coordinate 150,767,953 of NC_090648.1, forward strand.
GATTTTCTGGTCACTGCTGCCCACATTGCGATTTTCAGGTGTCTGCTGCCCACATTACGATTTTCTGGTGTCTGCTGCCCACATTGCGATTTTCTGGTCACTGCTGCCCACATTACGATTTTCAGGTGTCTGCTGCCCACATTACGATTTTCTGGTGTCTGCTGCCCACATTGTGATTTTCTGGTGTCTGCTGCCCACATTGCGATTTTCTGGTGTCTGCTGCCCACATTACGATTTTCTGGTGTATGCTGCCTACATTAGGATTTTCTGGTGACTGCTGCCCACATTGCGATTTTCTGGTGACTGCTGCCACCATTGCGATTTTCTGGTGACTGCTGCCCACATTGCGATTTTCTGGTGACTACTGCCCACATTAGGATTTTCTGGTGAACTCTGCCCACATTATGATTTTCTAAAGGCCCACATTACGATTTTCTGGTGAACTCTGCCCACATTACGATTTTCTGGCCCACATTATGATTGTCTGGTAAAATGCTGCCCACTTTAATTTACAGTGAAACACTGCCCCATTACGATTATTTGGCACCTATGGGGGGGGGGCCCATCCAAATATTCGCAGGGGGGCCCAGTGATTTCTAGTTACGCCCCTGGCTGCCATATTTGAGCATTCTGGACAGCTCTATTGCATATCTATTGCACTTGTATAAGCCGCTGCAGTGTAGTCCAAATACATACCCCACACTATACTGTCTTGATTTTATCAAAGAATTAATAGTGCTTAGCAACCAAAGTCTTCAGGTCTAGCCACACCCCACAGCTTGTGCGCTCAGACCAGTTAACTGTTTGCACATTCTGACAGTGAACTGTGGGGGGGATAGGCAAAGACACCCGCTTTGGTCCGCAATCTATGCACCAACATATATTTTAAAACCTATGAGTATTGTAAATAAAGGATGTAGTAGTCTTTCAGTACACCTGTGACAACAAGGTGGTGTGAACTACGACACCACTCGAGTACATTTTTAGGAACCTTCAGTCAGATCTAGACTCCCGTGTTGCATGATTCATCTTTCCTGTACAAATAACGGCCTTGTTTATTGTTCTGTTGTTTCCCAGACCCTATACGCCTCACTCACAGACACAGCTTCCAGTGAGCACTAGGTGGCACTATATTAACAAATATCTGTGACACAAAGCTTGGAGCTATAAAATTCTATCTCCAAATTGTTATTGTTGTTTCCCTGGTATAAGTTGCTTAAAGGGAACCTTAACTGGACGGGGGGTAAAGAGTTTCACTTACCTGGGGCTATTACCAGCCCCCTGCAGCAGTCCTGTGCCCTCGGCGCCGCTCTGGAATCCTCTGGTCCCCCGCTGTCACTTAGTTTCGTTTTTGACGACTCACCAGTCGCCGGCCGCCATGCGTATTATTGGACGCATTCACCAATGCAATTAGCGCTATTGCGGACCGCAACGCGTACAAAAATACGCGGTGCCGCATTCCGCACGCGTAGATATGCGGCAACGCGTATTTTTGTACGCGTTGCGGTCCGCAATAGCGCTAATTGCATTGGTGAATGCGTCCAATAATACGCATGGCGGCCGGCGACTGGTGAGTCGTCAAAAACGAAACTAAGTGACAGCGGGGGACAAGAGGATTCCAGAGCGGCGCCGAGGGCACAGGACTGCTGCAGGGGGCTGGTAATAGCCCCAGGTAAGTGAAACTCTTTACCCCCCGTTCAGTTAAGGTTCCCTTTAAAGAGACTCTGAAGCGAGCCTAAATTCACTTTTTTAACTTGTAGCCATGTTAAGAACTATAAGTCCTGCTAAACCGCCGCTATCCCGCGGCAAAAAGAGGGGTTTATACCCCCCAAATCCCCCCTGCAAAATCCACAACTTTCTTGGTCGTGGATTTTGCTGCTCATGGAGGCAGAGCTTTCAGCTGCAGCTCTGCCTCCATGCGCGGCAATGGCCAAGCGGATCTCCGTCTTTCCCCCGCCCCTCTCTGTGAAGGAAGATTGAGAGCGGCAGGGAGAGGCGGTGATCAGCGGAGATTGCCGCTCCAAAAGGCAGAGCTACAGCCATAAGCTCTGCCTCTATGAGGGAGCGCTCCCCGGACACAGCAGAGGGGATTTGGGAAGTATAAACCCCTTGTTTTGCCACGGGGATGCGGCGGTTTAGCAGGGCTTATAGTTCTTAACATGGCTACAAGTTAAAAAAGTGAATTTAGACTCGCTTCAGAGTCTCTTTAAAACTAAGTAGCATAAATAAACATTCTCAAAGTTGTGTACCTGACATAATGCAACAATATTGTATCATAACAGGAAATAAGATTAAATGCAAAACAAACTGGATTTTTAAAAGCAATGAAGAGGAAGCACACGATGATGATAAGGAGACATCCAGGCCTTATCGGCCCACTTATAAATGCTGTCTGCTCTCAGCTTGCTCTGCAAATTCTGACTGGAGGCTTTTTACAATATTATTGAAGTCGGTCCAAATAGTGAAAGCAGAGTAGTCCCTAGAGGGTACGCCATGGTCTGTGGAAAACATCAGTTAACAATAGAGAGAAGATCAATAAACCACATTTTTTTCTGACTCTATGCAAATTTGGATGAGGTTTGTATGAAGAATGAACATGGACCAATCAAATGCAGTAAAGTTGCAGCCAGTTTTGATTGGTCCAGCTTTAATCTGCATGCAAATTGCAGCCAAATTTGTATTTTGAAGTTCTTCTCCAGTTGGTCGTCTCCAATGTTCAAATGAGGCAAAAACCAACAACATAGATAGTTATCACTCAGGCCCTTATTCAATTCACATCTTCTAAGTTTTCCAAGCAGATGATCTTTCTTGGAAAGTTTTGAAAGAGTACCAAAAAGTAGGTGAAAAAGTACTGTCGCAATTATTATGAGTACAGTACTTTATATTGTCGCAATTATTATGAGTACTTTATATTGATAATAAGATGTGAAAATATCACCTAGGAGAAAGCTTAGGAGAAAAAGTGAATTAAATAAGGGCCTCAGTGCTCATTGGTAGTCTGTCAGGATGACAACTAGAGAGGCTTAGAGGTGGTAAATTCAATGCATGTCAGTTTATAGGTATGGGTAGCTTTTTGGGTGTACATTTCTAAAGCGGCACAAGAAAAATGAGTGTGAGATATTGCCGATAGTAGAATATTGGTCATTTTACAAATATTCCACTATCTCCTGCTATTGATAGTAGAATATCAGGTGTGTTGCTAAAATTCTACTATTGACCTATTATCCTATTCTCACCCTAACCATCCCTGCATGCATGCCTAACGATAACCTCCCCCCTCCACCCACCTACAATTAACACTAACCTCCCCCCTACTTACACCTAACATTGACACCACTGCTATCATATGCCACTTTCCACTGTCCCCACCGCTACTATCCTTGCTATGCCACCCAGTATGGAGTTTGGCTACATGAGTAGCCAAACTCCACCCCTGATTTTGCCATTACAATGTGTAGCGGAATTCCACAGTTGCTATTGTTCTCCAGCAGAGCCGCTATAGTGTTCAGCTATAAAGTAGCAGAATTCCACGGCCACTATTCTCCTTGGATGTTGCTGGTAGAGATGAGCGTAATGACCTAATTACGATTTCGCGAAATTTCGCGTAATTAGTGTAATTACGATTATGGCCGTAAGTACATAATCGTAATGAAGAAGGATTTCGCGAAATTTCGCGTAAGCGTAATTTTCGCATTACAATGGTTATTTGTAATTTCGCATTAAACGCTACCGTAATTTCGCGTTAATTAACGCTCCGTATAATATAAAAAAGCCGCCGACTTTAAGGGTTAATAGCAAAGCCCCCTTAAATGCTAAGAGCCTCAAATTTGGAGAATATATTAAGGAGATCAGGAGGAATAAGAGGAATTTTTTTTTTTCAAAAAGACCTTATAGTTTTTGAGAAAATCGATGTTAAAGTTTCAAAGTAAAAATGTATACATTTAAAAACCCGCCGACTTTAACGGTTAATAGCAAAGCCTGCTTAACGTTTAGGAACACCAAATTCCTAGGGTATATTAAGGGGATCAGTGGGAATAAGAGGAAAATTTTTTTTTTCAAAAAGACCTTATAGTTTTTGAGAAAATCGATTTTTACATTTCAAGGGCAAAAATGTCTTTTAAATGCGGAAAATGTCAGTTTTTTTTGCACAGGTAACAATAGTGTATTATTTTCATAGATTCCCCCAAGTGGGAAGAGTTTTACTTACTTCGTTCTGAGTGTGGGAAATATAAAAAAAAAACGACGTGGGGTCCCCCCTCCCAGACCTCTTTAACCCCTTGTCCCCCATGCAGGCTGGGATAGCCAGAATGCGGAGCACCGGCCGCGTGGGGCTCCGCACCCTGACTATACCAGCCCGCATGGTCCATGGATTGGGGGGTCTCGGAAGGGGAGGGGCAGCCAAGCTTTCCTGTGCTGCAGGACCCGACAGAGCTCTGAGCTATAGCTCAGAGCTCTCGAAAGCATCTTTGTATTTGGGCTCCAAGGAGCCCCATTGGTCCTTAGCAGGTCCTTATTTCCCACACTCAGAACGAAGTAAGTAAAACTCTTCCCACTTGGGGGAATCTATGAAAATAATACACTATTGTTACCTGTGCAAAAAAAACTGACATTTTCCGCATTTAAAAGACATTTTTGCCCTTGAAACTTAAAAATCGATTTTCTCAAAAACTATAAGGTCTTTTTGAAAAAAAAAATTTTCCTCTTATTCCCACTGATCCCCTTAATATACCCTAGGAATTTGGTGTTCCTAAACGTTAAGCAGGCTTTGCTATTAACCGTTAAAGTCGGCGGGTTTTTAAAAGTATACATTTTTACTTTGAAACTTTAACATAGATTTTCTCAAAAACTATAAGGTCTTTTTGAAAAAAAAATGTTCCTCTTATTCCTCCTGATCTCCTTAATATATTCTCAAAATTTGAGGCTCTTAGCATTTAAGGGGGCTTTGCTATTAACCCTTAAAGTCGGCGGCTTTTTTATATTATACGGAGCGTTACGGTTTAACGCGAAATTACGGTAGCGTTTAATGCGAAATTACGGCATGAACGAAACGCGAAATTTCGCGTTGAAAATTACGCTTACGGTATTTTCAATTACGATTTTAATGGCAATTTCGCTACGCTAATTTCGCATCGTAATTGCAAATTTCGCATGCGTAATTATAGTAATGCGAAATTACGAAAATTTCAGCTCAACTCTAGTTGCTGGTGCCCAAAATACCGGTTGTAGCTGGTAAATCTGTAATTTGACATGGGCACCCATGGCGGCACTCAATTTTCTGGTCCGTGAATCGCTCAAATTTCCCACAGTTAATGTGTATCAACATTTTTGGTCAATGATTCCGACTGTATTAGAGGAAAAAAGACACTTAATACTGATGAAGACTTGGCTGGACACAGGCTCATAGGCTTGGTGCACACCAAAAAACGCTAGCAGATCCGCAAAATGCTAGCAGATTTTGAAACGCTTCTTCTTTTTTTGCAGCGTTTCAGCTAGCATTTTGCGGTTTTGTGAAGCGTTTTTGGTGTAGTAGATTTCCTGTATTGTTGTAGTAAAGCTGTTACTGAACAGCTACTGTAACAAAAAACGCCTGGCAAACCGCTCTGAAGTGCCGTTTTTCAGAGCGGTTTGCGTTTTTCCTATACTTCCTATACTTAACATTGAGGTAGAAACGCATCCACAATCCAAAATCTGCAGCAGCCCGGGAAAAGGGGGGGGGGGGGGGGGGGGATCCTGATGAAGACTTGACTGGACAAAGGCTGACACTGACAAAGACTTGGTTGGACTCAGGCAGATACTAACAAAGACTTGACTGATCACACAGGCTAGTACTGATGAAGGCTTGGCTAGAAAGAAGCGGATACTGATAAAGACTTGACAGAAAATAGGCTGATATTGATAAAGACTTTGCTGGACACAGGCTGATACAGATGAAGACTTAGCTGGACTCAGGATGATACTGGCAAATGCTTGGCTGATCACAGGCTAATATTAATAAAGAGTTGGCTGATCACAAGCTAATATTGGTGAAATAAAATATAGAGAAACCAAGAGCCCAATATAGTGTAGTATGTTAAAACATAAACGAAGTAAGGCAAATCAGTGAGAAGAATATACTCACAAACGTGGGTTACCACACAGGCAACCACTGTATAAGCAGGTGAGGAGATTAGACCTGTCCTCACTCAGGATTAAGAAGTCGCTCTCTGTAGATGAGAAAAAGGGGTAGATCACCCCTCCACCAGGGGTGGACACGATTTTGCAGTAGGAGAACAGAGGCGCCAGCAGAATAAAAGTGGATAAAACCTTTAAAATTTGCTTGGAGGAAGTGGTGGACTTACCTCCATAAAGCAGACACGAAAGACTGTCAGAATTCCAGCAGTAGCAGGTGTAGCGCCTCAGTGACTTCTCCGCGAACCGAACCTTCCGTGAAGGTTCGCGAACTAGGTTCGCGAACCTAAAATCGGAGGTTCGGCCCATCTCTAATAATGACAAAGACTTGACTGGTTGATACCGATGAGGACCTGGCTAGATACAAGCTGATACTGAAGAAGATTAGACTGGATAAAAGTTGATATTCATGAACACTTGGCTGGACAAAGGATGATACAGACAAAGGCTTAATTGGACACAGGCTAATATTGATGAACACTTGGCTGAACAGAGGCTGATATGGATGAAGACTTGGCTGGAAACAAGCTGATATTGATAAAGACTTGGCTGGACTCAGGCTGACAATGGCAAAAACTTCATTGGACAAAGGCTAAAGGTAGCCATACACTGGTCGATTTGCCATCAGATTCGACCAACAGATAGATCCCTCTCTGATCGAATCTGATCAGAGAGGGATCGTATGGCTACCTTTACTGCAAACAGATTGTGAACCGATTTCAGCCTGAAACCGTTCACAATCTGTTGTGGTGGTGGTGCTACCGCTGCTCCCCCCGCCCGCATGCCCGCATACATTACCTGCTCCGCCGGCGCGACTCCAGTCCCCAGGTCTCCGCTGTCTTCTCCGCTCTGATCTCCAGGTCCAGCATGCTTTACTTCTTCCTGCCCGGCAGGAAGTTTAAACAGTAGAGCGCCCTCTACTGTTTAAACTTCCTGCCAGGCAGGAGGAACTGAAGCATGCCGGAGACCAGAGCGGAGAAGAAGCAGCGGTGACAGCGGGGGCAGTCGCGCCGGCGGAGCAGGTAATGTATGCTGGCTCTATTGCGTCAGTCGTCGGGCACTTGAACGCAGCTAGCGACGCGCTCCCTACCTGCGGGCGATCGACGGTAATTTTCCGCAGGGAGCGATCGATGGGATCGGACGAAATGGATCGAAATTCGGCGTGTAGCGCGAACGATTGGCAGCAGATTCGATCCCAGTGATCGAATCTGCTGTCGAAACGGCAGCAAATCGGGCCAGTGTATGGCCAGCTTAATTTGACAAAGGCTAATTCTGAGAAAGATTTAGCTAATCACAGATTTTTAATGATAAAGACTTTGCTGGGCACAGGCTGATACTGATGATGACTAGACTGAGCACAGGTTTATACTGTCAAAGGCTTGGATAGTCACAGGCTGATACTGACAAAGATTTGGCAGGACACAGGCTGATACAGATTCTGACAAAGATACCTTCCCTACATCCTGCAGTGCACTTGGTGCTGACTCTGTAATCCTCTACCCTTTGAGCTGCGCAGGCAGCTAGTGGACAAAAAGGGCGCCGCCATTCACTCCCATAATAAATAACGTTTAATAGGCGCAGAGCAGGAAAAAAGGGCGCCGGAGCTAAATAAAGTTTACAAACGGCGCCCGGAGATGTTTAATGATTTATAACTGAGTTTGTGGTGATTTACGTTTATAAAATGCACCCGTGCCGAATAACGTTTATAAAAATACTAAACATATTTATCCTATTTAACTAATTAAAACATTATTTAAAGTTTTATCCCTTACTGTTTTTAAAACATTATTCACAAAATAAAGCGATCAGTACGTAATGTAAATTGCAATATATTTTTTGGAGTCACAATTTGTAAAACATTATTATCCACATAATAAAGCGATGACTAAGGGGGGTGGTTAGGGTTAGGCATCACCAGGGGGGTCTTAGGTTTAGGCACCACCAGGGGGGTCTTAGGTTTAGGCACCACCAGGGGGGTCTAGGGGTTAGGGATAGGAACAGGGAGGGTTCTGTGTGTGAGTAGGGTTAGGTATAGTAACATTACAATATAAATCACCAGGGGAGTGGTTAGGGTTAGGCTCCACCAGGAGGGTCTTAGGTTTAGGCACCACCAGGAGGGTCTTAGGTTTAGGCACCACCAGGGGAGTCTTAGGTTTAGGCACCACCAGGGGGGTCTTAGGTTTAGGCACCAACAGGGGGGTCTTAGGTTTAGGCACCAACAGGGGGGTCTTAGGTTTAGGCACCACCAGGGGGGTCTTAGGTTTAGGCACCAACAGGGGGGTCTTAGGTTTAGGCACCAACAGGGGGGTCTTAGGTTTAGGCACCACCAGGGTGGTCTTAGGTTTAGGCACCAACAGGGGGGTCTTAGGTTTAGGCACCACCAGGGGGGTCTTAGGTTTAGGCACCACCAGGGGGGTCTTAGGTTTAGGCACCACCAGGGGGGTCTTAGGTTTAGGCACCACCAGGGGGGTCTTAGGTTTAGGCACCACCAGGGGGGTCTTAGGTTTAGGCACCAACAGGGGGGTCTTAGGTTTAGGCACCACCAGGGGGGTCTTAGGTTTAGGCACCAACAGGGGGGTCTTAGGTTTAGGCACCACCAGGGGGGTCTTAGGTTTAGGCACCACCAGGGGGGTCTAGGGGTTAGGGATAGGTACAGGGAGGGTTCTGTGTAAGAGTAGGCTTAGGTATAGTTTTAGTAAAATTTTAGTAATAATTACTACTGTTTTACAACACTTATTACGAACGTAGTTATATTTATATCATCGTTATAAAGAATATTTTCAGATTTTATTATAAGAACAAATCATAAATGAAGGTTATTCTCAATAATATACAATTATAACAATTAAACATATATTATTGTTTTTTTAATAAACGTAATTATAAGTTTAACTTTTGAAACAGGGAAGATTAACGTTTTCACAATTTCCGATTTCATAAACATTATTTAATGATTTATAATTTTGTTAAACATTATTTGTAAACGAAATATAGCACACTATGTTTATAAACGCTATTAATGATTAATAATTAATTAGAGTTTACACCCCGCGCCCTTTTTGTCCGGGCGCCCTTTTTGTACGTACGCGATACTGATAAGTACTTGGCAGGAAACAAGCTGATACTGGCAAAAACCTGCTTGGACAAAGGCTGGATCGGACAAGATTTGGCTGATTAAAGACTGATACTGTTGTAGGCTTGGCTGATTGCAAGCTGAAACTGCTGAAGGCTTGACTGGACATAGGCTGATACTTATGAATCAGAAAAAGGAGAGAGAAGAGAGCACCTCTATGGTGCACGTACAAGATCGCATAAATCTGCGAGCATATCTCACATGCTCAATGTTTCACTCCTCGGACATTGACCATGGCCAGCGGGGAACATCAACATGAGACCATGGTAGGTCTGGAGTCCAGGCAAGCTCTGTGTGGCGGGTTATAATGATGATGCGTTTCGACGCGCCAGTGTGTCTTTGTCAAGTCAGCTGACTTGACATCCATCCCTCCCACCCCAGCCATCACACACTGACTGCTATTCGACTAAGAGGTGCCCCAGGGCCCCCTTCCCCCCCAGCAATTTAATCTCTAGTTATATGGCTTGCAGTCACTGCCATGTATCCCCTTTTCTTATTTCTCTCTGCTTCAAACACAATAGGGGAATGATAGCTGAGGTAGTTGTGCGCCGCTTCCTACACTGTCCCCTGAAGCTGGAGCCTCTCTCGCCTCTGCCTCGGCCCTGCTCATAGTACTGCTGGGGGAAGTATTGGTAATGTTGTTGTGTGTTGTCTATGTAAGGCAATATTACCGCAGTTATGTTCTTCAGGCCCATTGTTCTCTAACTCACTCCACCTTTGTCTTGCATGGCGTATTTGTAACCCCACCTCGTTCAAGAGCAACAGACATTTTGCTAGCCTATAGGCTAGAAACATTTGTCCAAAACATGTGTGGACAATATAAATTTAATGTAAATAGTTTAAAACAACCATACTTAGAGTAAATACTCGGGGAGGAGTTTAACCACTTCACCACTGAGGGGTTTTACCCCCTGACCACCAGAGCAATTTTCACCTTTCAGCGCTCCTTCCATTCATTCGTCTATAACTTTATCATTACTTATCGCAATGAAATGAACTATATCTTGTTTTTTCCGCCACCAATTAGGCTTTCTTTAGGTGGGACATTATGCCAAGAATTATTTTTTTCTAAATGTGTTTTAATGGGAAAATAGGAAAAATGTGGGGAAAAAAAAAATTATTTTTCAGTTTTCGGCCATTATAGTTTTTAAATAATGCATGCTACTGTAATTAAAACCCATGAAATGTATGTGCCCTTTTGTCCCGGTTATAAAACCGTTTAAATTATGTCCCTATCACAATGTTTGGCGCCAATATTTCATTTGGAAATAAAGGTGCATTTTTTTCAGTTTTGCGTCCATCCCTAATTACAAGCCCATAGTTTATAAAGTAACAGTGTTATACCCTCTTGACTTAAATATTTAAAAAGTTCAGTCCCTAAGGTAACTAATTATGTATTTTTTTTAATTGTAAATTTTTGAATTTTTTTTTAATTACAAAAAAAAAAAAAATGGGGAGTGTGGGAGGTAATGAGTTAATTTTTTGTGTAAAAGTCATTTATTTGTATGTGAAAAATGTGTAGGGTGTAGTTTACTATTTGGCCACAAGATGGCCACAGTAACTTTTTGCTTTATTGCGACCTCCAAGCCTCCTTCCGGAAGCTTGGAGGAAGAATAAGGAGGCTGGACACGTGAGTTTCTTCTCACAATGATCGCGCTGCCCATAGGAGAGCAGCGGGTCATTGTGGGGCTTAGATCAACGAACGGGAATGGATTTTCCCGTTCATTGATCTCCGGGCGAGCGGGCGGCGGCGGTTTTACTAGCGGCGGGCGGCGTGTTTACGAGCGGGAGCGCGGACAGCGTCGGGAACGCGGAAAGTACGTGTTTCTCCGTCCCTGGTTTTTAAAGGATGGAAAAAGGGGCGGAGAAATACGTACGCGCGGGGGTAAAGTGGTTAACCAGTAACAAAATCTTTAAGTAAACAAAATGACTGATATATAATGATATACAATCCAATCCAATTAATAATATACATAATCCTAATTGTGTGCCAGGCCCTCTATATACTGGAGGTGAGGCACGAGCGGATGAAGGGAGGGTACACCTAAGAAGACTGTGCTTAGAGAGTGGGAAAATATTGATAAATGTATAAAGCGCCAACATATTCCGTGGCGATGTACAAATTAAGAACAAACATAGGGCACATAATATTACAGTCAATAGTATACACCAATATACAAAAAATAGAATTGCTATAAAATACAGAATTGGCAATTACAGTGACAAAAGTAACTTGATAAATAAAATGTATAACACATTCCAAGACACAAAAGGGTGAGAGAGCCCTGCCCTTGTGAGCTTTCATCCTGAAGGAATAGGGGGGAAACAACGCAGGGGTAGTATACAATAAACATCCCTAGAGATAGTGTGTTTTTAAGATATCTAGTAGGAGTTCAACTTGGTCTTAGGTCAAAAGGGGAATGGCCTAAGGTAGAGCGTATTCTTGTCAGAGAAAGTGAGTTTTGAGGGGGCATTTAAAGATATCAAAAGTTGGAGAGTGACCTATGTGTTATAGACAGGGCATTCTAGAGGAGGGGTGAAGCATGTGCGAAATCTTGAATACGAGGATGTAATTCTAGAAGAGGAAAAAAGGTTATGTGCCGATTTGAGATTGCGATTAGGTTGGTATCTGGAAACTAGTGAGGACATGTACAGGGGAGAGAGATTGTGGAGAGCTCTGTAGGTTTTGGTTAAGAGTTTGAACTGGATCCTCTGGTTAATTGGCAGCCAATGAAGAGCTTGACAGAGTGGAGCAGCAGAGGAGGAGCGAGATGATAGGTGAATGACATGACCAGCCAAGTTCAATACAGATTGGAGTGGTCCAGTCTGTTAGTTGGTAGTCCACAAAGTAGTATGTTACAACAGTCCAGACGAGATATTATAAGAGCATGTATTAGCATTTTAGTTGTGTCCTGAGTGAGAAAGGTCAAATGTGAGATATGTTTTTGAGTTGGAGATGACAGGAGCTGGTTAGGGAGTGAATGTGAGGAATAATTCAATATATCAAATTTTACCCCTAAGCACCATGCTTTGGAAACCAAAGTTATAGGGGTGTTATTACAGTGTAAAATAAATAAACCCTGCTTTCAAATTAAAACACAATGCTTATTTTACTACAAAAAACCCCCACAAAAAAACAAACAAACAAAAGAGATTATAAATTAACTAACCAGATGATGAGTACTTTATAAAAATCACTTTTCATTAATGGTATGTTCTAATTGCAGTGATAAGTCTACAGTATGCTACGGGACCAATAGCACAGATAAAAAGTTGAGAAATAAGTTTGTGGAGAACCTAGTCTGCTGCATAATGTGATGTAAGGTGTACCAGACGCTATCCTTTCCCTCTGTATGCTGGCCAGTATGCAGATTTCTTCATACTGCTATAATCATTGTGTCACATCGGCCAATTAAGCAGTCTGTGGACAAACAACAAGCGCAGTAGACTTTCCTAAGACTCAGACAAAGCCAAGAAAATCTAAGCGGTAATAAAACACGGTTACAGCCTTGAAAGCCCAGCGTGACAGGCTCGCGCACAGACACAGGACATTCCAATTATAGAAATGCACCCTGCAAAATAGAACTCACTGAGACATGTCACATTTGTCTATTCTAGATCATTTTTGATGATCCTTATTCTTCAACTTACTCTGGAAACAAAATAATAACCCTATAAAGATACTGGATATACGAGGAAGATGTTTCTGAAGACGCAATAGACCCGGTGGTCGTATTACCACGCAGCAGATAGATGGGCAATATTCAGCGGAACACTTACACTTGACAAATAAAGTGCCTGCGTCCCATTACACCTCCTGGCAGTTCCCTCCATCTGCAGGAGTTGTTTGTGCTACAGAGGAGAATAACGAGCTTTAAACCAAAGGACAACGTAAATCTCGCCAACGTCTTCAGAGTTTGTCGGGCTTGTCATAAATAAAACATTGTTCGAGAAATATGAAACTTGAGCCATCGCAGGCAGAAAAATGTCCCCGGCTGGCTCTACTGTACGAGACGTCACATCTGTGTGGAGCTGCCATTTATACCAGAGAGGAAAAGAGTTTTCACTCTTAACTTTCTTTTAATTTAGTCATGCACATTAAAAGCACAATAAGCCCATGGAAATATGGTCGTAATAGCTCATTCCATTGTCCCTGAAATAAACCTGAACAATATAAACTGAGTTTAGGACAATTAAGTGTATAAGCAAGGACTATTTTCAGTAAATGCTTCTTGACAAAATAATTGTTGTTCCTGAGCGATAACCAGGACAATAATGTGCAAATCACTACTACTGTTTGCCTTTTTGGCCTCCCTCTTGGCCCTTCAATATGCTGGATGGCATCACAGACTATAAAGGGGCCCATACACTGGTCGATTTCAGCCATCGATCGATTCTATGGGATCGATTGGAAATCGTTTCTATCAAATCAGCCGATCGATCGATTTGTGGCTGTTTTTGATCGATTTCAATCGATTTGATCTGTCTGACAGGATGGAAAATCTAGGTCGATCTGCTGCTGTCAGCAGATCGATGGCCCATAGAGTTGCATTGGATATAAAGGTCCAATAATGCATTTAGATCGATTTCCAATAGATTTCCAATATATTTCCAATATATTTCATCCTGAAATCTATTGGAAATCTATTCCTAGTGTGTGGCACACATCAGATAGATTCCTGTTAGATTTGACTTGACAGGCATCTGACAGAAATCTATCTGATGGTCGAATCTGCTGCAAATCTAAAAGTATATGGCCACCTTAAGGCAATCTCTGAAGCTTTGCTTGCTTTATTCATATTTTCAATTTGCCTTTTAATATCTGTTCCAAATGCTGGAACCCCCGGAAACACATAAAATTTGTATACAGCTCCCAACTGTCCCTTTTTCATTGGTCCCTCTGAACCGACTGAACCAACCAAAATTACCTATGGAGAGGGAAGGCTCTGGAACTCATAGAGTGGGTGCCATCTCCACCCCTTCATTCCACTGCTGGGCATAGTAAAGTTCCTTGACTAGCTACAGAAGTACTAAAGTCGCTGTATATGAATGCCCGTGTCTTCGGAAGCACTTTGGGAGACTCGTACTTCCGAGGCCTGCAGGTGCAGAAACTCAGTGAAGGAATGAGAGGGCAGAGAGAAGACCGGAAAGGCTCTTTGGGATCCGGGGCCTTTTCTCTCTATATGTGACTTTGTTACTTTTTTTCTTTTATATTGATTTAAATGGGTGCTATGGCGGAAATTATGCAGTTTCATTATCCCCACCATCAGTTATTTAATAGGGACAACATTAATTTCTCTGTATAGCTTGTGTTAAAAAAAACTAACACCAATTCTTCTCTTCTACACAGCTGATCTGTGTAGAACACGTGACTAGGGGTGTGGTGGGACGTGATTAAAGGTATGGCAGTGGCGTGTCTTATAAATGTCCCTCTTTCATACCTCAAAAAGTTGGGAGGTATGCAGTTTTCACTCTAGGTAACCTTCAATCCCGGAATTTTCCCCAACCTCCCTCCCTTAATGTACATAGAGTTGCAGAGGTGACATGCTGGCCTCCTGCAGTCACTTCTTGGAGGGGACATGTTGCATGCACCAAACACCTCCTCCCATTGCCTCCAAATGGAAGAGGGGTGGCACTGTTTAATTCCCTAGTCGCCACATCTAAATGGACAATAATACCTGTGCACTAAAGTAAATATAACTGTATAAGTAATAACAAGTAGGAAAACAGGTTTGTATTGAATATCATGCCAGAGTTTAATCCCCTTTTAGAAGAGGCTAAAATGTAGGTTTTAGATATAATGCATTATTGATCGGCCTAATTTTTCTTTTAAATACACTTGAGTGTAATTAGTCAAATACTTTTCTTTTAAACATACATAAGTAAAAATAAACAAACACTGTAATAAGCAGAAAAGATGTACTGAGTTTATGTGCTACAAACAAGTGTTGTGGAATGTGAGTGATTCATGATGTGTAGCATCCTGTCTTCTCTTTCAGCACCCCCTCTCTGAGAACATCCCGTACAGCGCTGAGGACTAGCAGGGATAGTAATCACACACTGTAAGTATTTCTGCAGGCAGAACACAGGTGAACATAGCTTGAAAGTAAAATGATCTGCAGTAACAGGCTGATTGGGCACTTAAGTTCTGTACTGCTCATGGGAACAGCGTATACATGTAACCTATTTGTGTAGCAGCAGCCTGTTTTGAGAGACATGACTGGTGTAGGATCCATGGTGACATCCTAGTCATGCCATACAAGGAAATAAAAGTTGAGAGTTATTATTATTTTGGGCCTATATAGCACCAGCATCTTCTGTGTTGCTGTATAGTTATCACACTTTATTTTATAAAATGGAAACTCTAGCTAAGGAGCACAGAAGTTCGGATGAGGTTGTGAATGATATTATTTTTTTAGAGAACAAGGGCAAGTGACACACACACAGCTACTGTCTCCTGCAGCTTATCTTGACCTGACAGCTTGGGCAACAGTTCCATGCATGTCACTCAGCCCTAGCTGGACAATGCTCCTGCTATGTAGAGGGGAGGAGGGATGATGGAGTGGTCTCTGGCGGGAAGGGGTGCCAGATCCAGCATGTCAGATCTTTAAAACACCATGTGAAACACCTTTACATGTGGAAGATTCCCAGCTAAGACTGCCTTGAATGGCTGCCTCAGCCAAGTTCCATGGAGCGGTAAGACAAGTGAAAATCAGCAGTCCAATAGCAGGACAATAGCTAGGACCGAGCGCTCTTCTCCACTCCACTAAGGGATAGCGTGGTGCTGTAGCCAATGCTGTGTACAAAGATGGGAGGTGGACTTGTGCGCCTAGTCACCAGCCAGGAGGAGACAAGACAAGACAGATAACATTTATATCGCGCTTTTCTCCTGGCGGACTCAAAGAGCTAGAGCTGCAGCCACTAGGAGGCTCTCTATAGGCAGTAGCAGTGTTAGGGAGACTTGCCTAAGGTCCCCTACTGAATAGGTGCTGGCTTACTGAACCGGCAGAACCGAGATTCGAACCCTGGTCTCCTGTGTCAGAGGCAGAGCCCTTAACCATTACACCATCCAGCCACCAGCCAGGAGGAGGGTTGTGGAGGTATGGGGGAGAGAGCCACACCAGCCCAGGAAGGTCAGAGAACACATGACGCGTTTCGCCCAATCCCTTAATGGAGTGGAGAAGTTGCGCTCAGTCCTAGCTATTGGCGGTGACATGAGTTTATGGGCGTATCATCTCTCATATGCAGTCACATATGCCGGTGAGGTTTGGCATGCTAATGTCAGTAATGGTTGCGTTTGGCTGGGTCCATTAGAGGCATGTGAAATAGTACACACGGGGTGAGGTGAAGCTGAAGAGCATTACATGCACACTATTGCCTGCTGGATGTCATCGTTTGCAGTTCATCTAAAGTTGGGCCTGAAGATTATTGATACATGCATGCAAGTTTATCCCAATTGTATGTAGTGCACTCCTATTAGGGACATGTCATGCTGCCCCAATGGTTCTGCTGTAGGTTTTTATGGGGGGAATTTTATATGATGTTTCTGTGTAAACACTTATGTTTATCTATGTAAAGCTGCAATACAATATATCAACTTACTATTAAAAATGACCCTGTTGCTTGCAGTTTGATGCTTAGCTATGGGAATATACAAACATTTTCAATATCAGCTCCACCCTGTGTATGCTTTGTGTGATCAGATGCTGCTTTCCTACCCAGAAGCCCATGCTAGAAACTGAGTCCTGGTATATAGTTAGTACACTGGATAATACAAAACCTGGATTACAGTGAACTTTATTGACATTCTGGCATTAGCACAGTTGTTGTGTTTCCTGGATTAGCAGACCGTTGATTAATGTCACTTGTTGCCTGAAGTTGCCCTTTAAATAAAACACTCCATGAGTCTATGGAGAAGTGGGGCATGCTTGTTGAAGAGATTTCACAAGTAAAGCAGTATAATCTCCACATAATTTATTTCAGTCTTTCATTCCATTCTGTAAATAGGCATAATGAGATTTCCTGATGATAGCACTTTGTTCTTTTTGATTAATAACACAGGCAGTGGCTGTAGGAGGAAGGTGCACACAGTACAGTGTCAGCGCAGTTAATGAGAATTAGACCCAGAAACGCTTTCAGGAGACAGTAGGATAATTAGCTCTACCAAGAAAGGCACAAACACTATTAAAAACAAATACTCAAGACTAAAAACAGAAGCTTCCCCAGCACACGAGGTGACACCGCTGACACGAGTCGCTCTCGACTTAGTGCCGTAAAGAGAGCATTATTAACCATTTCATTAAAGGGAGCCTTTTGCATCCTGGTCACAGTAGCAGAGCAGTTAGGTCTATATCACGTTTGACTTAGTGGCAGTGAATTGTATATTTTCTTGTGGTGGAGCAGTTATCTGGTGCCCATGCTCAGTTTGTTTTAAAGTGAGACTGATGTCACAGAAATAAGTTGTTTCAATATAATCAGACTGAGTAGGACAGTCTGGCTTGTGGGCATAGACAAAAAGTGGAGCTTCAGAGGTCTGAGGGGAGGATGAATACTAGGGCCTTGAAAAGACTCCCCGACGAAAAAAAAAATGTTTCTTCTAAGGTGAGCAATGGTCATGTGGTGGTGATTATTGTTTGATAGTTAGGTAGTTAGGTTGCTTCTATTTGCAGATGCACATGGTAGATTATAACGGATAGGTTTTAATTAAAGCTGAACATAGTGACCGGTCACTATGCCACACAGTCAGTGAGGAACCAACAAGTTTTACAAAACCATCCTTAATAATAGTAGTGAGACACCTAGTGGCTAAATGGCAATATGAGATATCATATGAGCTACAATTATAAGCCTCAGAAAATGGTAGTTACATTTACTATCATCTCTGATGCACTTTTTCCTGGTAGCAGGAAATTTGGGCACCCGTTAGCAGCAGAAGTTGGGCACTGCTGAAGGCGCCTATTACAATAGCGGTATTGAGGGGAAATTGGGTAGGTGAACTTTGTGCTAGCGTTTTGTTGAGTTTATGGTACTTCTCCTCTATTGATTGGTCGCCTATAACAGTTCCCCTTCTCTGTCCTGATGCCAAACCTAACTTCCTCCCAATGCAAGCTCCTTCTCAAAGCTTCATATAGACTTACAAAAACTGTCGCTTACGAGACTGACGTCAGAACTGGATCCCTCAGGCAACAGTTCGGGGCCAATGCCTGCAGTGCAGGGCCCGGATGCATTGCTGGTCTGTTTGCTAATCTGCTATGAAGGAAAGGAGGAGGAGGGCCAAAGGTGCTGCACATGAAGGAGCTGCAAGGAGCAGGTGGGTTGAGAGAACAATGCCCCCGGCCTATGCCACTTGCTGGAGCACCATGGGTAATCAGGGGACACACAACACGTTTGATTCGGGAAGGGGGGGCTACAGACCTCCTCGATGGAGACCATCTAGCCTGTGTACAAGGCTTTACACCATCCATCCTCTCTGTCAGTGAACAGTCATTCCTGATGTCTTACTATAAACTCAGTACTCAAAGGGTTACCTTAACTCTCTTAAATAACACCTAATCCTCACCTTTAACCCTAATCTATACTTACCTTCCATCCTCTTCCTGCCTGACACTGAATCCAGTAGCCGAACAGTGTTTGATTATATAATAGCTGAGTACAGAAAAATATTGTTTCAACCACATAGATTGGGTGAACAAAGTTGGCCATGCAAGCATTTTGGAGCCTCTTATCTTGCATCCACTCTATAACAGCATTTTGAAACTTGTGTGCCCAGATGAACTGATCCCTGACCATATGTTCATCAAGACTATCCAGGTTTAGTGTCCGTATTGCCCTGCAGTATGCAACCAATTATAGGGTACTACATGGTTGGGTGTCTATGACATCGTAGGAAATGTACTTATTCTGATTCTGATGTTCAAGTATATCAGGGATTCTTCTAGTTGGTTGAGTTTGGTTACATTAATAACAGAGTATATTTAAATCTGGGGTAAGAAAGTTGGAATGTTTTGACTAAGAAGTGGCTGGTTAATACTGACTTATACAGCAAAATTCAACCTATTTCATATGACTGTGCCAGATAGAACCATAAGCACTTATTTTTGGTCATGGGCATGTGTACATATGACAAATGACTAGATGAGAGACTTAAAACAGCCGGTTTTCCCAATCCAATTGGCGGTTCAACTCATTCGACTGTTGGTAATATTGTCCATTTGGACGTGTGTACAAGTCATTTGAACAACTTGTATGTTTTGTATGTGGCCATATCGGGCAGTCCGTCATCTCGCTTCTAAATGAGTTGGTCATTTAGTTGGTTTGGCCTTGTAGAAATGCAGGTCGTGTAAATGAGTTGACGTGCGGCTGGGCATGCCATCGGGTTGGTCGTGCACTTTGTTGGACGTGTGTATGAGCCTTTATATATAGTATATCTTATGGAGCAGGGGTGTAACTAGAAATCACTGAGCCCCCCTGCAAAACTTTGAATGGGGCCCTTTTACACCCCCACTCCTCTCGCTTTCTACACATGTAAACTAAGGACGAATGTGTTTTCCCCATGCAGATAAAAACAGACAGCAGTCAAGACCTACAGGCATTTTCTTTATCAATTACATCACCTTCTGTGATAAAACGTGCATATTTTCACACGTACAGACACACATTGTGTGTGCAGAAAACTGAGTAGGGACGGTCTACAAGAACACTGAATAGGGACTGTCTACAAATCATTGTCTGCAAAACTTTGTAGGATTCCTTATCAGTGGCTGAGCAGATGCAGTCATTAGAACAATTGTGCAGAAAGCAGAAAGTTTTTTTTTCTCTCCATGCCCATAGTTGTCAGTTTTTCAGGACAGGGAAAATAAACTTCTCCCCTCATGGGACCGCCTAAGGCAACTGGGTCCCCTTCCAGCTGCATCCCTTTCAGGGTTTATTTTTACGCCCCTGTTATGGAGTATAGCTACAGGGAGAGAAGGGGATCAGACAGCCTAAAAATGCAAAGCAAATTGTTAACAACAGAATGGAGCATGGTATCTGAGGCATGCCACTGCCAATGAGGAAGATCCTAAAATTATTTGCACGCTCTCCAACTGCGAGTTAGTTATTCTTGTCAAATCTTTCCAACACTCACTCAACATTTTTTTTGTATTCAGCATTTATTTAATTATTGCACATACAAAACATTATAAACATATTTAAGGCCACAGTTTGTTACACAACATCGCAAGCACACAACAAATACTTGTCCATGCAGCCACATTAGTATATATAACATAACTATGTATAGTCAACATATTTGGTATGAAAATATCTGCAATTAATTTGGTGAAAGCACACAGGTTAGCAAGTGATTCAAATTGCACTTGTTTTAGTAATAAAGGGAATATCAAAATAAAAAAAAACATTTTGGGAATCCCCCATCTCTACTCCACCACTTTCTACAAGAATAAAATATATTCCCTACACTTCCCATTAAGGCCTAAGTCTAGGCAATACGGATGTGTTATTTCTGGTTAGAGCAGCCATGCCATCAGGTGGGTACAAGTAATACTATAATACTGGGCCCAAAAGGGTGGATGGTGGCAATATTTTATCATGCAGAAGTCCAAGAGGGATCCCAGAAGTGTTCCTTGTATGTGGTCTACAAAATGTTTATGAATTCATATGGCAGCCCTATGATAGCACAGTGAAAGTCAGAACCTGTGTCAGGTACTGTCTGTGTCCCTGCTAAGAAAGGTGATGTTCACTTCCTGTCCCACTGACCATTAGACTCCCCTTTGAACTTGAACTGTCATCAGGACAGGAAATGAAGGGCAGCAGTAAAATATATAATTCTTCTACAAGCTACAAAAGCTTTTATTGCTGTCTTTGTCCCAAATGGAGAATAAACCCCTTTTTATTTTTACAAGAGGCTCAATCTCATAACTGTTCAAGGAATTAAACATACATTAAACATTTCAGAATTATACATACTGGTGAACCTTACAAAATTAGAAAAAGGTCAGCTCACGTGTACTCACTAAGACACGATAAAAAGCATTGGTGGTCCTTATTCAAGTAACAGCTCAGATATATGCAGAGCCAATCACAAAATCACAAAGTATGTACAAATGCCGTGTGACCATCTAAAAAATCCATTATAATTCCTGACTCTAATTCTATTTATAACACTATTACCTCCTTAAAGCCACATTCTATTAAAAAAATTACTTTCTGCATCCTCAGCCTCCATAAAGTATGTTAGCGGTTGCACACAAGTCTTAAAAAAAAGTTGCTGATGGCCATTCTCTTGTTGTTGGCAATAGGAAGGAAGGTGAGTGAAAGCCTAGCCACACCCACTCCCTGTATGCAATGTGGGAGGGTGAGTGGCAGCCTGTGCCACAACTTGTTACAGCGGAGAGGAGCAGTAAGATGATGTGTAGTGAGCACGGGTTATTCCCTTCCAAACGATGTACTGCAGGAGGCTGAGATCAGTGGAAAACCCCTGGTTACACATTGCCATGATGTATATGTCTAAACTCAGCAAATTTTCTAAACATTGCAGCCATGAGTATTTGTTTAAGGAAACTGGTACCTCATAAATAGTTAATGTTTCCTTTAGTGAGAGACTAGAAGCAAAGTGAAAAGTGACAGTTTCTCCACAAATTTCCTGATGTATGTTCTGTGTGTACAGTGGCCACTGGTGAGTCCTGCTCAGGCATCGGGCATTGTAAAGGATCCGGCCTGTCGGAACCTAAACCACCCCCGAGACCAGAGCACCACCATCACAATGTTATTTTTAACCCCACCGATAGATGGAAGCCGCCCAGTTGTGTGCCAATTGTCATAGCTCCATAACAACAGAACATATTGCTAGCATAAAGGCTAGGTCTGTGGCTGTATAATATGGTTCCGGAATTGTTGCCCAAGGGATCGTGCTGTCACAACCTCAGTTTCCTCTATTGTTAGGTTACTGAGCACAGCATTGTACTGCATTAAGCAGTGTAGCTAGGGTTAAGCCGAAATTTTCGAAATTTCGCGTTACTATAATTACCCATGCGAAATTTGCTATTACGGCGCAAAATTATGGTAGCGTAATTGCCATTAAAATCGTAATTTAAAATACCGTAAGCGTAATTTTCAACGCGTAATTTCGCGTTTCGTTCATAACGTAATTTCACGTACAACTATACCGTAATTTCGCGTTAAACCATAACGTAATTTCGCATTTCTTCGTAATTTCGCGAATTTCGTTATTACTTGTTAGCTATAAAAAGAAATACATTTTAATTTTGAAAATGAAAGTAATTTCGTTTATAATAGTAATTACTAGACACAGGAAAGTGTCTGGGTATTGGAGATTGTCCAATCATATTACAGGCTTCTTTTGAGATACATCCTAAACAACCAATTATAGTTTGACCCACCCTCCTAGTATATAATCTGGCAGCCATGTTAGTTTCACTTTGTGGGTTGTTGTTTCTGTAGGAGAAGGAGTGAGAGAGAGCACATTGCAGAACTCATATACACCATTTCTTTGCCTTTTCTAGCATTTTGCTTTATTTCAGTCATTGCTATAGACTACGCTTACAAACATTTGCATGCAAGGCAAACGTAATTTCACGTTACCCACCGTAACGCGAAAACTACGCGAAAATTAACGCTTACAGTAATATGAACTATCGCGAAATTACGTTATGTAACTACGCTTACAAACGGTTGCATGCAAGGCAAACGTAATTTCGCGATACCCACTGTAATGCGAAAGCTACGCGAAAATTACGCTTACGCGGAATTTCGCGAAATCCTTCTTCATTACGATTATGTACTTACGCCCATAATCGTACTTACACTGATAACGCGAAATTTCGCGAAATCGTAATTAAGTCATTACGCTCACCTCTAAGTGTAGCTCTTTGTGGCGATTTTATCATTCCTCAGTTTCTTGAGATTGAGGGAACATGGTGGTAGAAACGATCACCAACTATGCACTTGTTCAGGGAGTGATTTATTGAATGATTGCCATGTTAGGACATTATCAATCCATGCTTTAACCCATGGTTTAAAGTTCTACACCTTTGAGAAGAGTGTTATTTTGTGGAGGTAAGGGTATGATGGAGAGTGTTAGAGGTCTTTAATAGGCAGTTATGACCACAATATAGGCACATGTATTACTCTGTAGCTTTGTTATGGGCATGTTGACTGTATAAAGAAATTGATTTTTGCACACGTGAGCTGACCTAAACAGAAATAGCACAACTGTATACATATCCAAGCACCATCTAACGTAGTTTGAAGCATCTGATTTGACTTACTTTTTCATTTAGTTTTGGGTAGTATATTTATTTATTGTATTTATGGAGGGTTAGAGTCTCTGTTGAAGTGTTAATATACTTAAATGTGGGCAAAGTATGTGCTTAAGGTTTAAAGTATCCATTTTCTTAAAATAAATAAAAAAAAAACTCTCATCAAATCCCCTCTCTATATAATTAATGAAATTTCAACAAACTATTACACAGACATGCAGTACTTATAACTACTCAGGTCACTGCAGTGGCTCTGCATGGTTCATAGTGAAAGCTGCCTTGCAAAGTTCTCAGCTGTTACTGAGAGGGAAGTGATTGCCAAGTATGCATTTACATATCCCTGTGGCTGTGTAGGACCCGCCCCCCCCCCCCCCCCCCCTCCCCATGTAATTAAAGTTGTTGTTTTTTTATTGCAGCAAAGCAGAAAAAAGTGCAAAGGGATGCTTGTGTTTCATTGGTGATGAGAGGTCTGAGTGGTCTAGGTGACGCGTGCATACCAACAGCCAGGGTGCAAGAATAGAGATCAGATCTCAACCTGCTGAAATACGGTAACATTTTATTTTAAAAGGTAATGCTAACGTTTTTCAATTTTCCATTTAGGTGGACATTAACAGCATTCAGGTACCAAAAGACTTCTGCGATTATGGCATTATGTGGATTTTTGTAGTGGCGTAATCCTTTAATTGTACAAGCCTGTCACTCCTATTGCTTATAGTAACTCTGCTCCCTGCTTGCCATGGTTGGCCACAGTGCTGATCACAGTCTATAGGATGGTGCTAAGGAGTGCAGTGCGAAAATTAAAGTTGGAGGGGAGAGGGAGACTTTAAAAGCCATAGCTCCACATAATTGTGTCAGCTGTAGATGACTGATTATGTGTACTAGGCTTTATACTATGCATACTGGGTAAGACATACCAGTATCTTAAGATGGGACAGTGTATTGATCAGGACCTCATTTAAGTATAAATACAAATAGAAGTGTTCTCTAAAGACCAGTAAACTCTATGTGCACACATAGTGCAGGTCAAATGTATTGATTTTTACACAATCAACGTAGCATGTTACGCAAATAGCATAACTCTTAATATACATTCAATGCTTATGTTAGGTGTATAAATTACATTACTAGGGATGATCGGAACCAGCAAATTCCGTTCCGCTGGAAATCACGGATTCCGTCAGTGTTAAATTCCATCACTATGAAAATTCCACTGGATTTGTGTGAAATTCCGCGGAATTCCGGATTCCATCGGAAATTTTTTAAAAAATTCTCTCTCATTCTCTTCCTCCTCCTCGAGGGAGGAGGGTGTCATCTTCCAGAGAATTGTAGTTATTCAAAAGCCAGCTTACATACCTTGGCCAGGAATTGAACTCAGGCTTGGCTGGGAATTGAACCCAGGTCACATTGTGTAGTAAGTATCTGACTTACCCCCTAGACCGTCAACTATACTACATGCTAAAGCCAGCCTAGCATGTACCATTATGATTAATCCAATAGAAAAAGTAGCATGCTTAAAGCGGACCCAAACCAAACATTTTTTTTTAATTAAAAATATTTAGTTGCACCACTCTGACACATACAAAGATAAATAAACACTCCTTCAAACCTATGAGCATTTCAGTGCATGCTTTTCACCCTTCTCTTTTCATAACTAGGGTTTTACTGGGGGCAGCCATTAGCAATTCCTCCATTGCCAGAGACCACTTACTCCATCAGTTTGCCGGATTTTGTCCCAGCAATTTGTAGTGTGGTTGGTGGTATAGGGGGTAAGTCAGATACCTACTACACACTGAGACCTGGGTTCAATTCCCGGCCAAGGTATGTAAGCTGGCTTTTAAAAATAGTACAAATCCTTAAGCACGCTACTTTTTCTATTGGATTGATCATAATGGTACAAGCTAGGCTGGCTTTAGCATGTAGTATGGTTGGTGGTCTAGGGGGTAAGTCAGATACCTACTACACACTGTGACCTGGGTTCAATTCCCAGCCCAACCTGAGTTCAATTCCTGGCCAAGGTATGTAAGCTGGCTTTTGAAAAACTACAATTCTCTGGAAGATGACTCCCTCTGGGAGGAGGAGGAGAGAGATTTTTTTGTGTTTTCCGGAAAATTCCGTGGAAATCAAAACATTTCCGCGGAATTCCGTTTGAGAGGTTTAGCAATTCCGTTCCGACTGCCGGAATTGGAATTGACCTAATTCCGGCCGGAATCACGGAATTAACAATTCCGCGGAATCCAGCGAGCATCCCTATACATTACTAATGTTGTGTTGTTTGCACAATGCACACTATGTAGGTTGCGTAAAGCCTGGTAAACTAAACGCTCAGTGCACATTTATGGATCTTTAGTGAATACACCCCAATAACACTTTCAGCTTTTATTGTTACCTATGTCCCTGGTGGGAAAGTTTCCCTTTACTTCCTGTACTTTCACTGCTAACTGGAAGTAGGTGAATGGCAGTAACTGAAAATTACAACTTCTTCCCCACACTATTACACTAAGTGTTTAATTACTATCTGTGAAGTCATCATTTCCCCAAATAATACATATTGGATGTTTTGGCATTGTTGGCTTCACAATAATTATGCCACATGTAAATACTTTCCCCTTAAGCACCTGATATTATCCTGAGAATAAAAACATTAAGTGCTGCATTTAGAGAAGATCATTTGCAAGTTTCCATGCAGCAATTGGAGCACCAGGAGACACAAAATACAAAGGAGCAAATAAAAGGCAAGACATTTTCAGCTGGATGTGGTCAAAGCGATATTTCATTCAGAATAATATTCCTGCAGAATAATTTCCAACATTTTCAAGGAAGTAGGAAGAAGAGGAGAGGTCCGCGCTTGTCAGTAAAATGTAAATCCTTTATTATAGACGTATCCAAGAACAACCATGGCAAGCGTACAGAGCTGACATGTTTCGGACTATCAGTCCTTACTCATAGCTAACATGTTAGCTATGAGTAAGGACTGAAACTCCGAAACATGTCAGCTCTGTATGCTTGCCATGGTTGTTCTTTGATACGTACATAATAAAGGATTTACGTTTTACTGACAAGTGCAGACCTCTCCTCTTCTTCCTAGTACTTTGGATTTGCTGCCCAGGTCGAGCACTGCAGTAAAGTGTGGTGGAGTAGAGCGGTGTGCACCTTGTCCTGTATATTTTCAAGGAAGTAAAGGTTAAAAGCTGCATCTGCTGAGGATGATTCTGTTTTGTGTACGACAGCCCCCCCCCCCCCAACTTTCCTCCAATACGTTGGAGAGAGATTCAGCCTGCTGGACACTGTTGTTGTTCTGTTGGGCTACCTCTCCCTTTATAGTGACAGAAAGCTTTGCTAGCCTATAGGCTAGCTACATGTCTCTACAGCCTAGGCCACAAATTGTCACCTGAGGGATCGTGTCCCTATCCCTGCTGGGCAACAGTAATCTCAAGTGTGTACCCACCTAAAATCACTTACAAAAGTAAAGTATGTTGAATGCATCAACAAGAGTAGCACTAGAGGCACCAATCCACTTTGCTCAATCGTCACCAGCACACACAAAATAGTATAAGTACAAGGGGTTTCACAGCATTTCCGCTTCCTCAGAGACCGTAGTCACTGTGAAACGGCTGTTAGGCCGCCACCCTTATACTTATACTGTTATGTCTTTGCTGATTATGGTTGCTTAATAAACACTCCTGAGCAAAGTGGATTTGGTGCCTCGTCTGCTACTCTTATTGATGCATTGCACTGTTTGAATTATGGTTGCACATCACAGGAGGTGCAACTTTCGCTTGAGGTCCTGCAGCGCATTTAGGGCCGACTTTGGTTCTCTTCATTACCTGTAAGATTTGTTGGGGTTGATTAACAAACAGAAATGGTTAATTGTATGTGAATTGGACCAATCAAATGCAGTATCTGATGTTTCGGATTAATCAAATTCCAATCTGCATACATTTGCTTGTAATTATCATAAAGGTTGCAACAACTCAAAATTATTAGCATCTAATTGACCATTCCAATTACAAAACTTGTAAAACAAACAGACAAGCAGACCTGAAGAGTGCAGATGCCAAAGAGATGCTAATAATTACAGATGGCATGCAAATTGTATGCAGCTTGGGGCTGGGCCATTTAACATTGACAGGAAGTTCATTTGATTGGTCCAGATCCACACTTCATGCAATTTGCATGCAATTCAGAATTATTACCATCACATTGAGCCATCTCTGCTATACAGTATTGTTTGTTTTTTTTAACTTGCTAACCCTCTGCTGGTCCATATAAGAATAAATGGAAGATCACTGAAACATTCCTAAAGGAAATCGAGTAACTTATAGAGCGAGACATGGTCAGCGCAAGTTAATTTGTACATACTGTCCCCTTACTGTTTCTAAAAACTACAGTATTGTTCAAGTGTGCAGATGTGGAGAGATTCATTTCTATTACATTTACTAAGTTAAGGTAAACTGCATTCAAGTCGTGTTTTTTAAAAACCCCAAAGATTTAACAGAAGGCCCTGACACAACCGAGATCGTTTTGTGGATCGCTTTAGTTTTTAAAAAAAAAAAAAAACGTTTCCACTGACTTGCATTAACATAACGGTAAAAACCTGGCAACATTGCCGCGATCATGATTTTTTCAAGTTCGAAATTGCGGCTATTTTGCACTGATTTTTACCTTTATTCTAATGAAATACAATGGAAGTGTTTTTTAAAAAAAACAAAAACAACCTGCAAACTGCTCTCTGGTGTGTCAGGGCTCAAAATGGCCATTCCAACAGTTTATGTTATTTCATACACTGCAAATCAAACGTGCAAAATGGGAACCCTCCATACACTGTCATGTATAAGTGGCGGCGCAAGCACCATTTCGTGGCACC
Organism: Hyperolius riggenbachi; assembly: GCF_040937935.1. Taxonomy (NCBI): domain Eukaryota; kingdom Metazoa; phylum Chordata; class Amphibia; order Anura; family Hyperoliidae; genus Hyperolius; species Hyperolius riggenbachi. The sequence continues at coordinate 150,796,397 of NC_090648.1, forward strand.
ATTATTGTGGCATTGCTTTGTAATCGTTTATACATACACATACCTTTCATTACTTCTACTAACATTTCCACTTTGTTGGTTTAAAACTCCTGTAAACTATTTCAATGTAGTGTTTTTGGATAATTCAAGCACCGCATTGATTTTGAGAAGTAAACTGAAATACACAATTAGAATCACAGTGAAGTCCCTTTCACACTATAAAACGCACAGCCAGTGGCAGGAAGAACGTAATTGTGGATCCTGTGCGTTTGCACTTTGGTTTTTGGTGTGACTGCAATGTGAAATTTAATGGCGTACAACAACATTGCACCAAAAATGCCGTATGTAGCGTGTTTACTGATCGCAGCTAACAGGATCACCTTAATGGGAATGAAGCACTGCGGTCTATATTACTGCGCTGGTGTCTTTGCGATGGGCAAACTGCTTGCGTTTTGATAATCGGATGGAAACACATGTAGTATTAACCGGGGCCTGAGTGGTGGGCCTTATGCACATCTGTAAAGTACTCTCTCAGGTCAAGTATTATTTGGCAGCACTGAAATAAATGCCAAAGATAAAACTGTAAGGCTAAGTTCACTGTGGGTGTTGTATTATTTTCCCTGAAAAAGAGGGAACGTTACGGGAAAGTCACACTGCACATTATCAGATTGTGTTGCATACAGTGAAGCATACAGGCAAGGAAAAGTATTCTTCAGGGCATGCATTTTGCGGCAACGCACTGCATGCAGTGTGTTGGATTGCCGGATGCCATTATACTGCACTGGCCGCTCTGTGAACGTCACATAGGTGGTGTATTGCAGTGCGCTGTTCTGCAGTACAATGCAGCCATTACGTTGCACCACAACACACGACTGTGAACATAGCCTTAAAGTGTACCTGTGATGAAAGGCATCTCAGGTACCATACTTACCTGGGGCTTCCTTAAGCCTGCTTGAGGCCGTTCAGTCCCTCGCTGTGGCCCGGGGTGGCTCCTGTCCCCCGCAATACGACCCAAAAGCCTGGCCGAGTGGTGCTTTGTTGCGCATGTGTAGCCCAGCCAGGCACGCTCCTATGTCGCACTCCCGTCCCTGGGAGCAATTTGCACCCTGTGCAGTAGTACTGCGCAAGCTCAGAATGCTTCCAGCCATCGGAGCATGACGAGGAGCGCACCTGGCTGGGCTGCATAAGAGCGATGAAGCACAACTCTGCCAGGCTTTTGGGCCATATTGCGGGGACAGGAGCCACCCAAGGAGACAACGAGAGGCTCAGCGATCTCAAGGGTGCTTAAGGAAGCCCCAGGTAAGTATGGTACCTGAGATGGCTTTCACCTCAGGTTCACTTTAAGGTGACAACTAACAATACAATTTTCTAAATGATCATTCAGACACCACATTTATATTGCGTTTTTCTCCTGGTGGACTCAAAGCGCCAGAGCTGCAGCCACTAGGACGCATTATAGGCAGTAGCAGTGTAACTTGCCCAATGTCTCCTACTGAATAGGTGCTGGCTTAGTGAACAGGAGGAGCCAAGGTTCCAACCCTGGTCTCTTGTGTCAGAGGCAGAGCCCTTAACCAGTACACTTTATGAATGATTATTCATATAAATGATCGAAAACTAACGTTTGTAACTATTAACAGACAAAAATCCCCTAACCAATCCAACCATATTGATGAGATCGATCTGAAAATCAGATTCATTTCATGAATCTGATTGGGTTGGTTGGGAGATTTTTGTCCTTGTGGTCCCAAACGATCATTTTCAATCATTCATACGAATAATTGTTCATAAACTATAGTTCACCGAATTGTATCGGCAGTGGCCATCTTAAGACCGTCCCAATTATCTACAGGTGAAAAGGAATGATAATCTCCCTTTTAGGCATTATAAATACATTTTAGCTTAGCATGACAATGAATTACAGCTGTATGTCTTTGGACATTCTTGTAGTCACAGTGGCACCAAGAGGTAAAAAGAAAGCATTCCATTAAAATTCCCAAAACACATTTAGAAAAAAAACGATAAGTAGTTAGTAGAAAAAATATAATAGCAACCTGTTTGGATCTGTCTTTTGTGGAGTGCATTTCATTAGAAATCGGTTGCTATTAGTTACATACATGTAAATATTCACAGACAGATACCTCCATCACAGTTATATTTCACAGTTACTGAGACATTAATTAGAACAGCTAATAAGAGTTTATACATTTTCTAGTTTTGCACTGTTTCCCTAAAGCAGACGCTTCATGGTGTGAACATGAAACTATAGCAGAAGTGAAGGAATTAGGGGGAGTAGCAGCAGCTCTAGTATGGGGGATACAGCTTTGGGAACTCCCCTCTGATCCCAGCTCAAGCATACGAGTCTTTTGTCTTTTCACTATGCCAGAGCAAGCATCACTGTGGTTTGTTTATTAGCTTGAAGAAGCTTTCAGTCTCACAGGGTTCTCATGTTTGTGTTAGGAGATTTCATCCTAGAAGCTTTGGTCCACATTTCTGACAAGGACTCAAGAATTTTAGCTTTGCCATGCTTCACAAAGTCTTTGATATGAGGATTCACCATGTTATTGTATTTGGTTACATTCTCATTCTTGTAAGGTGAACAACGGCGTGCCTTCTCTTATGTTGTCGGGATGTGGATCTATCTGCACAGGAACATGAACATAAGACATTGTAGAAATTGTGCAACCTTAATCATAAGAGTCTGAACAAAAAGACCTGAAAATTGCTAATCACTGGTGGGGAGAAGAGACCAACTGTGACTATATTACAAATGGATAGATTGAGGGTAATCACCCAATAATATATTGTATAATATGTGTTTAAGGTTTTTCTAGAAAGTAACAGCTGTTTTCTTGTATTTTCCATGCAAGTTATTCTTACTGGATAATTTAACTTACATCTGTCAGGTTAACCTCTCCCTGCACCACTTGTCACATAACTGCAGATTAGCAGTAACTGTTTGTTCAGCAGCATTAAGATGAGTCAACGGATTGCGCTGCTTGGTAAGTCAAGCCAATCTAACTTACATTTATTTTTATTCTAAAAATGTATCAGAATTTACCACCATGGCTGATAGATAAAAAATGGAAAATGTGGGAAATATGATCGTTTTCACAGATTGAAAAAAAAATATTTTACATTAATTTTTTTTATACACTCAAATGTTACAATCAATCAGAAAAAAATGATTGTAATCCTTCAATTGAAAAGAAATTAAAAAAATGTATGGTGTGTGGCCACCAAGGTTCAAGGACACATTGGAGCTGATAAAAAAAAAAAAAAAGATTTACTTACCTGGGGCTTTCTTCAGTTCCTAGCAGCCGATATGTCACTCGCCGCAGTTCCACTTCCAGCTTCTGGCCCGGGGTTCCCTCTGGTGCAGATGCCAACCGCATCTATTGCGCAGTACACTCTAGACTATGTCAGCGCGTCCCAGAGGGGCTCTCGCGCAGGCGCAGTAGATGCCGACCTGGCGAGGTCGGCATCTGCACCGGAGGGGACCGGGAGCCACCGGAGCTGCGGCCAGGCCACAGGAAGGCTGCCAGGGGCTGGAGGAAGCCCTTGGTAAGTAAATCTCTCTTTTTTTAAAAAAATTAGCTCGGACCTTCCCTTTAAGCAGAAAGTTAAGGTTAGGCACTTGGAGGATACTTTCAGTAAAGTTTAGGTATAGTAACAGTAGAAAGAAGGAAGAGTTAGGGATACGCAATGGTAAGGGCAGAGGTTAGGATTACGGGATGTAGGGTTGTGGATGTTTAAGGTGTGCTGACAGAAACTATATTAAAGCAAATTACACCTAGCCCATATAGCCAGAACCTAATCTGCAAATTCTATATACAATTTACTGGTGTCCATCTGAAACACTTTCAGTTACTGTACATAGCAAGCACACTTCACTGTCAAAAGCCTTATACATTAAAGGTGCTTTTTTTTATTTAGAAATGGAAAGTTTTAGAAATTAACACATTTTGTTTCAGGATTTTTGTTAAATAGAAGAAGGAAAAGATACTGAAGAATGTTCAGTGTGCACAAGTAATTAATCAGTGGCCTACCTCAGAATATAGCGGCGGAGGCTGAAATCGAAACTCCTGGATGACATCAAATGGGGGGAAGTGTAGCCCTTCCGTTAGTTCTGTTTGCTCTGTGACTGAGGGGGCGCTCCATGAGAGATCCTCTTCTGACACAATATCTGCATAATTTGGTGGTGCTGCAGGGAATAGGATATATCATGTAAGAATGGCAATTTTACATGTAACGCAGGGACATCAATTATGAGATTTTTCATCTTTCCTTTTCCTTTTAAATTAGAAGAAACATGTACCTAAAGGGTAAGTAAATTATCATAAGAAAATATTGGCATCAATTAACGATACTACAACTTAAAATAGCCCTACTCTTACACAGAACCCTTCCCACCTCCGCTGCCTAACCCTAAACCCCCCCTTATTGACGCCTAACTCTAACCCCCTCATCTTGGTGCCTAACCCGAAAAAAAAAACCTTCTTGATGTCCAACCCTAAAACTCCCCTTCTTGACGCCTAACCCTAACCCCCCTTTCTTGACGCCTAACCCTAAAACCCCCCCTTCCTGATACCTAACTCTGAAACCCGCCTTTCTGATGCCTAACCCTAACCCGCCTTTCTTGACGCCTAACCCTTAAACCCCCCTTCCCGACGCCTAACTCTAAAACCCGCCTTCCTGTCACCTAACCCTAAAACCTCCCTTTTTGATGCCTAACCCTAAAACCCCCCTTCCTGATGCCTAACCCTAAAAACCCCCTTCCTTACGCCTAACCCTAAAACCCACCTTCCTGGCACCTAACCCTAAAACCTCCCTTTTTAAAGCCTAACCCTAAAACCCCCCTTCCTGATGCCTAACTCTAAAAACCCCCTTCCTTACGCCTAACCCTAAAACCCTCCTTCCTGACACCTAAACCTAAAACTTCCCTTTTTGACGCCTAACCCTAAAACCCCCCTTCCTCATGCCTAACCCTAATCCCCTCCTTCCTAACTTTATGTTCAAAACAATAAATTTTAAATCTATAATTTATATATAAAAAATCTATAATATAGATCTATAATATAAAAAATGTGTAATTTGTTAATGCAAAACATTAAAAATGTCAAAAACAAGAGCATTCTACTTTTTCCAAACGATAAAATATTTCAAAAACTATAACATTTTAATTTTCAAAAAGATAATTATCATGCATCCAAATGTATGCTTTGGGTACCTAATAGCTGATATTTGCATTAGCGCCTATGGGCGCCCAAATCCTCCATTAGCCCCTGGGAGTCCACATTTCCTACTTCCAGGAACGCATGCTAAAGCAGGAATAGTTGTGTGAACCTTTCCTAAAAGTGCAGGCAGGGAACCTTCTGTGAATTCGACTGGTACAGTAGAGAAGGCACCGAAAGTTGAGAAAAGTGAATGCTAGAAAGTGCAGCAAGGGCTAGCACCTGGCAGATATGATGAATCTGGGTTTTCTCCTTCAGAACCCCAGATTATCCCATACACCGCAGGTCAGCACCAAAGCTAGTGGGGAGGGTCATGGTATTGTGGTCCACATCGCGCTTCACATGACCACGATGCTAAGCTCGAAGGAGTAAGCATCGGAGTCGCGTGAAACGCAACGTGGACCACAACCCAGTGACCCTCTCCACTAGCTTTGGTGCTGACCTGCAGTGTACGGGATAATTTGGATTTATGAATGAGGAAACCCAGACTTGAATACCAACACAATGATGTGCATGGATGGTGACACGTGTGCACACATTTACTATGTACCTAATTAGACAAACAATGATTACATTTAGTCTTGGAATATGAAGAGTTGGGTGGAGACCTTCCCTTTCAGTCCCGGTCTGTGGAATATTAAATGTTTTCAGCAAGAGAACGTTGCATACAGTGAATAATAAATTTGTTCTATGTTTAGCTGTATATTCCCTTTTACCTATGAGTCATCTCATTCAGTGATTACTATATCATCTCTATATGACCTTCAGTACAACATGTACAAGGGTGACAGGAAGCAGTGCCTACCTTCTGGCTGTTCTGGCAGTGCCAAGGCAAGCCAGCTCATGTCCACTGTAAACTGGCTGGCCACGCTGGCATTTCTGTATGTAAAGCCATTAAATGGCACGGTGCCTATGACTAGAGGTAGCTCCACCACCAGCTTGTGCGCACCAGGAATGTGAATATACACCTGCAGCAGCAAAAACAGAAACATAATTAACAGCTTTCACTGAATTACTGCAATTAAACTTACAATAAAAAGTTAATATGTTGCCTGTCTTGCTGTTGGCAGTGAAACGATCTATCAAGTATACAGAGGAGAAGAAGAGGAAAAGAGAGGAAGTTACATACAACAGTTTATATCTAGAAATAAGCGGATCACAGACTAGTAAAAAATGTATTTAAGTGGGAGACAAATATTGTAGAATACATGTAGCCTGCTCATTCTGAGTTTCTGCCCGACAGGGTCCTATGCATAGCTCCAACCCCCCCCCCCTTCCCCGGCACGCCCCACACCCAGTGACGTACTCCCTATTGGACAAGAAGTATGTCACTGGGATTCCCGGGGGGCTCGATTTATTCCGTCCTTCCACCCGTGCCATGCCGCCAACCTTTTTAAATGGTATGCGTCGCCCAATGACTTGTACTACTTCTGCCGCTGTTGAAGTCCAGATTAGGCACTTCCAGCACAACATTGCCTTGCATTGCCGTTACCCTACGGTAAAATAGGGTAACACAACACAGGTTTACAATGTACGTGTAAAAGTATGCATAACCTCTGGACACCTAATAAAGTGTAAGTGTTTGGGTGCAACCGTAACTTTAATAGTTTGAATAGACCTCACTAGAGGGGCTAGTGAGATATATCAATACACTAGGCGAGCACTAGCGTACAAGCTCCAGCAGGCTGGAGAGTACAAAGGAAAAGGCTGAATCTCCCGAGGAGATGCAGGCAAGAGACAAATACTACAATGACAGATACCCTACAGAGCAGGTAAATAAGGCTGGATACAGCCTAGCAGAATTATAAGACCAGAGGAGCTGGCGTAGTCATACCTCACCAGTGGCGGGGGCCCACAGGTGAGTAGAATGGTCAGGCAGGCAAGGTTCGGCAACAGAGAGGTAAGTATCGGTACAAGATCGTGAGACAAGAGAGTAATCAGTAAGCAGGTAGAGGTTCAGCAACAGGTAGGCAGATAGGCGAAAGTACAGGATCAGAAGGCAGGATCAGGATCAGAGGTAATAGCTAAGAGTCATACACAGGAGATCAATACAGTAGTAATATCCTAGTCTGGGTGTGAAATCCGTGGCATCAACACCCGGGAACTAGTCTACAACAACATTAGCAAATCAGCAAAATCCTAGACTAGGTGTGAAATCCTTAGCATCAACACCAGGGAACTAGCCTAAGGTCTGCGCGCTAACACGCAAGTATTCACGACAACAGACAATCCTATACTGAAGCCCGGAGGCTTATGAAGCAGAGGAGACCCCACTGACACGCCCCTCCGAATCAACCAATCCTGGGCGCCGTGGGACTCCTCTGACGTCAGCCGACCAACAGGTCAGCTGACGGGCTTCCTCCCCGCATAAAGGTCCCGTCTGTGCGCGCGCCCACGCGCTACGGCGACCCCCTGCCCGGAAGAACGTTCCGTCCTCGGCGTCCTGGACGCCGAGGGTACGGATGGCCGCATGGAGGCAGCTGCGGCGGCAGTGCTGTTCGCCGCAGCTGCCTTGTTTCTCACAGCATGTCTCCCACATAGCAGTTCGGCAGTGTGCAACCCCAATAAACAGAATTCAGCAGTGTGTCCCCCAAAACTAAGTAGGTAGAACCTATAGGCACAGATGTTCTGGCACCTTACACTTCGCCCTCCATGAACCTACAAGCCCCCAACAAACTGCACTGCAAGTGTGCTGGCTGTCCCAGCTGTCACTGCTCCCTTACTTCCCTTTCCCTTCATAGGTAGCTACAGATGTTCCTTAGTATAAGGTAACCAGAAGTACCCTCAATGTTGAGTAGCAGTAGCTAGAGATGCCCCTGACTGAAGGAAGCTCTCGACAGTGGAATACACAGAGCAGGGTGAGTAAGCTCTCATTTACACTTTCATCAGGACTCTGCATAGAGAAGGAGGCGCTCGGGGAGGGAGGTGAGCCGACTTTCCATCATCAGGCGCCTGTAGGCACGTGCCTACAGTGCCTTATGGTAAATCCGGCCCTGAGGTAGAGTTTGGCTCCAGTCAACATAAACAGGCAGCCTTTCCACTCCAAAAACAAAATTATCCCCCCAGAAAAAAACAAACAAAAAGGCAGCATTTTCTCTGCACAAAAAGAACATAAATAGGCAGAAAAAAAGAGAAAAAAAGAGGTGCCCACAGCTGTGACTGCTACATACTTAGGCACTTTGCTATTGACCTGAGGAAGCGGGCCAGTACCCGTGAAATGCGTTGTCTTTTTTTGTGCATCATTAAAAACTTTTACTCATATGGTTTGTCTGTTTATGAAGGTAAGACCGAATTACTCCTATACCTTGATTTTAAGATAATTATATTCTGGGCGCTTCCAACAAGTTTTCTTATAAATAGGCAGAGTGTCTCTAAATCATAATTAAGCAGTGTTCTCCTCTAAAATCCCCACTTTAGTTGCACATATTGGATAAGTATATGAAAGATGAGAGAACTCACTGCTAAGAAATACTCCACGCGGATGATGTGACAGTCCAGGATGGTCGGTGTTACTGATGGAATTTTCAGCATTTTTCCATTCCAGGTTTCCGTGCTTCCAGAGGCAATATGGTTTCCGCGCACACTGGCCAGCATCTGCCTGTGCGTTTTCATTTTCCCATGGACTATGAAGCTTTGGGTTTGGTATATAGCAGCTTTGGGAACTATTAAGCGTGAAGAGCCATTTTCAATTTCTGCATAAATGGGAATAACTTCCCCTGAAAAGAAAACATAAAACCAACACAGTTTTAAACAGTTTTGACTGCTTAGTGCAAACATTTCAGTTTACTCATTTGTGTTGACCTTTCATTTTTAACGACATAACTGATGACAAGAGATGATGATTAAAGTGAAGTTGAAAATAAACTAATATGATAAACAATTATATTTATCCTTCTACTCCTAAAAATGACTTTAAGTAATCCAGAGTTTTCTTTAAATATATAATCATTTAGAAAGTAGGTTGAATGTTTTACAGTCTCTAATCAGTGGCAGCCTATTAAAGAGAATCTGTACTGTCCAATTTGTACAATAAAAAACGTACCAATCAAGTCACTGTGATCTCCTGGGTCCCTCTTTGCCGTTTCCGCCACTCCCCACCGCGATCCTGGCTTTTAAAGTGAATGTTTACCATATTTAAAAAGAAAAAGTCAGATACTCACCTAAGGAGAGGGAAGGCTCGGTCCTAATGAGCCTTCCCCCTCCTCTCCCGGTGCCCGGTCCCGCGCAGGATCCCCCGTGGCAGTATTCGACCAGTTCGGTCAAATACTGCCACTTCCGCATGCCTTCGGGAGCTTTCGGAAGCCTTCGGGAGCACTCGGGCTCCCGATGACGCGGCCGCTCCATACTACGCATGTGCGAGCGCCCTCTATGACGCACTCGCGCATACGTAGTATGGAGCGGCTCGTCTTCGGAAGCCCGAGTGCTCCCGAAGACCTCCGAAGTCCCTGCGGCGGCGGACGCGAACGGGGGAGCCAGCGCAGCACCGAGGGCACCGGGAGAGGAGAGGGAAGGCTCATTAGGACCGAGCCTTCCCTCTCCTTAGGTGAGTATCTGACTTTTTCTTTTTTTTACCGGTACCCATTGGCTTTAAATTGCCAGTTTTAGGCAGTGTTTACAAACAAAAAACATGGTCGCTAACCAGGAAGTGATGTATGTGCAAATATATAGGTATACACACACACAACCTAATATGTATGTATGTGTGTGTATATATACACATATACACACACACATATATATATATATATATATATATATATATATATATATATATATATATATATATATATATATATATATATATATATATATATATATACACATACACATAATTCCTCCCTGGGCCGACAAAGCGTGACAAGGAAAAGGAGATTAGCTATATTACAGAGACAGTGCAATTAGAAAAGGCTGCAGTAATCCAGTCCACATTAGAACAGGTATAGGAACTTATAGGATAGAAGAAATAAAGCTGAAAATGTTGTTACAGAGTCTTTTTAAGTATCCCAGAGTTAGAAAAAGGACAATAGTTCATGTATTTTATCTCTTTCTACTCTCAGAATTCTGCCAGGAAAACGTTTATGGCTGTAAATTTCTTATTAGTGATGTTTACTATATTCCCAACAAAGGCAAGACAGAAGCTGTCAATTCCATACCTAGAAACTCTTCCAGGCAGCAAAATAAAGCAGAAAACAGCCTTGTTATTAATATGTTTTGTACTGTACATACACATTTTTATCTCATCATGTCACAGATCGTCTTGGGTACATTTTAAAACCTAACTCCACCAGAAACTTTTTTTTAGGGGTTTGGATAAAGCAATAAATGGTCAGAAGTGCTGCCAAGTTTTTACAGATCTCTAGGTCAATATCGGGGAGCATTTCTCCCATTTCCTGGATCCTTCTACACTGCATGGTTCGATTTTAAAGTTGTATGCAGTTTGCCGATAGCAAAGCCACTGTGATTAACTTAGTAATCATGGTACCCTGTACAGAATGGTGTAATCCTTTTTTTGCACAATCGCAAATCTAGTTTACCTGGTTTTTCCGAATGGGTTAAATAAATGGGAGTGCATGGAAATTGCATGGCACACACAGTGCTATGTAATTTGCTATCCAATCTCCATTTGAAAAAATGCCAGCAAAGTGCACACTTGAAAATACATCAAAATCGCAATTGCAGCGCACAATGATTGTGATTGCAATTTCAGTATGGAAGGGCCCTAACAGACATTACAATGTACAAGAAGTGAGGTGAAATCTCCATAACAGCAACATGTGAATCCATCCCATGATGAGATAAATATAGGTGCATGTAGAACTAGACTAGTACTAAGAAATTGTCTGAAGACCCCTTCTGTTTTTCAGTACAGCAAGTTTTAAAAAAAACTAGCTTTGCAAATAAGCTTGTCAAATAGGTTGTCAAATTAAGTCTATTTCCTGAAAAGCAAATAGAAGCCAAAACAGCTAAGAAAGAGTGAGAGAAGGCTTCTGATAAAGTTTTAGTGCTGGAAAGTTCATAGTGTCATTGCTTCTATTTGTTTTTCCATACAGCAAAGTAGAGTTGTCATAGCTGCTGTTCAGAATGAAGTCTTAAAATTAGGTACTTCAATTAAACATAAAAATATGAGACTTAGTTTCATGTTTATTTTACTTTTCTTAAGACACATGCCGTTAATCATTTCATTATAGGTTTATTGTCATTTTAGGTATGCTTTAAAAAGCCAGAACTTCCTTCAAAACATTCAAGCAAGCCCCAAAAACGCATTTTCCCCCACCTACCACACTTTAACTCTCTCAATCATGCACCTTTTCCACAGCCCTACCTTATGTATCCCTCCCCATCCCTTCTCATGGTCTGACTCGGACTTGATTTGCTGGGTCTCTGTAAAATCACTTGATCATGCATCTTATACCCTGTTTGCATGTATAACCTTGTGCTATGTTGTATAACCATGTGCTACCTACCTTTGTCTGTCATCCCTTGTTTACATTGTATGTATTCCTATTTATTGTCCAGCGCTGCGTAATATATTGGCGTTTTATAAATACAGTAAATAAATAATAATAATAAGCCAGGACTGGATTAAGATGAAATGGGGCCTTAGGCTGTTTTAGTAAGATTTGGTGGGGGCTAACATCCACCCTGGCCCTAGACTCTTTCTATGCCCTAGTCAACTGCCTAGAATTGAAATGTGGATGATCCGGTTCTGCACTAAACCATGATCACAATGTGGGACTGTACAGTGGCTTGCAAAAGTATTCGGCCCCCCGTGAAGTTTTCCACATTTTGTTATGTTACTACCACAAACATGAATCAATTTTATTGGAATTTCACGTGAAAGACCAATACAAAGTGGTGTACATGTGAGAAGTGGAACGAAAATCATACATGATTCCAAACATTTTTTACAAATCAATAACTGCAAAGTGGGGTGTGCGTAATTCTTCAGCCCCCTGAGTCAATACTTTGTAGAACCACCTTTTTGCTGCAATTACAGCTGCCAGTCATTTAGGGTATGTCTCTACCGGCTTTGCACATCTAGAGACTGAAATCCTTGCCCATTTTTCTTTGTAAAACAGCTCCAACTCAGTCAGAGTAGATGGACAGCATTTGTGAACAGCGGTTTTCAGATCTTGCCACAGATTCTCGATTGGATTTAGATCTGGACTTTGACTGGGCCATTCTAACAAATGGATATGTTTTGTTTTAAACCATTCCATTGTTGCCCTGTCTTTATGTTTAGGGTCGTTGTCCTGCTGGAAGGTGAACCTCCACCCCAGTCTCAAGTCTTTTGCAGACTCCAAGAGGTTTTCTTCCAAGATTGCCCTGTATTTGGCTCCATCCATCTTCCCATCAACTCTGACCAGCTTCCCTGTCCCTGCTGAAGAGATGCACCCCCCGAGCATGATGCTGCCACCACCATATTTGACAGTGGGGATGGTGTGTTCAGAGTGATGTGCAGTGCAGTGTTAGTTTTCCACCACACATAGCGTTTTGCATTTTGGCCAAAAGGTTCCATTTTGGTCTCATCTGACCTGAGCACCTTCTTCCACATGTTTGCTGTGTCCCCCACATGGCTTGTGGCAAACTGCAAACGGGACTTCTTATGCTTGTCTGTTAACAAGGGCTTTCTTCTTGTCACTCTTCCATAAGAGCCAACTTTGCGCAGTGCACGACTAATAGTTGTCCTATGGAAAGATTCCCCCACCTGAGCTGTAGATCTCTGCAGTTCGTCCAGAGTAACCATGGGCCTCTTGACTGCATTTCTGATTAGCGCTCTCCTTGTTCGGCCTGTGAGTTTAGGTGGACGGCCTTGTCTTGGTAGGTGTACAGTTGTGCCATACTCCTTCCATTTCTGAATGATCGCTTGAACAGTGCTCTGTGGGATGTTCAAGGCTTTGGAAATCTTTTTGTAGCCTAAGCCTGCTTTAAATTTCTCAATAACTTTATCCCTGACCTGTCTAGTGTGTTCTTTGGACTTCATGGTGTTGTTGCTCCCAAGATTCTTATAGACAACCTCTGAGGCCGTCACAGAGCAGCTGTATTTGTACTGACATTAGATTTCACACAGGTGCACTCTATTTAGTCATTAGCACTCATCACGCAATGTCTACGGGAAACTGACTGCACTCAGACCAAAGGAGGCTGAATAATTACGCATGCCCCACTTTGCAGTTATTGATTTGTAAAAAATGTTTGGAATCATGTATGATTTTCCTTCCACTTCTCACATGTACACCACTTTCTATTGGTCTTTCACGTGAAATTCCAATAAAATTGATTCCTGTTTGTGGCAGTAATGTGATAAAATGTGGAAAACTTCAAGGGGCCGAATACTTTTGCAAGCCACTGTAATTGCTTAATTGCTAACTACCTGGCTGTGTGAAGCTGAACCCCACAGGATATCATTGTTTTATAAATATTGATCTATCATGAATTGTATTGACATGAAGTGCAATTGTTCTCAAGTGCTGAAGAAGTCATTTGTCAATGACATTTGGAAAGTTTCTAATAGTAACAAATGTATGCCTATTGAGCAGGGGTGCCCAGGGGTGTATACAGTAGAGGGATAGGGCAGATGACTGGAGGTAGATTAGAGCAGTTAAAGGGAGTCAGTGAGAGGAGAGGTGACAAGTGGGATGTCATTAGGGGAGGTGGAAGGATAGATTATTGGGTTAGAACTGACATGGAGGGGAGAATAGTGGAGGTGTGAATTGGCAGCAGGTTTGTGAGGTGTGCATGTTGGGGGAATGAGGGAACATGATTATTTTTATTATCTTATTAGAAATACGAGTATTGAAGAGAAACAGCGTTGGCACTAAATGCACTGTAGGACCTCAGATGACAGTTCCTACTCCTGTGGTGCACGCCTGTAATTCAAACAGTCCAATGCATCAAAAAAGAAAAGCAGATGGGGCACTTTCTCTAAAGACAGGTTTAGGTAATACAGTTTTAAAGTAGATTTACTTTATTAGAAAAAAAGTGAGAATGCAGCACATCATCCAATTTTCAGATAGAATAGTTGGCCGCAGTTTACCTTCCCTGCAGGACCTTTCCACTAAAGATGCAAAAAGAGAGCGGCCAAGAGTATCATAAAATGACATTAAAGCCACCAGCAAGCAAGAAAATACTCAGAACAATTCTGTACTTTATCGCCTACTTTTTGGTACTTTAATTGCAGAGTGCTGATAAATTATTTTAACTACTTTAGCCGTTTGGACGTTGCTCCTACATCCACCTATGCATCTTGGACGTGGGAGCTACATCCATGCAAAAAAAAGTGGCCGCATGCTCGTTCTCGCTAATTAGCCTGGAGATCAATAAATGGGAACACAGTTCCCATTCATTGATCTACGTCTGCGTGTCAATGATTGCGGCATCAATGAGATGCCTGCGGTCATTTGTAAACACTTACATACATTGCTTCCTGTTTTGCGTACTAAAAGAATACACAGGAAGCTAATGACTGAAATAGTAAAATTACACTTACATACATTTTTTTTTAATAAACAGACCTACACAGAATTTAAAATTAACTCCTTATTTCTCACACTCTTCCAAAAATACCCGAATAAAACTTTTGAGTTAAAAAAAAATACAATAAGATAAACCATAAATAGTTATCTTAGGGTCTGAACTTTTTAATATGCATGTCAAGAGGGTATATTACTATTATTGTTAAAATTATGGGCTTGTAAATAGTGATGAACGCAAAACTGAAAAAAATCACCTTCATTTCCAAATACAATATTGGCACCATACACTGTGATAGGGACATCATTTAAATGGTGTAATAACCAGGACAAATGGGCAAATAAAATACATGGGTTTGAATTGTGGTAGCATGTATTATTTTAAAACTATAGTGGCTAAAAACTGAGAAATAATGAATTTTTTCCATTATTTTCTTAATATTCCCGTTAAAATGAATTTCGAAAAAAAAAATTCTTAGCTAAATGTACCATACAAAGAAAGCCTAATTGGTGGTGGAAAAAACTAGAAATAGATCAATTTGTTGTGATAAGCAGTGATAAAGTTATTGGTGAGTGAATAGCAGGAGAGCTGAAATGATGAAAAAACACTGAAGGCTGAAGTGGTTAAATAGAGGGTGAAAAATTATCTCTTAAGAGAAAACTTAGGAAAAAAAGTGAATTGAATAAGGGTAGATTCACACTGGCTCTTTCTGGGAAACGGATCAGTAAAAACGGATCCGATTTCAGTTCGAATTGATCCGTTTCTGTTCCATTTCCATTCTGCTGGTCCAGTACAGTTTCCCCAATATACCCCAAAGACCTCCATCACCAAAGTAGATTTCTGCTGGCTAGAATGGTTCATTTTCTAGCCAGTTTGATTAAAGGATCCAATTCTCATTTTCCCCAATGCTGTGCTTCAGCATTCGCTTCCATACCACTGAGCTCATTGGTCCAGACGAATTGCTGCAACACCAAACTTGAGGTCCATTCAGTGGAGCGTGCACATGTATCCATAGGTTAACATTGGATCCGTTTGCATTACGTTCGTTACGATCTGTGAATGGACCATTTTTTACTGTCAAATGCCAATGTGAACCAGGCCTTATTTTTCAATAAAAAACAGATTCTGAAAGGGATGTTATAATTTGTTTTTGAGTTGTAGCAATTGTTATTACATGATAAATGTCCATTTCACATCAATTTAACCTACCATTACAGTATCCTTTTCTTCCAATCTTGGCACTTAAAGATATTGGTCCAGAAGTGAAGAACCAGCAGCCAACGGTTAGTTCTTTGGATCTTTCTACAGGAGTCTGCAAAAGGGAAGCAGTCCAGTTTTCAGAGCGTGCTGTAAGACTACAGCTATCCAGACAACAGAGAGAAGCATAGCACTGGAAGCAAACATGCATTAAAGGTAATATGGTGTGTTAAAAGGTGTAATTACCAGATAACAAGGAGGGCAGTAAGATATGAGCGTGTCAGACTCATAGTATAAAGGGCTCAGAAATGAACATCAGGGTCACATGGTGACATTTTGCACTGTTTATACAACACTGAACAGCTGTACTGGAAATGGTAATGTGGTTGTCAACCAGATAACAATATGCTCACAAACAGGATTCTCTATGAACTCTACTATTAGAGGTCAGTATTATTCATGTATTCTTCTAAGAGAATCTCCAAGCATTTTAAACCCTCTCCCAGACTAACAACAGACTCACACAGACTGGGGTTGATTCCTAAAACTTTTCTCACAAATTATCACTGCTTGGCCCCATTCATAAACTTTTCTCTCAGGAGTTAATTTTTCAACTTGGATGCAAAACAACTTTTTAGCACCCTAAAACTGAAAAAGTATTAAAAAGTAGGTAAACATGTAATATCAAATTTATTTTGCGTATTTCCTTACATGGAGTTTAACCACTTCAGCCTACAGCTTCGAAAATCTTATGCATCCGAGCAATGTTCACCTCCCATTCATTCGCTAATAACTTTATCGCTACTTATCAAAATTAATTGATCTATATCTCGTTTTTTCCGCCACTAATTAGGCTTTCTTTGGGTAGTACATTTTGCTAAGAGCCACTTTACTGTAAATGCATTTTAACAGGAAGATTAAGATAGAAATGGAAAAAAATCATTATTTCTCAGTTTTTGGCCATTATAGTTTAAAATTAATACATGCTACAGTAATTAAAACCCATGCATTTTATGTGCCCATTTGTCCCGCTTATTACACCGCTTAAATTACGTCCCTATCACAATTTATGGCACCGATATTTTATTTAGAAATAAAGGTGCATTTTTTCAATTTGCGTCCATCACTATTTACAAGCTTATAATTTTAAAAAGTTTAATAAGATACTCTCTTGACATGTATGTTTAAAAAGTTCAGACCCTTAGGTAACTATTTATGTAGCTTTTTTTTTTTTTAATTGTAATTTTTTTTATTTTTTTTTTTTAATACAAAAATGTATTTGGGTAATTTTAGTTTGGGAGGTAAATAGCTAATTTTAGATGTAATATAATGTATTTTTTTATTCAATACAGGTATGTGGGTGCAGTTTACTATTTGGCCACAAGATGGCCACATTCAAAAAATTACTGGATGCGAACGATGTCGCATCTAAGAACTAAAATGAAGAGAAGAAGTTTCCTGGGGGCAGAAATACGACGCTCTCTGATGAGAAAGCGTCGGTATTTCTGCCGGGGACTTAGATCGGTGAATGGGAATTATATTCCCATTCACTGATCGGGGGGGCAGCGGGAGGAACCCGATCGCGCGCACTACACGGCTGCAGCACCACTGCCTATCTGGACGGATATATGAGTCCAGATATGGCGAAGTGGTTAAAGCACACCTGTACTGATTACGCAAATGGTGCCATTTAAAGAACACCTGTCAATCAAAATAAAGTGTTTAAAGTAGAATTGCATGCAAAACTTTTCTTTAATTTTGGACAGAGTACTGGTGAATTAGAACCTGTGCTGGGATTGTATTGCTGCCTTTATTGATGTCACATGCTGGAAAGCAAAGTGTGCAGTACCTACAATCTATCGTCTGTGTACAACATGCCATCGGCTTGGCGATATTTGATCACAACAACAGTTCTGCTATGTCAGACACTATTCAATGTCTTGTTATTATAATTGGGTGCTGTATTTCGTAATTGGATGGCAGTCTACAGCAGCACAAGACCTCCAACAGGTGGGCTGCACGTTTATTACAAATATGTCTTCACAAGCCAAGTCAGACAGTATAAGGATGAAAAAAATGAAGGGTTGTCACAAGAGATGATATTCTCTAAATAATCCGAGACGTGGAAATGGCCACTTGGAGCAGCTGGAGAGAAAATGTGAGAAATGGACAAAAAGACAGATAAAAAATAAGACCAGTACATCTGCATTCTATACAGATGATGAGAAACAACTTGAACAATACAAAAACATGGAGAACGGATAGTGGGGTTTCAATGGCTACTCCTTAATTGGTCAGTTAGTGGTAGATCAGTCATACGATCAGAGTCATCTAGATGTCGATTGTTTACCTGTGCTGCCAGGCAGCGCCCGGTAATTATCGTTTTTTGCTGTTTTTATCCTTTTTGTTTTTTTCTGCAGAGGCGATGTTTAGGGTTAGGTGTCAGGAAGGGTATTTGTGCAAGGAGGGCGGTAAGGGTTAGATGTAGGGAAGGGTGTGTGTGCGGGGGATGGGATATTTAAGGTTAGACATCAGAAAAGGGGTTTGTGCAGGGGGGCGGTTAGGCACCACCAGGAGCGTTCTTAGGGTTTGGCACCACCGGAGGGGTGTGTGTTAGGCATCAGTAGTGGAGGGTTCTGTATGTGAGTAGAGTTACGTTTAGCATTAGTAAAATATTAGTAACAATTACCGGTATTTTACTAAGGAAAGTTAACACTTTAAAGAGAGTCTGAAGAAAAATGTGTTTTCTTTTTTAAAGCCTCAATCTTAATAATCATGTACTCACATTAGCCTCTGCAGTTTTCCTGCCTTAAAACGAGACCCACTGTCTAGAAAAGCAGCTTTTTTTTTATCTCTACGGCAAAATTAGTCACAGAATCTGCTTACAGTAGGATCACCGTAGCTCTGCCTCTCTCAGTGTCGATACCTTCCCCTCTCAGCCCATTTCCGCCCCCTTTTAATTTATGCCGCCCCTCCAATACAGTGTCAGCCTCACAGCACATGCAAGTCTCACAGCAGTGTGAGTACATTGCTGCACATGCATCCATCCCTCACAAGCACATTGAGGAAATAGCAGGGTGGCGCAATAGACATCCGGCTTGCGCGGCCGTGCACGGGAGTGCGCGCATGGCCACACAGAGGGAGATGCCGTGACCTGGAAACACGTCTGAGGTCGCAGCTATCTTTAGCAGGGAACAACCAGTTCTTCTAAATGCAATAGCGGATGAAGGAGAGCCAGCAGAGAAGCGGTAATGGGCTCATTTGATTTGCATTGAATCTCTCTGATTTATGTATTTAAAAAAAATAATTTTCACTTCAGATTCTCCTTAAATAATATAGTATCGGTAAATTTACAGACATTCTACTATCTGCACTGTTCCTGTGCCAAATTTTCCAAGGCACCTGGAAAATTGTATGCAGTACAAAGCTATGACAAGCAACGATCCTGAGCTGCCGTACCCACAGCCTCCCTGGGCCAATCACAGAAAAGATTGGAACTAATTCTTTAGCAATCCCCTCCTCCCTAGCGCCCCACTAACGAGTTTCTGCTTACTTCAGCAGTATTACAAATTCCTTCATGTTACCAGTAAAGCATGGCTGATTTTGAATTGGAAACAGAGAGGCTTCCACCCTTCCCTTACCGCTTGAAACCACCAAGTTAAGATTTGGAAACGATTACAATTCCGCAGTGCATGTCTGTAAAAGATTATTTTGAACCTACAAGTTCTGGACTTTGTGAAGTTCCTCGAGTATCCTCTGTGCACTTCCTCATTCTAAAAACACCCCACAAATTTTTATGTCAAATTGGTCTTGTTTAAAATCAACTTCAATTGCCAGAGTATTTTCCTGTGATGATATCATTCATATTTAAATACCGCACCATTAGGGCTCCTGTATAGCTGTCATGAAAGTGCAAGGTATAATTGTATATTATTTTGATAAAATGGGTGCAGATAAAAGAATAAAGCTCATTAGCTCCACATCTCAGCACTGTGTTGTTACTCATGCTCTGATCCTCCCTGCCATACTATGTATTTGCAGTCATTATGGAGTTCAATGCTTTAATGTGATCCAATTTGCCATTAGGGCATGATAGCTGAAAGGATTCCGGCGGCAGCTGCATACACTTACTTAGTGGTAGAAAATGGCATGAAAAATGGAAGGATACGCGACATATAATGGTCTGCGTTAGATAGCAGACCTGCAATGATTAATAATAAGTCTCCCATAATTATGTCTTCTGCAGCTGTCATTATTCACGTTTAGGACAGAGAGCCTCACAAATGCAGCCTTGGCGATAATTGGAACTGCGTGATGTAGAGCTAATAAAACAAATTGGAACACCTGCATACATTAGGAGTGCAGATACTAACTGCAGGCGCAGAGAACTACTTGTTATTGGAAAGTAAACAGAAAAGTAAATGGAGTTATTCCAAGAGGTGTCAGGTTTTCAGGAAAAAAAAAAAAGAAAAAAACTTCTTTCTGGTCATTAGAAGGCTTCTTACCAGTAAAGATGGCGAATTGACATCAACGCGACTGGTGACTCGGAGCTCCCGGCGCACGCTGAGATCAGGCACTGAAGGTCTTTCCAAAACGGTTAAGATTTGGTACTGAACTTTACCGTACCTTCCTGTAAAAGTTGTAACCAAAGGGCTGAAAATAGCAAAAAAAGAAATTGCCATTAGTGATAACATACAGCAATACAGCACACCTGTTATGCTTCTCATTATCACTATATACTGTACAAAAAAAGCAGAGGAGGATAAATGAATGTAGGATGCAGCAGCCAGTAGGTGTAATTTAGTGGACAGCAGGGATCTGACCACACAGGGTGCATGAGCTGCCACTGATTACACTATAAAGTCTCAAGAAAAAGCAGACGTACGGCTTAACTTTCTGCGATGGAAAATGAACAGGCCTCTGTCATCATTAAAACTTCACACAAACACCTGCTATGATACGTTGTGTTTCAGCATCATCTTGGAACAAGGTGTTATTATTAAACGTAACCCAATCCTCTGAAGTGACCTAATCCTAAACATTTAACCCTTCAGCTGCCAAAGTAAAACTTTATTTGGCCGCAGGGTTGAATATTTCATAGTTTCCTGTCTGGGCGGCTGTATCGGCTTCTTCTTCCTCCACCGTGGCGGCGATGTAATCCCAACATGCACCAGCAGCTTTTAAACTAAAAATTTAGTTTGAGGCTGCTAATGGGTCCTACCCAAACACTAACATTATCTCCTAACCTAATCCTAACACTAATCTCTCGCAAGTATTATCCCCATTATCATTTATCTTTTTATTTACTGTATATACTCGAGTATAAGTCTATAAATTTAGGTCTGATTCACTTCATAAAAGTATAGGGGTCGAATTATACACGAGTCACGGGCAACACTGAGCACATTGAGTAATGTGTGTACTAATAGTGACATTCCCATGAAACAATATACCTAGTGGTAAGTGACACTTTGAGGAAAGGAAATGCCAAGAAAACACAGGTCTGAAAGTCCTGGCCACAACAATTAACAAGGAAAGGGACAGGGAGGAAATACTACACTGCGTAAAAGGGAGTGAATAATTTCTGCAGTTGGGGGCCTGGAGGAGGTATTGGCTGCATTGAAGGGACAGGAGGGGTTAATGGCTGCAATACTGTATGCAGTGCAGTCATTAAACCCTCCTGAGTCCTAAGTGCAGTCATTAACTTTGCTGGGTAGACTTATACTTGAGTCAATAAAAAGTTACAGCTTATACACGAGGTCAATTTGTATTCGAGTATATATGGTATATAGCACAAACATCTTCCATAGCACTGTACATAGCACAAAAACATACATTAATGGGGAGCACAGATACATGAGCAGATCAACACAATGTACAATCAGTACAACCAGTGACATGAGTTCACATACATACAATTAATGTATAGTTTGAAAACATCACTAATGCGGGTACATATTCATTGGATAAAATGCACAGAAACAGGAAACACAAGGAGGAGGTCCCTGCCCTTGCGAGCTAACACTCTAGAGCAGGGGTGTCAAACTCAAATACAAAGTGGGCCGATATTGAACACTGGGACCAAATCGAGGGCCAACCTCAACGTCTGGAGGCCACCTCCTTCCCTTATAAAGTTCTCTGGTGTCTAATGCCCATTTTCCCTCCACTATACAGTTCCCTGGTGTCTAGTAGTCCTCTCTTCCCTATACAGTTCCCTGGTGTATAGTGGACCTCACCCTCCCCTTATACAGTTCCCTTGTGTTTAGTGCTTTCTCCCTACCTACCAAATATGGCTTCCCTCGTGTTCTATGGTTTCACTTCCAATATAGCTTACCTAGAGTGGGCCAAACATAATACAAAGTGGGTAAACCACTTGGGGGCCAAATTTAATGACTGAGGGCCAGATTTGTCCCGCGGGCCAGAGTTTAACATATATGATCTAGAGGGTAGTGGGCTTGATACACTGGGGGAATGGACAATGGGGTTAGCAGATGAGTAGGATTCAAATTCTAGCTATAGCAAATTATAAGCTTCACTGAATAGATTTGTCGTGAAGGTACATTTGAAAATTTCCAGGCTTGGAGCATGATGGACAGGTTGTGGGAAAGCGTTCCAAAGGAGAGGTGACACTCATGAAAAGTCCTGCAGCACATTCAGATGCAACTGTATTTACAGATTTTTCTTTTTAAATGGGGATGTTGATTGCCCTTAAATGAGCCTATATACTTTCTAACTTCCTCTGCATTAACAGATCATTCAGCCTGTATAAACCTCCTCCAGACTGAAGATATTCAACAATTCATTCTCTGATTGTTGGTACTGATGAATCAATGGACTTAATTTTCCTGTTTCCATAGCTGACCCTGGCTTCATCAACTTCATCTTGTCATCTGTCTTTACGTACTGTGGCCTGGACCTTGACTAAACCTTGTCTTTGACCTGCCTAGATCATGGCCAGAACATTGACTACCTCTGGTCTGCTGATTGCCTTCACCGCTACTGATTACACCTCATTTCTGCCACCTGTCTCAACCAATCCCTTTACCTCAACTGTCTTGTCTACTGTTTGTCCCAACCATCACCCAGACACTATATACGGGTCTATCTATGGGCTATATGGGCTCTCTCCTCCCCCTTCTGCAGAAGACTGCAGTGGGGAAGTTTAATATTTACCTGCTCCAGTGGTACATCAGGTCTCTTCTTTTCTACCTAACAGCCACACTCTCTATGCTGCATAGCATACCTCTGGCTGCGAATGCATGTCACGTGTTTGGGAGCTGGAGGTATACAAGAATAAAGTGTGCAGCTGCTGGGAAGAACAGAAGAGATCCGATGCATTGCTGGAGCAGGAAATGTTACACTGTAATGCTGCACTACTCTGCAATGTGGGGAAAGGGTTTGGGGAAGGACAGATGTGTACATGTGGGTGTTTTCACCAGCCACATGGGGGGATGAGGGGGTGCTACATGCTAATTTCACTGGGGGTTCAGTGAGTTGTTGCTACACCCTGGCTCAAACTGCCAATGTTTGAACCAGAAATACTGTCACCGGTGTGTTCATTTGGATAGGAAGGCAGTGTGTGGTCATTCCTATACTGCTTGTAATGATGCACAGATGCATGCTGCTCTTGGGGGCCACATAAGATGGTGAGGAGGGCCGGATTCGCCCCGCAGGCCATGAGCATGACGCCTATGGTCTAGTGTCTACAGAGAGGTTTGTGGTGGAGCCTGTTATGCTACCAGTATGGCTTTTGGAAGAAAACTAGAAAGCCAGTAGTTGACGTATGCACACTTTTGCATGTATACGTTAAAGTATGCTCAAAACGGGTGCAAAATTTTGCTTCCATGTGTGAATCATTGGCTGAGTGTGCATTAGCTGTAACACACTAATAACTTGTATAACTCAACCCCGTCACAGTATGTACAACAGAGGAGAGAATGTGTACATGTTGGGCTTTGAGGTAAAAGTATTCATGTACAAACAGAGTGCATGACATAAACATATATAGTTACAGAGTAAACTCGACTCACCCAGCAGGGAGCTGGAAAGTAAATTGAAGCTTGTGTTTCCCAGCAGGAAATATATGCATTTCACCTACAGCAAAAACAAAGAACAATGATTATGATTTGTTTTACTTCTGTTCAGCATTCCTAGCTGTAACATCCTTAGCGATACACAAATCCTACAGGTGCTAACAAAGAGGGCAAATGCGGTTTTCTGAAA
Source organism: Hyperolius riggenbachi (assembly GCF_040937935.1). Classification (NCBI taxonomy): domain Eukaryota; kingdom Metazoa; phylum Chordata; class Amphibia; order Anura; family Hyperoliidae; genus Hyperolius; species Hyperolius riggenbachi. Next base: position 150,820,501 of record NC_090648.1, read on the forward strand.
AACAAGCACTTTACTACAGGAAGTCTATGGCTCCTTATTGCTGCATCCCAGATATTATACATGGCATTGTATAGGGCAGTACAAAATATTAGCTCTTATTTATATCAACAGCCTATAAACTCCCCCTTGCATCATGCCTGGCTGGCAAACAGGGAGTTATTATTACAGTACTGTTTGTACACAACTGTGGAGCACACAGTTCGCTTCATTTGAGGAAGTATAGAGTTAGAGAGTTAATGGTGCAAGAATGGATGGCCAGTATCCTAGAAGATAGGATGGAGAAATTTCACAAGGTATGGGATCCTCAGCGATTATTTGTTGGTCTTTCATAGTGTGACACGAGAGGCTGATATACCTGTAAACCCTGGTGGTGCTTAGACGTTACCCTAATCTTTGCTTTCCTCTCTTCCTCTTTTCTTTCTCTCGGCTGCTTCACTCTTTCCTTCGGCAGCTTTCTACTTTTTTTCTGGCCTTTTTGGCCAATTGTTGCTGTATACAGTTAGGACCCAGCACTTGGTACTATAGAGCCTTACAGAACTTCTAACTGTTTTTGTGAATAAAACACTTAGGGCCATATGCAATTCTCTTTTTCATCTGAGTTTTCTCCTAGGAGATAATTTTTCATCTTCAATTTAAAATAACTTTCCAGCACTTCTCAACTTAAAAAGTACCAAACAGTAGGTGAGAAAGTACTATTAAAATTATTTTGAGTATTTTCTTGCTTGCTGGTGGCTTAAAAGAAATTTTATTGGCAAGTTTAAAATTATCACCTAGGAGAAAACTCAGGTGAAAAAGTGAATTGCATACGGCCCTTAAAGTGAGAATAATGAGGTCCTTTGTGTACATGTATGTTCCTAAAGTCCATGTGTTCACCTCTGTGATATACATACCTCCCCACTTGTTGAGATAAGAAAGAAAGACACTTAAGCCACGCCGCTGCCACACCCCTAGTCGCGCACCCATCACACCCCCAGTCACGCATCCCCTTTCATGAGAAAAATATGTTGTTTTTTAATTCAAACCACACTGGTCCTTTCTATCTTGGTTCATTTTTGTCATCAATTTAACGGAAGGGAATAACGTTTAGAGTCAATTAAACACATTTTTCAGTAGAAAAATACACATATTTATATAGATCCATACATCAGTCCTGGAAGAGGGACAAATGAGGAAGAAAGAGGGACAGTGGGACATGGCTTTCAAAGAGGGACTGTCCCTCCAAAAGAGGGACAGTTGGGAGATATGGATACACAGTGTCCCTGCGAACAGTTGTTCTTGATTATTGTTGAAAACCTTAAATAAACATTTTGAAACAGAAGTTTGATGCATTTGATTAACATGTTATCAAAGCCCATCTTCTTTGGCACAGCCGAGTCTGGGTAACTGCATTCTATGCTATGGAACATTTTGGCTGTATCTAAGGAAAGTACAGCATGGATCCTAGTACTGTCTGATTGTACTTGGATATTTAAAAAGCCTCTCCTGATGTTGATTGCAGTGGATTTAGTGGGAATGACTCTCGACTGGTCAGAGTGAAGCAAGCTCGTGATTACCTTAGTCAGTCTGGTGGCCAAAATTATAACCAACAGTTTAGTGTCAGATGGAAAAAGTAAAAGGGGCAGAACAGCTGAGTAACCCACATCTACAGTTAACAAGAAATCCCTGTTCATAAAAACTTCACAAATAGCAGAAGCATTGCCTTATTTACAAGATAACACAGCCTGTTCTCTATCTCTCAGCCATGTGTACGCTTGTACTGTACGTCATTGTTTACTGAGGGAAAGCAGCATTACATAACTGTTGATTAGTGTTTATCTGCAATGCAGACCTTCAGGTTTGGTGGAACTGTTATGCCATCTTATGCACATGTCCTGGTCTGACTGACAGGTATCGCACCACCTTAGGCCAAACACCTCTCATCACCTGCATGTGTAATTCATTGCAAAATACTACTGTGGATAGATATCAGCAGTAATGACATGTTGTTTGTACTCAATGGCTGTGCTGTAACTTCCAACAATATCACTAAGGCTTGTGAGGAATCTGTGCTGTGCTGAGCTGGTCATACTCAAGCTGATTGTGTGATTGAGGTTTCCTTCTCAAGATCAACAAACTATGACAACAACTATTCTTATTATTTACTTATATAGCACCAACATCTTCTGTAGCACTTTGAAGGCTTAATGTATAACTGTGTCAAAATAAATACATTATATTACAGAGTGGACAAGGGCTGAAACCTGTGTCAATCCTCCTTTGACCCCTGAGTGATATTTTCTCAATCAGGGCAATAAATTCTTCACAGCTATTTAAAGGACAACTGAATTAAAAAGAATATGGAGGCTGCCCTATTTATTCCCTTTTAAACAATACCCGTTGCCTGTTAATCTATTTGGCTGCAGTAGTATCTGAATAACACCAGAACAAGCATGTGGCTAATAATGTCAGAAACATCTTATCTGCGTGCTTGTTCACTATCTATGACTAAAAGTATTATAGACATAGGATCAGCAGGACAGCCAGGCAACTAGTATTGCGTAAAAGGAAACAAATATGGCAGCCTCCATATCCCTCTCACGTCAGTTGTCCTTTATGCCCCTTTCCACATTACTGTAGGAAGTATTAATACAGTACTTGCCATTCTGTTCTTAGTGATGCTGTCACAGTAAGTTTAGAAAAACCTTCCCAAATTGAACTTGGCACAAATAAACATACGGCAGATGATCTATCCAAAATTCAAATAGAAAAATTTGGCAGTGACAGATCTTCAGAACCTTATCAAATTACCAGGGGCGTAACAATAGCCATAGCAGCAATAGCATAGCCATAGGGGGCCCAATGGGTACTTAATGTAATGTCCCGGCGCTGGCCACGCTTGGGGGAGGGGGGGGACGCCTGCACCTCCCAGCCTCCCCCTCCTGTGATACAATGACAGCAGCCATGTTGTTTGTAAACATTACACAGAGGCAGGCTTATCTGTATCTTGAGCAAAAAAACCTCATCCCCCTCCTCCTCCCTCTTCCCCTCTGCCTCTGAAATCTGGCTAGTAATACCTCCCCCTCCTCCTGCCCAGACTGAGCTCCCATGAGCCCTTGCTACTGTCTGAAAGTGCCTTGGCTCTCTGAAAACCTGTGGGCGTGGCTTGTTTAGCTTATAGGGAATTAGGCCTCTTGCACACTGCAAGCGATTCCGATTCAGATTCCGCTTTTTAAATCAGTTTTACACATCTGATTCCGATTTGCAGTTTGCTCCCTGCACACTGCAAATTGAAATCTGAATCTGATGTAAAAACCGATTAAAAAGCGGAATCTGAATCGGAATCGCTTGCAGTGTGCAAGAGGCCTTTGAGTATTAAAACAAGAACAAAGTATTTGGCTTGAGGAATGCCCTATAAACAATAGGAAAGGAACACAATTATGCAATGAGTAAAAGTTCATCTTGGATCCACTTTAATGTATTTGCCATGACCTTTTTTGTGTTTCTCCACCCTCTGACTTTGTCTCAGTGCCCATGGACTATGTGCAGTTTTGATTGCATGATAATATAAATTGCTCAATTAACTCTTATCCATAGGGTAGGGGCAGGTGGCATTGCTCAAGAGTGCCTAAATCTGAGGGTCAATGAAAGTTTTGTTATGGGGCCCCATGATCTCTTGCTACGCCAATGCAAATTACCCAATAGTTAGTAATGTGACTTTTGCAAAATAAACTTGAAAATTCTGCTGATGGCTGGCTGACTCCCCCTCTGTCCTGGAACAATGTCTGGGGGCTCTTTCACACTAGGAGCTGATCCGTGTGTTCTGACACAACGCACCTAGGATGCGGTAAGCGGGGTAACATGAAAGTCTGACTTTCACATTAGACAAAGCGCAGAAGACCCAGACTGGACGCCACTGAGCTGTTACCGGGGCTGATTGCGGGAGGACGGAGTGGGACTCAGACGAGCTTATGAGGCTGGAGGAAGCCCCTGCCCCGGGGTAAGTATGAAATCTTTATTTAATGTCATCTCTGGTTCTCTGTAAAGATACAGAATATAATATTTATAAAATAAATAAATGGCATAATGTTGATCAATGGATTTCATAAATGCCATATAGAACCCAAAGGTATTTTTCAGCTATTAAAGTAAACAAATGGATACTTTTGTAATATGTTTTGCTTTTATATGTAAAAACCTAGATTTTGAATAGGTCTTTAAAAAAAACAACAACAAAAAAAAAAACTGGTTAAGCCTTATGGAAGTTGTTTTATTGGCATAATGTGACCAGATCTGGCACACCCAAAGATGTCAGCAGCTCTGAATATAGAGCATAGGCATCACAAATTGTTACATGTAGGTAAAGTACAGCCACAGTGTGTACTGTACTAGTCACAGAAGGGACAGGTATGTCCGAGACAAGAACAGCTGTAAGGCATACAGTAACATTGTATTCCCATAAGGTAAGAAAATACAGAAGTACAAAATGATGATCTCAGAATTTGTACTTTGGACACGAGGACTGAGTTCCTGTTAGCAACTTTGCAGCACAGTAGAGTATGACTAATGTATGACGCTGCTAATAGGCATGCACTGATGGCAAATCACATTGTATTTACTTATTGAATATCACATGACAGGATGTACACATCTGACTGCATGTGGGGATATTCACTGTCTCCTGCCTACTTTTCAAATCTGCCTTAAATGGATCAAATCATAAATAGTACCAAATACCTCTTACCAATGAATATATTAAAGTGTACCAGAGTTCTAAAATTAAAAAGATTTATACCTACATGGGGCTTCCTCCAGCCCCATCTGCTCTGATCGCTCCCACGCCGCCGTCCTTTGCTGCTTACAGCTCCAGTCCCGGGTCCCCGCACTCCCGTCAGTCGGAGCCAGTCTGGCGTAAGAGAAGTGCGCCCTCTACGTATCTCTCCAGCAGCTGCTGGAGAGATATGCAAAGAGCGCACTTCTGCGTAGCTGGCCGCGACTGACGTCAGTGACGGCACCTGGTTCCCGAAGCTGTGGTCAGTGGAGGACGGCAGCGTGGGAGCGATCGGAGCAGATGGGGCTGGAGGAAGCCCCAGGGATGTATAATTTTTTTTTAATTCTAGAGCTTTGAGTCCCTTTAAAGTGGATCCGAGATGAACTATAACTCATTGCATAATTGTTACATAGTTACATAGTTATTTTGATTGAAAAAAAGACATACGTCCATCGAGTTCAACCAGCAGTTGAACGTGCTTAAAAAAGGCACACCGCAACGCACTGAAATGCTTACTATAGCACAACACAAACAAATGAGCACAACACAAACAAATGTGTTCCTTTCCTATTGTTTATAGGGCATTCCTCAAGCCAAATACTTTTTTGTTTTTGTTTTAATACTCTTATTCCCTATAACCTAAACAAGCCTCGCCCACAGGTTTTCAGAGAGCCAAGGCATTTTCAGACAGTAGCAAGGGCTCATGGGAGCTCAGTCTGGGCAGGAGGAGAGGAAGGTATTAATAGCCAGAGATTTCAGAGGCAGAAGGGAGGAGGGAGGAGGAGGGGGGGATTAGGTTTTTTTCACAGGCAGAGTGCTCAAGATACAGATAAGCTTGCCTGTGTGTAATGTTTACAAACAACATGGCTGCGGTCACTGTATCACAGACATCATATTCTATTGAAGCGGTTTGCAGCTAGATTTGTTGTATAAACTATCTAAACTTTAGATAAGATATATAGACAAGTTAGTTTTTCGTCTCGGATCCGCTTTAAAAAGGTAGATAAATGTAAGTTTCATTTGAGAGTAACAACACTATAAAATAGGGTTAAAGGAAAAAACTTTATAAAAAGGATGGCTACTAAAAATAGTAAAACAAGTCATAAAAAGTCTTTATATTTTGTACTAACAGCAGGGTTGGACTTTTTAGAGAGTGAAGTTCAGTGAGCTTTCTAGAGAGTGAAGCGGTCTCGCTACAGCCCACGGTATGCACAGCTGACAATATGTCAGGCTGTGCAATATTTACCTTTCCCTGTTCCAGCAGGGGTACTGTTCCGGCGGAAAAAAGCAGCAATAGCCGATCTCTGTCGGGTCCGCTCTACTACGCAGGAGAATTGTGCCTGCGCAGTAGAGTGGACCCGATTGGGATCGGCTATTTCTGCCTATTTCCGAGCCGAGAGCCACTACTGCGCCTGGGCTGGAGCCTGGAAAGTAAATATTTACATGCCCACTGTTCAGTGGGCTGCAGCGAGACCACTGTGGGACGGAGGAGGATGGGGGGAGCCTCGATAGGATCCCGAGGCTCCCCCCACCTGAGGTGAGTACCCTCCAGGAGAATTTTTTACCGTTACAGATCCTCTTTCAAGAGATTGCAGTACTGGATCACCCAACATGTCTCCTGAGCGTGCAAGTGGTCCATGTGGTTGCAAAGAATGGGACATGACTGAATAGCAACTGAACAACAAAAACAGTAAAACACAGGACCTGAGCATGTGAATCCACTAAAAATGACAAAAAAGATCTGGTTACCGGGGATGAAGAAAAGGCAGACAGCACATGACGCAAGTAACATAGCATTCGGTACACATTGCATGCATTGCTTTTATAACGAATATTGAACTGCTGTTATACTAACAACAAGTGCATTGTGTACACCAGGTTAATTGTGCAAATACTAGCAAAGTTTCCATGCACTATCTGCACACGATTTTACAGTTTTCTAGTGAAATATTCTCATACATAAAAATGGAACTTGTTGGTATAGATTTACAGTATACCACAGTGACACATGAGCCATAGTGGCTTAAAATAGATAGCACTCAAAAACAGACAGGGTCAGTGTAAACAGCCTATGCCTTCACCCTGTGGTTACTACTCTTGAAGTGGTCTGAAAGTCAGCATTTCTACTTTGCTCTAAAATATTCCTCACAGCTTGAAAGCTACTATCCCAGGCATTTTTTTTAGCAGAACATCACTGAAATGGTTAAACAAAGCACTTTGTCCTGCTATTCAGCTTAAAATCTGCATCCAAACTAGTGATAACAGTATTTGTTTACATTCCAATGTTGTTACAATGCGTGTAAACACAGTGTAACAAGTGAAAAGGAGCTCTCTGTGAATCTCTCTGTGCTTCACACACACACAGCTCATAATAGCTCATTAGAAGATGTATTAAAGGTAGAACAAAAGTAAACAAACATTCTACCAGCCATGTAAACAAGCCAATGTGCCTGATGAAAAGACTGCCTTACATCCTGGCAGGCATCGGGGAGACAGCTCATAAGCAGTAATCTCCAGTGAAAACACAGACAGCAATAAAAACGTTACAAACATTCAGTCTCCTCAAGGCCGGAAACACTTTTTGTACCCCTAGGGCCAAGCATGTTGTGACTCTCCTTTCCTGTGCAGCAGCACCCCTCCCATTTCATGTACAGCCACCTCTTATATGTGTATCCACCATGTACAGCCGCACCTTTGTTTCATGAAGCTCCCTTGAGCAGCAGTTTCCCTTTTTTTATGCATTGCCCATTTTCAGCCTCCCCTTCATATGAGCCACTCCTCTTTGGGTTGCAGCCGCCCAAGGCCCGGGCCTTTGTGGCCTTCCCAGAAATCCAGCCGTGAGTCCCCTACTCTTGGCATACAAAGCAAATAAAGTCTAGCAAGGATTTCATTTTAATAAGCAAAGTGCAGATTCACTGGATTAATCCAGTAAACAGGTGATAAATGTTAATATTTTCAGAAAGACTTTGAATATGCTATTGTTGAGTGTTCTATCCATGGTTTTGACATGTAGTGAACACTAATATTATTACTGATGTATTTGATAGGTAATAGCACATCAGACCCCTGCTAATACAGAGGCTATATTTAGGTGTAGCATATGCTGTTCCAGCAGGCAGCATGCTGTCCTGTGGCCTCTCTGCCAGAGCTGTGTATCAGGGGAGAATGTACTGCTGCTCACTTGTCACAAGCTCATGCAGTGTATATATGAGCTTCCTGCAGACGTATATTACTTGTTTACTGAGAGAGAAATCCATGTCTACACTGCATGCTGCGTTCAATGTACATTTAAGAGCACCTGCTGCGTTCAGCCTGTTTAAGAACCTATTCACACAGCACGTTGCCCCAACAGTAACATAACCTCCTGCTGTGCCAAATTGCCACTAACAGCCCATCTTTTTGTGTTTTGTCTCAGCGTTCACCTGGCGTTCGCCCAGCATTACAATCACCAAAATGCAGACGTCTTGCAGAGGGTTTTAAAGCTATCATACGAACATTGAAAAACAAATATGAGCGTTTAGGAAGCGTTTTCACCTAGGAGAAGCTGGCTGCAATGGCTTGCCCAAGTTGCCCTGTTTGAAAACCGCAACGCCTGACAAACGCTGCTTACCCAACAGATTCTGAACTGGAAAATGACTTGGAAAAGTACGTTCAAACATCTTCGTGTTTTATAAATAAGGAGTTTATGCTCATGGTTTAATAAAAGGACAACACATGCTTAAAGGACAATTGAAGTGAGAAGAATATGGAGGCTGCCATATTTATTTCCTTGAAAAATATGTGAAAAGTACTCCTTGCCAGGTGTATCCCCTCTCAGCAGTGATAATCAGATTAGCATTACGTTTATTCTTACAGATCGAGGAATACCGTGCAGCTTTACATGCAGAGCACCAAATAATTATCTCATTAGTAGGGATGCTTGTTCGTAAATTGCATTTCTGTATCGGAATTCAGAAATCGGTAATACAAGTGCGGTAGGTGGATTTTCACAGAAATCGCAGACATTTTTGCACAATTTTCCACCTACTTTAACATTGATTTTCTCAAAAACTACAAGGTCTTTTTGAAAGATTTTTTTTCACTTGTTTCCACTCTTCTGCTTAACATACCCTGAAAATTTGGTGTTTCTAGCACCTATGGGGGCTTTGCTATTAACCTCTAAAGTCGTCTGCCATTGATAGTAATGTAAAATGCGAAAAATCCGCATTACCGATATGCGGTATGCTGCCGACTTTAGAGGTTAATAGCAAAGCCCCTATAGGTTCTAGAAACACCAGATTTTCAGGGTATGTTAAAGTGAACCTCCGGAATAAAAATCTACTCAGCAAAACTGAAAAGGCTTGGTGTTTCTTTAACAGTTTCACAGCATCAGAACTTTGTTTTTCTTACTAAAGCATCATTTTAGCTGCATTTTTAGCAAATCTCCACCCATCAAAGAATGCTGTGCAGAGCATGATGGGATTTCCTATGTTGTTATTTACGTTGCCTAGAAACTGGGAGAGGTGCCCAGGACACAGGACAGTTGGAACTGTGTCTCATGCTCCCTGTCACCTCCTTTCAACCAAAAAGATGGCTGCCATCATGAAATCAAACATTTGTCTGTTCTTTTAAAACAGGGTGGGTAAGAGATTATATTACCTATCTATTTTAATTAGCATATCTAATGTAACTTAATGACAGTATGTTTGTTTAGGTTGGAGTTCCTCTTTAAGCAGAAGAGTGGAAACAAAAGGAAAAACGTTTTTCAAATAGACCTTGTAGTTTTTGAGAAAAGCAATGTTAAATTTGGCGGAAATTACCACAAAAATCCACATCGGAATGTGGAAATCTGTAGCGGAAAGTGGAATCAGTAGCGTTAGTGGTAATCGGCAATGGCGGAATGCAGATTTTCAGCGGAAGAGGAAATTGGCAATTCCGACCATCCCTATTCATTAGAAAATGTGTGTCTGCTCCAGTATATAACCCAAGTTTGGACTTTTGGTGTATTTGAACATTACGTAGTTATACACACAACGCTTACGTTACTTGCGTAACATGTTATGTAAATAGCAGTAACTGGTAAAAATCTGTCACAGCCTAATTGTGCCAAGCGTGTGCAAGAGGGATAGCATAAGTAGAACCTAGAACTTCTGTCAATATTCTATTGCAGACTCTGCTGTAAGAGAGATTTCCATTACTTGGGGACACAGGGGCATTACAATAGCCATTGTTGCGGGAGGCCCCCACTCTTGTGTAAATGCAGAGCAGCAGCGGAGCCACACATTACTGGCTTCTGGTGGTTGGAACAGCTCCTCCACACTTCTTGTACAGGCACCATGTGGCTCCCATCCCGGTATGTCACATGACATGCAGGAGAGAGTCTCATGGTGCTGTACGGTGCTTGTACAGTGAAGAGGAGTGCGGAGGAGGTGCCACACCTGTTACAGATTTAACAGCATTATTACCTTAAACTGCAGTATAGTAAAACAACCAAAAGATGTCACTGTGGGTAAAATGTGATGCTGATCTGTATGGGATAGTTATTTCCTATATTCTCACTCTATGATCTTCTCTGTTCTAAGTAAGCTACATTTCCCGATTGAAGTGTATGATTTAGGTCTGCATGCTTTTCTTCAGTAAAGAGTTCTTACTTGTTGTACTGGGTGCCTATCTGCGTGTACAGACCACTCTGTGCCATCAACACCACCAGAAGCTGGTAATGTACGGCTCCACTGTCACTCTGCATTTACACAAGAGTGTGATGGAGGTTAATACTGACATGGGGGAAGGTTTGGGGGCCCAGCCGACAAATCGCTTCAGGTGGGCCTGGCTCTATGTAGTTACGCCCCTGTGGGGACAGAAACTGAAGCAAATTCTAAAATCTTTGTATGATAACGCAATCCACAGGGACAAATGATCATCAGGTCTCATTCTGATGAAGAGTGCCAGGCTTTCAGCAGTGCCCTGCATATTGTTTCCCATACCGCCCAACCTTTTGAGATGAGAAAGATGAACACTTTAAGACATGCCACTGCCAAACCCCTAATCATGCTTCCGCCACACCCCTAGCCATGTATACCACTTAAAGGACATCTGAGGTGAAAATAAAACTGATGAGAAAAACAATTGTATCTAACCTCCTTCTCCTAAAAATGACTTTTTTAGATATCCCACAGTTTTATTTTATATTTAAATCTAGTTTTTAAGTTTTCATATCTATGAATGATTGACCCTATTTATCTCTTTTCTGCTCTCAGAAGCCATTTACTGACAGAAAAGTGTTTTATGACTGTAATTACTTATCAGTGAGTGTGATGCTACAGTCTGGCCCAGTCCGACGCGGACAAAAACTGTCACTTCCATACCTGTTGTTTAACTCTTTCAGGCAGAGAAAGAAAAAAAGAGGAACACGGCATAGTTATTTGTGTGCTTGGCACTGTACATATACATGTCTATCTCATCATGTCACATGTCACCTCGCTTGTCTCTTAATATTCTGGCCCTTTCTATCAGCATTCGTTTTCCTTTATATTAGCATTTGAAATTAAGAAATATATCAATTTTAAGGATTGAAATAAAGTTTGGAGTCAATTAAACACATTTTTCAACAGAAAAGTACATACCGGTATATTTATACAGATCTTGAAATAGGGACAAATAAAGAAGAAAGAGGGACAGATGGTTTTGGTTTCTAAAGAGGGACCGTCCCTCTGAAAAAGGGACAGTTGGGAGCTATGGTGTCCATATTCTGGTGCCCAGAGTGTGATGTCATCAGGGCAATTCAGACTATTACTGGACTCACAGGGGAAAGGGGGGGGGTCAGAGCATGGTCATTCTGCAGTAAGATGCCTAGGAAGCAGCTTTACTGGTAATCTCATGTTTTTCACTTTATGTGAGTCAAGGTGCTGACTAGTTTTGAAATAATCATTTTAGTTATCTGTCAGGGTGCAGAAGGTCACCAAATTAAAGTTGAATTATGTTGAGCATCTGTGTCTGCTGTCACCTGCTTGCTCAGCAGAATGCTGCCTGTGGTCACCACACCATGTGCTCTCATGTGCTCATGCAGAATTTGAAGTCCGTGGGAAACCCCTTCTATAATTCTACAGTAGCTATTTAAGAGACAGAAAATTCCACGTAATGACTGGGAGTGGTCAATGAGATGGAAATAATTCAGGATCAAATGCAGGATTAGGCAATTCTGTATGTAAATGAATGCACTTTGAACTGGACCAAATTGCTCCAAATGGGAATTCAATTGGTCCATTTTCAGTCTATATACATTTGTAGCAAAAATTAAAGCTCCCTCCATCGATAGCCGGAGTTACTCCCACACCAACATACATGCTGGAGGTGCTGCTATAATCGCTAATTGCATAGCAGCCTATGGTGAGCCCAGGGCCGGTTTAAGCAACAATGGGGCCCCAGGGCAAAATAAACCTGGGGGGCCCCCCCAACATATACCCCAGAACAAAAATCGGCATTAGGGGACCTTTTTTGCAGCTGGTATAGTCAGGGTGTGAAGTCCTAATCAGGGGGGACCCCACATAATTTTTTTTTTAAAATTCTCACACTCTAAACATAAAAAAAAATTGGGAAAATAGGAAAAAATGCCAGGGATCTTCATACAGCCATATTGCGGCTGTATAGCGATCCCTGGCCAAAGCGCTGCGGCTGCGTATAGACCCCCTGGAAACCCAGTCAGGAAATTTATTGCGCTATTTTTTGTTTGATGCATGTAAAATTACTACTAATTAAAATTAAACTACTAGGTTTGCTACTAAAAGTGACATTTACCGCATTTAAAACTATACTTTTTTCCTTCTAAACTTTAAAATCGATTTTTTCAAAAACTATAAGGTCTTTTTGAAAAATTGTTTTTTTCCTCTTATTCCTAATGATCTCCTTAACATATCCTGCAAATTTAGGGTTTCTATCATTTAAGGTGGATTTGCTATTAACCATTAAAGTCGGCAGGCTTTTAAATGTGTTTTTTTTTCCTTTGAAAGTTTAAAATCGATTTTCTCAAAAACTATAAGGCCGATTTGAAATTTTTTTTCCTCTTGTAGCCACTGGGGGCCCCTACAAGCTCTGGGGCCCTGGGGCAGCTGCCTCCTTTGCCTTAATGGTAGCGCCGGCCCTGGGTGAGCCCCAATACACCCGGTGCACCTCGTGCTCATTTTAACTGTTTCAGAGCTGCTCTACTATAGTCTGTATTGCACACTACTCGACTGTGACTTGTGCTGAGGGGCAGATTTAATAAATATCCTGTATTTTTGCATCATATCAGAATTCATCCCCCATCAATACTGAGTAGAAAGAATAAATATACTGTATATACCACAGTACAACTATCCAATATTTATGCATGGGGGCCACTTCTCAGGACAGTGCATGTTCATATGGGCAAGATTTATACTTGTTATTTTTCTAGGTTAACTATGTTATGCAAAGCCATGTGCAACATCCCTCTTATGGAGAGCAGTTCTGTTCATCCATCTGTAGCCACATGTGTACCTAAGCCACTTCTCTTCCATACTCAGCCTTCTCCTGCCAGCAGTTCCCCTCTTTCATGTGCAGCCCCATGTGCAGAGTCCCTCCTCTTCAATATGCAGTCTGCCATGGCCAGCAGTTCCCCTGTTTCATGTGCAGCCCCATGTGTAGAGTCCCTCTTCTTCAATATGCAGTCTGCCATGGCCAGCAGTTCCCCTCTTTCATGTGCAAAGTCTCTCCTCTTCCATAGGCAGCCTGCCACAGCAAGCAGTTCCCCTCTTTCATGTGCAGCCCCATGTGCAGAGTCCCTCCTCTTCAATATGCAGTCTGCCATGGCCAGCAGTTCCCCTCTTTCATGTGCAGCCCCACGTGCAAAGTCTCTCCTCTTCCATAGGCAGCCTGCCACAGCCAGCAGTTCCCCTCATTCATGTGCAGCCCCATGTGCAGAGTCCCTCCTCTTCCATGTGCAGCCTGCCACAGCCAGCAGTTCCCTTCTTTCATGTGCAGCCCCATGTGCAGAGTCCCTCCTCTTCCATGTGCAGCCTGCCACAGCCAGCAGTTCCCTTCTTTCATGTGCAGCCCCATGTGCAAAGTCTCTCCCCTTCCATAGGCAGCCTGCCACAGCCAGCAGTTCCCTTCTTTCATGTGCAGCCCCATGTGCAAAGTCTCTTCCCTTCCATAGGCAGCCTACCATGGATAGCAGTTCTGCTCTCTACTTCTATATGCAGCTTCCCATGAACAGCAGTTATTTTCCTTGTGCATTCCCTTGTGCAGAAGCTCCTCATTATCTATAAGTGGCCTCACATGGACAGCTTACATCTTTCCATGTGTGGCAACTCCTTCTTCCATTTTCAGCAGATTTGCAGACTTCCTCTTCCATTTGCCGCCGCTCCTCCTATTCAGCAGGCCCTTTTTCATGTGTATCCTTCCATCTTTAGCACTTTGCTACCCATGTGACTACATACATCTGGGTGTAATGGTGAAGGCTTATTTTGTACACCTGCATGATACTAGCAAGCTATTTTTGAACTGTTTTTGTACTTTCATGTAGAATCTGTACACCTACAACTATTCAAAAACTCCACATTTACCATTGTTGTATTATAAGAGTCTGACAAAAACTTGCTTTCATATTACATCAAACAAAGTGACCAATCTCCTTATGTTGGGCATCTGGATAAATCTTCACTGACAAGGCCATACCAATAAGATTCCCCACACTCTGACAGACATTCTCGTACACGCAGCAGACCGACAACCTGCCACACAAGCAGGATTGTGTGTGCCAACTGAAAAATACACCTCTGTGTGAAAGCTGTGTGCATATGAGCACCTCTTTGTATGGTCTTCTAAAGAATTGATTAAAGGGAACCTGAGGTGAGAGTGATATGGAGGATGCCATTTTCCTTTTCTTTTAACAAATACCAGTTGCCTCGCAGGCCTCCTGACAGGGCTGCCATCAGAAATTTTGGGGCCCCTCGCACATCATCAAGCCTGGGCCCCCCTCCTCCCTAGACCCACCCACTGGTTGCTGTGCCTGCCCACTAGCCACCCCACACCCGCGTCTGTGTGCGAAGTGCGCTGCGGCAAAAAATGTGCATGGATCCGACACTGAAGAAAGCGGCATGCACAGCGTTATGCGGCAAAAAGTGGGCGTGACCATGGCATGTTGTGGGTGGAGCCAAATACTAGCAAAATACAGGTAGTCCCCGGTTAACAAATGAGATAGGAACTTGTAGGCCTGTTCTTATCCTTAATCCGTTCTCTTTTGTCCCCCTCTTTTCTTCCTGTGCCTCTTTTGCCCCCTCTGTCTCACCTCAGTTTGTGCCTCTTTTGTGTCCCTCCGTGTCACCTCATGTTCCCATCTCATCTCTTTTCTCCCTGTGCCTCTTTTGTCCGCCTCTGTTCCCCCTGTGCCTCTTTTATCCTCCTGTGTTACCTCTTGTCCCCCTGCCCTAGTCAGGTATAGCTGCCCCCAGTAAAGGTATCCAGGAAGGATTCCCCCCAGTATAGGTAGCCTGGTGTTGCTGGTGCCCCAGTATAGGTAGCCTGGTATAGCTGGTGCCCCAGTATAGGCCAGCAAGATACAGGTGTCCCAGTATAGGTATTCAACTATAGTTGGTGCCCCGAAATAGGTAGCCTGGTATAGTTGCCCCCAGTATAGGTAGCCTGGTATGGGTGGTTCCCAGTGTAGGTAGCAAGGCATAGGTGGTTCCAGCCCCAGTATAGAAAGCCAGGTATTAGTGGTAGGCCAGTATAGGTAGCCTGTAGCCAGATAGAGGTGTTGCCCAAGTATAGAAAGTCCGCTGTAGCGAGCTCACTCATCTGCTCCCCACGTTCAAGCACTGATGTCACGCTTCTCTCAGTGCTGGAACGCGGTGTGCTGGTTAGTGAGCCACAGGCCCACAGCCAGCACATGCGGCCCTTCCAGCACTTTGGGAGCGGGGCCCAGGGCCCCCAGAAGCCCTGGGTCCCTCACTGCAGTGTCAGTTGTACCCCCCTGATGGCTGCCCTGCCTCCTGATCCTGTGTCTCTAATACTTTTAGCCATAGACCCTGAACAAGTATAAGCAGATCAGGTACTCTGACTTGGCTGACTCTGGTTTTACTGGGTTAGCCATATACTTGTTCCAGAGTTTTGACTCAGACACTACTTATGCCAGAAGATCAACAGGGCTGCCAGGCAACTGGCATTGTTTACAAAGAAAATAAATATGGTAGCCTCCATATCCCTCTCACCTCGGGTTCCATTTAAAGTGGTGACATAAGCAAGGGACAGGGAGGCCCACTTTTTTCACGCGCTAGTTGCTGATACAGTATTTTGTCATCTTATCTACAAAACAAGTTATCTCCTTGGAGAAAACTCATGAGAAAATGTATCTGAACCAGGCATATGCCAAATGATACAATCTTGATTGTACAATCTTACCCCATCTATGCAGTAAAATGGTAAATTCAGTGAATTCTTTGAAGGGATACTTCAGGTAGTCCCCATCTTACAGAGAATTGGTAAGATTGTACAGTCAGAAGTGTAGTATTAATGGACACCTGAAGTATTTTGGAAAGCTTTCGTAACAAACAAATATTTAGTTAGACAGTAAAATGTTTTGCCTACAACAACAACTTGTTTTCCCTTGTTGACATTGTCCACCTTGAAATCAGACAGATGTCTATGTGATACCATCAGGTAAACACTTTTCAAAACAAAATGTTGCTAAGGATGTGAGAAATCTTTGTCAAAGACGTGAACACAAACACTTCCACCATAGTTCATTTTTGACAGTTGAACCTAGGTGGCTCAGAAGGTTCCATAATATTTAGAGGTCAAACTAATCAAAGCAAAACAATGAATTGTTTAAAGCAATTAATGTCATTCTTTCACAAATTAGCTAATATAGAATCAGAAAAAGAAACATTTCATGGTCAAATTGATTGCTAAAACAACACAAGCACTTTCCTTTAGTCTTGCCCATGCGAACAACAAATTATTTATTTTAAATTTTGCAACAGTGTTGCAATTGAACAAGCAGGTTTTGTATTCACTTTCCTAGAGAATTACCCTTAATATGAATTGTGATCATTTGCTCTTGGCAATATTGCTACTTTTCGGTTTTGGTGCTAGTCTGGTTTAGGAGACCCAGCAGGAAACCTCATAGGGAATAGTTGTCCAACCTCAACACACTCTACAACACAAAACCTTGCGATTGGCCTAATAGTGTGGACTTAGTTTACTGTAACCTAAACCTAGCAGTTCTAGAGGGAGCTGTCCACCTAATCCTGTTAGTGGAATTTCCCTATGAAGTTTCCTGCTGGGTCCCCTAACTACACTAGCATAGAGGTTTTTATAAATTGCTACTATTGTGATTCAACATGCAGAGCAAAAGTAAAACATCTATTTTAGCTCCAAAGAAATTTGCTTACATGAATACAGCTTACTGCATTCAAAGCGGTTGTGCTCACCTGCCGATTTGGCAACTAGAGTTATTTCCTCATTAAGGTACTTCACACATTCTCCAGGAGATGATGTACTTTGGTTCCCTTCTCCTCCTCTCCATGGAGTAAACGATGCTATCGCTCCACCATGTGCGTGCAGGTGAAGGCCTACGACTTCAGTATCTTCCAGTAACTCTAGAATCACTTGCCCGGAGACAAATTCACCAGCACAGTATCCATTTTTTCTCTCATTTTCAAGAACAATACTCATTAAAAGTCCTACAACCATTTTTTCCCACAGGGCCTACAGTTATAGGCTGTATTAAGACACAAAATGGCTCACAGACATGATAACTCACATAAGCCCTCCATACAAAACAAAAAGTGATGGATGGATGGACTACTGGTAAATATAAAAACAGGTTCCTAAATTAAAGAAAAAAATATGTAAGGTTCTAAGGTGGCAAAAACCCTTGAGATAGGCCTATGCCAATTTGAGTGCTGCTCCACCTTAACAGCAAAAACCTGTTGATTGTAGAGCTGATAGGATGGTCTTCAGGATTTTGATGTGAGGAAGAGTTGGCTGCTAGGGAAAAATCACTGCTGTCTGGCATCGAAACACTGCGTTGTAAGTACACAGCAGAGATCTAACTGGACCTTAGCGTACAGTCTGTTACCACACTGGAATGCCTGGTTTTGGAAGGTATGTAGTCATGAGGTTAAATGCTCAAAAGAACATATGATACAGAGACATGTCTCTACACCAAGGCTAATCTGGAGCACTTCCTAGTGTGTGAGAGTTGAAGCTCTGTTTGTACTGAAGACGGCAACTTCTCAAGTTTCTTTTTTCTGCAAGATGTGATTGATTCCAATATTTAGTGATGCTTCTCCAGCCAGTCCACTGCTGTTTTGTGCCCTTTTGTGAGCCTGCTGAGTACAGGGTGTATTGAATAGCTCTCACAGCCCAAAACACTTCCCTGTCATATCCAGCCCTTCCCAATTCCTTACTCCTAGCCAATAGAGAACCAAGGAGTCTTTCACCAGTCACAGAGCCATGCACAGCCTCTCTCAGCTCAGCTGAGCAAGTGAAGAGAAGGCGGATTGGCTGCTGCTTGTAGTTTGTTATTGTGAAATGTCTGCATGCTGCAGGCGTGCTGAGAGCGTGTATGAATCATGATCCACACAGGAAAAACAGAGAGAGAGGAAATGAGGGGAATTACCATGATACTGATTACATTACTTATAGACAGTACATGGCGTATTCCATAGAAAACCTAAAAAGATCCTTCTCTTACCAACTGTATTCTTTTTTAATTGTATGCTGGACACACATATTTTACATTAAATTCTATGGTTGTAATGTGGTAGTTATTAAAGAGAATATATATTTATATATAATGTCAAAAAGCTATAGAAAATGCAAGAGACATGTGACACGGTACAGTAAACATAGTAGAATGCACGTGTTGTGCTGCAGCCTGTCATATTCTGCTGCCCATTCACACTACAGAAAAAAACACAGCATTTACTTGAGTGCAGGAAATGAAAAATCAGTGAACCCATCCTATGTTATTAATGGGATGCGGTCACACTGTTCATTAGAGAATGAACCCAATACATGCTCTATGTTATTACTCCGATCCGATAATAATACGAACATTTGTATAGTGCTTTTCTCCTAGCAGACTCAAAGCGCTCAAGAGCTGCAGCCACTGAGACACGGGCCGGATTTGTACCTTTTACTGCCCAAGGCCCACTGTCACCAGCTGCTCCCCCCCCCTTACAACATCTCAACAGCCCCAAACTTACACTTTCTGTCAAGCAAAAAGTCTTAATGTGAACCTGACACAAAGTGCAAAAAATACCTTAATAAATCTTCTCGGTGCCCCACTGTTTCTGCCCTGGGACCCCCTGAATATATTCAGACCCCTCACTGCTGCCTGGAACCCTCATCTACCCTGTGGCTGCAGCACTCCCACCTGTGTGCAACCATACTGGATCTGTGTGAGTATAGTCCGGACATGCCCAGGAGCTCGAAGCCGTTTGTGCATGTCTGCTTCCTCTGTGCACAAGTGACTTTGTGCTAATGGAAATGTGAGGACCATACTCATACGAGCCCTGTACAGTTGCACTTGTACATGAGAGAAATGCCATGAAAAAAATAGGGTCCCGGGAAGCAATGGGGGGCTGAATATGTTCATGACCCCCAGTATAGGTAGCCAGATTCTGTCCACCCCCTTAGTATAGGTAATAGAGTTGGGCCGAACGGTTCGCCGGCGAACGTGGTTCGCGCGAACTTAGGTGGTTCGCGTGCGGGTGTCGCACGCGAACGTTTTGCGGCAAAAGTTCGCAAAAAATCGGTTCGCCCCATAATGCACCTGAGGGTCAACTTTGACCCTCTACATCACAGTCAGCAGGCCCAGTGTAGCCAATTAGGCTACACTAGCCCCTGGAGCCCCACCCCCCCTTATATAAGGCAGGCAGCGGCGGCCGTTATGGCCACTCGTGTGCCTGCATTAGTGAGAGTAGGGCGAGCTGCTGCAGTCTCTCATAGGGAAAGATTAGTTAGGCTTAACTTCTTCCTGGCTGCATACCTGTTCTGTTCAGTGAGCCCTCAGCCCACTGCATACCTGTACTGTGATCCTGCCACTGCATACCTGTTCAGTGATCCTGCCACTGCATACCTGTACTGTGATCCTGCCACTGCATACCTGTTCAGTGATCCTGCCAGTGCATACCTGTTCATTGATCCTGCCACTGCATACCTGTTCAGTGATCCTGCCACTGCGTACCTGTTCAGTGATCCTGCCACTGCATACCTGTTCAGTGATCCTGCCAGTGCATACCTGTTCATTGATCCTGCCACTGCATACCTGTTCAGTGATCCTGCCAGTGCATACCTGTTCATTGATCCTGCCACTGCATACCTGTTCATTGATCCTGCCACTGCATACCTGTTCATTGATCCTGCCACTGCATACCTGTTCAGTGATCCTGCCAGTGCATACCTGTTCATTGATCCTGCCACTGCATACCTGTTCAGTGATCCTGCCACTGCGTACCTGTTCAGTGATCCTGCCACTGCATACCTGTTCATTGATCCTGCCACTGCATACCTGTTCAGTGAACCCGCCACTGCATACCTGTTCTGTTCAGTGAACAGTTTGGTGTGTCAGTGTGAAGCAGTACCTTAATTACACTACCTGATTGATGTATACACATGCAAGATGTTTTAAAGCACTTTAGGCCTGTCATTTAGCATTCAATGTGATTTCTGCCCTTAAAACGCTGCTTTGCGTCAAATCCAGATTTTTCCCGGGGACTTTTGGCATCTATCCCACTCCGCCATGCCCCCCTCCAGGTGTTAGACCCCTTGAAACATCTTTTCCATCACTTTTGTGGCCAGCATAATTTTTTTTTTTTTTCAAAGTTCGCATCCCCATTGAAGTCTATTGCGGTTCGCGAACTTTAACGCGAACCGAACCTTCCGCGAAAGTTCGCGAACCTAAAATCGGAGGTTCGGCCCAACTCTAATAGGTAAACAGGTGTGTCCCTCCCCTTAGTAAAGGTAGTCAGATGCTGACCCCTGTCACCCCTCCTTTTTAGTAAAGGTAGTCAGATTCTGTCACCCCTTGCCCTCCCCCCCCCCCCCCCCCAGTATAGGTAGCTTGATGCTGTCCCTTCCCCTTTACAACAGGTAATCAGATGCTGCCCCCCAGTGTAGGTAGCCAGATGTGGTCCCCCCTTTAGAGTACTATATGTAGTCAGATGCTGTCCCCCCTTTACATTAGTATAATGTATGTAGTCAGATGCTTTCTCCCATTTTACCCCACCTCCCCCTCAGAATAGGTAGCCAGATGGCATGCCTCCACCTCCCTTTGTTATAGGTAGTCAGATTCTGTCACCCTTTGCCCCCCCCCCCCATATAGGTAGCCTGATGCTGTCCCCTCCCCATTAGTAGAGGTAGTCAGATGCTGACCGCCCCCCCCCCATTAGTAGAGGTAGTCAGATGCTGACCCCCCCCCCACCCTCCTCAGTATAGGTAGCCAGTAGCTATGCCCCCCTTTAGTATAGGTAGTCAGATTCTATCATCCCTTACTCCTCCAAGTCTAGGTAGTCAGATGCTGCATTTTTCTCCAGGGAGGTTTAAAGCACTTGAGCAATAGCCAGGGGCATTTCTAGCCTTTTTGTCACTCCAGGCAAGAAGTCCTGCGTCAACCCCCCCCCCCCCCCCCCCCCCCCCAAAAAAAAAAAAAAATCAAAAAACTAAAAAAAGAAAACATACACTAATATATAATGCATGTGCCGTACAGGGTGCATGCATAATACAGGGAGTCCCTGAGGTTCGAGCAACCCCACTGATCCTTTTCATTGCACTTCCTCTTCCTGCACCTACCCCAGCTTAGTGTGTAAAATGCAGATTATAGCATAGACGAAGCTGTACTCTCCACTTCTGAGCTGGGATCCTGTGCTGTGCTTCCGCCTGTCTGCTCACCACTTGCCCTAGTGCCCAGCATTTCCTACTATATGTAGTGTGATTACACACTTTATGCAGAGAGCCAGCACTAGAGGGAGCAGAAAATAGACAGAATGGTCTCATAGGCACAGCACTGGACTCCAGAGGGAAGGTTAGAGCACAGCTTCTGATGTGATAAACTCTGCCTTTACACACTGGACTGGGGGAGAGCAGGAGAGGGACATAAACAGATAGTGGGACAAGGGGTTAGAGGGAGGCACACAGAGCCAGATCATCCACAAGGCAACTTAGGCAGGTGCCTAGGCCTTGGAGAGTGTCTAGGGGCCTGGTTTATGCTAACTCCCAACAAATCTTACCAAAAAAGCTAGGTGGGCTCAAAGGGTGGGCTCACCTAGGGCACCATTTCACCTTAATCCATCTCTGGATGCACAGGGGGGCATAGGTGGCACAAGGGACTAGGGGTGGCACAAGGAGGCACAAAGGAAGACAGCAGGAGGTACAAGGGGACAGAGGGACACATGGGGGTGGGGGGACAGAGGTGGCACGTGGCACAGGGGGAACGAAGGAGGCACAAGGGGACAGAAGAAGGTACAAACACCCCTGCGGTGTGGCCTCATTTGGGAGGTGTGACCTCATGCTGGGGGTGGGGATTATTTCAGAGGATGGGGCTTAATCAGGGGCATGTAGCTCCCCAGGACCAATGGCACTCCAGGCAGTGGCCTGGAATGCCTATGCCTAAAAATGCCCCTGGCTGCAGCCACTATGGTGTGCTCAGCAGGCAGTACCTGTAGCAGTGTTAGGGAGTCTAGCCCAAGGACTGGCTTACTGAACAGGAAGAGCCGAGATTTGAACCCAAGTCTCCTGTGTCAGAAGCAGAGCCCTTAACCAGTACATTACTGGCTGGATAGCCACTACAAAAATTTGGTAAAATTATACAAACAAGATTGTATCAACAATGAGTATCCAAGACTGCCTGAATACAGATAATAGAGGGAAGCCTTTGGATAGTCCAGAGGCTTCCTGTGTAGAGATGGCCCGAACGGTTCACCGGCGAATGGTTCAAGGCGAACTTCTGGGGGTTCGCGATCGCGGAGAACTGCAAACTTTACTGGAAGTTCGGGTTCGCCCCCATAGTGCACCATTAGGGTCAACTTTGACCCTCTACATCACAGTCAGCAGGCACATTGTAGCCAATCAGGCTACACTCCCTCCTGGAGCCACTCCCCCCTTATAAAAGGCAGGCATCGCCGGCCATTTTACTCACTCGTGTGCCTGCAGTAAATAGAGAAGGGACAGCTGCTGCAGACTCTCATAAGGAAAGATTAGTTAGGCTCTTGAAGGCTTCTTAGCTTGCTCCTTGCTGATTTTTATTGCTAAAGTAGCACCCCACAACAGCTCTTTTGAGAGCTAATCTTGTTCTTGTGATCTATTTTTTTCTGTGTGTCCCACTAACACTTGTGTTGCATAGACAGCCTTGATAATTCATACTGTGTGTGCCACTGCCAGGCTCAGCACATGCAGTGACTACCTGTGTATGTGACAGGTGCACATTACCCATCACTGCATATACCTACCTGTTGTTCACTGTGCACCCACCCACCTACGTGAACGCACGCAGTGTCACTGTGCCTGTCCTCTACCTGTCTGTGTGTGACAGGTGCACATTGTACTACCCTTTACTTACTGCATATACCTACCTACCTGTTGTTCACAGTGCACCCACCTACCTACGTGAGCTGAGCGCTGAGCGCACGTAGTGTCACTGTGCCTGTCCGCTACCTGTCTGTGTGTGACAGGTGCACATTGTAATATCCACTACTGCATATACCTACCTGTTGTAGCATATTTGGGGGGGCTATATAATAAATGTGATTACTATCATACAGACAGTCTTTCGTGTCTGCTTTATGGAGGTAAGTCCACCGCTTCCTCCAAGCAAATTTTAAAGGTTTTATCCACTTTTACCCTGCTGGCGCCTCTGTTCTCCTTTTGCTGTACAGTGTCCACCCCTGGTGGAGGGGTGATCTACCCTTTTCTGATCTACAGAGAGCAGCTTCTTAATCCTGAGTGAGGACAGGTCTAATCTCCTCACTTGCCTATACATTGGTTGCCTTTGTGGTAATCCACGTTTGTGAGTATACTCTTCTCACTAATTATCTTTACTATATTTATGCTGAACATAATACACTATATTGGGCTCTCGGTTTCTCTAACTTTACCTGTTGTGTTCAGTGCACCACCTACCTGGGTGAGTGATATACCACTCCGTGCATACCTGTTAACTGCACCTGTGTGTCTGCACATTGTATTAGTCAAGTCAGTGTCTACCTTTCACTTCATCTCCCACAATATGGACAAAACAAAAGGCAGAGGCAGGCCACCTGGCAGGTCTGTTCGAGGTCGTGATTTCGTGCGGCCCTCGACCAAAGTAAGTGTTCAGAAGAAGGCACTTGCCATCAACCCCCAATATTGTCAGGACGTAGTTGACTATTTAACACAGAACACCACATCTTTCTCAGCTTCTGCAGGGAAGCGTGACATATCTTTCTCCTCCTGCTCTGATTCTAGCACCCCACTTAACACTCAGTCGGCCGCCACCACCAAAGTGCCATCACCCCAGGGCTCAGCGGTGTGGACATTTTTGTGTGTGTCTGGCTCAGATGAGATCAATGCCATCTGTACTCTCTGCCACTGAAAATTGAGCCGTGGAAAGACCAAGACCCACGTAGGGAAAATTACCTTACGAAGGCACATGATTACAAAGCACAAACTGCAATGGGATGACCACCTGAGGAAAAGCAGCACACAAAAGCAAAGCCACACACCGCAGTGCAAGATACCAGGCCGCAATTTTTTCTCAAAAAAGGCGATACCTAATCTGTCCCGTGATGTTGAAAGGCAAGTGGTGACCTCTCTGGCACACAGCGTTTGGTCAAGGGTCCATCTGACCACAGATACCTGGTCTGCAAAGCATGCTCAGGCCTGCCCGAAGACTAAGTCAGTCCCCACACAGCATCTCTGCCCGCAGGCCGGTTGACTGCCTTCTCCGCCACCACCAACAGGGTCTAGGACTCCAGGCGGATTCCTGAATTTTTAAGCTATACTAATTTTTCTGGTGCGTGTACATGCCTGCCTAATTTTTCTGGCTGCACTGCAGCTGCAACAACAAAACAAAAGGCATGTACATGTGCCCATTCCCCTTCATGATCATTACCTTGCGGCGGTGAAGAGACTTGCATATCACAATGAAGCAATGACCGCCGGCTATATGAGGGTCTCGGGGGTGGCACACCAAAGATGTTGCTCAGGCCATGGTGTGCACCAGTCCAGCACAGCCGTCACTACGCAAACAGCTGTTTGCGGTGCGTTACACAGTGAGTTTGGTGTGTCAGTGTGAAGCAGTACTCTAATTACACTCCCTGATTGATGTATATGTTACGGCCCGAACCCGAACTTTGGCCACTTCGCGTTGTGGCTGGCCATTCGGGTTTTGGGCCGGTCAATGTGCGAAGTGGCCGCGGCGCTGCGGCCAATGTCCGAAATGAGCCGAATCCTGGGGGCTCCGATCATTTTCTCCGGCGCAGGCTCCGCCCCCTGCCTCCCTGCTATCGGCTTCTGACAGCCGGGGGACACATGCGTCCCCCCCAGAGTCGTTCGTGGCTGCAGGAAGACAGAGGCAGGAAAGCAGGAATTTGTTCGTCCATGCAGAGTGGGTGCTGACAGAAGCAATGTCTGCAGCACTCCCCGCTCTGCTTTCCAGCAGCCACAAATGACTCAGGGGAGGGGGGGACTTCGCACATTGACTGGCCAGAACCCGAAGTGGCTAGTAGCCACAACGCGAAGTGGCCAAACTTCGGGTTCTGGACGTAACATATACACATGCAAGGTGTTTTAAAGCACTTTAGGCCTGCAATTTAGCATTCAATGTGATTTCTGCCCTTAAAATGCTGCTTTGCGTCCAATACAGATTTTTCCCGGGGACTTTTGGCGTGTATCTAACTTTGCCATGCCCCCCTCCAGGTGTTAGACCCCTTGAAACATCTTTTCCATCACTTTTGTGGCCAGCATAATTTTTTTTTTTTTTCAAAGTTCGCATCCCCATTGAAGTCTATTGCGGTTCGCGAACTTTAACGCGAACCGAACCTTCCGCGAAAGTTCGCGAACCTAAAATCGGAGGTTCGGCCCAACTCTAATAGGTAAACAGGTGTGTCCCTCCCCTTAGTAAAGGTAGTCAGATGCTGACCCCTGTCACCCCTCCTTTTTAGTAAAGGTAGTCAGATTCTGTCACCCCTTGCCCCCCCCCCCCCCCCCCCCCAGTATAGGTAGCTTGATGCTGTCCCTTCCCCTTTACAACAGGTAATCAGATGCTGCCCCCCAGTGTAGGTAGCCAGATGTGGTCCCCCCTTTAGAGTACTATATGTAGTCAGATGCTGTCCCCCCTTTACATTAGTATAATGTATGTAGTCAGATGCTTTCTCCCATTTTACCCCACCTCCCCCTCAGAATAGGTAGCCAGATGGCATGCCTCCACCTCCCTTTGTTATAGGTAGTCAGATTCTGTCACCCTTTGCCCCCCCCCCCCCATATAGGTAGCCTGATGCTGTCCCCTCCCCATTAGTAGAGGTAGTCAGATGCTGACCGCCCCCCCCCCATTAGTAGAGGTAGTCAGATGCTGACCCCCCCCCCCCCACCCTCCTCAGTATAGGTAGCCAGTAGCTATGCCCCCCTTTAGTATAGGTAGTCAGATTCTATCATCCCTTACTCCTCCAAGTCTAGGTAGTCAGATGCTGCATTTTTCTCCAGGGAGGTTTAAAGCACTTGAGCAATAGCCAGGGGCATTTCTAGCCTTTTTGTCACTCCAGGCAAGAAGTCCTGCGTCAACCCCCCCCCCCCCCCCAAAAAAAAAAAAAAAATCAAAAAACTAAAAAAAGAAAACATACACTAATATATAATGCATGTGCCGTACAGGGTGCATGCATAATACAGGGAGTCCCTGAGGTTCGAGCAACCCACTGATCCTTTTCATTGCACTTCCTCTTCCTGCACTACCCCAGCTTAGTGTGTAAATGCAGATTATAGCATAGACGAAGCTGTACTCTCACTTCTGAGCTGGGATCCTGTGCTGTGCTTCCGCCTGTCTGCTCACCACTTGCCCTAGTGCCCAGCATTTCCTACTATATGTAGTGTGATTACACACTTTATGCAGAGAGCCAGCACTAGAGGGAGCAGAAAATAGACAGAATGGTCTCATAGGCACAGCACTGGACTCCAGAGGGAAGGTTAGAGCACAGCTTCTGATGTGATAAACTCTGCCTTTACACACTGGACTGGGGGAGAGCAGGAGAGGGACATAAACAGATAGTGGGACAAGGGGTTAGAGGGAGGCACACAGAGCCAGATCATCCACAAGGCAACTTAGGCAGGTGCCTAGGCCTTGGAGAGTGTCTAGGGGCCTGGTTTATGCTAACTCCCAACAAATCTTACCAAAAAAGCTAGGTGGGCTCAAAGGGTGGGCTCACCTAGGGCACCATTTCACCTTAATCCATCTCTGGATGCACAGGGGGGCATAGGTGGCACAAGGGACTAGGGGTGGCACAAGGAGGCACAAAGGAAGACAGCAGGAGGTACAAGGGGACAGAGGGACACATGGGGGTGGGGGTGGGGGGACAGAGGTGGCACGTGGCACAGGGGGAACGAAGGAGGCACAAGGGGACAGAAGAAGGTACAAACACCCCTGCGGTGTGGCCTCATTTGGGAGGTGTGACCTCATGCTGGGGGTGGGGATTATTTCAGAGGATGGGGCTTAATCAGGGGCATGTAGCTCCCCAGGACCAATGGCACTCCAGGCAGTGGCCTGGAATGCCTATGCCTAAAAATGCCCCTGGCTGCAGCCACTATGGTGTGCTCAGCAGGCAGTACCTGTAGCAGTGTTAGGGAGTCTAGCCCAAGGACTGGCTTACTGAACAGGAAGAGCCGAGATTTGAACCCAAGTCTCCTGTGTCAGAAGCAGAGCCCTTAACCAGTACATTACTGGCTGGATAGCCACTACAAAAATTTGGTAAAATTATACAAACAAGATTGTATCAACAATGGGTATCCAAGACTGCCTGAATACAGATAATAGAGGGAAGCCTTTGGATAGTCCAGAGGCTTCCTGTGTAGAGATGGCCCGAACGGTTCACCGGCGAATGGTTCAAGGCGAACTTCTGGGGGTTCGCGATCGCGGAGAACTGCAAACTTTACTGGAAGTTCGGGTTCGCCCCCATAGTGCACCATTAGGGTCAACTTTGACCCTCTACATCACAGTCAGCAGGCACATTGTAGCCAATCAGGCTACACTCCCTCCTGGAGCCACTCCCCCCTTATAAAAGGCAGGCATCGCCGGCCATTTTACTCACTCGTGTGCCTGCAGTAAATAGAGAAGGGACAGCTGCTGCAGACTCTCATAAGGAAAGATTAGTTAGGCTCTTGAAGGCTTCTTAGCTTGCTCCTTGCTGATTTTTATTGCTAAAGTAGCACCCCACAACAGCTCTTTTGAGAGCTAATCTTGTTCTTGTGATCTATTTTTTTCTGTGTGTCCCACTAACACTTGTGTTGCATAGACAGCCTTGATAATTCATACTGTGTGTGCCACTGCCAGGCTCAGCACATGCAGTGACTACCTGTGTATGTGACAGGTGCACATTACCCATCACTGCATATACCTACCTGTTGTTCACTGTGCACCCACCCACCTACGTGAACGCACGCAGTGTCACTGTGCCTGTCCGCTACCTGTCTGTGTGTGACAGGTGCACATTGTACTACCCTTTACTTACTGCATATACCTACCTACCTGTTGTTCACAGTGCACCCACCTACCTACGTGAGCTGAGCGCTGAGCGCACGTAGTGTCACTGTGCCTGTCCGCTACCTGTCTGTGTGTGACAGGTGCACATTGTAATACCCACTACTGCATATACCTACCTGTTGTAGCATATTTGGGGGGGCTATATAATAAATGTGATTACTATCATACAGACAGTCTTTCGTGTCTGCTTTATGGAGGTAAGTCCACCGCTTCCTCCAAGCAAATTTTAAAGGTTTTATCCACTTTTACCCTGCTGGCGCCTCTGTTCTCCTTTTGCTGTACAGTGTCCACCCCTGGTGGAGGGGTGATCTACCCCTTTTCTGATCTACAGAGAGCAGCTTCTTAATCCTGAGTGAGGACAGGTCTAATCTCCTCACTTGCCTATACATTGGTTGCCTTTGTGGTAATCCACGTTTGTGAGTATACTCTTCTCACTAATTATCTTTACTATATTTATGCTGAACATAATACACTATATTGGGCTCTCGGTTTCTCTAACTTTACCTGTTGTGTTCAGTGCACCACCTACCTGGGTGAGTGATATACCACTCCGTGCATACCTGTTAACTGCACCTGTGTGTCTGCACATTGTATTAGTCAAGTCAGTGTCTACCTTTCACTTCATCTCCCACAATATGGACAAAACAAAAGGCAGAGGCAGGCCACCTGGCAGGTCTGTTCGAGGTCGTGATTTCGTGCGGCCCTCGACCAAAGTAAGTGTTCAGAAGAAGGCACTTGCCATCAACCCCCAATATTGTCAGGACGTAGTTGACTATTTAACACAGAACACCACATCTTTCTCAGCTTCTGCAGGGAAGCGTGACATATCTTTCTCCTCCTGCTCTGATTCTAGCACCCCACTTAACACTCAGTCGGCCGCCACCACCAAAGTGCCATCACCCCAGGGCTCAGCGGTGTGGACATTTTTGTGTGTGTCTGGCTCAGATGAGATCAATGCCATCTGTACTCTCTGCCACTGAAAATTGAGCCGTGGAAAGACCAAGACCCACGTAGGGAAAATTACCTTACGAAGGCACATGATTACAAAGCACAAACTGCAATGGGATGACCACCTGAGGAAAAGCAGCACACAAAAGCAAAGCCACACACCGCAGTGCAAGATACCAGGCCGCAATTTTTTCTCAAAAAAGGCGATACCTAATCTGTCCCGTGATGTTGAAAGGCAAGTGGTGACCTCTCTGGCACACAGCGTTTGGTCAAGGGTCCATCTGACCACAGATACCTGGTCTGCAAAGCACGCTCAGGCCTGCCCGAAGACTAAGTCAGTCCCCACACAGCATCTCTGCCCGCAGGCCGGTTGACTGCCTTCTCCGCCACCACCAACAGGGTCTAGGACTCCAGGCGGATTCCTGAATTTTTAAGCTATACTAATTTTTCTGGTGCGTGTACATGCCTGCCTAATTTTTCTGGCTGCACTGCAGCTGCAACAACAAAACAAAAGGCATGTACATGTGCCCATTCCCCTTCATGATCATTACCTTGCGGCGGTGAAGAGACTTGCATATCACAATGAAGCAATGACCGCCGGCTATATGAGGGTCTCGGGGGTGGCACACCAAAGATGTTGCTCAGGCCATGGTGTGCACCAGTCCAGCACAGCCGTCACTACGCAAACAGCTGTTTGCGGTGCGTTACACAGTGAGTTTGGTGTGTCAGTGTGAAGCAGTACTCTAATTACACTCCCTGATTGATGTATATGTTACGGCCCGAACCCGAACTTTGGCCACTTCGCGTTGTGGCTGGCCATTCGGGTTTTGGCCGGTCAATGTGCGAAGTGGCCGCGGCGCTGCGGCCAATGTCCGAAATGAGCCGAATCCTGGGGGCTCCGATCATTTTCTCCGGCGCAGGCTCCGCCCCCTGCCTCCCTGCTATCGGCTTCTGACAGCCGGGGGACACATGCGTCCCCCCCAGAGTCGTTCGTGGCTGCAGGAAGACAGAGGCAGGAAAGCAGGAATTTGTTCGTCCATGCAGAGTGGGTGCTGACAGAAGCAATGTCTGCAGCACTCCCCGCTCTGCTTTCCAGCAGCCACAAATGACTCAGGGGAGGGGGGGACTTCGCACATTGACTGGCCAGAACCCGAAGTGGCTAGTAGCCACAACGCGAAGTGGCCAAACTTCGGGTTCTGGACGTAACATATACACATGCAAGGTGTTTTAAAGCACTTTAGGCCTGCAATTTAGCATTCAATGTGATTTCTGCCCTTAAAATGCTGCTTTGCGTCCAATACAGATTTTTCCCGGGGACTTTTGGCGTGTATCTAACTTTGCCATGCCCCCCTCCAGGTGTTAGACCCCTTGAAACATCTTTTCCATCACTTTTGTGGCCAGCATACATTTTTCTAGTTTTCAAAGTTCGCCTCCCCATTAAAGTCATTTGCGGTTCGCGAAAGTTTGTGCGAGCGAACCCGGTTCACGAACCAAAAATCTGAGGTTTGGGCCATCTCTATTCCTGTGTCCTCCTTGCCCCCACCATTGCCCTACACAGACCCTCGAAACATATCTGACAAGGGCTTGTTGGATATGTTATCATGGCCGGTCTCCTCTTCATGCACCAGTGCGGCCGTAATTCTCCTGTGTGAGTATGGCCACGGCTGTGCAGTGAGCCGAAGATGCTCATCCATGAGTTTCATTATCATTTATTTACCCATAACCTACTGCTACTATAAGTGTGGACTGCTGGGGTCTTATTATCTCTCATCTATGCAGGCTGCTGGGGTGTCCCTATCTCCAGTTAGTGTAGAATTCTGGGGTTGTCACTCTCTCATTATTGTGGACTGCCATATTGTACAACAGTCCTGATTTGCATGCGTGCCCAACTTCAGCCCTAAGTCGCCAATTAACTGGGAGAATGGGAGAGGAGCCAGGAGGATGCCTGGGGACCTCGTGGGCTACCGGGGGCTGGAGGGAGCCCCAGATAAGTCCCGATTTTCATTTTGGCCTGAAATCAGGGTCCCTTTAAGCAGGTGACTAACGCTGTCCCTCTTGAGAGGTAGGGACTGCTGAGGGTCTGACTTCGCTTGTTGTTGTAAACAGCAGGAAGTATCTTTATTCACTTCACCAGCAACAGCTATTTTGGGTGTGTTAAGAAAAAGCAGCTCTGAGGCTGCTGGAATGTACAGAGCTGTTTTGCCTACTTCAGCACAATGCGTAACCGGCTTTGGTGGGCTGATGTCTCTGCTTAACATTACACCCAGACAGATGAGTTACTAAGATATTACTTTTCCCTTGACTTACAACTGAATGTCATTTTTGACATCTCCAGAGAGCATAAGAGGACATTCCCAATCTAAGGGACCCTCTCTCCAGCCCTGGGGGATCACCCAGGGGGTAGTCTTTACATATAGCCTGCACAGAGCTAACAGGGGGCACATGCCTATAATAAAAGTCAGCATAGCAGTACATTCCAGTGGAAAACAGCTAAGGCCTGGGACTTGCAATTTTAAAATGCTCTCAAAGACCAATTTTGCCACTTAAAAGCAAAGTGATTCCAGGGAAAGCAATTTTGGGCCTTGATTTCCCTCATGATATCTCTCAGAAAATGCTTTGGCATCGACGTCATTCAGTTTCAGCATCAAACTGCTTTTGGAATCCCCAGTGAATACCCAGAAAGCATAAATTGTTGGTGAAAGCGCTGTAGTGGGTCCCAGGCCTTATGGATGTCATCCGCAGTATTGTGGGCTGACATGTAGTACTGGCTACTGGGCCCAAATCGACTTTTCTGGAACTAATCAGTTGACTGAAAGGGCAAAAGTAATCACGCTAGCCAGGACATTACAGGGGGTTTGTGTGTTTTGTGCAGCGGCGTAACTACAGAGGAGCAGCCCCTCTGATCCCAGGAAGGCCCAGAGCTGTAATGGGGCCCCAAATACTACGTCACTCCCTCTGATAAAGGGGTCCATCCTTCAGATCAGGTGTGTTTGTGGCCACACTTGTTATTGTTGTGAAGGTTACGATGCCCGCACTTGTTGTATGTCTCTAGCATGGGTCCCAAACTGTGAGGGTCATCAAGGGTAGGCGAGGGAAAGGGAGTGGCCATGGGGGGGGGGGGGGGGTATCAATGTTTTCCTGGCGGGCCTATGATTTTTGGTTACGCCCCTGGTTCCCTGTTTGTGTTTGTGTGGGATTACTGGCTGGTGTCCTCGCACAACTCAAAAAACATATTGGCAGGTTTACTGACGTCTTTCCAAACTGGCTCTAGAATGTGATAAGGACATTAGGCTGTGAATTTCACTAGGGACAGTCGATTAGAATTTTTCATTGTTCTCCATAAAGTTCTGCAGATACAAAGCGTTTTCAAATGTGTACTACTACTATTGCTACTACTACTACTACTACCACTACTACTGCTACGATTTCTAGTATTGCTACTACTACTACTACTACTACTACTACTACTAATAATAATAATAATCTCTGTAATAAAATAGTAATCTCTGTCACTCAGGTTCTGCGAGTTGTTCAGGTTTTATGAGCAGCAATAATGCAATAGTGACTGAACTTATCCTTGCAAAACTTGGGTGTGCAATTAGCTATAAATCTGTTGCTCATTATTATATTATTTATACCACAACAAATATGCTGTTTGAGTTCATCTTGGCCTAACTCACTCTTGACCTGCCAATAGTAAATCCAAAGCTCCCAGCTGTTTGTTTTTGAGGACGACCCTTCTTTGGGAATCAAATCCCTCTGTCCCTCTTTCTTCCTTATTTGTCCTTTTTTGTCCTGTTTTCTGGACTGATGTGCGGTTTGGTGTAAATATATGTTTTTCTTGATTAAAATAATGTATTTATGTGGCTCTAAAATGTATTACCATCTATTTAATTGTTCCATTGCTTATTGTCAAATGTTAATACAAAGAAAAAGTAGTAATGATAGGAAAGCAAAGGACAAGTGTGTTGTAAATGACAAAACTAGGCCTTTTGCATGACTGGAAGAATGGCAGTGGTGTGACTTAAAAATTGCCTCTGTGTCAGGGGGTGTAATGGAGGCATGACTGGAGAAATGTCAGGGGCTTGCCTTAAAGATGGTCTTCATGACAAAGGGTGTGGTGGGGGCACAAATGGAGGAATGGCAGGGGCGTATCTTAAATGCATGACTAAAGGGGCCCATACACCTAACGATTTTCCCGCCAATATACAGCAGATTCGATCACTGTGATCGAATCTGCTGTGAAATCGTTGCACAAACGCTGACAAAACGATCCATTTCGGTCAGAAATCAATCGTTCCCATCGATTCCCGTCGATCCATCCGTGCGGAAGATTTTGCTCGATCGCCGGCAGGTCGGGAGTGCGTCGATAGCCGCGTTCGAATGTCCCGACGACCGACGCTAGCAGCCAGCAATACATTACCTGCACTGGCCAGCGAGTGTCCCCTGGACTCCGCTGTCCCTTCTCCGTGCTCGGCTCCTCCAGCTTCACTGAACTTCCTGTCCCTGCAGGAAGTTTAAACAGTAGAGCGCCCTCTACTGTTTAAACTTCCCCGGCAGAAAGTTCAGTGAAGCTGGAGGAGCCGAGCACGGAGAAGAGACAGCGGAGACCAGGGGACACGCGTCGGCCGGAGCAGGTAATGTATGTGGGGGAAGGGGGCGGCAGCAGCTTCACAGATTGTGATCGGTTACATGCTGAAATCGATTCACAATCTGCTTGCAGTAAAGGCAGCCATACGATCCCTCTCTGATCAGATTCGATCTGAGAGGGATCTATTTGTTGGTCAGATCTAATGGCAAATCGACCAGTGTATGGCTACGGGTGGTGTGGGAGCATAACTGGAGGAATGGCAGGGGCGTGTCTTAAATGCATAACTAATGGTGGTGTGGAAGCATAACTGGACGAATGGTAGCAGCATGACTTAAATGCATGACTAAAGGTGTGATGGGGGCATAACGGCAAGAATGACAGGGCTGTCTCTTAAATATGTCCCTCTTTCTTATTGCCAAATGTTGGAAGGTATGAGTACATCATTGGTTTCTAGTGATTACCATTCTTGCCTCAAAATAAGTTTAACTTTATTACAGTTCACATATGTTGGGGGTAATAGAAATCAGGTATACAGAAATCAATTCGGTGAACCTAACCGGACTTAACACATAAGCCTGCTGGTGTGCTTTGGACTTTCTTTTTGTAAATACAAGCAGAGCAGGGACAAGGTCCTCCAGCACCCAAGGCTGAGACACCAAGTGCGCTGAGACACCAAAGTGCAATTATTCAGGTTGGAGTGAGTTTTGAGATGTCTCCCAGTTCATCACTACTGACTATGCAAATCATCCATTGTTGTCCTTGTAAGCTAAACACACCTCCAGATCTGCTGGAATGCAATGATGCTTCAGCTTGTTAAATATACAGAGCCACAATAATCCAACATGCATACAGACTGTTTTGGATTCGTTGATCCTCATCAGTGCATAGCATGGATTAATGTGGCTGAATGGGGTAGGACTTGAAGTACCCAGAGTTATAGACTACCCAGGCTCATGGGGAACCAGTACTCCTAGGAGTGTGTAAGGGGCTACGATGGGCCAAAAAGCCCTCTTACTAAAATGCTATAAATCTGTTGTCCATTATTAGGCCTCTTGCACACTACATGCGATTCTGATTTTTTAACTGATCTTGGATTCCGATTAAAAAACATACTGCATGCTGCTAAGATTTTTAATCAGAATCCAAAATCGAACGTATACAAAATCGGAATCGCTTGTAGTGTGCAAGAGGCCTTATATTGTTTATACCACACCAAATGTGCTGTTTGATTTCAGCCTGGCCTAACTCACTCCACAGCTACAGCTGAAAGTCAGTCTTGACCTGCCAAAACAGCTCCCAACTGTTCGTTTTGGAGGACGACCGTTCTTTGAAAATCAAATCCCTCTGTCCCTCTTTCGTCCCCTTTTCTGGACTGATGTTCGGTTTGGTGTAAATACAGTATATGTTTTTCTTGATTAAAATAATGTTTTATGTGGCTCTAAAATGTATTAAAGAGAACCCAAGGTGGGGATCTGACAATGCTATCCGCATACAGAGGCTGGGTCTGCCTATACAGCCCAGCCTCTGTTGCTATCCAGATCCCTCCTAAGCCCCCCATGCTCTCTGCTAACCCCCATAAATCACAGCCGTGCGGTGCGGGCTGTGTTTACCTCTGTAGTGTCAGTCTCACCGCTCCCCCCGCCTCCTGCATAACTCCGGCCCCCGCCCGCGTCCCTTCTCTCCAATCAGCGGGGAGGGAAGGGACACAGGCGGGTACCGGAGCTATGCAGGAGGCGGGGGGAGTGCCGAAACTGACACTACAGAGGTAAACACAGCCTGCTGCAACACGCTGCATGTCGACAGCGCGGCTGTGATTTATGGGGGTTAGCAGAGCACAGGGGGGCTTAGGGGGGATCTGGATAGCAACAGAGGCTGGGCAGTATAGGCAGACCCAGCCTCTGTATGCGGATAGCATTGTCAGAACCCCATCTCGGGTTCTCTTTAACTAATAACATCTATTTAATTGTTACATTGCTTATTGACAAATGTTAATAATAAGAAAGACAATGGCTATCATTCATAAAAGTGTGTTCGGTAAAAAAAATTCATGCGGGAAAATACCGCATTCGGTATTTTAGACTTCTGTTTGCTCATTCATAAAAATGTTTACGGTTGCGATAGCAGTGCGGTGATCTCCCAAACTAGGCTGGCGGTAGGTTTGCGTAACATGAGAAGCTGCCTGAGTTGATACATTTTCTCCGTGCAGAGACAGCCTTACTATAAAAGAGGCAGTCCCAGCTTCCCTTTAGATGTGCATTTTTTTAAAATTGCCTCTGCCCTGAACCTGCGCTGAATCTGTCAATTAGTCTTTCTAAACAATCTATTTAATTGCCACAGCTTAGAAGAACTTCAAGAAATGTTACACATGCTTTCTGATGTGAAATACCGTATTTTTCGCCGTATAAGACGCTCCGGAATATAAGACGCACCCAGGTTTTGAGGGCAAAAACCAGGGAAAAAAAAGAATTCATAGTAAACCTGGTGCGTCTATATTCCAGGAGCGTCTTGTAGGTGTTCTACCCTAATTAATGTCCTCAGGAGTCCCCCATGTGCCCTCAGTGTCCCCATGTGCCCTCAGTGCCCCCCCCCCCCTTAGGTGTCACGTATGTGTCCTCAGTGTCTCCCATGTGCCCTTAGGTGTCCTCAGGTGTCCCCCGTGTGCCCTTGGGTGATCCCAGTGTGGACCATATGAGCCCTTAGGTATTCCCAGTGTGGCCCCCAGGTGTATAATATGTGCCCTCAGTGTCCCCCATATGCCCTTAGGTGTCCTCAGTGTAGTCCTCAGGTGTCCCCATGTGCCCTTAGGTGGTCCCAGTGTCCCCCATGAGCCCTTAGGTGTTCCCAGTGTTGCAATAGGTGTCCCCATGTGCTCTCAGCTGCCCCCATGTCCTGGATCTTGCAGAATGGTGTTATGTACTGACTGCGAGTGACGTCAGAATAGGAAACTCCCCTGGTAATACAGCAGTGTCACGTAGGATCCCCTCTTAGTTTGTGCACCAGCAGGCAGGGAAGCCCAGCCTCGAACTCATATTCTAGCCCTTCAGTCTTCCCAGAGAAATGGTGCAGCAATCTTGAGCTCAAAACTTCCTCTCTGCTCTAAAAGAGCAACAGCATAATGACCCCAGCTCCCTGTGTGGTCCGCTCCCCGTTCCCCGTGTAAATAGTCTGGCGGGCGGCATGTATGTATAGAGTGGCCCCCGAGATTACTGCCTGGCTCCCCGTGCATCAGCTTGCCCAATCTCCTCTCCCCGCATCTGTGCGCTCATCCCCCGCTGATGTGTCCGACTCTCACCCCCCGCCTGATGTGTCCGCTCACCCCCCGCGCTGATGTCCGCTCACCCCCACTGCCGCTGATGTCCGCTCACCCCCGCTGATGTGTCTGCTCCCCGCCGGGTGTCAGGCTCAGCATAGCGGCAGTCTTACTCACTTTAGCCGCTCTCCGGGAATGCAGACCTGGTCTCCTCTCGTCACCCCTCTAGTGATGGCTTCATCAATGACGCGTATCATAGAAGCCATCACTAGAGGGGCGGCGAGAGAGGAGACCAGGTCTGCATTCCCGGAGAGCGGCTAAAGTGAGTAAGACTGCCGCTATGCTGAGCCTGACACCCGGCGGGGAGCAGACACATCAGCGGGGGTGAGCGGACGGCAGCGGGGGTGAGCGGACATCAGCGCGGGAGGTGAGAGGACACATCGGGCGGGGGATGAGCGGACGGCAGCGGGGGATGAGCGGACATCAGCGGCAGCGAGGGGTGAGCGGACACATCGGGCGGTGGGGGGGGGGAGTGAGCGGACATCAGCGGCAGCGGGGGTGAGTGCAAACACATCAGCGGGGGTGATCTGGGGGCCACTCTATACATACATACATGCCGCCTGCCAGACTATTTACACGGGGAAGGGGGAGCGGACCACACAGGGAGCCAGTGCAGGGAATCCCCGACGTGGCGGTGGTTCGTATCTGCAGGCGTTCGTAAGTCGGGGATTCCCTGCATTTGCCGTATAAGACGCAGGGACTTTTTCTCCCCATTCTGGGGGGAGAAAAAGTGCGTCTTATACGACGGAAAATACGGTATATCTGAAAACAGGTATTCAAGAGGTTAAAAAACACAACCTGGGTATTCTGGGATGCCTTTTTTTGTTCTGCTCTCACTACTGCTGCCTGGGAGGTCTGTCTCCATTAACTTAGCTGTTATCCCCATGCTTATTGCCTCTTCCAAGGGAGCGGTATTCTCTGTCCTGACACAGCCTGCTCTAATCTTTATGAATTGACATTTAGTGACAATGTGGGTACAATTATCAAACTGTGTATTAATCAAACAAAAATGGGTGTGTCACTATTTACCAATTATAATATCTCCAGCACAGAGCTCTTGGTATTCCTGTCATATGCCTTTAGAAGCCAAAATGGAGCCTTTTGAGACAGTGCCGTATATGTAAATATGGGGCAGTTATGGCGAAGATAACTTATAACCTTTGCCAATACTGACTACTAACAGAACAATTACACAATATATATACATTTCAGATGAAAGTGCAACAAATACATCATGCTGAAAAAAATAACACCCATCCACCCAAATGCTGTTCAATAACAGTGATATATATATATATATATATATATATATATATATATATATATATATATATATATATATATACAGGGGCATAACAAGGAATCGCCGGGCCCCCCTGAAGAAATTCTGAGTGGGCCCCATTTTTGGGGGCTGGAGGGGTCGCAGCATGAGGGGAGAGCTTGGTAGCATGTCGGTGGGGAGGGGAAACGGTCTCCCTCACCTCGGGCTCTCCCCTCAGCATTGAATAGTGCGTATGCAGGCGGTGGGCAGCGGCAGATACATACCTTCCTTGCGCTCCCCGGATGTTCCTCTTTCTAGCTTCTGAAGCGACTTCCTGCATAAACAAGAAGTAGCGTCAGACACTAGAGGGAGAACCATCCTCGCTGGAACGCAAGGAAGGTATGTGTCTGCCGCTGCCCGCCGCCTGCATATGCACTATTCAATGCTGGAGGGGAGCACAGAGGGGAGAGCCCAAGGTGAGGGAGGGGGGGATCGTCCCCCCCTCCCCACCGACGTGCTACCAAGCTCTCCCCTCATGCTGCGACCCCTCCAGCCACCAAAAACGGCCCTGAGTGGGCCCAGGCCCCCCACGAGAGCAGGGGCTGCATCCCCTATTGTTACGCCTATATATATATATATATATATATATATATATATATATATATATATATATATATATATATCAGCATTCAGGTTTGCATCATTACCCCATGTGCAAAAAAAACCCAAATACAACCATACATAAGCAGGACCCCAGGAGCCCGTAAAGGCTGTTTTTTCTTCCTCTGACCATTATACACGCCTCTCTCATCCTCTCGTCCCCTCTGTTCGGAAGTGTGATCCTCAAGTGGCGTGAAACGTTGGTTATGTGGTCTTTTTTACCCACAATACTATATATTGCGGCATTTTATTTGGTAACATAAACGGTGTTAAACACAGCTCACGAAATTTTACCGAATGCTGCACTGATGTGGAAAAATCCTAATGCATTCCAAAAAAACCTGGTAAACTTCGAATGGGGATTTTTAAAAAGGGATTTTGATTATCGAATCCCTGTTGATGAATTGAAGCCTCTGTTCTTTGTTTTTCCACAACTGGTCTGCACTGTCTGAATTTCTGCTTGTAGATGCAATGTAGAAATACACGCTGATGGTGATATGGAGAGAGAGTTCAAACACTAGCTGAAAAATATGTCTTAGCCTATTGTACATAATCATTGACACATCTCATTATTTGAACCGCTACAGAGATTGTGTCTATTTATTACAGTTCTGTGTTTTTAGTGTGGTGATGTCAGTTCATAAAACATTTGGTTTGATTTTATCGAAGTGCCCTGATTAGAAGAGTTTCAGGTACAATTCCTGTCAATGTGGAAATATGCCTCGTAGTGAGATCTGCAGATCCACCCTTAGCGTGACATGCAGAGGTCACCCTACAGCGGCAGGACACTGCTGCAACCCCACACTGCACAACATACTGTCAGTCCTTTATAGTAAGTGTGGGGAACTGCACAATATTTTCATGCTGAGAGCAGAGCTTTACACAACACAGAACTAACAACATGGAGAGCGGTTTGTGTTTTAACATATGTTTTTGCTATTTAAATCTAATGGATGAGTCAAATTATTGTAAACATGTAACCAATACTGTGAGATGATATGCTGTATATCAGGGGTGCCCATTACGTCGATCTTGATATACCGGTAGATCATGAAAAACTGCTGCGTAGATTGCGGCCGGCGGCCGCGTTCTGTCAAATTTTGCTGCTCGGCTGCCCTATGCAGAGCAACACACAGCACGGCTGAAGGGGAGAGACGAGGAATGGTTCTGCCATAACGCGGCCTGATGCGCGCCATTCAAGCAGTGTCAAGGCTCAGGACGGTACTAGGCACAACGCTTCTGCTCACACTCACACACATCTGTCCACTTGCTCGCCCTGCTCGCACGCTCGCCCACCTACACCGCACCCGCCGGACTGCCCACCCAAACGCTCGCTCGTCCGCCCGCCATGAAGAAGGAGGAGCCTCGGCTGAGGGAGGGAAGAATGGGACAAGCCGAAGACACCACCACTGGAGCTGGAGGTAACTGATCACTATACTGGGGGCACCCGGGCACCTATACCTGGCTACCTACATGGGGTTGGAGGGGTGTCGCAGCACCCTAGGCAATAAAGTACAGGAGACAAAAACGGGAGCCCAAATAGTGTAGTATATAGATAGGAAAAGCGTGAAGAAAGGAAATTCGAAATACTACTCACAAAAGCGTGTTGCAAGGGGGGAACCAACCGCAGGAAGCAGGTGGAGACAATGAACCCGACTCCACTCGGGCTGGTCCGGCTAGACCTAGATGTGGTCGCTTTCCTTATGAAAAGTGACAGTTGACCTCTGTGGTAAGGACCACAAGTGTTCTGTCTCAACGCCTACAAAAGGGGAGGTTGGGGGGTAAGTTAAGCACTGCTAAAGGGAAAGAGGTGCCCTGGTATGTATAAAATGGATTAAAAGCAGTTTAAAAAAAAAAGAAAAAAAAAAAGGTATTTTCGTTATTGAGGTAAGCCACCTCACCTTTTTCGATTTTACACTGGTTTTAATCCATTTTATACATACCAGGGCGCCTCTTTCCCTTTAACTGTACCTATATAG
Organism: Hyperolius riggenbachi; assembly: GCF_040937935.1. NCBI lineage: Eukaryota > Metazoa > Chordata > Amphibia > Anura > Hyperoliidae > Hyperolius > Hyperolius riggenbachi. Next base: position 150,861,725 of record NC_090648.1, read on the forward strand.
GTACAGTGACCAGATTTTTATGGGTTCAGCCTGGGACGGGGGTGGGGGGGTTGACGAGGGGGTGTGTGTGTTTGCTGAAAATGGGCGTGGCCATTACATTGTACAGGCGGAGCTAACATAGTGATGTAACAGCGAGGCATAAGAAAGCAGTGTTTCTGCCATGATGTGGTGAAACGAGGATTCGCATCATGGGTGTACAGAAACTGTGTGATGCTATTTATTAGTATACCGTAACCCCAAAGCAGCAAATATAGCCAACTATGACCATTAAATAATAAATGCAGCAACAGTTACCCCAGACACCAGAAAATAAACGCAATGTGGGCAGCATTTCACCAGAAAATAAACGCAATGTGGGTGTTAGGCTTGGTGGGCTTATTCTCCACAGTCAGCATGCAACACATAAGCTGACGTGAAGGAGGTACACACACCAGCACAAGGAATCAGGATATCCCCAGTTTAGTGGAGGAGAGGACTGACTCCAATAGGAGACTGTGGCGCACAGAGCCGGTGCAGATCCGAACAGCCACAAACAATACTTTCGTGATAACGTCTCAGCGCAAAGTAGCGCTGAGCGCATAAACCAGGACTGAGGAGATCAGGGCAGGTAGACAGAATGAACGCTTGCTTAACTAGCCACTACTTAGTGACAGCAAGCGTCCACAACAAGACAGACTGGAATGAGGCAGCCATTGCGTTTGCAGCGATGGCGTGCCTCACAAAGACAGGACAGGATAGTCAGGAAATAGCAGGATCAAGATAGATGAACGTAACACAGACAAATATACAATAAGTATGTTTTCCTAGCGTATTACAATTACAGCTATCAATGAAACTATTTGCAACGTCTGACTAACATATGTATATATCGGCAATGAACCGATATATGACATAAGCAGGAACACTGACTAGGACTGGAGCAATACAGGGAACAGGACTCAGAAGGATTCGCTATCTCTTCGCAGAGATAAACGCAATCCACAAACAGAACAAGGAGCAGGATACTAACTCAGCACGGGTGATCACGATACGCGCAAACTACCAAAACGTGCTGGAAGGCTGACTAACTGAACACAGGATATAAACAGTTCGTGTACGTATATATCAGCGACACTGATGTATCAACGTAACACGAATACAAGGAAAATAACAAAACATGCAAGTATGCATATATATTGGAGATGAACCAATATATGACACAAGACAAGCAGAGTAACAACTTCTAGAACAAGAGCAGAACTAGGAGGACTCGCTGACCCCTTCGCAGGAGTCAGCGCAGTCCACACGGACTAGGAACGAGGTGGGGCACGAGCAGAGTAACAGACAGAATCTGAGACTATGGTAGCCCATGGAGCATTGCAGGAAGCAGTTCTTTATACTGAGGTCATCCAATGGGAGCAGACATGCAGATTCCCACACAAGTGAATGGTAATTAATCACAGGCTGACAGCAGGAAAAGGCAGACAATGATATGCAGCCTGCAGGAAAGGGATTGCCACTCCATTGCAGCAGACAATGTTTGTTTTCACAAAAGCATATTAGACTGTCATTAACTTCAGAGCGGCTGCAGATGGAATCAGCAACCAGTTTAAGTGCAAACCAAACTATGCAAGCAAATGCATGTAATGACATCAGAACTGCTTGGGTTGCAATACCACTGCAGCCAGCAGTAAACGCTGCAGAAGCGATCGTAATAGTACCCCCCCCCCCCTTAAACGCGGCCTCCGGACGCCTATAAAAACTGACATATTTCTCCTGAACCACCCAAACCAAAAAATCAGAAGTGGAAAATCCAGCAAACTGATCTGACTGATAATTCATGTAGGGTCGGAACAGCCCGACAAAACCAAATTCCCGAATCAGTCTCACCAAAACTAGACCAATTGGAACCAGAACCTACCGAACCATGCCCGTCAGTACTACAAGCCTCAGTGTGATACTCATCAGAACCACGACTTCCAGAAAAAAAACCCCAGAAACTCTCTGAGCGATACCCACCGCCTTCCAGGGACTGTCCAAAAACGCCAAAGCCTTTGCAATGCCCACCGGAACTGTCCTTACCAACACTGTTGAACCAGTCCAAGGTACCAGGACAAGTTTCCTCAGAGATCTCCCAGAACACTTGGAAGCTCCAAAGAGATCCCCACAGGTCAGAACGCCCCTTAGGCTCACATGGAGAACTATCAAGAACCCCCATGGAACCCAGGGCAATTCCAGAGTCAGGGTTACAAGGACAAACATCAAGATCAGGGCTTTTAGGGACCAGAACCATCTCTGGGCATGCAGGCCAACCGGCAATATCAGAACATGTCTCCACTAGGGAAGCATGTGAGCACGCTAACACAGACACACTTGGGCATTCTGGCACACGAAGCACATCTGGGCACACTGGCACAAGAGAGACTTCTGGGCACGTCAAGGAACTGCGAACCTCAAAGTCAGTCAAGATAGGACCGAAACCAGGACTGGGCAAAAAAAAATCATCATGACTAGACTTCACAGTTACTGGATTCTCACTAAAAAAATGCAGGATCAGACTTAGATGTCTCTGATTCCAGCAAGGTTATTAACAAATCATGTTCAGGGGCATTTACAAGACAGGACAAATCTTCTGATGTATGCACCGAACTAGACAGGGTTCCCATAACTTCTTCTGGACTAGACAGAGACTCATCAAAAAAAAAACAGAATTTTCCAGGATACAGGGCTGGGTTTCAGAAACACTCATTAACCCGGACTGAAATTCTGAGATTTCTATTATTTTTCCAGCAAGTCAGAATTATCCATGTTACAGGGCAATACTTCTGAAACATTCAGAGGACAGGGCTGAAGTTCCCTGACTACTGTGATATCAGAGAGCGACGCAACATCTTTAGCTAAATCAGACTGTGTACAGGGCAAGGTATCAAAAATGCTTGCTGACAAATACAATGTTTCAATAGCTTCTGCTTCACTGGGCAGAGATTCATCAAGTTTTACTAGAGCAGACTGTAGTTCCAAAACAGCTGCTAAACAAGTGAATACTACTGCAACACCCACTGAAGTAAGCAGTGCCTCAGACTCCTCTACTAGAGGATCTGAAGAATCCAAAGTACTGGGTGAAGCATAAGACTCTGCGACCACAGCTTCACTGGACAGGATCACTGAACAGGCCATATCGCAGGGCAAAACCATGGAAGCACCTGCTGGACAGCGTAATGATTCTGTGACCTGAGCTTCATTGGAAAGATCTACTGCACAATTCATGGTACAGGGCAAATTTACTGGAACACTTTCTGAACAAGGTAATAATTCTATGATTTCAGATTCACATAGCAGATGCTCTGAGCTATTCACGAAACTAGAGCGAGGTGTAGAAACAGGAAGATCAAGACACAATGTTTGCGCATCTGAATCACTATTCAATTGTAAAATTGGGAAATTCAGATGCTGGGGTTCTGAGGTTTCTAGACAGGATTGCTGGGACTCAGAAACTAATGTAGTGCATCTATTGGCATCTGCTGGATCAGACAGGAGTTGAACTTTATTAACACAGGTAAATTCTACAGAAGTGTTTGCAGAGGCAGGCAAAGGTTTTCTAATGTCTGTTTCACTGAACAAAGACTCATGAGTACTGGCTAGGCTGGACTCAGAAGTCAGCAGGACCTCTGGGTCCTCTGCTGAGAAATTTGTGCAGGGCAAGGTTAAGGAAGTATTAGTAATTTCTGTCTTACTGGGAAGTAACACTGAGTTATCCATGGTACAGGGTGGAATTACAGGAACTTCAATTTCACACAAAAGGAGCTCTGAATCACTCGCTGAATCAGCCAAAGGTGCTGAAGCAGGCGAGTCCTCAGGAACTGAGGAAGTGGAACAATCTCCAATTGACAGTGTGTCTTCCCTGGTATCAACTGATTGAATCGCATAAAAATCGTCCAAAATCATTCTCCACACAACGATCAATGGAGCCACAAAGTCATACCCACACACACCAGTCTTTATTAGGTTATGAGCCGACTTAATGCATGCATTCAATACTAATTCACTTTTTTCACTGTAAAATTGACAAAATGAACTTAAATCTTTCTTCCATTCATAGACCAGGGCTTCCATCTCTCCTTTCTCAAATGGAGGATCCCATGCATATTTAACAGCTGAGCATTCAGGTTGATCACAGTTTGCAAATGTGTTTGTGGCAGAAACATGTATTGGGTTATTTAGCAGGCGATTGGCCGATTTCTTATTCCTAAGGATCTCCAATACCTGTAGCAAGTGTTGAACTGTAGTGTATGCAAATTTCCCTTGCTGCACGAATAAATTGATCTGTTCAATACTCTGTAATATATCTTCATAATCATATTCAGATAATTCATTTAAACAAGAACTTTTATTTTCCCTGGCTAGCAATGAAAGTTCATTAGTAGTTTCATAGGTCCATTTGACTCCCCTGAATGGTGACTGAATTTCATTATCTGCTAATGGCGGAGTCTCATTACAGATCTGATGCGCAGTCGATAAGGGCAACGACTCCGCTGATTGTAACGCTTTTCTTTTGGAGCATTTACGTTTGGCTTTAGACCCTGCTGCCTTAGGTGATTTATTCAAAGCAGAAGAAAAGTTATCAGAACAATTATCTGCTTGCTGATTATTTTTGCAAGCAATTGAAGGATCAGCTGATTGACAAGCTGCCAGGAGCTCATTAAAAGGGTAAGGCAAGTTAGTTTTGTGCAGCCAGTTATGGATCACAAACGCTAGAAATTCCAGCGGTCTCTCTTTCAAATTGGTATAATCCAGGACATCGTACGCCCACTGGAACAAATTTCCCTTAAACAAAACATAAATTAGCTGGGGGGCCCACGTTGAAACAGGAGTAGCCTGGAGCTCAGGATTGGCCAGGAACCTGGTACATTCAGAAAAAAAACTCATTTTCTGTTTCAGAATTAAGTTTCTCAAATTTCTTAAAGGAACAGGAACCATAACAAACAGTGTCATTTTTGCTGGAAACCCCTCCCACAATGGGGATTGGTAATGGGGCTACCATAATGTTAGGCTTGGTGGGCTTATTCTCCACAGTCAGCATGCAACACATAAGCTGACGTGAAGGAGGTACACACACCAGCACAAGGAATCAGGATATCCCCAGTTTAGTGGAGGAGAGGACTGACTCCAATAGGAGATTGTGGCGCACAGAGCCGGTGCAGATCCGAACAGCCTAAACAATACTTTCGTGATAACGTCTCAGCGCAAAGTAGCGCTGAGCGCATAAACCAGGACTGAGGAGATCAGGACAGGTAGACAGAATGAACGCTTGCTTAACTAGCCACTACTTAGTGACAGCAAGCGTCCACAACAAGACAGACTGGAATGAGGCAGCCAATGCTTGCAGCGATGGCGTGCCTCACAAAGACAGGACAGGATAGTCAGGAAATAGGATGATCAAGATAGATGAACGTAACACAGACAAATATACAATAAGTATGTTTTCCTAGCGTATTGGAATTACAGCTATCAATGAAACTATTTGTAACGTCTGACTAACATATGTATATATCGGCAATGAACCGATATATGACATAAGCAGGAACACTGACTAGGACTGGAGCAATACAGGGATCAGGACTCAGAAGGATTCGCTATCTCTTCGCAGAGATAAACGCAATCCACAAACAGAACCAGGAGCAGGATACTAACTCAGCACGGGTGATCACGATACGCGCAAACTACCAAAACGTGCTGGAAGGCTGACTAACTGAACACAGGATATAAACAGTTCGTGTACGTATATATCAGCGACACTGATGTATCAACGTAACATGAATACAAGGAAAATAACAAAACATGCAAGTATGCATATATATTGGCGATGAACCAATATATGACACAAGACAAGCAGAGTAACAACTTCTAGAACAAGAGCAGAACTAGGAGGACTCGCTGACCCCTTCGCAGGAGTCAGCGCAGTCCACACGGACTAGGAACGAGGTGGGGCACGAGCAGAGTAACAGACAGAATCTGAGACTATGGTAGCCCATGGAGCATTGCAGGAAGCAGTTCTTTATACTGAGGTCATCCAATGGGAGCAGACATGCAGATTCCCACACAAGTGAATGGTAATTAATCACAGGCTGACAGCAGGAAAAGGCAGACAATGATATGCAGCCTGCAGGAAAGGGATTGCCACTCCATTGCAGCAGACAATGTTTGTTTTCACAAAAGCATATTAAACTGTCATTAACTTCAGAGCGGCTGCAGATGGAATCAGCAACCAGTTTGAGTGCAAACCAAACTATGCAAGCAAATGCATGTAATGACATCAGAACTGCTTGGGTTGCAATACCACTGCAGCCAGCAGTAAACGCTGCAGAAGCGATCGTAATAGTGGGCAGCATTTCGGCAGAAAATAAACGCAATGTGGGCAACATTTCGGCAGAAAATAAACGCAACGTGGGCAACATTTTAGCAGAAAAAAACGCAATGTGGGCAACATTTCAGCAGGAAATAATAGAACAGTAGTGGGCAACATTTCACTAGAAAATAAACGCAATGTGGGCAACATTTCAGCAGAAAATAACGCAATGTGGGCAACATTTCAGCAGGAAGTAAACACAATGTGGGCAACATTTCAGCAGAAAATAAACGCAACGTGGGCAACATTTCACTAGAAAATAAACGCAATGTGGGCAACATTTCAGCAGAAAATAAACGCAATGTGGGCAGCATTTCGCCTGCAAAAAAAAAGAATTTACTCACCTGACAGAAGTCCCCTCACCCGGCTGGCCTCTGGTGTGCAGCTCCCCGGACGATCTTGCTCCTGCATATCTCCCATGCTGAATGGAATAGCAGGGCTACGGGAAGATGGCGCCCGAAGCCTGTACTGGAGACACAAATAGTCTCCAGTACAGGGCTTCAGACGCCATCTTTCCGTAGCCCTGCTCTGCCTGCCGGAAAACTATGCAGGCTGGAGCGGGGCTGCAGGCTATGAACTGGCACGGCGTCTATTAGACGCCACGGCCAGTTAAATGCAGTCGGACGGTGGCCAGGGCCCCGAGGCCGGGACGTCCCGCGGCTAAAAGCGGGACATTTCCCGGGATATCGCTCAGCCTGGGACAGGGGACCCCGAATCCGGGATGCGTCCCGGCTAGAGCGGGACGTCTGGCCACCGTAATATAGGGGACACCTATACTTAGCTACCTATACTGGGGCACCTATGCCTGGCATCTTATACAGGGGGCATCTATACTTAGCTACCTTTATTGGGGGGCACCTATGTCTGGCTACCTATACAGGGGGCACCTATACTTGGCTACCTATACTGGGCGCACCTATGCCTGGCTACCTATACAGGGGGCACCTATACTTAGCTACCTATACAAGGGCCACCTATGTCTGGCTACCTATACTGGGGGCACCTGTACCTGGGGGCTGTTCATGACAATGTGTGGGGGGTGGAGGAGAAGCATTCTGCAGCTATTTGCTATGCTTAGCATTTAAATGTTGGTAGATCTCTTGGACTCTGTAAATTTCAAAGTAGGTCGAAAGCTGAAAAAGTGTGGGCATCCCTGCTGTATATAATATAGCACTCTGAACAGCAATACTTCATAAGCTGTAAGACTTTCATTCAATCACAGTCACATATGGGTTTATAGCCATAATAAAGTGAACAGTGAATGCTGAACTTCTTCTCCTCCCCAGTTATCCTACCAATTTTAATCCTGGCATTTTTGGGGAGTTCCCTGTAGGGTGTATAAAAGGCATAACACCTTTATTACATCTATGGTACTCTTTTCTTTTGAAAGGTCCTCATCTTAGCGAGAAAAAAAGTGTTCTCAGGTGGAGGACAAGTCTCTGAGCCAGCTGTATGTAACCTTGCCTAAATACTGTGGCCAATGCCACCACACAGGATCATACGATGACGAGCAGCTGCAAAATCTGCACAGATACACAGGAAAAGACCTGCCAAATATACAGTAGATGTAACTGAAAATACAAGACGGATTAAAGGTAAAATGAGAAGTTTTTGCCAAGTGTAATGCTTCCTGGATTATCATCTCATAAATTAATTTTTACCTTTTGCACAGTTAACCTTAAGAAAACTTGATTATGTCTGAATAAGACTCTGAGAAATTCCTTGATACACTGCGCGATTGCTGTAGTTCAGGGTTAGGTGATTTAGAACTCATTGGAACTCTTTCTGTGTTGAAAATTAAATATAAGGGAGTCATAGTGGGGCAGGAATGAAAGATATGCAGATTTACATTGCTTTCAATGTAAATGTCAAGAGCTGTGTATGTTTACTCTATGTGATATGAGGGATTTATATTGAACTATGATCTTTAGCTTAAGGCCCGGTTCACATTAGCGTTCGCTATCCGGATTTTCCGGATCTGATCCGGACCGCATACTGTACAAACGGAACGTACGTTCCGCATAGCAATGCAAAGGCTATGCGGACGTTCACATACGTATGTTCCGTACAGTACGGAGCCGGACCGGATCCGGACTCCGGACTCTTTTCCAACATGCGCTATTTTTTGTGTCCGGATCTCCGGCCCACGCATCCTGACCGGAGCCTGACCTGAGCCTGACAGCACCATCCGGAACACAGAAACCAATGGGAAACGGAAGGCACAGAACACACTGCCTACAAAAACCTGACGTTCTACCCCACTTCCTATGCGTATCCAAGCGGCCATTTCGGATGGGGACACATGGGCCAAGCATGTCTGGAGTGGAGCAGCAGTGACAGACGTGCTGGAGCTGTTTGGCAGAATGTCGGAGGTGGAGGTGAGGCCTACAGCGGAGGAACCTGATTGTACATGTGCACCAGGTGCACCTTCTGCTGACCCGAACATTTTTTTATGTATATTTAACTATTTTTTGCCCACGGATCCGGATGGCAGCCTGATGCATGCCTGATACAAACGGACCGGATCCGGATCGGAACCGTACGGTTCTGATCAGGATCAGGTCAGGATTCGATCAGGATCGGATCAGGATCCGGTCCGTTTACTTGCCAAAACGCAAGTGTGAACGGGGCCTAATGTAGAATTTTTCAGCTACCCAATCTGTGAAGACCATTATAGGGCTCGACAATACACATAGCTCTCAGTTTTGTTTAATGTTTTAGTGCAATTATATTTAGGTAAAATATTTAGACATAGAGCATAACTTGATTTTGCAAATTGCATCAGGTTATTGTAGGGAGAACTGAAAGGCATCAAAGTGTCCTACACTATGAAAATAATCAAGTCCGACAGGACCCAGCCAGGGCCGGGCCGAGGCATAGGCTGGAGCAGAAAGAAATAAGAAAAGGGGATACATGGCAGTGACTGCAAGCCATATAACTAGATTCTAAGGTGTTGGGGAGGTTGTGGGCCCTGTGGCGCCTCTTAGTCTAGTAGCAATCAGTGTATGACGGCTGGAGTGGCAGGGATGGAGGGACACACTTTGGTGTCTCAGCCTTGGGTGCTGGAGGACCTTGTCCCTGCTCTGGACCCAGCGCATACCAATGCTTACTAATGCATACCAACGCATTAAGTGTAGAAGGGCCCTAAGGCATTGCACACACGTATCCAATGCGTGTTGCCAAGGATGCAGCTTAGCCAGGTGTGTTCTACTTGGTTGTTTGCCAGTGCCAGGTCTCTGACCGGACCACCCAATCGGTCTAGGACAACTCCAAAAAAGATAAAAGAGACGGCACACCACTGGCTGCAATTCAATTTTGCTGTGTATTTAAGGAACAAGACACTACGGGCCATATGCAATTCACTTTTTCACCTGAGTTTTCTCCTAGTAGATAATTTTTCAACATCTTTTTAAAATAGATTTTTGGCATCGTATAACTAAAAAGTACCTAAAAGTAGGTGAAAAGGCACTATCAAATTTATTTTAAGCATTTTCTTGCTTGCTGGTGGCTTAAAGGGCATTTTATTGACAAATTTAAAAATATCACCTAGGAGAAAACTTAGGAGAAAAAGTTAATTGCATATGGGCCTACATGTTATGGATAAACTCCTTCATCAGATGTCAAACAGTGACTAAATGCAATTACACAGATATATATACCTCCCCAGGTGCTCCACCCGAGTAACTACAAACTCCACCAACACACCAAATTAACCCTAAAAGTCCATGACTTCCACTTAGTGTGTGTGTTACATAGTCTATAAAAGTCCAACGGTCGTTTGGCACTCCTGATAGGCTACCAAACATAATAACATCATGTGACTGACCGTAATTCTGGGCACTTCCATCACGGACTGCCACTTAACAACCTGCAGAAAAGACATGTTATTAAAATACAGTACAGATACAATTCTTATCTATTACAAAAAGCCTTTGAGAGGCAACCTCTCGTTTATTCCTCTAGGAGATACAACATCTAATAAATATATCCATTTTGCTTCTCTTTGTTTTAATAATTTCTCAAAATCACCCCGCTTTTTGGAGGACTGACCGCTTCAAGCACACACCATCTCAATTGGGCAGCATTGTGCCCTGCATCCTTAAAATGCCTGGCCACTGCAGCGTCATAATTTTTCTCTTCCTCTGCATGTTTTGTGATTGCCCTTTTGTATTCTTGTATGCGTGCCCGAACGGGTCTCGTGGTTTCTCCTACATACAATGAACCACAGGGGCATTTGAGCCCATACACTACTCCTGTTGTAGAACAATAGTGTCTCCCCTTTATTTTGATCTTTTGACCTGTATGCGGATGGCCAATGGTGTCACCTTTTATTATGCCATTGCATACGTTACAATTAAGGCATGGTACAGTTCCTGCCCTACCCGTACTGATCTCCTTTGTGCTTGGTGATGTATCTATTAGAGGTGGGCCGAACGGTTCGCCGGCGAACGGTTCCAGGCGAACATCGGGTGGTTCGCCTTCGCCGGCGAAGGCGAACTTTCCCGGAAGTTCGATTCGTCCCATAATGCTCTATGAGGGTCAACTTTGACCCTCTGCATCACAGTCAGCAGGCGCATTGTAGCCAATCAGGCTCCGCTAAGCCCTGGAGCCCCACCCCCCCTTATATAAGGCAGGCTCCGGCGGCCATTAGCCTCACTTGTGTGCCTGCTAAAGACAGAATAGGGAAAGCTGCTGCAGACTTGTTCTCCTAGGGACAGATTAGTCAGGCTCTTGCCTTCTTAGCTTGCTTAGCTGAATCTTATTGCTATAATAGCGCCCCAGAAAAGCTCTTTTCAGAGCTCATCCTGCTGTGATCAATTTTTTTTTCTGTGTTTGAAACTGACATTTGTGGTGTTTAGACAGCATTGCTAATTCATACTGTGTGTCCCACTGCCAGCAGCAGCAGCACATTCAGTGACTAGTACTTAGGTGTGTGTGATACACTTGTGTTGTTTAGACAGCATTACTAATTCATACTGTGTGTGTCCCACTGCCAGCAGCAGCAGCAGCAGCACATTCAGTGACTACTACCTGTGTGTGTGATACACTTGTGTTGCTTAGACAGCATTGCTAATTCATAATGTGTGTATACCACTGCCAGCAGCCCACCAGCATTCAGCAGCACATTCAGTGACAGCTGTGTGTGTGACAGGGAGCTGCACATTGTACTACCTACCCAGTACTGCATTTACCTACTACTAGTACCTGTTGTGTTGAGTTAACCCACCTCATCACTGCATACACCTACGTTTGTGTTGAGTGAACCCACCTCGCTGCACATAACTACCTTTTGTGTTGAGTGAACCTGCGTCAATGCATATAACTACCTTTTAAGTTGAGTGAACTCACCTCACTGCATATATAACTACCTTTGGGTTGAGTGAACTCAGCTGACTGCATATAGCTACCTTTTGTGTTCAGTGAATTCACCTCACTGCATATAGGTACCTCAAAAGGTCCTCCTGAGTCCTGTATTGTTATTTTTGGTCACTACCTCGGGGCGGGCGTGCATGCCTGCCTGCCTGCTGCCCTCCTTGCCTGGATGTGTGGTGGTAGCCGTTGATCAGGCTCCAACTCCAGAACGCAATACAACCATCTAAAAGTTTCAAACAATTTAAAAATACAACCATCTACATTTTCAACAATTTAAAAAAATGCCAACAAAAATTGCCATCCGTAAAACATTGTTGGCAAATGCTTTCGACTTGGTTTGTCTTCCGCTGGCTCAAGAGTCCATCTGACCACAGATACCTGGTCTGCAAAGCACGGTCAGGGCAGCTACAGCATGGGTCTCAGCAGGCTCCCACTTCCGGCCGGAATCCAACCTTCATTCCCCGCGGTGACAATGGCAGACTTGTCCTCCATAACGGATTCCCGTTAAAGGATTTAAAGTTGATTCATTACAATTAGGGCCTCGAAGTCCCGTATTGCATGCCTGCCTGCTGTCCTCCTTGGATGTGCAGTGGTAGCCGTTGCTCAGGCTCCACACCGATTCCATCCCTCATTCCCCGGCCATTACCCGGGGTCACAAATGGCAGACTTGCCCGCCTCCATATGATTCTCGTGAAAGGAATGTGGTGTCATCTTTGCCCGCCATAACTGGTTCTCGTTAAAGGATTTAAAGTACATTCATGTCAAATACACAACAGGGCCTAGAAAGTCTTCCTCCTGTATTGTTATTTTTGGTCACTACCTCGGGGCGTGCGTGCATGCCTGCCTGCTGCCCTCCTTGGATGTGTAGCGTTGCTCAGGCTCCACACCGGATTCCATCCCTCATTCCCCGGCCTTTAACCGGGGTCACAATGTCAGACTTGCCCGCCTCCATAGGATTCTCATTGTAGCGGTACTGAACAAGTACACAGCAAGTAGAAAATGTAATTTAAAAACAAAACATAAGCTTTTTAACAGTGCCATGGAAAGTTGAGAAGGAAGTCATACATTACCTGACATCACTGAGTGGGGAAGAGCAATCTCACCATGTTGCGCAGTAGTCCAGCACGGCCGTCACAACACACAACAAACAGCTATTTGCGGTGCGTTACACAGTGAGTTTGGTGTGTCAGTGTGAAGCAGTACTCTAATTACACTCCCTGATTGATTTATACACATGCAAGATGTTTTAAAGCACGTTAGGCCTGCAATTTAGCATTCAATGTGATTTCTGCCCTTAAAACGCTGCTTTGCGTCACATCCAGATTTTTCCCCGGGACTTTTGGCATGTATTCCACTCCGCCATGCCCCCTCCAGGTGTTAGACACCTTGAAACATCTTTTCCATCACTTTTGTGGCCAGCATCATTTTTTCTATTTTTCAAAGTTCGCCTCCCCATTGAAGTCTATTGCGGTTCGCGAACCTTTCCGCGAACCGAACCTTCCACGGAAGTTCGCGAATTAGGTTCGCGAACCTAAAATCAGAGGTTCGGCCCATCTCTAGTATCTATGTGCCTCACTCTATCTTGTATCGTTTTACCTCTTCTGACAGAAAAAATGGGCTCAACTTGAAACAATGGCCCCAATTCTCTGTCTGCACTCAGTAAAGGACAAAACTTCTGCACCACCCCCCTGATCATCTGTGTATTCTTACCTAAACCAGTGGCAAGAGGTGTGCCCTTGGATCTGGCAGTGATTTTCCCCCTGTCTAACAGGGTAGACCTGTCTATGGACCACACTTCATCTTTGATCGTCTCTTTCCTGCGGGCACTGTACCCCGTTTGCACAAATTTGGTTTTTAGGCCTTTTCATACGCCTGATCCTCAGTGCAAATACGTCTGGCCCTCAGGAACTGCCTGGCAGTAATTTCCCTCCTGTCTAACAGGGTAGACCTGGCAGTTCTGAGGGCCAGACATATTTGCACTGAGGATCCGGTGGTGTATGAAAAGGCCAGTAGGCAACTAAAAACCAAATTTGTGCATAAGGAGTACAGTGCCCGCAAGATGGAGACGATCAAAGATGAAGTGGGGTCCATAGACAGGTCTACCCTGTTAGACAGGAGGGAAATTATGCCAGATCCAAGGGCATACCTCTTGTCACTGGTCTAGGTAAGAATACACAGATCAGGGGTGGTGGTGCGGATGTTTTGGCCTTTACTGAGTGCTGACAGGGAATTGGGGCCATTGTTTCAAGATGAGCCCATTTTTTCTGTCAGAAGAGGTAAAACGATACAAGATAGAGTAAGGCACATAGATACATCACCAAGCACAAAGGAGATCAGTACGGGTAGGGCAGGAACTGTACCATGCCTTAATTGTAACATATGCAATGGCATAATTAAAGGTGACACCATTGGCCATCCGCCTACAGGTCAAAAGATCAAAATAAAGGGGAGACACTATTGTTCTACAACAGGAGTAGTGAATGGGCTCAAATGCCCCTGTGGTTCAATGTATGTAGGAGAAACCAAGAAACCCATTTGCTCACACATACAAGAACACAAAAGGGCAATCACAAAGCATGCAGAGGAAGAGAAAAATTATGACGCTGCAGTGGCCAGGCATTTCAAGGATGCAGGGCACAATGCTGCCCAATTGAGATGGTGTGTGCTTGAAGCTGTCAGTCCTCCAAAAAGTGGGGTGATTTTGAGAAATTATTAAAACAAAGAGAAGCAAAATGGATATATTTATTAGATGTTGTATCTCCTAGAGGAATAAACGAGAGGTTGCCTCTCAAATGCTTTTTGTAATAGATAAGAATTTTATCTGTACTGTATTTTAATAACATGTCTTTTCTGCAGGTGGTTAAGTGGCAGTCCGTGATGGAAGTGCCCAGAATTACGGTCAGTCACATGATGTTATTATGCTTGGTAGCCTATCAGGAGTGCCAAACGACCGTTGGACTTTTATGGACTATGTTACACACACACTAAGTGGAAGTCATGGACTTTTAGGGTTAATTTGGTATGTGGGTGGAGTTTGTAGTTACTCGGGTGGAGCACCTGGGGAGGTATATATATCTGTGTAATTGCATTTAGTCACTGTTTGACATCTGATGAAGGAGTTTATCCATAACATGTAGTGTCTTGTTCCTTGAATACACAGCAAAATTGAATTGCAGCCAGCGGTGTGCCGCCTCTTTTATCTTTTTTGGATTTGCACACATGTACATGGACAGGTGTTAGGAGTCGATACCTTGGAGATATTTTGAGGACAAGTGCTATACAGAAGCATCTAGTCTTGAGGCTGTCTGTTGCTATGGAGTGATGAGGAGGGATGCGGCAGAGGGCACGACTGACAAGGTGGGATGAAGCTAGTTTAAGAACAATTAGCTCAGTGGGTTGGTCGGGTGTTGAATTTCGCTAAAGATCCAGCAGATGCTCCTGTATACCCTCTTATTTCATGGACGAGGCAGTCAGGTAGTTCTGCTGATTTGTGAATACAAATTAAACCATGGTGACACAACAGGCCTTCTGTTTGAACTGTGGTACCTACTTCCTAAAATTAGGACATGCATTTCAGTGAATAACAGGCAAAGTCTCTGTGCACTTTTTTCTTGAGCCCTCCTTTATTGAAGCTGGGGCTGCCTCCTGCAAATGTTGGTGAGCAGAAAAGGGGGGGGGGGGGGAATGACTCATAGCGGTAAAGCCTGTGGTCCTTAAGTGGTTAACTATTACACTATGCAGCCTTTATAAGAGGTGCGTTGGGATCTTTTGTGTGCCACTCTGTACTTACATGGAGGCTGCCATTCACCTACACATTGGAAACCAGCACTAATAGCCTGCCGCCAAATCAAAAATAAAGACAAATGTATCACTGAATGAGATCTGTCACTAGATGGAGGCCTTACCTTGTGTGAGGAGTAGAGATGCAAGAGAAAACCTCGTCCTAAGCCGTGAATCAGGTGAGCTTGTGCTACTTAAGAGATTGCCACTAAAAGCAGTCACAAATATTATAACACATTCTCTATTGCCACAATATGAGTCACCCCACCCCTGGTCTACCTTCTCTCACTATGCATTTAATCTCTATATAGGCTTGAGAACCTTGAAAATGACTCATTTTCCTTGTCCACCTTGGTCTGCAGCTGAAACTTTGAAGACATTTACCGTACAATTGATAAAGTTTTGACATCAGTTCCTTCCATTAACTTTTTTTTTTCTTTCGACAAAGGATTTCTTTTAAAAAATAGTAACAATAGTGGTCCACTTATAGTGATGTGAATGGGAATCTTCATTAAATGAAAGAGCAAAGTTCACATTTTCTGTATGAGTAAAGAGTATGCTATTCTTAGTGCCACTCTGTACCGTGTTGTATTAAATCATAGTGTTCCATTGTAACGTCAGAAAGACCTACTTTCCTTGGCTATCCTTTATGTGATGTGCTAACAAGTTGCCACATTATAGTGCACAACAGCAGGAGGCATTGTTATTGGTCCTTGCTCTTTACTGCCCCCACATGGCACACAGCATTTACTGTCTGTTTGTATTATTTATTCCAGGCAGCATTGTTCTGAAGGATGCTATGCACCACCTTGCACAGACCAAATAAAAATGTGACCACGGTTAAGAAAATAAAGGGTTCTTTGAATAGATAGAAATCACAAAGGATAAATAGAAAGATAAGATCACACACAATTGGCACTCTGTGTGGTTTGAGTTATGTCAAGAGTGCATGTAATCAGTTGCTTTCAGACATTATTATTTTATTATTATTATTTAGTATTAATATAGTGCTGACATATTACGCAGCGCTGTACAGTGTGTATATATATATATATATATATATATATATATATATATATATATATATATATATATATATCTTGTCACTAACTGTCCCTCAAGGAGCTCACAATCTAATCCCTACCATTGCCATATGTCTATATTATGTAGTGTAAGTACTGTAGTCTAGGGCCAATTTTTAGGGGGAGCCAATTAACTTATCCATATGTTTTTGGAATGTGGGAGGAAACCGGAGTGCCCAGAGGAAACCCACACAGACACGGAGAGAACATACAAACTCTTTGCAAATAGTGCCCTGGCTGGGGTTCGAACCAGGGACCCAGCGCTGCAAGGCGAGAGAGCTAACCACTACGCCACCGTGCTGCCCATATAGACATATAGACATATTTTTTACACTGCTGTCCAAATATCTATCTAAATAGTATTTGGTTAGTTATGGATAACATCTATGGGGATGGTTATGATCTAAGTGAGAAGTAATTTAGTACTGTCTATATATTCTAAATACATGAAAACACATAAAGAAAACATACATTTCTCACAGAGTAAAACAAGCTATAAATTACTTTTCTCCTATGCTTTTGTCACTTACAGCATAGCTCCCAACCGTCCCTCTTTGGGAACCCTGTCCCTCTGTCCCTCTTTCTTCACCCTTTGTCCGTCTTTCGGGACTGATGTACAGATCTGTGTAAATATATGTATTTTTCTACTGAAAAATGTGTTTATTTGACTTTAAACTACATTGCCATCCTTTAAATATATATATTTCCTATTTTCAAATGTTAATATGAAAACAAATGAACCAGGATAGAAAGGAGCAGTGTGGTTTGAATTATAAAACAACATATTTTTCTCATGAAATCTTTATGATATTTGTGACTAGGGTGTGCCAGGGGCGTGCTGAGGGGTGTGCCGGGGGCGTGGCTTAAGTGTCCCTCTTTCTTATCTCAAAAAGTTGTGAGGTATGTTTACAGTAGGTAGTAGAAATCTGACAAAGCTGACAGGTTTTGAACTAGCAGGCCTTTCTCTTCATGGGGGATTCTCAGTATTTAATTTATTCTTTACAAAAGCACTTCCTGGAAAGGATGTGTACAAAGATGTACACCGCCCTCCCTACCTGTTTGCACACTATTCTGGCAGTTGGACTGACCAATTCCCATTACTAAGTGCTTTTGAAAATAAAGAAAACCCTGAGAATCCCCAATGAGGCGATGGGCTAGTCCATGAGAAGATGGGCAAGTCCAAAACCTGTCAAGATGGGCTAATCCAAAAGTTTAATACTTTTACTCTTTAAATAGATAAAACCTCACAGTGCCAATTATGTCTTATGCTTTGTGCTTTCTATCTATTCAATATTTCTTTTATTTTCTTATGCATTGTCACATTATTATTTGGTCTGTGTAAAGTGGTGCATAGCGTTCTTCAGAACAATGCTGCTTGGATTCTCAGGGATTTCTCTAGGTCCCTTTAGAAGTGGTGTACGAACAAGCATTGTTTTTCAAATGAAACAGCTGTAAGCTGTTCAGTGTTGCCACCCTCAGTCCCCCACCTGCCTTGGCACCCCTAGTTAACCAACTGCATCTGTAAAGTTTGGACTTGCCCTAATCTGTGGTAACAACTATGTATCAGATCAGTGCACCTATTTTCCTGTGTATGGTTTTCAGTATTATGGTGAAGCCGTCTGAAGCCATCTGTCACATCTGCATTTACGGCAATATGAACATCCATTGATGCTTCTCTTATGTCAGTGACTGATTATGTTTTATGGATGTGGTCATTGGGCCCACATGCAAAACTTTGGATGCCTCCCCCCCTCTCAGAAATTGTAAAGGCAGACCAGGCAGGATATAAAAAAAACTTAGAAAATAGCCGATCTCCGTCGGGTCCGCTCTACTGCGCAGGCAACTTGCGCCGGCGCAGTAGAGTGGCCCGACGGAGATCGGCTATTTTCGCCTATCTCCGTGGGAAGATACTGCACCTGCGCTGGAGTCAAAATGTAAATATTTACATAGCCACCGCTCCGGGAGGATTTACTCCGCCGCCGTGGGACCGAGGTGAATGGGGGAAGCCTCAACAGAATCCGGAGGCTTCCCCCACCCGAGGTGAGTACCCCCCAGGGGAGGTTTTTTCATTACAGATTTTCTTTAAGAAGTTGAAATGTAGAAAGAGCTGTGCAGTCTTTGTGCCCTTTCATTGTGCATTACTTCTCTATAAACTCGTCTGAAAATAGTGATATAAATTGCCTGTATTTGAGGGAACTGTAGCAGGTTTCCCTAGTAATGATGATCATGTCTAGGAGAACTCCTACAGAAGCATGTGATTTGTTTGATCAGCTGATAGATTTGCAAAGCTCTGATTTGCTGTGGTCACATCCTGCTTAAAGAGGAACTCCAGTGAAAATAATTTAATAAAAAAAAGTGCTTCATTTTTACAATAATTATGTATGAATGATTTAGTCAGTGTTTGCTCATTGTAAAATCTTTCCTCTCCCCCGATTTACATTTTGACATTTATTACATGGTGACATTTTTACTGTGGGCAGGTTATGTAGCTGCTGCATGTTTTTTTGGCAGTTGGAAACAGCGGTAAACAGCTATTTCCCACAATGCAACAAGGTTCACAGACAGGAAACTGCCAACAGTACCTCGGTCCTCAGAGCTTCTTGTGGGAGGGGTTTCACCACAATATCATTCATACAGTGCCCCCTGATGGTCTGTTCGTGAAAAGCAATAGATTTCTCATGTAAAAGGGGGTATTAGCTACTGATTGGGATAAAGTTAAATTCTTGGTTGGAGCTTCTCTTTAAGCACAAGGTCATGACTAGCAAATCAGAGACTTACATATCTATCACCTGACCAAACTGATCACATGCTTTTCCATGAGTTCTCCTAGACATTACTATGGCCCCCCAGTAGTTAACACATCATCAATGAGTATGTTGTCAGTGTAATGCTGGGGATAAACGTGGTAGTATGTACAATCTTTTAAAGAGAAACTGTAGTCATTATAGCATAATTAATGAAATAGCTATTTTTACAGTATTAATTTATAAATTTGTTAGTCAGTGTTTACCCATTGTAAACTCTTTCCTCTACCCGATTTACTTTCTGAAATTTATCACCGGCAATAACATCATCAGCAGTGGCATCGATCTCTGTGGAATGTCTGTTTACTGAGAGTTCTAAAGCCAGTAGAAATATAGCTGGTCTCATAGAATACTCAGTGGGGATTGGGGGGGGGGGGGGTTTGGGAAGGGATTCCATATAATGAACAGCCTCGGCTAAGACTCAGTGGAAGGGCAGGGTTACATACCAATATACATCAATATTGAGCTATACAAAGTGTTTTTAATGCTGAAATAGGATATTTAACGTAAAAGTGAGTATCCTGAATAATTGACTGTATTTTTCTACTGTATAAGTTGTTACAGTTCCTCTAATTTACAGTATACTCTGTGGCTGATGCTTACACAGTACAATTACTGTATTACTAAAACTAAGTAGACACTTTCAATAACTGTCTTTGAGAAAGAACGTTATAGGAACGATCTTTATATAAACACAAAAGATCTTTAAAAATGTCCAGGGCTGCCTTCAGGGCATCACAGGGGGGACTGTTGTATGGGGCCCGAGTGAATAAGGGAACCAGTGCAGAGGCTTTCAGCACCCGGGGACAAAAGTCAGTTTTTGCGCCCCTTCGTGACAAGATGTGGACCATAAGGAGGTCCATCATGCTTTCCCAGAGATGTTTGAGTTTTAGAAATATTTCCTGCATGTCCAATCTGCACCTGATTTAGAACAGGATCAATTTTCCGATCATTACTGCACAAAATCGATCCTGTTCTCCATCAGTAGCAGATTGGACATGCCGGAAATGATCAATTTTACCCATCCACCTGGCAGGAAATTGCATTGTGTGTACCAGGCATTACAAAGTTGGGAGATACGCAAAAATACACATGGTCTACTTTGCTGATGCAAACATGGAAAGTACTGATTACAGCAGGGAGATAAAATAAAGCAAAACTCCAGGGCAGAGAGCAGGAGAAAATTGGATCCTTCCACAGTCTTTCATAGACTCTTCGGGGGACACATCAGGGAGAATAAAACCTGTAACTGCGCCCCCAGATGCTGCGCCTGGGAGCAGATGTACCCCTTGCTCCCCCCCATAGATATTCCTCTTGGCCCAGTGAACAGTGCCACACACAGACCCCAGTTTTTGTCTGTGTCTATCCTTCTGGCTGCCCATTAATGTGGTGAGAGGTGCCGGGAGGCTAATCCAGGAGTTACCTTAGTCAGTTAGTGAATACATTAAACCTGAGACAAATGGGAGAAAAGGATTTTTACTTACCTGGGGCTCCTTCCAGCCATATGTAGTTCATCAGCTCCTTTAATACCTTTCCGGTCCCATCCGTTGTGCTCCTGTGAAGTCTGCACAATCCAGCTGCATTTCGGGCACGCGCGCCTCCTGCCTCGTGCTCCCATAGCTGGGAGTGTTCTGCACGAGCGCAGTTACAGTCTTACTGAACTGATGATACACAAAACACTCCGAGCCATTCAAAGATTGTGATTTGCATGTGAGGACAGAGGGGAGTGATGGGGCTCAAATATTTATGATGGCGGCCCTGCAAAGGTCTAAAACCGATTGCTGCATGACGGGCCAACAGAAGTGTCACGATGTACTGCTATCTTGTCTGCATTGTCCTGAGTGTGAATGCTGGGTAATAGGAACTTGGAACTTCTATCAGGCCACAGAACTTCACATTCTAGTAGGATTCCCCAGAATTCAGTTGTGTATAATCTCTCTCTGTACCACAACTGAATTCCCTGCACTCCATAAGACAGCATTTGCTACCAGATGTGTAACTACCGATATTGGGGCCTCTAATCCAGGATACAGTCGAAAAAATGTCTCTGTCCATGGATGTGCGTACTGTACAATACAATACATAGAGATCACGGGGCTGATGTGTATGCTTTCCACCCAGATTCACAGCTGCAGAGCCTGCAGGAAAGATATGTTGAACAGCATCATATCTCCGAACTGTCCCTCTTTCGGAGGGACAGTCTCTTTTGGGAACCCTGTCCCTCTGTCCCTCTTTCTACCTTATTTGTCCCTCTTTCAGGACTGATGTACAGATCTGTGTTAATATATATATTTTCTACTGAAAATTGTGTTTAATTGACTCTAAACTTTATTCCCATCCTTTAAATTAATATATTTCTAATGCTTCATACACACTTGAGATAACAGTCTTTGGAAAATGAAAGATCACAGACCAATTTACCCCATTCCATGCAGTATGAGAGCCATACTCTACACAGTCTATTCTATGGAGCTGCACTCCCCATCAGATAAAATCTTTGCAAAATGCTGCACACAAAGATGCCCGTACACACTCAAAAGATCAGTATCTGCAAAAGATCTGTTCCTGCAAAAGATCCATTGATGCAAAATGCATTCATAGTCTATGGGATCTGCAGATCATCATACACACTTGGTTTAACAGACTTCATCTGCATATCTGGCAATCATCTGCAGATCTGAAAATCCACCCTGTTGAATCTGATCTGCAGATGATCTGCAGATGATTGTCTGTTAAACCAAGTGTGTATGATGATCTGCAGATCTCATAGACTATGAATGCATTTTGAAGGAATAGATCTTTGGCAAGAACAGATCTTTTGCAGATAATGATCTTTTGAGTGTGTACAGACATCTTTGTGTGCAGCATCCTGCAAAGATTTTATTTGTTGGGGAGTGCAGCTCCATAGAATAGACTGTGTAGAGTATGGCTCTCATACTACATGGAAGGGGGTAAAATTGGTCTGTGATCTTGCCTTTTCCAAAGACTTTTATCTCAAGTGTGTATGAAGCATTATTCTCAAGTGTTAATAAGAAGGGAAATAAACCAGGATAGAAAAGGACCAGTGTGGTTTGAATTATAAAACCACATTTTTCTTATGAAATCTTTATAGTATGCATGACTTGGGTTGTGGCGGGGGTGTGGTTAGAGGTGTGGCATGGGTGTGGCTTTAGCATCCCTCTTTCTGATCTCAAAACGTTGGGAGGTATGCCACAGTGCTGTAGAGAACATGTATAGTCTTGTCACTAATATAGGTACACTTAAAGTGAACCTCCGGACTAAAAATCGACTCAGCAGCTCTGAAAAGGCCTGGTGTTTCTTTAACAGTTTCACAGCATCAGAACTTTGTTTCTCTTATACAAGCCCTTATTTTTAGCTGCACAGAAGAAAACTGCCTGGGCTTTTTTCCCCTGATGCTGTGCAAAGCATGATGGGATTTCTGATGTTGTTGCTCTTGTTCTGCTGTTTTGGTGCCAATTTTTTTTTTTACATTTTTAATTTGACATTTGAAGCCTAGCGTGTGCAGCTGGGAGGGGTTATCAGGACACAGGACAGTTGGAATTGTGTCTCCTGCTCCTTGTCACCTCCTTTCAACCAAAAAGATGGCTGCCCCCATGACAAAGATGGCAGCCCCCATGAATCACAAACATTTGCCTGTTCTTTTAAAACAGGGTGGGTAAAAAATTTATATTACCAATCTATTATTAACATAACTAATGTAACTTAATGACAGTATGTTTGTTTAGGCTGAAGTTCCCCTTTAATATGTGGCCTGTATGTGTATATGTGTTTGCTTTCTGGGTTGTTACATTGTCACAGATTTATTGCAGTAAATATTTGCAGATAAGTTAAACCAGGGGTCAGGAATCTTTTTGTCTGAGAGAGCCATAAACGCCACCTATTTTAAAATGTAATTCTGTGAGAGCCATACAATGTTTCAAGCTGGGACAGTAGGGCTCACACCCCTGTTGCCATGGTGATGTGTATACAGTTGATCCACCGGGCTCAGCAACATCAGCTTGTACAATTAGCTAGCTGGCTTGAGGGTTGATTCACTTTGTAGGATGAGATCCCCACACTTTGATTGGCTTGACAGGCAGCCTATTGGGCCAAAGTGTAGGGCCATAGGTTCCCTACCCCTGAGTTAAAGCCAAAGAACTCTGTGAACAGTAAACATGGCATCAGTTTATGTAGAGTAGCAGCGGTGTCTCAGCTCCCTAGAGAAAAAGACACAGGAGACAAAAAAAGCGGGAGCCCAATAGCGCAATATGTTTTCATATATGTGATATGAACAGGTAAGGTAATTGTACTACTCACAAAGGCAAGTTGCGGAGGGGCAACCGACCAACGGAAGCAGGTGGAGACAACAAACCCGACTCCACTCGGGGTGGTCCAGCCGGACCGGGGTGTGGTCGCCCTCCTTGGTAAAAGTGACAGATTATCGCTATGGTTTAAACCATGTGCGGACCCCTCCATCAGGGTATGTTGGGGATACGTAAAGCACAATTTGGGTATAGAGGTGCGCCAGTGTGAATAAAATTGGATTAAAAACAAGATAAAATTGAAGGAGGAGTGCATCGGCTGGATAGGTGAGTTTGCTTCATTCCATATATTCTGCAGGGGCTCCAAGGCTCCACTGTTCACTTTGGGGCCAGCTCTACGGCCCTGGGGGAACACCCAATACTATTGGGGAGTGGGGGTGGGGTGGGGGATGTTTCAGGAACAAAGGGGCTACCTCATGCTGCTTCTGAGGTGGTGGTGGTGTGTGTGTGTTTTGGGGGGAGGGGGGTTTGCAGGTCAGGGGCATTCTATGTAATTTTGCTCAAGGCCCCATTGTGGCTAGAACAGTACCTAGAATAAATAGTTTTTAAAGTGGATCCGAGGTGAACTTTTACTCATTGCATAAATGTGTTCCTTTCATATAGTTTATAGGGCATTCCTCAAGCCAAATACTTTTTTGTTTTTGTTTGAATACTCTAATTCCCTATAAACTACATAAGCCACGCCCACAGGTTTTCAGAGAGCCTTGGCAGTAGCAAGGGCTCATGGGAGCTCAGTCTGGGCAGGAGGAGGGGGAGGTGTTACTAGCCATTGATTTCAGAGGTAGAGGGGAGGAGGGGGGATTCAGTTTTTTTCAAAGGCTGAGTGCTCAAGATACAGATAAGCCAGCCTCTGTGTAATGTTTACAAACAACATGGGTGCTGTCATTGTATCCCAGAAAGACATAATCATATTCTATTAAAGCTGTTTGCAGCTAGATTTGCTGTATAAACCACCTAAACTTTAGATAAGATATATAGACAAGTTACTTGTTATAGTTAGTTTTTCATCTCGAATCCGCTTTAACTTGTCATAGAGTACAGTTAAGCAATGCAATGCGAAGAGGGCTAAAATGTACAGATTCCCACCCCACCCCCATGTTATTTGAGAGCCCAAACCTTCTGCAACCCCCCCCCCCCCTAACCCCCCCACTCCCCAACAAAAACACACACAGGCTGCAAAGCAAAATGTAAAACATTAATTTACTAAATTATTTCTGTATCACTAACAAATCATAACAGGCATTTTTTTTTTTACCAAAGATGCAAAGGACGAACCTAACTTGAAACTGTTAAGGTACATACTAATACTAGAACAAAAGTCGTCCAGCTAATGATCATTTGCTGATCTAGTGTGTGTACGTGTACAGTGGCTGCATGATGTTGCTTAACTAACTAATTTATTTGGAATCAGCAAATCTTAGTGCTTAAAAAATACAAGTTCTATTACTTTGTGCCTATAAAGCAAATATTTACTGAAACTGTAAGGGCTATCACGAGAAATACATTTCTTTGTTAAAGCTTACGGAACTTCCTGAGAGTGTCAGATACATCTGCAGATTGTATAATTCCTGTTTTCATGGAAGCAGACATGGGGTTAACATCCTGTGTTTACCAATTAGCTGCTCTGCTGAGGCAGCCAGCTGATGCAGCTGAGAGACCAAATTACAGTTATGACTAGTCACAGATGAGGGGGAATTAGACCGGTTAAACTCTCTAAATACACACAGGGTGCATTTCTCTGTTTTCCTTCTGTCCTGTGCAGAGTTCAGGTCCACTTAGAGTGCTCCTGATCACTGAGGGGAGATGTCAGTTGCTTGATCTCCCCTCTCGGGTGCGCACAATTGCGTCGGGAAGCAGCAGGTGGCGTAAATCTTTACGATGCGATCATGCGCACCCGAGAGGGGAAATCAAGCAGCTGACATTTCCCTTCAGTCATCCGGAGCCATCGCGATTGGCTCCTGATCACGTGATCACTACGATTGCCGGCCGATCGTAGTGATCACTATTGTGCAGCGGTGGTAGGAGGGGAAGGAGAAGAAGGGACTCACCTTCCTGACGTTCCCCCGGTGATCGTTGCTCCCCTCTGCTCTGCCTGGCATCTCTGCTCGATCTGACTGAAGTGTCGGGTCCAGCTTGATGACGTCATCAACCCACGACTTGGAACTTAGAGTCAGTTCGAGCCGGGATGCCGGCCAGAGTGGAGGGGGCTAGAGCTGCTCATTGCAGGACCCAGGAAGGTGAGTAAAGGCTGCTGGCAATACGGGGGACATCTTACTATACTGGGGACACTAATGCCTAGCTAACTATACTGGGGATCTGGCTGCCTGACCCCCCAAACATGATCCCTCCCCCCCCCCCCCCCCCCCGCAGGTAAAATGCCCTGGTCCTTAAGGTGGGTTAGGCAGCCGGACCCCAGGGGGTTAAGGTAACTATTTAGTTAAACCTCCAACAATATATAAATACGCACGCACGCACGCACGCACGCACGCACGCACGCACACACACACACACACACACACACACACACACACACACACACACACACACAGCACCAGTTGTACGTTAACATACAAGCTAGCAGAGCCCTGGACAATGTTGTGATTCGCCCATCACCAACTTGGCTCCCTTTCCAATGCATCATTTTGTGCACTGACATTAAGTAAGTATTTTGCTGATGACCAATTTAAAAATCAAAATAGGAACTTTGCAATGAGCTCCTCGTAGTCCTAGGGTTCTGGGAAGCTGAATATCCCCCAAGGCTTGACTGATTAAACGTGGCATTTATGCTATCCCTTGGATGATGTTCAGGAAACTTTATGGCTGAGGCAAACAGCTGGTAAAGTGGGTTCAGAGAAAGGTGAAGGTAATCCACACATACAAATACAAGAGGATAATGATTTTAAAAGGCATAATAGTTGTAATAACACCATTAACCTTTTGCTTCAAATTATTGAATTTGTGGTATTTTTTCGGCACACTAATGAAAGGTTCACACTAAGTATGATGCACATTAAGGGCACGATATGCAATTTTTGATGACTTTTTTTTTTTTTTTAATAAATACAGCACTGCTTTTTTCCCAATTTGGAAAGGAATCCACATTTTGCTGCACTTTCACGCTGCGCTAAATGGCTCTGAGTGGTATTCAATTTTAAGAGCTCGCAGGTACACCCAGCAAACTTGCAGAATGTCTCAGTTTGTCATTGCTTTTACTTTGAGGTTTATCCTGTGCAGACTTTAAATGCAGATTTATTTGAAGCGTAAGACTGAGGTGAAAAAGTCATCCTGCCAAGGAAAACACCTTTAAACAGCTTTTCTTTATTCTTTAGAAGTAAACAGTGACACAAATGAGAAGTCTCATCTGAAGGCAGCAGCAATACTAATGGATTATGGGTACAAGAGACAAGTGTGCCTCCCTCACGGGCAAACTGACTTTATCCAGCAGGATAGCAGACATTGTACAGCAGTCTCCTTATAATATGAATCAGTAGCAGTGCTGCAGAGAGCAAAGTGCATGATGTACCATGGGAACTCAGTGACACAGATCTGCCCAATGCAACCTCCCTATGCCAATGTCTGATACTGCTATTCCGCTTTCATTGAAAAATCCCTTTAACGTGTATCAGTTCTACATGTTTGTAATGTAATGTTGCTAGAAATTAGATTTCCATTTAAAGAGGTACTGTAATGACACACAGCAGAACATAATAAATTATACAAGTTATCCATTTCACACTCCCATGCATGCCTACAGGACTTCTCAAGAGCCGCCTCACCCTTCTCAGACTTACGCCTTAAACACCTTCAAGTAAGCCCTCAAAACACACTTCTTTAAAATGGCCTACCCCCCATATACCACACTTTAAAGAAAATCTGTAACCAAAAAAAGAACCCCTACCTCGGGTGTGGGAAACCTCTGGATCCTATCGAGTCTTCCCCCGTCCTCCAGTGTCCCACGGCGGCAGCGATAAAGCTCCCCGAATGGTGAGGATATAAATATCTACCTTCTTGGCTCCAGCGCAGGCGCAGTATCGGCTCTCCACTCGGAGATAGGTGGAAATAGCTGCGTAGTAGAGCAGACCCGACATAGATTGGCTATTTCCACCTATTTCCGAGCGAAGCGCTGCAACAGCGCCCCCGCTGGAGCCAGAAAAGGTAAATATTGCACAGCCTGACAAATTATCAGCTGTGTGTTCCGTGGGCTGCAGCGAGACCGCTGTGGGACACAGGAGGATGGGGAAGCCTCGATAGGATCTAGAGGCTTTCCCCTACCGAGGTGAGTATCCCCAGGGGAACTTTTTTTCGTTACAGAGTTTATTTAACCTCCTTGGCGGTAAAGCCACGCAGGAGGTTTTCTCTGGCCCTGCTCGGCCGATTTGTTTAATTTTTTTTTTTGCTGCACGCAGCTAGCACTTTGCTAGCTGCGTCAGCACACCGATCGCCGCCGCCCCGCGCTCGATCGCCGCTATCTGTCGCGCCGTGCGCCCTCCCCAGACCCTGTGCGCTGCCTAGCCAATCAGTGCTAGGCAGCGCTGAGGGGTGGATCGGGACTCCCAATGACGTCCCAACGTCGGTGACGTCATCCTGCCCCGTCGCCATGGCGACGGGGGAAGCCCTCCAGGAAATCCCGTTCTTTGAACAGGATTTCCTGATCGGAGATCGCCGAAGGCGATCGAAGCGAGCGGGGGGATGCTGCTGAGCAGCGGCTATCATGTAGCGAGCCCTGGGCTCGTTACATGATATAAGAAAAAAAAAAAAACTGCTGCGCTGCCTCCTGGCGGAATTTTTTAGACCGCCAGGAGGGTTAACTCTCTCAGCTGAGCACCTTTTCCACAGCCCTACCTTATGTTTTCCTCCCCATCTCTTTAGATTGTAAGCCTTTGGCAGGGTTCTCCCCAATCCCCCCCCCCCCTCCCCTTAGTGTGTGCTTCTTGATATTTCAACCCCAGCAATGACACCCTTCCCATGTACCAACTCGGCATTAAGTTGCTGGGTCTCTGTTAAATTGCATGATCATGGCAATCTTGTGCTATGTTGTATAACCGTGTGCTACCTCTCTGTCTGTCACTAGAGATGTGGCGAACGGTTCCCGAACCGTTTGCCGGCGAACTTCTCTGAACCCCTGGGGGGTTCACTACTTCTGGGTCGCTCTGACCCGGAGTAGTACGCCTGCGCTGCCCGGCGGAGCGTGTCCTAGAACGCGCTCCTGTTGCCGGGTACTTTCTGCGCATGTGCGTGACATCATGAACGACGTCACGCTCATGCGCAGAGAGTGCCCGGCAACAGGAGCGCGATCTAGGACACGCTCCGCCGGGCAGCGCAGGCGTACTACTCCGGGTCAGAGGGAACAGGAAGCAGTAAGCCCCCCAGAGATGTTCGCCCGGCGAACCGTTCGCCACATCTCTATCTGTCACCCCTTGTTTACATTGTATGTATCCCTATTTATTGTCCAGCTCTATGTAATATGTTGGCGATTTATAAAAACAATAAATAAATAATAATAATCCATTTTTACCTTAGTTATCCTGGTTTCAGCATCAGATTGGAGATTCATTCTTACATTTATATAATGGTGAATATTGGTATATAACCCTGCCCTCCCAGTGATGTTTAGCCTCGATGGGGATGTTCTGCAGCCTTCTGCCCCAGAGCACTCTGGGAGATCAGGTGATGTTCCTGCTCACTTCAAGGACCTCTGTCGCGAAAATCTTAAAATTTAAAATACATATAAACATATACAAATAAGAAGTATGTTTCTTCCTGAGTAAAATGAGCCATAAATGACTTTTCTCCTATGTTGTTAAGTAGTAAAAATCTGACATTACCGACAGATTTTGGACTAGCCCATCTTCTCATTCACCAACACCTTAGTGAATTCAAAATTAGATTTTACCCATGAGGTAAATTATCAAACGTTTGATAAAGTGTTTGATAAAGCTTAGTGAATTGAGGCCAATGTGTGCTTTACTTTGTGCTTTGCTTTATGTAACACACATTATGCTATTTCCATAACGTGTATTACACTAGCAACACACATGTTGTGAAAATAACGCGAGTTATGCTATGTGTGCAATGCACGTTATGTTACTTGTGTTAGCAGTAAAACTGCCATGCACTGTCTGCACATGGAAATTTTACTGCAGTTTAGTGAATCAGGGCAAATGATAGCAACATATGCTTCATGAATAGAAAAAGTCTTTGAGGTTGGTTTTACACCAGGCCATTGCATTTGCGGTACGATGCTCCGCCCCCACCGTAACGCAGAAAACGTCATTCATATGACCCTGCCTCTAAGTGCTCCGACAGGTTTATATACATAGCGCCACCCCCTTCCCCCACACGCCCTTCGCCGCTCCTCGCCCAGTGATGTACTGCCTGCTGGACAGGAAGTACATCACTGGGATTCTCTGGCTTCCCTGTCGTATTCACATTGTTCTACACATGCGCACCACACCACTGCCACCAACACATTTAACATTTCTGCATCGCTCATTGACTTTTATTACTTCCGCTGTGTCCCCCTTGAAGTCCGACGGTAATGCGTTATTGGCTTTGCGGCGGTTCGGCAGTCAATTGGGCACTTCTGACGTGATGCAGTAAGTGTGCTAGGCCCCATTGCCTTGCATTGTCGTTGCCTATCCCTGTAAAATCGGGTAACGCAACACACACTTGCAAGGCAAGTGTAAAAGAGGCCTCAAAGTGAATCAAAACTAGAGGTTGGGTGAATCGGCCATTCACCATTTTTAAGTAGACCTTTTCTTATGAAGCAAGCTAATGCTTGTGTTTATTGGCTTGTAGAGTCCTGCACTATAAGACGCTATCACAAAGCCGCAGGTGCAGGGATATTATTTTGCTTCTAAAAGCAGTCTGGAGACCGAAAGCATAATTCCAGTGATCAATTTATTGTGTGCTATGGTCCCTCAAGGTGACTTGACTTCATTGTTCTGCACCTGCTGTGCCAGTGGGTAGTTAGACTGCTGGACTAATGTTGCACATCAACAGTTTTAAAATACAATGATTCATCTTACAGATCCCCAGGTGTAGCACATAATATAGCAATATATGGTTTATAATGTGCAGCATCTAAAAACATTTTTCAATTTTCAAACAGATTCAATAATTCATACCCAAGAAATGTTACTGGTGAACTGAGATTATTATTATTATCATTGATTTATAAAACACCAACATATTCCGTGGCACTGTACAAAGTAAAAGAACAAACATGGGCTACATAATTATACAATACAATAATGTGTTCAAAATATCGACATTGGTGCAAACACAGAATTGGCAGACATGAATTACAGTGACAAAAGTAACATGATGGTCAAAATGTCTAATAAATTCCAAGACACGAAAGTGGGAGAGAGCCCTGCCCCTATGAGCTTACAATCTAAAGCAGTGGTGCCCACACTTTTTCAGCTGCTGAGCTACTTAAAAAATGACTCAAAATGGTCTATCTACCTGGAAGTTTTTTTTAATATATATATATATATATATATATATATATATATATATATATATATATATATATATATATATATGTATGTATATATATATATATATATATATATATATATATATATATATATATATATATATATATATATATATATATATATATATATATATATATATGTTATTTTCCCCTGTGTGTGTGTGTGTGTTTCCACACACACACACAGACACACACGCACACACACACACACAGGGGAAAATAACATATGTATGTATATATATATATATATATGTATATATATATATATATATATATATATATATATATATATATATATATATATATATATATATATATATATATAGGTCCATCTCAAAAAATTTGCATATTGTGATAAAGTTCATTATTTTCTGTAATGTACTGATAAGCAGTAGACTTTCGTATATTTTAGAATCATTACACACAACTGAAGTAGTTCAAGCCTTTTATTGTTTTAATATTGATGATTTTGGCATACAGCTCATGAAAACCCAAATTTCCTATCTCAAAAAATTAGCATATCATGAAAAGGTTCTCTAAATGAGCTATTAACCTAATCATCTGAATCAACTAATTAACTCTAAACACCTGCAAAAGATTCCTGAGTCTTTTAAAAACTCCCAGCCTGGTTCATTACTCAAAACCGCAATCATGGGTAAGACTGCCGACCTGACTGCTGTCCAGAAAGCCATCATTGACACCCTCAAGCAAGAGGGTAAGACACAGAAAGACATTTCTGAACGAATAGGCTGTTCCCAGAGTGCTGTATCAAGGCACCTCAGTGGGAAGTCTGTGGGAAGGAAAAAGTATGGCCGAAAATGCTGCACAACGAGAAGAGGTGACCGGACCCTGAGAAAAATTGTGGAAATGGACCGATTCCAGACCTTGGGGGACCTGCGGAAGCAGTGGACTGAGTCTGGAGTAGAAACATGCAGAGCCACCGTGTACAGGAAATGGGCTACAGGTGCCGCATTCCCCAGGTCAAGCCACTTTTAAATGAGAAACAGCAGCAGAAGCGCCTGACCTGGGCTACTGAGAAGCAGCACTGGACTGTTGCTCAGTGGTCCAAAGTACTTTTTTTGGATGAAAGCAACTTTTGCATGTCATTCGGAAATCAAGGTGTCAGAGTCTGGAGGAAGACTGGGGAAAGGGAAATGCCAAAATGCCTGAAGTCCAGTGTCAAGTACCCACAGTCAGTGATGGTCTGGGGTGCCATGTCAGCTGCTGGTGTTGGTCCACTGTGTTTTATCAAGGGCAGGGTCAGCACGACATGGCACCTGCTCACAGTGCCAAAACCACTGGTAAATGGTTTACTGACCATGGTATTACTGTGCTCAATTGGCCTGCCAACTCTCCTGACCTGAACCCCATAGAGAATCTGTAAGATATTGTGAAGAGAAAGTTGAGAGATGCAAGACCCAACACTCTGGATGAGCTTAAGGCCGCTATCGAAGCATCCTGGGCCTCCATAACACCTGAGCAGTGCCACAGGCTGATTGCCTCCATGCCACGCCACATTGAAGCAGTCATTTCTGCAAAAGGATTCCCGACCAAGTATTGAGTGCATAACTGAACATAATTATTTGATGGTTTACTTTTTTTGTTTTAAAAACACTTTTCTCTTATTGGTCGGATGAAATATGCTAATTTTTCAGATAGGAATTTTGGGTCATGAGCAGTATGCCAAAATCATCAATATTAAAACAATAAAAGGTTTGAACTACTTCAGTTGTGTGTAATGAATCTAAAATATATGAAAGTCTAATGTTTATCAGTACATTACAGAAAATAATGAACTTTTTCACAATATGCAAATTTTTTGAGAAGGACCTGTATATATATATATATATATATATATATATATAGTTTTTTTAAGACAAGACAAGACATATAACATTTATATTGCACTTTTCTCCTGACTTACTCAAAGCACCAGAGCTGTAGCTGCTTGAGCACGCTCAGTAGGCAGTAGCAGTATAATGGAGTCTAGCCCAAGGACTCCTTACTGAATAGGCGCTGGCTTACTGAACAGAAAGAGCCGAGATTCAAACCAAGGTCTCCTGTGTCAGAGGCAAAGCCCTTAACCATTGGCGTGTCTTTTTCCCCTCTATTGTGTTTCTTACCCTGCTTTGGGAGAGTGAGAGAGCACCTTTTACTCCAGCTGGTGACCCTTTTTTGCAAGTGAGCAGCAATCACCCGCACAGAGAGACCTGGATTATCCAAGTGGAGACGGATGTTCTCCACACACCTTTTTGTTGGTTGCTACTAGAGCAACCCAGCTTTGTGAGTATTTTTCACCTCATAAAATACTGTATTGTCACAGTGTTTACTACACCATATAAGCTTCTGTTGCCCCAGTGTGGGTTTCAGCATCTTATCTCTCAAGTCACTCTATCACAGTTGAAATCTTCTGGGGAAAGATTTATCAAGCCAGGATATACCAGCTGCACTGTGTACATCATCACATAGGTGTTGCATTGCAGTGTGGCAAGTCAAGTTACAAAGTATCTATTATGCTGCACCGCAATGCACCACTGTGAAACTAGCCTAAAAGGAAAAGTATGGCAGCCTCCATAATCCTCTCACTTCAGGTTTGCTTTAAATCAAAGTGCAGCAGGATGCATGTGAGTAAAGTAACTGCTGGGAAGCTGCCAGATGCACTTATTCTGCTAGTACCTACCTAGAATATTACATTAGGTCTTTTTAGCTCATATGTTACTATTATTTCACCCTTATCCTAATAATAAAAGTTATAATGAGTGGTATTTTGTAACACTAATGGGAGTCAAATTGTCTTTAACATTCTTTCTGTCAGAAAATAGGTATTACAACTTGCAAACTAGAAGGCAATTTATGAAACATATGTGCTCACCTGAGTCATCTAGTGGTAGCTACAGATAATACAAGTGGACTCTCATGTTCTAAATCAGTGTTTCTCAACATGTCATGGGTATGTTTACCCCTTCTGAAAGCCTGTGCTGGCCAAGTACCCCCTGACATGGTAAAAACTATCTCAAGTGCCCCTTAATACAGATACATGTAATAGTAGTACATGATAATCCTTTCTAAACCGTTTCCACACATTTGCTATTGTTTTTAATTAGCTGAAATACTAGTTTGGCTGTTGTTTATATAGGATTTATTATTTTCTGAAACTATAAATTTATTTAACTTAACTAAATACATCA
This sequence comes from Hyperolius riggenbachi, assembly GCF_040937935.1. Lineage (NCBI taxonomy): Eukaryota > Metazoa > Chordata > Amphibia > Anura > Hyperoliidae > Hyperolius > Hyperolius riggenbachi. Next base: position 150,896,160 of record NC_090648.1, read on the forward strand.
AGCCCATGTACCCCTAGACCCATCAGAAGTACCCCCTGGGGAACGCGTACCAAATGTTGAGATCCTAGGTTCTAAACACATTAAAGACAACACGCTTGCTTTTGAGCAACTAGTTCTGTTAACACTGTATTCTGAAGTGGCCCTATTGATGACGTCATTCTAAATATGGCAGTTGCTTGGCTTCCTTGTTGGTCTTTTGTCTTCAGCAGTTTCTGAGTAACCAAGCTGCAGTTAGCTGTGGTAGAAAATTCCAAGGTCAGGCAACTGGCACGTTTAAGAATGAGTCCCGCAGTGATAGCCTCTACAGTTTCAGTGACTATTTACTATAGGCACAAAGTAGTAGAACTTATATTTTAAAGCACTATGATTTGCTGATTTTGCCAGGATCCTTTTTACCATTTACTTCCTGCAGCATAGATTTCCAGTGCTTCAGGCTGCAAACTTCCCAGAGAGTCCAGTCTAAAGAGCAAAGTGATGCACTTGAAGCCGTAGAAGCACCTATCCTCTGGACTTGCTGAGAAAGCATATACAGGTAGTCCTCGACTTACGAATGCCTGACTTACGAACGACCTGCCGAAACGAACGGCATGGATTCTGTGTTTCCATGGGAATAAGTCAACATTTGTTTTTCAAATTGGACTGTTTTTGAGACAATCGATTTTAAAAAATTCAAAGAAAAAATGGCTTTTAAACTTGTATAAACAGGCACAGAGGGCTGAGATGACACAGAGGGGAACACTGGAGGCACAGGGGGGCACAGAAGAGGTACAGGGGACAGAGATGGCACAATGTTCTGACTTAAGAACAGATTCAGTTTAAGAACAAACCTACAGTCCCTACCTCGCTCGTTAACCGGGGACTACCTGTATATGCAAAATGGGTGCCATGGAAATTGGCCACCAGAAATATCCACTAGTAGAATATTGGTACCAATATATAACTATTGGGCGGTGGAAATGTCCATAGTAAAATATCAGTACATTTTAACATAACACTATTCTCACACAAGCCCTCCCTCCACCAATGTCTTACTCTAAACGACCCCCCCCCCCCCCACCAATGCCTAATTTTACCTGACCCGCCACCAATACCTAACCCTAACCAACCCCCTAACGATGCCTAAGTCTAACAGAACACCGCCATTAATCCCCAGCCGACCTCCCCACTGATGCTAACCTTAACTGATCCCCCACACACACTGATGCCTAACCCTAACAGATCCTCCCCACCCATGTTAAACCCTAACTGCCCCCCAACCCACCAATATCCATGCTGCCTTCACCACTGTATACAATAAATATTTGGTGTTGAGAAGCTTGGGCATCCCATAGGCCTCCAAGTAGATAGCGGCTATAAATAAATGGAAATTTTAAAATAGGGGGTGCTGGGGCTGCTGCTTTATAGCCACAGTTTGTATATATTTTATCGGGGTCTCAGGTGTCAAAATTTCCTTTTACAGCCAATATTAACATGGACTCCTATGGGCCTTCAAACTTCCCCGTATCCTCCAGTGCCCAAATATCCTTTTTCCCTGACAGCTCCTAACTCTGTCATTTTAAATCATTTTAAACTGGAAGCAGAGGCGTATCTAGAGGGGTGCTCATGTACCACCATGTCCTCCCCTGTCCTGCACCACCTCCATGCAGGGCTGGGCCGAGGCAATAGAGGCTCCAGCCTCAGGGCGCAGTGTAGGATGGGGCACACAACTCACTCAGCTATCATTCCTTTATTCTGTTTGAAGCAGAGAGAAATAAGAAAAGGGGATACATGGCAGTGACTGCAAGCCAGATAACTAGATATTAAGGTGTCGGGAGGTTTGGGGGCCCTGGGACGCCTCTTATTCTAATAGCAATGAGTGTGTGACGGCTGGGGTGGTGGGAGGGATGGGGGGCGCACTTTGGTGTATCAGCCTTGGGTGCTGGTGGACCTTGTCCCGGCTCTGCATACAATGATATGTAACACGTGACACTGATTTAATGTTTACAGGCAGGCAATTTAGGACAGTGAAAAAAGTTAATCTTTCGAGCGTTGGCATCGGTTATTTTCTGAGCCATGTGTATTGCATTCTAAATGACTTAACTCCATGTCCCTACTTGCATCCTAGTAAATATTTAATCTTTTAGATGTAAAATGTATAAGAAGCTCATAGTAGCAGTGACAGGCACTGTGAGAGGATCCTCCATGCCAGGCAGCAGTAGGCATGATCTCCTGTGAGACCTGTAGCCTGTACCAGTGTGCAAGAAGAGGTGTTTTGTGTTAAAGGGAACCTAAACTGAGAAGAATATGAATTTTCTCCTTTTAAAATTATACCAGTTGCCTGATTCTCCTGCTGATCCTGTCACTTTAATAGTTGTAGCCACAGCCCCTCAACAAGCAGGCCGATCAGGTGTTCTGACTGAAGTCAGACTGGATTAGCTGCATGCTTGTTTTAGGTGTGTGATTCAGCCACTACTGCAGCCAAAGAGATCAGCAGGACTGACTAGTAACTGGTATTGTTTAACCACTTAAGTACCAGTGGTCTCTGCCCCCTTTATTTAGTTTTTTTGATTTATTTTCTTTATTTCACCCCCTTATTTTCTTATCTGTTCTGTCGCTCATACCCCTTTCCCAATAAAGTTTGTGGCCCCAAAACAATGGAGCGAGAGCAGCAGCAATTTCCTGCCACTCCTAAAAGAAAATGGAGTGATGGTGGTGTTGGTAGATCACGTCAAGTACGTGATCAGGTTGAGGGTGGCAGCAGCAGCAGGAAGCGTTCCCCTCCTGGTCAGATATGTCTTCCCTGTGTTTGCACGCAGGAAAATATTGACAGAGCAGCAGGTGAAGAGAGTTGTCCATTATTTAGATCAGGAACCCTCTACCCAGTCTGAGGGACTTGAAGCTAGTTTCAGCAGCACCAGTAGTGGCCAGGTTCCTCATGACCAGAACCCGACTGCACCTGCTTCTCTTGATGAGGTTACTTCCTCCCAGTAATCTCCTGCAGAAGTAAAGCACACCTACGTCGATGAGAGAGATGTGGAGAAGGATTGGGAGGAGGCATTGGAGGAGACCATGGGACCAAGCTCCCAAGAAGTGGTGGGTTCTGTGGTGACAGAAATGGCCCCTGTGTTTTCTTCATCCAGTGTCACCAGTCAACATCACCACCAGTCAACTACAGAGGTTTTTGGTGGCCAGGTGGAGGGTCCAGAAGAGTCACTTATGGGTTCCAGTGCTTTGGTTGCACTGGATGATATTTTGGATGATGAGGCGGCTGATCCAACGTGGCCGCCATCTGGCGGGTTAGGCACTAGGAGGCGTGAGCAGCATGGAGAAACAGAGCAGACTGTTGGCCAGCAGCCTGCAAGTGCTTTCCCATCTGTCAGTACCCACCAGTCCAATGCTGAGCATAGACGTTCTAGAACAGGTCGCACCACTCGCACCACTGCACGCACGTCCCCATCATGGAATTATTTTACTGTTCTAGAAGAAGATGAATACAGGGCAGTCTGTTCTGTGTACCGTAAATCGTTGAGCAGAGGCAAATCGGGCACCGGGTTCGGCACTTCAGGGCTGATAAGCCATCTGTGCAACCACCACAGATGGGAGTTCGAATATGTAAAAAATTACAATAAGATGGGTGGACGAAAAGCAGCAGCAACTGGCCCCTCCTCTTCTTTTTCTAGTCGTCCTGTCCCTATCCAACCTGCTCAGTCCCATTATACTTCAAATCCCTCTGCATGGCTCTAGACCACGGCAAGCACCTCGTCATCACCCTTGTTGGTTTCCTCCAAAATATCACCAGTGTTCCAGCGTCAGGCCTCTGTGCCAGAAATGTTGCAGAGGAAGCGGATGTTCCCTGCAAGTGATCTGTTTGTTGTGAAAAATAATGCGCTCCTGGCAAGGCTGTTGGGCCAACAGCTGCTGCCCTACCAGTTTGTGGACTGTGCCCCCTTCCGCAGACTGATGAACAGTGTTGCTCCACAATGGAATGCTATCCCTGCCCTTCACCAGCACATTGTGGAGTGTGTCGGCCGGTCTATGGATCATGCTGTCGGTGGCAAGGTGCACTTCACTATGGATGGCTGGAGCAGCAGGCTTGGGCAGGGAAAGTATCCAACTTTTACCGCCCATTGGGTCACCCTCCATGGTGCTGCTGAGGAGGGTGCAAGATCTGGGGCATCTCAGCTGGTGGTGGCGGGATCAGTGAATAATGGCGCCCAGCGCCTATGCATAAAAATGGCGCCGCATTAAAAAGATACGCTTATCGCTATTTATCGTTAGTACTGCATAATAATGGCGCACAGGGAAAAAAGAAGAAAAACGGCACACACTAACGTTATTTATCAATAGTGGCACACACTAACGTTATTTATCAATAGTGGCACACACTAACGTTATTTATCAATAGTGGCACACACTAACGTTATTTATCAATAGCGCCCTACATAAGCCAAACTGCAGACGTTATTTAACTGCAAAGCGGTGAATGGATTTAATGTAACACTGTCAAGGTTAGGGTTGGGCACCACTGGGGGGGTCTTAGGGTTAGGCACCACCAGGGGGGTCTTAGGGTTAGGCACCACTAAGGGGGTGGTTAGGGTTAGGTACAGGGAGGGTTCTGTGTGAGAGTAGGGTTAGGTATAGTTACAGTACAATATACACCACCAGGGGGGTGGTTAGGGTTAGGCACCACCAGGGGGATGGTAAGGGTTAGGCATCACCAGGGGGGTGGTTAGGGTTAGGCACCACCAGGGGGTTTAGGGGTTAGGGATAGGTACAGAGAGGGTTCTGTGTGTTAACGCTAAATAACGATAAGGCTTTAATGCCAAATAACAATAAGGCTTTAACGTTAAATAGCGATAAGCGGCAAACGGATTAGCGGCAACACTGTGCGCCATTATTCACAGGCACCATTTTCAGATGGATGCGGTGGTGGCACCATGTGGGTTGAAGGGGAGGCCTGTTCTACTTCCCTCTGCTACCTTTTCTGTCCAAGGCCAGTCTGCCGTTGCTGAGACTCCCAGCAAGTGGTCCCGCTCCTACACTGGTCTGAAGCACCATCGATGCCAAGCAGTGCTGAAACTGGAATACATGGAAGAGAACAGGCAAACCGGATCTGTAATCCTTGCAGCCTTACAGGATCAGATTCAGCAGTGGCTGACCTCCCGAAAACTGGAGACAGGTGTAGTGGTGTCTGATAATGGTGCCAACATGCTGTCCGCCATTTCGCAAGGTGACTACACTCACTTACCTTGCTTGGCCCACGTCTTCAACCTTGTAGTGCAGAAATTTTTACGCACTTTTGATGGATTGAAGGACGCTGTGGCCTCAGCACGAAAAGTGTCAGCCCACATCCGTCGCTCTGCAACCGCCACCGCGGCTTTGAAACTGCTGCAGCGCTGCCATAGCCTGCCGCAGCACAGGCTTATTTTCGATTGTCCAACGCGGTGGAACTCCACCCTCCACATGCTAGAGAGGTTGTGGGAGCAGCGAATGGCGGTCAGGCTATACCTGTCTCAGACATCTTCCTCCAGAATAGGGCCACTGGACTACATTACTGGGGACCAGTGGCAGCTGATTGGACAAGTGTGCAAAGTGTTGGAGCCATTTGAGCAGGCAACAAAAGTGGTCAGGGTCAGTGAGGAGCACTGCAGCATATCAGAAGTGTTCCCTCTTGCCTTCATTCTGGACAAGGCTCTTGATAAACTGCTCGAACAGGGAGAGGAATTCCTACTGAACAGTGGTCAGTCAAGTGGGGGAGTGAGTGAGCATGCTCAAGTCCTGGATGAGAAGGCAGAGCTTGTGGAAGCGGAAGAGCCCACTGTCTGGGGGTGGGAAGGAGATTGTGATGTGGAGCTGGAGCATGTCGACAGCTCTGACAGCCAGGAAGAGGTGATTAATGGCAGACATCTCTTCCCTATGGCTGCGCATATGCTCCAGTGCATCCATAAGGACCCCCGCATTAAATCTCTAAAATCAAGGCTCGACATGTGGGTGGCCACCATCTTAGATCCCCGGTGCAAGGGGAAAATGCGGCAGTTCATACCCTCCTCCCAAGCAGATGCCAGGATGAGTCAGGTCCAGGCTGCCCTTCTTCGTTGGGTAGAAAATGTATTTCCTGTACCTGTATCTGTATCCCGGGCCCAAGCTACCAAGCCTCATCATACTCAGCAAAGTTCTGGTGGTCCCACTCCCAGCAGCAGCACCAATAGCCAATCTGTGAACCTGCTGAGTATGTTGAAGGAATTTTAACAGCCAATGTCAGATATTCCTTCTAGCAGCAGCACCACCAGCAGACAAAGTGGTCACCGCCAGCGGCTGGCCCGTATGGTGAATGATTACTTGGGGTCGGCCAGTGCTCCAGACAAAATGGAGAGTAAGGATGACCCCATGGACTATTTGACAAAACAACTGAATACCTGGCCTGAACTCACTCAGTATGCACTGGAGGTTCTGGCATGCGCCGCCGCCAGTGTTCTTTCTGAGCAAGTATTTAGTGCTGCAGGTGGGGTGGTCACCGACCAACGGACCCGTCTGTCCACAGACAATGTGGACATACTAAGGTTCATAAAGATGAACGAGTAGTGGATCAGTGATAATTACAAGGCATCTCTCACTGATTCATGATGATTAGACTAAATTACATTGTGCTGTTTTTCAAGCCTCAAAGGCTCTCCCTCTCACACTCTGCTGCCTATCAATCCGACGTAATATCACTAACCCTGTGCTTTTGGGCAACGACTACTCCTGCTGCTTTAAAAAAAAAATTATAATGACTGCCGTGAAACCACCTCTAGGTCCCATGGCCTACTACAACTCCTGCTGCTCTTGGTCCCATGGCCTATGACAACTCCTGCTGCTAATGTTACGGTTACGGAATGTCGTTCTGACGGAATTCCGAATTTCCGTGGAATTGGAAATTGCCCTTTCCGACCATTCCTACTAATGATCTGTTCTCTGGACTCAGAACTGCTTCTTAAAGGAAACATAAAGCAAATTGTGCTGCCCCATGCTATACTTACCAAGGGCTTCCTCCAGCCCCTTGCAGCCAACATGTCCCATGCAGCATCTCTGCTTGCAGCTGCCAGCCTAGGGTCCCAACGGATGCAGAGACCGACCTCAAGGTCCTCCTTACTGCGCCTGCAGACTTAATTGACAGCAGCCCTCGCGCGGGCGCAGTAGAGGAGGTCGGCCTCCGCACCGGAATCCCAGGCCGGCGGCTGTGAGCGGAGATGCTGCATGGGATATGTTGGCTGCAGGGGGTTGGAGGAAGCTCCGGGTAAGTATATCATGGGGCAGCACAATTTCCTTTATGTTTCCTTTAAAGAGGAACTCCAGTGAAAATAATGTAGTAAAAAAAAGTACTTCATTTTTTACCATAATTATGTATAAATGATTTAGTCAGTGTTTGCTCATTGTAAAATCTTTCCTCTCCCAGATTCACATTCTGACATGTATTACATGGTGACATTGTTACTGTGGGCATGTTATGTAGCTGTTCTGGCTGTTAGACAGCTCTAAACAGCCATTTCCTGTCGGTGAACATTGTTACATTGTGGCAGTTTGCCAGGAGTACCGCGGTATTCAGAGCCTCTAGTGGGAGTGGTTTCAGCACAAAATCAGTCACACAGCGCCCCCTGATGGTCTGTTTGTGAAAATCATTCTATTTCTCATGTAAAAGGGGGTATCAGCTACTGATTGGGATAAAGGCCAATTCTTGGTTGGAGTTTCTCTTTAAGGCTGGTTCACATGCTTGACTAAAGTCTATAGTAATCAAGCACGTATATAGCAGCCCCTGACCCCCAACCTGCGAGTGATCCACCTAGCGGACCTACTCACCCGACAGACGCCCAACTACTCTATAGATGCCACTCCCCCGCCTGCTGCGTGACGTCACAAATACCCCACTCTGTTTTCCCTCTGCATAGCAACAGTGCGCATCATCAGCTACACAGCTGACATGCGTATGTTTTGGCTGCCCAGTGATGTCACCCAGGATCCCAGAACAGCGGACGTGCATCACAGGTGTGTATGCCCCTTTAGCCACAAAGAGATTTACAACGTGTAATTACTTACAGTATCAGTGAGAGTTGCTACTGTTTAAAGTAGGGATGGGACGACGAATCCGGCGAATCCACGAATCCCTCGAATATTGGGAAATATTCGAGATTCGTGGATTCGAATCCCGACGCCATTTTCCACTATACGAATCCGCCGAATCCCGACGCTGCATCTCCGCGCATCCGCCGCTCGCACTCGTCCTCCTCCGACCCCCCCCCCCCCGCGCCTCCTCCGCCTGCCCGCATACTGTATCAACTCACCTATCCGGAGCGGAGCGCAGAGCGGCAGACCTCTCGCTGACTTCCTCTAGTGACGGCTTTTACAATGACGTCATCAGTAAAAGCCGGTCCAGCCACTAGAGGGAACAGGGAAGTAACGAAGAGGTCTGCCGCTCTGCGCTCCACGGGAAAGGTGAGTAGATACTTATGCAGGAGTGAGCGGAAGAGGCACGGGGGACGGAGAAGGCCGTGGGGGGTTGGGGGTCTATCTACCTACCTACCTACCTATCGGCCACTATACCTACCTACCTACAGGTCACTATACCTTCCTACAGGACACTATACCTACCTACCAGCCACCTAAAGGCACCTATACCTGCCTACCTACATACCTACCTATACTTAAGGCCCTATACCCTGCTACCTAAACTGAAGGTCCCTTTACCTAACTACCTATCTACCTAAAGGCCCCTATACCTACCTACCTACATACCTACCTATACTTAAGGCCCTATACCCTGCTACCTATACTGAAGGTCCCTTTACCTACCTACCTACCTACCTACCTAAAGGCCCCTATACCTACCTACATATCTACCTATACTTAAGGCCCTATACCCTGCTACCTATACGGAAGGTCCCTTTACCTACCTACCTAAAGGCCCCTATACCTACCTACATACCTACCTATAATTAAGGCCCTATACCCTGCTACCTATACTGAAGATCCCTTTACCTACCTACCTACCTACCTACCTAAAGGCCCCTATACCTACCTACCACCTACCTATACTTAAGGCCCTATACCCTGCTACCTATACTGAAGGTCCCTTTACCTACCTACCTACCTATACTGAAGGCACATGTACCTTACTACCTATACTGAAGGCCCCTATACCTAGCTAACTACCTATACTGAAGGCACATATACCCTGCTACCTATACTGAAGGCCCCTATACCTAGTTACCTACCAATACTGAAAGCACATGTACTGTGCTACCTATACTGAAGGCCCCTATACCTTGCTACCAATACTGAAGGCACATGTACCTGGCTACCGATACTGAAGGCACATGTACCTTGCTACTGATACTGAAGGCCTCTATACCCTGCTACCTATACTGAAGGCCCATATACCCTGCTACCTATACTGAAGTCCCATATACCCTGCTACCTATACTGAAGGCCCATATACCCTGCTACCTATACTGAAGGCCCATATACCCTGCTACCTATACTGAAGGCCCATATACCCTGCTACCTATACTGAAGGCCCATATACCCTGCTACCTATACTGAAGGCCCATATACCCTGCTACCTATATTGAAGGCCCCTATACCTTGCTACCTATACTGCAGGCCCCTATACCTTGCTACCTATACTGAAAGCTACCAATATTGAAGGCACCCATACCTAGCTAGCTATACTGAAGGCACCTTTACCTCGCTACCTATGCCTGGGTACCTATACTGTGGGCAACTATACCACGGAACGCACAATTCTTATGTGCAGGATTCGTTAGATTCGGGATTCGAAAGGTTCGAGATATTCTAAACCTTTTTAGGTTTGGATCCGGATTCGGATTCGAAGAAATTGTGGATTCGTCCCATCCCTAGTTTAAAGCCTCGATTCTTAACTGTAAAGGTGGCCATTCACAATGCAGTCTCACAGCTGATCAGAAACTATTGGTTGTGCCGATTAACGGCCAAATTACCACTAACCAATCTTATCAGATCCATGGGATCGATCCAAAAACAGATTTCCGATCGATTCATATTAATATTGCCGTCTATCCTGTGCCCATATTACTAGTCGGCCGCCGGTGCCCAAATTACCTTCTTCAAGAGTAGGGACCATTTCTACAGTGGGAACCGCATTGCTGGTGAGATGCTCCAGTACACATTGTTGCTGCATGCAATCCATTTTGGAAGCTAATATCCTCCATTTGTGCAACTAAATACAATTATGCAATCTAGGTATTTTATTGCTATTAGAGTTCCAGCTTGCTGCATGTTTTTTGTCCAGAACACAGTGGGGTTACTGAAAGTTTTAGAAATTACCGTAGCAGTTCTATGAATACAGGCATGTACACCAGAGTTGAGAAATAAAAAAAAAAATTCAGGCTGTTCCAGAATGATAAAATATAGTATACGCTCTTGCTGTGGGTGCTGCATATCACTGCTATAGCGCAGACTCTAAGACACTCACCTTCCAGCAGTCCTTGCTATGGTACAGCAAGCTTGTAAATGTTTGCCCCCTAAGAGCACTTAAAAAAGGTCTGGGTTTACTGGATCACCCAAATTCACCGGTGTTTTCTGCTCTTCTCTAACCCTAGTAAGGAAACCCCATATTACAGGACTATATTATAGTAATTTAATACATTCCATTATTTCATATTACTCCACGGAGCTAATGGTAGCTCAAAATAATTTCACACTAGACAGTTCTTCTGCTAAATGAAAGGACTGACAGAATAACTAGCCTGGCGTCTTGAATTGATACCTGCAATTTTGGCTTTACCAGCTGAGTTGGTAGCGCTAAAAACACCCAGAGTGACTTTGTAGGGCTTTGGTGTCAGCACAGAGAGAACACAAGAACTGATTTGCTGCAAAGTCAAAAGGATGATTAAAGCAAACCTAAAGTAAGAAATTCACGTCAGGTTTGATACCTAAGAAGAAGAGGAAAGGCTCTGGATTGTGAGGAAGTAGAAGGAAAAAACACAGAGAGATCCGGGAGCCCAATCTGGTGCAATAACGTTAGTATATCAGTGTATGGTATTAGATCTTAAGATATTATACTCACAAAAATGGGTTGCAGCAGAGGCAACCACTCGTATTCGCAAGTGGGGAAGTACCGTCCCCACTCGGCCTTTAGTTTCTGGATGGTCGCTGCTCCAAAAAGTGATTGTGAAATCGAGAGACTCGATTTCAATCTCCCCTCTACCAAAAAGGGGTATCTAAAATCTTGGCAACAAGTAGGAGGCGCCCGGGGTGAGGAGTATGTGATACACAATGTAATTAGGCTACTATAGGTACTCCACAGGGTAGGTCCAACGATATAAGTAATATAAAAAGTAGTCCTACCTTATGGATAAGAAATTTAGTCGAGATTCAATTTAGGCAGATCAATTTAATAAGAGCACTTTAGACAACGCGTTTCACGGCCTCAGCCGCTTCCTCAGGTCAATACAGTGCCTGAAGTGAGTAGTGTCCGAGTATCCGGGCGCCTTGGATTGTGAGGAGCTTTCCCGTTCCTCTGCCTGGACACAAGTAGCTCCAAAGAGCTGCTTGACCCGTCACCCAGCAGATTGAAGAGCTTTACCGGCGGACAGCAGAGGAAGATGAGCCGGACAGAGGACCGGGACAGCTCTATACTATCCAGAGCCAAATCTGAAGTGAGTCTGTGTCCCTTTAATCAGCAAAAAAGTCTGGGTATTAAACCTAACTCTTTTATGTTTAATATTTCTCCTGGAAAGGTAACTGTAACAAATGTGTCAAATGTTTTGTGTTACATTTTTTTTCTCTTTGCAATAAAATAGCCATTCATTTTCAAGACAATACAATAACTCTAGATCTTCTTGGGTCAGCACTGAACATACAGTATATATTCTTTGACTAAAAACAAAAGGGGAGCAGCACCAGTGATCGCAGGGGGAAGTGGGGGGGGGGGCACAGAACTGCGAGGGGTCCAATCTACTAACCTTCCCTTCCTCGGGGGTGGGGGGGAGGGGTTTGGGGGACGGACTATATCAGGGGTTTTGTGGTTACACTTGTTATGGGTGTGAAGACCTTGATGGCCACACTTGCTTTATTACCCTTGTGAGATGGGCCCCGAGGCTGTAAAGGGCATCATAGGGAGGCAAGGGCAGGAGTGTGAACATTGTGGGGGGGGGGGGGGGGGGAAGCAATGAAAGTTTCACTGGGGGGGGGGCATAACTTGTAGTTATACCACTGTTACAATGTAGACTCTTTTGTAAATGTCTAAGAACAATAAGTGTATTTTTAATTGGAGGGAGTGAAGTAATAGCTGGGGACCCCTTTATTGGAGGGAGTGACGTTGTAGTTGGGGACCCCTTATAGCTCTGGGCCCCCCTGTGGTTGCAGGGCTGCTCCCCTGTAGTTACGTCTCTGTGCGATTGATTTCCTTGGATGAAAACCTAAAGAGCATACAGGTGCCGCTTCTTTTTTTTGTAGTCCTGCAGGACAGATAACCTTGTACAATGCCCACACACTGCGCATAGAAAAGGAAAGGGCCAGGGAGACGGCAGAGATAGAGAAGAGCGGAAAGACAGTGAGGGACCAGGACAACTACAGGGGCTGGAAGAAGCCCAAGGTAATTTAAACTGGAGACCTTACTGTTACTTTAGGTTCCCTTTAAGGCAAGTTTATTTATGCCTTAATGTCTAAATCCCATATTGTGCTCATGATAGGCATTAGATATGTAGGATTTGGAGCGCAGCATGCCAGGACTTTTAACTGCAATTACATTTGAACAGAAAATTAGGAGTCAATTAAGAGTCAAAATAAACATACTTGCCTCCTGTGCAGTCACTCTTCAATCTCTTTCTCCTCTCCTGCGTCCTGTTTGTCCACTGTGATTAATGGAATTCTCCTTCCTCCATTTTAAAAATGGCAATTACCCCGTAACAGCAATAGGGAAACATGGATATTACCGTGTACATCATTTGTCCTTTCAGTTATAACTGACAACAACTGACATTTCAGTTCTGACAAAATCTTGTCATAACTGGAAGAAATCATCGTTAGAATCATTGGTGAGCTTCTGATAGGAATTGATGGCGAGGTAAGTATGTAATATTTATTTGCAAGTACATAATATGTTTATTTTAAATAATTTTACTTGGTTCAGGTTCCCTTTACCGAAAAGAAGTGTGTCATGATGCAGCTGAACAACTATAAAGTTGAAAAATGCATACACGATATGAACTGTATATGCACAACAGGGCAGACTTTGATCAATGCGAAGCTATTGTTTTTAATTTCTAGAAAGTTTTTTTTTTACAAATGCTTTCAATAATGCATGCAACTTGAAACTCAGTCTGAAAGCATTTTTGAATGGCTCTATTTCAAATTGCATGCTACAGAAGGCACAAGTGCAACCAACTCATACAGTTAGCATCTTATTAATCTTCTCTTTTATTAGACTTCATAATGCAAGACCCTTGTGCGAGTTTGATGTTTCTTTTTAGCATTAGCTGGTAGCATTTGGAGACCCCAAGTGGTATAAGTCGGTGCTGCAAGCACTAGAAATGTTCCCAGTTAACCCCATATTCCTATTAAGCACGTGAAAGGTGAATGTATTGTGGTGTATAAATGCTGAAAAAGTATACTAGGACAAATTACTTTGTTCACAATTGTGAAAATATATATATTTAAGTCATGCTGAGCTAGCCTGGCATCCATTTTTTCATGTTTTTTTGTTTTTACAAACAAAATGAAAATATTAACAGAATGTATGCATTTTATATTGATATAAGAAATGGCAGTGGTATTATAGTAATAAAGTGTACATACTAAGACTCACTGGATGCAAACCTATATGAGGCTGCCAGTGGAGTATATAGCTGAGTACTTTTGAAGTCCATCTTAAACTAAAGTCCTTTCATGTATAGTACATCTGCATCGATTGCTTTGTGGGGTTTTTTTGCAATACAGTTTTCATTGATGTTTTGATGCATTTCCCCCTGACAATCGCCTAAGCTTAAACCCCTTTCTGATATCTAACTATAACGGCCCCCACCCCCAAAATAAATAAATAAATAATTAACCCCTTCCAGATGCTAAGCCCTAATCCTTCTCCATACAGATAATAACACCTTGCTGACAGGTGACCGTAACTTCCTTAATGTAAACTTCTTTCAGGTGCCTAACCATAACCGCTCCCTTTTAATGCTAACCCCTTACTGATTCCTAACCCCAGTTCATCCAACATTAACCACTTCGCATCCAGACCTTCAGGGGCGTAACTAGAAATCACTGGGCCCCCCTGAAAAACTTTGCATGGGGCCTCCTCCCGCCAAAACCCCTCTCCCAGAAAGGCTGGGGGTAGAACAGCAATGTACACAAGACCTTGCTGAACAATGAATAGTCTACAAAACTTTGTATGATTCCTTATCAGTGGCTGAGCAGATGCAGTCATGAGAACAATTGTGCAGAGAGCAGAAAGTTTTTTCTCTCCCTGCCCTTAGTTGTCAGTCTCTCAGGACTAGTGTTGGGCGAACACCTAGATGTTCGGGTTCGCGAACGTTCGCCGAACATCGCCGCGATGTTCGGGTGTTCGCACCGAACTCCGAACATAATGGAAGTCAATGGGGACCCGAACTTTCGTGCTTTGTAAAGCTTCCTTATATGCTACATACCCCAAATTAGCAGGGTATGTGCACCTTGGGAGTGGGTACAAGAGGAAAAAAAATATTTGAAAAAGAGCTTATAGTTTTTGAGAAAATTGATTGTAAAGTTTCAAAGGAAAAACTGTCTTTTAAATGTGGAAAATGTCATGTTTCTTTGCACAGGTAACATGCTTTTTGTCGCCATGCAGTCATAAATGTAATACAGAGAAGAGGTTCCAGGAAAAGGGACTGGTAACGCTAACCCAGCAGCAGCAGCAGCACACGTGATGGAACAGGAGCAGGCGCAGGAGGAGAAGGCCATGCTTTTTGAGACACAACAACCCAGGCCTTGCATGAGGACAAGAAGCGTGCGGATAGCATGCTTTTTACCGCCATGCAGTCATAAATGTAATAAAGATAAGAGGTTCAATAAACAGGGACCGGGCGTCAACGCTAACCCAGCAGCAGCAGACGTGATGGAACAGGAGGAGGCGCAGGAGGAGAAGGCCACGCTTTCAGGTGCAACTCAGGCCTTGCATGAGGACAAAAAAATGTGTGCGCAAAGCAATGCAATGAGTAGTTTACAGGACACAATGGGCTATTCGGAGGAGCTATTCCCACCCCCACAATCTTCTACCTGTGAAAGGTCAATGGAACAGCCACAAATGTTGTGCCCGGATTCACAACCTTTTTCTGTGGAAAATGCACCTCGCACTGAAATGCAAGGCGAGGCCGAGGATGAACATGACGTCAACAACTCAACATGACGCAAAATGGGGGCGGAACAGAAAGCTGCTTTCAATGTTTTGAAGGCCTTAATTGCCTCCGGTGGCCAGTTAGATGCATCATTCATCACACCCAAATCCCAGAGCAATGTGTGCAGGAATTTGAATCGCAGGAGGTGTACCGAGATCATCTGGACAAGTGATCAAGTGACAAGTGACCAAGTGACAAGTGACAAAGTGAAAAGTGACAAAATGACAAAGTGACAAAGTGACCAGTGACAAAGTGACAACTGAGAGGTTGTTCTGGGGAGCTCCACTGCACTCAGTCGCATATGAGGAGAGGTCTCGTCGGGACTGCTGATCCTCCTCAGCTTGCTCAAAGCCTTGAGGGTTCCTGAAGATCCTCTGCTTGGAGTTCGCCGGGGTTCAGCTTGGTGTCGGGGTCGGCGGCGTCCTCCTCACTCCAACGTGGCAGATCTTCTGTTGAAGGAAAAAAAAACAAACATTGTTAAAAGTCCAGTACCGCTTCTGAAGGACTCACCAAGAGATGCAGGAGCGCTTCAATCTAGCGCACCATCGCTCGCTGGGTGATGTCCCTCCCTACGCGCTGGAATTCTACGCTGCACATGCTAGCACGCTTTTGCGCAGTGCCGAGGCGCATTCCAGCAGCTAGCTACCAAGCTTCTGTGGATCTGATTGGGCCACCATGTTGGATCTCTGCCAAGTCCTCCAAAATTTTGAGCAATCCACGTTGCGTGACTGAGCAGTGACAACTCTACAGTCAGCATTACAATACCACTGCTGTGTTTACTGAAGAAATCAATGTTGAAGATGGAAACCGCTGGCATGATGCAAGTGGGGGATTCTGAAGATGAAAACGATCAGCGTGATGATACCAACATCAGGCAACCTGCCTCAGGAAACGCTGGTCCCAGCTATGACAAAGAACAGGACGAGGAACAGCTGGAGTTGGAGCAGGAATTGGATGCCCCCACTGCCGAGGGACAGAGCGGTGCACGTTGGACTTCCACAATTTAGCGGGAATGGACAGCAGAAGAGGAAGAAAGTGATGCTGGTGACGAATATGGTGCATCACAACAATCACAACGCTCACAAGAACATGAAGACAGAGGAGTCTGGCAGGACTCTCTGGCACACATGGCTCAATTCATGCTAGACTGCATTGAACGCGGCCCGCGCATTCAGGGCAGCCATCAGGGGGGGACAACTGACACTGCAGTGAGGGGCCCAGGGCTTCTGGGGGCCCTGGGCCCCCTCAAAGCGCTGGAAAAGCTGCATGTACTGGCTGTGGGCCTGTGGCTCCCTAACCAGCACACCGCATTCCAGCACTGAGAGAAGAGTGATTTTAGCGCTTGAACATGGGGAGCAGATGAGTGAGCCCACTACAGCAGACTTTCTTTACTGGGGCAACACCTATATCTGGCCACAGGCTACCTATACTGGGCCACCACCTATACCTGGCTACCTATACTGGGGCTGGACAAAAGAGGCACAGGAAGAAAAGAGGGGGACAAAAGAGAACGGATAAAGGATAAGAACAGACCTACAAGTCCCTATCTCATTTGTTAACCAGGGACTACCTGTATTGTGCCATGGTCACACAAACTTTTTGCCGCATCACGCTGTGCATGCTGCTTTCTTCAGTGTCAGAGCCATGCACATTTTTCGCTGCAGCGCACTTCGCGCACAGACACTGGGTTGGGGTGGCTAGTGGGCATGCACAGCAACCAGTGGGTGGGCCCAGCAACTAGTGGGTGTGCCCAGGGAGGGGGGCCCCAGGCCTGGTGATGCATGAGGGGCCCCAAAATTTCTGATGGTGGCCCTGCGCGCATTATTCACTATTCATTATTATTCATTATTCTGGAATCTGGACAACACCAATTACTGGGTTTATACCCAGTTTATACAAACACAATGTTAAAAAACTGATTGAAGAAAGTGTCAGACAGGTCAAAAATGGAACAATTCCAGCAGGCCCTTGAGGATGGAGACTTTAGAGAGGAGATTGACATCCTCCTCCTTCTCTAGCCAGTTGTACGCCGACAGACTGACTTCAGCAAACCCAGGAGGACCAGGAGGGCAGCAAAGAACACAAGCTGCTGCTAGTGCCCAAAAGGGAATGGTATTGGCAGTGTCCTTGGAGTGGGAACATTTTCTGACACCCATGCAGCAGCCCACAGAACAGCAATCAGGCAGTTCCACGTCCTCCAACACCAATCGCCTGGAGAAGATGGTCAAGGTCCAGGACTACATGTCAGATGGCGTAGCTGTGTTGAACAATCCATCTGCAGACAGACGGTGAGTGTGACAGGCAGCACAGAAGGACCATGGCAACTCACTCATAGTACCACAGTTTGATAGTGCTGCCCAAAAAATTATATGGATCCGTGGACCCGGGCACTGCGGGCAGTACTGAGAAGTGGGAACGCAGATTTTAGTACCTAAACACACGATACAACATGTTTTCCGGGGTCGGACTCTGAGGCACATACAGATGGTCCCGATCATCATCCTCATCATACAACTCTTCTCCTGAGTCTGACCCACCCACCACCTCTGCCACCCCAACATCCCCAGACACAGACCCCTCATCGTCCTCAACATTAACTTGGGATGCTGGCCTGAGCCAGACCTCCTCCTCCACATCAGGCCCCATCATCTCCTCAATGGCAGCCCTCATTAATCGCTCTGGCAACGGACCGATGGACACAACGTTCTCCTCCGGGGAGGGCTGCTGCTGACCACTGGCTGCTGGGGTGGATGTTATAGCTTGCGTGGGGCGTTGGCTGTTGTTGGGAGTGCTGCTCACAGCGGAGGTCTCTGAGGAACTCATGGTGAGCTCATATAGTGGTTGGCGTGAGTGGAGTATTACTGATCCCAGCAATATACACACTGACTGGCAGAGTACGCAATGCTATATAGTCTGGCTGAGCGGTGTACACAGAGTGGCAGTAAACAATGCTATATAGTCTGGCTGAGCCGTGTACACAGAGTGGCAGTACACACAATGCTATATAGTCTGGCTGAGCGGTGTACACAGAGTGGCAGTACACACAATGCTATATAGTCTGGCTGAGCGGTGTACACAGAGTGGCAGTACACACAATGCTATATAGTCTGGCTGAGCGGTGTACACAGAGTGGCAGTACACACAATGCTATATAGTCTGGCTGAGCGGTGTACACAGAGTGGCAGTACACACAATGCTATATAGTCTGGCTGAGCGGTGTACACAGAGTGGCAGTACACACAATGCTATATAGTCTGGCTGAGCGGTGTACACAGAGTGGCAGTACACACAATGCTATATAGTCTGGCTGAGCGGTGTACACAGAGTGGCAGTACACACAATGCTATATAGTCTGGCTGAGCGGTGTACACAGAGTGGCAGTACCCACAATGCTATATAGTCTGGCTGAGCCGTGTACACAGAGTGGCAGTAAACAATGCTATATAGTCTGGCTGAGCAGTATACACAGAGTGGCAGTACACACAATGCTATATAGTCTGGCTGAGCCGTGTACACAGAGTGGCAGTACACACAATGCTATATAGTCTGGCTGAGCGGTGTACACAGAGTGGCAGTAAACACAATGCTATATATAGCGTGGCTGAGCGAGGTACACAGTGGCAGTACACACAATGCTATATAGTCTGGCTGAGCGGTGTACACAGAGTGGCAGTAAACACAATGCTATATATAGTGTGGCTGAGCGAGGTACACAGTGGCAGTAAACAATGCTATATATAGTGTGGCTGAGCGAGCGGTGTACTACTGTTCCCAGCAGCGACACACAATGACTGGGGGGGACCCTGGCTAGCGTGGCTGGAGAGCGAACTACCCTGCCTGCCTACCCAAAGCTAAACCCACAGACAAATGGCGGAGATATGACGTGGTTCGGGTATTTATTTACCCGAACCACGTGACCCGTTCGGCCAATCAGAGCGCGTTCGGGGTCCGAACCACGTGACCCGTTCGGCCAATCACATGCGCTCTTAGTTCGGCCATGTGGCCTAACGGTTTGGCCGAGCACCATCAGGTGTTCGGCCGAACTCGAACATCACCCGAACAGGGTGATGTTCTGCAGAACCCGAACAGTGGCGAACACCGTTCGCCCAACACTACTCAGGACGGGGTCCCCTCTGGCTTTAGGCCCCCATGCGGCTGCATCCCTTGCAGGGTCTATTGTTACGCCCCTGCAGACCTTGTTTTCAACTTATTGACAAGAGCAGTTTTGACAGTTTAGCTATGTCCCTATTGAATCAGAAATAACTTTATCCCTACTTATGACACAGAAATGAAATATACATTGTTTTCTTCAAGACAAACTAGGCTTTCATTGTATGCCATTTTTTTCCCTCAAACAATTTTGTTTTCTATGAATTTTAATGGGAAAACAAAGAAAAAATAGAAAAAACATGTATTTCTCAGTTTTACCAATTCCAGTTTAAAAATAAAAAAGTGCTACTGTAGATAAAAAACACACATTTTATTTGGCTATTCTTACTGCTTATCACAAAACTTAGATTATGTTCCTGTCACAATCTATGGTGAAGATATTTGATTCTGAAATAATGCTACAGAGTGTATTTTTCACTATGAAATGAGAAAATACAAGTATTTTTAATAGTAAAAATCAATCTCATTAGCTCAGGAAATTTATATCCCCATTAGAGTTGGGCCGAACGGTTCGCCGGCGAACGTGGTTCGCGCGAACGTAGGTGGTTCGCGTGCGGGTACCGCACGCGAACCTTTTGCGGAAGAAGTTCGGTTCGCCCCATAATGCACTGAGGGTCAACTTTGACCCTCTACATCACAGTCAGCAGGCCCAGTGTAGCCAATTAGGCTACACTAGCCCCTGGAGCCCCACCCCCCCTTATATAAGGCAGGCAGCGGCGGCCATTACGGCCACTCGTGTGCCTGCATTAGTGAGAGTAGGGCGAGCTGCTGCAGTCTCTCATATAGGGAAAGATTAGTTAGGCTTAACTTCTTCCTGGCTGCATACCTGTTCTGTTCAGTGAGCCCTCAGCCCACTGCATACCTGTACTGTGATCCTGCCACTGCATACCTGTTCAGTGATCCTGCCACTGCATACCTGTTCAGTGATCCTGCCACTGCATACCTGTTCTGTTCAGTGAGCCCTCAGCCCACTGCATACCTGTACTGTGATCCTGCCACTCCATACCTGTTCAGTGATCCTGCCACTGCATACCTGTTCAGTGATCCTGCCACTGCATACCTGTTCTGTGAACCCGCCACTGTATACCTGTTCTGTTCAGTGGACCCGCCACTGTATACCTGTTCTGTTCAGTGGACCCGCCACTGTATACCTGTTCTGTTCAGTGGACCCGCCACTGTATACCTGTTCAGTGAACCCGCCACTGCATACCTGTTGTGTTCAGTGAACCTGCCACTGCATACCTGTTGTGTTCAGTGAACCTGCCACTGCATACCTGTTCTGTGAACCCGCCACTGTATACCTGTTCTGTTCAGTGGACCCGCCACTGTATACCTGTTCAGTGAACCCGCCACTGCATACCTGTTCTGTTCAGTGGACCCGCCACTGTATACCTGTTCAGTGAACCCGCCACTGCATACCTGTTGTGTTCAGTGAACCTGCCACTGCATACCTGTTGTGTTCAGTGAACCTGCCACTGCATACCTGTTCTGTGAACCCGCCACTGTATACCTGTTCTGTTCAGTGGACCCGCCACTGTATACCTGTTCAGTGAACCCGCCACTGTATACCTGTTCTGTTCAGTGGACCCGCCACTGTATACCTGTTTAGTGAACACGCCACTGCATACCTATTGTGTTCAGTGATCCTGCCACTGCATACCTGTTCTGTGAACCCGCCACTGTATACCTGTTCTGTTCAGTGGACCCGCCACTGTATACCTGTTCTGTGAACCCGCCACTGTATACCTGTTCTGTTCAGTGGACCCGCCACTGTATACCTGTTCTGTTCAGTGGACCCGCCACTGTATACCTGTTCTGTTCAGTGGACCCGCCACTGTATACCTGTTCTGTTCAGTGGACCCGCCACTGTATACCTGTTCTGTTCAGTGGACCCGCCACTGTATACCTGTTCTGTTCAGTGGACCCGCCACTGTATACCTGTTTAGTGAACACGCCGCTGCATACCTGTTCTGTTCAGTGATCCTGCCACTGCATACCTGTTCTGTGAACCCGCCACTGTATACCTGTTCTGTTCAGTGGACCCGCCACTGTATACCTGTTCTGTGAACCCGCCACTGTATACCTGTTCTGTTCAGTGGACCCGCCACTGTATACCTGTTCTGTTCAGTGGACCCGCCACTGTATACCTGTTCTGTTCAGTGGACCCGCCACTGTATACCTGTTCTGTTCAGTGGACCCGCCACTGTATACCTGTTCTGTGAACCCGCCACTGTATACCTGTTCTGTTCAGTGGACCCGCCACTGTATACCTGTTTAGTGAACACGCCACTGCATACCTATTGTGTTCAGTGATCCTGCCACTGCATACCTGTTCTGTGAACCCGCCACTGTATACCTGTTCTGTTCAGTGAACCCACCGCATCAGTGCGCATACCTGTGCAGTAAAGTGAACCCACCTACCTACGTGAGTGCACGCAGTGTGATATACCACTCCGTGCATACCCAATATGGACAAAACAGGTAGAGGAAGAGGAAGAGGTAGTGGCAGAGGCAGAGGAAGGCCACCCGGCAGGTCTGCGCGAGGTCGTGTAAATGTAATTTCGTGTGGACCTGGCCCACAGTACAGTGCTCGGAAGAAGGCACGTCCCATCACCTCCCAAGATTGTCAGGACGTGGTTGAGTATTTAGCGACACAGAACACCTCATCTTGCTCAGCCACCAGCGCTACTACTAGCACCACTTCCGCTGCATTTGACACTTCGCAAGAATTATTTAGTGTTGAAATCACTGATGCACAGCCATTGTTGTTACAGCCAGATGAATTTTCACCAGCTAATATGTCTGAGTTACGCGGCAACACTATGGATGTAACGTGTCAGGAGGATGAAGGACCTACTGATGGTGCAAGTTTGGATTTGTCTGAGGCAAGCGAAGCTGGGCAGGATGACTACGATGATGACGGTAATAGGGATCCTCTGTATGTTCCCAATAGAGGAGATGAAGAGGGGGACAGTTCAGAGGGGGAGTCAGAGAGTAGTAGGAGGAGAGAAGTTGCTGAAAGAAGCTGGGGCAGCTCTTCGTCAGAAACAGCTGGTGGCAGAGTCCGGCACCATGTATCGCCACCTATGTACAGCCAGCCAACTTGCCCTTCAGCATCAGCTGCTGAGGTCCCCATAGTGCCCACATCCCAGGGTGGCTCAGCGGTGTGGAAATGTTTTAATGTGTGTGCCTCAGATCGGACCAAAGCCATCTGTTCGCTCTGCCAACAAAAATTGAGCCGTGGAAAGGCCAACACTCACGTAGGGACAAGTGCCTTACGAAGGCACCTGGAGAAAAGGCACAAACAGCAATGGGATGGCCACCTGAGCAAAAGCAGCAGCAGCACACAAAAGAAAAGTCACCCTCCTTCTCCTCTTCCTCCTTCAGGTGCATCATCTGCTTCTGCCGCTTTTTTCCTTGCACCTTCACAGGCACCCTCCTCCACTCCGCCTCTGCCCTTGAGCGGTTCCTGCTCCTCTGCCCACAGCAGCAGTCAGGTGTCCGTGAAGGAAATGTTTGAGCGGAAGAAGCCACTTTTGGCCAGTCACCCCCTTGCCCGGCGTCTGACAGCTGGCGTGGCGGAACTGTTAGCTCGCCAGCTGTTACCATACCGGCTGGTGGACTCTGAGGCCTTCCGTAAATTTGTGGCCATCGGAACACCGCAGTGGAAGATGCCAGGCCGCACTTATTTTTCGAGAAAGGCCATACCCCAACTGCACCGTGAAGTTGAGAGGCAAGTGGTGTCATCTCTTGCGAAGAGCGTTGGGTCAAGGGTACACCTGACCACGGATGGCTGGTCTGCCAAGCACGGGCAGGGCCGCTACATTACCTACACAGCCCATTGGGTGAACCTGGTGGTGAACGATGGCAAGCAGAAAGCGGCGGACCAAATTGTGACACCTCCACGGCTTGCAGGCAGGCCTCCTGCCACCTCCTCTCCTCCTGCTACATGCTCTTCGCTGTCCTCCTCCTCCTCCTTGGCTGAGTGGCAGTTCTCCTCTCCAGCTACACAGCCCCAGCTCCGCAGGGCCTATGCTGCATGCCAGGTACGACGGTGTCACGCCATCTTAGACATGGCTTGTCTCAAAGCGGAGAGTCACACTGGAGCAGCTCTCCTGGCTGCTCTTAAGAAACAGGTGGATGAGTGGCTGACCTCGCACCACCTGGAGATAGGCAACGTGGTGTGCGACAACGGCAGCAATCTGCTTGCCGCTTTGCATATGGGGAAGCTGACACACATACCCTGCATGGCACATGTCATGAATCTAGTGGTTCAAAGATTTGTGGCAAAGTACCCTGGCTTAGCGGATGTCCTGAAGCAGGCCAGGAAGTTCTGTGGGCATTTGAGGCGCTCTTACACAGCCATGGCACGATTTGCAGAAATTCAGCGTAAAAACAACATGCCGGTGAGACGCCTCATTTGCGATAGCCCCACTCGCTGGAACTCGACCCTGCTCATGTTCTCCCGCCTGCTAGAACAGAAGAAAGCCGTCACCCAGTACCTCTACAACTGGAGTAGAACAAAACAGTCTGGGAAGATGGGGATGTTCTGGCCCGACAACTGGACACTGATGAAAAATGCATGCAGGCTCATGCGGCCGTTTGAGGAGGTGACCAACCTGGTGAGCCGCAGCGAGGGCACCATCAGCGACTTAATTCCCTACGCGTACTTCTTGGAGCGTGCTGTGCGTAGAGTGGCGGATGAAGCTGCAAATGAGCGTGACCAGGAACCGTTACGGCAGGAACAGGCATGGGACCAATTTTCATCAGACCCAGCTGTTTCCTCAACACCTGCGGCAGCACAGAGGGGGGAGGAGGAGGAAGAAGAGAGGTCGTGTGCAGAAGACGAGTCAGACTCAGCGGATGATGAGCAAGGTGTTTCTTTGGGGGAGGAGGAGGAGGAGGAGGAGGGGACAGCGGCAGGAGAACAACCGCAGCAGGCGTCGCAGGGGGCTTGTGCTGCTCAACCTTCCCGTGGTATTGTTCGCGGCTGGGGGGAGGAGGTTGACTTACCTGACGTCACTGAGGAAGAGCAAGAGGAGATGGAGGGTACTGGATCCGACTTTGTGCAGATGTCGTCTTTTATGCTGTCCTGCCTGTTGAGGGACCCCCGTATAAAAAACCTCAAGGGGAATGAGCTGTACTGGGTGGCCACACTACTAGACCCTCGGTACAGGCACAAAGTGGCGGACCTGTTACCAACTCACCGGAAGGTGGAAAGGATGCAGCACATGCAGAACCAGCTGTCAACTATGCTTTACAATGCCTTTAAGGGTGATGTGACGGCACAACGCCAGCAAGGTACCATTGCCACTAATCCTCCTCCCGTGTCCACGCAGTCAAAGACAGGACGCTCCAGCGATCTCATGGTGATGTCGGACATGCGGACGTTCTTTAGTCCAACGCCTCGCCGTAGCCCTTCCGGATCCACCCTCCACCAACGCCTCGACCGGCAGGTAGCCGACTACCTGGCCTTAAGTGTGGATGTAGACACTGCTGTGAACAGCGATGAGGAACCCTTGAACTACTGGGTGCGCAGGCTTGACCTGTGGCCAGAGCTGTCCCAATTTGCCATCCAACTTCTCTCTTGCCCTGCCGCAAGCGTCCTCTCAGAAAGGACCTTCAGCGCAGCTGGAGGCATTGTCACAGAGAAGAGAAGTCACCTAAGTCACAAAAGTGTTAAGTACCTCACCTTTATCAAAATGAATGAGGCATGGATCCCGGAGGGCTGCTGCCCGCCCCAAGACTAAGTCAGTCCCCGCACACGCAGCATCTCTGCCTGCACGCCGTGTGACTGGCTGCCTGGCCTGCCCCAAAAAGACTAAGTCGCTCCCAGTCCCTCCACACAGCATGTCTGCCTGCAGGCCGCTTGACTACCTTCTCCGCCACCACCAACAGGGTCCGGGACTCCAGGCGGATTGCTGAATTTTTTAGGCCGCTGCTAGCAGCGGCCGCTGTAATAATTTTTATGGTGCGTGTACATGACTGCCTAATTTTTCTGGCTGCACTGAGGGCAGCTGCAACAACAAAAGAAAAGGCATGTACATGCGCCCATTCCCCTTCGTGATCATTACCTTGCCGTGGTGAAGGGGCTTGCGTATCACAATGAAGCAATGACCGGCGCCTAGATGAGTGTCTCGGGGGGCACACAAAAGATAATAAGGTCGTTGCTTCATTGTGGTCAGACCAAATTTGATCAGCTGGACAGTCACTGGTCTGTCATTCAGCTACATCAGCCAGGCCGACCATATGGGCTGTAAAGCCACCAAAACCTGCACTCTCGCCATGGTGCGCACCAGTCCAGCACGGCCGTCACTAGTACAAACAGCTGTTTGCGGTGCGTTACACGGTGAGTTTGGTGTGTCAGTGTGAAGCAGTACCTTAATTACACTACCTGATGTATACACATGCAAGATGTTTTAAAGCACTTTAGGCCTGTCATTTAGCATTCAATGTGATTTCTGCCCTTAAAACGCTGCTTTGCGTCAAATCCAGATTTTTCCCGGGGACTTTTGGCGTGTATCCCACTCCGCCATGCCCCCCTCCAGGTGTTAGACCCCTTGAAACATCTTTTCCATCACTTTTGTGGCCAGCATAATTATTTTTTTTTTTCAAAGTTCGCATCCCCATTGAAGTCTATTGCGGTTCGCGAACTTTAACGCGAACCGAACGTTCCGCGAAAGTTCGCGAACCCGGTTCGCGAACCTAAAATCGGAGGTTCGGCCCAACTCTAATCCCCATTCACCAACTAGTCCTGCATCAGATAGTGCCAGAAATGTGCACAGGAGCAAGCCCAATCCTGCACAGCACTGCTTCAATACAGGTCAGTAGATCTACTGACCTGTGGCTTAGATGAAGTCTCAGAGGACCTATATCTACTGACCTGTGGACGAAGTGGTTAACCCTTTCTTGACCCCTAACTTAACCTTCCCCTTAAAGGACCACTATCGCGAAAATCGTAAAAATTTAAAATAAAGAAAACACATACAGATAAGAAGTATGTTTCTTCCAGATTACAATGAGACATAAATGAATTTTCTCCTATTCTGCTGTCACTTACAGTAGGTAGTACAAATCTGACTGAACCGGTTTTGGACTAGCCCAGCTCCTTATGGGGGATTCTCAGGTTTTTCTTTATTTTCAAAAGCACTTAGTGAATGGCAGTTGCTCTGCCTAACTGCCAAAAAATTGTGCAAACAGGTAGTGGGGTGGTCTGCATCTTTATATAAATCCTTTTCAGGGACTGTCTCTTTAGAAATAATAAAGGTCATGTGGAGAATTCCCCATGAAGAGATGGACTAGTCCTAAACCTGTTGGTTCTATCAGATTTCTGCTACCTACTGTAAGTGACAGCAACATAGGAGAAACGTATTTGATGGCTCATTTTACTCTGCAAGAAACATACTTCTTATTTGTATGTTTACATGTATTTTAAATTTTACAATTTTTGCGTTAGTGCTCCTTTAATGATAACCCTTTCCTGATGCCTAATCTTAACCTTGAAATACTAACAACTGAAACTAAACTCCTACCCAAACTCCTAACACTATCCCTCCTGTGCTTCGCAACATCTTTGTGTTTGTGCTGTGGCCACCAGATGGACCAACGTCTCTTGCTGGTTAGTGGAATGACTTTGATGCCTTTGACTGTTCCAGTTTAGATACCTTTAACAGACTAATTTGCCCTGGAGAGGAGAGTGTTGTGTCCCAAAACGTTGGCTTGTGTCTGCGGGAATAAAAGTTATCACTTGCGGAAGTGCTAATCTCTTGCATTGTTAAAAGAGAACCCAAGGTGGGTTTGTCAAATCCTATTATTGCCTCCAGTTCCCCCCTCCCCCGGCTTTGCTGTCCCCCACATTCTGCTTGTCATTAGCCTGCTATTTATCTCAGCCTGTCACTCACTCGCTGTCGCTCCCCCGCCTCCTGTATTACATGGCTCCCCCGCCTATGTGCCTCCTCTCCCCCCCCCCCCCCCCGCCTCTGTAAGTTGTAAGTTTATTGGAGGAAGCTTACGGAGGCCGGGAAGGAAGGGACACAGGCGGGGTAGCCATGTAATACAGGAGGCGGGGGAGCGCCTGTGAGTAGCAGGCTGAGGGAAATAGCAGGCTAGCGACAATCTGCGTGCTACTAGCCTGGCGCTTTTTAATGGGGGATAGCAGAACCGGGGGGGGGGGGGGGAGGGGGTCTGGAGGCACAATGAAAGGACACAGAGGCTGGTCATTGTATGCAGAACATGCCTCTGTGTCCTAATATGATTTGACAAACCCACCTCAGGTTCTCTTTAAAGGACTTCCGAGGCCAAATCTACATTTTTTTTTTTTTAAAGTTAGATACCTGCACCACTTTGTAAGACACGGAGGACGCCGTCCACACCCTCCGTGCCGTTCCACCGGATCCCCGCCGCTCAATAGCCCCCCGAACGGCTCCCGACCGCACGGCCCGGGTTGGGCTCTGCTGCCTGCACAAAGATGACCGCCGGAGCTGGCCGCCGCTGCGCAGTCCGCATAGCCGCGAGTGCGGCTGCGCAGCTCTAGGGCCAACCCCACCTGTAGCGTGGATCGGGGGTTAGCCCTAGAGCTGCGCAGCCGCACTCGCGGCTATGCGGACTGCGCAGCCGCGGCCAGTTCCGGCGGCCATCTTTGCGACCATAACGTCCCCTGAAACGTAACGTCTTGGTGGTTTTCTGGCTGTCCTGCTAATCACTATGGCTGCAGTAGTGTTTGAATCACATACCTGAAACAAGCATGTGGCCAATCTAGTCAGACGACAGTCAGCGCACCTAATCTGCATGCTTGCTCAGGGTCTATGACTAAACCTATTAGGAGCATACAGTATTATCAGCAGGACAGTCGGGCAATTTGCAATGTTTAAAAAGAAATAAATATGTCAGCCTCCATATTCCTCTCACCTCAGGTGTGCTTTAAAAAAAGCACTATACATTTCGTGTTAATTTGTGACAGGGAAATCAGCTAATAAATGAATATAATGACGGCAGGGAATTCAGCACAGCACTAAAGCAATAGATATAGTCAAAACGACTTCTTCTCATTCCTGAACTGAATGATTTGAATATATTTCATCACAATGTGGAATTAAAACCTTCTTAACGCATCCTTTATGAGAACAGACTCTCTCATGTATATCAAATAAATGTACAAAGAAATGGGGAGTAAAAGGAAAGTGTGATGGGTGTCTTACCACAAGGAAAGACGACTGTAGCGATTGTCTTAATGATGAGATGTTCTTGAACCTCCATTTTTTTTTAACCTGGGTTTACGTCTGTGCTTCTTGTGATGTTAATAAGATGAATGTGAATATATGTTATATCGCTGTATGAGAGGTGTTTGCAGGTACCTGGGGAATTTAACCTTAAATGCTCAGCTCACCTCTGTAGCAAATGATTGATTTTACCTCAGGCCCTCTTGTAGGCTGACATCTTTGACGTTAAGAAAGATCCAGAGAGCAGCCTTTGGAGATAGTTGTGATGTCTTTATTAGCCTGTCGATGGGAAAGATGCGTACGTTAAAAAGGGGCGCTGGGAAAAAAGGGCGCCGGGTTTTTAACGATAAGCATGGATAACGTTTAAAAATGTATTGTACTGTATTTCGTTTAAAATTAATGTTTTATAAAGTTATAAATCATTAAATAATGTGCATTAAATCGGCAATTGTAAAAACGTTAATCTTTCGTTTAAATAGTGAAACGTATAATAACGTTTAAAAAAAAATTACTAAGTAACCCTCCCTGTACCTACCCCTAACCCCTAGACCCCCCTGTTGATGCCTAAACCTAAGACCCCCCCTGTTGGTGCCTAAGTAACCCTCCCTGTACCTACCCCTAACCCCTAGACCCCCCTGTTAGTGCCTAAACCTAAGACCCCCCTGTTGGTGCCTAAACCTAAGACCCCCCTGTTAGTGCCTAAACCTAAGACCCCCCTGTTGGTGCCTAAACCTAAGACCCCCCTGTTGGTGCCTAAACCTAAGACCCCCCTGTTGGTGCCTAAACCTAAGACCCCCCTTTTGGTGCCTAAACCTAAGACCCCCTGTTGGTGCCTAAACCTAAGACCCCCCTGTTGGTGCCTAAACCTAAGACCCCCCTGTTGGTGCCTAAACCTAAGACCCCCCTGTTAGTTTTTTCGTTTAAAAATAATGTTTAAAAAAAATATTGTACTGTTTTTCGTTTAAAAATAAAATTTAAAAATGTATAAATCATTAAATAATGTGTAATCATGAGAAACAGTAATAAAACATTAAGTCTCCGGGCGCCGCTTTTAAAACGTTATTTTTCTCCGGCGCCCTTTTTTCCTATCGGGCGCCCATTAAACGATATTTATTATAGGAGTGAATGGCGGCGCCCGATTTGTCCACTAGCCTCAGGCGCCCGAATTTACTGTTTCCGGGAAAGATGGTGCTTAGCTTTGTCCTCCATTCTGTTATACAAGTAGGCAAACATTACACAGGCATGGAGCAACATAAAAAAATGTTAAAATGGTGTTTTTGTGTATTGCATTAAATAGACTCTGTAATAGGAAAAAAAACCCTTTGGGGGTACTCACCTCAGGAGGGGGAAGCCTCAGGGTCCCGATGAGGCTTCACCCATCCCTGTAGCTGCATGCAATCCAGCGCTGGCTCCCCCGAATCCTCCCGCAATCCTCCCCCGACAAGCCTCACAAGGCATGATATATTTACCTCTCCGGGATCCAGCGCAGGCGCAGTAGCGGCCCTTCCTTGGGGCTAGGCGGAAATAACCGAGCCCGATCGTATCCACTCTACTGCACAGGCGCAAAAGGACTCGCCCGATTTTTTAAGTTACATTTCCAGTATAACGAACCTTGCTGTCATGATAAGGCTTTCATAGCTGTATGGCTTTCAAAGGACAACTGAAGTGAGAGGGATATGGAGGCTGCCATATTTATTTCTCTTTAAACAATGCACATTGCCTGGATGCCCTGATAATCCTCTGCCTCTAATTCTTTTATCCACAGACCCTGAGCAAGCATGCACATCAGATGTTTGATGCAAGTTTGACTGGATTTGCTGCATGCTTGTTTCAGGTATGTGATTCAGACAGTACTGATGCATGAAAGATCAGCAGGACAGCCAGGCAACTGGTATTGTTTAAACGGAAATAATTATGACAGCCTCCATATCCCTCTCACTTCAGTTGTCCTTCACAGTGAAAGGTCTGGAGCTCCCTCCATCCTTTCAACCTGACTGCAGGAACAGAACTCCAGTTTTCTGACATGCACAGAGAACTAACGTGAATATCATTTGAACAGACTGTTTATATAGCCTATACACTATATCAGTGGCGTAGCGAAGGAGATGTGGGCCCCGATGCAAGTTTTACAATGGGGCCCCCCAAGCACTCTATACATAACAATTGATATGGCACACCAAAACCTGCCAATGGCAACTACAGTGTCAGAGGTGGAAGAAGGGTATGGGGAGCAGTTTGTTAATGATTACCACTATTCAAAGTATCTATAGAAGTGATTATTATGAGCACAGGACCAATAGAGAGCTAATACTATAGTTGAGGGAGGGCCCTCTGGGGCCCCTCTGGCCCAAGGGCCCCGATGCGGTCGCTACCCCTGAAACCCCTATTGCTACGCCCCTGCACTATATAGAGTATATGTTGACCTGACTGCTTGAAAATTGCTTAGTTGGCTACATATATGCATGACCCCACTCGGAGAGAGAAGTAATTCAGAGTCCGGCAATTGACGGAACCCCAAATAAGCAGTGTGCAGGCTGCAGACTATAGCATTACTGCTATACGTGGCCGATGCATGGTGCCGAAACCCACCTGCTTCATGCATGAACAGCATAATCAGGAGCATAGCAATAGGGGGTGCAGAGGTTGCGACTGCATCAGGGCCCTTGGGCCAGAGGGGCCCCGAGGGGCCCTCCCTCAACCGCAGTATTAGCTCTCTATTGGTCCTGTGCTCATAATAATCAATTTTATAGATACTTTAAATAGTGGTAATCATTTACAAGCTGTTCCCCATCCCCTTCTTGCACCTCTGACAATGTAGTTGCCATTGGCAGTTTATAATGCGCCGTATCAATTGTTATGTATAGAGTGCTTGGGGGGCCCCATTGTAAAACTTGCAGTGGGGCCCACACAGCTCCTTAGCTACGCCACTGAGCATAAAAGTACAGGCTGCAGGTGGGGTGGTGCTGTGGTAAATTGAATTCCAGCCTTTCCACCTCAGTGCAGCCAGCAGGCAGTAAAGGTATCAATAAAGAAGTCACTTCTCTACTGGTAATGTACAGGGCCATACGCATTACAAAGATAAATACAAATGCAACCCTTATTAATACTGGTACCCTACTTCAAGACCAATTCTCTGTTTCATCGAATGCCTACATTTTTGCTTGCATTCCCAGTCTGTTGATCTGGACCAATAGAAATCCTCAGTGTCAAATCGCTACCAAGAATTCTCAAAATTAATTTAATATAAAGAGATAGTTTACTCATTGTTAAGTTTACCTTTCCTTTAATTGTATAACTACCTCTGCCATCAATTGTATTTTGTAGATCGCAGACTTCTATTGTCTCTGTGTTCAAGTTAGTCCTCTGAAGTTGGAAAGGTGTGTGTTTAAGGTGAATGTTTTGCTGATTGGGAAAATGTGCGAAAAAAGAAAGCTTGAGGCTGTGTGGACATTCCTGTAGTCTGTTTTCAAATTTGTTATAAATAATTGAAATGGTTTAGGGCAGGTGTATAAACCTTCCTTCTCTTTTCATGCAGTACACTATCTCTTCTGATCTCCTTTTCCCTTTTTCACTCTAGGCCTTTCTAGACATTCACAATACACTTTTATATAATCTGCAATATTTATATACTATTTGTTTAAATTTTCTTTCAGACTTTAAAAAATAATTCACATGAACAAAGCAAGGGGAAATACTGTACAGCACGGCCCGAACGGTTCGCCGGCGAACAGTTCCCGGCAAACTTCCGTGGTTCGCGTTCGCGGAGAACCGCAAACTTTTCCGGAAGTTCGATTCACCCCATAGTGCGTCATTAGGTTCAACTTTGACCCTCTACATCACAGTCAGCAGGCACATTGTAGCCAATCAGGCTACACTCCCTCCTGGAGCCTCCCTCTTATAAAAGGCAGGCAGCGTCAGGCAGTGGACTCACTCGTGTGCCTGCAGTATTTAGAGAAGGGAGAGCTGATGCAGACTCTCATAGGGAAAGCTTAGTTAGGCTCTTGTAGGCTTGTTAGCTTGCTCCTTGCTGATTCTTATTGCTAAAAAAAAGCACCCCTCAACAGCTCTTTTGAGAGCTAATCTTGTTCTTGTGATCTATTTTTTTTTTTTTGTGTGGCCCACTTGCATTATATACAGCCCTGTCAGGCAGTCGCAGCTGGCCTTTGGTGTAATTCCTACTGTGCCTCTGCCAGGCCCAGCACATTCAGTGACTACCTGTGTGTGTGACAGGCAGCTGCAGATTTGTAATTCCATCCCAATCACTGCACCTGTTCACTGTTCAGTGCACCTACCTACCTACCTACCTACCTACCTACGTGAGCACACGCATTGTTAATACCACCAGTTATTGCACCTGTTCACGGCGGTACCTGTGTGTGTGTGTGACAGGTGTACATTTGTAATACCCATCACTGCATATACCTACCTGTTGTGTTCAGTGCACCCACCTACCTACGTGAACGCACGCAGTGTGATATTTAATACCACCAGTCACTGTACCTGTTTACGGTACGTGTGTGTGACAGGCGCACATTTGTAATAATCATCACTGCATATACCTACATGTTGTATTCAGTGCACCCACCTACCTACGTGAGTGCACGCAGTGTGATATACCACTCCGTGCATACCTGTTAACTGCACCTGTGTGACTGCACATTGTATTAGTTAAGTCAGAGCATACCTTTCACTTTATCCCCCAATATGGACAAAACAAAAGGCAGAGCCAGAGGCAGGCCACCTGGCAGGTCTGTTCGAATTCGCGCTGTCATGATTTCGTGTGGCCCTCGAGCAAAGTACAGTGTTCAGAAGAAGGCACGTGCCATCAACCCCCAATATTGTCAGGATGAAGTTGACTATTTAACACAGAACACTTCATCTTTCTCAGCTTTCGCACAGAAGCGTGACATATCTTCCTCCTCCTGCTCTGATTCTGGCACCCCACTTAACACGCAGTCGGCCGCCACCACCAAAGTGCCATCACCCCAGGGCTCAGCGGTGGGGACATTTTTTTGTGTGTCTGCCTCAGATGAGAGCAATGCCATCTGTACTCTCTGCCACCAAAAATTGAGCCGTGGAAAGACCAAGACCCGCGTAGGGACAACAGGGTCCAGGACTCCAGGTGGATTCCTGAATTTGCTATACAAATTTTTCTGGTGCGTGTACATGCCTGCCTAGTTTTTCTGGCTGCTCTGCAGCTACAACAACAAAACAAAAGGCATGTACATGTGCCAATTCCCCTTGGTGATCATTACTTTGCCACGGTGAAGGGGCTTGCGTATCACAATGAAGCAATGACCGCCGGCTATATGAGTGTCTCGGGAGGTGGTACACCAAAAATAATAAGGTTGTTGCTTCATTGTGGACAGACCAAATTTGATCAGCTGGACAGTCACTGTTCTGTCATTCAGCTACCTCAGCCCGGTGGCCATATGGGCTGGAAAGCCGCCATCAGCCGGCACTCTCATCATGGTGTGCACCAGTCCAGCACGGCCGTCACTACACAAACAGCTGTTTGCAGTCACTGCATACCTTTCACTGCATCTTTGACGGCACATTATATTATACCTGGCAGTCAGTGCATACCTTTCACTTGAATGGATGGCAGACTTGCCCTCCATAACAGATTCTCATTAAAGGATTTAAAGTTGATTAATCTCATATACAGCAGGGCCTCGAAAGTTCTCTGTATTGTTATTTTTGGTCACTACCTCAGGACGTACCTGCCATGCCTGCTGCCTTCCTTGGATGTGTGGTAGCCGTTCCTGCTCCTTTGCCCACAGTGTGCCTGCTGCCTTCTTTGGATGTGTGGTGGTAGCCGTTCCTGCACCTTTGCCCACAGAGTGCCTGCTGCCTTCCTTGGCTGTGTGGTGGTGGTAGCTGTTTCTTCGGCTCCCACTCCGGACCGAAATCGAACCAGGAATCCCCGGCCATTACCCGTGGTCACCATGCTACTGAGAAAGTACCATCGAAAGTTTCAAACAGTTGAATGAATGGCAGACTTGCCCTCCATAACACATTCTTGTTAAAGGCAAGTGGTGTCATCTCTGGCACACAGCGTTGGGTCAAGGGTCCATCTGACCACAGATGCCTGGTCTGCAAAGCACGGTCAGGACAGGTACATTACTTATACAGCAAATGGGTCCTTACTTGGATGTGTGGTGGTGTTAGCCGGTTCTTAGACTCCCACTCCGGCCCAGAATCGAACCCTGATTCCCCGGCTATTACCCGTGGGCACTCACAATGGCAGACTTGCCCTCCATAACAGATTCTCGTTACAGGTACTAAACAGCCAGCAGAAAATGTAATTTAAAAAAAATAGATGTAGCTTTAACAATGGTAGAGAAAGAACCATCGAAAGTTGATAAGGCAGTCAGACATTACCTGATATCACTGAGGAAGAGCAATCTCGACATGGTGCGCACCAGTCCAGCACGGCCGTCACAACACAAACAGCTCTTTGCAGTGCGTTACACAGTGAGTTTGGTGTGTTGGTGTGAAGCAGTACTCTAGTTACACTCCCTGATTGATGTATACACATGCAAGATGTTTTAAAGCACTTTAGTCCTCCAATTTAGCATGCAATGTGATTTCTGCCCTTAAAACACTGCTTTGCATCAAATCCAGATTTTTCCCCGGGACTTTTGACGCCTATCCCACTGATCCATGCAAAAACTCAGATGTTAGACCCCTTGAAACATCTTTTCCATCACTTTTGTGGCCAGCATAAATGTTTCTAGCTTTCAAAGTTCGCCTCCCCATTGAAGTCTATTGCGGTTCGTGAAAGTTCGCGTGAACCGAACTTTTGCGGAGGTCCGCGAACCCTGTTCGCGAACCGAAAATCTGAGGTTTGGGCCATCTCTACTATTGAGCACTTTGAGTCCAACAGGAGAGAAGCACGATACAAATGTTAGGATTATTATTATCATTATTAAATAATATCTTTCAGCCCCACACAAAGCTCAGGAACTCATAGGCTCCATATTGTTACACAACACATTTCTTTACTTCTCCTTCACTCCCTATCCTCTTACATTGTAAGCTTGCAGTGTCCGGGTTCTCTTTTATGATGTTTCTTGCAATTGTTGCCTGCTTTGTTAGGCATAGCTTATATTACTTATTGAAATGCTTATGTTTTTCATTACATCTGTATTGTACATGTACATTTGTATCCTATTTTGCACAGTGCCAAACAAGATGATGGAGCTCAGCTCAGCTGCACAAAACAATCATAACAACATTAATCATTTACAAATAATAAATAGTGACAAATGAAGAACAGTTGTCTAAGCAACCAATTCTGGAGTTTTCTCCTGTTTAAAAAAAAAAAAGCAAAAACTTTTCAGCACTCTAATTGAAAAAGTACCAAAAACTAGGTGAAAATTATTCATGCTTGTTTTAAAGATAACCCGAAGTGGATCAGGGGGCAGATGGGACACAGAGGCATATTATCTGCTTAATGACTTGGCTCTGTGTCCCCCAACCGCCGCTCTCTGCCCCCCGGCACACTGCGCTATAGCCCCCCGAGTTTAGCGACAAGATTTGTCGCTAACTTGGAAGTAATAAACACAGGGAAGAGGAATTCCCTGTTCAAAACGCCCACCAGGGGCGTTCCTGCAGGCTTTCCTGAGCTGCCATTGGGCAGCTCTCTCTCCCTGGCTGCGCCTCCTGCCGATCCCCCACCTTCCTACAGGTGATGAGAGACAGACAGTCTCTCAGTGCAGCATTGTGGCCTATATTTGTTTATGTATTGTATTTATAAAGCGCCAACATATTACGCATCACTGGACGTTAGTTTAGGTTACAGACAATATTTAGGGGTGACATACAGCAATATGACAATACAGGTATAAGGAATCGCTCCTCTTGACTGCAGTATGGTCTGAGTCGGTGACAGAGGTAGAGTCAGCTGACACTCAGGCAGGGGGTTTATGTAATAAATAATATATGTGGATGCTGACCCTGCCTGGGATTGAACCCTGGACCTCCCTTGTCTGCTACCTGAAGTGACCTCTTCCCTGGATTATCGTTATGACTGTTTGCTGCCTGCCCTGATCTTGGCCTGTCTGACTACGCATCTGTATTTACGTACAACACTTTGATTACCTCAGCTCTTAAGGTCTCAGGTGACCGTTACAAGTGTACTGTATTGCATCCTTTGTTGGCTTGGTGTGTTGCTATTTGGCCAGGTTGTATGTGATATCTACCTGCAGGGGTTTAGCTTGATGTTAGGTAGGAGCTTTGCGCAGGTGTTAGGGCTGGATTAGATGGCAGTCATATGGGCATACGATCTGACCTATAGCTAGTATCTGGCAAGCCTGACAACAGGAATACAAGAAAAAACAGATCATGCAGCACAGTATGAGTACAAGATAATGCTTAGTCAGTCACTGTATGGGAGAATGAAGATTAGGCAAGTTGAGTTCACTCAAATGCATAGCATGGGTGCACAGTAATGGAGGTGCATGATCAGGTAGGACAAAAAAGGAGGACCTTGCCCAAAGGCTTACAATCTAGAGGGAGAGGTAGGAACACGAAAGGTAGAGGACCAGAGTTCAGCTGCGAGCTTAGAGCAATTGTGAGGGGTGGTAGGCCAGAGTGAAAAGGTGAGTTTTGAGGGCCTTCTTGTAGAGGTTGAAGAAGGAGGCTGCCCTAATGGGTGGGGGTAGGGCGTTCCATAGTGTTGTAGCAGCTCTTTAGAAGTCCTGGAGGCGTGCATGGGACTTGGTGATGCGGGGTGCTGTCAGGCGAAGTTCATTGGAGGAGCGGAGTGAGCGGCTAGGTGTGTACCTCTGAGTAAGATCGAAATTGTAGGTTGGACAGGTTTTGTGGACAGATTTGTAGGTCAGACACAGTATCTTGAATCTGATTCTGGACTGAATAGGAAACCAGGGGAGGGATTCACGGAGGGGAGCTGCCGTGGTGGAGCGATGGGAGGAGTGGATACTTCTGGCTGTCGCATTCATGATGGATTGCAGCGGGGCTAATCGGGTCATAAGGAGAACAGACAGAAGGGCATTGCAGTAGTCAAGGTGGGAAATTATGAGGGCATGGCTGAGTGGTTTGGTGGTGGCAGAGGTCAGAAAAGGGTGGATCTTGCAGATGTTACGAAGATGGAAGTTGCAGGACTCTGTGAGGTTTTTGATGTGGGGAGTGAAGTAGAGTGCGGAGTCCAGGGTGACTCCCAGACAACGGGCTTGAGAGGTAGGGCGAATGGTAGTGTGGTTAAAAGTGACATGCACATCTGGGAGGTTCAGGGATGGCCGGGGTGGGAAGATCATAAATTCCGTTTTTGTCTAGATTTAGTTTCAGGAACCTAGTGGACATCCAGGAGGAGATGGCTGATAGGCATGAGGACACCTTGTCTATGGTAGTGGTGGATATGTCAAGGGTGTGGAGGTAGATCTGGGTGTCATCTGCATACAGATGATAGTTAAAACCCATGGAGTAGATAACATTGCCAATGGAGAATGTGTATAGGGAGAACAGTAGGGGGACAAGGACCGAACCTTGGGGGACTCCCACCGAAAGGTGGTTGGAGGTGAATGAGGACTTATTGAAGGAGGTTGTAAAGGAGTGGTTGGAGAGGTAGGAAGAAAGCCAGGTCAGGGCGAGGTTGTGAATGCCATGGACTGGAGAAAGTGGAGGAGTAGGGGATGATCTACTGTGTCAAAAGCTGCTGAAAGGTCAAGGAGGAGGAGAATGGAGTATTTGCCTTCAGCTTTAGCTTGACCTATAGGTCACAAACGTGAAAGTGGGCCATTGCGGCCCACGGGAGCGGCTGTTTTTGTGGTTACCTGATCCGCTTAACACCATGGATGAGGAAGGCTACTTTTTTTCATTTTTTTAGCCCACCTCGGGCTCTCTAAGTATTTTTCACAATTTTTAGCAAGTACCGTATATACTCGCATATAAGCCGACCCGCATATAAGCCGAGGTACCCACTTTTCCCTCAAAAATCAGTAAAAAGTTATTGACTCGCAAATAAGCCCCCCCCCTCAGTATAGCCCCCTCTACAGTGTAAATAGTAAGTCGTGCACCCAGTATGAGGCCTCCCAGTATCCAGTATAAATGGCCAGATGCACACAAACAGCACTGCCTTCCAAACATGGAGGTGAATAGAATGTCTGTACATCAGTTGTTCTTAAACTACTGCCCAAAACAATAATGAATTAATAAGCATAATAAATAACAATTATTTAAAACATGTATGAGCCTTATGTCATGCAGCTGACCCTCAGCATGAAGCAGCCCCCCTCCCCATAGCCAGATGTCTGCTAATTGTCAGTGCCCCTCAGAACTTTGCTTTAGAAATATTCAGCAATGTAAATGGATGTTCTGCAGACACCAGCAAGCTTAGCAGTGCATTTAATTGTGAGTCTCCTGAATGACTAATTAGACAAACAAAAAATAAACAAAGGATTATCTGTTAAACCTCACTCACCAGGGCACTAATTTCCTCCCCTGGAACTTCAAAGAATGTAATTTCTCCCATAAATCACTTCCATCTATCCTTTATCTCCTCTTTACATTACATCTCCATCTGCACTTCACTTTCTTCCATCCAGAACTCTTGTGTCCTACCGCACATGTGCAGAACACAGCAAAGCATGCAGGGAGATGTAGTGTAGAAGATCCTTTTGGTATGTGCTCCTATCCTTCACTCGCTCTCCTCCCCTCCCTCCCCCTGCAGCTGGGAAACTTGTTTCTTTATTGCTACATTCCTCACAGCGAGGCTGTTCTGTTACGTCGGGACTCGTGTTGTGTAATAAGCGGCTGAACACTGATTATGCTCGGAGATGTATACGGCTGTGCTTGCAGCTCACTACGAGTGCTTCTGACATTGTAGTGAGCTGCAAGCATAGCGTATACAGATCTGAGTATAATCAGTGTTCAGCCGCCTGTCACACAACATGGGTCCAGACACATAGGGCTCGATTCACCAAGCGGTGCAAAGTGTTAGCACCGTGGTGAAAAGGCCCTTATCACGCCTAAAGTCACTTTAGGCATGATAAGTAGAAACTCGCGCGAAGTTGCCGCGCGCAAAGTTTTGCGCGCGCAACCGCGCGCGTGCGCGCGCAGCGTCCCCGCTTCGCGCGAAGCTCCCATTAAGCCCTATGGGACTTTGCGCGCGCTCTCACGCGCGAACGCGCGAACGCGCGTACGCGCGGTAACTTCGCGCGAAGAGCAGGAAAAAGCGGTGATAACTCAGTGGTGAAAAGGTCATCACGCCTAAAGTCTTTTAGGCGTGATAACTGGGTTATCACCGCTTTGTGAATCGAGCCCATAGCACAGCACTGCCTGGCTGTGGGGACGCAGCAATTAAGAAGCAATTGAAAGTTTCCGGCAGGGAGTGAAATCATCAAAGCGGCTGTGCCTGCAATGCTGCACAGATCGGGACAGCGTAATCAGCTCACTACTGCACTCGGGGGCATGGGGGCACAGAGATATGGGAAGGTACTGACTGCTGCCTCGCATATAAGCCGAAGGGGGGACTTTTCAGCACATATTTTGTGCTGAAAAATTCGGTTTATATGCGAGTATATACGGTATTTTCATACTTGCTTGAGTATTTTGATGCATGCTGGTGGCTTAAGGAGCATAAGGGCCTAAACTGGTACACTTTTTAAACATTTACAGTGGAGTAAATCTGGCACATTTTTGCTTGACACTAGGGGCCTGATTCACAAAGCGGTGCTAACAGTTAGCACGCTGGTGAAAAGCCCTTTATCATGCCTAAACTCAGTTTAGGCATGATAAGTTTAGGTGTGATAAGTTTAGGTGTGATAAGTTTAGGCATGATAAGTTTAGGTGTGATAAGTTTAGGCATGCTAAGTTTAAGCGCCAACTGCGTTAGCACCGCAGTGCACAGCTGATCAAAAGTTTTACGCTAGCAAAGACTGGTGCACTTTGTATAAAGTTTAATGGCGCTGCTTTGCGTGCGGGACTTTGCAAGCGATCTAAACTTATCTAAACTTAGCATGCCTAAACTTATCACACCTAAACTTATCACACCTAAACTTATCACGCCTAAACTGGCTTTTCACCAGCATGGTGCAATGGTTATCATGCCTAAAGTCTTTTAGGCATGCTAACTGGGTTAGCACCGCTTTGTGAATCGAGCCCTTGTTGTGAGAAACTGTTTAATAAATAAGAGATTGTATTATACAAAAAGACATCGAGTACAGTTTATGCACTCCCCTCTCACTCTCAATGTAAATTTTTAAACATTTGATTTCAGAATGTTGCTACATACAAAAGTGAATAAACAAAGATAATACATTATACTTTTTTTATTTTTTATTTTTTATTATTTTTACTAGCATGCAGTAGTGTTAGTAGTATCCTTCTTTGTTTCATTTCCACTTGTTGAATTCTCTGAACATTACCTTGTTTTGTATGATTACATTCTCCTGCTTTTTTCTGTGTGGTAACTTGCTTATATATACTGAAACACAATTACATAGCTATAAGTGAAACATCAGTGGACAGTGCATTAGCATTTTACAAGTCCTTCATGAGCTCCCGCATTCATTTTTCAGCTAATAGGTGTCGACACATTTCAAATTTTGTGTGAAAGAGCAAAAAAGAGGAATTGAACAATGGTGAAGACATTTATAGTCTCCATAATCCGAGATTTTGTTTTGATATGTGATGTCACCTCCTGAATCCTTATATGTACAAGCAATGGATTCTCTTAAGTTTAATCCTCTTGGAGTTTATTTGTGTCCGCTTTATTAATCATGTAGAAATATGCATAAACACAAACACTAAACAACTTTATATATCTAATAAGATAACATATCTAGTGGCAGTGTGGACACCAGTAACACCTATGGTAATTAACACATTTCTAGATAAAGAAAAGCACTAAATAAATGTACAGATGGGATAACACTTTTACCATATTTTTCTCTAGTCCACGAGCAAATTAACAAAGAAAACGGAAATTTGATGCAGTGTGTGTATATATATATATATATATATATATATATATATATATATATTTATAGACTTAGGCATGTTTAAAATGGGCTCCAGGTCTCTTATGACCCTGTCCGCCCGGCTCATTGGCCCCGTCCTCCTGTCCCACCAGCATGCGCAGTAGCAAAAGAAACCCGGACACAGGGACAGGATGATGCATATATATATACACAGAGGGTCTGCAGCACACAACAGGAAAGCAGTGACAGGGGCTCGTGGTTACGCTTTAGTGCATTTAAGCTCACCAACTGCGCCAAAGTGTCCCCAATCTGATGAGTTCTACTCTAACCAGGCAAAAATGTGCTAGTTTTTTTTAACAGGAACAGGAAAGCAGTGAATCTCACCAGATTGGGGACACTTTGGCGCAGTTGGTGAGCTTAAACGCGTTAACCAAGAGCCCCTGTCACTGTTTTCCTGTTGTGTGCTGCAGCTCCTCTGTATTTATATATTTCTTATGGAGACAGGGGATCTCCAGGCTGTGTGCATGCTTTGCATAGTATTGCATATAATTTGGTTTGTGCTGCAGATCCCTTGGTATATATATATATATATATATATATATATATATATATATATATATATACTGTATATCCTACCCCACTTTCCCTGTGTCCGTATTTTTTGCCAGCGCGCATATGTGGCACTCGGACATTACAAACAGGAGGATGAGGGCAGAAGGGG
Source organism: Hyperolius riggenbachi (assembly GCF_040937935.1). Classification (NCBI taxonomy): domain Eukaryota; kingdom Metazoa; phylum Chordata; class Amphibia; order Anura; family Hyperoliidae; genus Hyperolius; species Hyperolius riggenbachi. The sequence goes on from NC_090648.1 coordinate 150,938,575, forward strand.
CGGCCGCACGCACGTGGCTGGGAGCGCGGGCGCCCTTGGGAAGGTCCCAGCCCTAACTCCCATTTTTTAATGGGCAGGCTAATTAACTAGTATATATATTTATCTATCTGCATTTCCATTTGCAAAATTCCATACCAAACGAGTGTTGTTGTTTTTTTTTAACTCTTGGCTGGTATAGGAAAGGTAAAATCCCAACTCTTGTGTTCCAATCTGAATGAAAGAACTTATTTTTTTTAAAGGGGGAATCTTAGAAGGGATTTCTGTCCTTGATATCACCAGGGTTTGTGTTAAAAGGAAACTTGGAGTGAGAGGAGTACAGTGGAATACAACATTCCCTGATAAACAAAGCCAGTTGTCTGGCTGTCATGCGGATCCTGGACTCTCATGTGCACAGTACGGATACACTCATATTTGGAATTACTTAATATCTGAGTAGTTATGAAGGTTGCTCGGGGAGTACTGAAGAGCTAGTTGACATAACAGGTCAAATAACTTCAACCAGGGATGGTGATGGTACTACGAGACAGACCGAAGACTGGGAAGGCACTATGGTATCCAGAGTCTTCCCTCTACTTAGCTATATTTTAAACCTAAAGTAAGTTTCCTCACTCCAGGCTCCCTTTAATCTCCTTAGTGGTAATCCCGAGTTCAGCTCGGGGTCCAAAAAACAAGCCAGGACCGGTAACCCCAAACTGTACTCGTGGTAGATGCCAGAGGTCTATGCAAAGCAATGCACGCAGCGGGCGTTTTAACTCACCTCCCGGGGGATCCCGGCATTGTCCGCCATTCTTTTTTAATCTCCTCCGAGGCTCTGCTTCCCCCCTGGTGAGATTGCCATCTGTAGTCATGACGACAGCCAGCAATCTCACTATAGGGTTACAGCGCCACCTGAAGGACAGAGGGAAAACTGCAACGCTGGATCCCAGGGAGGTGAGTGAGTGCTGGGCTGCTGCAGAACTCCCTAGCAGCATTTTTTCCCAGGTTTTAGGATCTAAAAGCATGCAAAAAAAAATTGTACCGCTTTTAGCCTCTAAAATCCGGAAAGAATAATAACGCCAAGGGGGATAAAGGCTGACTGTCCCCTTGCATTCAGTCTAGAATGCAAGATAGAAAATAGAGCGCACTCAGGGAGCAGTATATATCAGATCAAGTAAAGCTGTAATCATCTCACCTTGGGCTCGATTCACAAAGCGGTGATAACCCAGTTAAAGACTTTAGGCGTGATAACCATTTTTATCATGCCTAAACTCAGTTTAGGCATGATAAGTTTAGGCATGATAAGTTTAGGCATGATAAGTTTAGGTGTGATAAGTTTTTAGGCGCTTAAACTTATCACGCCTAAAAACTTATCACACCTAAACTTATCATGCCTAAACTTATCACACCTAAACTTATCACACCTAAACTTATCATGCCTAAACAGAGTTTAGGCGTGATAAAGGGCTTTTCACCAGCGTGCTAACTGTTAGCACCGCTTTGTGAATCAGGCCCCTTGTGTAGTAGCTGGCAAACCCATATAGGTTTTGTCCCTCTAGCCGGGGACTGGGCTTGGCAATTTAGCTGATCCTCCTTTGTTGTAGATATAACAAGGATCTGCTGGTACTCCTCTGTGAATAACTGCCTGATCTGTTTACTTGTTCTGCTATAGGCAGCTGCACTACAGACTGTAGCAGTGAGGTGTTGACAGGCAGAAATGTGCATAGCATAATACAACCTTTTTTCATTACTCGACAGCCGCCTATCTTTGTCCCATGCATGCTGCACAGCTCAATTATTCACACTTCTAATTGCCTGTTAGCAGTGGCGTAGCTAAGGAGCTGTGGGCCCCGATGCAAGTTTTACATGGGGCCCCCTAACACTATATGTAACAATTGATATGGCGCACCAAAACCTGTCAATGGCAACTACAGTGTCAGAGGTGCAAGAAGGGGATGGGGAACAGTTTGTTAATGATTACCACTATTCAAAGGATCTATAGAAATCATTATTATGAGCACGGGACCAATAGAGAGATAATACTTCAGTTGAGGGAGGGCCCTTTGGGGCCCCTCTGGCCCAAGGGCACTGATGCGGTCGCAACCCCTATTGCTATGCCCCTGACTGTTAGCTGTTTCTATAGCCCTGCAGTGCAACAGAGGAGTTTCTTGATAGCTCTCCATTCAAACATCGCTGCCTGTCAGCCCTGTCTGCCACAGTCTGCAGTGCAGCTGCCTATAGCAGAACAAGCACACAGACCAGGCAGATATTCACAGAGGAGTACCAGCGGATCCTTATTTTATCTACAACAGAGGGGAATCAGCTCCTCCTCATGAATGCAGAAAGAGCAGACAGACAGTCAGGGACTTGAGATAATACTGTAGACAGGTCAGGAGCTGAGAGATAGATTTAAGTGTTATAAGCATAGAGGTGATACTGGAAAAGTGTCTTAATTGTCCCAGGCCATGAGAATAGATAGAGAAGAGGTCCTAGAATGGAGCCTTGTGGTACACCAACAAATAGCAGGCATGGAGAGGAATTAGTGTTGGAATAAGAGACAGTAAAAGAGCATCCAGACAGGTAGGAGCTAGCCCAAGAATGTGTTAGGCCATTGACACCCAGTGACAAGAGTGTAGTTTGATCCAAAGTGTCAAAGCCACAGGAAAGGTCAAGGAGTGTTAGTACAGCAAATTGGCCTTTGGATTTTACAATAAAGGACGTTGTTTGCAACTTTGGTGAGGACTGTTTAAGTGGGCTTGTGAGATCAGAAGCCATAATAAATATGTTGCGAATAGTGTGACAGAATAAAGAATGATATCTAAGGGAATTTGGTCCATATTAGGGCACATTTATATACATTTGATATACTATCAAACATATTTAGTTATTTAGCCTAGTAAATAGGTGCTTAATTAGAAAGTGCTAAAGCGTTACACAGGCTGTATAGCATGGCACACAGCCGCTAGCTGCAAAATAATAGCCTTTATAGAACAAAGCCGGTCGCAGTGCTGAGAGCTTAACCTTGTTTCTGTGTGCTCCCTGGCATGTGATGTCTTCATCAGGCAATGAAAGGGATGTCAGTGGCAGGATCGAGTCCCAGAGTGGCTGTCACATACCGTTTCTATGGTTGCTTCAGGCAACACTGTGAGAAGTGAGGAAAGACTTAGTCTGTGAGCTGTTTTTTGCACCGCCGCTGACATGCAGCCCCAGAGCTGCATCAAACTAAGAGCTCACAAATGGGAAAACCACTACAAACAGCACACGTCTGCTAAAAGAAACATTTGGGATGAAAGTGATGGAAAAGAAGAATACATTTCTATCGTTCCTTGTTTAAGGTGTGCTTGGCATTCTGAACACAACTTACAGCACGCTGGGTTTCATGCCAGGACCCACAAAAATACAGAACATGAAATAAAAAAAGAGAGACAATTATTACTCTTAAAATGACTGCTGGCAAATAAACGAGATCATGTTAAGTATGGTGTGATGAATGAGCCCAGGGAGGTTTTTTGCTAAATAATTATACTGTAGAGCAATCCGGGCAAACAAATTAGAAATCTTTACACTCACACTTTACAACACCACATCTATGGCCAATATGCATAAATATGGTTGAATTAAAAACAAAGTAAAGAGATAAACAATTGTATCTATCCTTCTACTCCTAAAAATGACTTTTAGATATCCCACAGTTTTAAGTTATGTTTAAAAGAAGATTTATTGTTTTGTCTCAGCTAAATTTGTCTCTGTGTCTCATAGTGCTCAAATATATGAACTATTCACCTTTTTTATCTAACCTTTCCTGGCAGAGAACTGGGCTTCCTAGAGTAAGAGAGAGGCATTGGTTGAAAGGAGGTGACAGGGAGCATGAGACACAGTTCCAACTGTCCTGTGTACTGATCACCCCTCCCAACATGAATAACAACATAGGGAATCCCATCATGCTTTGCACAGCATCAGGGAAAAAAGCCTGGGCAGTTTTCTTTGATGGGAGGAGCTTAGCTAAAAATGCAGCAAAAAATGATGCTTTGGTAAGAAAAACAAAGTTCTGATGCTGTGAAACTGTTAAAGAAACACCAAGCCATTTCAGTTCTGCTGAGTAGATTTTTAGTCCGGAGGTTCACTTTAAGGTTTCCTTTAGGCAAAAAGAAGCCTCTATTAGCCTAAAAGATTTAATGTTGCAGTGGTGCCTGTTTCCAGGGGCTTGCCTCACATCACCAGTGCTACTTTCCGCTGCATGCAGCTTTTCACCTCGCAGCAATCCTTTTAACATATATGTAGCCCATACCTTTCACCTCACCTCACGTCAATTTAAGCCACCCATTATTACTATTTTTTATTTATATAATGCTGACATTTTCCACAGTGCATTACAAGGCACACCAAAAAAACTCATCCCTCTCTGTATCTCCTTTTGGCCACTCCCTTTTCCCTCTTTGTAACCTTTTCACTAGTGTGCATTATTATTCTGGGATTGGGGAAGGGGGCGGAGGGAGTTATGATCGTTTGATTTAATCTTGGACATGCTCACCCCTTTGGATTTGCTGTACATCCTGATGTGGTAAGCTACTTACAGAGGTGTGGGGGAGATACATTAATAGCAGTAAACGTCAAGCCTGGTTCCCAGAGACTTAAAGAGGAACTTTACTGAATGGAACCTAATGGTTCAAATTGCTTACAGTATATTTTACAATATTAATTTATACATTATTTAGTAAATGTCTGCCCATTGTAAAATATATCCTGATTTACATTATTACATTTATCGCAGCTGGCCACAGCTTCACTGTTGGCAAGGTGAACTGCCATGGGATGTTTGTTGTGTGTTTTGAAGTGAACAGAAACAACACCTGGGGCCATATGCAATTCACTTTTTCAATTCATTAGTTTACTCCTAGGTGATATTTTAAAACTTGTCATTAAAATGCCTTTTAAACCACCAGCAAACAAAAAAAATACTCAAACTAATTTTGATGGTAATTTTTACTTACCTTTTGATACTGTTTTCCATTGCAAAATGCTTAAAAGTTATCTTAAATCGAAGATGAAATGTTTTCTCCTAAGAGAAAACTCAGGTGAAAAAGTGAATTGCATATGGCCCCTGGTCTCCCAGAGGCGTATGTTAAAAAAGGGCGCTGGGAAAAAAGGGCGCAGGGTTTTAAACGATAAGCATGAATAACGTTTAAAAAAAATTGTACTATATTTCATTTAAAAATAATCGTTTAAAAATAATGTTTTATAAAGTTATAAATCATTAAATAATTAAATTAAATAATTAAATTAATTGTAAAAACGTTAATCTTCCCTGTTTAAAAAGTGAAATGTATAATAACATTTTATAAAAGAATAATAAGAATGTTACTAAAACCATACTTAACCCTACTCTCACACAGAACCCTCCCTGTACCTACCCCTAACCCCTAGACCCCCTGGTGGTGCCTAAACCTAAGACCCCCCTGGTGGTGCCTAAACCTAAGACCCCCCTGGTGGTGCTTAAACCTAAGACCCCCCCTGGTGGTGCCTAAACCTAAGGCCCCCCTGGTGGTGCCTAAACCTAAGACCCCCCTGGTGGTGCCTAAACCTAAGACCCCCCCTGTGATTAGCATTAATAACGTTTAAAAAAAAAATATTGTGCGGTTTTTCGTTTAAAAATAATGTTTTAAAAATGATAAATCATTAAATAATGTGTAATCATGAGAAGCAGTTATAAAACTTTAAAAGTCTCCTGGCGCCGCTTGTAAAACGTTATTTTTCTCCGGCGCCCTTTTTTCCTGTTGGGCGCCCATTAAACGATATTTACTATAGGAGTGAATGGCGGCGCCCTTTTTGTCCACCTGCCTCATGCGCCCAAATTTCCTGCTTCCCTCCCAGAGGGCTCTCTGAGGCAGAAGGCTGTATAACTAAATAGTCCAGGATAAACATCATTGGGAGGGTGGTTTTGTGTTACAAAGAAATAGACAGCAATATATAGATATAAGTGCTGAATGATGAAACCAGGATAATTAAAAACCCAATACCCAATTTTTACTGTTAGTGAGTTTCCTCTTCCCAGTGCCCCTGGTAGTGAGTTTCCCTTTCCCAGTGCCCCTAGTCAAATTGGGTATTGTGAACAATGTATATCATTCTACTAAATGTTGTTGTGTTGCCTCTAAAATAAATACATGTAACATAGCAGCTTTGATCTCAGCAGAACTTCTGCAATCAAAGCTGCCTATTCCATGTCACCAATTAACAACCGTATCCTTCTAATGTCAACTTGAAAGCGCTCAACAAAAGAATTTGCCTTTACCTGTTTCCCCAAAAAAACTTTGCCTAACTGATCCAATAATAATTTTCCTTATAAAATGTCATGGGATCCTAAAAAAGACCAAAAAATAAAAGAAGCTCCCGTAGAAGTGACAAAAATGTTTGTCACCAGCTAATTTAAATTATACAACAGCAACTACAGGGAAACTAACAGCAGTGGCATAGAAGCTTCCAGGAATCTCTTATGGGTTCAACACTCCTGAGTGCAGGTTCTATTTGGAAACGTTATACAGACTTCATGCCCAAAGAAAGGCCAATCCAAGAGGTGTGCTGTAATGCCAGGTCAATAAACAACAAAACAACATTCCTGAATACTACATGCCTTATCACCATGGTGATAACTCTAGAAACGCTATTAACCACTTGCCGACCGCGCACTCATACCGCGCGTCGGCAAAGTGGCAGCTGCAGGACCAGCGACGCAGTTCTGCGTCGCCGGCTGCAGGCTAATTAATCAGGAAGCAGCCGCTCACGCGAGCGGCTGCTTCCTGTCAATTCACGGCGGGGGGCTCCGTGAATAGCCTGCGGGCCGCCGATCGCGGCTCGCAGGCTAAATGTAAACACAAGCGGAAATAATCCGCTTTGTTTACATTGTACGGCGCTGCTGCGCAGCAGCGCCGTAAGGCAGATCGGCGATCCCTGGCCAATCAGCGGCCGGGGATCGCCGCCATGTGACAGGGGACAGCCTGTCACTGGCTGCACAGGACGGATAGCGTCCTGTGCAGCCCAGATTGCTAGAGAGGAAAGGTATGAGAGGGAGGGGGGGAATTTCGCCGCGGAGGGGGGTTTTGAGGTGCCCCCCCCCGCAACACCCAGGCAAAGCAGGAGCGATCAGACCCCCCCAGCACATCATCCCTCTAGTGGGGAAAAAAGGGGGGTGATCTGGTCGCTCTGCCTGCACCCTGATCTGTGCTGGGGGCTGCACAGCCCACCCAGCACAGATCAGCTAAAACAGCGCTGGTCCTTAAGAGGGGGTAAAGGGTAGGTCCTCAAGTGGTTAAAGACAGGAGATAAGCTTAGTGAATTGAGGCCATTGTCACTTATAAAGTCTTATGATTCGAGGCTGGTAAAGTGGGCGCCTGTCGTGCCTGATCATTTAGGCGCTCGGTGTGTCTCAGACCTCCAAGAAGTGGAATGTCTCTCAGTACCCTAGGAAAGTGAGATTGGGTGGTCACATGACCTTTATTTCAGGAGTTGCGTTAAGGTTTTAAATGGGATTTTTCAATTCAGAGGGGATAGGCACATTTTTTTAAAGTATCCACAATTGCTCTTAGTTTTCTTATATTAGTAATGCCAGGGCCCTGATGATCTCAATACTGCTGGAAAACAAGGAGCTTCCCCAGGAAGCAGAATCTAAGTGGTCACCAATCTTCACCCGAGCATTCTGCAAACGGTGATGGGCTGCTACCCTTAGCGGGCAAAGGTAGTAACCACCAGTGTTACTCCCACTAGTGACAAAAAGAACAGTAGGGCAAACTGTGTGGCATAGAGAAGGATAAGGATAACAGCTGCAGTCCATGCTGTCCCAAAAGTCTGGACTGGTGTGAGAGGAGGTCAGCACTGGATTCCAATGAATCCCAGTAAGTATAAAATATTATGGGTTGCAGACAGCATATATACATTTTGCTATGCATTGCACAGACTACATTATGCATGCTACACAGCTTGCATAGCTCGCATTATACACATAGCTTGTCTAACGCATTTTACTTAACACAGGTTACACAAAAACTGTGTTACGTGTGTTATGTAGTTTGCACAACGTTTGGTAAAATGTATGGATGCATTCTACACTTGACTGTTACCCATACTTACTGAATACACCCCTATGTGTGCCTAGATTATGTAATTCCTTAAAAAGGAATACATGGAGGTGCTAAAGGTATATGATTTAACTTTTTAATACCCCCAAAAGTCTCCAGGAATGGAAATGTTCCTCTCTCTGTTTTGCACGCTGTTTTCTGAGGGTACAAACACTGCCTGGAGAAGCAGGTTAATTTGTAAAATAACTAATAGTTTTAATATATGCAGTAGTCAAACAAACATTAAATTGGAGGAGAGGCAGCATCTAGGCTGTTGTTCCCACCTAAATGACAAGTTTCACACATGCATATTTTATGTTGCTTATTAAATTGCCAATCTCGTATTATCTGGTGCGACGGTAATTCCCTAATGCAGTGCCTTTAATTTTCAGGTATTGTTCTAGCTGACCTTCATCTCCACTTGATATCCACCGGGAAATTATAATGCCTAAAAATGTTTCCCCGCACAAAGTGTTGTTGCAGATCTCTGGAGTTCACTTTTAACCCTTGCTGCTCGGATCGCTGACACTCAGAGCAAACAATGTAGCTTCTCTTTTACTCTCGTTAATTGTTTGAAAGCGGCCCACCGTCAAACAGCTACTGGCAGCAAAATAGCTAAAAAACATGGAAGACATATTCATAAGCACAAATAGAGGAAACGACCTGTCTAAAAGACGGATTCCAAAGGTTCCCAGGAATCATTTTCAGACTTTATTTCCTAGAGGTTGTAATAAAAAAAATATAGCTGAATGCACCAAACAGATCACCAACCTCTAGGTGTATCACAGCTAACTGCATAATGTAACAAATTACTACCATTTAGTGCTGGTTTCTGGTATTGGTTCTTTGTGATGCAGACTGTTGGCCTTGAAATTTGATCCTTGAACTCCTAATAATTGCCCCAGAAGCTAAACAAGACACAGAATATTGATATCACGTTTTTCACCTGCTGGACTCAAAGCGCCAGAGCTGCAGCCACTAGGGCATGCTCTGTAGGCAGTAGCAGTGTTAGGTAGTCTTGTCCAAGGTCTCCTGACTGAATAGGTGCTGGCTTACTTAACAGGAAGAGCTGAGATTTGAACCCTGGTCTCCTGTGCAGATCCCTTAACCAGTACACTACACCATCCACCCACTCCTACATGTACCTTATTCCATAATCTACCCCAAAACTAACAAAGTCCTATGCTTTTGGGACCCTCCTGATAGCCCAAACCCAATGCCTATGTGTATTCTTTCCCCCCATGAAATCCTTACAATCCTAGCAATACACCCAGCCTTTTGCACAGGTTCACCTTTCATCTCTTTCCTTTAAATAATGTCCAACGTAAACTATCTGAGCTATCAATATTATTAGCTTACCCTAAGATTCCTATGAAATGAGCTCTGGCATATTGCAGGAGACAGCTTCAAAAAATCCTTGTGCAGAAACTGAGTAACAGCTGCCATGTTGCAGAAATTACTGTTGCAATGTCAATTAAAAATGAGTCATGTAATGGAAGACTGATCAGTTGCTGCAGGGTCACATGGTAAGAGACTGAGATGGACCCTGTCATATGAAAAAAGACTGACTGACCACTGCTAGGATGCTGAGAAACAGAATATCAGCTACAGGAAATAAATGACAGCTGTGTGTGAATATCAATCACATCACAAAGGTCAGCTCATTTTAGAGTAATTGTAGTGGAAATCACATAATGAATAACATTGCTTATTGTTTACAATATTCATTTGGAGATGATTTAGTCAGAATTTATCCATTTGTCCATTTTAAAATCTTTCCTCTCTCTGATTTACATTCTGATATTAATGACTGGTGGTGACAACTTTAGTTCTGCCAGGTGATCTGTACAGAATGCTTGTTTACTGAGAGTTCTATCTGGAGAGGGAGATTCTGCTTGCTTGGCAGGTTGAAAAAGAGGGAGATGGAGGGAGAGGGAGATTCTGCTTGCTTGACAGGTTGCCACAATGCAATGAGGTTCACAGGCAGCAAACGGTCAGGGCCATGGTCAAGACATCACACTGTGAGAGGGATTTCACCACAGTATCAGCCATACAGACCCCCCTGATGATCTATTGGAGAAAAGATAAAGAGTTATTTTTGGAAAGGGGTTATCAGCTACTGATTGGAATGAAGTTCAATCCTTGGTTAAAGTTCCTCTTTAAAAACATGAACTGTTCTGGGAATGTGATAAGAATTGAGGCCTCCTGTTTTCACCTTAAAATACAGTATTTTCTTCTAAATCAAATTTTGAATGGCCTCCTCCATAGAAGTGATGAACCTCATTCTTATAACCACAAAGCTCTCTGTCTACGCATCTTACCCTAAATAACAACATTAAGATAAATGTATTCAATCAACACGAAAAATATATATTAATGCATCTGTCTTGTCTTAATGTGTGAAGTTCTAGGCCTGACCACCCTTGCTGAATGTGGCGGAGAGATCCCTTAGCGCTTTCTGACAATTACACATTCATAGCAGCTTGAGGATATTTCTCTCATACTATTGCAGCAATTAGGACGCCATGAATCTCATTAAATCAATTACTGCCACCAGCTTATCACCCTTCTCTTACCTTTTCTACCACTGCTAACTAACTATATACATTTTGGTTCCTCAGTATTAATGTATAATGCCTGCAGGCAGGAACTAACAAAGATTGTAAAGTGTATCGCAGTGGTGCTACTCCCAGGTGTGACTTTATTAATTTGAGGGCTTTCTTACCCCTCTGTGCACCTCCAACATATATAATGCACACTATGTATAATTTATAACACCATCATAACTGATGTGCGAAGCAATAAGCCATGATCTGTTTTAGATCAGTAATATATTTCTATATTTATCAAGGATCTTTGTTGCATAGATTTGAGGAGGGAAAGTGCAGGGCATATTCCTCCGGTCTTTCTACATCTTGTGTCTCGTAGCAGAGCTATTGTTATAAATAAATTCACTCCGTGAACAATAGACTAAATCGCTGGAGCTTTGCTGACAGAATTTGGGTTAGGACTAGCTTAACAAAACTTGGAGCCTCAAGGAAAGCAAGTCCTTGTAAGGGTCAATTAAGAAAAAAGATTTACTTTAAATATCATTTAGAAAATTATGGTAAAGCCACAGATTAAATGAATGCAATGTTTAACGGAGTAATAGATTTGAAATAAAAGTAACAATGTAAAAAACAACAAAAATGTTCTTGCAAATATAATGGTTAATTTAAAGTATACCTGAGATGGGACAGGAGAAAATAATTATACATAACTGGGGCTTCCTCCAACCCCCTCCAGGCTGATTGCTCCCTTGCCGTTCTTCTGGATCCTCCGCAATTGGCAGCAGAAAGTCCTCTGGTCCAGGGCATACTGCACATGTGCGGCCCAGCCATGCGTGCACCCCTGTCACGTTCCTGTCCCTGGGAGGATTCTGCACCTGCACGGTACCTCTGTGTAGGCGCAGAATGCTCCTGGCGCCAGGAGCATGACGGTGAGCATGCGCATCCGGACTGCACCTGGGCCAACTGGCCCCGACTGAAGGATTTTCCGGGGTCAATTGTGGAAGATCCAGGCGGTGCAGAAGGACGGCGAGGGAGCAATCAGCCTGGAGGGGGTTGGAGGAAGCCCCAGGTATGTATAATTATTTTTCCTTTACTGTCTTAGGCACCCTTTAAAGTACTTTCTTAGATCTCTATAGGCACACTGGCCCTTATTCAATTCACGTTTTATACCAAGTGGGCACAAGGGGGCAGTCAGATAAAGACCTATATTCTCAGGATCACAGCCTTTATTCTTTTTGAATTTATATATTTGTACATTTTTGGGGGATATGACTTTATATCATTAGCCACTTATTTTTCAGCTTCCTGTTTTACAAGTCAGATTGTATTTTTATCGTTTTTATTACACTCCTTATTTTTCTTTAATACAGACGCTGCCCCCGCCTGCTTTAGGGCCCTTAATACATTCCTTTTATGTTTATAGTTTCCGCAACATTTTTTATCCATACCAGCCTATTTTTTAGATCTAGAATTTTTAATCCAATATTCTATAATAGTCATTAAGAATCTGTTTTAAAGTTAGACATTTTCTCTATTGTAATCTATCAGACTTGGTAAGTCCCTGAACTTTTTTAAAGTTAGCCTTTTTACAATTCATACATTTAGCTGTCCCCTTGCTCACAACTCTATTAAAGCAGACCTGAATGCAGAATTCCCTCTCTTCTCTAAAAGATAAGCAACAGCATTACAACCTATAAACAAAAAAAAGATTTCTTTGTTACAGCTGATACAATTCCTGCACCAAATCTGCAATTTTCAACATCTTGCTTTTACGGAAGCAGACATATTGTTAACATCCTGTGTTTACAAATGAGCTCTCTGCCGTGATGCATTTCTCTATGTTTTCCTGCTGTCCTGTGCAAGAGTGCAGGTCCACTTTCAGTTGCAGATATATTATCTGGTCTATTTGATATGACCAAAGGAAGCAGAGCACTTCATAAGACTTAACGCATGCTATACTGTTAGAAATCTTAGTTTGGATATCTTATCCTAATGCTGAGTGTTCCCTGTTGAATTAAATACCTAAAGTTCTTGTCCAAGAGCTGGTCATTATCTTCATGCATAAATCTGTCACTCTGTGCCAATATGACAGATGAGGTGAAGGGCATTAAGTGTTATCGTTCTCTGTCTCTAAAACTCCAAATTCTGATCTAAAATATTCATGAATGCAAAAAAGTTCTCCAAGAGTATATAATTGATTTTCTCTATTACTTTCTCCGAGAACTTCTATACACACAGAATTTCATCAATTTAGTGAATAAGCACTAATAGGTCTAACAACTCAGAATAGAGCATTGGAGTGTTATACATATAAAGCACCCAACCTGCTGAGCCTAATGAATGAAAGATTGCCCTAAGAAGGGGCAAAAAAAGCTTCACATTAAAGTGGACCTGAACTCAGAACTCCTCTCTGCTCTAAAAGATACACAGCCAGGGCCGGTTTAAGCAACAATGGGGCCCCAGGGCAAAATAAACCTGGGGGGGCCCCCAACATATACCCCGGAACAAAAATCTGCATTAGGGGACCTTTTTTGCAGCTGGTATAGTCAGGGTGTGAAGTCCCAATCGGTCGAAGCTCCACATTCTGGCTGCCTGCATGGGGGACAAGGGGTTAAAAAGTTTCAGGAGGGGGGACCCCACATAATTTTTTATTTTTTTTTAAATTCCCACACTCTAAACATAATTTTTTTGGGGGGAAAATAGGAAAAAATGCCAGGGATCTTCATACAGCTATATTGCGGCTGTATAGCGATCCCTGGCCAAAGCGATGCGGCTGCGTATAGACCCCCTGGAAACCCCGTCAGGAAATTTATTGCGCTTTCGTTTGATGCATGTAAAATTACACTACCGTTAGGTTTGCTACTAAAAGTGACATGTACCGCATTTAAAAGTATACTTTTTTCCTTTGAAACTTTAAAATCGATTTTCTCAAAAACTATAAGGCCAATTTGAAAATGTTTTTTCCTCTTGTAGCCACTGGGGGCCCCTACAAGCTCTGGAGCCCTGGGGCAGCTGCCTCCTTTGCCTTAATGGTAGCGCCGGCCCTGTACACAGCAGCATAATAACCTTTAAACAAAAAAACATTTCTTTGTTACAGCTGATACAAATCCTAAAATAAATCTGCACTGTTTCTACTTCCTGATTCATGGAAGCAGACATATTGTTTACAGCCTGTATTTTCAAATGGGCTGGTTTATCTGCTTATCTGTCAAAGGCAGTCATGTGACATGGGGGATCAAATTACAACTAGTGATTAGACACAAATGAGAGGGAATTACACAGGCTAAACTGTTTGAAGGGACCCTGAGCAGAGACTTCATTTAAAAGATAACACTTACCTGGGGCTTCCTCCAGCCCACTGTAGGCAGCGAGGTCCACTGGCGTCCTCCTGGCTCTTCTCCGTGTGCCTCCGCCGGCCCCCGTTACCGGTGACACCCGGGCCGGCTCTTCCTGGTTCCTGATGCAAGGTGTCATCTCGCCGGCTGGCGTGACAGGTCTGCGCATGCGCGGTTTGGCGTTAGAAAACAGATGTGATGATGACACCATGCATCAGGAACCAGGAAGAGCGGCCCGACACCCGGTGCCGGTAACGGGGGCCAGCAGGAGGACCTCACCGCCTATGGTGGGCTGGAGGAAGCCCCAGGTAAGTGTAATCTTTTAAATTAAGTAACCACTCAGGGTCCCTTTAAATACATACAGGGTGCATTTCTATTATGTTTTCCTTGTGTCCAGTGCAAGAGGTGTATATATATATACTGTATATATATATATATATATATATATATATATGTTTATATATATATATATATATATATATATATATATATACATATATATATATATATATATATATATATATATATATATATATATATATATATATATATATACATGGTGTATATATATATATATATATATATATATATATATATATATATATATATATTAATTCCTTTTTTGTATAGCGCTTTTCTCCTGTCGGACTCAAAGCGCTTCTGAGGCAGCCACTAGAGCGCACTCAGTAGGCAGTAGCAGTGTTAGGGAGTCTCGCTGAAAGACCTCCTAACTGAATGCTGGCTTACAGAACAGGCAGAGCCGAGATTTGAACCCAGGTCTCCTGTGCCAGAGACGGAGCCCTTAACCGTTACACTAACCAGCAGTCTCCTATGGGGACACCATAAGTTATTCAGCAAACTTGGCTTGGCTTTTAAGCCAGCAAAAAACTGTGCAGTGTTCCCTGCCTCATACTGTCAGATTTTTTTGCGGCATATGAATTGTTATGTATAGATAGTTTAGGGGGCCTCATGTATCAATCAAAGGAAGAGCTTACTTAACCCATTCCTTCCCAAAGAGCAATGTTAATCTATACAGCCAGCTTCTTACTATCTCTCAGGCCATTGAGAGCTGCATCTCACATTGGAAAAAAACAAGCTAATTTGCTGGAATCTCTAGGGATTTTAAATAAAACGCACAGAGGTAAAAAAGGCGGCCAGGCCCATAAAAAGTGCCACACTCAGTCTCAGTCCAACTTCAGGGACCCAGGTCCATTCAAAGAAAAGAACTTTCCAGCGATCTCTAGTGATGTGTACTGGAAATCAGAGGCTGAAAGTAGCAGAAGTTACCATGTCCCTAGTCAGAGATGCAGTAACACCCCGGCAGTGAACCCAGTCGCCATTGCTAAGCCCCATGCAGTCACTGCATTGCTCTGCAATGCCCGCTCTATAAACAATAAGACAGCCATTATTGCGGACCTTATTCAGACATGCGATGTTTCATGCATCACTGAAACCTGGATTGATGCCAATGCGGGCCCCACATTGGAAGCAACCATCCCATACAATTACTCAGTCCTAAGTGAGGGAAGACGAGACCGCAGAGGAGGGGGTGTAGCAATTTGTGGCAAAACAACTCTGCAGCTCAGGGCCCTGAATGTTGGCTCAACAAAGTCCTTTGAATGTATAGGTGCCCAGATCTCAGCTGGTAAAGGCTTCAAAATTTTAGTGGTTTATCGTCCCCCCGGAGATGCTGACCCTTTCCTACAGGAATTCCCAGAACTTCTGGCCATGCTGGCTCTGTCTTATCCGAGATGGATCATCCTTGGTGACTTCAACATCCGGGCTGATAACACTCAATCACAAGATGCAAATGAACTAATAAATCTCATGGGTGGACTAGGCTTCACACAAGTTGTAAAATCAGCTACCCACAGAGGAGGGCATACGCTAGACTTACTGTTCCACCTTGGAATGTTTAGTAACATAACAGTAACCCCAGTGGTATGGTCAGACCATCACATAATACAGTTTACTATTGAACATCACCCTATCAAGCAGCTCCCTAAAGAAACAATCAAAACCCGTCCCCTGAGTAAATTAACACCGGAGAGGATAACTGCCAACCTGGATTTTACAAATCTGCTCCACAGTCAAATGGACCCAAACTCTCTAGTAACCCAGTACAACAACACGATATATGAAACACTTGACAGTATTGCCCCATGGCGCACCAAATCAGCAACCAAAAAGCAGAAAGCTAATTGGTTTGACAAAACCATCATGGATCTAAAAAAGAAACGGCGCAGACTAGAAAGACAGTGGCGTAAATCAGGGACTGGGGAGCACAAATCTAGCCTAGTTCAACACCTCAGACAATACCAACAAGCAATAACCAAGAAAAAATCAGACTTTATCTCGCACAAAATATCTACAGCCAACAACAGAGCTGCTCAACTCTTCCACACAGTGGAATCACTCTGCAATCCTTCCTGCCTAAAAGCCCCAACCACTTACTCCAGGGAAAGGTGTGAAGAATTCTCTGCCTTCTTCACAAACAAGGTGTCTACCATCCGTGCCAGCATTACACCAACAACATCAATTGACCACTGGACGTTGCATATGCCTACTACCGTACCACCATGGCAAGTCTTTGACACTCTGAGTGTAGAAGATTTTGGAATTCTCATTCAAAGTCTCCGCCCCACTACCTGCGACCTGGATCCTGGCCCAACTGGATCCTTAATGCAGTGCCCAGCGCTGTTCAGGCCAGCACTTCACAAAATCACTCAGTGCTCCTTGCAAAGTGGACTTTTCCCAGAAGAACTAAAGAAAGCAATCATAAAACCCCTCCTGAAGAAACCATCACTAGATCCTGATTCTGTAACCAACTACAGACCTGTGGCGAACTTACCATTCCTATCAAAAGTTATCGAGAAAGCAGTCGCCAACCAGCTAGAAGCCAGGCTTACAGATAACAACATCTTTGATACTTTTCAGTCAGGATTCAGGAAAAGGCACAGCACTGAAACAGCATTAGTCCGAGTAATGAATGATCTACTTACTGCAAGGGACAAGGGTGATTGCTCAATTCTGATTCTTCTTGACTTGTCAGCAGCATTTGATACTGTGGACCATGAAATACTAATCCAGCGACTGAAGAATTACTGTGGCCTAAGGGGTACTGTTCTTAGCTGGTTTCAGACCTTCCTATCTGGCAGGACACAGCAAGTATGTCTGGGCATACACTACTCTAATCCAGTGCCACTTGCCTATGGAGTTCCACAGGGTTCTGTACTATCACCATTACTCTTTGCAGTCTACATGCTCCCACTGGGCAAAATAATCCAGAACTATGGTTTAGGATACCATTGTTATGCAGATGACACACAACTGTATCTGTCCTTCAAGCCTGGCACCCAAGACCCATCAGCATCCATAAATGCGTGTCTAGTGGATTTACAAAATTGGATGAACACCAGCTGGCTGAGGCTGAACTCTGACAAAACAGAGGTGTTGGTGGTAGGTGGTCCACACATGATGGATAAAGTTCAAAACGCTCACCACCTCAAACTAGCAATTGGGGGAGATACTGTACAGTATAAAGACTCTGTGCGAAACCTTGGGGTGATCCTGGATGGAAATCTAAAACTCAGACAGCAGGTATCAGCTGTCGTCAAGTCTTCCTTCTTCCATCTAAGAAATATAGCGAAAATAAAACACCTAATCCCAGCTGAAGACCTACCTGCCCTGGTTCACGCATTTGTATCCTCCCGCCTAGACTACTGCAACGCCCTGTTAATCGGATCTACAGATAAGGTTCTGCGCCCCTTACAGCTAGTACAGAATGCTGCAGCCAGACTCCTAGCCAATGCCCCCCGCAGCTCACACATCACCCCAGTACTGCAAACTCTTCACTGGTTGCCAGTAAAATGGAGAATCAATTTTAAGATCTGCCTGCTGACATTCAAGGCTCTACACCACATGGGACCCAAATACATAGCGGATCTATTGGAACTTTATGCCCCTCCACGCACCCTCCGCTCTGCCAACAAGATGAAGCTGGTTATTCCCAGGATACACTTAACATTTGGTGCTCGGGCCTTTTCCTATGCAGCCCCTACTCTATGGAACTCACTTCCACAATCAGTACGAGAGGCTCCTTCTCTGGACAGCTTTAAAAAAAGGCTAAAAACTCACCTCTTTTCCCTAGCCTTTGAGACTGCATAATGCAGGGTCACAGCGCTTTGAGTCCCCAGGGAGAAAAGCGCTATATAAATATTATTGTTATTGTTATTGTTATGTAAAACTTGCATTGGGGCCTAAAGCTCCTTAGCCAGGCCACTGTATGCTTGTAACAATTTAATCATGCAGATTGTATTGTGACTGAACCCTACCTGCAGCAGAACAATCTGAGCATGCAAATTGCCAACAAAGACCAGAAGACCACTACGGAAATACTGATGTCTGCACAATGGAGTTCAATAATATGAATACACACTCCCCAATATACACCGATCATACAATCAGTAACACATGGTGTACCACAGATCCCAGAATAACCCCTCTAACTAACCAACTAACTAACTGGTCTAAATGTTAGTGTCATTTCTTCCGAATTAAATACACAAATCCTTTCCTTGTTGACTCCACTACATTTATTTTTCACTAAAGCTGAAAATGAATTTGTTTCATAATTACTCTATATTTTTGTATAATATATTAGGAATCAAACCGCTCCAATCTCTTCTAGTTTGTATGACTTTAAGGAGAAACCATAGTGACATATAGCAGAACATAATTTGTTATGATACCAATTATCACCTTAATTATTTCAATGTCAGCATTAGAAATGCTTCTTATATCTACTGTATATACTGCTGTACATTGGTATGTAGCTTTGGCTCACCAGTGATACTTAGCCTAGTCTATGTTATGCAGTCTTCTCCCCCTGCACTCTCTACCCTATCACTAATATATTTAAGAATGTAAATCGGGTGAGATAAGATTTTTTTAATGGACAACCACTGGCTAAATAATTAAGAGCTGAGTACTGTAAAAGTTCTTCTATTAGTTGTGCTTAAGTTGCATTATTTTCCTATTCTGTCCCCATACTGAAAACAACACAGATGGCACCTTCACAGTTATCCATGAAGCAACAACATAATGATGACTATAGACTGAAATGTAACTTCAAGGTTCTGGCTCAATTTGCATTTCTTAAATCCACCTGGCACCTAAATTTAGCTTATAAACCACGTCTCCTACTTCCTCCTCTTCTGACCCCTGGAGAGTACACGGAAAAAGACACTTCCTGGACT
This sequence comes from Hyperolius riggenbachi, assembly GCF_040937935.1. Taxonomy (NCBI): domain Eukaryota; kingdom Metazoa; phylum Chordata; class Amphibia; order Anura; family Hyperoliidae; genus Hyperolius; species Hyperolius riggenbachi. Next base: position 150,957,801 of record NC_090648.1, read on the forward strand.
TGGTTGTATTTCATTAATTTATAGAGAAGCTAAACATCCAGGCCAGATTGTTCAATAATTTAGGGTTTTGGTGACATTCTTTAGTGACCTTTCATTATTTTTCCAAAAAGTAAAATTTCAGCTTCTGTTAGATAAGCATTTCCCTCTTCTTGCTAATTTTATTTAACCCCTGCAGAGAATAAAGAAGCATTCCATCCGAATGCTATGAATATATCTAGAAAAATAACACACAACTAAGCTGAGGTTCAAGTGATAGGGGTCACTAATATTTGCAAGTTCAAAAGTCACAATAAAACATAGGATTGGAGTGTGAAGAAGGCTGAATAGCCGAAAGCTTACTCTTTCTCTTCTAAATCAGCCAATAGATGGTATAATCCTGATTCAAATTTTCTTGTTTTTACTGATGGCTAACAGGGTACAATAATCTACTGCTAATACTATACCTAGCATCAGGGAGTGACTCTAAAAAGCAACAGCACTATAGTTACAATTATGTATGGTCATCTTCTGAATTGGGTATAGAGAAAACAAACAAACAATAGGACCACCCCCATGAAAAAACAAACAAACAAAAAACCTACGGAGCACACTAATGAAAACTGGCACAATGAAAATTGAAGCAAATCTGGAGAAAAAACAACCAAAGCCTCACAGCCCCCCCCCCCCTCAAAAAAAAGGAGAAGAAAGAAAACAGAGTAGTTGACCTGAGAGACCAATCAGAATCTTTAAGTTGCAAGACTCTGTTTTGCATATCCTCTGTAGAGCTTGGCATGTGCATGTGAACAGTCCTGCTTTGCCGCAATCTGCTTGCTTTTTTGTGTTGCTTTGACACACGCATTGCTTCTATGCTGCTAGTGTTGGACTTTGTGTCATATCTGTTTGATACACGAATACAGTATTTACAGCAGTTGCTTGTTTCTGACTCTGTATCATTCTGAGGTGAGCCCCAGAACATGCCTTACCCTGTTCAGTCAATCAGTTGCATGAGTGTATGGTGGTGCATGTGTGTGGTGAGATGGCCATCTCATGCTTTTTTAACAAGTTATTTTAACTCACCATTTTGATTAACAAAAGTAATTTAATATTTATTGAAAGTTAACTGTGCTAGTTTTGCGTTTATTGGGATGACCTGCAGCCAATATACCTCTCCTCTGCTTTCAGTCAAAATCTGTAACCTGGGCAACTGTTACACTTTAATGCCAGTTTTGCTCCAATTTTCCTTGCGCGTGATTGAGCAAATATGCAAAACTGTGTTGATAATTTGATAAAGCCCATCATTTATTAACAAAACTTATAACTTAACTTATTAAAAACCTTGATAAAAATGGGCACAATTATAACCTATCTATGCAACAAAAGGTATGCAGAAACTTTTCCAGTGCCTCAACGATACTAACTGAGGCACTGTGACCAAAAGGACAAAGATAAACAACTCTCTGCCCAATGGCCAGCACAGGGTAACAGACATGTTAGTAAGAATTTACATAAAGACACAATAAAGTGGCAAAGTGCTGTATATATTTACATCAAAATACCTTATGGGGTCATCCTTCCTCCCCTCCGCTTACACTTCTCCATTAGCTGAAACCTGTAACATGGGTCTCTTATCCAATGAGCTGCCCATTCTAAATAAAATAACACAATGATGCCCCCTATAAGGTTGCATCAATGCTGCAAAGCTGAACATAATTCCTAAGATGTTCTGTTTTTTTAATCTATTTTAAGGCTCTCTCTATTGTTATACTTAGATTGGCTATCTCAGAATTCCAATCCAATATAATAGAATTAGTTTGGGGCAACCTCCAGGAATTAAGAATATCCACCTTTCTAGACCCAAGCCACAAGGTGGCCTAGGACTTCCAAACTTAATGTTATACTATAAGGCCTCCAAACTAGGTCAAAATATGTAGTGGGGCTCCTCAACTCCCAAACCTTGCTGGGTCAATTTGGAAGTTCACCATACAGGACACCCCGTGGCTTCTAAAAAAAAAACCTAACCCCTTGACACGGTAGCAGGAAAAAAGGGTGCCGGCTGAGGGTGGACATAAAGGGCGCCGCCATAAACTTTAATACAATCATCGTTAATATGGCGAAAAAAGCAGAAAAAAGGGCGCAGCGATAAATATCGTTAACAACATTAGAACATTATAGTTTTTGAAGTATGTTATCGTTTTAGAAGCTTGCAGTGTTATAGTTTTTGTCATATTGTTTTATTTATTTTTACAAATTTTACGTTATCAAAGATATTTTTGTTACTATGTGTAAAAGCGTGTTTCTGCAGATGGAGTGGTAAGGTTTAGGCACCATCAGGGTGAGTGGTTAGGGTTAGGCACCACTCAGGTGGCGGTTAGTTTTAGGCAACATCAGGGGGGGTGGTGGTTAGGGTTAGGCACCACCGGGGAGAGGTTAGGGTTAGGCACCACCGTGGCTGGTTAGGGTTAGGCACCACCGGGGGGTGGTTAGGGTTAGGCGCCACCAGGGGAGTGCTTAGTTTTAGGCACCACCAGCGGAGAGTTCTGTGTGAGGGTAGGGTTAGGTTAAGCTGTATTGTTTAATTGTGTAACGATATTTAACGTTAATATCTTTTCGTTATTATTTCTCGTCTCATTTTACAATGGTATTTATCGTTAACAAAGCTTAACAACTATGTTTATCGTTATCAGATTTTAATAACCCGCGCCATTTCGTTATCAACTCGGGCCCTTTTTTCACGGCACCCTTTTTTCATGCACGCCTTGACACAATTCCCTTTATTACATTCGCCCAGCTCAGCTGGTATAACTTGAATAATATTTGGTCAACCCACTGAAACCTATATTTAAAAATTCCAACATTCACTTTACTACTAATTTGGTGGGATGGGCTTCCTGGCCAGGAATAATAACTGCATCACAGGACATGTATGGACATGTATGGATTGTCTAACAAAACCTTGTTCTGCTATCTAACAACTTCGTTATTAAGTTACAGGAATCCTACACACACTTTTTTTTTGTTTCAAAGACTTTTATTTGCCAGTTAAAGGAAAACATTACATTCATTGTACAGTCAGAGTCATATGACCACATCATCCGATACAAAGAAATAGAGCATACACTACAAGATAATAATTGTAAAAAGAATCAGCTAAACAATCTGGTCCTGTCCTGGTCCTGTCCAACAAATTCACTTTAATTTTTTTGTTGATCATAACATCATGAATTCGATCAAGAAAAACCTTGTAAAACAAAAAAGAATGAAGCCATTGTGAGGCAATAAATGTAGCATTGGTAATAAATTGATCAATTTGTGCTTAGCAAAGGGTAAATTATCAGTCATAAGGCCTAAGAAGCATATAGTTGGATCAAGGCTAAGATGAAGGTCTAAAACTTTATTGATCAATTTAATTATTTTTTTACACAGTTTGGAAAAAGACAGACAGGACCACCATATGTGATACATGGATCCAATATTTTGGCAACCTTGAAAACAAGCCGGGTCTCTGTCTGGGTAAATCTGATGTGATCTAGCTGGTACCATGTATGCTCGGTGCGATACATGTATGAAAACTTCCATATGTATAACCTGAAGACTTGAACTGGGATTTTATATTTTTATAGAGAATACATGCATCTCAGATATAGAGAGACAAGGCTTAATTTCTAGTCTATACTTGATACCAGTGGTGCTCATCTGAGCTAGGATGTCCGAGATACTCGGATATCCTAGCTCTTTTTTCACTATTCGAGCTCGAATACCGAGCTTGAATAGTATTAGCTATCCGGGCTGTGCTATCTGAGCGCACTCGGATAGCAAACAGCTATCCGGAGATATCCTAGCTATCCGAGCTCGGATAGCGTCACCAGCTCGGATAGCGTCACGTCAGACGTCACCTCGAGTCCTCACTAGCGAATCAGAGGGCTCCCAGCCCTCTGACTGCAGCCAATCACAGAGGGGGAGCCTGGCCAAGCCACCCTCTATAAATAGCGGGCGCCATCTTGCCTCACTCGTCCTGCTTGCGACTTACTGACTGATTGTACTGAGAGATTGCTCCAGTGCTTTTTGTCTGTGTGCAAGTGCATTTATTGTGTTCTAAACCAAGCGTTTTTACACTAGAACACTTGATATTCAACTGTATGTAGATAGATTGTATTTTAGGCAGTTTAGTTTGTGTGATTAGGGACTAGGGAGGGAGACTGTCACTGGTGCTGCTGCAGCTGCAGCCAGCAGCTAGGCCCTGTGCCTAGGCAAGGCAGCCTGCCCTGCTCTGTGCTCTAGTCTCCAATTACCTGTGCTCTCACCTGTCCTACTCCTGTACTACTTCTGTGTTAGATAGATTTAGATTTGTACTATTTTGTAGTTAGCAAGGCCCAGCTTTACTGCTATACCTGTCCTGTATCTGCTCTCTGTGATCTAGTCACACCTGTTCTATTATTTAGCTAGATTCTTCTATTGTTTAGTTAGTACTGTAGTGTACTCTAGTCTGTGTATACGGACCGTCCGTCACCGCGTTACCTAGGGTCTTTGTGTGCGCAGTGCACGTCTGCGCTGTCCGCACTCTCTCGTTAGTGCTACACCCATCCTATTTGTTTATATAACTTCTATTGTGTATTCCCTGACTTGTACTGTACTGTAGTCTGTGTATAGGGACACCGTCAGTCAGCGTTACCTAGGGTCTTTGTGTGCACAGTGCACGTCTGCGCTGTCCGGCGTCCGCACCCTCTCGTTACTGCTACACCCGTCCTATTTGTTTATATTACTTCTATTGTGTATTCGCTGACTTGTACTGTACTGTAGTCTGTGTATAGGGACACCGTCAGTCAGCGTCAGCTAGGGTCTTTGTGTGCACAGTGCACGTCTGCGCTGTCCGCACCCTCTCGTTAGTGCTACACCCGTCCGATTTGTTTTTATTACTTCTATTGTTTATTCACTGACTTGTACTGTACTGTAGTCTGTGTATAGGGACACCGTCAGTCAGCGTCAGCTAGGGTCTTTGTGTGCGCACTGCGCACTCTCTCGTTAGCGCTACACCGATCTCTGCTGTAGAGTACACCTGTCCGTCACCTCACACACCCACCACCACCACCAGTCCCACCCCATTAAAGTGCGCCACTTGTTCCACCTGCCTATACATAACTTTTTTTTTCATTTGTATAATATTAAAAATATACGATGTCTGGCACTGGCAGCCGCGGTTTGGGCAGGGACAGCAAGGGCAGCAAGGGCATCGGCAAGAGAGGAGGTTGTGGGCGTGGCAGCCGCACCACCACCACCACCATGCGCAGTTCTGCGTCTGCACCAGTGGCTATTCCGCCATTAGCCACTGGCCGTGGACGCCTTGGCCGCCCAACAGCTGGGAGTCACGCTGCAGAGACGCAGCAGCAGCAGCAGCAGCGTGTGGCGCAGATGTTCCTCCCACCGCCAGGTCGTAGTCGTCCTATTGAGGAGAAGGACGCAGACTCTGTGGTGGAACTGATGGTGGATGAGCTGGCCACCATTAGTTCTGGAACCGAGTCCTCCACCCCCGCCACCACTCCTGTTCGCAAGAGCAGCAGCAGCCGCCCAGCACTGCCTGGGGAGGAGGAGGAGGAGTGCAGTTCTCCAGCCCCAGCGGGCAACACCAGCACCCTGTCACTCAGCACCTTCTTATCCCCAAGCACAGCGGGGCTATGGAGTGCTGTTGCGGCAGAATTGGCAATGGAGGAGGAAGAAATGCTGATGGGCACTTTGGGGGATGATGCTTTGGACAGTCAGACAGTGGTGACTGTCCCTCAGCCCATGCATGCAGAAGGGGAGTTTGTGGGGTCATCCCAGCAGGACATGTTTGCGGAGGGCAAGGATGATGATGACAGGGTGAAGGACAGAGACTGAGTGGCAGATCCTGGGGATGTCATCAGCTCTGAGGAGGAGGAGGAGGATGCATCTGCAGGCCTTGCTAGAAGGATCAGCATCGCAGACATATTAGGCAGGAAAAGAAGTGGGCGTGGTATGCAGGCCACACAGCATGCTGATCCGGAGAGTTCTGCCAGTGCCACCACCAGCCGCACCGAGAACCCCCCCCCCCCAACCACCACAGAGAGACCAGCGGCAGCAGCAGCACCTTCGAGCCGAAGGGGCAACTTCACCTTCCCAATTTGGAATTTTTTCACCCTGCCATATGTGGAGTGCAAGTATGCCACCTGCAACCAGTGCCGCCAGCAGCTCAGCAGAGGGAAGGAGCCCTCTGCGTTTGGCACCACCTCTCTGGTGAACCATCTGGCAGGGAAACACTTTCATGAGCATGAAGAGTTCATGAAGTTGAAGGAAGCTGGCAGTGGCAGTGGCAGACCCGCCACCACTGCGAAGCCATCGGCAGCAGCCACCCGCCCTCCTCCACCTCCTCCAGCAGCACCAGCAGGAGTGCGTCAGAAAAGCACTGCTCCTCCTCCCTCTGCAACTCCTGCCACCGACACTGAGGCCTGTTCTGGCAGCCAGTCCTCAGTGGCCTCCTCTGCTCCCTCCAGTGATTCCTGTGCCAGCAAAAGGCGTCGCCAGACCCTGCTCAGCGACACCTTCCAGGGGGTGGTCAGGGTTCTGCCTCCCAGCAGTCGTCGCGTGCGTCAGCTGAACGGCTTGCTGGCATGGGCCATGTGCTCCCAACTCCTGCCTTATTCCTTTGTGCAGGAGGGGAGCGACATGCGTGCGCCCCTGATGTGTGCAGCCCCCGATTGGCCAATCCCCAGCTGACATTATTTTGCACGCACGGCCATCCCTGCACTTCACCGCTCTGTGATGGCCAATGTTGGGAGAGGGCTGGAGCACGCGGTGGGTCAACGGGTCCACGTCACCATGGACTCGTGGAGCAGCCGGTTTGGGACAGGTCGCTATCTATCCTTCACCGCGCATTGGGTCAGCTTGGTGGAAGGGGGTGAGGAGGGGGGAGCAGCATCGGGCACTGTCAGAGCAGCAGCAGCAATAACGCAGTGGGTGGTGCCACCATGCAGGGTCAGCGGAATTGCAGCAGGTTCCTCTGATCCGCTTCCATCCTCCGGCACACCAGCCCAAACCCCCCGCCTCAGCAGCAGCATGAAGCCCCGCCACTGCCAAGCGCTGCTGGAATTGTTCAGCCTGGGGAAGACCAAACTGACGGCGAACCATGTGCTGGCCAAACTCCAAGAGCAGGAGAGGAATTGGCTGACCCCCAGAGGCCTCAGAGTCGGAGAGGTGGTGTCCGACAATTGGGCAAACTTGGTTGCTGCAATCAGCAGGGGAGCCCTGGTCCACATCCCCTGACTGGCGCACGTCCTGAACCTGGTAGTCCAAAAGTTCCTGCGGACCTACCAGGGGATGGACCGACTCCTTGAGGTGGCAAGGAAGGTTGTGCGTCATTTCCGGCACTCGCCTGCAGCCGTAGCGTGCCTGGAAGAGGTGCAGAAGGAGCTGCACCTGCCACAGCACCGGCTCATGATCGATGTTCCAACTCGCTGGAACTCCACCCTGGTGATGTTGGAGCGTCTGGTTGAACAGAGGCAGGCTGTCAGCCAGTACCTTGCATGAGCCACAGTTGCCTCCATCACTGCAACTGGGCGTGCCGCCACCAACCTCCCGTCCATCATCTCCACGGAGGACTGGGGGCACATGTAGCAGGTGTGCTCAGTGCTGGCACCCTTCCTGCAGGCCACCAACATGGTAAGCAGGGACCATGCAATGGTGTGCAAGTGGGTCCCCTTGGTGTGTGTGCTGGACAGGGCCCTGTATGCACTGCTGGAAGAGGGAGCGGCAGCCTTGGACCAGCAGGAGCTGCAGGCAGCTTCACAGGCCACCTCTGAGGAGGAGGGCTTGGAGTTGGTGGAGGTCCCTGACCTTGCTGCTGATGAGGGAGAGCAGCAAAGCGCAGCTGGACTGGTGTGGAGATGGAGAGAGGATGAGGTGGAGGAGGCAGAGGAAGAGGAGGACAGCACTGTCGGCTCTGGGGCTGCCGATGATGTGCCAGCAGACGTGGCCAGACTCTTCCCAATGGCAGCGCACATGCTGAGGTGCCTGCGCAAGCACCCAAGGGTCATCCAGATGAAGCAGAGGGAGGACATCTGGATCTGCATGATGCTGGACCCATGTCTGAAGGGGAAGCTCAGCCAGTTCCTGCCTGCAGGAGGAGACCGTGCGCAACAAATGAGGGATTTACAGCTGTCCCTTGTTGAGCGCTTGGAGGAAGCCTTCCCTCAGCCATCTACCCCCACTGTCCAGCCAGCACAGAGGCAGCAGCAGGTGCCTGCATCCACCAGCAGCAAGCGCACACGCACCACAGACCTGCTGTCTCTGACCAACGAGCTCTACATGAGTGTAGGGCTGCCAAGGACTAGAGAGGAGGTGCCTGCAGCAGCATCCTTCTCCAGTCACAGGCAGCGCTTGACCCACATGGTGGCTGACTACATGGGGTCCTTCAGCGGGCTTGACAGCGTTGCCCCAGTTGATCCCATGGAGTATTGGGTCAAGCACCTGCCGATCTGGAGCGAGCTTGTGCAGTACGCCCTGGAAGTGCTCTCCTGCCCCCCTTCCAGCGTACTGTCGGAGCGTTGGTTCAGTGCAGCCGGTGGAGTCGTCACTGAGAAGCGATCTCGTCTGTCTCACAAGTCTGTGGACAGACTGACGTTTCTCAAAATGAGCCAGGCTTGGGTGGAAGGCGAATTCCTGGCCCCTGCTGTTGGCGAGAGGGGGACATGAAGTGGCGCACACATATTACACCTGCTGCTGCTTCTGCTGCTGTATTTCTTCCTGCTGTCTGTGTCTCCACTGCCAGGGAACACATTACAAGGTGCTGCTGCCCATGCGCCACCAGCTATTACGCTCAAAAATAGCTGCCTGCTCTGCATTATTTATTTTGAAAAAAATATATATATATTTTAGAGGTGTCCGGGTTGAAAACTGTGCTGTCCCAATTGTGTATTGGACACAATGTAGGCTTCACGACCGCTGTCTGGAACCTCATGCTGTTTATTTACGGCCCTGGAACCACCACTAGGACCCAGGGCCTTTTATGTCTCGCTGCCTGCCCTCCTGCCTGCTGCCAGTCTGCCATACACTCAACCTCCTCACGCTGCCTGCTGTTGTATTTCCTCCTGCTGTCTGTGTCTCCACTGCCAGGGAACACATTACAAGGTGCTGCTGCCCATGCGCCACCAGCTATTATGCTCAAAAATAGCTGCCTTCCCTGCATTATTTATTTTGAAAAAAAAAAATTAAATTATTTTAGAGGTGTCCGGGTTGAAAACTGTGCTGTCCCAATTGTGTATAGGACACAATGTGGGCTTCACGACCGCTGTCCGGAACCTCATGCTGTTTATTTATGGCCCTGGAACCACCGCTAGGACCCAGGGCCTTTTATGTCTCGCTGCCTTCCCTCCTGCTGCCTGCTGCCAGTTTGCCACACACTCATCCTCCTCACACTGCCTGCTGTTGTATTTCCTCCTGCTGTGTGTGTCTCCACTGCCAGGGAACACATTACAAGATGCTGCTTCCCATGCGCCACCAGCTATTATGCTCAAAAATAGCTGCCTTCCCTGCATTATTTATTTTGAAAAAAAAAAAAAATTATTTTAGAGGTGTCCGGGTTGAAAACTGTGCTGTCCCAATTGTGTATTGGACACAATGTGGGCTTCACGACCGCTGTCCGGAACCTCATGCTGTTTATTTACGGCCCTGGAACCACTGCTAGGACCCAGGGCCTTTTATGTCTCGCTGCCTGCCCTCCTGCTGCCTGCTGCCAGTCTGCCACACACTCATCCTCCTCACGCTGCCTGCTGTTGTATTTCCTCCTGCTGTCTGTGTCTCCACTGCCAGGGAACACATTACAAGGTGCTGCTTCCCATGCGCCACCAGCTATTACGCTCAAAAATAGCTGCATCAATTTGAAAAAAAAAATTGTATTTAATTTAGAGGTGTCTGGGTTAAAAACTGTGCTGTCCCAATTGTGCATTGGACACAATGTGGGCTTCACGACCACTGTCTGGAACCTCATGCTGTTTATTTATGGCCCTGGAACCACCGCTAGGACCCAGGGCCTTTTATGTCTCGCTGCCTGCCCTCCTGCTGCCTGCTGCCAGTCTGCCACACACTCATCCTCCTCACGCTGCCTGCTGTTGTATTTCCTCCTGCTGTCTGTGTCTCCACTGCCAGGGAACACATTACAAGGTGCTGCTGCCCATGCGCCACCAGCTATTATGCTCAAAAATAGCTGCATCAATTTTAAAAAAAATTGTAATTAATTTAGAGGTGTCTGGGTTGAAAACTGTGCTGTCCCAATTGTGCATTGGACACAATGTGGGCTTCACGACCGCTGTCTGGAACCTCATGCTGTTTATTTATGGCCCTGGTACCACCACTCGGAACCAGGGCCTATTATGTCTCGCTGCCTGCTCTCCTGCTGCCTGCTGCCAGTCTGCCACACACTCATCCTCCTCACGCTGCCTGCTGTTGTATTTCCTCCTGCTTTCTGTGTCTCCACTGCCAGGGAACACATTACAAGGTGCTGCTGCCCATGCGCCACCAGCTATTATGCTTAAAAATAGCTGCATCAATTTGAAAAAAAAATTGTAATTAATTTAGAGGTGTCCGGGTTGAAAACTGTGCTGTCCCAATTGTGCATTGGACACAATGTGGGCTTCATGACCGCTGTCTAGAACCTCATGCTGTTTATTTACGGCCATGGTACCACCGCTCGGAACCAGGGCCTATTATGTCAGTCACATCACACTGCATGACACACACTACTCCTCCTCCTGTAGCTGCATTGAGCTTCTGCTGTCTGTGTGCTGCTACCACTGCCAGGGAGAACAGAAGAAGAACTATTTTTTCTGCTGACACCCACTCTCCTACCAGCTATTAAATTTGCCACACTACAACTTGCAACTGCTTCCTCCTCCTGCTGATGTCTGTGTTTTACCACCGCCAGGGTACACAGAAAAAGGCGCTGTGGCTTGCAATGTGCCACTACCTATTATGCCATCAACACAAATATAACTATGGTGTTGTTATTAAAATAAAATATTTCCACAAATGAAGTAAAAAAAAATATTACAAAAGGAAGGAAAACCAAGACACATAATATACTGATAGAGAAGAAGATATAGAAGAAGATATAGAAGAAGAAGATATAGAAGAAGAAGAAGATGATATAGAAGAAGAAGTAAAAGAAGAAGATATAGAAGAAGAAGAAGATATAGAAGAAGAAGAAAAAGAAGAAGATATAGAAGAAGAAGAAGAAGAAGATATAGAAGAAGAAGATGAAGACGACGTAAATGAAGACTTCCAACAACCATTTTGGACACACCTTCTCATGCAAACACTTTTCGTGTTTCGAGTTAATTTACTATTTTTGATACCTTTTTTATAACTACTACATCACCACATAATTACTTGATGTTTTTCTTCATAAAAAAGGTGGTTTCATGCATCATTGACCTCCAATACAAGTTTTAAAAGCTATTTAAGGCCAGCTCGAATATTTTACTCGAATACAGACACGGATAGTGACGTCGGATATCCGAGGTCGAATCGGATATTCGATTAACTCGAATATCGAACTTCGAGTGAATTCGGATAATTTATTATCCGAATTCGACCAAACTGGAATAGGATAATGAGGTATCCGATCAACACTGCTTGATACTGTAATATGATTCCCTACCCCAAGATATAGCTCCAATGGAGAGGTGGTCTACAAATTAACACCTCACCTCTTGCCAAACTGAATGGACTTTGCCATAAAATGATCAAAACTTCTGATAGTATTGTCATTAAAGGAAAAAAAAACTGCAAAATATTCTTAGAATGGTATAGTGCTCCAAACACATTGTCCAAGATACATACAAACACCCCTGTGCAATGGTTCCATTGTAATTCTATAAATACAGATGGAGTCCACCTGTATTAAACGGATCTTTCCCACTTTTTACTTCAAAATTAATACTGACCCTTATGTTACTCTATTTCGACAAAACATTCCTGAATTAAAAAAAAGTCCACTGTCTCATTGTCCAATGTCTCCATTTCTATTCTGCCAGTAGGTGTTTAACAACTAAATACAGGCTAGGTCCAATATCCTCACCAAACAACCCCCTGAATAAAAGGTGGAGTTAATATAATCATAGTGAACACATATCCTTTAAAATTATATTTATGTCACGTTAACAATAATTGAGCAGAATAAATTGCTAGATTTTCACTGGGTCAACCCCCATTGGTGCAAATCAAGGAAGAGATTCTCCTGATTTAGGTAAGACAGAACTGTAACATAAGCCCTAATTTAATTATTAAAGGATAATTAGGACTGGAGGAAAAACTACCAAAGGTAAGAACTAAAGTATGTTCATGCTGTATCCACATACCTCTATGCATTGTCTGTTCTTCTCCTCATCTCCTTCTGTTCCCTTAAGCACTCCTTGACATTTTTTTTGACAGGAAGAGCCAGGCTTGCAGCGATGTTTTCTCCTATCACCCTCCTATAACCTCCTCTTACCCACCCAATTTACTTCTCTTAAGGGAGTCAAGATATCAGGACAAGACAGGGCCAGAGGCACCCCATTACCCCTTACCAAGCCAAATACACCAGTCCCCTTTGGTTGGATACGTTGCATCCTGTAATTGTGGATTTAATATTTTTTTTCATAAATTGGTTATTTCACATTTTTGGGACACGAGGTTAAGAATAAACTGTATAGTCAGCTGGATTACCTGGTCAGTTGCCTAGGTTGGTGCCTAGAATTTCATGTCTACGATCTGCAGAAAACTCAAATTGCTCCTTACTTTGTACTCCATCTCTCTCTTAATATACCTTCCTTTTGCTAGCCACATCTAAGAATTTAGTACTGTCCAGTTAACAAGTACTCAAAATAAGCCTGACATCTCCCTTTAAGTTAGATACCATTCCAAACAATCAAATCTTGATCTGTAAGTAAAAGTTTAACAAAGACTTACACCCCCTCCAACCGCTCATTATAAGTGTTTCATGTTAAACGTTTGGCTGCAGTTCAGAACATGCATTACAAACACCCGACTGAAGTAGTAGAATAAATAAAGAATTTGATATATGGCTTCTTGCAACAGAGAAGTATTTTAAATCATTTTGATAAAGCTCCTAAATGAGATCTGGTGGAAGGAAAGCATGTATTTAATTTATTATCTGTAGATATATCAAGTTGTGAATTTACAGGAAGCTAATTTCTTTTGTTCTCTTTAAAAACTGTTTTTCAACTTTGTCATTTTAGTTAGGTCGCTGAATGCATTAAAAATTGTAGAACCCCTGCCATAATTTCCAGCAGGGGGGTGGGCAAGTCATTCATTAGCTTCTATATTGGGTAACATTAATAAATATGTAATGTATATTTATTTGAGGATATAGATAAATCAAGGCTCTCTGCCCATTTTCTTTTTGTAATGGCTATTTATTTGAACATCTGTCTGTTATAAACATTGTTACATTTATATTAAATACCAATTCTGTATTTTGCACCCATGTTTGTAACTTAGTTTGTACACTACTATGCAGGTCCGGATTTACATAATTGGAGCCTACAGGCACAGATGTCCTGGCACCCTACACTTTGCCCTCCATGAACCTATAAACACCCGCTGAACTGCACCGCAAGTGTGCTGGCTGTCCCAGCTGTCACTACTCCCTTACCGTGTTTGGCAGAGGTAGCTACAGGTGCCTCTTGGTATTAGGTAGCCAGAGGCACCCTCAGTATTAAGTACCTAGAGGTGCCCCTGACTAGAGATGGCCTGAACGGTTCGCCGGTGAACGGTTCCCGGCGAACTTCCGGGGTTCACGATCGCGGAGAACCGCAAACTTTTCCGGAAGTTCGGTTCGCCCCCATAGTGCATCAACTTTGACCCTCTACATCACAGTCAGCAGGCACATTGTAGCCAATCAGGCTACACTCCCTCCTGGAGGCCCTTCTTCACTTATAAAAGGCAGGCAGCATTAGGCTTTTCACTCACTCGTGCGCCTGCAGTCATTAGTGAAGGGATAGCTGCTGCAGACTCTCATAGGGAAAGCTTAGTTAGGCTCTTGTAGGCTTGTTAACGTGCTCCTTGCTGGTTCTTATTGCTAAAAAAGCACCCCTCAACAGCTCTTTTGAGTGCTAATCTTGTTCTTGTGATCTATTTTTTTTTTTTGGTGTGTGGCCCACTTGCATTATATACAGCCCTGTCAGTCAGTCGCAGCTGGCCTTTGGCCCCTTGGTGGTATAATTACTGCTGTGCCAGGAGCACATTATAATACCCATCACTGCCTATACCTGCAACCTGTTGTTCACTTTAGTGCACCCATTCACTTACGTGAGTCACTGTGCCTGTCCGGTACCTGTCTGTGTATGAGAGGTGCACATTATAATACCCATCACTGCATATACCTACCTGTTGTTCACTTCAGTGCACCCACCTACCTACGTGAGCGCATGCAGTGTCACTGTGCCTGTCCGGTACCTGTCTGTGTGTGACAGGTGCACATTGTAATACCCATCATTGCATATACCTACCTGTTGTTCACTTCAGTGCACCCACCTACCTATGTGAGCGCACGCAGTGTCACTGTACCTGCTCGGTACCTGTGTGTGTGTGACAGGTGCACATTTGTAATACTCATCACTGCATATACCTACCTGTTGTGTTCAGTGCACCCACCTACCTATGTGAGCGCACGCAGTGTCACTGTGCCTGTCCGGTACCTGTGTGTGTGACAGGTGCACATTGTAATACCCATCACTGCATATACCTACCTGTTGTTCACTTTAGTGCACCCACCTACCTACGTGAGCGCACGCAGTGTCAATGAGCCTGTCCGGTACCTGTCTGTGTGGGACAGGTGCACATTGTAATACCCATCACTGCATATACCTACTACCTGTTGTTCACTTCAGTGCACCCACCTACCTACGTGAGCGCACGCAGTGTCACTGTGCCTGTCCGGTACCTGTGTGTGTGTGACAGGTGCACATTGTAATACCCATCACTGCATATACCTACCTGTTGTTATCTTCAGTGCACCCACCTACCTACGTGAGTGCATGCAGTGTGATATACCAATCCGTGCATACCTGTTAACTGCACCTGTTTGACTGCACATTGTATTAGTCAAGTCAGTGCATACCTTTCACTTCATCCCCCTCAATATGGACAAAACAAAAGGCAAAGGCAGGCCACCTGGCAGGTCTGTTAGAGGTCGCGCTGTCGTGATTTCGTGCAGCCCTCGACCAAAGTACAGTTTTCAGAAGAAGGCACATGCCATCAACCCTGAATATTGTCAGGACGTAGTTGACTATTTAATACAGAACACCTCATCTTTATCAGCTTCCACACGGAAGCGTGACACATCTTCCTCCTCCTGCTCTGATTCTGGTACCCTACTTAACACACAGTCGGCCGCCACCACCAAAGTGCCACCACCCCAGGGCTCAGCGGTGTGGACATTTTTTAGTGTGTCTGCCTCAAATGAGAGCAATGCCATCTGTACTCTTTGCCACCGAAAATTGAGCCATGGAAAGACCACGACCCACGTAGGGACAACTACCTTACGAAGGCACATGATTACAAAGCACAAACTGCAATGGGATGACCACCTGAGGAAAAGCAGCACACAAAATCAAAGCCACACACCGCAGTGGAAGATACCAGGCCGCAATTTTTTCTCAAAAAGGTGATACCTAAACTGTACCGTAATGTTGAAAGGCAAGTGGTGACATCTCTGGCACACAACGTTGGGTCAAGGGTCCATCTGACCTGGTCTGCAAAGCACGCTCAGGCCTGCACGAAGACTAAGTCAGTCCCCACACACAGCATCTCTGCCCACAGGCTAGTTGACTGCCTTCTCTGCCACCACCAACAGGGTCCAGAACTCCAGGTGGATTTCTGAATTTTTAAGGCCGCTGCTAGCAGCGGCCACAATACTAATTTTTCTATTGGGTGTACATGCCTGCCTAATTTTTCTGGCTGCACTGCAGCTGCAACAACAAAACAAAAGGCATGTACACGTGCCAATTCATTGATCATTACTTTGTCACGGTGAAGGGGCTTGTGTATCACAATGAAGCAATGACCAACGGCTATATGAGTGTCCGGGGGGGGCACACCCAAGATAATAAGGTCGTTGCCTCATTGTGGACAGACCAAATTTGATCAGCTGGACAGTCACTGTTGTTCTATCATTGAGCTACCACAGCCCGGCGACCATATGGGCTTGAAAACTGCCACGGCCTGAACTCTCCAGCACAGCCGTCACAAGACAAACAGATGTTTGCGGTGCGTTACACAGCAAGTTTGGTGTGTCACTGTGAAGCAGTACTCTAATTACACTCCCTGATTGATGCAGTGTTCTCCCCAGAATCAAACAAGTGGGCGGGCCGCCCAGCTGAAATTAAGCCCCGCCCGGCTGTTTTCACGTGATCTATCAAGACGCGCTGGGCTCTCTTGCAAAATAGCAAAACCCAGCGCTGTCCTGAATCTGCCCTGCTTGTCTGCGTACAAAATCTTCTGCTTCCCGGCAGGCTCATACATTCATTGGCTCAGCGCGTGGTGAGAGGTGGGACCATTTGCGCTAGCCTATAGACTGTGGGGGGCGTGTTAGAGGCTGTCTGCTTGCCGGAGTTTACAGGGAGACTCGAGCCTGTATGAGGTACGCGCACATGGTTTGGCAGACCGGGGATTTATTGATGCAGTCACAGTTTTCAAATACCGCAGCTTCTCCCTCGGCCTGTACTCCTCACAGCCAGGTCCCTTCTCTCTGCAAGCGTCCAGCGTGTCAGGCTCCAGCTACTGCTGTCCTCCGCATTCTTCTGATAGCCGGGACGGCATGGTTACGCTAGAAGCTAGCGAGTCACACTTTAGACCTCACAGCATGTGGCCAGCTAATGGAGCATGGCAGCCCGCTCAGTAAATGCTGTCCTTCACTCCTCACATTCCATCAGGGCTCGCTCTGGTCTGGCTGCCAGTGACCACTGACCAGGTCACATAGAGTTCATTCATGCCTGCATATAGCAGGAGAGGCCGAGCCATTTTAGTTTCCTCAATTCCTACTGCATTGTCTGTGTGAGAGGTGAGGGCCAGATCCTGTACTGCTAAATGAAAAAAAAAAAAAATTCTGATTGGACTGCAGTCTGCCCCCATCCTGCCACCTCTGCCCAGCATTTTTCAAAAAGGTCTGTACCTTGTATCCTCTGCTTTCACCCACCCCTAGTCCTAACCATTCCTTCCCCAGAGGCACCATTGCTTCAAGACCTCACTGCTTTTTCTATACTGTATAGCAGACCTCCACTGCTGCAGCACAGATAAATTTAGGTAAAGAACAGTATTTTCTGTTTCATCTGACAGGCAGCCATGCGCTGTAAACCTGCACAGGGCTGTGTAGCAGTGTGGCTTAAATTTATAGCTGATACACAGCTCTGGGTGGGCTTACAGCATTTAGTCGCCTTTCAGATGTCGCAAAGGGCTCATATGTCCCTGGTTTTACCAGTACTGCTGCAGGGAGATGATCAGAAGGGCACTATCTGCATGGAGTCTGTATGTTCTCCCTGTGTCTGCATGGGTTTCTGCTGGGCACTCCAGTGTCCTCCCAAATCCCAAATACATACAGATAAGTTCACTGGCTTCCCCCTAAATTGCCATAGACTACAATACATACACTAGTACACAATACACACATATGACTGGTAGGGACTAGACTGAGCCACTTTAATGGACAGTTAAGTGACAAGACAATATACGCTGTACAGCGCTGCGGAATTTGTCTGCGCTATATAAATACTTAAGTAATAATAATAATAATAGTGGGCACTTGCCACCAATGAGTAGGTAAGCAATATATGGATGGGGGTGGTTTGAGGGTGAGACGCGGTAGTAAATACCCCATACATTTTCCCGACGCACCCCACCCGGCTACTTTTTCATGCCACCCGGCTGGAAAAAATTTCTGGGGAGAACACTGTGATGTATACACATGCAACATGTTTTAAAGCACTTTAGGCCTGCAATTTAGCATTCAATTTGATTTCTGCCCTTTAAAGCGCTGCTTTGCGTCAAATCCAGATTTTTCCACGGGACTTTTGGCGTCTATCCCACTCCACCATGCCCCCCTCCAGGTGTTAGACCCCTTGAAACATCTTTTTCATCACTTTTCTGGCCAGTGGCCAGCATAAGTGTTTCTAGTTTTCAAATTTCGCTTCCCCATTGAAGTCTATTGCGGTTCACAAAAGTTCACGCAAACCGAACATTGGCAGAAGTTCGCAAACCATAAATCGGAGGTTCGGGCCATCTCTACCCCTGACTGAAGGGAGACCTGGTCAGTGGAATGCTGAGAGCTAAGTGAGTAACCTCTCATTTACACTCCACTTGGGACTCTGCATAGGTAAGTCAGGAGGGAGGCACTTGGGGAGGGGAGTAAGACGCCTCTCCATCATCAGGCGCCTGTAGGCATGTGCCTACAGTGCCTTATGGTAAATCTGGCCCTGCTACTATGGAAGATGATGGGTATACACAAATACCTAATGATAATCAAGGTTTGTTACTTTGGAGGTGGGCATCTAATACCCATAACATTTCCTAGGTAGACATTCCCTAGATTAATAGATACTGTATATAAATCTTCTTGCAGATGATCCATATAACAGCTAGCAGTGTAAATTATTTAGTGATTTGCTAGTTTGCACTTTCACCTCTCAGCAAAAGCTAAGGGCCTGATCCAACTCACTTTTTCTCCTATATTATAAATAAAATGCCTTTTAAGCAAGAATCATTTTGACAGGACTTTTTCACCTACTTTTTTGCACTTTTTCCTGTCCTGCGGGCGGAGATTAGCAGGGAACGCTCGCACGTCCTGTCAGGAACATGGTCCTGACATCACACTGTGGGAGTGGTTTCACCACAATATCAGCCATACAGCGCCCTCTGATGATCCGTTTGTGAAAAGGAAAAGATTTCTCATGGAAAAGCGGGTATCAGCTACTGATTGGAATGAAGTTCAATTCTTGGTTTCGGTTTCTCTTTAAAGCCTGTTTCAAGGCACCTTACAGCAAGTCCATAGGATTAAACTCTGAGCTAGAACTCCGACTTTCAGTGGCTCTCTGTTTGTTTTATTTCAATCAGCGCATGGTGTATTTACTGCAAATTGTGGATCAATGTCTTGTTGAAGGAACTAGTTGCACTTCAGTTTTCATTTTCTTTCAGATGGTCTCACATTTTCCCCAAGCACTCTCTGATGCACAACAGAATTCATGGTTGATTCTATGATAGTGAGCTAACCAGGTCCTGCTGCAGCAAAGCATCCCCTGACCTTGACACGTGTTGCATTCTTAAAGCAGAATGAAGCCAGCATTTCTTCTTTGCTCTAATACATTATTTACAGCATATTATATACTACCACC
Source organism: Hyperolius riggenbachi (assembly GCF_040937935.1). NCBI lineage: Eukaryota > Metazoa > Chordata > Amphibia > Anura > Hyperoliidae > Hyperolius > Hyperolius riggenbachi. Next base: position 150,977,168 of record NC_090648.1, read on the forward strand.
ATTTTTTTTTACTAGAACAGCATTCAAAGGGTTAAACACAGGACTTAGAAGCTCAGTGCAGAGAAAGCTGGACGCATCGGCACTGGAGATAATGTTATCGTGTGTTTACTTAATTGTATCAAGTGAGGAATGTAAATGGCTCTCTGACACTGCAGACTCTCCTGAACACAGTCAGACAATCAGAAAGCATTTCTGCTTGCATTAGAAGATGAATAAAGCAGTTATGAATAAAATGCAAAGTCAGCTCTCAGAGCAAAAAAAGTGTACTTTGGAAACGTGTAATTTCTATGCACAAAAGCAAATATGATAACCATATGGCATTTAAAAAGTAGGAAAACATGTTTTTATTGATTATTATGTCAGGGTTTTATACTGCTTTGAAAGCAGTTACATAACAGCGAAACCCAGCTGTAATTTGGAATGTACTGGTGGAGGCGCCCTTGGTGAATAATGCCAACTGTAAGCTTTAATATAAATGAGAAGTGTATGTCTTACCTTCTCAAATGGAGAAACCAAGTCTAATGGAAACATTATATTTATTCATGCACGTTAAGACAACACGTTTCACAGGTCTTGGCATGCTTCATCAGGTCAATGCAAGTGATTTGAATTCAATGATCTCGAGCATGAGCACTTTTCTGCAGCAACAGACCTGGGACACTGAGCGGGGATGGTCAAATTTCCCACAGGCTTTGATGGTGGTTGCAGGTTCTGCAACCCACCGTTGTGAGAATATACATATACATTTGCCATATATACCAACCCAACCAGCAATACCACGTCATTGGGCTCCTGGTCTCTCTAATTTACAGACACTTGGAGGTTACGGTAACCATCAAGAATTAAAAATCCTAGTAATTTGGAATGAATTGATATCAGTGTGGTGGTAGGACCTATAGGTTAAGGGTCATGGCATGGGGGAGGAAATGTTCTGAAATTTTTGGAGAGTGAGACGTCTGTAATTGCGTTGTACATGACAATATAAATGTCTACTGTGTGTCTAGGGGAGGACTTCTTAATGAATGCATCCTTCATTTCCCTAACACGTACTTTATTCAAAGGAGAAAAACAGTTTGTTTTATATTGCGAGTTTCATGAGCTCATCTCCATTAACACACTTGAAGCAAGTTTAAACGGGTGCACCATGACTTCTTGAGGTTACTGTGTCACCCAACTAATAAGGGAGCATAATGCAGTCTGCTCACATCCAGTCATCACTCTTGCCTAATATAGACGAGGATTAGAGTGAAAGAAAGCATCATTTCTTAACAGTGATAGTTTCTGTGTCGGGATCAGCACCTTTTCATTAAAGTCAAGTTGCCGTGTCCACTAATCTCGCATTCTACGGAACTTTTCTTTTATGAAAAAATATTTTGTTGAAGCTGGATATTGTTTCATGAGCATTCTGATCACCCTAAGGCGAAGTTCACATTCCTTTGTCACCAGCTGTTATAATTCATGGTTAACCCTTATATCCAGGCAGGTTACAAGTCAATTACTGTATCTATACACCTTTCCATCTGTTATTTTTATTGTTTGCTGTTATGAGGAGAAAAGGCTATAATGTGTCAAAGGAGAACACGTTATACTATACTCTGATATGGCTAGAAAAAAAAAAACATTAAGATCCATGTAACAAATAACAGTACTAATGACCACATGCAGAAGTAAGAGTTTCTAATGTATTGTAATACCTGACTGCCACTGGCACCTCATACATTACAATCTTTTGATTGGTCGGCAATCTGCCCAAGTATTGCATTACACTCTTTTGATTGGTTGGCAATATGTTATGCTGAAGCCTGATGATGGGTGTGACTGTGTGCACAGTTGGCTTCCCACTGGACGGCACAGCAGCACTGGTTTATATGGATTGGTTCCTTGGTTGGAGCTTGACTATAAATAGCTTGTATTTGAACATGTCGTCGGATGGCTTGTCAAGCTTGAAAAAGAGAGGACGTGCCTGGCGAAACGTTGCACTGTGTAACTAGGAAGATTTGATGAAACAATAAAAATACGCATTTGAACTGCTTTTGTACCATATAGAAATGGCAGGATATCCGCAGTGGTTGGAAGTACAGGCCTTGGAACCCACCCACTGCAGATGGGCCAGACTTCTAACAGGGGTTCCTTTTTAAAGCTGTCATGGTGACCCTAATATAATCTCTATTATTTGTGGACCTTGTATATTAGCTGTCCATTCTTGTTTAGCATGGTGTTTATCAGGACATAATACTTTTGCTGAAAAGAGATCCTTTAAGTGAAGTTAGGTGAGGCCCTACTATGAAGCATACTGAATCATGTGATTCAGGATGGCAGACTGTAGGGGGCAGCCTCAGCTCTACACTCAGCTGATATTTTTCAGTCTCCCTCTCTGTTCTGCTGTTTCTGCCTGACTCACAGGGCTCATCGCTTCCCTGCTGTGAGTCTGTGTATACTGGCACTCCCCTCAATTAAATATGTACTGCTCATTTGCCAGCCTTCTCTCAAATTGCCCTTTTGCTATGTGCATTTTTGCTGCTGTGAGGGTAAGCTGCAGATTATTACTGTATTGCATGTATGACTGAGGAAAGCATGCTGTGTGAATTTGCCACATATATATATATGTGTGTGTATATACGTGTATATATATATATATAGCACTGATGTCTTCCCCAGCTCTGTACAGAGTATATTTTCTTGTCACTTAACTTTCCCTCAGACGGCCTCACAATTTCATTCCTACCATAGTCTTATGTCTATGTACAGTATGTATCATATAGTGCATGTATCATAGTCTAGGGAAGGGGAATGTATCGTAGTCTAGGGGAGCCAATTAACTTATCTGTATGTTTTGGGGATGTGGGAGGAAACCAGAGTGCCTGGAGGAAACCCACTCAGACACAGGGAGAACATACAAACTCCTTGCAGATATTGCCCTGGCTGGGATTCAAACCAGGAATCCAGCGCTGCAAGGAGAGAACGCTAACCACTACGCCATTGTGATGCCTATATATACTGTATGTACAGTATATACACAGTGTATACTGTATATATATATATATATATATATATATATATATATATATATACACACACATATATATATTATTTTCCCCTGTGAGCGTGCATGCTACCTCTAGCACAGTTAAGCATATAAAAAAATTGGAATGGTACCCACTAGAACGCTAATAGAAAGGACTCACCAGATTGGGGACACTTTGGCGCAGTTGGTGAGCTTAAGCGCGTTAAAGCGTAACCAAGAGCCCCTGTCACTGCTTTCCTGTTGTGTGCTGCAGCCCCTCTGTATTTATATATTTCTTATGGAGACTGGGGATTGCCGGTGCTGCGTACATACTTTGCATAGTATTGCATATAATTTGGATTGTGCTGCTCATCCCCTGATCCCCTGGTATATATATATATATATATATATATATATATATATATATATATATATTGTATTTTCCTGAGGATTGGGGCACATCCTCACAAGCTTGCTTCAGTCAACAAAAAGTCTTGAACGGGCTTTGAGTGAAGTGTGTTATTGTCAGTGTGGGAACTGAAGGTCACACTCTCACTACAGAGCTCTGAAACCCTTCCAGAGTGTTTGTATGAACTTGCAAGAGCTGATTGGAATGAGAAATGTCAGATCTCTTTCTATTCAAGAGAAAATAAACATCAGGTTGATTCCAAATAGTTGTTTCCAGTTCCTTATCAATCTTTCATCATGGTTAGGTTGATTCTGTATTAATGGCCTAATTCTGGTATGTGTCTATTCTGATGATCGGTGATAAAGTGAAACAGGAGAACAGAAACATATTTAATAACAGTGGTCACATAAATGTGCTCATTGATGAGTACTGTAAAAAACACATCACTAGAATAATAGTGTAATGCAAGCTCTTTCACGTGAATTTACTGTACTACCAGCCTAATGTATTAGTACAATAGAATACCTGTCCGGCTTGGATTCAGAATATTTGCTAAGTGGAGTGTAGTGCTGGACTGTTCATACGCTGTACCATGTGCACAGTGCACTAGCAATGTTAGAAGCCTGGTAACTAATTTTCTGATTAAAGTACCTATGCCAGTTTAGTGTTTCTTTGCGTCAAAACAATGGGCCTTGCCTTTCACACTAGTGATGAGTGTGTATGGCCATTCCCGTTTCACACTAGTTTTAATTTTTCAAAGAAATGAAAATATATGTGAAAATATATGGGCATGAGCTAACGCATTTTTGCCAGGTGCATTGAAGTCAATGGGCATGAGAAAATGTGTATCTTGCGACAAACCATTTTCTTTTACCAAAAATTTAAAATCACTCCAAAATGGAAATTGTAATAAAAATAATAACTTTGGCACCATTGTGAAAGCAGTGAAAATGCTCCAGTCATATATTCAAGATGGTTACCAGTCCCATCCATTTCTGCATGCATCTATATGGCAAGGAGTACACTTACTATTGCCATGACCAGAGCCGTTTTTAGGCATAGACAAACCAGGCAGATGCCTGAGGTGACAGTTTAGTGAGTTTGAGCAACTGAGGTGTATCTAGCCTGGTAGCAATGCGTATATCCTTTATAGACTTGTTTCGAGAAACAATATTATTGTACTTTTTTTGTCTTTACAGTCTGCAAAGCAAATTATTCAGGCTTCAGACTTCCTATTCATGAGTTTAGGGGAAGGGGGCAAGCAAAAGCTGCCATGTGTTGGGTGCCAAAATAGCCAGAAACAGCCTTGGCCATCATGCCCTTTTGGCCCCTTACAGCTCAGAGTCTATACACAGCTCCCAGCTTTTCAGCCAAAAAAAAGTGCAACAGAAAGTGCATAGAGAGAGTACAAAGGTATATACTGATGAACAAGATTTATTAGGGTAATCATCCGATAAAAAAAAAAAATACACACAAAAGTAAAAAATACACATTTTACACTACATCTTACACTTTGTACATTAAATAACAATACAATAATAGGGGTTTCACCACAATATTAGCCATACAGAACCCCCTGATGATCCGTTTGTGAAAAGGAAAAGATTTCTCATGGGAAAGGGGGTATCAGCTACTGATTGGGATGAAGTTCAATTCTTGGTCACAGTTTCTCTTTAAGGGACAAGATAGGGACTAAAGGGTTTGTTCTTAACCTGAATACATTTTTAAAATGGGACAGGTATAGTCTCTGGTTAACAAATGAGATTGGGACTGTACATTCATTCTTCATCCCTCCCTATCCCATATAGCTTCCCCCTCCCTCCCCAATATAGTTTCCCTGGTGGTTTAGTACTTCACCTCTCTCTTCCCAATATAGCTTCCATGGTGGTCTATGCAGGAGAACAGAGACGTCAAAAGGATAAAAGGAAGCTAAATGAGCATAAAAACCAAATTCTTGGTAAATAGAGGAGGTAGTGGTGGACTTACCTCTGTGGTGCCTGGCTCTTCTACTTACCACATATGCTATTGCTCCGTTGTTATTGCCTGATGAAGCGGGATCAAACCTGCGAAACGCGTTGCATATTTTGAGTTCATAAATAAAATATATTGATTGTCTTTACTACAGTCGTTGTGTGTCTACTTGGAGGAGGTAAGTCCACCACTACTTCCTCTATTTACCAAGAATTTGGTTTTTAAGCTCATGCAGCTTCATTTTGTCGTTTTGGTGCCTCTGTTTTCCTGCATAATATTGTGTCCACCCTGGGTGGAGGGTTGAACCCCCTTTTTCTCATCTACAGAGAGCGACTTCTTATTCCTGAGTGGGGTCAGGAAAATCTCCCCACCTGCCTTTACAGTGGTTGCCTAATGGTAACCCTGGTTTGTGAGTATTAATATTTACTCTATCTAGTAACCATTTACCAGTACATATTACACTATTGGGGCTCTTGGTGTTGCTTGTTTTTATCCATGGTGGTCTAGGGCTTCACCCCCCATATAACTTCCCTGGTGGTCTAGTGTTTTCCCCCTCCCTACCCATTATAACTTCCCTGTTGGTGTTTAGTGGCCCCCTCTTACTTTCCCATATAGCTTCTCTGGTGGTGTTAGTGCCCCCCTCCCCATAAAGCTTTTCTGGTGGTGTATATCTGCCCCCTCTCCCGGATTTAGCTTTCCTGGTCATGTTAGTGCCGACCCCCCCCCCCCCCCCCCCATCCTGGTTTCCCTTAGCCTATAATGCAGAGTATAGGTGAAGCTGAGAGTAATGTGAAGACAGTCCTCATGTATGGATGTGAGACATGGAAGGTGACAGCAGAGACAACAAAAAGCCACCAAACCTTTATAAACTTCTGCCTTTGAAGAATACTAAACATCTGGTGGCCAAATGTAATTTCAAATAGAAAGTTGTGGGAAAGAATCCAAGACCAACAAGTGGACTTGCAGATCAAACCCAGAAAGTAGAGATGGATTGGCCATACCCTCCACAAGGACAAATCAATAGAGAAAGAAGCCTTAATATGTAATCCTCAAGGCAGCAGAGATAGAGGCAGACCAAAGAAAACTTGGATAAGAAGTGTGGAGAAAGAAATAAAGAAGGCAGGGACATCATGGACTGAGACTGAAAAAATCGCCTAAGACAGAAACATGGTATACATTTGTTGAGGCTCTTTGCTCCGGTGGGAGACACAGGATTATGAAAAAAATAGTTGAAGCTAGAAGCCATGCTTCTCTCACCTCCCTTCCGGAGTCCAGTACTGAAGTGAGCAGGGGGAGTAGGGCGCACAGCTCTTGATTCTGGCTGGGAGGTGACAGAAGCCCGCAGCTTCACCTATATTCTAATTGGCCCAGTTCCAAATGCCATACATTTCTCATAAGACCGCATACAATTCATATCAACTCAAAATTATTAGCATCACATTGATCATCTTTATTGGCCATCTTTAGTTGTCAGTGAGAACCGCTTCTATGCAAAGAAGGCATGCTGAAAAATGGGTAGCAAATAGCGGTAGTAGAATATAGGTAATCTTACAGAAATACTGCTATCACCCTCTGCACCCTAATTCTCACAAAAACCCTCCCCGATCTATGTCTAACACTACCCACCCCCATCTATTCTTAACTCTAACTACCCCCACCTACTTCTGATGTAAACTTCCCCCTCACCTACGCCTAACACTTACCACCCCCCACCAACTCATATCACTAACTATCTCCACGATCTCCTAACACTAACCTCCACTTGCTCCTAATTTACACTAGAGTCTGACTCTGACTACAGCCTATGGTAGTGCCCAAAATTCCCGGGTGCTGCTCGCACCGAAATTGTCCTTTCAGTGAGAGCCTTCAGATTTCTTTCACTAGTGTTTCATACTTAAAAACAAGGACCACTACTGTTTGCATGAGAAGTCTCACCCCAGCCTGGGAAATGTGCAGATTTACCATCTTGGTGGTTGTGGATGTGCTGCCATTTTACACACCTGGCACTTTCAGAGCCTCACTTCCTCGTTTAACCTCCAACCTCTGATGCAGAACAAGACCTTTCTCTCTAAGCACGCTATTCACACTACCTATTATGCAGGTTATTATTTCATAGGTGACACTGTCTAGTGCTGGCAAACGCTGTAAGACGTCTACACCTCACCTAAGTAATGCAGAGAAATATTGTCTGACTTAAGCTCCCAGAACTAAAGTGCAGGTCTGGCGACCTTTACTAAAATATGTCATTGCCTAATGCTTTTCCAATCCATTTGCTGAAATTTATTCGCCTGTGTTCCGACACAGGAAGCGAAGACAGCGAATATATCTTCCCCAAACAAGGCCATTTCCTAAAACTTCCATCAATAATCTCCACGCCTACTCAGTGAATAACTGTCAGCTTTATAACTGTTTTAAGGCAAATGTCTTAGAGATGATGTTTCATTTAGAGTAAATTCAGAAGTAATTATATGTTAAGTATAAGTCGATTAGTCAAGTTGCATGTTCAGCGATAAGGAGCAGGAACACAGCAATGCCGCGCTCTCGCCCGGTGTCTGTTGTGAAGCAGCAAAACTGTTCTGTCAGCTCTGTCCGTACCACTTGCGTTTCTTAATTGTTCAGAAGAAAACTTGTCAAACGCGTTAACTGAGCTTTTATTGGAGAAGTTGTCGCTTGACAACGCACCTTGACGTCGTTGGCCAGAGTGGAATGAGGTTACTAATTGGTGCCATGCTACAACTGGAGGCTTAACCCTGCAGTTGCCAATTTCTCCTAGCTGTGCTGAATCACATTGTGATGAAAAGTGAAGTATAGGAATGAGAGGCTGCATTGTGCAATACATGTTCAAGGTCAAAGGGACTGAACTAATGGAGATGTGTTACTTAAAAAAGCATTCTGTTTTCAACATGGTGACTGATGTGATTCAGGTTGTAATGCGTCCCTAGGGGGGAGGACTACTGGTATATGGTGAGTGAAATGTGATCTAAAAGAAGATGTCACAAAATCGGTTGATAACAAAATATGTACGTCTGTCTTGCTTTTCATTTTATATCAAGCAAGAAAAACATAACGCATGAGATTGTTCTTGCTGAATGTCAATATTTTATTTTGCTTCTGTTATATTTAGATGTCTGTATTTGCCTATAGTAGAGAGATCAGCTATCTGTAAATATTTTCCTCTGCTGTGGCTGTGAATAATACTTAATATACATTTTTTTCAGGGAATTTCTTTTCCAGTTCACATGAAATCATGACATTCAAATGTCCCCGTTAACGCAAGAATGGCAACAAAAATAGTTAATCGAGTACGCAGTGAGGGTAAAGGACCAGTTTATCTGAAAAGAAAGTGGAGTGCACTCAGTCCCTCCCTGACCCTGACCATCTGTGTATATAGTGTGACCCTGGGCCTGGTGTAACCCTGGTGATGAAAATTATAGAATTAGTGATTACAGTGACAAAAGTAACATGAACAAAGACACAAACAGGTGAATGAGCCCTGCCCTAGCGAGCTTACAATCTAAAGGAATAGGGAGGGAACAAGAGGTGGGGTAGTATGTTTTTAGGTTATCTAGTAGAAGTACAGCCAGAAGTGGGAGTGGCCTAATGTAGAGGGTATACTTGTAGGAAAAACGGAGTTTTGAGGGAGTGTTTAAAGATATCAAAGACACGCACGCACGCACGCACGCACTCACGCACGCACGCACGCACGCACGCACGCACGCACGCACGCACGCACGCACACACACACACACACACACACACACACTCTCACACACACACACACACACACATACACACACACACACACACACACACGCACGCACGCACGCACGCACGCACGCACGCACACACACACACACACACACACACGCACGCACGCACGCACGCACGCACACACACACACACACACGTGTATTTGAACAACCAGCTTCCATATTGTTTCTTCTCTTCTCTCTTATTGTACATTTTGCATTCAAACTGTTTTTTTTTTCACCTCAGTGTAGCTCTGCCTCTTATTGGCCTCAATTCACTAAGCTTTAGCAAACACTTTAGCGAACGCTTAATAATTTACCTCATGAGTAAAATCTCATTTTGAATTCACCAAGGTGTTATAGATTTATTGAACGTTTTATCGAGAAAACATTTGTTAAATCTATAACACCTTAGTGAATTAAAAATTAGATTTTAATCATGAGGTAAATTATCAAATGTTCGATAAAGTGTTTGATAAAGCATAGTGAATTGAGGCCATTGTCTCTTCAGCAAACACTGAGTACAGGGTGCTAACCGAATGCTGTAATTTCTTTGTGTGCGCAGTGTGACTATTGTGTCAGTGTTTTATATATTTTAAGATCGGCTAAAATCTACAACACAAGTATATTATATTCAACATTTTAGCCTCACTTAAAGTGAACCTCCGGACTAAAAATCTACTCAGCAGAACTGAAAAGGCTTGGTGTTTCTTTAACAGTTTCACAGCATCAGAACTTTGTTTTTCTTACCAAAGCATCATTTTTAGCTGCATTTTTAGCTAAGCTCCACCCATCAAAGAAAACTGCCCGGGCTTTGTTCCCCTGATGCTGTGCAAAGCATGATGGGATTTCCCATGTTGTTATTCAAGTTGCCTAGCAACTGGGAAAGAGTGATCAGCAGACAGGACAGTTGGAACTGTGTCTAATGCTTCCTGTCGCCTCCTATCAACCAAAAAGACGGCTGCCCTCATGAAATTAAACATTTGCCTGTTCTTTTAAAACAGTGTGGGTAAGAGATTATATTACCTATCTATTTTAATTAACATAACTAATGTAACTTAAAGTGGATCCGAGATGAACTTTTACTCATTGCATAATTGTGTTCCTTTCCTATTGTTTATAGGGCATTCCTCAAGCCAAATACTTTTTTGTTTTTGTTTTAATCCTCCAATTCCCTATAAACTAAACAAGCCACGCCCACAGGTTTTCAGAGAGCCAAGGCACTTTCAGACAGTAGCAAGGGCTCATGGGAGCTCAGTCTGCGCAGGACGAGGGGAAGGTATTACTAGCCAGAGATTTCACTAAACTTTAGTTAAGATATATAGACAAGTTACTTTTTATAGTTAGTTTTTCATCTCGGATCCGCTTTAATGGCAGTATGTTTGTTTAGGCTGAAGTTCCTCTTTAAGTATATTTACTCTACCACTCAAAACCTATAAAGGTTGAATGATAGCCAAACCATAAGGGCCAAGGCACAGACTGTTCACCAGTGGTCATGTTTGCAGCTGCAGTAGACCTCCCTTTTTGGTGCATGCAGCATAGGAGTGAATAGGCCTTCTGTTTCCTCTGCAGTGTACTCATCCTGCTCCTGCCTGCTGAATTCCTTCCCCCACTTTTGCTGCATTCCTGTCCCCACTGGCTGTGTCTCTGCCTCCACCTGCTGTTTCCCTACTGCAGGCAGAGTTGGCTGCATCTCTGTCTCCATCTGCTACATCCTTGTGTCCGTCACTGCTCCTACCCCACCTTCTGCATTCCTGCCTCTACATGTTGCTTCCCTGCTCCCCAGCCCCCACCTACTGCACTCTTACCACCACCCAATGCATCCCTGCCACCACCACTGCTGCATCCCTTCCCCCACAGGCTACATCTCTACCCTCACCTGCTGCAATCCTGCCCCCACCCACTGCAGATCTACAACTATCGGCCGCATCCCTACCACAATCTGCTGCATCCCTACCAACACAGGTTGCATTCATACCCTTACCTGCTGCATCCCTGCCCCCACCCACTGCATCTTTACCCCCACAGGCTGCATCCCAACCCTTACCTACTGCATCCCTGCCCCCACCTACTGCATCCCTACCCCCACAGGTTGCATCCCTACCCTCACCTGCTGCATCCCTGCCCACACCTACTGCATCCCTACCCCTACAGGCTACATATCAATCCTCACCTGCTGCATCCCTGCCCAGAGCCCATACCTACTGCATTGCTACCCCTACAGGCTACATCTCTATCCTCATCTGCTGCATCCCTGCCCACACCATTCCTACCCCCACAGGCTACATATCTATCCTCACCTGATGCATTCCTGCCCCCACCTACTGCATCCCTACCCCTACAGACTACATATATTATCCTCACCTGCTGAGTCCCTGCCCACACCTACTGCATCCCTACCCCTACAGGCTACAAGTCTATCCTCATCTGCTGCATCCCTGCCCACACCTACTGCATCCCTACCCCTACAGGCTACATCTCTATCCTCATCTGCTGCATCCCTGCCCCCACCTACTGCATCCCTACCCCTACAGGCTACATCTCTATCCTCATCTGCTGTATCCCTGCCCACACCTACTGCATCCCAACCCCCACAGACTGCATCCCTACCCTCACCTGCTGCGTCCCTACCCCCACCTACTGCATCCCCACCTCCACAGGCTACATCTCTATTCTCACCTGATGCATTGCTGCCCCCACCTACTGCATCTCTACCACCACCTGCTGCACCCCTTCCTCAACCTGCTGCGTCCCTGCCCCCACCTACTGCATCCCTACCCCTACAGGCTACATCTCTATCCTCACCTGCTGCGTCCCTGCCTACACCTACTACATCCCTACCCCCACAGGCTACATCTCTATCCTCACCTGATGCATTGCTGCCCCGCCTACTGTATCCCTACCCCTTCAGGCTACATCTCTATCCTCACCTGATGCATTCCTGCCCCCACCTACTGCATCCCTACCCCTACAGGCTACATCTCTATCCTCACCTGATGCATTCCTGCCCACACCTACTGCATCCCCACCCCCACAGACTCAGTGGTGTATTTAGAGGGGTGCACCCCTGTTGTGCAGCTGAAGCTGCCTGGTGTGTGTCCCAACTCCCTATAAGGAAGACACAGTCACAGCTGCTCGTTTTCTCCAGAGGAGATATTAGAGAGGAGGCGCCACTAGGGGGAGCTCCAGGCAGCTCTGAAGGCTTTGCAGAGAGGGGGAAGCACGCTGAGGATGGTGGGGGAAGCACGCTGAGGATGGTGGGGGGAAGCACGCTGAGGATGGTGGTGCTGGATCTGCACGAGAGCCGATGACTTGGGTCTGAGACTGATCCTCTCCCTCAGACTCTTGCAAAGCAGGTCTATTCTGCAGGATGGGGAGTACACTCGTGGCATGAAAGGTATGTGTGGATAGGTCTGCACCGGGGAGGGAGCTGAATATGGAGCACAGACTCTGCAGACCGCGTGTGTTCAGCTGCACTGTGAGGCATGTGTAGTGTGACAGGCTGCCCTGCAATGTGAGCCTCACTATCTGTTGTTGCTGCCTGTGTGACCACCCCACCCCCATCTGTTAATACTGCCTGTGTGACCCCCCTGTCTGTTATTGCGGTCTGATGGTACTTTTTCTATTGCAAAATGCTTAAAAGTTATTTTAAAGAGAATATGAAAATTATCTCCTAGGAGATAACTCAGGAGAAAAAGTTGTATGTAAGCTACATCTCACAGGAGAGAGTGAGAGAGAGAGAGGGCCATATGCAATTCACTTTTTTACCTGAGTTTTCTCCTAGGAGATAAGTTTTCATCTTCAATTTAAAATAACTTTCCAGCACTTTTCAACTAAAAAAGTACCAAAAAGCAAGTTAAAAAGTACTACCAAAATTATTTTGAGTATTTTCTTGCTTGCTGGTGGCTTAAAAGGCATTTTATTGACAAGTTTAAAAATATCACCTAGGAGAAAACTCAGGGGAAAAAGTGAATTGCATATGGGCCATAGAGAGAGAGAGAGAGAGAGAGAGAGAGAGAGAGAGACCTGCCTTTGTGAGCTTACAATCTAAAACAAATGAGGGGGTAACAGGAGGTGGTAAAAGTATGATAGGCCAGAATCAACTCACTTTTTCTCCAAGTTTTCTCCCAGGTAATATTTTCACATCTAATAGATAGAGGCCCAAATGCAATTCACTTTTTCACCTGAGTTTTCTCCTAGGTGATATTTTCACAACTTTTAAATAAAATGCCTTTTAAACCACCAACAAGCAAACAAATACTCAAAATACTTTTGACGGTACTTTTTCACTTACTTTTTGGTAATTTTTCTATTGTAAAGTGCTAAGTTAAGTTATTTTAAATCGAAGTTGAAAAATTATCTTCTAGGAGAAAACGCAGGCGAAATAGTGAATTGCATATGGGCCAGAATGTCTTTTAAGCCACCAACAAGCAAGAAAATACTCAGAATTTTGACTGCACCTTTTCACCTAGTTTTTGGAACTTTTTCAATTGCGTAGTGCTGAAAAGTTATTAAACAGAAGATGAAAAATTATCTCCTACGAGAAACTTAGTAGAAAAAGTGAATTGGATCAGGCCCATTATATACATTTTAACTTCTATTGGCATTTTATAAAAGACCTCAGAATTCATCATAACATGAATTGCGCTTATCACTAATTTTGAAAGAGTTTGTAACAAATCATACTTTAGCTAATTGATAAACTATGAGGACTTCCTAAGTTCTGTTTAACCTTCCATCTGATCGCATCTGTGGTAATTGCCACTAATTATCATTTTAACCTGACTTTTTTTTTATTTCATAATGTGAACCTAGACCCATATGCAATTAACTTTTCACCTAGGTGATCTTTTCACACCTTTTCAGGAAAATGCCTTTTAAGCCACCAGCAAGCTAGGGAATACTTATTCACTTATTATACACTTATGAAAATTATTTTGGTAGTACTTTTTCACCTACTTTTTGGTACTTTTTCAGTGCTAAAAAATTATTTTAAATACAAGATTAAAAATTATCTCCTAGGAGAAAACTCAGGAGAAAAAGTGAATTGCATTTGTCCCTGATGCCATTATTCAATTTACTTTTTCCCCTAAGTTTTCTCTTAGCTATTCTTTATCAATTAAATACCTTTTAAGTCACCAAAAAGCAAGAAAATACCAACAATAATTTTGACAATACTTTTTCAAATACGTTTTGGTACTTTTTTTTAGCTGCTGGAAAGTTATTTAATACAGAAGATAAAAAAATATCTCCTTGGAGAAAACGTGAATAGAATAAGGGCAGAAAAGGGATTTTTGCTGCCGGCCTGACAAATAAATGACACATAAATTCACTTCCTTTAGGGCCCTTTTACACTAAATCAGTTGCTCTCAGTTAAAACGGAAAGAAAACTGATTTTCAAAGTAATGCCCATGTTTTCCTATGGCACCTTTCACACTTAACACGTTTAACTGAAATATTTGTCCCATTGCACTGCTATGGAAAAAACACGTACTAACGTGTACCAACGCACACTAACGCACACCAACTGATTAAGTGTAAAAGGGGCCTTACTGTGTCGCACAATATTTATTTTTCAATCACATATAGCCAAGATGACCAAGCAAATTAAAAACAAATCTGCCATCAGTTGGTCTCATGATTGTGCCTATGACTTTAAAAAAATAAATATTTCAGGCCTTAGCTCGCTGAGGAGCAGCTGTTTCAAGAATGAACACTAGATGGTGCTAGGGTACTGTCGAAGTGCAAGCGGTTTTGTATCTGCTACTTTCACTGTGGCTCTCAAGGAAAAAAAAAACAACAAAAAAAAAACTACAAAATTGCTATTTGTTTTTCCTGTCTTTATTTCTCATACTTATATGGGAATCATAAGCTTTATGTTTATTTTATATAATACAGATTGTTCCTGCCGAGCTATAAAAGCGAGTCATATTGCCATATAAGCGTGAAATCTTCTCCATCTATTCTCATGTAATATTAGTGCTCTGCTATATACGTGACATATGCATTTACTTTGCTTATAACATCTCTGCATTGCCCTGTGCGTATCTGCCCACATGGATTCTAAAAGTAAGTAACTTAACTCGCTTAATAAAGCTATGCTGCACATACATGGATTATGTTTTGGTTTTGTTACAGAATCCTCACCTGCAGCTTCTCTACCCTGTGTTTTTCTAACTCTGCGACACTACGGCAATTTTGTGCTTAATATATATGTATATAAAAAAAAAAACCACGTCACACACTGAGATTTAAATTGTATATAATGTATTTTACCCTTCTGCAGCTGTGAATTCTAAATAACTTTTAGTTGTTTTACTTGACAACCCTATTTTAATTTATAAACAAGTGATAAACAGAACCTGAAGTACTTTTGTAAGTTATTTTTCAATTTTTTTAATGCGTGCCATAGATGATTTTGCATGTGTTTAACTTTGTGTCCAAGTTCAGCTGAACACGAGAAAAGTTACGAATATTAGAAAATGACTTCTTAAGGGTCACTTCAATATTTGATATTATTATTCCGATATAAATCTACCTGATTTAGTATTAATAGAAATACTATATAAAAGAACATTAAGTTATTTGCTATATTTTTTAACAAGGATTTTTTATAATTCTTTTTTTGTGTTTTGAAATGTAGCTTTGCAAAAAAGAACTGTTCATTTTATTTCCATGGAATCACTTAATAGGCTCATTGGCCAAATATCAACATAATCTTTTGTTAATGATAAAATTAATTAGATAGAAAGAAGTGATTTTGACATCCATATTACAGGTTAGGTGCCAATGTACTGTACTGAATACATCACCTTAGACATCAGCCAGCTAAAGATTAAATATTCCATTTTCAAAGCATTTTTTTTTTACATTTTTTCCCCATGTGTTGCCCATTACTTCATTGTTACTAATTACAGTTAAAAAATATAATGAGCTGCAGCCAATGCAAATTAGGTCAGAATGTCTAATTACCTCGAATACCAATAATTTTAATAATAAGCTTCTGATGTGCTTTTTTTTCAGTGCATAGTATCAATTAATGTTCCACCGTTATGATCTGAATATTGTAGCTGAAGCTGAAAATTACGATAAAATGTTTTACGTATTTACGTAGATATTCTGTGTTTATATTTATATTAGATTTTATGTTATGGCCTGTTTTGCTGTTTTGTTATGTGTCCAACTGTATATCCTATTGAAAAATACTTTTTTGTGTATCAATGAATGGATACGTGGGCCTCGTACCCTTTAGTCCTTGTGATGTTGTGTTTAGTTATGTATGTCTTCAGTAAACCTTCTATAAAGTGCCTTGGAATATGATTGTTCTGCGTACAAAGAAAGATAAAAAATAAAGAATAATACTAATAACGATAATTCCTCTTCAAAAAGAATGTGAACAAACAGGAGTGCATACAATAGAATGTGGAAAAATGTTCAGTAAAAAACATGCTTTCTGTCCCACACTCCACTGTGAAAGTGCACAGTATCCATATCCATTAGACCATTGTGTTATGTATTGTAAAAATAATGGCATAGCAAGGAGGGTTAGGGACGTGGGCAGCTAAAAAGGGAATATGAAGAATGGAAGAAAGGAGCATGCTGGAGAAGATATGTGAGAGAGGGGAAAACAAGAAATAAGTTCAAGGGTGTTACTGAGTGGAAGACAAAGAAGAGAAGGAATAATGATCAGGGAGAGGAACAAAATAATAGTAAAGAAACAAAAAAATTATAGGAAGATCAAGAGAATTCTACATTTTCCTTTATTGAGACCCAGTGTAGTCTGGGGCTTATATTAACTCTTTACAGCCAAGTGAAGCTTCGCCTGTAAATATTACACTTCCCAGTCTTATGAGCGTTTATGCGGCTATGTCATCATAGGAAGAAGAAGACAAGGCACAGCAGGGGACGTAAAAAGGGGAGGGAGACTTCTCATTAGCCATATATCCAAATAAGACAAAAAGCTCCAGCCAGGGAATTAAAAGACTTAATAAAAAGGCAACATGAATATAAAATAAGAGTCAAGCATCATAGATGGCTCTTTAAAGTTGATGGTGGAACTTTTTTGTTTGCAGCAATTGGGCTTGATTAGCGCCAATCCCTCAAATGTGGCGCAGGTGTCCTTTGTAAACAAGCACACGGCAGAAATAATGCACACAGCTACACTATAGCATCTGCTATTGTCCTTGGAAGTAGACAGAAGTGGGAGCCGTCTGAGAGGCTGCAATCTCCCAATCTCCCCACAGCATTCTCCTCCCATGCAGATTGTGCATAGGGAAAACAAGGATCCTGTTTACTGACCAGTAATGGCATGGAATGGAGGCATTGTTTAGTGCTGGCTAGCGAGATCGAGGCCAAAATACTTTTATGTATGTAGGATTCATGTGATATCCATCCAGACAGTCTCCTTTCAGGCTTACCATAAATGCTATAAAACTGTAGCCAGTGTGATAAAGACTCGAGGGCTTTCAAACATCATTTCTATATATGAACGTGTAAGAGTGGCCATATAGTAGGCATTGATTATGATTAGGGAGCAGACATCTATCCACCCTTGTCAAGATAAAAGCTGCTGCCACTATGTTGTCCAGTTAGCTTACTACTTATAGTTAAAACTCCACTTTCCATTTCTATTAAGCACAGCTGTACATAGACCACCTGAAAGCAAAATAAGAATACCCAAATTAAATGTGTGTTTGTTTTCGTTTTTTACTTTTTGTGTCAAACACAGCTTTTCTAGCAGTCATATGACAAAATAGTTAAAGGACTACTGAAGTGAGAGGGATATGGAGGCTGCCATGTTGATTTTGTTTAAAACAATGCAAATTGCCTGGCTGTCCTGTTGATTCTCTGCCTCTAATACTTTTAGCCATGGACCCTGAACAAGCATACAGATCTAATGTTTTTGACAAAAAAACTGACAAGATTAGCTGCATGCTTGTTTCAGGTGTGTGATTCAGATAATACTGCAGCCAAGGAACTTATCAGTATGCCAGGCAACTGGTTTTGTTTAAAAGGAAATAAATATGGCAGCCTCCATATCCCTATCATTTCAGTTGTCCTTTAACTAATTGTAGTTATTAGTTTTATTGTAGCCATTTAGGCTTTCCTGCCCTTGCTTGTTTAACTGTATTACTGCCTTTCCTAGAAACTTTAATAGTTCTTGTAACCCAAATTCAGGCAACCCCAGGTCCAAAAGCTATGGCACCATAACAGCAACGTGGAGCTGAAAATATTAGTACTTTAGCCAGCTTTATGTCTCTGCTAAAATTCTCGAGCTTCTTTCGTGTGTGTGTGTGTGTGTGTGTGTGTGTGTGTGTGTGTGTGTGTGTGTGTGTGTGTGTGTGTGTGTGTGTGTGTGTGTGTGTGTGTGTGTGTGCGTGTGTTGAGTCACATCTGAGCATGGTCACACAGGCGCTTGGTATCCCTTGCAACGGATGATGGAAGGCAGCCCCCTATTGAGTCACATCTGAGCATGGTCACATAGGTGCTTGGTAGCTCTTGAAATGGATGATGGAGAGGTGGCCCCCTATTGAGTCACATCTGAGCATGGTCACATAGGCGCTTGGTAGAGCTTGCAACGGATGATGGAGAGGTGGACCCCTATTGAGTCATATGTGAGCATGGTCACACAGGCGCTTGGTAGCGCTTGCAATGGATGATGGAGATGCGGCCCCCTATTGAGTCACATCTGAGCATGGTCATATTTTTTTGCTGCAGGGTAACTCCACTGCACGTCAAACACTGATGCAAATGCGGTATCAAATGCAGCAGCCGAAAGGGGGTTGTAGCCAGCAGACAGGATGCTGAAGTGGCCAAATAGGTGTGCAGTTAAGGCATACATCTGAAAAAGGCCTTAGTGTGAAAAAGCTTCAGTATTTGGTATAGGAAAAAAAAATCAGAGAAACAGCTATGAACTGTGAAGCTGGATGGAACTTGCCAGCCTTTGCTACTTCTGAGCAATGATGCCCTCTTTCCCCTTCCCCCATTTAATTAGATCAACATGTAAATGTACTACCACATCCAGCATACAGTTCATAGATGTAACGATTTACATCATCTTCCTGGGTCTTGGCTTGGTTTCCGATTGGAGGAAGCTAGCAGAGGCGGGGAGCGGCAGGGGGAGCCTGTAATGGAGGCGGCAATGCTGAGTACTGGCAGGTGGTGGCAGCA
The DNA here is from genome assembly GCF_040937935.1 of Hyperolius riggenbachi. Classification (NCBI taxonomy): domain Eukaryota; kingdom Metazoa; phylum Chordata; class Amphibia; order Anura; family Hyperoliidae; genus Hyperolius; species Hyperolius riggenbachi. Next base: position 150,996,471 of record NC_090648.1, read on the forward strand.
CATAGTCCTTGTCCAGCACTGGGTCATCATCAATGTCATCAAAATCGTCCTCACTGTCCCCTATACCAATTACATCCCCATCCGTGTCAAGGTCCTCATCCTCCTGAAAATTATCTTAAGTCCTGTAGATAATACAGAGGAAAATGTTACCGTCAGCTGACATTCTTGGAAAATGTTACCATAATGTACCGCGTGTTGTTGTTATCATATACAGTGTTTTTACCAATGGTAACAGTAGTTAAACTTACACTCTAAGCTCCACAGAAGTTCCCAAGAACACAAGCTGACGTGCGTAACAATAGGGTGTTCTTTTAGAGGCTCCACTTCCACTCCTTTGTTCTTTTTGCTGAAATCTCGCTCCTTAACATAGGCGTCGCATACACTGCGCCATCGGGTCTTGTATTTTTCAACTGCAAAATACAAAAATAATAACTGTATTTTTTCTCTCCTAGGTTCATGGCAACTGGGCAATCGTACGCATCGCTACACATCACATTCCGAATTGGGAAGAGTACGGTGGCAGGCATCTTAGTGAAGACCTCCAAAATTCTCTGGAGAAGGCTGAGGACCACATTCATGCCTGTTCCCGACACCAGAAATTGGGAGGAGATAGCAGACCGCTTCTGGACAGAGTGTGGGTTCCCAAATTGTGTAGGTGCGATCGACGGAAAGCACATTCGGATCCAGAAACCATTAAGGATTGGCAGCCATTACTTCAATTACAGGAAGTATTCAAAATCTGTGGGCCCTCATACTACATGGAAGTGGTAAAATCAGTCAATAATTTGCCAATAAATATTGGATGTGTGTATGCACCCTTACTGACCTAAAAAAAAAGGCTAGCAGTGAAATGCAGCAAATTGATTCCTCGTATTCAAAAGATCATCATCTCACATTTGCACACAGCTTTAGAATGGTCAACTGACAAAGATCACACCAAGAACAGAGCATTGAATACATAGTTATTTGGGTTGAAAAAAGACATACGTCCATTGAGTTCAAACAGAAAACAAAGTACAACACTAGCCTGCTCCCTCACATTTTCCTGTCGATCTAGAGGAAGGTGAAAAACCCTTACAAGGAAGGCATGGTCCAATTAGCCCTAAAGGGGATAAAAATTCTTTCCCGACTCCAGATGTCAATCAGATAAAATCCCTGGATCAACATCACTGGGAATTACCTAGTAATTATAGCCATGGATGTCTTTCAATGCAAGGAAAGCATCTAATCCTCCTTTAAATGCAGATATAGAATTTGCCATAACTATTTCCTGTGGCAATCCATTCCACATCGTAATCACTCTTACTGTAAACAACCCTTTCCTAAATAAATGGCTAAAACGTTTTTCCTCCATGCGCAGATCATGTCCTCTATCCTTTGTGAAGGCCTAGGGACAAAAAGCTCATCCGCCAAGCTATTATATTGCCCTCTGATGTATGTATACATGTTAATTAGTTCCCCTCTAAGGCGTCTTTTCTCTAGACTAAATAAACCCAGTTTATCTAACCTTTCTTGGTAAGTGAGACCTTCCATTCCTCGTATAAATTTTGTTGCCCGTCTCTGCACCTGCTCTAAAACTGCAATATTTTTCCTGTAATTTGGTGCCCAGAACTGAATTCCATATTCCAGATGTGGCCTTACTAGAGAGTTACACAAGCAATATTATGCTAGGAGAAGAAAAAAAGGGGGGTATAGCGCTCAACAGCCTTCAATATATACCAATGAGTCCCAAATATTAAATTTCTTCATACACGATTTCCTTCAATAAAACTTCATAAAAATGAATACGCTCACCAGATTCTGTGGCCAACCAATCTCGATCGGCAAATACGTTTGTGATACTAGTCAGTAAACTCCACACAGACTTGCTTCACATTTCCCAGCATCTTCAATGCTCGATGCATGTAAACAGATATATGATCATAGTGTAACTATGTATTACAACCTCTGTTATTACACCGCCACCTGAATTCCACTAACACCAGTGAGGCCCTTTTATTAGCAATGCATCCAGTGTGCCTTTACCTGCTTTTTCAAACAAGCCTCTCACCTGATGTCAGTGCTGACCTCTTAATAGACCAGCTTCAGCACTTTTCATATACTCATGGTGGCATGACATTCAGAGTGTTGCTGCCTAAAATACTAAACAGGCTCCGCCCTACTAGTTTCGTCATGAAACCAGTAGTGCGGAGCCTACGGAGCGAGTGAGACGCTAAACCAGGAGCTGGAGTTTTATATGCGCATAATAATTTGGACTTTGTGAGTGCACAATTTTAACTTTTTTATTATTAAATGAAACGGAATTACGCTATGTCGAGGCCTGTTTAGTTTTTTAGGCAGCAACACTCTGAATGTCACGCCACCATGAGTATATGAAAAGCGCTGAAGCTGGTCTATTAAGAGGTCAGCACTGACATCAGGTGAGAGGCTTGTTTGAAAAAATGGGTAAAGGCACACTGGGTGCATTGCTAATAAAAGGGCCTCACTGGTGTTAGTGGAATTCAGGTGGAGTTGTAATAACAGAGGTTGTAATACAGAGTTACACTATGATCATATATCTGTTTACATGCATCGAGCATTGAAGATGCTGGGAAATGTGAAGCAAGTCTGTGTGGAGTTTACTGACTAGTAACACAAACGTATTTGCCGATCGAGATTGGTTGGCCACAGGATCTGGTGAGCGTATACATTTTTATGAAGTTTTATTGAAGGACATTGTGTATGAAGAAATTTTAGAAGGAACCATTTATGGAACTGTCTGTGTTACCCTAAAAATGGAGATTGATTAAGAGACTTTCTCTGTGTACTTATCCCAGGTGTTGTTACTGCATTTGGGACTGACTGGTATATATTGAAGGCTGTTGAGCGCTATAACCCCCTTTTTTTCTTCTTTTAGTTACTAACAGAGATGCACACTCTGTATGATAGTTAGCGATCCAGCGAAGTTTTGGAACTGCGTATGACGGAATATTAAGCTTGACATATATAAGTTTAGACAGGGCCGGTCCTGGACTTTCTGCTGCCTGAGGCAAAGATCGTAAAGGCGCCCCCCCAATATTTCTACATAACATTACATCCCCCACACAACCGACCGTGTCCGTGAAGGAAAGCCTGAGTGACGCAGCAAAGTGAGTGACTAACTCACCAGGGATTGGGTCTCCCTCCGGGTCTGGCGGCGGTGAATGGCGGGCATCCGCATCCAGCATGCATCCTGCACTGGCAGGGGACAGACGGCTGCGGTCTGCGGCGGGCATGCTCCATCTCGGATCTGAGGGATCTCGCGCTGGGCCAGTGAGCGGCGGCCGGCGGCAGCCAGCCAGCATCATCATCGTCACGTCGGCGGCGCTCGCTGTTCAGTGACTGACCATGACAATCAGCCGCAGCCAGGGCAGCAGAGCGGGCGGCAGCCGCCGCCATCAAATCAGCAGGCTTAGGCACTAGGCAGCGTCACCAGCGTGCAGCCTTGGAGGAGACAGGAGAGCCTGCAGAGCTCGGAGGCCGGCGGCAACAGTGCAGTTTCTAGGCTAAAATGCACCCATGACGAGGGTGTAAAAATTGCGCCCCCCCGGTATAGGTAGCCAGCTATAGGTCCCCCCCGAGTATAGGTGGCCAGGCATGGGTGAGCCAGTAAAGTTGCCCCCAGTATAGGTTAGCCAGGTAGTTGCCTCCAGTATAGGTAGCCAGTATAGTTGCCCCCAGTATATGTTAGATAGGCAGGCACCCCCCCCGTCCCGGTATAAGTTAGATAAGTAGGTGCCCCCAGTACAGGTTAGCTAGGTAGGTGCCTCCAATATAGGTAGCCAGTATAGTTGCCCCCAGCATAGGTTAGATAGGTAGGTACCCCCAGTATAGGTTAGTTAGGTAGGTGCCCCCAGTATAGGTAGCCAGTATAGTTGCCACCTGTATAGGCTAGCTAGGTAGGTAGGTGCCCCCAATACAGGTTAGATAAGTGCCCCCAGTATAGGTTAGATAGGTAGCTTCCCCCCAGTATAGGTTAGATTAGGTTGCTGCCCCCCAGTACAGGTTAGATTAGGTAGGTGCCCCCCAGTATAGGATAGATAGGTAGCTGCCCCCAGTACAGGTTAGATTAGGTAGGTGCCCCCCAGTATAGGATAGATAGGTAGCTGCCCCCCAGCATAGGTTAGATAGGTAGCTGCCCCCCAGTGTAGGTTAGATAGGTAGCTGCCCCCCAGTATAGGTTAGATAGGTAGCTGCCCCCCAGTATAGGTTAGATAGGTAGCTGCCCCCCAGTATAGGATAGATAGGTAGCTGGCCCCCAGTATAGGTTAGATTAGGTAGGTGCCCCCCAGTACAGGATAGATAGGTAGCTGCCCCCAGTACAGGTTAGATTAGGTAGGTGCCCCCCAGTATAGGATAGATAGGTAGCTGGCCCCCAGTATAGGTTAGATTAGGTAGGTGCCCCCCAGTATAGGATCGATAGGTAGCTGCCCCCAGTACAGGTTAGATTAGGTAGGTGCCCCCCAGTATAGGATAGATAGGTAGCTGGCCCCCAGTATAGGTTAGATTAGGTAGCTGCCCCCCAGTATAGGATAGATAGGTAGCTGGCCCCCAGTATAGGTTAGATTAGGTAGGTGCCCCCCAGTATAGGATAGATAGGTAGGTGCCCCCAGTACAGGTTAGATTAGGTAGGTGCCCCCCAGTATAGGATAGATAGGTAGCTTCCCCCAGTATAGGTTAGATTAGGTAGGTGCCCCCCAGTATAGGATAGATAGGTAGCTGGCCCCCAGTATAGGTTAGATTAGGTAGGTGCCCCCCAGTATAGGATAGATAGGTAGCTTCCCCCAGTATAGGTTAGATTAGGTAGGTGCCCCCCCCAGTATAGGATAGATAGGTAGCTTGCCTAGTATAGGTTAAGTAGGTAGGTGCCCCCTCATAATGGCGGAGGGGGGAGCCGGAGCCGCGGTGAAGGCAGCCCGACCTCTCCCTCCCTCTCCCCGGGCCGCCCTCCATGCTCCCCCCTCAGAGTGCAGGCAGCAGAGTTAGCGCGCAGGGAAGCGCTGCTGTACACAGCTGTTACTCACCTCCCTGGATCCGATCGCCGCTCCCGCCCTGCTGGTCTCCTCTCTGCAATGTAGCCGCTGCTGATACACACGCGGCTGCTTCCTGTTTACACAGGAAGCAGCCACGTGTGTATCAGCCGGCTAGGCAGAGAGGAGACCAGCAGGGCGGGAGCGGCGATCGGATCCAGGGAGGTGAGTAACAGCTGTGTACAGCAGCGCTTCCCTGCGCGCTAACTCTGCTGCCTGCACTCTGAGGGGGGAGCATGGAGGGCGGCCCGGGGAGAGGGAGGGAGAGGTCGGGCTGCCCTCACCGCGGCTCTGGCTCCCTCGGTCCCTCCGCTATCACACTCACAGCCATGTCATCTGGTGCCGCCCCCCACTTCCTGCCGCCTGAGGAACCCGCCTCACCCCGCCTCATGGGCGGGCCGGCCCTGAGTTTAGACAAATTTAATAGATAGAGAAGCACACGGTTAGACCATTACCCTTTTGAATATTATGCTAGGATCTCAAGTTTTTATCTCCCTTTTAATGCATCCCAAAATGTTATTAGCTTTAGCTAGAGCGGCTTGGCATTGAATATGATTATTTAATTTGTTGTCGATGAGTACTCCTAAGTCCTTCTCCAAGTTTGATGTCCCCATTTGTATCCCGTTTATTTTGTATGGTGCTAGACCATTGGTACGACCAAAATGCATGACTTTACATTTTTCGAACATTGAATTTCATCTGCCATGTATGTGCCCATATAGCCATCCTTACCATATCCTGTTGCAATATCCTTTGTACTATGAGGTAGGAAAGTAATGTTTTCTGATGTTTTGGTGAATATCAGTGTTCACAAGTCCACTTTCAGGACAGGAGAACTAAACAAGAACGATTTGCAGGGCCGGTTGATTTTCCTCAATAAATAAATGAACAAGCAGAATGTTTTCCACTTGTTTGTTTAACTGCATTCTCATTTTCTAGTTTTGGAACGTGTGTGAAAAACACATCTTCTGTTATATACCAGTAAATGCACAAATGGGAAGAATTCAGACGTTTAGTGTTTGTGTATACATAATAGATTTTCCTACAGTTTATTCATTTTCAGTCTGAATAAAAGTTTAACCCTTAGTTCAGAAAAGAAATATTCAGTAATTACAAATGTCAAAAGTTTTTATATTTGCAATAAGTATAGTTAAGATAATTAGCTTGCTGGCTTCTCTAGATCCATTTACTGTAAAAATGACAGCTTAAAGAGAAACTCCAACCAAGAATTGAACTTTATCCCAATCAGTAGCTGATACCCCCCTTTACATGAGAAATATATTTCTTTTCACAAACAGACCATCAGGGGGCGCTGTATGACTGATTTTGTGCTGAAACCCCTCCCACAAGAAGCTCTGGGACCGCGGTACTTTTGGCAGTTTGTTACAATGTAACAAGGTTCACAGACAGGAATTAGCTGTTTACAGCTGTCTCTAACAGCCAAAACAGCTAGCAGCAGCTACATAACCTGCCCACAGTCAAAATGTCACCATGTAATAAATGTCAGAATGTAAATCGGGGAGAGGAAAGATTTTACAATGAGTGAACACTGACTAAATCATTTATACATAATTATTGTAAAAATGAAGCACTTTTTTTATTGCATTATTTTCACTGGAGTTCCTCTTTAAACTGCACCTGTGGCAAAACCGACCTGCCTGTTGGTGGGTGTGGTCTGCAGCAGAGAATGTTAGCTCACCTATGTCGCCTCCTCTCGTTGATGCGCTGCACACTGCTCCCCAGCTTCTCAACACTTCCAACCGCACAGCCAAACTCCCGGATGTGAAAGCAGACGTATCGGGAAAATGTAGAGCAGCATGCAGCACATTGGCAACACTTTCCTGCCGCAGCTCAAACCTACCAACTCGCAGATTCAGATTTGCTGCAGGCAAAAACTAAATTACATATATGCTGGCTCATTCTTAATCATCATTACTCACATGAGGTAGTCAGGGAGGAGCAGGGAAGGGGGCACCAGACAGTCATTCCCTTTAGCCATTGATTACCAGTGAAAAGCGAAAATGCTAATATTCTTGTGGAGTAATTTTTGCAAAAATAATAAAAAAAAATAGTTTTCTTGGACCATATTGCAAAAATACAATGTACCCGTATTTTTCGCCGTATAAGACGCACTTTTTCTCCCCCAAAAATGGGGAGAAAAAGTCCCTGCGTCTTATACGGCAAAGGCAGGGAATCCCCAACTTAATAACGCCCGCCGTTCCGAACCGCCGACCCGCCGCCATGTTGGGGATTCCCTGCCTGCTATCCCCATGCCTGCCCGAGTCTCCTGGCCCCCCCGGATGGAGTGTTAATAGCGGCGGCAACTTACCTTTGGCAGGCTCCTGCGCTGATCCTATATCATCGCGCTGCCCCCCCCCGCTAGCCTCCTCTGCCTCCCCCCTCTGTATTTGGCCCCCCGGGTGAATGAATAAGTATCGGCAACTTACCTCCACAGTGCGCCCGCGATGACTGCAGACGTCCGGCTTCCAGGCACTTCTCGCTCTAGTGGCCGGCTTGAACTGATGACGCGCAGTTCAAAGCCGGCCACTAGAGCGATTAACTATCCATCCGGGGGGGCCAGGAGACGCAGGTGGGAGGGAGGAAGGCTGGGGGGGGGGGGGTAGAGGACATATGGGGGGCACTGGAGGACATATGGGGGGCACTGGAGGACGTATGGGGGGCACTGGAGGACATATGGGGGGCACAGGAGGACATATAGGGGCACAGGAGCACACATGAGGACACACAGGAGGACACATGGGGGGCACAGAAGGACACGTGGGGGGGCACATAAGGACACAGGACACATGGGGGGCACAGAAGGACACATGGGGGGCACATTAGGACACACAGGAGGACACATGGGAGGTACAGAAGGACACATGGGGGCACAGGAGGACACATGGGGGCACAGGAGGACACACAGAAGGACACATGAGGATATGGGGGGCACAGGAGCACACATGAGGACACACAAGGATATGTACAAGACGCTCCTGGAATATGGACGCACCAGGTTTAGTATTTTTTTTTTCCTGGTTTTTGCCCTTTAAACCTGGGTGCGTCTTATATTCCGGAGCGTCTTATACGGCGCGAAATACGGTATTTTCGTAAATTCACAAGCAACACTGCTGACCACCTGACCCATTCATCTCATTTTTCTTCTGAGAGTTTAACTCTTTGTGGTCAGTACTGTAGCACTAAGTTTTATATAAGGGTTTAATAAAAATGCAGTGTGAGACAGGAAAGGCGGGGTGATGAGAAACATGGCTTTTATAAGCACACTGGGGAGGATGTAATAAATGTTAAATGCTGAGCCATCAGGAACTGGCAGGCAGGCGGCTGTGGAAGGAGGTGGGTTGGGTCAAGCATTGGCGGCCTTTGGAGGCCGAGTAGGGCAATCGCCTCAGGCCACACGCTGAAGGGAGCCTCGTGCCCAGAGCAGGAGGGGTTAGCAGCGCAGAAAGTGGGAGCAGCAAGCACACAGTGGTGGAGAACAAAGCCCAACTCCTACCCTCCCACACTTAGGGCACCCCCTTCCGCCTCCCCCTTCAGAAATTAGCACAGTGGCAGCAGCCAGGCAGGGGACTACTCACCTCTTCCTGGCTCCAGAGCTCTGTGTGCCGCTGGTCTTCTACATCTTCAATGCCGGTTGTGAGTGTTATTGAAGACTTAGAAGACCCTGCAGCACGCAGAGCTCCATCACCTGGAACCAGGAAGAGGCGAGTTGTTTCCTGCACGCTGCGCTAATTCCTGAAGGGGGGAGCATGGAAGGGGTGCCCCAGGTAAGGGAGGAAGGGAGTCGGGCCCCACTGCTGTTTGCCCGATGCTACCCCTCCCAGGCTACCTATACTGGGGGCACTTATAGCTTGCTACCTTTACTGGGGCCAACTATACTTGCTACCTACACTGGGGGCAACTATACAGTGGCTATCTATACTGGGGACACCTATAGCTGGCTACCTATACTGGGGGCAACTATACTTGGTTACCTATACTGGAGGCAACTATGCTTGGCTACCTATACTGGGAGCACCTATAGCTGGCTACCTATACTGGGGGTAACTATACCTTGCTACCTATACTGGGGGCACCTATAGCTGGCTACATATACTGGGGACACCTATACTATGGCTCTTGTCCCCGCATATGACACTCGCCCCAGGCTCCGCATACTCTAATGCCATCTCTGAGTGAAGGGATGTACTCGATGCTAGAGAAGGAACTCTCACTATGCTGGCATTAAGGAACTACAGGAGCCAGGCAGGAGCATTCCAGCGTTTTAAATGTACTGCATTTAGAGCATTAAATACAGTTGTAAAATATACACTTTTTCACATTGCTAATTAATTTAGATTTACTGTAATACTATTTAAAATGTGACTTTATGAGTTTTCAAACTGTGTATAAAGCATTGTAATTTTGAAGTAGCACTTTTGTTAAAGCCTGAATTTTTAACCAGGAAATACATTGGAATCACGGTGAGGTGGAGTGGGGGGGGGGGGGGGGCAGTTTTCTCCATTATGTTGTATTACCATCAATAATCTACCTGTAGTGGGTAGAATTTTATTATCTACTCATTGAGTAATGTGAAAATGTGTTCCCATCCTCTGCACACAATATAACACTGATGGTTTGTAATGACTGACTTCAAAGCATCCTCTGTGTGACATACAGAGTGTTGTTGTGATTTCTATACTCACCATGAACTACATGGCAAGGCATGAAAGAGATCTAAAGGATGTAAAGTACATTGACTCACATGATGCCATTAACACGGGTAAATTATTGCTATTTAGTTATACACACATATATATATATATATATATATATATATATATATATACATATACAGCATATACAGTATGTGTGTGTGTGTGTGTGTTAAGAATAGCTCTTAGTTCTGTTACAACAATATGACTTATTTCTTGTTTAGTTAAGTCATCACAATAGGACATAGAAATGATGTAATGTATACATCGGTCTTGTACGTTAACAGATGCCACAAAGTTTTAATTACTCTGCATGGATGACAGATATATATTGTATATACAGTATTTATTGTGTTGTTGTTCAAAATCTATTTTAGAATCAGTTATTAAACTGTAGTAATGTGAATGATAACAACAATAATAAAAGCAGAGTACCCAAGCAGCTCGGGGTCACCCTGAGCTGATTGGTTACTCTGTTGTACTGGTCCAAGCCCTATCCCATAGAGCCATATCAATCCCTGCCATGCACTGAGGAGGACCAAAAGACTGAAACAGGCTGTCTGCATGTTGGGTTGATGTGGCTCTGTCAAATTTAAAGTAGGCTTGCTACACACCAGCGGTACTGGCTTCAGGGGCATAAAGAGATCATTTGCATATTCAGTAGCAGTGCATCGTAGGTAGCCACTGATGTTCCCTTAAAGCTGAATTATTGCAAATACCTTCTGTTTTAAGAAGGCAAACCACACTAATACTGTAAAAGCAATGACAGAAAAATAAGAGAATCCAAATTCACAGTGCTATAAGGAAAAGTTCCTGCTGTCCTATTACACTTTGGGATAACAAATCACTTTAACCCTGAATGTATTGCCAGTTTTTGAAACTGTTATTTTCGTACATACCGCACTATGGGGCATATTCACTAAACGGGCGCAAAACTCACTGCATGCGCTATGGAACTGGTGTTAATACTGGTAAGATTGTAGTGTGCTGCATGTGCACAGCCATTGAACCAGAGTTTCGTCAATGAGACCCTATAAGTTTATTTAGGGCTGGGACAAAGTTCTACAGCACTAGAGGTGGAGATTCCAAAATTCCCCGCCCACCCCCCTTGAATTGTCAGAATCAGAATCAGAATCAGAATCAGAATCAGTTTTATTTCGCCAAGTACAGCAAGAGCCATAATCGGAATTATTTGTGGTACACATGGCATAGACAGATACAACAGCACATACAATTTGAAATGCAGTAATCAGATATACAGAGGAGGCAGCGACGGGGACCAGCTGTCGACCCGGCAATTATGAGTGCAGGCCGGACTGGGGAAAGTCAGAGTTCAGTGACCGAACGGCCTGGGGAAAGAAGGTGTTCTTCCGCCTGGTGGTTTTGGATGGTATAGTCCTGAAGCGGCGGCCCAACGGGAGGAGCCTGAAGTAGTGGCTGCCAGGGTGAGAGGGGTCACGGGAGATCATGGTGGCCCTCTTACTCAATCTAGCGGAGTGGAGGAGATCAAGAGGTGGAAGAGGAGACCCGATGATTCTCTCTGCATCAGCTATGACCCTCTGCAGTTTATGTTTATCACTGGCCGATGCACCCGCGTACCAAACAATGACTGAGGAGCAGAGGATGGATTCTATGGTGGCGGTATAGAAGCTGGCCAGCAGCTCCCGTGGCATGCCAAATCTCTTCAGTTGGCGCAGGAAGAACAGCCTCTGTTGGGATTTCTTTTGAATTTTAGTGGTGTTCTGCCCCCATTTCAGATTATTGGTGAGAGTCGTGCCGAGGAACCGAACCGATGACACTATAGAAACTTCTGTTCCTCCAATGAGGACAGGCGAGGGGGGGGGAGGGTTCCTCCTGAAGTCTACGACTAGTTCAACAGTCTTTGCTGTGTTGAGAACTAGGTTGTTCTCCCTGCACCAATTGCATATTCTCTCGACCTCGCTCCGGTATTCATGCTCTCCGTTGCTTCCAATTAGGCCAATAATGGTGGTGTCATCCGCAAATTTGATGACCTTCACAGAGTCAGCGGATGAGATACAGTCGTTGGTATAAAGGGAGAACAGTAGAGGTGACAGAACACAGCCTTGTGGAGCCCCAGTATTGGTGGTTCGAATGCTGGAGTAATAGTTGCCGAGCTTCACCTGTTGTGTTCTATTTGTCAGGAAGTCCTTGATCCATGCTCGGAGAGTGGGATCAACTCCGAGCTGTGTCAGATTGGTGATCAGGATGTCAGGGCAGATCGTGTTGAACGCTGAGCTAAAGTCTAGGAACAGGATCCTGGCATAGGAGGCCGGCCTGTCTAAGTGCTCAGTGATGTGTGCCACGCTGACATTGATGGCATCCTCCACGGATCTGTTTGCCCTATATGCAAATTGGAGCGGGTCTAAAAGGGCGTCTGTGGACCTCTTCAGGTGGGCAAGGACCAGCCGCTCGAGGAGCTTCATGATGTTAGAGGTTAGGGCCACTGGGCGGAAGTTATTGTGCTCGGAACTGCCTGTTTTTTTTGGGACTGGTACAATTATGGACCTCTTGAAACAGGAGGGGACTGTACCATCAGATAATGACTGCTTAAACAAGGAGGTGAGCACAGGGGCTAGCTGATCGGCGCAGGTTCGCAGGCAGACAGACGACACTCCGTCCGGGCCGGAAGATTTCCTGGGATTCAGCTTCCGGAGGTGCCGGAGTACCTCGGATTCCCGAACAGCGCTAGGAGCCAGGGCGCCGAGTACGTCAGAGGTCGATGTGGATTTGCCTACGGGCTGGTTGGAATGTTGCTCGAACCTGCAGTAGAACTCATTGAGCTCCTCCGCCAGTCGAGGGCTCGGGGTCGCCGTTTGGGATGTTGGTTTGAAGTTTGTGGCTGCTCTCAGGCCCTTCCATACTTCCCGTGTGTTGGTGGACTGGAGGCAGAGCCCCAGCTTCTCAGCGTAGGCCCTCTTTGCCGATCGCAGTTCTCTTTTCAGGGCGAGCCTAGCTTCTCTGAATTCCTCTAAGGAGCCAGACCTGTGCGCCTCCTCTTTGCGTTTCCGAAGTCGGCGAAGCCTGTCGTTGAACCAGGGCTTGTTGTTGGGGTAGACCCTGAAGGACTTGGACGGGATACACGCTTCTTCGCAGAAGGTGATGTAGGAGGAGATGTTCTCGGCCCATTCATCAAGGGTAGGTGCCTCCAGAGCCGTCCAGTCGGTGGTTTCAAATCAAGCTTGGAGCTGCAGTTTGGCGTCTGCAGTCCATTTTTTGACGGTTTTGGTGATGGGCTTTGAAGTCTCTAGGAGCCTCCTGTAGGAGGGGATCAGGTGTACTGTGTTGTGGTCAGAGTTTCCCAGGGGGGCTCCTTGGGTGGCTTTGTAGGCGTTCTTGTGAACCGTGTAGCAGTGATCCAGGGTGTTACCGCTCCTGGTAGGGCAGGTGATGTGCTGCTTGTAGAGGGGCCTCACGTGCCGAAGGTTCGCCTTATTGAAGTCGCCCAAGATGATGAACAGGGCCTCTGGGAGGGCTGTTTCCCACCGCGAGATACAGTCACTGAGTACATGCAGGGCGGACTTGGAGCATGCATCGGGTGGAATATAGACCCCAACGAGGACAAGGGAAGAGAATTCCCTCGGAGAGTACCGGGGCCTGCAGTTTATGGCAAGGAGCTCAACGTCTGGGGTGCAGGCCTTGTGGAGAGTGGTGGTGTTGGAGCACCAGGAGGTGTTTATGTAAAAGCAGATTCCGCCGCCTCTCGTTTTCCCAGAGAGGGCTGCATCACGGTCTGCTCTTAGGAGGTTGTAGTCTGGTACCTGTAGGGAGTCGTCGGGGATGCTTTCGCACAGCCAGGTCTCGGTAAAACAGAGAACAGGGGTGTTCTTGCTGATCTGGGGTTTGCTGTCGAGAAGGAGAAGCAGCTCGTCCAGTTTGTTGGGGAGCGAGCAGACGTTTGCTAGTAGGATGGCAGGGACAGGCGAGCGTAGGCCTTTCCTTTTCAGTCGGACCTGGGCCCCCGCCCTCCTTCCTCTGTGGCGGCGCTTGTTTGGTGCTCACTTGGTGGAGAGGTATTCGATGTGTGCAGTGACAGCATCCCACAGGGGAGAGCCCGGTGTTGGGTTGGGGCTGTCCGGGGGTTCCCATTCAAGAAGGGCTTCTCTGGAGAGGGTGGCGGTCCGTTTCGCGCTCATGGTCCAATTTCCTCAGTAGGTGGCACAGTGTGTGGCCCCGGTAGGTGGGATAAGCGGGCAGCACAGTGAAGAGGCTACCAGAAGATGGAGGTAGGAAAGAGGCAGCGGCCTGGCACAGTGCCCACCCCAGTACAGGTTGCAAATGTGCCCTGAGTATTAGGAAGACTCCTGTCCAATTTATCTAGCCAGACTTGCCCCCAATATTAGGTACGTTCCAACCCAGAAAAGGTAGCCAAATGTGCCCCCAGTATTAGGTAGCTTCCACTCCAGTATAGATAGCCAGATGTGCCCTTAATGCTAAGTAGCCCCCCAGTATAGCTAGCCATATGTGCTCCCCAGAACTAGGTCACCCCAGTATAGATATCCAGATGTGTCCCCCAATATTAGTTAGCCTCCCCCCTAGTATAGATAGCCAGATGTGCCCTCAGTGTTAGGTAGCCTTCCTCTGCCCATATAGGTAGGCAGATGTGCCCCCAGGAGCAGTGCAGATAAGAAAGGCAGGGTACAACTCACCTGTCAGTGCCCCCAGGAACCTTAGCATGTCTTCTCCACATCACACAGTTCAGCAATGTTGACCATATGATTTATAGCCTTCTTTGCTCCATGACCCACCCAGTAACCCTCCATTGATACTTAAAGAGAAACTCCAACCTAGAATTGAACTTTATCCCAATCAGTAGCTGATACCCCCTTTTACATGAGAAATATAATGATTTTCACAAACAGACCATCAGGGGTGTATGACTGACTGATTTTGTGCTGAAACTCCTCCCACAAGAAGCTCTGAGTACCGCGGTACTCTGGGCAAACTGCCACAATGTAACAATGTTCACAGACAGGAATTAGCTGTTTACAGCTGTCTCTAACAGCCAAAACAGCTAGGAGCAGCTACATAACCTGCCCACAGTAACAATGTCACCATGTAATACATGTCAGAATGTGAATCTGGGAGAGGAAAGATTTTACAATGAGCAAACACTGACTAAATCATTTATACATAATTATGGTAAAAAATGAAGCACTTTTTTTTACTACATTATTTTCACTGGAGTTCCTCTTTAAAGGGTACCTGGGTGTAATGCTGGGGGGTCATACTTTTCTGACCACCCAGCGCAACAAGGCTAAGAGCTGGATAATGGAAGAGGCTCCACAGGTGGCCACAGGAGTAATGAACAAGGGAGCAGGATTGCTCAGAGCAAATGCAGCTCTGGGCCGCCTATCAGGCTAGATGCTATGTGATACAATACACAACAGACGTAGTCGGTAACAGGCTTGGATCATACACGTTAATTCAGATGTGTTGTATTGGAAGGGTTAGGCAGATTGGTAGTCGAGAGGCAGGCAAAGGTCGGTGCACAATGCAATATTATAATAGATGTTACTTTAATAATATTACTAGAATATTATAAATAAATTACAAGATATATAACTACAAAGTACAAGACTGACTGACTAGAGTACATATATATTGTGCTGATGTGCAATATATGAAATGTAGCTCTCAAATAACTCACTAGCTAAAGCACATGTAATGGTAATTAACAAGACAGACAACAGACAGACAAACGGAATGCTCAGCCAATCTAGTCGCTGTTATAGCGATGGCGACATTCACACTGAGATAAACAAGACTAACAATTTTATGCTGGCATCAGCCAATGGACGCAGGTATGCAAATTCCCACACAGCTGAATGGTAATCACTCAATCCTGAGCTGGCTTGATTACCATTTGCTAGCTGGCTGTGAATGCAAAGGACTCCCATAAGAAATACATGTATATATTATGTAACAACATGCATGCAGGAAATCCAGGGCTATCTGGCCGCAGGTCAGCTGTAGTAAGCAATTGGTGGAATGATGACAGCATCCTGAGCTGCCCAGAACTGCAGAGCGATTGCAAATGACAATGAGACTTATTGCGAATGCACAACCAAATGCAAGCAGATAAGCCAGAACTGTCCGTTTGCAGCTCCACTGCAACAGACTGAACATGCTACAGGAGGGATCCTTACACTGGCGTGACCCAGTGGTTAGTTAAACACAAACATGAAATGGTGTACAAAAATGTGTAAACAGTTATTTGTTTCCTGGTTTCACCAAACCTGGCTTCCCCACGCTTTTGTCCATTTCCACATTTCTCCTGTGCCCCATCTAGGTGTTATCTTTAGATGGAATCCAGTTGTCCAGAAGCTGAAGACACTATTGTCCGTTCACGCCTGCTCTGTCCACTAGGCACTGTGCTTGTGAGCACTTCAGTACAGTAGCCATGGAACGCCTTGCTAATTAACTGAATACTTTGGGAAATACCACTTGGGCTTATGCCCACTTCGTTTACAAGACTTTTCCAGCCGTGGTTGCTGTGCAGGTGTGTGCACAAGCATGGGATGTGGAGGAGGACAAAGCGTGTGATGTCTTACTATCCTTTGGATTGGGACTAGGTCCATTTTAACCCTAGTGAACCTGATACAAACCTAGGCATGCCGATTGGCATGCACCAGTATCCATAGGCTCCTGATGTCATGTGACATGCTTTGGCAGCTGGAGGGATGCTTTTGCATGATGACCAGCCAAGGTGAAAAGGAGATGAGAGTACCCACCATTGAATATGTTTACAGTATGTTCTCCCCTGTGGCTGCTCTGCATATTGACATAGGTGGAGATAGGCGGTATATAATGGCCATGCTTACTGGAGGGCTACAGATACTTGTCATTCCATTGACTAAGGGATGGGAGTTTTACAGATACTGGCCACATCGCTTACTAGGGGGAGGGGGGTGTGCATGAGTGTGTGTATGTGGGGCAGATACTGAGATATTGGCAGCACTGATTACCAAGGGGTTGGGGGCAGCATACAGATACTGCCTACCAGTGCCATCCCATCTATGTTGTCGAGTGAAACATTTGCATCAGGCGGCATGTACGCAAGAGCGGCATCTTACCCGCCTGACTCGCACCCTCCCTGGGTCTGTGTAGCAGTGAGCAGCAGGATAAGGACTTCAGGAAGCAGCCGCCAAGAGGGTAATACGTTCGGCGCCGCTGCCTACAGTCCCCATCCCGCTGCTCGCCGTTACACATAGACCCTGCCTCCTATCAGCGCGTGTACAGAAAATAATTACTTCCTGTACACGTGCTGATTAGAACGGGCCGATGTCCTGTCAGAGCGGCTCAGTCTGATCTGAGGTCTGTGTATCGGCAAGCAGCGGGATGGGGACTGTAGGAAGCGGCCACCAAGAAGTGGAGGGGGAGCAGGTTCTAGGGGAACCTATTCTGGGGCAACTATACTATCTACTGGGGCAACTATACTACCTATACTAGGGGCAATCATACAGTAGAATCCCTTTATAATAAATAAACTCCAAGTGGATAATTGCTGAACTTTGAGACCAGGAAGCTTTACTCCAATTTATGAGGGTAACATATTTGGTTCAATTATATACAAAGTCGACTTATCACAGTGGATATATGGTACTTGGTTTTTAGCTCTGGCTATATTTGTGCTGGAGATGCAATTGCACAGTATGTACCTTTGATTTGCTGAAATGTCCTTTCCTGCAGCCCTATATAAGTCATGTGCTGCTTAGTTTCCAGACACTTGCCATGTCATTCTCCCTTCATGAATATAAAAAGGTTTCAGTATTTTGGAACACACAATTCCTAATTCGCTATTTTCTTCTTCCCTTCTCTCGTTTCTTCTTGTTCTGCTCTTTCTGGCATGAGGGTACTTAACACATAAAACTCCCTTGAGAAGGCCTATGTTGACATTCTTTGTCATGGTTCTGAGGCGCTCTATGGTGGCAAAAGAACTTTACTGTTGACTTGTATGGCTTTGATCAATTTTAAGGATGACTGAGAAAATGTATAACATTGCACTTAGAAACAATTTCTCTTGCCATACATTTGAAACAAAACTGCCTTAAGGCAGACCTGAGCTGACATTATCAATCCAAAGAAAGTGTAAGGCTTACTAGTCAATCTTACTGATCAATTTAGCAATAGTGAGGCTTATTGAGTCCAGTGGGTTTCGCTCTCATTCTGCTGTTCTGGGTTGTGGAAATTCTGCTGCTGCATCCCCTTGTGATGCAGTGCCTTGTGACATGCATTGGTGCAGACTCAAAGTAGCCTCCTGCCTGCCACAAAGATGGAGGAATTGGAGTCAAAATTACTGAACACTTTGGCCCACTGTAGGGGGTGGGGCCCACTGGGGCTCAGTAAGACTGTCTTTAAAAAAAGATAATAGCTTAGAAAGGTAAGTCTGCCTGGGAAGCCAACTTATTTTTACTTTGAATTTGAAATTTGATAATTTTATGTTAGGTTAGCTTTAAAGTAATCCTCAAGTAAATGTGAACAATATAAACTGCACGTATGATGAATAAGCACATAATCAGTGGTGGAACCAGCTTGATTTTTTTTTATTTGAGAGCTATAAGTAAGAAAATGACTAGCCTGACTAGTTAATATGAAGTTCCCGAGGGTCAGGAGAAAGCCTATCCACTTTGACTTTTTCATCAGTTCTGATCCCAATGTGATCATCAATGGTTTCACTGAGCAACAGGAAACCACAGGAGCTGAGTTCACTTTACTAACAGTTCCACTTCAGATGAAAATCCAACAATGCCACACAAAATGAAAGATCGTTTGTCCATCAGCTCATGTTTTTTATGTATAAAAACATCTTAAGTGCAGCTCTATTTGTCTTTTATTGTTAGCCAGATTAGTCACTTAAGTTTGAAATTTTGTACTATGTAGTTGTCATAATTGATGGTTGCCCATTACTGTTTGGTTCGAGAGGATGTCATCTAAATAAAAATAACAATACAAATTAATCACTGCATTTGGCTGACGAAAGAGAGTGGACACACCAATTGTCACATGATTTTAGATTGGTTTTTCATTATGTATCCTTACACTTTTTGTTATTGGGATGTGTCATTAGATTTCCGACAATTGACTGGCATGAAACTGTCTATATGGCCGATGGTATGGTATATGATGGTACATGATAGTTTCCTCTACTGACCCCTGCGAGTCATTGTTAGATCTTCTTCATCTGTCGTTCATGACCAACCTAAGAAGCATACTGTAGGCAAAAATGAAAGGATAGCAGGAAAAAAGGGTGCCGGCTGAGGGTGGCCGAAAAGGGCGCCGCCATAGACTTTAATGTAACTATTGTTAATACGGCAAAAAAGCAGAAAAAAGGGCGCTGCAATAAATATCGTTAACAACATTAGAACAGTAACGTTTTTGAAGTAGTTATCGTTTTAGAAGCTTGCAACGTTATAGTTTTTATCATATTATTTCATTTTGCATGTACAGATCTTACATTACATTATCAAAGTTATTATCGTTTCTATATGGAAAAGGGTGTTTCTGCAGAGGGAGTGGTTAGGGTTAGCTACCACCAAGGGGAGTGGTTAGGGTTAGGAACCACCCGGGCGCCGGTTAGTTTTAGGCAACACCATGGGGGATGGTTAGAATTAGGCACCACCAGTGGGGTGCTTAGGGTTAGGCACCACCAGGGGGGTTAGGGTTAGGCACCTCCGGGGGGTTGGTTAGGGTTAGGCACCACCAGAGGAGGGGTTAGATTTAGGCACCAACCAGGGGAGGGTTCTGTGTGAGAGTAGATTTGGGTTAAGCTGTATTGTTGAATTACATAATGATTTTTAACGTTAATATATTTTCGTTATTATTTCCCGTCTGTTTAAACAACGGTATTTATCGTTAACCAAGTTTGACAACGATGTTTATCAGATTTCGTTATCCACAGGCACTATTTCTTTATCCAGCTGGGCCCTTTTTTCACGGCGCCCTTTTTTCATGCATGTACTAAAAGTATGTTTTCTGCTGCCTGACAAGACTCAGCTTGCAGAGCTCTCAGTACACCAAATTACAGACACAAAAGTCAGTTGTCTTGCCTGAAGGCAAAATAACTAGAGATGGGCTGAACCGTTCAACCGCGAACTTATTTGCGGAAACCTCTGTGGTTCGCGTTCGTGGTGAACCGCGAACTATATGCAAATTCGACACGTCCCGTATACTACATCATTAGGGTCAACTTTGACCCTCTACATCACAGTCAGCAGACACAGGGTAGCCAATCAGGCTACACTCCCTCCTGGAGCCCCCCCCCCCCCCTAAAAGGCAGGCAGCATCAGCCTTTTCACTCACCTGTGTGGCTGCAGTAATCAGAGAAGGGAGAGAAACCTGCTGTAGACATAGGAAAAGCTTAGGTAGGCTCTTGTTAGGCTTGTTAGCTTGCTCCTTGCTGATACTTATTGCTAAAAAGCACCCCAAAACAGCTCTTTTGAGAGCTAATGTTGTTCTTGTGATCTATTTTTTTGTGTGTGTCCCACAGACACTTGTTGCATATACAGCCCTGTCAGTCAGTCGCAGCTGGCCCTTGGCCCCTTGGGAATTCATACTGTGCCACTGCCAGGCCCAGCACATTCAGTGAATACCTGTGTGTGTGACAGCTGCACATTTGTAATACCAATCACTGCATACCTACTTGTTCAGTGCACCTACCTACGTGAGCACACGCAGTGTTAAATACCATCAGTCACTGCACCTGTTCACGGTACCTGTGTGTGTGACAGCTGCACATTTGTAATACCAATCACTGCATACCTACTTGTTTGGTGCACCTACCGACGTGAGCGCACGCAGTGTTATATACCACCAGTCACTGCACCTATTCACGGTACCTGTGTGTGTGACAGCTGCACATTTGCAATACCAATCACTGTATACCTACCTGTTCAGTGCACCTACCCACGTGAGCGCACGCAGTGTTATATACAACCAGTTACTGCACCTGTTCACGGTACCTGTGTGTGTGACAGCTGAACATTTGTAATACCAATCACTGCAAACCTACCTGTTCAGTGCACCTACCTACGTGAGCGCACGCAGTGTTATATACCACCAGTCACTGCACCTGTTCACAGTACCTGTGTGTGTGACAGCTGCACATTTGTAATACTAGTCACTGGCTCGCTGCTTACCTGTTCAGTGCGTGACAGCACACAATGTTATATATACCAGTCACTGCACCTGTTCACGGTACCTGTGTGTGTGACAGCTGCACATTGTATTCATACCAGTCACTGAATACTTTTCACTGCATCTGTGACTGCACATTGTAGTCAGTGCATACCTTTCACTTGAATGGATTGCAGACTTGCCCTCCATAACAGATTTCCGTTAAAGGCAAGTGGTGTCATCTATGGCACACAGCGTTGGGTGAAGGGTCCATCTGACCACAGATGCCTGGTTTGCAAAGCACGGTCAGGGCAGGTACATTACTTAGACAGCACATTGTGTGCTTCCTTGGGTGTGTGGTGGTAGCCATTTCTCAGGCTTCCACTCTGGACTGGAATCGAACCCTCACTCCCTGGCTGTACACTTTCTTTAACAATGGTAGAGAAAGAACCATCAACAGTCTGAGCAGCGATGGACTACTGGGTGCGCAGGCTTGACCTGTGGCCAGAGCTGTCACAATTTGCCATCCAACTTCTGGCTTGCCCTGCCACAAGCGTCCTAGAAAGGACCTTCAGCGCAGCTGGAGGCATTGTCAGTGAGAAGAGAAGTCGCCTAGGTCAAAAAAAGTGTTCAGTACCTCACGTTTATTAAAAAGAATGAGGCATGGATCCCGGAGAGCTACTGCTTGCCCAAAGACTAAGTCTGTCCCGACTCCCCACACACACACACACACACACCGTTGATCTATAATAGAGCTACCACAGCCCGGCGACCATATGGGCTTGAAAACCGCCACGGCCTGCACTCTCGCCATGGTGCGCACCAGTCGAGCAAGGCCGTCACTACACAAACAGCTGTTTGCGGTGTGTTACACAGTGAGTTTGGTGTGAAGCAGTACACTAATTACACAACCTGATTGATGTATACACATGCAAGATGTTTTCAAGCACTTTATGCCTGCAATTTAGCATTCAATGTGATTTCTGCCCTTTAAAACGCTGCTTTGCGTCAAATCCAGATTTTTCCACGGGACTTTTGGCGTCTATCCCACTCCACCATGCCCCCCTCCAGGTGTTAGACCCCTTGAAACATCTTTTTCATTACTTTTCTGGCCAGTGGCCAGCATAAGTGTTTCTAGTTTAGCATTGCAATGTGATTTCTGCCCTTAAAACACTGCTGTGCGTCACATCCAGACTTTTCCCCGGGACTTTTGGCATGTATCCCACTCCCCCATGCAAAATCTCAGGTGTTAGACCCCTTGAAACATCTTTTCCATCACTTTTGTGGCCAGCATAAATGTTTGTAGTTTTCAAAGTTCGCCTCCCCATTAAAGTCTATTGCAGTTCCCGAAACTTCGCTCGAACCCGAACTTTTGCGTGAGTTAGCGTTCGAGGTTCACGAACCGAAACTCGGAGGTTCGAGCCATCTCTAAAAATAAAATGTGCTCGCACCATTCAGAACTTATTAACTGACAGGAAGTGCTGGTAGGTGTGTGACCATATACTGCAACAAGCATAACCAATTACCGTATATTATTGTGGAAAAGCCAACTTTTTGACACCAACATTTTGGGTGTAAAGTGTGTGTGTAACATTACATGTGTGGTAGGCCCGTATACAGAGTGCCCAATGGGGTGTCCTTCACCTGTCCTTGTTCTGACTTGCTTCCTTTAGTGTCCAGTGCAACTTCTGAACTGGCCGATAGAGTGCCAGCAGGCGCACTGTGGACCCACGACTCTGCTCCACCCCCATGATCAATGCGCAATATACATGGGGGGGGCTACAGTAGTTCACTGGGGGGTCGGCCAATCGGTGAGTTATAGCTTTTTGGCTTATTTTTAATCCCAAAGCGGGGGGGGGGGGGGGGGGGTTGCTGCAGGGATTGGGAATGCTCGGGTGAGGTTATCTGCATTTATTTTTGGTAAATTCAATTCATTGTCCATAGTATTAGAGAGCTCTGCCTCCTATTGACTTATTGCGTTTGACCCTCTAAACGCCAACATGGTTGGGCTGACAAATGTGCACAAAAACAGGGACTAAATACAGAAGAAGCAGGTTATCTCGGCACACAGTGTTAAGTGCCAAGCACCGAAGCTGGGTGCCGTCACAGCAGCAATGCTATGCAGCGCGTCCCACGTAACGGTAATTAAGGGCTCCTGTGGTTGCCAGACCCCGAATTACATATTCCTCAGAGTTGCGACAACATGGAGGGGGAATAATATTTAACGCCGCCTGTGAGTTTAGCGGCAGCAGGGAGAGCTGTCATTTGGCTCTCCCCGCGCGGAACTGAGTGGCGCCCAAATAAGATATACTCAAACACAGGGACTGTCTTTGCACTTCTTACCAAAACATTGGTTATTAGAATTATTGGACTAATCTAATTAATGTAATAATTATTAGAATTATTGGACATTGCTAATTTTATTATGGCTTATATGTTATATCATGTGTTATATATGGTATATCATGTATTATATGTTATATATGGTATACATTAACCACACAAACCAAAGATATGTCATGTGACCAATAAAAAAATAGTTTATTGTAAAGAAAAAAAAAACTCACTCCACTGCACTGGGCAAACAGCCAGCTGAGTGAATAATATCACATTCGCTGCATACTACTGAGACTATTTACCCAAAACATAGAATACTGCCAATTTTATTTAATGAATGCTTAACTCCAGGCAAACAGCTAAATACGTTGCTGACATACAGTTATGTGAACTGTCTTACCTGCCAAAAGGTTTATTGTGTTCAGCCACCATTGTGATCCAAGCTGCTCACCAGAGAGTAAAGGCGACCTTACAATTCTCCTATGAAGTTATAGATAACCGTTGTGATTCCCCAAGGTATATCAGTTATTGCAATTCATATTGAAAATGGGCAGCACAGTGGCGTAGTGGTTAGCTTTCTCGCCTTGGAGCACTGGATCCCTGGTTCATATCACTGCCAGCGCACTATCTGCACGGAGCTTGTATGTTCTCCCGTGTCTGCCTGGGTTTCCTCTGGGAACTTCGGTTTCCTCCCATATCCCCCAAAAAACATAACACTATGTTAATTGGCTTCCCCCTAAAATTGGCCCTAGAATACAATAAATACACTACATGATACAAACATAGACATATTACTATGGTAGGGATTAGATTGTGAGCCCCTCTGAGGGACAGTTAAAGGATACCCAAACTGACATGTGACATGATGAGATAGACATACGTATGTACACTACCTAGCACACTAATAACTATGCTGTGTTCCTTTTTTTTCTTTTTCTGCCTGAAAGAGTTAAATATCAGGTATGTAAGTGGCTGACTCAGTCCTGACTCAGACAGGAAGTAACTACGGTGTGACCCTCACTGATAAGAAATTACCCTTTTTTACCTCTTTCTTGCTCTCAGAAGCCATTTTCTGCTAGGAAAGTGTTTTATAGTTGCAATTTTTTTTTATCAGTGAGGTCTGTAGTCACTTCCTGTCTGAGTCAAGACTGAGTCAGCCACTTACATACCGGATATTTAACGCTTTCAGGCAGAGAAAGAAAAAAAGGAACGCAGCATAGTTATTAGTGTGCTAGGCACTGTACATACATATGTCTATCTCATCATGTCACATGTCAGTTCGGGTATCCTTTAAGCAACAAGACAATATACTCTGTACAGCGCTGCGGAATGTTGGTGCTATACAAATGCTAAATAATAATACTATTGAAATTGACTGTAATACTGTCATCTGCTTTGGAGAAAATCACTAAAACTGTTTGGGTTTATTCTCCCAAGCATGTGTACTGCCATACAGCTCCCTCCCATCCAAATTGTGCCAATAGTAATAGGAAGTCTCTTTCTCTATTCCATGCTTTAGGAGACCACCCTTTCTGTATGTGTCAGTCAAGCATTTGAATATATCAGTCAATTCACAGGACTAGTTGGATAGCTGACTAGAAAAACAGCTGAGAAGTATTAAACCTTTCGAATCCTGTTTTGGAATACTCCCAACATTGTTTTTTTCCAGCATAGTTTCAATGTCTGACCTAGTGCAACCCAGGAAAAATGGCCGCCGCTAGGTGGGGCTGTTAATGGATAAAATCCGGAACAGCGTCAGCCACTGTGGATTAAATTAGTGAACTAAGTCTCACACTTTGATAGCCGCTGGCCCCATCCTGCGCTGCTATGCCACATAATTTGAATATTATGTGGGCACATTTGGGCTCTCTCTGCTAGCGACACCATTGTTGGAACTAGTTCGGTATGGTGTCACCCTAAGTGGATCAAAGCATCAGATGAAGTACATTGGATCCACTCCAGCTCCACACTGTGCCGGATAAAAGTGTTATTACACTGACACATACACAATGGGGATGGAGCTACAGCACGCAAGCTTCTCTAGAGCAAGGAAGTAAAGACTCCTCTGGCTCTTTCCTCTTCTGATGCAACGGTCGCCACGCCATCACCCACCCAGTAAGTGCTGTGAAGCGAGGGAAGGCAGTGTAATACAATACAATAACATTTGTAAAGCGCTTTTCTCCCATAGGACTCAAAGCGCATAGTTGTGTCTCAGATCAGTACAGGGTTGCAGGCTGGACTGTGTTACAGAGGGAGATAATCAGGTGTTCATAAATGCCAGACTGAAGAGGTGGGTTTTAAGTTTAGACGTAAATGCTTCCGGGGATGGTGTTATCCTGATTGCATGTGGCAGGGAGTTCCAAAGTGTAGGGGCAGCATGACAGAAGGGTCTGTCTCCAAAGGTTTTGAGGTGGACTGTGGGGGTGACCAAGGTGTTACATCCTTTTGATCTAAGATTGGGAGGGGGGGGGGTGCAGTTGCAGCAAGACCTTCAGGTATCCAGCGCCCAGATTGTGAAAGGATTGGAAGGTCAGTAAACCAATCTTAAACAAAATTCCCCATTTTATCGGTAGCCAGTGGAGCGAGCATAGGGTTGGTGTTATGTGGCAATGGCGGGATTGGCTCGTTAACAGCCTTGCGGCATTCTGTACTAATTGCAGGCAGCATAGGTCTTTCTTATGAAGGCCTGTGTAGAGAACATTGCAGTAGTCCAACCTTGATGTGATGAAGGAATAAACTAGGGTTGGAAGATTCTCTGAAGGAATGAGGTGCAATATTCCTTGCAATATTCCTTAGGTGAAAGAAGGAATGTTTCACAACAGCTGAGATTTGATTCCTGAAGCTTAATTTCCCATCGATCAGTACTCCTAAGCTGCGAACACAGTCTGAGTTGTTCAGGTCTGAGCTCCCTATCCAGTATGTGGGTGATTGCAAATTGCAGTGGAAAGGGTTAAAAAGTTTTATTGCTGATTACATAATTTTTAAGAGATTTTAAGATGTGTAGATTACAAATTTTATTTTTATTCAATGCCTATTCAAATGACTATCCATGCCATGGAGTTCTTCTAAAGGTAAAGTAAACCTGCCAAGTGCCTATTCCTTCACCAAAATAAAGTGCACAGAGTATACTTACCATATACCACGGATGTGCTTGTTATAGCAATATCAGCAGCCAGTGCCCAGATATTTACGGATGGACAAACTGTCAGTCATTTAATAGGAATATATAGATCTGCGCTTATGGACAATGTCCTTATACGTGGTGCAAAAATAGGATAAATCACTGTAAAGATAACACAAATTTTAAAAAGGAACTACTGCGCTCAATGGCTGAAATTATTGAAATTTTCCAGTAACCTAAGGGTTAAAAAGTTGCGCTCCCCAACACAGTACATGATAGAGAAGTTATATATATAAAAAATATCATTAAAATAATTGGACCAATCATTGGGAAGGGGGAGGTGTCTGAGTGGGTTTGTATAGCGTCCTAGTGGAGCATGACCCCTGATGAGTCATATTGACGAAACGTGTAGGGCGGAGCTTAGAGTCATGCAGGACGCTACCCGGAAAAGAGGCTCAGCGGGACAGAACTGAGGGCGTACAGCGGGATCCAACCGCAGCGGATGCTGCCTGAATCAGATAAGCGCTGTATTCTCTTTCATCTTGTACGCAGGTTTTATGTATTTTTTAGCGATTAACGTAGTATGCAGTTTTACACTATGGGAGTTTCGTCCTTTATCTTTTGAAGGTTTTATTGTGCATAGGCTCGTGCCCAGATTAGGAGGGCTGATATGCTTTGATTCAAGTGGATACACAGTGAGTGTAACCCACTAGGGGGAAGTGACCCCCATAAGTGTTTCTGTGGGTGGAGGTAGTGTTGGGCGAACAGTGTTCGCCACTGTTCGGGTTCTGCAGAACATCACCCTGTTCGGGTGATGTTCGAGTTCGGCCGAACACCTGACGGTGCTCGGCCAAACCGTTCGGCCATATGGCCGAACTAAGAGCGCATGGCCGAACGTTCCCCGAACGTTCGGCTAGCGCTGTGATTGGCCGAACGGGTCACGTGGTTCGGACCCGAACGCGCTCTGATTGGCCAAACGGTCACGTGGTTCGGGTAAATAAATACCCGAACCACGTCATATCTCCGCCATTTGTCTGTGGGTTTAGCTTTGGGTAGGCAGGCAGGGTAGTTCGCGCTCCAGCCACGCTAGCCAGGGTCCCCCCTGTCATTGTGTCACTGCTGGGAACAGTAGTACACCGCTTGCTCAGCCACACTATATAGCATTCTGTTTACTGCCACTCTGTGTACCTCGCTCAGCCACACTATATAGCATTCTGTTTACTGCCACTCTGTGTCTGCTGGGAATAGTAGTACACCGCTTGCTCAGCCACACTATATAGCATTCTGTTTACTGCCACTCTGTGTACCTCGCTCAGCCACACTATATAGCATTCTGTTTACTGCCACTCTGTGTCTGCTGGGAATAGTGGTACACCGCTCGCTCAGCCACACTATATAGCATTCTGTTCACTGTTCTGTGTCTGCTTGGAATAGTGGTACACCGCTCGCTCAGCCACACTATATAGCATTCTGTTTACTGTTCTGTGTCTGCTGGGAATAGTGGTACACCGCTCGCTCAGCCACACTATATAGCATTCTGTTTACTGTTCTGTGTCTGCTGGGAATAGTGGTACACCGCTCGCTCAGCCACACTATATAGCATTCTGTGCACTGTTCTGTGTCTGCTGGGAATAGTGGTACACCGCTCGCTCAGCCACACTATATAGCATTCTGTTCACTGTTCTGTGTCTGCTGGGAATAGTGGTACACCGCTCGCTCAGCCACACTATATAGCATTCTGTTTACTGTTCTGTGTCTGCTGGGAATAGTGGTACACCGCTCGCTCATCCACACTATATAGCATTCTGTTCACTGTTCTGTGTCTGCTGGGAATAGTGGTACACCGCCCGCTCAGCCACACTATATAGCATTCTGTTCACTGTTCTGTGTCTGCTGGGAATAGTGGTACACCGCTCGCTCAGCCACACTATATAGCATTCTGTTCACTGTTCTGTGTCTGCTGGGAACAGTAGTACACCGCTCGCTCAGCCAGAGTATATAGCATTGTGTTTACTGCCACTCTGTGTACACCGCTCAGCCAGACTATATACCATTGTTTACTGACACTCTGTGTACACCGCTCAGCCAGACTATATACCATTGTTTACTGACACTCTGTGTACACCGCTCAGCCAGACTATATACCATTGTTTACTGCCACTCTGATTCTGCTGGGAACAGTAGTACACCGCTCGCTCAGCCAGACTATATAGCATTGTGTTTACTGCCACTCTGTGTACACCGCTCAGCCAGACTATATACCATTGTTTACTGACACTCTGTGTACACCGCTCAGCCAGACTATATACCATTGTTTACTGAAACTCTGTGTACACCGCTCAGCCAGACTATATACCATTGTTTACTGCCACTCTGATTCTGCTGGGAACAGTAGTACACCGCTCGCTCAGCCAGACTATATACCATTGTTTACTGACACTATATAGCAGACTATATAGCATTGTGTGTACACCGCTCAGCCAGACTATATACCATTGTTTACTGACACTCTGTGTACACCGCTCAGCCAGACTATATACCATTGTTTACTGCCACTCTGATTCTGCTGGGAACAGTAGTACACCGCTCGCTCAGCCAGACTATATAGCATTGTGTTTACTGCCACTCTGTGTACACCGCTCAGCCAGACTATATACCATTGTTTACTGACACTCTGTGTACACCGCTCAGCCAGACTATATACCATTGTTTACTGACACTCTGTGTACACCGCTCAGCCAGACTATATACCATTGTTTACTGCCACTCTGATTCTGCTGGGAACAGTAGTACACCGCTCGCTCAGCCAGACTATATACCATTGTTTACTGACACTATATAGCAGACTATATAGCATTGTGTGTACACCGCTCAGCCAGACTATATACCATTGTTTACTGACACTCTGTGTACACCGCTCAGCCAGACTATATACCATTGTTTACTGCCACTCTGATTCTGCTGGGAACAGTAGTACACCGCTCGCTCAGCCAGACTATATACCATTGTTTACTGACACTCTGTGTACACCGCTCAGCCAGACTATATACCATTGTTTACTGCCACTCTGATTCTGCTGGGAACAGTAGTACACCGCTCGCTCAGCCAGACTATATAGCATTGTGTTTACTGCCACTCTGTGTACACCGCTCAGCCACACTATATAGCATTGCGTACTCTGCCAGTCAGTGTGTATATTGCTGGGATCAGTAATACTCCACTCACCGTCAACCACTATATGAGCTCAACATGAGTTCCCCAGAGACCTCCGCTGTGAGCAGCACTCCCAACAACAGCAACAGCCAACGCCCCACGCAAGCTATAACATCCACCCCAGCAGCCAGTGGTCAGCAGCAGCCCTCCCCGGAGGAGAACGTTGTGTCCATCAGTCCGTCGCCAGAGCGATTAATGAGGGCTGCCATTGAGGAGATGATGGGGCCTGATGTGGAGGAGGAGGTCTGGCTCAGGCCAGCATCCCAAGTTAATGTTGAGGACGATGAGGGGTCTGTGTCTGGGGATGTTGGGGTGGCAGAGGTGGTGGGTGGGTCAGACTCAGGAGAAGAGTTGTATGATGAGGATGATGATCGGGACCATCTGTATGTGCCTCAGAGTCCGACCCCGGAAAACATGTTGTATCGTGTGTTTAGGTACTAAAATCTGCGTTCCCTCCCAGTAGTGTTGGGCGAACAGTGTTTGCCACTGTTCGGGTTCTGCAGAACATCACCCTGTTCGGGGTGACTATATAGCAGACTATATAGCATTGTGTTTAATGCCACTCTGTGTACACGGCTCAGCCACACTATATAGCATTGTGTTTACTTCCACTCTGTGTCTGCTGGGAACAGTAGTACACCGCTCACCCGCCACTGTATAGCATTGTGCTCTGTGTCACTGCTGACAATAGTGGTACACCGCTCACCCACCACTGTATAGCATTTCTGTACTGCCACTGTACTGCTGCCAGTCAGCGTGTACTTTAAGGATAAGTGAAATGAGGAAGAAATCCGGTGAAAGAGGGAGGGGCAAGGGAAGAGGTGTTTCCCCTGACGGTTCACGTACAGGCCACAGGGGAGCACCCAAGAAAACCCACTCAATACTGCCCATGTTGTCCAGGACAACAACCCTCACAGATCCAAAAGAACAGGACCAGATAATTACTTGGATGACCTCTCAAGCGTCCAGCAGTGGGTTAAGCAGCACCAGCACATCACGCACGAGGTCCGAGTCCTCAGCCAGTTAAAGTCTGGGCTTTCTTTGAAGACTGCACTGAGGATGTTACCATGGCGATTTGCAAGGTGTGCAAGACCCGCCTGAGCAGGGGGAAAAGTATTAACAACCTCTCCACCACCAGCATGAGCCGCCACATTCTATCCAAACATCCCACTCTGTGGGCAAACGCGGCAGGACAGGGTACCACCAGCAACACTGCCTCCCTTGGGTTCACCAGACTCACCACCAGACCCGCCTCAGCAGCAGCAGTAGCCCAGCCATTGCGTGGTTCACAACATTCACAAACATCAGACGATGCTGACACTGTCACTTTCCGGACTAGTGCTCTTGAGGTCTCCCAGTGTTCATCAAACACAACAACCAACAGCCCTTCGGTGTGCAGCGCTACGGTTGAGTTGTCTGTCTCTGAGATGTTTGAGCACAAGAGGAAATTGCCAGCAAATGACCCCCGGGCCGTGGCAGTAACAGCCAGCCAGCATAGCCAAGCTTCTGGCCTGCGAAATGCTGCCATATCGAGTGGTGGAGACAAACAGCTTCAAGGGCATGATGTCAGTGGCCATCCCACGTTACGTTGTTCCCAGCCGCTACCACTTGGCGCGCTCTGCAGTGCCTGAGTTGCATGAGCACGTGGTCAGCTAAATAACCCGAAGCTTGAAGAATGCCGTTGCCTGCAAGGTTCACCTCACCACTGACACCTGGACGAGTGCGTTCGGCCAGGGTCGATACATCTCCCTTACCGCGCACTGGGTGAACCTTGTGGAGCCTGGCAGCGATTCCTCACCTGCTACGGCGCGGGTGTTGCCCACGCCGCAAACAGCTGGATAACAACAGCAGCACCTACCTCTCTGACTCCTTCTCCTCCAACGCATCTCAAAGCTGTACCTCATCCGGAAATGCTAACCCAGCACCAGCAGCAGTAGGATCGTGGAAGCAGTGCAGCACAGCTGTTGGCATGCGTCAGCAAGCGTTGCTGAAGCTGATCTGCCTTGGGGATAAGCAGCACACAGGGGAGGAAATTTGGAGGGGAATAAAGGAACAGACGGATTTGTGGCTGGCACCGCTGGACCTGAAACCGGGCATGAAGCTAGACACCTGGCACGAACTGGCAATGTACGCAATAGAGGTGCTGGCTTGCCCGGCAGCCAGCGTTATGTCGGAACGCTGTTTCAGTGCTGCCGGAGGCATCATCACAGATCGGCGTATCCGCCTCTCCACAGAAAATGCAGACCGTCTGACTCAAATTAAAATGAATCAATCCTGGATTGGAAACGACTACGCAACACTCCTGGACCCCAACCAAGTAACATGACCGATGAACATCTGGGATGGTTTAGCGTTTCCGGTCCCTGTTTATTGAACCTCTCATCTGTATTACATTTATGACTGCATGGCGGCAAAAAGCATTGCTGCTATATCCGCACGCTTTTTGTCCTCATGCAAGGCCTGGGTTGTTGTGTCTCACAAAGCGTGGCCTTCTCCTCCTGCGCCTCCTCCTGTTCCATCACGTGTGCTGCTGCTGCTGCTGCTGCTGCTGCTGCTGGGTTACCGTTGCCGGTCCCTGTTTTTGGAACCTCTTATCTTTATTACATTTATGACTACATGGCGGTACAAAGCATGCTATCCGCACGCTTTTTGTCCTCATGCAAGGCCTGGGTTGTTGTGTCTCACAAAGCGTGGCCTTCTCCTCCTGCGCCTCCTCCTGTTCCATCACGTGTGCTGCTGCTGCTGCTGCTGCTGCTGGGTTACCGTTGCCGCGTGGTCCCTGTTTATGGAACCTCTTATCTTTATTACATTTATGACTACATGGCGGTACAAAGCATGCTATCCGCACGCTTTTTGTCCTCATGCAAGGCCTGGGTTGTTGTGTCTCACAAAGCGTGGCCTTCTCCTCCTGCGCCTCCTCCTGTTCCATCACGTGTGCTGCTGCTGCTGCTGCTGCTGCTGGGTTACCGTTGCCGCGTGGTCCCTGTTTATTGAACCTCTTATCTTTATTACATTTATGACTACATGGCGGTACAAAGCATGCTATCCGCACGCTTTTTGTCCTCATGCAAGGCCTGGGTTGTTGTGTCTCACAAAGCGTGGCCTTCTCCTCCTGCGCCTCCTCCTGTTCCATCACGTGTGCTGCTGCTGCTGCTGCTGCTGGGTTAGCGTTGCCGCGTGGTCCCTGTTTATTGAACCTCTTATCTTTATTACATTTATGACTACATGGCGGTACAAAGCATGCTATCCGCACGCTTTTTGTCCTCATGCAAGGCCTGGGTTGTTGTGTCTCACAAAGCGTGGCCTTCTCCTCCTGCGCCTCCTCCTGTTCCATCACGTGTGCTGCTGCTGGGTTAGCGTTGCCGCGTGGTCCCTGTTTATTGAACCACTTATCTTTATTACATTTATGACTGCATGGTGGTACAAAGCATGCTATCCGCACGCTTCTTGTCCTCATGCAAGGCCTGGGTTGTTGTGTCTCAAAGCGTGGCCTTCTCCTCCTGCGCCACCCTCCTCCTGTTCCATCACGTGTGCTGCTGCTGGGTTAGCATTACCGGTCCCTTTTCCTGGAACCTCTTATATGTATTACATTTATGACTGCATGCCGACAAAAAGCATGTTACCTGTGCAAAGAAAACAGACATTTCCCGCATTTAAAAGACAGTTTTCCCTTTGAAACTTTAAAATCGATTTTCTCAAAAACTATAAGCTCTTTTTGCTAAATTTTTTTTTCCTCTTGTACCCACTCCCAAGGTGCACATACCCTGTAAATTTGGGGTATGTAGCATGTAAGGAGGCTTTACAAACCACAAAAGTTCGGGTCCCCATTGACTTCCATTATGTTCGGAGTTCGGGTCGAACACCCGAACATCGCGGCCATGTTCGGCCTGTTCGGCCCGAACCCGAACATCTAGATGTTCGCCCAACACTAGGTGGAGGATCACCTGTGTATGTCCCTGAAGTGTACACTGGGTGTCATTCCATATACATACAGTATTGCACTATATATTTTTTACCATCTAGGGTGATTCATTTTGCTTGGATGTCTGGGACATAAGGAATATTGGATTGGAGAGCTGCTTTATTTGGAACTGAAATTATTGAAAAGAGTTCAGTTCAAAAAGATATCACCATCTCCTTATGTCACACAGTCCAGTCAGCTCCAAACGGAAGACTGCAATCCCAGATCATAAGTAAACAGCTTCTCAATTGTCCAGCCGACACGTCATGTAAAAAAATAGAGAAAATGGACACATAGCGTAACCAGATAAGATACACAATGTCCTCCACCTTTCCAGTGTGAACCAAGGAACCCTCACCTCGTGCAGGGACACACTCCCCCCAATGTGCCCGCACTCACCCAGTTAGCCTCCAACAAATCCGGTGGTAAGGATATAAGGCAATGTTTGGGACAGGCAGGTCCTAAGGCCACTTTTAGTCGCTCTAAAAGCTTAAACAAAGCTCCACATAGTGTAAAACCATTTATTGTATAAATAAAACAATTGGAGTTGCACTCACAATGCTAGGAAGATCAAGCGCATTGTATAGCAAACACTGCCACCGTAGCCGCTCACACGTCCGCAGCCTCGTATCTCCCCATACCTCCGCAACTTCCAGCAAGCGTACAGCCGGTCACCTGGGGACATAGCTCCGCCCTACGCGTTTTGTCAATGATGACTCATCAGGGGCTGCCGTCCCAAACAATCCCAGCATGGTAAAACAACTACAACCTCCGCCCACCATATTGTAACCCCGCCTAATTAAAATAATGCGGGGTCCGCAGGTTACGTGGTGGGGAGACGCCGGGCTGACAAAGCACCTAGGATTAGCTGTTGCTGTCCCCCACTCCTGCGTAGCCGCCAGAGTTATCCGTTCAGGCTGTGCCTGTTGTTTTTAAACTTTTTTAAATAAAAGTGGGATCATTCCCTTTAGCACTTTTACGCTATGTGCGGCTTCTGTTTTCTTATGGAGGTGGCATCTGCCTAAATTGGCCAAGCAAGCCGGAAGCGAGGAGTGCAGCATCCCGGAGGTTGCCAGAGAGGCTGAGGGGTGGCCAATACCCCTGAGGCGTAGTCGGGCCCATTCAGGCCGCAAAGTCCGGTGAGTCTCTCCAAACTGGGGGAGGGGATGTGTCCCTGTGCTGATGCCAGTATTTATTGAATTATGTGGACTTTTTAACAGAGACTTTGTTTTGAGCGCTTAACCAATCTTTGTTTTGTATTTAAAAAGCTATTTTTCACAAATAGTCAGGTAGCGCTCCACCGTGCAAGGACTGGTGTTTACAAAATTCTCAATCACTTAATCATTGTTTTCCACTCCTTGTGAGCGCTTATGTACATTTTTGCATTTGTAATTAAAATAAGACTCTCAGCGGGCATATGTGTCAGCGCCTACCTCAGGGGGAATACAAACATATGCATCACTAGAGTCGCACAACATACAACATTACAGTACAGTCACACTAATCTAACTCACTTATAAAGGCAGGATCGTCTCTGGTACGTATTGCAAAGGCAACAAAGATATAAAAACACCCCATGCCATTCAGAAGGATGGCATAAAGTTGCATTAATAACCCAAAATAAAAATTATAAGTATAAACATCCCACGCTATGCAATTGGAACAGCAACCACCCACAATTATTCAGGTACTGAAACCCATGAAAAATTACAATCAAAAGTACAGTCCTGCCTCCATTTACAATATTAGTTATCCATAATAAAACAATTGATGTCTAATTCTACATTTAGGCCTGATGGAATGGATGTCTCAGGACCACCTAACGCTGACTGGCGTAAGGTCCTTGGGGCGGAGTTTGCAGGGGATTGCATGCACCGATGCGAGCGCATCCCTGCTCTGATGGCGGAGCTCCGCTACGCCTTCAGTCTCCCAGCGGCGATTGACGTTAGGAGACTGTTAGGTGGCGAAACCGCCGTCTACATACTCGGTACAATGCTGCGATCTAAGGCAGCAGTGTACAGGGGACAGCCGTGTCACAGCCAATTGCGCTGATAGGCTGACGGGAAGAAGGGAATAAGAATTTTAAAAGTTACTGAATTTATTTAAAAATAAATAAGAAAAATATTTGTAAAATAAATAAATAAATAAACATCGGGGGAGCAATCAGACCCCACCAAGAGAAGGCTCTATTGGTAAGGAGAAAAGCGGGGGGGGGGGGGGGGGGGGGGCACTTGTGTGCTGAGTTGTGCGGCCCTGCAGAAAGGCCTTAAAGCTGCAGTGGCCTATTTGTTGAAAAATGGTCTGGTCTTTAGGGGGGTTTAACACTGTGCTGCTGCTCAAGTGGTTAATCTTCTTCCTTTTTCATATGAATCCCCAGTACAGTTACTGGCACCCTAACACTAACCTGGCATCCACCGCACCTATGCCATGCTCTCCTGGCTCCATTGTTCCCTGGTGCTGACCCTGGCAGGACTTCCGTCGCTCACACCCCTCTTTACATACTGTGAAATGTGAGACTCCCAGGAAAAAACATTTTCAAACCTCCAACCAGGGCCCCTTATTTGGACCACTAATTAGACCAATGAGAATCCTTCCTGATTTTCTTGTCACCTGGGCCTGCATAGGGCCCCTTATCTTTTATATTATGAAGAATACATAACTGGACTAAATTGTGACATTTTACATATGCCAGTAGGCCAGCATCATACTACACAACATAGGTAGACCTTTCTGACCATATAAGGTTCCTGTACAGCTAAGAAAAAGGTGTATCAATTATAGATAATGGTAAATGTCATACAGCAAAGAATGTTATGAGACACAAATGATATAAACCTACCGACAGACTATTCACTGTAGACTTTTCACTGATATTAATCACCAGTTGGTTTGTATAATGATGTAGTGAGTTGCTTGAACTTCCTTAGACTGATAATGAACCATGAGGAAAAGCAATTTATAGTATAAGTAAATCATTAATTCAAGATTGGCATTAACTGAGAGGAAGGTGCTCTACTTACTGTGAATTAAACCTGTTCCCGGAGGAGTTAGGCAAGAGACAATGCTGCCAAGTATTTAATTTCTTGTTGTGTTATTTCAGATTGGATGAGGTATTGATAAAGCACTGTCAATAGCCTTGTTCTGGAACTCTATTTGCACATAAATAGATTGACTGTTGTTTAATAGACATATAATTGTTGACAGATACCATCAACTCCCGGATGCCGGAATACACAGGAGACATGGAAAGAGAATACTTTAGTCACATGTCTTTTTGATTGAGAATGGCAGCAGTTTTGTATAACAAGCTAAATAGGGGAAAGCGTATTAACTTTAAGGTGCATAATAAAATTCCTGGATAATAAATTATCCTTCCAGCAAAAGGTTTACGTCACCGTAGCATATTGGGGTGTGAGCTGGAGAATACTGGATAACATTGGAAACACTGGGCTTGATCTATCTAAAGCAGCGCAGCTTAATGAGAGGAGCGCGAGCTCAGCGCATGCTATGCTGCGGTAGTGCAGTGTAGCTTGCGCTGGAAACTTATGCGTGCTCCTTGCAACTAATGGCCACTCCACTCATCCCGCCCTGAGCCCCATTGGGTCCAGCACAACCGCCTTGCAGTCCGACTACTCTAGGTGCAAAAGCTTTGATTTATTGGGCTTGATTCACAAAGTCATGCTAATGCATAGCACGACCGTGCTATGCGTTTAGCATGCACTGTGATGCACGTGAAGGTTTACGCACGTAAAGATTTACGTGCGTGCACTAACGCAGCAAAGTGCACGCATTTACGTGCGCACATAATTCTTTACGCACATAAACTTTCACGCTCATCACATTGCGTGCTAAACGCATAGCATGGTCCTGCTTTGCGTTAGCATGGCTTTGTGAATCAAGACTCTTGCAATGAAATAAATTGAAACGTGAGCATGGCAAGCTCTAAGTAGGATTAGTACTGTATGTTTACATGTTTATCTCATGGTGCCACATTACTACAGGTACTCTGCAAAGGTGTACTTTAAGCAGTGGCGTAGCTAAGGAGCTGTGGGCCCCGATGCAAGTTTTACATTGGGGCCCCCCAAGCACTCTATACATAACAATTGATACGGCGCACCAAAACTTGCCAATGGCAACTACAGTGTCAGAGGTGCAAGAAGGGGATGGAGGACAGTGTGTTAATGATTACCAGTATTCAAAATATCTATAGAAGTGATAATTATGAGCACAGGACCAAAAGATAGCTAATATTGTAGTTGAGGAGGGCCCTTTGGGGCCTCTCTGGCCCAAGGGCCCCAATGCGGTTGCAACCTCTGCAACCCCTGTTGCTACACCCCTGACATTAAGTATGTGAGAAAGCTTAATGATAATCAGACATATATTTTCGCAACTGACTTTTCTCCTTCTTGCTGTCTTGACCTTGTCCAGTCATTGAAAACACTTGTTGGCTGATATTTGCATTTCCTTGCTTTCATCCTGCACAGACAGACACATTTCTAGCAAACTGGCCTACATTATAAATAAGAGAATCTGTAGAGACATCCAACAGTGATTGCACACAAACAAACACCACACCAGTCAGGGCTGTACACTGTATTCTCCTACACGAAAAGGAAGCAGAATTAATATAAAACATGCCATTCTTTCAAGTGCCTTCCAGGACATGGGGCTTCCATCACTAGAATTTGTGGTCTATGACAGCAGGCTAACAAACACATTTTTTTTGCTGACTTCTGCACCATGCCAGGGTCATAGAGGTGTGCTGAGTATTAATAATTCATTATGTTTATTACAGTTAAATATATTTTAATGTTTTACTTAATTATAATTTATTAAATAATGTCGTTTACAAAATTTCTACACAATTTATTTTTAACAAGGATGTTTATTTATTGTTTGCCTATGAGAACAATATCGCATGCAAAATACAAACAGAATGGTAAGAGCTCATTTCCAAGCAGCATCTGCCTTTTAAAATGATCTGCAAAGATGCCTATCAGCAAAACCTGACTGCTTTGCGCACCCCTTGTTTGTTAGTTTTGTATACCCCACAGGTAAGTTAAAGAGTACCTCCTCTGAAATAGACAGAGCGTGTAATGACAGGTTTTGTCTCCATGAAATCGGATGGGGGGGGGGCGCAGACTGAAATAAATACCTGACCTGAAGTCTTTCGGCAGAGAGAGCCACTCCACCCCGCTTCCTCGGCAGTATGGCAGTGGCCATGTTTCCAAAGCCTGCCAAAGGTCTTTGGAAACCTTTGCCTGTGTGGCTGCAGCTCAGCAGCCACCAATCAGGATGCAGCTGCTGAGCTGGGGTGGGCCGTGCTCATGCAGGTGGGCTTGCACAGAGCCCTGGCGGCAATTTGAAAAAAAATCACCAGGGCCTGTTCTGACAGGGAGGTGGATCCTTAACCTGCCTGGATGGATGATGTCAGGACAGATTAGTATTTTGCCCCACAACCTCCCCAATCTTCCATTATGCAGATAGATCCTTTCATTACAAGTTCTATTTTCACTTTAGGTACTCTTTAACTCTCAAGTCACATAGCAGTGTTAGGACAGGAGCCTGAAGACTGGCTGCCTATGGCGCCCCGCCCACTGCTACCACAGAATTGTATTATTTTGTGAAACTGAATGTCTTCTTATAGTTTAGAGAAGATAGTGTAATCAGTTCAGCCCTTGCATAATCTTTGAATCATGCAGCAATCAATGCTGTCCCTACAGCTAAGTTAAAAGCTGGGATCTTGGTTACAAGAATAAAGTCTCTTGCGTAGTCACATACACCGTGTAGAGGTAGCCCAGTGTCGTATGTGACCTAACTCTGGCCCTGTAACATGCATAGCACAAACATGCATGCATTCAGCGGTTTTGAGGAAGAGGAGGTGGTTTCAGAGGAATCCATTCGAGTTGTAAACTGCCTCAATTCCAGTTCTTCGATAATTACACTCTGTCCCTGGCTTTTGCATGTCTGCTGCTTACCTTAATCTTAGCTAGCTGACTGCGCAGAGTAAACGTTTCTGCCAAATGATTATGCCTCCTTGTCACCTGCCTAAAACTTAGCTTACCAGCTTACCAACAGAATATGTCTCTCTGTCACCTACCTCATCCTCAGCCTGCCAACTCATTATACCAGTCTGCTGCTTGCCTCAGCCTCATCCAGTTAGCAATCCTGATTATCTCTATTAGTCTTTCCTGAACAAAAAATCCCACAATATGCTCACCTTTTTCTTCTCTTGCTAGTGGGGCTACCTGCTGGATACCAGTTGCAAAGCAGTCTGTCTCTCACCAAGTGTGGTCGCCCATCTCCCCTTGCAGGAAGTACTGGTGAAGACCTATTGCCCACATTAACTCCACACCCCTGGTAGACCTTACACCTACCACAGGTGACAGCCCTGACATTAGAGATGGCTCGAACCTCAGATTTTAGGTTTGCGAACTTCCACAAAAGTTTGTGAACTGGCGAACGCGGCAAACCGCAATAGACTTCATTGGGCTGGTGAACTTGAAGAACTACAAACACTGTTTCTGGCCACAAAAGTGATGGAAAAGATGTTTCAAGGGGTCTAACACCTGGAGGGGGCATGGCGGAGTGAGAAACACGCCAAAAGTCCTGGGTAAAATCACGGATTTGACGCAGAGCAGGGTTATAATCCCTAAAGGACAGAAATCACATTGCATTCCTAAATTGGAGGCATAAAGGCCTCGATTCATCAACACTTAGCAAATTTGTTAACAACAGCTTGGTAAAATACCGAATTTGTTAACTTCATTTCAGGATTCATCAAAGTTATCTACAGCTGTTAGCGAACATTCGGTAACGATTCGGTAACGATTCGCTAAAACGGAATAAAGTGCAATTCATGAAAAAGAAAGTGGGCGTGGTTTAGCGTTACATTTAGGATTAGTTATCTCCTTCACTGCTCTGTCGTTATTCCTGTCAGATCATTGCTGACAGAGAAGATGGAGCCATTTGAAGTGGTTATGTATCAGCTGAGAGTGATTCAAAGGCGCAGAAGGGCAAGAACCATATCAATTTGCAAAAGAATGGATTTATTTGATCCGAAAGGACTAAGGCGAGGCGTTGGACTAAAGAATGACCGCATGTCCGACATCACCATGAGATCGCTAGAGCGTCCTGTCCTTGCCTGCGTGGACATGGGCAGAGGAGGAAAATTACTGGCAGTGGCACCTTTATTCTGTTGTGCTGTGACATCACCCTTAAATGCACTGTAAAGCATAGCTTGCCAGCTTGTTGTGCATGTGCTGCATCCTTTCTGCCTTCTGTAAATTTGGTAACATCTCCGCCACTTTGTGCTTATACCGTGGGTCTAGTAGCATTGCCACCCAGTACAAGTCATTCCCCTTGAGTTTTTTTATACGGGGGTCCCTCAACGGGCTGGACAGCACAAAAGACCCCATCTGCACAAAGTTGGATGCTGACCTACTATCCATCTCCTCTTGCTCTTCCTCAGTGATAAGTGGTAAGTTCTCCTCCTCCCCCCAGCCACGAACA
The DNA here is from genome assembly GCF_040937935.1 of Hyperolius riggenbachi. Lineage (NCBI taxonomy): Eukaryota > Metazoa > Chordata > Amphibia > Anura > Hyperoliidae > Hyperolius > Hyperolius riggenbachi. The sequence continues at coordinate 151,037,508 of NC_090648.1, forward strand.
ATACCACGGGAAAGGTGAGCAGCACAAGCCCCCTGCAACACCTGTTGTGGTTGTTCTTCCGCCTCCTCCTCAAAAAAAACACCTTCCTCATCTGACTCCTCTTCCCCAGATGACTCCTCCTCCTCCACCCTCCTCTGTGTTGCCGCAGATGTTGATGATAAGTCTGGTTCTGCTGATGATTTCTCCCACTCTTCCTCCTCTTCCTGTTCACGCTCCTCTACAGCTTGATCCACCACTCTACGCATGGCACGCTCCAGGAAAAAAGCATATGTGATCAAGTTGCTGATGGCGCCTTCACTGCGACTCACCAGGTTTGTCACCTCCTCAAACTGATGCATGAGCCTGCAAGCATTATGCATGAGTGTCCAGTACCTCGGCAAGAGAATCCCCAGCTCCCCAGAGCCTGCTCTAGCACCGTAGCTGTACAGATACTCGTTGACGGCTTTCTCCTGTTGTAGCAGGCGGTCAAACATGAGGAGCATTGAATTCCAGTGAGTCGGGCTATCACAAATCAAGCACCTCACCGGAAGGTTGTTTCTCTGCTGAATATCGGCAGTGTAGGAATGACTGAAATGCCCACACACCTTCCTGGTCAGCTTCAGGACCTCCTGTAAGCCTGGGTACTTACACACAAATCTTTGGATTATAAGATTCAGCACATGTGCCATGCAGGGTACATGTGTCAACTTTCCCAAACTCAAAGCTGAAATGAGATTGCTGCCATTGTCACACACCACGCTGCCGATCTCCAGTTGGTGTGGGGTCAGCCAATGATCTACCTGTTTGTTCAGAGCAGCCAGGAGAGCTGCTCCAGTGTGACTCTCGGCTTTGAGGCAAGACATGTCCAAGTTGGCGTGACACCGTCGTACCTGGCATGCAGCATAGGCCCTGGGGAGCCGGGGGTGTCTAGTTGGAGAGGAGATCGCAGCACCAGTAGAGTAGCACTGCCACTCAGCCAAGGAGGAGGAGGAGGATGACAGCGAAGAGGATGAGGCAGGAGGAGTAGGAGGAGAAGGAGAGGAGGTGGTAGCAGGCCTGCCTGCAAGCCGTGGAGGTGTCACAACTAGGTTTGCTGCACAGCCATGTACTCCCTGCTTGCCTCCAGCGGTCACCAGGTTGACCCAATGTGCTGTATAAGTAATGTACCTGCCCTGACTGTGCTTTGCAGACTAGGCATCCGTGGTCAGATGGACCCTTGACCCAATGCTGTGTGCCAGAGATGACACCACTTTCCTTTTAACTTCACGGTACAGTTTGGGTATCGCCTTTTTAGAAAAATAATTGCGGCCTGGTATCTTCCACTGAGGTGTCCCAATCGCCACAAATTTTCGGAAGGCTCAGAGTCCCCCAGCTGGTATGGTAACAGCTGGCGAGCTAACAGTTCCGCCACGCCAGCTGTCAGACGCCGGGCAGGGGGTTAATGGCAGACATTGGCATCTTCCGCTCAAAGATTTCCTTAACAGACACCTGACTGCTGTGGGCATAAGAGCAGGAACCGCTCAAGGTGAGAGGCAGAGTGGAGGAGGGTGGCTGTGAAGGTGCAAAGGATAAAGCGGCTGAAGATGCTGCATCTGAAGGAGGAAGAGGAGGCAAAGGGTGGCTTTGCGTTTGTGTGCTGCTTTTGCTCAGGTGGTCATCCCATTGCTGTTTGTGCTTTTTAATCATGTGCCTTTGTAAGACAGTTGTCCCTACGTGGGTCTTGGTCTTTCCATGACTCAATTTTTGGTGGCAGAGAGTACAGATGGCATCGCTGTCATCTGAGGCAGACACACACAAAAATGTCCACACCGCTGAGCCCTGGTATGATGGCACTTTGGTGGTGGCAGCAGCAGCTTACCTTGAAGGGCATGTTGGCTGGCTGTCCATAGGTGGTGAAATATGCCACCAGACACTGCCATGAGATGTTTCTGATGACAAGCTCCCCCTGCTTCTTTCAGGAACTCATCTCTTCCTACTCCTCTCTGACTCCCCCTCTGAACTGTCCCCCTGTTCATCTTGTCTATTGGGAACCCACATGACATCCATGGCAGAATCATCATAATCATCATCATCATCATCATCCTCCACAGATTTGCTTGCATCAGACACCTCCAAAACTGCAACAACAACAGGTACTTCCTCATCCTCACACCTTACGTCCATACTGACGCCTAACTCAGACATATTAGGAGGTGTAACATGCTTTGCACCTTCATCTTGTAACAATAATGGCTGTGAATCAGTTAATTCCCCACCGAATAACTCCTGTGAACTGTCAAATGGAGACTTGGAGAGGATGTGGTGCTAGTAGTAGCAGTGGTGGCTGTCGGCTGAGTGTTAAGTGGGATGCCAGAATAAGAGCAGGAGGAGGAAGATATGTCATGGTTCCATGCGGAAGCTGAAGAAGATGAGTGTAATGAATAGTGACATGTCAGCTGCGGTGGATAGCAGTACCACCGCAGCTGCTTCTGGTTCTCTGCCTGCCAGTCTCCCTGCGCCTCGGGCATCTAGCACGCCGAGGATGGGTGTGGGGAGTAATCGCATGTCGGCTGCGGTGGACGGTGGGTCTACCACGGTCATTGCTGGGTCCCTGCCTGCTGATTTTTCCCAGGCATCTAGTACACCGAGGACGCGCGTCTCTGCTAGGCTCAGGGGTACATTAGCGCATGCGCGCACTCACCGTCAGGATCTTTATGCCAGGAGGAGGCGTGTCAGCTGACCGGCTGGTCGGCTGACGTCAGAGGGCACGCTCACCGCTCCTGATTGGCCGAGGCTGGTGGGCGTGCCTTGGGGGTCTCCTCCGCTTTTTAAGCCTCTCGGCTTCACTTGCTAGTTGTCTGCTGTCGTGAATACTTCGTGTTAGCGCTCAGACCCTTAGATAGTTCCGGTGTGCTTTGATCTGGGAGAAAACCAGGGATTTCACACAAGACTAGGAATTATTATTACTACTGTTATTATTGCTTGATTATCTGTGTATGACTTTGGCTATTCCTAACCAATCTTACTCTCAGTGATTCTGTATCTCTGCCTATCTGATGCTGTTGCCAACCTTGCCTGATTCTCGTTCTGTCTCTGTCTGTCAATTCTGTACCTGACCTGTCTGTCTGTTGCCGATCTGATCTGTCTGACCATTTTGCTCTCACCAGGGACCCCCTGTCTCTGGTGAGAGGTTCAGTACGGGCAGTGCCCACCAGCTCCTCTGGTGAGGTAGTGCAAATACTGCTAGTACTACTGTTACACCAATCACTACACTTAGTGCATTAAAGTGTGTTTAGGGTATGTCACTTCTTAGTGGCTTATTAGCTTTGCTTATCTAACACATCAGTATCTATATATCTGTATTATTGGTGATTCTGCAGATCATCATATAATCAGGTATATATCTGTATTATAGGTGATACTGCAGATCACCTGATAATCAGAAACTGTGTTCTTACTAACACCAATCATTATAATGAGGTGTTCTGTGTTAAATAGGCAACTACGTCCTGACAATTTTGGGGGGTTAATGGTACGTGCCTTCTGAGCACTTAGATTAGGAACACAGAGGCGCCATTCAGAGTAAAAACAATTAAAAACCATCTAAAAGGGGGAAGTTGGTGGACCTCCCTCATAGAAAGAAGAACCGGACAATGGGGCATTCCTCACAGTATAAAGTAACTTTTATTAAACAGCTCCAAGGTTGCAACGCGTTTCATGTTTGTGGCCCATGAAACGCTTTGATTGGCGCCTCTGTGTTACTACTCTAAGAATTGTCTATTCCACCCTTGGTGGAGGGGTGTATCCCCATTTCTTCCTATCTACAGAGAGCGACTTCTTATACCTGAGCAGGGTCAGGTTACAATTCTCCCTGCCTGCCTATCCAGTGGTTGCCTTTGTGGTAAACCAAGTTTGTGAGTATAACCATTGCTTTGTTGTGCACCATACTACTTGCCACTGAGATACTACACTATATTGGGCTCTCGGTCTCTTTTGTGTTTCCTTCAAGCTTTTGAACACTGTACTCTGGTTGAGGGCCACAAGAAATCACGCTAGCATGACCTCAAACAGACCTGCTGGGTGGCCTGCCTCTGGCTCTGCCTCTGCTTCTGCCTGTTATTTTGTCCATATGGGGGGGGGGGGGGTGAAGTAAAAGGTATGCACTGACTGGACTAATACAATGCACAGTCACAGATGCAGTGAAAGGTATGCACTGACTGGTATAATAATACAATGTGCAGTCACACAGATGCAGTGAAAGGTGTGCACTGACTGCTGGTATAATACAATGTGCAGTCACACAGATGCAGTGAGAGGTATGCACTGACTGCTGGTATAATACAATGTGCAGTCACACAGATACAGTGAAAGGTATGCACTCACTGTAGGTATAATACAATGTGCAGTCACAGAAATACAGTGAAAAGTATGCACTGACTGCTGGTAAAATACAATGTGCAGTCACACAGATGCAGTGAAAGGTATGCACTGACTGCTGGTATAATACAATGTGCAGTCACACAGATGCAGTGAAAGGTATGCACTGACTGCTGGTATAATACAATGTGCTGTCACACAGATGCAGTGAAAGGTATGCACTGACTGCTGGTATAATACAATGTGCAGTCACACAGATGCAGTGAAAGGTATGCAGTGACTGGTATAATACAGTGTGCAGTCACACAGATGCAGTGAAAGGTATGCACTGACTGCTGGTATAATACAATATGCAGTCACACAGATGCAGTGAAAGGTATGCAGTGACTGGTATTATACAGTGTGCAGTCACACAGATGCAGTGAAAGGTATGCAGTGACTAGTATAATACACGGTGCAGTCACACAGATGCAGTGAAAGGTATGGTGTGACTGGTATAATACAGTGTGAAGTCACACAGATGCAATGAAAGGTATGCAGTGACTGGTATAATACAGTGTGCAGTCACACAGATGCAGTGGAAGGTATGCAGTGACTGGTATAAGACAGTGTGCAGTCACACAGATGCAGTGAAAGGTATGCAGTGATTGGTATAATACAGTGTGAAGTCACACAGATGCAGTGAAAGGTATGCACTGACTGTGCTGGTCCTGGCACAGTATAGCAATTAGCAAGGGCCAGCTGTGACAGACAGGGCTGTATATGCTGTGTCAGTGACACACACACACACACACACACACACACACACACACACACACACACACACACACACACACACACACACACACACACACACACACACACGAACATTAGCTTTCAAAATAACTTTTTGCCATGTGTCTGCTGACTGTGATGTAGAGGGTCAAAGTTCAGCCCAATGATGTGGTACAGGGAGCAGGTCGAACCCGCTATGTGTTCGTCCGTTTGAGCCATCTCTACCTGACATAAGCAAACAACCCAACAGCTTATTTTACACTAACACTTACAATAGTGACGCTGTAAAGTTCATAAATATGAAATATTTATTTGCTATCAATACAAAATGCTACCAATACAAAAAAATAGTACAGGGAACAAATCAGCAAATGTAGTTTAACCCTCCTGGTGGTACGTAGTTTCTGAGGCTGCGTCCGTGGGAGGGATTTTTTTAATTAAACTTGTTGTATCCATTGCAGCTAGCACTAGGCTAGCTACCATTGTTTGTAGATTGTTTATAAGTCCATATGAAATGTATTCAGGCGCAGGAGTATTAATTTATCCCTTAGCTACCATTGTTCCCCAAGTCCCCCCGCACCCTTCTGATCCCCCCGATCGCCGCCGCTATACTTTACCTAGTCGCGATCCCGCGAGAGCGGCAGCCTCCCCAATGTGCTTCAGTCTTCGCTATGGCGACAATAGGACGTGACGTCCGACGTCATCGACGTAATGCGCAATCCTGATCCTCCCCATAGCGAAGCCTGGTGCTAATTGGAGAGGCTGCACCATCGTGGGATCCCTGGGGGGTACGTATAAAGGCGGCGATCGGGGGGGGGGGGGATTGGTAGATTGGGGGGAAATGGTAGCTAGCGAACTGCTAGCTACAATGGATAAAACAATTTTTATTAAAAAAAATTCCCGGGGCAGAGAAATCCTCTGCGGCGGCTACCCCGAGTGTAGGTCGGGGTTACCGCCAGAAGGGTTAAGTATTAATACTTAACTGCCTGGATCATTTCAGGTCAATCCATTATAAAATTAATCTAAACAGTAGAGTGTTGTTATTATTATTATTATTATTATTATTATCTCTACTACTTGTTTATGTATGCATCGTGTAGTGTGCATCATAATCTAAGGCCAATTTTTAGGGGGGAGCGAATTAACTTATCTGTATGTTTTTGGGATGTGGGAGAAAACCAGAGTGCACAGGGGAAATCCACGCAGACGAGGGGAGAACATACAAACTCCATGCGGATTGTGTCCTGGCTATGATTCGAACCAGGGACCCAGCGCTGCAAGGTGAGAGCGCAATCCACTATGCATATCAGAGTGCTGACATGTTAGCCATCAGTAAAATCAAGAAATTTTGAATCAGGATGATACCATTTATTGGCTAACTAAGAAGAAATGCAGTAAGCTTTCGGCTATCAAGCCTTCATCAGACTGATTCCTGTATACTGACAACATTTAGAACACAGCTTATATACATTGGACATTAAAAAGTAGATACATTGTAACGCAATAATTGTCTTTGAATGCCTTAATTACAAAATCAGGTTAATTAATCTAACATTTCCAGTAAAGATTTCACTATAAACTCGGCCAATATTGAGGGTGAAGCCACATGAAACATCATTACTAGGAGACAATGGAACACAGAAACAGACCTTCTCCATGAGTTTCCAGCAGAACTATAGGAACTGCTGGATATGACACAGCGTGTGCTGTAAAAACACAAGGTGAATGTTCTGTGCCTACATTATATTTTTCTTTTCATCATGAGATATGTACGATTTCAGATTTAATTATTTTTCTCTCATCTTTGTTTTTCGCCCTGGTGCGCAAGCATTCCGAAGCATACAGTATGTTCAAAGCCAGGTGATTAGCAAAAATGTGATATTCTAACCCCCCAAATCCTCCAAACTAATTCTGAATTACTCCAGTTATGAGCTTTTGATGGTTGGACACCCTCTCCTTCACCCCGAAGGATGGAGAACCCTGAGAATCACCATCAGATCATTGTCTATTCTGCCTGGAACAGATGCAAGCAATTTACTCCTTTATTCCTGCATATTCAGTGTGAGCGGGGCTGCCTGTGACCTTTCACCTGTAAGCCTGCAGGATTCTAACCCTATGAAATTAAAGCTCTTTGCTCACTTATCCCCAAACGCACTGCTGGTGCTAAGCAGGCATCCCGCTGCATAGCAACGCTGACGATCCGTGCTTAGTCATACCCCAGCATAATCAGAGATTATTAAGGAAAATATACAGTGCTTTAATTTGATGAGATTGGTTATAGGTAGTACAGCTAAAGGTCAGTCTCTCCGTGTATCTCCCTCGGTCTCCGCAATATTTCCCTCTCGGTCTGAAATCTAAGGCCCCAAACAACAGGCCACGAAGAACACGCTTCTTTTTGACATGCTGGGATGATGAGCTCAATAGGGATAAAAATGAATTATTTAAAGATTGGATAAACAAAACATCCTGTGCCAGCTCTTACCTTTTATTTATTTTTTTCCCCTCACTTTATCTTTGCATGCCTCGAAGATCAGCGTTCTTGTCTCGGCTGGTACAGGGAAAAGAGATGGGCAAGGAGAGGGGGCAGAGCAAGAACTAAACCTAATAGGCCACTTATGGGCATGTCAAGAAGTGAATGGTGACCTGTAACACCGCAAGCAGGGACAGGCTGATTTTTTTCCCCCTCTGAGCATGCATGCCATCGTTCAGCTAAGATACACAGACAGGCATGGTTACCCTTTGTGCAGTAATAGCAGCACAGCAAAAATCTGGCAACAGAGGGGCTGATACATGTATCCATATACAGTAAGACAACAAAACAAGAAACAACAACAACAACTCAAATAAAAATTGCAGAGGGTGCATCTGTACAATAAATTCAAAGTCATAGATGTCCATAACGTCCACTTCTGCCCTAAGGTTTACAAATCACTCTAGTGGCACATTGGGGTGGATACTATGACTCTTGTAGGTTAATGGAAGGTGGGGAAAAGTGTGCTGATAGGTGATTATTATTATTTTATATTTATATAGTACCAACATTTTCCGTAGCCCTGTACATAGAACTAAAAACATACGAGTGGCATATATACATGAGCAGTTCAACGCACAGTGACACAATTACAGATACATACAATTGATGACTAATACCGGTACATGTTCATTTGATAATATACACAGAAACAGGAAATACTAGGGGGGGGGGGGAAGTCCCTGCCCTTGCGATCTTACAGTCTAGAGCAGGCATGGGCAAACTGGGCCCCCAGCTGTTAAGGAACTACAAGTCCCATAATGCAATTTGCCTTTATGCGTCATGACTGTGGCTGTAAGACTCCTGCAATGCATTGTGGGACTTGTAGTTCCTTAACAGCTGGAGGGCCAAGTTTGCCCGTGCCTGGTCTAGAGGATAGTAAGGTGGAGTCATTGGGGAAGTCGATGAAAGGGTCAGAGGAGGAGGCAGTGAGCCTCAAATTCTAGCTATAACAAATTACTGTATAAGCTTGTCTGAAGCGGTGTGTCCCGACTCCAGAGGGTGTGTTTGAAAATTTCCAGGCTTGGAGCAGGCTGTGGGAAAGAGTCCCAAAGGAGAGGTGATACTTGTGAAAAGTCCTGGATGTGGGAGTGAGAGGAGGTGACCAAGTTAGGTGTCAAAAAGGTCTTGTGGGAGGAGAGACAATTCTGGGAGGTATGGTGTGAGAAGTGTACAGCTTATGTAGATCTTTGTATGAGGCGTACATGTAAAAAGGGCGTCAGGAAAAAAGGGCGCCTGGTGTAAACGTTAATCTGAAATATCGTTTATAAAACAATTATATTTTAATATTTAATTTACAATAATGTTCTACAAATTCAAATCATTAAATAATGTCTATGAAATGTTGTATTGGTAAAATGCTATTCTCTGTAATTATAGACGGAAACTTACAATAACGTTTGTATATTCACAATGATGATTATAATTATTAGGATTTAAAACGGATTTTACATAAACAATGTTTAAGAACTGTTTGTTATTTTTTTTTTTTTTTTTATGATTTAACCAGATCAGGATCCAAAAACATATCTTTACATTTTATACTACTATAAAGTTTCTAAACGATATTTTGTAACAATTTTTATTATAAAATTGATAAACCTTTAACCACTTGAGGACCTAGCCTTTACCCCCCCCCCCTAAGGACCAGCGCTGCTTTTTCAGATCTGTGCTGGGTGGGCTCTACAGCCCCCAGCACAGATCAAATGACAGGCAGAGCGACCAGATCGCCCCCCTTTTTTCCCCACTAGGGGGATGATGTGCTGGGGGGGGGGGTCTGATCGCTCCTGCATGCCGTGGGTGACGGGGGGGGAACCTCAAAGCCCCCTCCACCGCAAGATTCCCCCTCTCCCTCTTTTCCCTCCCTGCCCGAGAGATCGGAGGCTGCACAGGAACGGATCTGTCCTGTGCAGCCTCTAACAGGCTCCCCGCTGTCATGTGACAGCGATCCCCGGCCGCTGATTGGCCGGGGATCGCTGATCTACTACAACGCTGCTACTGTAGCAGCGTTGTAAAAATGTAAACAAAGCAGATTATTTCCACTTGTGTTTACATTTAGCCTGCGAGCTGCGATCGGCAGCCCGCAGGCTATTCACAGAGCCCCCCGCCGTGAAATGACAGGAAACAGCCGCTCACGCGAGCGGCTGTTTCCTGATTAATTAGCCTGCAGCCGGCGACACATATCTGCGTCGCTGGTCCTGCAGCTACCACTTTGCCGACGCGCGTTATGAGTGCGCGGTCGGCAAGTGGTTAAAAAGTCATTTAGTACAGATTAAAACTAAATTCACATATTTCACAAAATCAAATCATAAAAAAATATGAGTTCATTCGTAATAACTGTAGTAAAACATTAGTAAATATTACTAACATTTTACTACAACTAAACCTAACCCTATTCTCACAAAGAACCCTCCCTGTGCCTATCCCTAACCCTTAGACCCCCCTGGTGGTACCTAGCCCTAAATCTCCCCTGGTGGTGCCTAAACCTAAGACCCCCCTGGTAGTGCCTAACCCTAAATCTCCCCTAGTGGTGTCTAACCCTAAGACTTCCCAGGTGGTGCCTAACCCTAAATCTTCCCTAGTGGTGCATAACCCTAAGACCCCCCTGGTGGTGCCTAACCCTAAGACCCCCCTGGTGGTGCCTAACCCTAAATCTCCCCTGGTGGTGTGTAACCCTAAGACACCCTGTTGGTGCCTAACCCTAAATCTCCCCTGGTGGTGGCTAACCCTGAGACCCCCCAGGTGGTGCCTGTGCCTGACCCTAAAACCCCCCTGGTGGTGCCTAACCCTAAGACCCTCCCTAGTGGTGCCTAACCCTAAGACCCCCCTGGTGGTGGCTAACCCTAAATCTCCCCTGGTGGTGCATAACCCTAAGACCTCCCTGGTGGTGCCTAACCCTAAAACCCCCCTGGTGGTTCCTAACCCTAAGACCCCCCTGATGATGCCTAACCCTAAACCCCCCTGGTGGTTCCTAACCCTAAGACCCCCCCTGGTGGTCCCTAACCCTAAATCTCCCCTGGTGGTGCCTAACCCTAAATCTCCCCTGGTGGTGCCGAACCCCAAGACCCTCCTGGGGGTGCCCAACTCTAAATCTCCCCTGGTGGTGCATAACCCTAAGACCCCCCCTGGTGGTGCCTAACCCTAAGACCCCCCTGGTGGTGGCTAACCCTAAATCTCCCCTGGTGGTGCCTAAGCCTAAGACCCCCCTGGTGGTGCCTAACCCTAAAACCCCACTGGTGGTGCCTAACCCTAAGACCCCCCCTGGTGGTGCCTAACCCTAAATCTCCCCTGGTGGTGCCTAATCCTAAAACCCTCCTGGTGGTGCCTAACCCTAAGACCCCCCCCTTTTGGTGCCTAATCCTAAATCTCCCCTGGTGGTGCCTAACCCTAAATATCCCCTGGTGGTGCCTAACCCTAAGACCCCCCTGGTGGTGCCTAACCCTAAATCTCCCCCGGTTGGTGCCTAACCCTAAGACCCCCCTGGTGGTGCCTAACCCTAAGATTCCCTGGTGATGCCTACCCCTAAGATCCCCCTGGTGGTGCCTAACCCTAAGACCCCCCTGGTGGTGCCTACTGCCTAACCCTAAATTCCCCCTGGTGGTGCCTAACCCTAAATACCCCCTTACTGATCGCTTTACTGTGTGAATAATAATGTGTTATATATAGTGACTGTAAAAAATATACTACAATGTACTTACTGATCGCTTGATTATGTGGATAATAATGTTTTACAAAGAGTATGCGATAATATTTAGTTATAAATACGATAGATATGTTTAGTATGTTTGTAACCATTATTCGTCAGATTTAGCTATTGCTCGGTTTATCAGATGGATAATAGTGTTTTATTAGTATTAAGTGTGGAAAACGATATATTATGATTTTGTTGTTGCGCAGTTTATTTGGTGGACAATAATGTTTTACAGACTGTTCATTAAAAAAAAAGTATATTACGATTTACTTGTTGGCGGCTTTATATGTTGAAAATAATGATTTATGAAAAGTTATTATTTAAATATTACATTACGATGTAACTAAAAACTATAAATAAGTATTATTTTATGTGTAAACGTTACTGGTCGCCGGTGAGGTTGGGAAACATTAATTATCACGGATGCAGTTTGAAAACCTAGATTATCACGGGCGCCCTTTTTCCCTGTTCGGCGCCTGATAAACAATATTTAATATGGGAGTCAATGGCGGCGCCCTTTTTGTCCACCTGCCTCATGCGCCCAAATTTCCTGCTTCCTTGTATGTTAGTGTTAGGAGTTTAACCTGGATCCTTTGGGTGGTAGGCAGCCAATGGAGGGATTGGCAGAGAGTGATGGCATCAGAGGAGTAGGGGGAGAGGTGGATGAGGAGTACTTTAATATGGTGGGTGGCTGTACAGACCAAGGAAGCACATGAGCTCAACTTGCTTTACTTGTACTTAGAATTTACCAGCCTGCATCATTTGAACTACTGAACATCTTGATATGCAGTTGTCAATGAATGTAACTTCTGGTAATGCATTTTCATCATCAGCACAGTTTGGCTCGGTTCACATTGGAGTGAATCCGCTCATGCGCTGCCGTTCTGTTAGCGGAGCGGGAATGCAAGGTCCCGACATGTCGGGAACGTCCACTCCGATGAGCGGAACACAGGGAATGGAATGGAGCGGAACAAAGCAATGTGAACGTTCCCATCGGGAAAGCATTGCTGCCGCTGCTAAAGGTCACCCGAGCCTCAGTGTTCTGGTTTGTGACAGATTTCCTTTAAATTACTAATAGCCCATACACACGGGCTACAACTGTTGCCGCAACCACGTGGCATGCGCGTGTTGCGGCGACAGGTCACCCGTGTGTATGAGGCGCGCTCTCCAAACCATCGCTGGTCGCTGCTTTCGCCAGGCGATTGGCGCGGCAAATCGCCGGCAAAAGCTGTCGCCGCAACTTCGCTGCAACATCGACGCAACTGTCGCTAGTCCGCATTGTGTATGCGGACTAGCGACAGCAACTCCATACACAATGTATGGAGCTTCCGGCGGGGGGACGGCAGGGGGAGGAACCTTCGGCGACAGCTTCCGCCGAATCTCCATCCGTCTGTGCGCCGTGTGTACAGCTGATGCACAGAGGGACCTGGCGATGAGCTGTTGTTTTTTTTTTTTTTTTTTTTTTATTGCTCAAGCCACTGCTGTGGCTCATGTGTATGAGCCTTAAGATAAGTAGGATTGTGGGAGAGGTTATGTACTATGTTGACACAGATTGCTCTACCAGGATAAATGCCTCCAGATTTTTCTGCAGATCACTGAGGCTACTAACCTTTAGACTGGCATGGACAATGGACATCTATAGGTGCCAACTTTCTACTTAATGAAAAAAAATGCAAATCATTCTAAGTTGATGTAGAAGTATGCAAATATTACAGCAAATGTATTCAGCTTGAAAATGGACTAATCAAATGATTTCACTGCAATATTTGATTGGTCCAGTTTACAATAGATTTTTATAACAATCAGCATAATTCTGTATCATAATAATTAGCATAATTCTCAATCATCTCAAATAAATTTGACCTAGATGACATCCATACTGACTGGACTTTGGTACATGTAGATTTGAGCAAGCATGGTCAGATTTGTACTCTCTACCGCCCAAGGCCACTGTCAGTATTCGTCCCTTTCAGTATAGATAGCCTAATGACCCCCCCCCCTTCCCTCCAGTATAGGTATCCTCATGACCACTCCCCTGTTCTCTCTAGTATAAGAAGCCAGATAACCTCCCCCCTTTCATATAGATAGCCTGATGACCCCCCTCCTTCTAGTATAGGTAGCCAGGTGACCCTTCCCTTCCCCCTAGTATAGCCTGCTGCACACCTGCTCTTGATCCTGTAGTGCCCTAGGCCACGGCCTTTGTGGCCTTGGCTTAAATCCAGCCCTCTGAGCAAGACATTTAAACACAATAGAAACATAGCTGGCACTGGTGTGTAGTTTTTTTTTTTAAACAAATAGTTGGCAATATAAGGATTAACAATGAAGGGCTAAACAGGGGTCTAGAGGAAGAAAGGTTATGGCTATGTTCAAGGGAAGATGAGGATTACTAATTAAAAACACCCTGGATTCAGGGTTTTTAAGTTCTCTATGATGAAATTAGACTATTTGTCCCTCTTGTAGAAGCTTCAGTAGTTCTAAGTAGACTTCTAGGTCTCCATTGCATGGAGGAAGTCAATTGTTTAGTTTTACAGAAGTCATGTCAGAAATGAAGGAAATAAATGTATCAAATGAAGAATGATTTTAAGAGAAACCATAATTACATATACTGTAGTAGTACGTAATACATTATTCAGGATACCCATTTTCTCCTTAATTATCCTGGTTTTAATGGCAAAAACACTATTTATATCTATATATTGCTGAATATTGGTATGTTAGCCAGGTATCCCAATGATGTTTAGCCTAGCCTATAATGCCATGTAGCCTTCACCTCCTAGTGCACTCTGGGAGATCAGGTGATGTTTCTGCTTACTTCACAGACGGGAAAAAACAGTCCACAGTGGTTTACCTCGCCTGCAGTAAAGATACCATCATCGCTGATAAATTTAAGAAGTACATCCAGGGTGAGGTAACATTTACAATTGGCAACTTTATTCATTCAGGGTTGGTGCACACGAAGAGTGCTTCAAAGCGCTTGGCTAATGTATTTGAATGGCATAGATCACACCAAAGCGATGTGATTTTTTCCCAAATGCAAATGTGGGTCCTGCAGCATTTCTGCCGATTTCTGAGGTGATTCAGCCTCAATGTTAAGTATAGGAAAGTGTAAAATAGCTCTGAAAAGCTCTAGAACAGAGCGATTTCCAGCTCTATTGTAACAAAAAATAAAAAATGCTACACCAAAACACTCTAAAAATCGCTGGATATAAATAGAAAATCACTAGGCACATGCCTAGAATCGCCTTAAAAAATCACTTCAAAAAACACTGAGCGTTTGAGATTATACTAATGCTTTTGGTGTGCACTGGCCCTACATTGTATTCAGTGAAGTAGGTTCCTCGTTAGGATAGAGACAGCAGTAGCCTTACTTAGATATAACTCCGCTTTACTGTTGACTTCCTTTTTAAAGATGCTGATTCTGTGCTCTTCTGTAATAAGAGTTGTGAGGTTTTTTTTCTTTCTTGTTTTGCTAGAAACAGGTGTAACGTTAGTATTACATAGTCTAGTGGTAGAGACCATGTACTCTGACCTCTCTCTGACTTCTGTGACTGCAATCTTTTTGCAGGTGTATGACCCACAAGTTCTAATGTCAAATGATCAGCAAAATGGCTAGGGAAGTATTGTTATTATCTTTCATTTATGAAGCAGCAATATATTATGCAGTCCTGTTCATTAAACACAGTAAAAGGAGTCAATTAAAGAACTAAAGGTTTTACACACGATACAATAAAAGAATCCGATTTTACGGCAATTCTATAAATATGATCGGATCTGCCGAAAAAAAGTAAAACGTTTTTTTCATTCGACTGACAAATCCGATCAGATCTACCTTTTTTTTCTATTTTTATTGATCCGGAATGCTGGACATTTTTCTTCACTTTTTCTAAAGTTAAAGGTATAAGCAACCCTCACAGGCTGAGGAGGAGAGTTCGAGAGAATAACAGCTGCTGTCAACAAATGGTGAGAATCTTCTTTAGGGGAGGAGACAAAAGCACCCATCTTTAAATAAGCCCAAACATATCCCAGTGAAGACTTGGCCGAGATAGGTTGTTGTGTGGGCTACTGTGGCTGCATGCCTAAGGATTCTTTTCCACGGATGGCTTAACTGCCTGTTTGTCATGCGGTTCAGTCACCATATCAAGGAGCACAATCTCCCTACCCAACTGATCTATAAATCCAGGCCAGTCCGCTGGTGCCAGAACCCAGCAGGTACACCAGTCCTGCAATACACTGGTCAGAAACAAACTTGGAGATTGCAACAGAAATGGCTGAGCAATTCAAACTGTATGAGGAGCAAACAGAGGTACACACAGAGGAACTTGTTTTGGGCGTTGGCCTTCCTCAGTTCAGCCACAGGGTTCAGTATCACTTTGCGTGTCGATAATACATCTCATGTCGCTTCTAAGCATGGCAACGGCCGTGCTCAGATGCAACTACATGGGGGGATCACTTGTCCACCACCTGTCCATCACCATTCGCCTTTGCTGAGCACTGATGAATTCACCACCTTCCGCTGTTTGTGGAAAAGAGGCCTAACATTTGTTAGCAAAACCTAATTTACTTCATCATCTGTGTGGACTGGAATGACAGGGAATATTGTATCTAGGAACTAGTCATGCTTAATATAATACTTAATTGAGCAGCAAGTTAAACAGAGCAATTAAAGCTTTTGCTAGTGATGCCAGGAACACCCGTCAAAGACTTATTTCATAGAGACTTTAATGCTGTTCTTTTAGCGTCTTACTACATGATACTGAAAATATATATATATATTTTTTTGCTACACATAGATTTTTTTTATGTGGTTTGCTCATGCTTGCCTTGGTGTTACTGTGTACATTCGGCATTCTGCTTTATTTACATGCCTTCACTTGGTGAGATGACAATTTACATATCCCTTTGTGTATACAGATCCTTGTGTCTGCATTCCTATTTTCTCAGCATCTGTACATAAAATGACCCAAGTCTGTCTGCGGCAGGCAATGTGCCAGCTTCTTATCTATTTGTATGTATTTATGCTTTATATGCTTCATGCCCTTTTAATCCTTTCCCTGTGCTACCCAGCTGTACGGTATCTTGTACTATAAATAAACCAAACCACTACAAAGTGTCATTGCATCGCACAGGTCAGACCTGACACGGATTTAATATTCTGAGTTATGAATACTTTCCGGTTTGTTCAGCTTGCTGAACTTGTAATACAAATATACCGGTACAAGTGTAGGTAAATACATTTCTCCAAAAGAGAAAATAAGTATTCAGAGCATTGATATCGGAAACACTTAGCCGGGGATTATTGTTCGCTTATTACGTGATCAGAAACAGTTTTGGTTTTAGTCATTTCCTCTCTGTGACATTTCTGTGTTGGAAAAAAATAATCCAATAAGGTGCTGGACCACAGTTGATGCTACGAGCTGATAAGTTCATACATATTCCTTTGTACTTATGCTGCTGTACTGTAAGGGCTTGTGCACACTGTCAATATCAGCGTGTGATATTTAGAGACATAAGACAGTGCATGGAGAGCACTGTCTGATGGGCTCATTTATGCCTTGTGCAGAAGTATGCTCCCACAATGCACTGCTGCACACATTTCTTTGCACAACGCAGTGCTGCCCCAGTCAGTGCAGCTGAACAAGGTCAGCGGTGCAACAGAGAGCTACGAGAGTGTAGCATGCTTCTGTAAAACACACAGCCACTTACATTGCAGAACAACACAATGATGTGCACAAGCCTTGAGATTTGACAATAGTGTGGGGACATTGAAGCCAAGGAGCCTTGCCAATAATGGGTGGGCATCTTAGACTGGAAAAAAAAACATTATCTATGATAATGCAAATATATAATATCCCTATTTTTTTTAAAAACTGCCCTTATTGTAATCCTCATAAAAACGGAAGTATTTCCTGTAACAAAAAATGGATACAATTCATTGCACTTTAAAGTGGACCTGAACTCTTGCTCAGAACAGAAGGAAAACATAGAGAAATGCATCCTGTATGTATTTAGAGCGTTTAGCCTGCCTAATTCCCTCTCATCTGTGGCCAAACACCACTGTAATTTGATCTCTGAGCTTTGTCAGTTCAGGAATATCCTCTGCCATGGCAGAGCAGCTAATATGTAAGCAAAGGATGTTAACAATATGTCTGCCTCCATGAAAGCAGGAGGTAGACACACTGCATATTTATTGCAAGAATTGTATGAGCTGTAACAGAGAATTATTTTTCTTTAACGGCAAGACCCTGTTCACACTTGTGTTTTTGCAAAAAACGGAACGGATGTCCGGATCCGTTCCGTGCACATCCGGACCGGATGCGTACGGTTGCACTCAGGATCCGGTCCGGATCTGTTCCCTTTGCATCTGGTTTTTCATCAGTAGGTGATCAGGTTGATATCCAGATCCGTTTTTAAAGAGATACAGACTATATAAATTCTTGGGGTCTGGGAGGTCTGCAGAAGCCCTGGGGTCATTGTTGGAGACAGCCTGATGTGTGGAGACCATCCTTGGATATAGAGACTGCAGTTTGGACCATGGATCCAGTGTTTTTGTACTAATTTTACCTGGGAATTGTCTCCTTTTTGATTTTTACCTATACTATGTGGGAAGAAGGCGTGCTCCTCGCAGGAGATGGTGGGTGCACCAGGCAGGTAGCTGCTGCACCTGTAGAGTCAGGTCCTCAGGTGTGTAGGGCCTCACCTCTTCGTCCGACATGCTGCCAAATATCCACAGCCACAAGTCACTGCTGCTCCACTCCTCAAACGCTGGGCCCATGAAAACGCAAAGGAAGTGGGTAGAACGTCCAGATTTTTTATAGCCAGTGTGTTGCCTCCTTTCCGTTTCTCATTGGTTCAGCTGTGCGGATGGTGCAGTCAGGATCCGTTCCAGGTGCGGCGGCCGGATCCGATGTACGTGAAAAATAGAGCAAGTTGGAAAAGTGTCCGGAGTCCGTATCCGGTCCGGATCCGGTCCGCGTGAAACGGACGAGTATGTACCCATCCATAGACTATCATTGGATTGCCAAACGTCCGTTCCGTTTGTACAGAATACGTTCTGAATCCGGCCCGGAAAATTCTGACTGCTAAGGCAAATGTGAACCCAGCCTTATTCTGCTGTTGTGCATCTTTTAGAGCAGAGAGGAAGTTTTAAGTTCAGGTCTACTTTAAGAATTTTGTCCTTGTCCATGCATGAAAAAGAATTCAGAGATGTCTAAAACATCTCTATGTTGCTATAGTATTGGAATTCAGTGCTAAAAGAGCTATGATTATTTGAGTATATTTACTTATTTTAAACATGCCATTACAAAAAACGGTTTTATACTGGTGCTGCTAACTTCTTTTGTATTTTCTATTTAGATACAATCCTATATTACAGTCACAGTAAACTTGTTTCTAGTTAACTAAAAACATACATTTCAGTTGCACATATTGCAAATATACATAAAAACCATGTGGCCTGCATCAAGACGTATCAGTAAACCTCCATCCTAATGGCTCCTTTCACGCTATGGGGTTGATTGACTAAAGGCAATAGAGCGAGTGACCTCCTGTTACTTGCGCCATTTCCACAGCGTGCTTTAAATGTAATGCGCTACGCGCGTTATTAGCCATGTAGCGTGCGTATACACAGGAGCGCACGCTGTGCTGCGGGTAGTGCAGCATAGAGAATGCTATTAACTTCCTCCCCTCCCACCCTGAGCCCCTTTGGGTCCAACCACTATGAAGGACGTAATCCCTGCATTCTGTTTGGCCCAATAGGCTTCTTCTCAAGTTTTTTTTTTTTTTTTACTAGAAAACAGCTAAAAATATATTTTGTAGATAAGGTAAAAAAAGTGAGGTGAGCTAATTCATGAGAGTTTTGAGAGTCAATCCTACTATATTTCAATACAAACTATTTTAACATATACATTGTATGAAAAAATTAATGTAAAAGAACAGTTTGAAATTAACGCATTGAAAAGATCTAAGAAAGACAAATAAAGAGAAGTGCAAGGAATATACTAACGGATAAAACCTAGCATGTTATATGTTGTACCAGAATACCTCCTTCACCTGTATGAACTTGACAATAAACTGCAAGGTCTCTGCAACAACAGGCTCTACAAATTAATCTGAGGTCATCTGTGTCATTAATCCTTAGATTTTTTTGTTCTTTCATCCTACATCCTTACCTTGAGGAAGTCCTAAAATCTGAAAAGTCCATCTTCCTGATAAAGCGCTGATATTCCCCTGACTGCTGCTACAAGACCTACAGCAATGTATCAGACCTCTGCAATGACAACGGTACATCTAAAAAAAGAAGAGGAAAAAATATTGTTGTATTGTGGTCATTTTTATTGTAGGAAACCATTCTTGGAGTTGGAAAAGTGTAAACCACATGCTTAATCATGCGTTTTTCATGTTTAAAAATAGTGGCTATTATTTTGAGATATTTGTGAAATTCACTGCAAGCAGCAGAAGGGAAACAGGGACAGGGAAAGGCCAAAATAAAGATATATCGATATACTGTATCTATTCATATAGATCCAATGGACTCCATGAGATCCTGTCAGTTCAGCAGCAATTTGCAGAAATAAGATGTTCAGTTATTAGCAGCACTTTGATCTATTGATTGAGTTTGCAGATACATTTTTTGATTTTTATTTTATTTCCACAGAGGAATATACATTTTTTATTTCAGTGCCAATTAAAATATGTCTAATTTATATTTTAAAAGATAAGCGAGGCAACAAAAAAAATGTAGTTTTACTTACCTGGTGCTTCTTCCAGCCCCTAGAAGTCATTTGGGTCACCCATCAGGGGTCAGCAACCTGCAGAATTCAGCCTTCATATGACCCTGCACCACGGTGCGGCGACAGGGTCATATGCATAGAGCCAATCCCCCCGGCTAGCGACGTACTCCCTGCTGGGCAAGCAGTACATCACTGGGATTCCCATCGGTCCGCTCATGCCCACGTGTCGCACTTTCAGCATAATGGGATAACTTAATATTTTAACACCAATGACCTTTGGGAGGTCAGTATTATAGTTACTTCTGTGTAGCAGAACTCATAAAGAAGCATGTGATGAGTTTGATCAGGTGATAGAATTGTATGTCTCTGATTTTCTGTGATCACTTTCTGGTTTGACCTATTTTGCGCCACTCGAGCACCTCCAGTCGTTATGTGCTAAAAAAATCACTGTTAAATGTGTAAGTGCAAGGACCAGAAGACCACCGCCTTAATATCAGTCCCTATGTTCCAATCTATCTGCTCAAACTTCACCCTGTGTGGCACCACTGGCGTAACAATAGGGCCTGCAGCCCCTGCTCCCGCTCGGGGCCGTTTTGTGGGGGCTGGAGGGGTGGCAGCATGGGGGAAAGCCTTGGCCACAGTCGGCGGGGAGAGGGGAAGTTCCCCCCCTTTCCCTCACCTCGGGGCTCTCCCCTCTGCGCTCCCCTCCAGCTTAAGTTACAGTGTGGGCAGTGGGTAGCGGGCAGCGGCGGGCAGATACATACCTTCCATGCGTTCCACCGCATACTCCTCGCTCTAGCGTCTGACGTCACTTCCGGACGTGACGTCAGATGCTAGAACGAGGAGTATGCGGTGGAACACATGGAAGGTATGTATCTGCCCGCTGCTTACACTGTAACTTGAGCTGGAGGGGAGCGCAGAGGGGAGAGCCTCGAAGTGAGGGAGAGGGGGGGGGGAACTTCCCCTCTCCCCGCCGACTGTGCCCAAGGCTTTCCCCTCATGCTGCCACCCCTCCAGCCCCCACAAAATGGCCCCGAGCGGGCCCCTGGGAGGGGGGGGGCCCGCTCTGAAATTCTGCAGGGGGGCCCGGTGGGGCCTAGTTACGCCCCTGTGTGGCACATCCCGATTGAACAGGTGACAAGTGTGTCTGCCTGACTTTGGTTATACCAAGACCTT
The DNA here is from genome assembly GCF_040937935.1 of Hyperolius riggenbachi. NCBI lineage: Eukaryota > Metazoa > Chordata > Amphibia > Anura > Hyperoliidae > Hyperolius > Hyperolius riggenbachi. The sequence continues at coordinate 151,058,743 of NC_090648.1, forward strand.
AATGTGCAAGGAAGAGGGACTGAAATCCTTATAGGCAATGGTACTACTATCGCCAGCAACGGCAGAGGGAGTTTGTCGGCAGAGATGCCAAATGAACATGGAGAGCTGCGCACCATTCCATGCCAAGTGTCGGAGGCCACCGATTCATCGGAGGAGCCAGGTGGAAGTGAGATCATGACATTAAGCATTTGAATTAAAATCAATGCTGTTGCTCTTGGAAGAAGTGGGACTAGAGCCTTGTACACACATAAAACTAAAGTCACCCGGCAGGGATCAGGGCATGATTCCTCAGGTGACATTTTGGGGATGAAGCTGTTCAAATACATCATCAGTCTGAAGGCTAGCAACATGACCTTTCACTATGGTGGGCAGACAATGTGTGGCACACGACGGAGGGGGTGGAGCATGAGCAAAAGTAATGAAGTCTGGCAGCATTCAGGTGAAAAGATCTGACAGGCTGGATCTCTCGCCGACATGTCGGGACCGCAGTACACAAAACATTCTTGGAAGAGGTGGTCTTTAGCTTCTGCCTTGGCCAAACAAATGGGAAGAATCCAATTATGTATGATCACTAATTTTTATAAGCTGATTTATAAGTTGAGGTAATTATATAATGGCCAATAGACTGTTAAACAACCACACAAGAACTGTTGTTTATTTAGGCTGTCCTGTAGTTTGCGAGCTGCAACTGAGAAACTTTAGAGCTGATGTCCTCATAGTGCAAGTATTTTAATAGTCCTTCAATCAGGCACAAGTGGCATCTTCAGCATTCGTTATTGTACTTGCCAAACCGACTGATCAAAGAACGGGACAGCAAGCGGTTTTGGCAGGGCACTTTACACAAACAGAAACCTGTTATTGCCACTTTCGCTGTAATCTGCGATTTTAATGATGCCGTGTAGTCTCCACCATTAAAACAATAAAAACACTCGCTTGAAGAGCGCTCAAAAAATTTGTTCAGTGCCGGGCCGATAGGATATTATAATGATAATAACATTCATCTAGGGGGAAGTAAACTCAGGTGATAATGCTTTTTGTTGTGGGCACACAACTAGCATGTGTTTCATGCAATAATGGAGAGAAATGACTTGCATTGTCGCATGTACCAAAGATTTTTTTGACCTCAGTCTGGTGGGCGCCCTCCGTGAACTTCAGCAATTATAAAAGGAAAAGTCTGCTGAAATTTTCAAGCATTATCCTGGATAATTACCGGAGAACAGCCGTGTTTCAGTGCGAAAAGAGATAATTTTAAATTCAATTTTACATTGCCTTCTCTATACTCGGGAAGCATAGGAACTATTGTAGGGCTGTAGTTATCTTATTTAATGCCTGAAATTGGTCACTTAGAGATGCCTATTTTGTCAGATGTTATTATGTTAATATACACCTAGGACAACATTTTAGTCTACTTAGTCTTATTATGGTAAACTACAAGGAGATCTTGTTGCATGGAAAGCATTAGAGAATAGAGATGTGCTTGACTGACAGCATTGGCTGGAAGTATATCTATATTTCCTATGAAAGCTGCTATATTTTCTAATTTTATATCCTTTTATCACCTTAACACTTTCCCTAGTATTTTCTGAGCAATGATATAGGTAGTCTATGTACTTGAATTGGCATGCTTGCTTTATGCCCTCAACTCATTAATCAGAGAGAATAATATCTATTGTTTTAAGTTTCTATAACTGGGGATATTTACAACATTTTTCTTTTTTTTCCGTTTTTATTTTATTATTGTTATTATTTAAACACATTTTAAAACCGTGAATATGGTGCAGCATGCTAGAAATGAATAGTTTTAAGTCCAATCTGCATATTCATTATCAAGGCACAACCAAAAGACAATCATCGTCACTATATTAGGGTTATTAGGTTCTGTCTACTTTAGTATGACTTTACCTAATAGTTGTCTTTATGGTTATAACAACACCATGCACAGACACCACCCTATACAGCCACACTAATAGGCTTAGGTCATCTTAACCACTTCACATTTAGAGGCTTTTTTCACCCTATAGCCCAAAGCAGTTTTAATATTTTTGATTCAGTAATAACTTTATTAATGCTTACGACGCCTACAGTGGATATAAAACAGGTACACACTCCTGTTATAATGCCAGATTTTTATAAAGTAAAAAATAAACCTCAATAATCAATGTTAATGTGACAGCTAACCTGAATAATTCAAATGAAAAACAAACAGAAAAAATCTGTTTGAGGAATAAAATACAAAAAGTAAAAAAAGTACAATAAGCTGGTTACCTGTGTACATGTACTTTTTCTTGAAGCACCTTTTGATTTAATTACAGCATTCAATCCACTTTGGTAGTTGTCTTTTAGCATCGCACATCTTGACTTCACAATATTTGGCCCACTGTTCCTTGTAAAGAGCTCAAATATGTTTGGATCAGTGAATAATGGCGCACAGCGCCTATGCATAAAAATGGCGCCGCATTAAAAAGATACGCTTATCGCTTTTTATCGTTAGTACTGCATAATAATGGCGCACAGGGAAAAAAGAAGAAAAATGACAGTAACATTATTTATCAATAGCGCCGTTCATATGCCAAACAGCGGACGTTATTGCGCACAGTAACGTTATTTATCAATAGCGCCCTACATAAGCCAAACTGCAGATGTTATTTAACTGCAAAACGGTGAATGGATTTAAAGGAGAATATATTTAAAGGAAAATATATAGCAGCATAGAGGGGTGATATAGCGGCTGGGAACGCGGAAAATCAGCCGCGTTCCCAGCCTGTCGGCGGATGTCGCCGAACCCGGAAGTAGCCGCCGGCGGGGACAGGACGATCGGAGCGGGGCTGCGAGGGCACCATCCAGCTTCGGGGGGCTGAGGGATGCCCCGGGTGAGTAAATGTCATTTTTTTTCCTGACTTAAGTTTTCCTTTAATGTAACACTGTCAAGGTTAGGTTTAGGGACCACCAGGGGAGATTTAGGGTTAGGCACCACCAGGGGGTTGGTTAGGGTTAGGCACCACCAGGGGGTGGTTAGGGTTAGGCACCACCAGGGGGTGGTTAGGGTTAGGCACCACCAGGGGGGTCTTAGGGTTAGGCAACACCAGGGGGGTGGTTAGGGTTAGGCACCCCCAGGGGGGTGGTTAGGGTTAGGCACCACCAGGGGGATCTTAGAGATAGGCACCACCAGGGGGGACTTAGGGTTAGGCACCACCATAGAAGTGGTTAGGGTTAGGCACCACCAGGGGGGGGTCTTAGGGTTAGGCACTACCAGGGGGGTCTTAGGGTTAGGCACCACCAGGGAAGTGGTTAGGGTTAGGCACCACCAGGGGGGTCTAGAGGTTAGGGATCGGTACAGAGAGGGTTCTGTGTGTTAACGCTCATTTTCAATAAAAGAAACAGAGCTAAATAATGATAAGGCTTTAACGTTAAATAGCGATAAGCTACAAACGGATTAGCAACAACACTATGTGCCATTATTCGCAGGCGCCATTTTCAGATGGATCCAAATATGTTAGATTATGAGGGCATCTCTTGTGCACAGCTCTCTTCAGGTCATCTCACAGATTTTTCTGTTGGATTTATTTCTGAGATCTGGCTGGGCAATTCCAAAACTTTAATTTTCTCTTAGTGAACCCATTCTTTTGTTGATTTAGATGCACGCTTGAGATAATTATCATGTTGTAAGGTGAACTTCCTCTTTACCTTCAACTTTGTAGCGGAAGCCTTAAAGCATACATGAGCTGAATAAAATAATAGCAGATTTACTTACCTGGGGCTTCCTCCAGCCCCTAGATGCCTTGATCTTATCAGATCATAGCACATTTTTTCCATGTTTTTGGGAGACTAAGTTCATGTTGAAATGCCCTGAACTATTTACACCGGCATTCCACAAAATAGTCAACGGCTCCTTACAAGAAGGGTGGTTTCCCTCTACTCTGAAAGAAGCAATCGTCAGGCTTCTACTCAAGAAACCATCCTTAGACCCAGATGCTCTAAACAGCTACAGACCTGTCTCAAACCTCCCCTTTCTGGGAAAAGTTATTGAAAAGGCTGTCTACCTCCAACTTGAAGCCAGGCTCTCCAGAAACAACATCCTTGACCCTCTTTAATCTGGTTTCAGGAAATATCACAGCTGTGAAACAGCCCTCACCCAGATTTGCAATGATCTGCTCATTGCAAGAGACAAGGGTCAATGTTCCATCCTGATTTTGCTCGACCTCTCAGCGGCTTTTGACACAGTCGATCATGAAATCTTACTCAACAGGCTACAAGAGTACTGTGGCATAGATGGCATTGTTCTCCGGTGGTTCAACTCCTTCCTGGCTGGCAGAACACAAAGGGTAGCCTTAGGGCCCTTCCTCTCCAACCCTGTACCACTAAAATACGGTGTACCTCAGGGCGCAATATTATCCCCTTTACTGTTCACCATATACATGCTGCCACTTGGAGAAATCATACAAAAACATGGCCTGACATATCATTGCTATGCTGATGACACCCAGCTATATTTGTCATTCAAACCTGATGTCACAGACCCTACTCCACAAATAAACGCATGCTTAGCTGAGCTTCAGGAGTGGATGAATAATAATTGGCTAAAACTTAATGCTGACAAAACTGAGGTTCTTGTTATCGAGGGCCAGGGCTCAACAGCAAAGCAGCTCCAGTCTCAACCAACACCGCTAAGGATAGGGAGCTCAGACCTGAACAACTCAGACTGTGTGCGCAGCCTGGGAGTACTGATTGATGGGAAATTAAGCTTCAGGAATCAAATCTCAGCTGTTGTGAAACATTCCTTCTTTCACCTAAGGAATATTGCAAGGATTAAACACCTAATTCCTTCAGAGGATCTTCCAACCCTAGTTCATGCCTTCGTCACATCAAGGTTAGACTACTGCAACGTCCTCTACACAGGCCTGCATAAGAAAGACTTACGCCGCCTGCAATTAGTACAGAATACCGCCGCAAGGCTGTTAACGAGCCAACCCCGCCATTGCCACATAACACCAACCCTGAGCTCACTCCACTGGCTACCGATAAAATGGAGAATTCTGTTTAAGATTGGCTTACTGACATTCAAATCCTTGCACAATCTGGGCCCTGGATACCTGAAGGACTTGTTGCAACTACATCACACCCCCCACAATCTTAGATCAAAAGGACGTAACACCTTGGTCACCCCCAGAGTCCACCTCAAAACCTTTGGAGACAGAGCCTTTTGTCATGCTGCCCCTACACTTTGGAACTCCCTGCCACACCCAATCAGGACAGCCCCATCCCTGGAAGCATTTAAGTCTAAACTGAAAACCTACCTTTTCAGTCTGGCATTCATGAACATCTGACTATCTCCTCTGTAACACAACCCAGCCTGAAACCCTGTATTAATCTGAGACACAGCTATGCGCTTTGAGTCCTATGGGAGAAAAGCGCTTTACAAATGTTATTGTATTATTGTATTATTGTATTGTATTTGTTTGCATTTCTAGCCTTACCTGAAACTCCAGTCCAAATGGAGAAAACAGGAGATTGTTTGCCTCATGAAATACATAGCAAGTACCTGCCAGAAATTCCTGCAACTCCTTCAGTGTTGCTGTAGCTCTTTTAGCAGCCTCCCGTCTCTTTTTGATTGATGGAATGTGTATATATAAGGAGAGTAAATGCTGTCTGCACTCCCTGAATTATGATGCCATCCTTCCAGGACCTGGTACATGTTACTGCAGGAGACAGCTAAAGTACAGGGCACAGGAGATCCAGGAACAGGAAAGAGGAGAGAAACTACTTACCAAGTATCGCTTTTAAAGATAGGTGTGCCAGCAGTGGACTTCCATCCTATAATGCCCAGCTTGACTTTAGGCTCATGAAACTATGCGTTTGTGATTTCCACTGGCCAACTAACTTGATTTCTAATCACAGGTCATACTGGGCATGATGGGTTGGATGTTGATGGCAAACTACCATCTCTTTTTACTTCAGTTTGCAAACTTTTTATTTGGGGGAGGTGTTGGACACCATAGAGGGCTTCTCCGATAAGTTCTTTATTGATCTCTGGATCTGATGAGCATGTGCTGTATGTTCACTAGTTGCTGAAGATGTAGATCTATATCCTCAAGGCTTAGATGGAGTGTCAGAGGTCATAGACTTACATTCTCAGGGCAATAACGGATTCATAAAATCTTCACCGAGAGGAATATGATGTAGAAGCAACAATTAATGGCTCATGTTAAAAATTCTGCCTCCCTGGCTGCTGGAATTACCTTCTGACTCTAATACCTACTGAATCACTAACCAAGGGCAGGTATATGGATAAGGTGTTTTGTTTCTCCTCTTGACTCCACTGGCTGCTTGCTTGTTGTACATGTGTGACTCAGTAAGTGCTGAAAACAAAATATCAGCATTGTAGTCAGATTTCTGGCATTTTTAAAAAGAAACTAGTCACTGCTTATGGCCGTACCATATGCATGTCAAATGTGAATGATGGTTATGTCTGTACTATATGCATGTCATATGTGAATGGAAAAAGTGTCACAAGTAATTTAAGCAATTTTGTACTATATAATCCAGATGCTCGCCATGCTGGCTGGTTCGCACAGCATAGGAGTCATAAATTTAACTACAGAATGTAAGGATAGTGGCTCAGCTGGAATATATGGGATTTTACCATTTATTTTAGTTGTCATAGTACAAACAGAGCAAATATCTTTGACATTGCCCTTTCTCAAGTGCCTCAAATGCTCACATTGAAGCCAGTGGCAAAGCGTTTGCTAGACTAAAGGCACATACACACATCAGACTATAGTCTTTGGAAAATGAAAGATCACAGACCAATCTTACCACCCTTCATGTAGTATGAGAGCCATACCTACACAGTCTATTCTATGGAGCTGAACTCCCCATCAGATAAAATCTTTGCAAGATGCTGCACACACAGATGCCCGTACACACTCAAAAGATCATTATCTGCAAAAGATCTGTTCCTGCAAAATATCCATTCCTGCAAAATGCATTCATAGTCTATGAGATCTGCAGATCATCATACACACTTGGTTTAACAGACTTCATCTGCATATCTGGCAATCATCTGCAGATCTGAAAATCCATCCTGGTGGATCTGATCTGCAGATGATCTGCAGATGATTGTCTGTTAAACCAAGTGTGTATGATGATCTGCAGATCTCATAGACTATGAATGCATTTTGCAGGAATGGATATTTTGCAGGAACAGATCTTTTGCAGATAATGATCTTTCGAGTGTGTACGGGCATCTTTGTGTGCAGCATCTTGCAAAGATTTTATCTGATGGGGAGTGCAGCTCCATAGAATAGACTGTGTAGGTGTGGCTCTCATACTACATGAAGGGTGGTAAGATTGGTCTGTGATCTTGCCTTTTCCAAAGACTTTTATCTCAAGTGTGTATGAAGCATAAGGGTTTCCCAGCATGCACAGGGCAGCAGCTTCCAAAGAGTGCATATTTTTATTCCCTCTTGCCTGCAGTAAATATATGGTGTATAGCATAGTGTTGTGGTAGCTTCATGTTGGCTAATTGTTCAGCGATACAGTCCCAGGGTTACATTTTGGCCAGGACACTATCTGCATGGAATTCCCTTGGGTTTTTGTCACTTTTCTCAAGGCATTTTAGTCTTCTACAACATTCCACAAACATATAGATTAGCCAGTTCGGGACAGCGTGTAGTTAAAACCATGCTGCACTGGTGGCTGCCTAAGCCTGATGCGGCATATGTTTAACGTGATCACGTGTCCCCGCTGGCACAACTCTCAGCTGTCTACAGACAGCTGAGTTCCGTATCCCATACAGGAGCCAATTTCTTTGACTCCTCACCCCCTGATTACCATGAGCCAATCACAGTGATCAGGAAGTGAATAATGAATAAAAAGGCTCAGGTACTTAAAGGGATACTAAAGACTGCAGTAAAAAAATCATTTTTACTCACCTGGGCCTTCTACCAGCACCCTGCAGCCGTCCCGTGCCCTCGCAGTCACTCACGGATCCTCCAGTCCCCCACCGCCAGCTAGTTTCATTTCGCCGGCAGGCTTAGCCAAGCGTAGCCTTCTTCGCATTACCATCCGCAATAGCATCCTGCGCCTGCGGGAACATGAAGAAGGAGACGCATGGCCAGGCCTGCGCAGTTGCAGTAAGCCTGTCGGGCGAAAACTTAACTAGCTGGTGGCGGGGGATAGGAGAACCTGTGAGTGACTGTGATGGCACGGGACAGCTGCAGGGGGCTGGTAGAAGCCCCAGGTGAGTAAAACTGTTTTTTATTGCAGGCTGAAGTATCCCTTTAAGGGACCAGAGCCTCGAGGTCCCAAATGAATTAACGTAATTTACCCAAACTGGCCTTAGAATTACAATACACCATGAATATAATACATTGACTAGACTGTGAGCTGTGAGCTGTTCTAAGGGACAACTAGTAACAGACAAAATGTTCAGTATCCTAGGTACCCCAATAAGACAAAGATTATTTATTTACTTTTTTTTACAATAACAATTACAATAATAATAGTATTATTATTAATAATAATAATAATTATTATTTAGAAACATTGGTTCATACCTTCACATTGGTCGACATACATATAAAGCATAAAGCAGATGTATGGATGTTCACACACATCCAGTTTTGATTGGCCATTGATTAGCCAACTTTACCACTTCCATTTAGTATGAGAGCTTACCTATAGTACTAAATCGGTTGGCCCTCCTGCTCAGGGCCGGTGCAAGCTACAATGGGGCCCTGAGGCAAAAGTCACTTGGGGACTCCTGTGATTCCCCCCTTTCAACCAAATCACCCCCAGGGCCCCTGAGCCATCTGTCAGGCCCGATCCAATCCCCCCTCCCCTGTCACACAATATCATTAGGTGTCCATCTCATGTCCCCTAAAAAGCATTTTTGGGGTTCCCATTATTCAACTCCTTCTTTTTCTATGCGGAGTATATGCACGGCATCTCTATTCTCATAGGTCACTATAGCTGGAGGGGAGGAGGGGCACCTTGAGGGCCCCCACAGGCTCTGGGGCCCTGGGGCAATTGCCCCTTTTGCCTCTATGGTAGCGTCGGCCCTGCTCCTGCTACATGGATGTAACACAGACCCTCTTCGGAAAGGCACCTTGCCACCTTGCCCAGATAGGTACCCTGACACTCCTGAGTATTATAAATCCTTTTATGAGATTTTGTCTCCCTCCCCCCACCCTTTTAGAATTGTTTGAGTGATACATCTGAAAACCATGTACACCCCATATCTTTTCCTGACATGATGCTAAAATCACACATATCAGTTATTCCAAAGGAAGGTAAGGACCTATCCATCTGTCAAAGTTGTATACCGATAGCCCTATTAAATGTTTACATTAAAGGGACTCTGAACACCTCTCATGGGCATGCCTTTAAGACTCCGACCAGTACTGCAAAGTACTTAAAGAGAGTCTGAAGCGAGAATAAATCTCGCTTCAGACCTCATAAATAGCAGGGGCACGTGTGCCCCTGCTAAAACGCCGCTATAGCGCGGCTTAACGGGGGTCCCTTCACCCCCAAATCCCCCTCGATACACCCGGGGAGCGCTTCCTGGTTGGGGCAGGGCTAACCGCCGCAGCCCTGCCCCACGCGCATCTGTCAGCGCGTATCTCCGCCTCTCCCCCGCCCCTCTCAGTCTTCCTTCACTGAGAGGGGCGGGGGAGAGGCGGCGATGCGCCGCTGACAGACGCGACTGGAGGCAGGGCTGCACCCGTTAGCCCTGCCTCCAGGAAGGGAAATTCTGCGACCTTTTTACGACACACTTTTGTGGGGGGTGGGTTGGGGGTGAAGGGACCCCCGTTTAGCCGCGGGATAGCGGCGTTTTAGCAGGGGCACACGTGCCCCTGCTATTTATGAGCTCTGAAGCGAGATTTATTCTCGCTTCAGAGTCTCTTTAAAGATGCATACCTTTCTGTAGCTTGTGCTCTGCTCTTTCATTTGATGCCCGAATCACCGTTCTACACCAAATAGTTTTCATTCAATTTTAATTTAAAAATTGTGGCTGCTATCTTGGCTATGTTATAACTTCCAGGTCACCCCTGTCTTTTCTGTTAGAGAAGTGCATCACTGAATGAAGCAGGAAGAGGACGTGACACGCATGGCCATTGCAAGAGGCTCCTGCAAGCAACACCGCTGGGCATGGGGAGCAAGTGTCGGTATATATATATCATAGTCCCAGCAGAAGCATTGGATTGCAAAGGAGCAATGGGAATCTCCTTTAGCAGCAGGGAGCATTTTTATTGGTTCACTAAGTGGTGGACCAATGAGAATCCTCACTGTTGCTAGGGAGGATTCCCATTGGTCTTTTGCAATCCAGTAAGAGCCTGCTTCTGCTGGGAGTCTGATCTATGTACTGGTGCTTTTCCACATGCCCAGTGGCAGTGCCAGCAGTGGTGGTGCCAGCAGTGGCAGAGGGCTGGAATGGCAGAGGATGTACAACATTGAGTACTGTAAATATCGGAAGCAGTAAAAAAAGGGCGCATATGGCTAATGGACAAGAAGGGCGCCGCCATAGACTGCAATGCAAAATATCGGCTATTGGGCGCCCGACAGGAAAATTGGGCGCCCGAGAAATAGCGGTTGCAGGGATCGTGTTAACAAAAGTTTTCGTTTACAGAGTAAGGTTTATTACAAATATTGTTTACAAGTTCGTTTTAACTGTGTGGATTACTTATTTTTTCGTTTTTAAATTTAGCTTATAGGAGCTTTTACTTATTTTTCCGTTTTTAAATTTTGCTTTCAGGGCTGTAACAAGTAAATTATCGTTTACATTTATTTATCAGTTAAAATTCGTTTTCATACGTATAATGCTTAAATATAGTTTTCAACCTTATTCTATTATAAATACATCGCTTTTGGTATTAACTTTGTTTTTTACACTTATAATGCGTCAATTATAGTTTTATTAACTTACTAATATATCGCTTTTAATATTACCGTTATTTTAAGATTTTTAATGCGTTTGTGATTGTACAGCTATCTATTCTATTATATACAGTATATACCTTTTTCTATTTTATAATATTATTAATGTGTACGTGATTTTAAGGCTATTTATTTTATTACAAATATATACATTTTTAAGGTTATTTATTTTATTACAAATATATAAATTATTCTCTATTCATGTTATTTATAGTGAAGTATTTTAAGGATTAAATATATTATTGTTTTTATGTGTGTAAGGGTGTTTGTGCAGTGGGGATGGTTAGGATTAGGCCCCACCAAGACAGATTTAGGGTTAGGCACCACCAGGGGGGTCTTAGGGTTGGGCACCACCAGGGGGGTCTTAGGGTTAGGCACCACCAGGAGGGTGTTAGGGTTACGCACCACCAGGGGGGTGGTTAGGGTTAGGCACCTCCAGGGGAGTCTTAGGGTTAGGCACCACCAGGGGGGTCTTAGGGTTAGGCACCACTAGGGGGTCTTAGGGTTCGGCACCACCAGGGGGGGTCTAGGGGTTAGGGATAGGTACAGGGAGAGTTCTGTGTGAGAGTAGGGTTAGGTATAGTTACAGCACAATATATGTAAAATATACAAAGTATTAAATTATGTATATTTACACAAGGGGGGGGGGGCAGGGGTCTAGGGGTTAGGGATAGGGATAGGGATAGATCTGTCTGAGCCTACAGTTAGGTATAGTTGCAGTAAAATACTTGTAAAATCTACCATTCTATTACTATGCTTAACACAAGTGTAAATATCGTTTTTTGTTATAGGCGCTATTTGATGTTTCATTTCAGAATTCATTTGCTACTATACACTGTATTTTGCCATTTAATTTCCATTTATTCAACCTATTTAGCACTAAATTTTCGTTTACAAGTTATTAAAAGAAAAATATAGTTTTACATTACAACTTATAATTTCGGCTATATCCCGCGCCCGTGAATATCTCCCCAGACACTGCGATAAGGCATTAGGATATGCTGTGAACCTACATCCAAAGTTGTGTGGACCTAGCCTCAGCTGGCTGAAAATGTAAATATAATTATTATTTTTAATACCATTTATTTACAAAAGTGATTGTGCAGCAACAGACTATGTTATTGAAATTTTACAACAAAAGTGAAATTTTGCTTTAAAGGGAACCAGAGATGAACCTCACACGGGAAAATGAAAAAGATGTTATACATACCTGGGGCTTCCTCCAGCCCCATACGCTCTGATCGATCCCACGCCGCCGTCGTCCGCTGCCCGCATCTACGAGAACCGGGTCCCGTCACTGACGTCATTGGAGCCAGCTATGCAGGAGAAGTGCCCCCTCTACGTATCTCTCGAGCGGCTGCTGCAGAGATACGCAAACAGCGCACTTCCCTTACGCTTAGACTGGCTCCGACTGACGGAACAGCGGGGACCCGGTTCTCGTAGCTGCGGGCAGAGAAGGACGGCGGCGTGGGAGCGATCGGAGCGTATGGGGATGGAGGAAGCCCCAGGTATGTATAAAATCTTTATTTTCTTTTTTTTCATCTATGGTTCCCTTTAAGTCAGAAGTGTAAATGTTCTATAGCCTCACAGCATCTGTCTCTGTTGCCTGGTAGTCATGGAAGATGTGCATTAGCTTCAGGGGGATAATTTACTAGTTATGTGAATAGACATGCAGTAGAGGTGAGTAATTGGAAGACAGCTCTATGATACGTTTCTGCAAACAAACGGGAAGCAAGATATAAGTTGGTTTATTTTAACCATTTGCACTTTCGCCTAACCATCATTAGACTTCAAGGAAGCTTGCCCTGCATAGGATTCATTTCAGGAACCCCCGTGCTCTAACTCCATTCCCTTTAAATGTGAATTCCAGACAGAATGCAAAATTGAAATGTTATTAACCTAGATTGTAAGCTCACAAGGGCAGGGACCTCACCCTGATGTTTCCTGTTACTGTGTATTTTATCAAATGAATATGTACCAGTATTGGTGTTGTTTTAAAACTACACATCATTTGCATGTATTTGTACTTATGTTACTAGATGTTTTGATTGTACAGTGGGTTGAACTGCTCATGTACTGTATGTATGCTCCTCATTATTTATTTATTTAAGTATTTATATAGTGCCGACATATTACGCAGCACTGTACAGAGTATATTGTCTTGTCACTAACTGTCCCTCAGAGGGGCTCACAGTCTAGAGCCTACCATAGTCATATGTCTATGCATGTATCGTGTAGTGCATGTATCATAGTCTAGGGCCAATTTAGGGGAAAGCCAATTAGCTTATCTGTATGTTTTTTGGGATATGGGAGGAAACTGAGTGCCCGGAGGAAACCCACACAGGCATGGGGAGAATATACGAACTGCTTGCAGATGTTGACCTGGCTGGGAATCGAACTGGGGACCCATCGCTGCAAGATCAGAGCGCTAACCACTATGCCCAGAGCCAGGACAAGGTGCTCCAGAACCCAAGGCTGAGACACCAAAGTGCGCCCCTCCATCCCTCCCACCCCAGTCATCACACACTGGGCTAGATTAACTACAGCATGCTAGCTTTATAGTGGAGCCGCTGGAGTACACACGCAGGAGGCGAGGGAGTGTCCGTACTTCTGGCGTCATGATGCGACGCCAGAAGCGAAGATTACAGGACATACTGCGCATGCGTGGCACAGTATATCCGGGTCAGGGGTCAGGAGAGTCGGCCAGTAATGGGAGCTGTGGCTGACGAGCGGGACCCGACGGCAGAGAGCAAGGGGAGCGGTGAGTATGTCCTTTTCTTTCCCTACACATTGCAGGTTTTATCTCTTTACGCAGCCTGTGCGCTGCAGTATCCTTTAAGTTTTTGTGATCACCCACATCCCGACAGCATTTATTTTTTTAATGGTGTGTGTTTGTGTATGTCTGTGTGTGCAGGGCTAGGTGCAGTGGCTCCATCTCCCTGCAAGTAAACCAGCGTAATTACGTGGTGTTGGAGGGGAATTAAAGTGTCAGACTGTCCGACAGTTTGATCCAATTAGAATAACGCCATGCTGGACCAAAACAGATGCACCATATTAACATTAATGGAGGATGTTAGCTTCCTATACTGGAAAAGGCCAATGAAGAACATAGTCCAACATAGGATTGGAGAGGGCTAATATATGTTCTCATTATTTCTTACTTAGCCTTCTTCCATCACTAGACTTTCACCTCGGCACTTGATCTTAAAAGCTTATTGTTACACCCCAAACTACCGCCTGCATTTCTCCATTAAATAATGTCCTCCTTATTCATAACTACATTGTATGCGCAGTTAGAAAACATGTTTAGAAACTTTCTATAAATGTGCCTATGTATCTTCCTGTTTACCTCAATCATTCTCTAAAAACAAACTTCCATTACCTCTAGTAACTTGGACTTTCCTTATGCTGCATCCTGCATGTCCTCACTCTTTAGTTTGCAAGCCTGGTGGGCAGGGCCAGGCCGAGGCAGAGGCAATAGAGGCTCCAGCCTCAGGGCGCAGTGTACGAGGGGGTGCACAACTCACTCAGCTATCATTCCTTTATTCTGTTTGAAGCAGAGAGAAATAAGAAAAGGGGATACATTGCAGTGACTGCAAGCCAGATAACTAGATACTAAGGTGTCAGGGGGTTTGGAGGCCCTGGGGTGCTTCTTAGTCTAATAGCAATCAGTGTGTGATGGCTGGGGTGGCAGGGATGGGGGGGCGCACTTTGGTGTCTCAGCCTTGGGTGCTGGAGGACCTTGTCCCGGCTCTGCTGGTGGGACAGAATCCTCTTCCCCTTCCGTGTTTTGTTTTTATGATTGTCTCTTATAACCTTTGCTAATTAATTGTATATGCATTATATTTGGTTTTATTCTTTTGAAATAAAGGATGATGATGTAGAGATGATGATACTCATCAGCACATTAGACCATCACATATTAGCCACATGTAACAGTTTTCAAGAGGAACTTTAGCGAAAAGGCAAAAATAATAAATCAATGCATTGCAAAGTGAGATGTTAAAAAATAGAAGAGAGAACGAGAAATGATTGATATTCACCATGTAATTTGTTCATATTGTTTGATCCACAATCAGCCTGCACATAATCATCTTTACTACTGGCAGACAAAAAACAAAACAAAAAACAGACAGCACCAGCTGGCATTTTCTGAAACCACACCTCCTAACAATGCAATAGGTTAAAAAGTTTTTTTTTTACATATACAGTACATATGCACAGAGGGAGATACTGGTTGCTTGGCAATTGGATACAGCCGTTATTTCTGACAATGGAACAAGGCTCCCTGGTCAGGACCTAGGTCCTGACATCACACTGTGGGAGGGGTTTCACCACAATATCAGCCATACAGATGTCGCTAATAATCAATCCAAAAAAAGGTAAAGATTTCTCATGGGAAAGGGGGTATCAGCTACTGATTGGGATGAAGTTCAATCCTTGGTTACAGTTCCTCTTTAAATGTGCTGCGTAAAACTATGTCAAGCTGAGAAAATTCTTTCTTTGCCCTATCTGTGTCACTGCCCACTTGATAGCTGGGAGCCGCTTTGATTTTTTTAATACAATAAATGAATACAGAACAACAGTGGTATTCTTAATTGAGACACCCCTTTCAATGACCCTTTCTGAAGTTTCTACTGGTTCATAACCTCCACAACCGAAAATCCCAGTGAGGAAGAATAAAGCTCAGCAAAGAATGGGATCATATTATGTCATCTTAGATGTCTATGTTCTTATCCTCTCCCACACATGTCCTTAGTTTGGTTTCCAGTCAGCCACCAATAAGGGTCTGTCGTTTACATAGAGATGTCGACATCAAAGTCCTCGTCTAGCTGGCGGTCTGATGCTAATGTTGGAATGCTAGAAATATACGGAGGGTAGCACAAGGTTTCAATGAATGGCTCTCTCACATGGAAAGACAAAGGGGCTAGAACAAAGCCCTCTAATCTGCCACTCTGCGTAGTCCTGGCGGGCAGAGTATGTATGCCATGCACAGCTGACTATGAACTGTGTTAGCACCCTTTCAGTTTACAAACAAGAGGTCTTATTTAGAAGAACAGTCTCCCCCATCTGATTATTTCATCCAGTTCATCTGTTCAGTTAAAATAAAACAGAGTGAAGTGGGCAATTCACAGGCTTATTAACTTCTTAGGCTGTTTCACAATGTTAAAGGGCGCAAGGGAGGTCGTCATTCATGTGTAATTTTAAAAATCAAAAGACACAAATATCCATGAAATTATGGATTACTGTGCATGCCAGCTCTGTATGGACTGAAAAGAAAAGGCTCAAAGGATGGTTCAATGGAACGATCTGCCAAAGACAAGAAAAATTCACAAGCAACAGATGAGACACAAATCCAGAAATTAATCTTGAAACAAAGATCGTCATGGAAACATTTACATTTTTCTGATTTCTACAAAGCAAACAGATTCATGTTTTTGCCCCTCCCCCTTCCCCAAGTGGTAGTTTTAGGGATGCGCTTATGAATGTTGAAAAAATTCCAAACTGCAATTTCTGCTTGATAATTTTGCCAGTTTGAGTAGAAAGTTGGCTTAGTAATTCACGAAAGTCCAATGCAGAAATTCCAAAAATTATGAAAATGTGTGTGTAATAGGAAATTTTTTTTTCACGTAAATGGTGACAAAATGTCTACTGATCATGCTCGGGGGAAGTGAAAGTGAAAATTCTAAGTGAAAATTGTAAGCAGAAAAGTGATAATTGTAAATGAACTTGTAACCAATTGTGATTGGGAACAACATATTTTGCAAATTCACACAAACTATAATTAATCTTATGGTTAAAAATATATGCAAAAACCTACAATTTCGTAATGCGAACTTGGAATGCCAAATTCAGAAGGCATTTTAACCAATCTATCCTATTAGTACTATTTTTAAACTCGGCAGTCAGCCACAATGCTGCACCTCGCTGGAAGGCTTGTTTCTGATTGGCTGCAATAATTTACTGCAAGATGTCTTACAAAACACCTGCAGAGAGCATGATTATGAAGGTATTACAAAGTGCAAAGATAATGTGGGCAGAGGAGAAAACCCCAAATTATTTCTTATGTAGGACATGAGACATTTAGTCTGTGCCAGCAATGCCAGCTACAGTATGACTAAAGCAAGGGGTAGGGTTTTACAAGGAAGGGGGTTAATTTTAAAGAGAACCCAAGGTGGTTGTGGGGGGGGGGGGGCAGATGGGACACAAAGGCATGTTCTCTGCCTCATGACCCCACTGCTGCTCTCTGCCCCCCCCCCCTCCACAGCTGCACTATAGCCCCCAGAGATTGGCATCATTAGTTGTCGCCATCTCAGAGGTAAACACAGGGGAGAGGGTATTCCTGTTCAAAACACCCTCCAGGGGAGTTCCTACAGCTCTCTCCCTGGCCACGCCCCCTGCCACTCCCCCACCTCCCTGCACACTGTGAATCAGAGACAGCCACTCATTCCAGCATCGTGACCCAGAGGTCACAAACATGAAAGTGGGCCATTGCAGCCCACAGGAGCGTGGGGGAGTGGCAGTTTTTGTGGCTGCCTGATCCGCTCAGCCCCCCGGATCAGGTAGCCTACTTTTTTTTTATTTTATGAGCCCACCTCTGGCTCTCTTCAAAACAGTTTTTTGTGCATTACAACATGCATACTAGTTTTAAGGCCTGAAATGCCCAATATTTTTCTTAATGCCTGTGGCCTCAATTCACAGAGCATTATCAAACGTTTGATAATTTACCTCATGGGTAAAATCTCATTTTAAAATTACTAATGTGTTATATATTTATCGAATGTTTTACTGATAAAACGTTCAACAAATATATAACACCTTAGTGAAATTTAACCCATGAGGTAAATTATCAAACGTTTGATAAAGTGTTTGATAAACGTTTGATAATGCTCCGTGAATTGAGGCCATTGTGTAAATATGCTGTGACCATAAATTTAGAGCATGTTTACACAATGTCAGGCATGTAAACACTGTTCACACATAAGCATTTCACAATGCTTTTAAATCTTGCCTCTCACAGCTCTGGAAAGGATGTTGAGGCATTTTGTGGCATTTTATAATGCTTCAGTTTACTCCTATGGATATTCACACAATGCTTTAAATTGCCTTAGGATCCTTTACACTGGCACATGTGTGAACAAGCTGGTAAGAATAGTAAGCAGTGATTTGCATCTCTTTCATTGGATATACAGACAGGCATCACGGCACATTTTACCAAAATGAAAGGAAAGGTGTATTTTTGTCTGTTCTTGTGAACCACAGATGTAAGGAGCACTGGAAGCCAATAGCGCTACTGGTACTGGCATGCCAGACACAACATGTTTTATCTATTTCATTTCTAGTATTTACATCTATCTATCTATCTATCTATCTATCTATCTATCTATCTATCTATCTATCTATCTATCTATCTATCTATCATCTATTTCATCCCATTCGTCCATTGTTCCATTCTTCGTTCTTGTTTGTTCTTTCTATATAACTATAATTGTAGTTCACACAGATAATTGAGGTCTTGGTCTTCTGATTCTACATCCCATCTACTCTAGAGAACTTTGCATCTTTGAGTTCAGATACTTTTAATGACATTGTCCCTTTAATTTCCATGTTCTTATCATTCTGCTGCTGAGTGGCCTGCAGGCTCCCCTGATTAAATCATATGTCTCTGCTTTGAGTTTGGCTTTTTTGCGGTTGACATCTGCCCTAAATCTAAGCTTCTGCTCAGGGCTACTCTTCCTGTTCAACCTGTCAATACTAAATTTATCAAACCTTAGAATGTGGATATCCTTTTAACCTGTTTATCCACATAAGATTATTCCTGCCCTGGCCTCGAGGCACAGTGGTGGAAACCTTTTTATTCCTTGGTCTCTCCACCGGCTCTCAGGATTGTCATTTTTAGGATTCACTTGTATCTTGCACTCTCCAATAAGACAGTAGCCTGGAGCTGAGCAAGATACGATGCCTGGGTCACATCTAACATGCAACCTTCAGGACAGGCAGTGCCATGTACCATTGCTCAGGGTACAAGTCAATTGCTGTCTCCGAGACACTAGAACGGGGCTCTTTTTTATAGAGTGAATTGTTCGTTTTCTTGTTCTTAGGACATGTAGGAAATATTCCCAGTGACTTTCTTTTAGATTGTTATTTTATTATCCAGTCACACACAAAAGCCAGAGAGCAACAGGCATGAAGATTAAATTATTTCCTAGCCAAGAAAGCATTGCACAAGTGAAACAAAAGCAAGAGAAAACTCCTTTCTTTGGCAAAATTTATAACCTGAGCCACCATGAGATTTAAGTCCATCTCACACATCTGAGAAAACCCATCAACACACATGAGCATCATTAAAAATATTCCAAGATTCCTAGCAATCATAACTATTCTAAAAGTAATGCAATGCAATTGCCTGAAGCGCACCTGTATTAGATGCAGTGGTGGCACTACACTGGGGCATGCTGGGGCACTGCCCCCCCCCCCCCCGGGATCTCCTAAGTGCCCCCCCACCCCCTGCACAGTGACATACAGTTAATTGTTTCCAGGCTCCAGAATCATACACTGAACACGATAGGGTCTGTAAAAAACTCTCCATGTCAGCCTAAGTATGCGTTCAGTAAACCAAGGATCTTATCTATTGGCCATAAATTCCTCACAATCCTTGCAAGATCCCTTGTAATTAATGTATCTGGATGTCACTTATATTTGAATATATATATATATATATATATATATATATATATATATATATATATATATATATATATATATTTATATATATATATATTTATATATATATATATATTTATATATATATATATATATATATATATATATATATATATATATATATATATATATATATATATATATATACCACCTTCTGATTGTATGTTCTAACATTGTCTCTCCCTCTTCCCCCTTCTCATGCTTGTAGAGTCATCAGATATAGGCTGGGGGCTGGAATGATTTGTCTGGGATCTGTCCACACAGGAGCAGCTTGCTAGCAAGTAAGTATTAAAGCATGCCAGCCAACTATCCAAGTACATCTGTAGCTAACCTTTCTTCCATAATATCACAATCACTTTGACAATCTGTTCTGCTCAAAAGCCTCTGAGTTCTGTTTGCTATGTTTACATTTGGTTCCTATCAATGCTGTACTAGTTAGCCTTAATTTTTGAGTTAAGCAAAAAAAAAATTCTAAAGCTCACCATACAAACCAATTTTGATCACCTAAATGGGCCCCACCATTGATTAGGTCTAGCAAACTAAAATGATTATCTTGCCACAAGCCCCTTTAGTTGTGGTAGCATTAGCCATTCCCCTGCCTTCTGCATTTAGTAAAGCAACCAGCTAAAAGATACAGGTGTTGTTACATCAATACTTAGAACAGATGTAATCCAGAGACAAGTAATCATATGCATATTATATGTTGTTACTTTCTGAATTGTCAGTCACTCACCACTCTTCAATAGGTAGAGAGAACAGGGCTATAGAACAATGAATTTCTGGAGAAGAGAACCTGCCACACAGAGAAAGGTTTTATATGTTGCGCATCAATTAACCAGAGGAAAGCAGAGTGCGCGGGGGAAACCCATGCAGACAAGGTTATAACATAGGCTGGCTGGGATACGAACGGGGAACCCAGCACTGCAAGACAAGAGTGCTATCCACTAAGCACCATACTGCCATGTATTTTTTAGCAACTTAGCGCTATACAGGCGTACATATTAGTATGCCGCCGGTGAGCTGGGCGCAGGGTGAGCCGTGCAATTCCCGGCTTGAAGGAGGAAGTGCACGGTAATGAGTCTTGCAAAGCGTCCCATAGGCAGCGTGCAAGACGTTTGGGTCGCATAGAAGCCAACGGAATTCTGGGTAAGTAATCCCCCGTCTCCCTTGCACACAGCTGAGGCAAGTAATCCTCATTTGAATCACGAATTCAAGTAGGTAATTCATCGTGAGTCCATCACTAATAGACACCTGTAATGGCTGTCCCCAATAGCGACTGGATGTGATCACTATGGCGACAGCTCGGGGATGCAGCACTGTATAGATGCATTGCTGTGTTGTTGCCTAGCAATGCAACTATACATCACTGGGGTCCCTAAACTGTGCGCCCAAGCAATGGCATGCAATAGCTACAGACGCACAGGCTGGTGATAGTGGTATGCTACGTGCCCATCTAGTGATGAAATATGGAATGTATGGTATCGTTTTAACCGGCAAAAGTCAAATAATGTATTTTGAGGTGTTATTAAACTGGAGCACTTGTCATGTAAAAGTTAGCAAGGGGAAACATGAAAAAATGTGTCATGTTTGTATTTACGCTTAATTTTCCCTGCTAAACTGGCTGTGAAATTAAATAATACCTGAAAAAAAATATTACCCAAAGAAACCCTGGAATAACCTGAAAATATTTGATGGCATAGGTAATGAAAAGTTATTATTATATCAATAGTTAATATGCCAAAATTGTCAGAAACCTTAATTTTCCCTGCTAAACTGGCTGTGAAATTAAATAATACCTGAAAAAAAATATTACCCAAAGAAACCCTGGAATATCCTGAAAATATTTGATGGCATAGGTAATGAAAAGTTATTATTATATCAATAGCTAATATGCCAAAATTGTCAGAAACCTTAAAGGGATTCCGAGGTGAGAGAGATATGGAGGCTACCATACTTATTTCATTGTAAACAATACCAGTTACCTGGCAGCCCTGTTGATCTTCTGACATAAGTAGTGTCTGAGTCAAAACCCTGTAACAAGCATATGGCTAATCCAGTAATACCTGAGTCAGCTGAGTCAGAGTACCTCATCTGCTGCATGCTTGTTCAAGGTCTATGGCTAAAAGTATTAGAGACACAGGATCAGGAGGTCTGCCAGGTAACTGGTATTGTGTAAAAGGAAATAAATATGGGCAGCCTCCATATCCTTCTCACCTCGGGTTTCCTTTAAGGGGTAAAAACCCAGGAACCTGAAGTGGTTAATGTGCATTTTACAAGTAACGTCACAAGCATCAAGCAAGTAACTGTGTGTATGTGTTATGTGCATAAGACTAGTAACGAGTACAAAAAAGCTTTTGTACCTCTTGGCGAAGTTTACATGCGCAGATAGCGCAATTTTAACAAACTGTTGTAGATGCACTCCAAGATTTCTAACAATAAACTGTTGTCAAATTAAACCCCCCTGTTTAATCTCATAGTCTTCATCAGCAGGAATCAGTCAACTTCTACCCTGCCAAAATGAAATGCAATAGCATCCCAATGGCACAGATTATTTTACCACTAGTATTCATTTGCTTTTCTTCATCTGAGCATTAGTCCTCCTTTGCTGTTATTGAGAGCAAGCAAGGACTAGAGCGACATACATACGGAATACTCACGCTGAAAGCAGAAGCCATGTGCTTGTCAGGCAGAGCAGGAGAGATGCTCAGGACAAGAACTGTGTGACAAGATCTTCCCTCTCTTTGTTGATTTTAGTTTGCCACTTTACACACATACAAAAAATTGTTACATGCAATGTAACGAAAAAAAAAGTCTAATGTCTGATTATCAACCTCACGTCACCATGAGGCCTGGTGACAGCTGGCTTTCCTGTGTCTTAAAGAAAGAAAGAAGGCAAAAAAAACCCTTTTCTCCAGCACATAGCGCCATGCTTTGACACGCCACTGAAGTAATTATCTGCTGAGCGGCTGCACACACCCCGCAGAGCGTGCTGGTGTCTCGTCTGACACATCTGGGCACAGAAAGTAATTGAAACAGCTGCTTCTGCCCATATGGCATGGAAAGGCTGTTGGTAGGATGCTCTCTGCATTGGCCGCACCTACCTAAGGCAAATTAGCCATCATTAATCCCAAGATCTGACCAGAATAAGCAGAGCTCCTAATCAAAACATATGCCAAAGGATTCTTACAGGCTGTTAAACAATTATATTTTTCTGATCTGGATTCCAATTTTTGAATATTCATATTTGTTCAATAAAGGTAATAGTGGAACCTTTCCTCACTCATAAAGACATTGGAGCAAGGCACTATGCTTAATAATGAATATAGTATATGCACAGAACATATTTGTCATGAAGAAACAATGAAAATCTCTGTTTTCACTACAGTTGTTACAGGTTACAACTGACACAAATCAAAATAGTGCCCCAAATATTTATGGCATTCTTCTATTAGGCCTGGGGCACACCAGATGAGTTTTTCTGAGCGTTTTGAGTTTTTAAATCTGCTGCTAATGTTATCCTATGTGTCTGTGCACACTGGAGCAATGAGGTTTTGTAAAAAAAAAACCATAGCATTACATTGGGAAGAGCTTTTGAAACCTCTAAAAGCTCTTCCCAATGTAATGCTATGTTTGTTTTTTTTTTACAAAACCTCATTGCTCCAGTGTGCACAGACACATAGGATAACATTAGCAGCAGATTTAGAAACTCAAAACGCTCAGAAAAACTCCTCTGGTGTGCACCAGGCCTCAATAACAGGCTAATTGTAACAACAGCAAAGCTGTGTGTGTGCAGAATGATGAAATTAGCGCACTTTAATTCTTGAAATAAAGCTGAAGGTACAATTGCAGTAATATTGTTAAAGGAAATGTCCAAGCTAGGTAAATAAAAAAAAAAAGCTCTACTTACCAGGGGCTTCCTCCAGCCTCTGGCAGCCACTATGTCCCTTGCCACAGCTCCGCTCTCAGCCGCTGGCTCCCAGTAGTAGGCTCCTGGTGAGGTCAACCTCTTTTTTTAAATAAAATTTAAATTTGGTGCACTGCCATGGAATTTCGCCACCTGGAGACACAAAATATTTTGCAAACCTTGTACGCACATCTCCAGCTCAAACACAGTGAATCCAGCGCAGGAGATTTGGGCGCAGCCGGCTCCACCATAGGCTGTAATAGGAATTACGGCTATAGCGGCGCACAGGGAGTAACTTCGGCGCCGCCAGAACATGGAGCTGAAGTTACTTAGAAAACACTGTGATTCGGCCTCCAGCAATTGCCGGAAGCCGAATTATTTAATTCCCCACCATCCATGGCGGCCTGGAGGGGGAAAAGTATTTAACACGGCCCGGACTTGTACGGCAGCAGGATCAGCCATATACCGGCTGTATCCTGCGCCCAAGTCTCCCGGCGCCGATACCTCTCGTACGCCTTCAGCTCATTGCTTCCTCTCACAGAAGTGTTCTTGGTATATGTAAAAACAGGATCAGGGATCTCATCACAATTGATACCTTCCTTCATGCGCACAAAAATTGTGAAGAATGCATGCAGCTTTGACAACATTATCCACATTATCTGGTGTCATCACTAGGGTGGTGTTGAATACCCGCCATATATTAGATAATATTCCAAATGCACATTTGACAAACCTTTGTGCCCTGGTGAGCCGATAATTAAAAACTATTTTTTTTCCTACATGAGGAAATGGCTTCATAAACAGTGGTGCTCCGCAAGATTTCGGATATCTGAACTACCCAGATAATCCAAATTTTTTCCACTATGCGAACTTTGAATAGCAATTCGGATATTTTTTAAAATCCGAATAGACTATCCGAGCAAACTCGGATTTCCCAACTGAAATCCGAAATCCGGGCGGATAGTTAGTTCAGATATCCGAGCAGAAGCCAAAATCACCTTCAATGGCAAAAATCCCTTTCGAAGGCATCCAGGCCGAGAGAGAGAGAGAAAGAGAGAGAGAGAGACCTCCGAAAGGGATTTTGGCCATTCTTTTGGAAGCATTTTAAGCCATTTTCAAGTCACTTCCGGTTTTCTTATGGATATCCAAAACTTGCCGGATATTGGGTTCGGATATCCGAATTTACTAAGATACCAAAAAGTTCGGATTCGGATATCAATTCTGATTTTGAAAAGGGGTATCCGAGCAATCCTGTTCAGAAAGTTGGTGTGCAAATCAATAGCTTCATCCCTGACTAGCACATGTGGGAAAGTCTCACCACTGTCAACAATGGGACAGGGCCCTGGCAGAGACAACTACAGTGTGCATCAACTACAGTCATAAGTACAAGCAAAATATATTTCTTATAATTGAATGCTACAAAGCTTATGCTTTGTAGCAACATGTCTATGTGTCTATAAATAAAGGGTTTAAATTCTTTACAGATAGTGCCGGTCTCCACTCTTCCATTGTTTCTTCTAATTGAAATCACGAGAACCTGATCCTGTAGGTAGTTGGATATGGATTTGTTAGCCGTCCACAGCACCAACACAATTAGGGAAATTTGCTTTTGGCTTAAAGAATTAAGCTTCCTCCTTCCAAACCTCCACTAGTGGTTACGGTTATAGTACCTCCCAAATTCAACAAAAAGAATCAAGCACAATGCCCTGTATTGGGCACTGCACTGGCCGGCCCTGATTGTTTGAGGAGGCAGCGTCCCAGGGTCCCCCTTCACCTGGGTCAGCCTGCACCTGAACAGGACTTTCCCCTAACGTCACTAACTAGACACAAGCTTTCTGAATAGCTGTTTGAAAGCCATTTGCTATACCCCCAGCTAAAATGTAATCTAACCAAACCCACCCAGGCTGAGCAACTATCAATTTCTGTTTACTGGCATCTTCACTGCAACAATGCTGTTTGAAGAAAACTGAATATGATCATCTTCTCCTTTGTATTGAAATCTAAGTTGCTGCGAATGGGCTCTACAGTAAGAAAATGGGAGGGGAATAACCCAGAAGGATGAAAATCATTTAACAAGATTAGGAAAGGTTCGTTCACTTTGAAAAACAGGGATAATTGTAATACAATAAAGAAGACTTCCTGCAATTTGCAGCAGCTGGGGAAATTCTTTTATCTTCAAAGACATGGATGAGAACTTTGAATAGGGCTGCTTTTATCCTAGAGGAAAGAATTTGATAACTAGCTTTTGTACCTTATAAACTCACGGGTTAGTAGGTCTTCCTCACTCTTGGGAGCAGAATTGTGGAAGCCGTGTGTAGGAACAGATAGCCTTGTCTGTGTTGCGGAGACACTGCTGTTATGGAAGCCCTCAAGGGACAGTTATAATGATTGGGACAGAAAAGTGAAGTCTGTCCTGGAGCTGGAAAGTGCATCGTTTAATAAAAATGTTGTCTGTTATTAATAGATTTATGGTAGTAACAAGCCTTGGAGGGGGCCTGGAGTATTCAGCAAAGTGTTTCACTTCTGCGCAGAGTTTTTTTGTTTTTTTTTAGTTATTCTTTTAGCTTTAGAAAAGAGCAGTAACTGTAACCTCAAGGAAGAGATACAATCAAGAGGCAGCCCTGGGCGATGAAAGGTCTCTGTTGTTTTTCAGAGCGGGCATTTGTAGTTCACCAATCAAGGTCACAGAAATGATTAGGCTCTCAGCTTAACATGCAGTCACTGCGACTAAAAGTTACATTGTCGAAACCGGTTTAGTTTTCCTCTTTGCTAGATGTAATGTTATGTGTGGCAGCGCATCTTCCAAGAGGCACAGATCTTTTATTTATACACAGCCCGCCAGGCTAACAAATAACAGGAGGATGACACAGAACAGGAAGGATTTCTGCTATAAAACTTTACCAGAACTGCCCTAATTGCTATCATCATACCCAGCATAGGAGAAGCAAAATAATTGGAAAACATTGCATGCTCATGAATTGACAATCAACATATCAGTTCATCAGGAAATAGTGGGATTCCTGTGGCATAGAGGGGCACACAGGAAGTACTCTAGTCTAGTACCTATTCTGGGATCAGGCCTGGATCTTTGGTCCATACCTGTGATCTCAGATGCCGTTACTTGTGATCTTTGGGCACCCCTAGCTGCAACTCCCCTCCAGTGCCTGCTAGAAGAGATACAGATAGTTCTGCCATGCATGCACCTTTAAAGTGCAAATTAATATTCCATACTTACATCATTGTCAGTTTCTTTGAGAAGCTCACCATTTGTTCTTGCAACAATTCCTTCCATTTCCATTTAAGAACTAAAATATATCAGTGAATACTGGTAAGAAGAAGGTGGATTCCGGAACTCCGGTTGCATAAATATTTTATTCAAGCACGGTCAGGTTCACAGCATATTACAAACGTGCCAGTGTCGCTGTAAAATATATTAGTTGCTGTCAGTTATGTATCAGTTGCTGTCAGTTATAACTGAAAGGACAACTGACGAGCAAGGTAATGTCCATGGTTCCCTATGGCTCAAGTGGGTGATATTACAGTTTAACAATGTGCTGACCCAGAAGCTGTTATGAGGTGATGGCCATTTTCAAAATGGAGGATGGAGAATTCCATTGATCACAGGGGACAAACAGTGCTATGATTAAGGACCTCTCTAGGTCTGAAACATGTCAGCGGAGTGTTCCTTTTGCTGCTCTAGGATAAGTCCCCATTAAATTTTGTACCACATTGAAGTGGACCCCCTTCTTCCTCTTTTCCAGGGGACAAACAACACGCGGTAGAGGAGAAAGCAATTGATGAGTAGATTACACGGGAGGTAAGTATACAGTGGCGTAGCAATAGGGGTTGCAGAGGTAGCGTCCGCATCTTGGTCCTTGGGCCACAGGGGCCCCATGGGGCCCTCCCTCAAACACAGTATTAGCTCTGGTCCTGTGCTCATAATAATCACTTCTAAAGATACTTTGAATAGTGGTAATCATTAACAAACTGCTCCCCAATCCCCATCCCCTTCTTGCACCTCTGACACTGTGGTTGCCCTTGGCAGGTTTTGGAGCACCGTATCAATTGTTATGTAAAGAGTGCTTGGGGGGCCCCATGTAAAACTTGCACCGGGGCCCATAGCTCCTTAGCTACGCCACTGTAAGTATAATCTGTGTATGTTTATTTTGACTTTTCATTTTCAGTTTAGGTTTTCTTTAATGATAATTGTACGCAGTTTTGAACTGGACCAAACAGAATGGTCCGGAAGTACTTTATATTATTATTGCCTTAGTTTTAAGCTGTATGCAATTTGTATTACAGTATGCCGCAAGCTGGGAGTATAAGCATTTTACTGACCATCTCTAATTGCTAGATTCCGGGCTGATAACCTGCTGAGGACACATGTGAGAGACACACTCTAAAGGCCCACTATGTGATTTCTACATCAATTTTTCCAAAGAGCTGCGATTTTTTTGAGCGACCGGTGATTGAACAACATTTGGCTATGTGTAGCGACAATGACCATCATGGCAAATCTTTGAGAACCCCGACGACTTCCAGGCAAAGTACCATTTGTGCCCAACGTGTGTACCCGTCAGGAGAAAGAGGATAGGGGAAAGCTTTTCATCGGGGGACGTCTCTGTGATCCATCTTCCTGCGTCAATAGGTGAGTATTTGGCTTAACGGAGAATACTGGGTGTGTACAGATATCTGTGTGAGAGTGGCATAGTGGTTTAAAGTGCACCTGTAAGTTAAAAAAAGTAACATTTTACTTGTGACTGACAACTATTTAGAAAGCATACCTTCACTGTCATATATAGAAAGAAAATGTGCATATGGACAGAAATGTGTATCCCTCGTTCACCTGGTCTATCACCTTTGAGAAATACTCTCTAACAGAGTCGGATTTACAGCTCAGGATCCTGTAGGCACAGGCGTTCTGGCGCCCTAAACGCCGCCCCTCAACTCAGGCCACACGCTCATTTTAGGTAGGCATTCCTCCCCTTCCCTGACTAGGCAGCCAGATTTTCCCCGGTATTTAGTGACCCCATTAATATAGGTAGTAGATGTGCACTCCCCAAGTATAGGGAGCCAGATGTGCCTCCACCCCAGTATTAAGTAACCCCACCCAATAGGTAGGGGGCAGGGATGATCGTAGTCAGCCAACTTCGCTACGCTGGAACTACAAGTAGTTTTACGCAACTACGCTTCGCCAAACTACGGCTTCGAAATCAAACATTCGCTTCGTATGCATTTTGTAGACTACACGTTAAAAATACACAATTACGCGTAGTGCGAAGCGTAGTGTATGCGGATGCTTATGCCCGTATGCAGAAAATATTACGCATTAATTCCTCTGTAAATGCTTAAACCAGGAACTCTTCTATGCGTACATTCCCCTTTCTAATGCGTAAATTTGTAAGCATTCAAACGCACGCGAAAAATTAGACGTGAGTAACGTATTCGTAGTTCACTACGCAATACACATGTTAACTACACATAGTGGGCGTAAGCTACGTGTAGCGGTACTTCGCTATGCGTAAATTCGTAAGCGTAGCTTTGAAACTTCACCTACGAACTTCAATGCGTAGATGCGAACTACGATGCATAAATTCGCACTGGTATAGTTTCTACTCATCCCTGGTAAGGGGACATTTGGTTGGGGGAGCCGCCTCTCCTACATAAGGTGCCTGTAGACACAAGCCTACAGTGCCTTATGGTAAATCCGTCCCTGCTCTCTAATATTAAATGCCACTGCTAGCTTTGTATTGCCTGCAGTACAAAGCTATAGAAAGCTGTGTGGGCTCTTCCCTCCTCCCTGCCACACTCCCACTGTCATCAAAGTGTGCTTTCCCGGTCAAGCATTGATGAAAAGTCTGATCAAGGATTTTTAAGGTTAAGGGTACCGGTATTTATTGAATCTAATGTCTAATCTGTGAAGAAAATTGTACAGTGTATGTCTTAGCAAAAAGTTGAAGTGGTTTGCCATTTACAATTTTCATGTGTCTGAAAAAGCAACTCAAATAATGCATTATGGGTGTTGCATTTTGGAACACATGAAAATGATAATAACATGAAAGGCCCAGTTCACACTTACCGCGATTCATGAGCGTCGTGCATTATTGACATTTTGCATTTATCAGACCTCTAAAGTATTTCAATGGCATTGCTTTTGACCCGCAGTTTTTGTGGGTTTTGTGCTTTTTGCGATTTTTATGCATTTTTGAAGCACAAGGCAAGGTTGCTTTTTTCATGTGCGGATCGCATTCAATGCAATGAAAATCGCAGTTTTGTGTTAAAAAAATCACATACAATGTTAATGTTAATTTAGATACATTCTCATGTATGCACAACAAAAAAGCCTTAATATGAAAACTTGCATAAACATGCTCACAAAAATTGCGTAGCCACAGAGGGAAAAAAATAAAGGAAGATCCCCCAAAAATTGCAAAACACAGAATCGTACGTACAAACAACTCAAAAAATTGCCTGAGTACCTTGCATGGATAAGTGTGAACACTGCCTAAATGCTTCTTGTACTTAGAAGGCAGCGCTATGCATTGCGTTCGCTCTTTATAACTTAGCAAAGCATAAGTCAGAGTCAACATTAGCTGCACCCCAGCAATGCTGGACCAGCTTACCTTGTAAGACGCAGCTAAAGATTCTCAAAGGCATCAGTGACTTTTACTGCTTCCCCTCTCCATCCTGGTCATTAATTTCTTAGTGAGGGATGAGATGGTCACTTTGTACAGTTCTGCTCCATTCATTATGAAGGATGGGAAGCAGTTATAAATGTGTCTCTGTGATGTATGCTTAGGTCATTGACTAGAGATACTACGAAGCCATAACTCAATCCTAACATCACCTGATGACTTAACTTTTGGATATTTCCTTTTCCCGGTGACATTTATGAAGTTATAAATGTGAGCACCTACACGTAACCCTTTGTCAGCCAAGTATACGTAGTAATGTTATTCACCAAAACAGGACTAAAAACAATGGACCTCTTCAAATGAATAAAGAAATGTTTCTTTAACCACAGATAATGATATATCATAATAATAATAAAGATTTAGGAGTCTTCCAAGATGGAAAATATTTCTGTAAAAAATGTGTTACTGTGTACTATACTAGACTGAGACCACATTCACAAGGATGCATTGTGGTGCAGTGTAAGGGCCGCTTTGTAACACGGCTTACTGCAATGCTCCGCCAATGTGACCTCCTGTCTTCCTCTCTGGTCACCTCTTCTCACTCCCGCTTACACGACTTCTCTCGATCCTCTCCTCTCCTCTGGAACACTCTCCCTCAGCACATCTGCCACTCACCCACACTTACTCTTTTTAGGCGCAATCTAGGACACTTTCAGCCACTGACCCCCATTTCTACCATCTCATACACA
Source organism: Hyperolius riggenbachi (assembly GCF_040937935.1). Lineage (NCBI taxonomy): Eukaryota > Metazoa > Chordata > Amphibia > Anura > Hyperoliidae > Hyperolius > Hyperolius riggenbachi. The sequence continues at coordinate 151,089,690 of NC_090648.1, forward strand.
GCTTTCCTTTACCTACTGCCCTATCCCTTTAACCTTTAGACTAAATGCTAAACGCATGCATTTGCTGATTCTGAAGTGAAGCCTGTTTAAAATAAGAATGTTGGGTAGCCTTTTCTACTGCTGCGTTCCGATTTTTTTAAAAACGCAAACACATGTCTGTGCAATTGATTTAACCACTAGTATCTGTTTTCAAAAATTAAGACAACACTTGCCAATAAAAAAAACGGAAAACGCAAACGCATAAAAAACGAAAAAAAAAATGCACATCAAAATTGGGAAAAACGCATGCGTTTGCAGTTGCGTTTTGAGGTGGAAAAGGGCCACGAATGTCCTATACTTTACATTGGAACGCAAAATGCATCATAATCGAACAGATATGCGTTTGCGTTTTTTTTAAAATCAGAACGCAGCAGTGGAAAAGGCCACCCAAGATTCTTATTTTAAAAAGGCTGCACTTCAGAATCAGCAATTGCATGTGTTTTTCGCAAAATCGCAACTAGTGGAAAAGGGCCCTCTAAGGCCTTTTGGCCAGGGCTCTCTTCCCCTTTTGTCTCACAATGCTGTGTAATATGTGTACATATCATCCACCCCTGTGTAAAAATCTATAGTTGATCTGTTCACTGCATCAGCAGTAATCCACCATTGTCTTGTATTATCTATTGTATTGTTTATTTTGTATTGTTATACCCTGTAAGCAGTTGTACTGCGCCATGGAAGATGCTGGTGCTATATAAATCAATAATAATAACGTGACGTTCACAGTGTAGACCAATAAAAATTGTCAGAAAGTTATTGTGATTGGTCCAATTTCAAGTTGTATATCATTTTCTTGACATTCTAATGCAAGAAGAAATTTTCATCTCATTTATCACCCCTAATAAATATTGGCCCTGACCCAATTCACTTGTTCTCCTAAGTTTTCTCCTAGGTGATATTTTCACAACTTATTAAGCCTTTTAAGCCACCGGCAAATAAGAAAATACTCAGAATAACTTTGACAGTACTTTTTCACCTTTGTTGAACACCACAGTGTACAATTACATGACAGCTGCAACAGACTTCTGTTTTGACCTGGAAGGTTTATATCAAGCTGCTAATGTCAGATAAAGTGCATTTAATAAAACATCAACTATATAAAACAAGCCACCACACCCAACTAATCGCCCAACTCCGCCCGAGCTACAGCACGGACCTGATGGGGAACAAAACAAGCTGAGACTCACCTGTCAGTCAAGAAGGAAGAGGGAGGCCCCCACTGTCCACAGACAAAGCTGCACCACATCCTATCATCTCAAGCCTGAACGGCTTCAATCCAGAAGTCCGGAGTCAGCCGTCACTTCCCCCCATGTAATCACAACAGTGACACATGACCGGAGCGCTATATAAATAAATAAATAATAAAAAAAATAATAATAATAATAATAATCATTGGGAGGAGTGGTGCCATATCCAATGGGCAGTCCTGGCTCTAGGGAAAGGAGAATAGCTGCCAGCCAATCAATAATGCTGCAGCCATAACTATGGTGATGAATAGGAGTTTTATTAAATGCCATCACAGAGAGCCGTACTTAGTAATAATACTCTTACCGCCTGACCAGGTTAAGGGGGAGTCCCAATCAGCCTCCTTCCACTCAAACTACCTACGTGACGATATAAAAACAAAACAAAGGGATAAAAAAATTGTTAGAAAGCTATAAGTTAACTGTGCAAATACATAAAAACTAACAGATACATCATCTAGTAATCCAAAAGTAAGCATACATTGTATATCAGAATAGGCAAAACAACATTATGTACAAAAACTGTGGTGTAATTCCCTATTTAGGCCACCCACCCCCATAGCATCCAAACATTTGATACACCGGGCCTCCTTCCTCAAAAGTTGTTTTTGGCGATCACCACCTGTCCAGGTGGGTGGAATGCCATCAACGGCCATAACCGGCAATTGCGACATGTTATGTCTGCATCTTACAAAATGGTCAGCCCCAGGCTGCTCTGTAAGACCAGTCCTGATGGCAAATTTATGCCAGGTAATGAGGTCCTTGAGACACTGGGTCATCATACCAATATAAATTGCCGGGGCACTTTGATAAAAAAAAACACACAAGAAGAATCACGTGTATAACAACATGAGATCATAAAAGTTGTGCCCTGCGTGGGATGATCCTGTGGCGGCAGGTGTGACCCCTCTGGTACCGGGGTGCAGGTCTTGGCACACATCGCTACTGGGCATCAGTGGATTTTCCTTCACCAAAGTTCTCATTCAGTACTTTTCACCTACTTTTTGGTACTTTTTCAATTGAAGAGTGCTGAAAAGTTATTTTAAACCGAAGATGAAAAATGATCTCTTAGAAGAAAACCTTTGGGCCCGATCCAATACACTTTTTGTTTCTCCTACGTTTTCTGCTAGGTCATATTTTCACATTATTTATAATATGCCTTTTAAACCACCAAGCAAGCAAGTACTCAAAATAATTTTAACAGTACTTTTTTATCTACTTTTGGTTCTTTTTGAATTGCAGAGTGCAAAAGTTATTTTAAACAGAAGATGAAAAATGATCTCCTAGGAGAAAACTTGGAAGAAAAAGTGAATTGGATCAGGCCCTTTGTGTCTTTATACCCCACTACCAAACCCCATTGCAATTGTGATCCATGTTTTCCCTTCTTTTTTTCTGGACATGCGGATGTAACCTGCAATTGCTTTCTGTTTTTTGATGCAATACCACATAAGGAATGAGGGAGATCAATAGCATCATGGTAAGTTTGGATTCACAAGGATCCTTTCAACATTTTGATTTGATGTGTTTTCTGAACAGGTCCTTAGAACACATGTTGTCTGCTCCTATTTACAAACACAAATACATTTCAGTGTAACCAATTTAATTAAGATATTTTTAAATAATGAATAGTAAAAATGGATTTGCTTTAGGCAATTTTTCAAGCACATTTATATTTACTTAGTAAATCATCTACTTATGGGTTATTTATTCAGGGTATTCATTTATTACAGAAAGTATATTTCATGTTCTTTTCAGTGCAGAGTTTGTTAATGGATTACTTAAGTACTTGGAGTGTTCCAAAAAGTGCCCAATTACGAATGCATTGCAAGAATTTTATGGGATGTTTAAAAATACAAAGTAGTCAAAACAGTCAACACATTTCTTTTTCTACAAGCACTTAAAGTTTGGAAGAAAAAGAGAAACAAAAACAAAAAAGGAATAAAATTTTCCGAGGAAATAGACAGATTTCCAGTATTCCAAAATCACACTATTTGAAAAAAAAATTTGGACTGAAATGACCTTGCGTTTGTCATTCTTCTGTTCTATGCTTAACTTATACCTAAGAGATTTATGGGCATCCATTGCTATTTTCCTGTTTAAAGTACACATTTCTTTCATATTCTTATATTTGTCTGCAATATTACTTTTCCAAAAAGTGCATGTATTTGAGAAATATGCAGTCCTTTAACTTATTATTTGCATAGACAATATAGCTCAAGGTTTTGATTCAAAGGAGCATTGTGGGAAAATACTGTTGTCACATCTTAAGGGAATATAAGTCACCAAATGGTTAAATGTCCATGAAATGATTTATTTTCCATAGAAAAGTGATCCTTGTTAAATCAAACAATTGTTTTGAGACCATGTAGGTAGGTTCTCCTCAAGGACATGGTTTATGGACATTGGGGTTGACTCACTATCACTATAGCTCCCCTTACTGCACGCTTAGCGTGCCTTATTAGAGATAAAGTGCCTTATCAGAGTTAGTGTGCCTTATCAGAGTAGCATAGCGGGCACTATAAACGTATGTCTGTTAATTAGCAATGACGAGAGCTCCACTTGTCCTGCCCTGAGCCCCTGCAGGTCCAATTACTTTAAAGGACATTATTCCTGCACTTTGATTAGCCCAATAGGCTGCCTGTCAAGTTTCCTGTCAAGTGACAGGCAGCCTATTGGGCCAATCAAAGAGGCTGATTCACTAAACAGCGTTATTGAATAGTGCTTGAGCTCTACAAGTTATGGTGAATGATGCAATCATTTTGATTAGGTGGTACTCCATAATATTTGTCAGCTGATTTTGGCCTGTATAAACTTTGCTCATCAGCACCTGCTTCAGAATAGTTTGAGACTGGGCAAGTAAGTGTTATTTGTTTGTATGTGTCCTTTACATTTTTCAGCTGTTTTTGGGCTATGTGTATCTTTTCATTTTTTTAAGTAGTAATTTAATTGTGTTGGTCATATGTACAGTGCCAAGCAACCGTAACTTTTATTGATTGATTGTATATCACTGTAGGCAATGTAACATGTGGATACTGTGTTGTGTGACTTGTGTTGTGTGCTGTGTAATGTTTGTGGTATGAATTCATTCTGTGAATTTTCATTGTATAGTTAATCAAATGTTATAGCTGACATAAATGTTTAATGTCTCACACTGCTGGGGACATTGTGAATATTAATAGTATTTATGACATTTAAAAAGTCTGAATAGTCCTGGACAAATGTTAATTTTTTTAAAATATATTTTTGTTTAAATTTTCCTTCAGTGATGGAACCGTTGGAGGTTTGGCTGGATGAGTGCATGTTAGGCAATTAATGCTAACTTTGCTATGCTTTTAAAGCATACAGTATTAAAGTACACACTATTTAAATTAATAACACATAATTTTGTATACGTTAAAAGTGAAAAGTATTACGCGCATTAAAAACATCAACGCTCTTTATTGTTTCACTACCAACCGCTATCTAATGAATACCCGCTATACTGTACTTGCTGATAGCGCGATTGCTTGTAGCCTTATGTCGATAGCGCACACGCACACAGCGTTACGCCGGACGCACATTATGAAATAGCGCTGTTTAGTGAATCAACCCCAGAGTGCGGGGATAATGTCCTTTAAAGTGATTGGACCCGCAGGGGCTCAGGGCAGGACGAGTGGAGCTCTTGTCATTGCCTATTAGCAGGCATAAGTTTGTAGCGCCTGCTATGCTAATCTGATAAGGTGCGCTAACTCTGACAAGGCACATTAACTCTGATACGGCACGTTAACGCTGATAAGGCATATTGACTCTGATAAGGCACGTTACTTGTTATAGTGAACCAACCCCATTGTATCCTAAACTGATGCTGACTTTTTTCTTTTCCATGTAGAATTTAAATTCTAAATATCTGTATTAATTATCTTCTGTAGACATAAGCTGTATTGCAGAGAGCTGAAAAGGTATTTTAAATAGACGATTAAAAATTATTGAATAAGAGCCATGATGTGTGTAGAGATATCGCGAACCTCCGATTTTCGGTTCGCGAACCCCGTTCATGCAGCATTGTAGTGTGTTGTGTTGGTGGTATAATGGTTAGGATAGCAGCCTACCATTCGGTAGGCCTGGGTTCAATTCCTGGCCAATGCATGTAAGTTGGCTTTTGAAATCCTACAAATCCCTAAGCAAGCTCATTTTTCTCTTGGATATATCATAATTGTACATGCTAGGCTGGCTTCAGCATGTAGCAATGTAGTGTGTAGTGTTGGTGGTATAATGGTTAGGATAGCAGCTTACCATGCGGTAGGCCTGGGTTCAATTCCTGGCCAATGTATGTGAGTTGGCTTTTGAAATCCTACAAATCCCTAAGCAAGCTCATTTTTCTCTTGGATATATCATAATGGTACATGCTAGGCTGGCTTCAGCATGTAGCATTGTAGTGCGTAGTGTTGGTGGTATAATGGTTAGGCTAGCAACCTACCACGTGGTAGGCCTGGGTTCAATTCCTGGCCAATGCATGTGAGTTGGCCTTTAAATTCCTACAAATCCCTAAGCAAGCTCATTTTTCTCTTGGATATATCATAATGGTACATGCTAGGCTGGCTTCAGCATGTAGCATTGTAGTGTGTTATGTTGGTGGTATAATGGTTAGGATAGCAGCCTACCATGCGGTAGGCCTGGGTTCAATTCCTGGCCAATGTATGTGAGTTTGCTTTTGAAATCCTACAAATCCCTAAGCAAGCTCATTTTTTATCTTGGATATATCATAATGGTACATGCTAGGCTGGCTTCAGCATGTAGTGTTGGTGGTGGTATAGTGGTGAAGAGAGTTGCCTACCAAGCACTTAGACCTGGGTTCAATTCCCGGCAAAGATATGTAAGCTGGCTTTTGAAATCCTACAATTCCCTGGAAGACAAGACCCTCCTCCTCCTCCTCCGGAGGAGGAGTGAGTAGGAAGTGTGGTGCAATATAAGGAATAACAATCAGCCAGGAGCAAGCTAACAAGCCTACAAGAGCCTAACTAAGCTTTCCCTAGCAGAGTCTGTCAACCGCCGTCCCTTAACTAATTACTGTAGGCAGACGAGTGAGTAAACCGGCAGGAGAACCTGGCCTTTTATAAGGGGGGGTGGGGCTCCAGCAATGAGTGTAGTCTGATTGGTGACAATGTGCCTGCTGACTGTGATGTAGAGGGTCAAAGTTGTGCTCAATTGAGCATTATGGGGCAAATCGAACTTCCGCAAAAGTTCGCCTTTGCCGGCGAACGCGAACCACCCAAAGTTCGCCTGGAACCGTTCACGGGCGAACCATTCGGGCCATCTCTAGGTGTGTGGTTTTCAAGGATACTCTTAAAGAGAACCCGAGGGGGGCTCATATAATAATAGTAAAAAAAAAAGGCTACCTGATCCAGGGGGCTGGGCAGATCATGTAGCCACCATCCCCTCCGCTCTCCGTTGCTCCGTTGGCCTGCACTGGCTTGCTTTCATTTTCATGACCTCTGAGATCATGACGCTGGGAGGTGGGGGAGTGGTAGGGGGCGTGGCCAGGGAGAGAGAACTGCACAATGGCAGCTCTGGAAAGCCTGAAAAATGCCGCCAGTGAGCGGTTTGAGAAGGGAATCCCTCTCCTCCCATTACCCTCCACAATAGCGACAAATGTTGTTGCTAATTTTGGGAGGCTATAACATGGCGGTGGGGACAGAGAGTGGCTTCTGGGGGACACAGAGGCATGTCATGAGGCAGAGAACATGCCTTTGTGTCCCATCCCCACTCCCTGCACTGCCTCGTGTTCTCTTTAAAGGATACCAGACCCAAGGCCAAGCTACCTGAGGTAAGCACAGAGGTTATGTTCATGCTGAATCCACATACCTCTATGGATTGTCCATTCTTCACCTCATTCCACTTGGTCTGCATAATCACTCCTTGAAGAGTCTGACTTTTGGCCAAAGTCATATTTTCAGACAGGAAAGGGCAGGTTTGCAGCAATGCTCCCTCCTATCTGGCTCCCATTCCCTCCTCTTCCCCACCCCTAAAGGGAGTGAATGGGGCAGAGAAGAGGAGGAAATAGGAGAGAGATAGGAGGGAACATTGTGGCAAGCCTTCCTCTTCCTGTATGAAATTTTAGCTTTAGCCAGAAGGTTAAAAATTGTTCAAGAAGTATGGGGATCGAGAGTGACAAGGAAAGGAACTGATAATGCACCACATTTTTTTTTAATAGATTTTTCTCGGAATCCCTGATCCATTTGCAGGACAGATCTGATGATATTTACCACATGTTTATTACAGGTGCAAAATTCTGAACTATGAAAGCCAAAAGATAGTGCCAGGCAGATATCTGGCAGTAGCAATTCCTATTCAGAAATAATGAAGCCAGTTGCCATACTGAGAGGAATGTAAAGGTTGCCATATTGCTGTCACATTTCTGGAGTACTAGTTGCCTGTTTGTTGTGCAAATGTTACTTATGGGCCTGAAAGCATTCAGTGACCTGCCTGCACATAATAGCAGTGTTCATGGAAAAGAGGGATTTGGATCAATGAAGAGGAGCAGCGATGACCACAGGGACGCATACTGGGGATGTGTGTATAAGATTTTCTAACCCCAAGCTACATTTTAACCACTTGAGGACTGCAGTGGAAAATCCCCTAAAGACCAGAGCAATTTTAACTAAATGGACCACTGCAGCTTTAAGGCATAGCTGCAGGCTAGTGTTGGGCGAACAGTGTTCGCCACTGTTCGGGTTCTGCAGAACATCACCCTGTTCGGGTGATGTTCGAGTTCGGCCGAACACCTGACGGTGCTCGGCCAAACCGTTCGGCCATATGGCCGAACTAAGAGCGCATGGCCGAACGTTCCCCGAACGTTCGGCTAGCGCTGTGATTGGCCGAACGGGTCACGTGGTTCGGACCCGAACGCGCTCTGATTGGCCGAACTGTCACGTGGTTCGGGTAAATAAATACCCGAACCACGTCATATCTCCGCCATTTGTCTGTGGGTTTAGCTTTGGGTAGGCAGGCAGGGTAGTTCGCGCTCCAGCCACGCTAGCCAGGGTCCCCCCAGTCATTGTGTCGCTGCTGGGAATAGTAGTACACCGCTCGCTCAGCCACCCTATATAGCATTCTGTTTACTGCCACTCTGTGTATCTCGCTCAGCCACACTATATAGCATCCTGTTTACTGCCACTCTGTGTCTGCTGGGAATAGTAGTACACCGCTCGCTCAGCCACACTATATAGCATTGTGTTTACTGCCACTCTGTGTACCTCGCTCAGCCACACTATATAGCATTCTGTTTACTGCCACTCTGTGTCTGCTGGGAATAGTAGTACACCGCTCGCTCAGCCACACTATATAGCATTCTGTTTACTGCCACTCTGTGTACCTCGCTCAGCCACACTATATAGCATTCTGTTTACTGCCACTCTGTGTCTGCTGGGAATAGTGGTACACCGCTCGCTCAGCCACACTATATAGCATTCTGTTCACTGTTCTGTGTCTGCTTGGAATAGTGGTACACCGCTCGTTCAGCCACACTATATAGCATTCTGTGTACTGTTCTGTGTCTGCTGGGAACAGTAGTACACCGCTCGTTCAGCCACACTATATAGCATTCTGTGTACTGTTCTGTGTCTGCTGGGAACAGTAGTACACCGCTCGCTCAGCCACACTATATAGCATTCTGTTCACTGTTCTGTGTCTGCTGGGAATAGTGGTACACCGCTCGCTCAGCCACACTATATAGCATTCTGTTCACTGTTCTGTGTCTGCTGGGAATAGTGGTACACCGCTCGCTCAGCCACACTATATAGCATTCTGTTTACTGTTCTGTGTCTGCTGGGAATAGTGGTACACCGCTCGCTCATCCACACTATATAGCATTCTGTTCACTGTTCTGTGTCTGCTGGGAATAGTGGTACACCGCTCGCTCAGCCACACTATATAGCATTCTGTTCACTGTTCTGTGTCTGCTGGGAATAGTGGTACACCGCTCGCTCAGCCACACTATATAGCATTCTGTTTACTGCCACTCTGTGTACCTCGCTCAGCCACACTATATAGCATTGCGTACTCTGCCAGTCAGTGTGTATATTGCTGGGATCAGTAATACTCCACTCACCGTCAACCACTATATGAGCTCAACATGAGTTCCCCAGAGACCTCCGCTGTGAGCAGCACTCCCAACAACAGCAACAGCCAACGCCCCACGCAAGCTATAACATCCACCCCAGCAGCCAGTGGTCAGCAGCAGCCCTCCCCGGAGGAGAACGTTGTGTCCATCAGTCCGTCGCCAGAGCGATTAATGAGGGCTGCCATTGAGGAGATGATGGGGCCTGATGTGGAGGAGGAGGTCTGGCTCAGGCCAGCATCCCAAGTTAATGTTGAGGACGATGAGGGGTCTGTGTCTGGGGATGTTGGGGTGGCAGAGGTGGTGGGTGGGTCAGACTCAGGAGAAGAGTTGTATGATGAGGATGATGATCGGGACCATCTGTATGTGCCTCAGAGTCCGACCCCGGAAAACATGTTGTATCGTGTGTTTAGGTACTAAAATCTGCGTTCCCTCCCAGTAGTGTTGGGCGAACAGTGTTTGCCACTGTTCGGGTTCTGCAGAACATCACCCTGTTCGGGGTGACTATATAGCAGACTATATAGCATTGTGTTTAATGCCACTCTGTGTACACGGCTCAGCCACACTATATAGCATTGTGTTTACTTCCACTCTGTGTCTGCTGGGAACAGTAGTACACCGCTCACCCGCCACTGTATAGCATTGTGCTCTGTGTCACTGCTGACAATAGTGGTACACCGCTCACCCACCACTGTATAGCATTTCTGTACTGCCACTGTACTGCTGCCAGTCAGCGTGTACTTTAAGGATAAGTGAAATGAGGAAGAAATCCGGTGAAAGAGGGAGGGGCAAGGGAAGAGGTGTTTCCCCTGACGGTTCACGTACAGGCCACAGGGGAGCACCCAAGAAAACCCACTCAATACTGCCCATGTTGTCCAGGACAACAACCCTCACAGATCCAAAAGAACAGGACCAGATAATTACTTGGATGACCTCTCAAGCGTCCAGCAGTGGGTTAAGCAGCACCAGCACATCACGCACGAGGTCCGAGTCCTCAGCCAGTTAAAGTCTGGGCTTTCTTTGAAGACTGCACTGAGGATGTTACCATGGCGATTTGCAAGGTGTGCAAGACCCGCCTGAGCAGGGGGAAAAGTATTAACAACCTCTCCACCACCAGCATGAGCCGCCACATTCTATCCAAACATCCCACTCTGTGGGCAAACGCGGCAGGACAGGGTACCACCAGCAACACTGCCTCCCTTGGGTTCACCAGACTCACCACCAGACCCGCCTCAGCAGCAGCAGTAGCCCAGCCATTGCGTGGTTCACAACATTCACAAACATCAGACGATGCTGACACTGTCACTTTCCGGACTAGTGCTCTTGAGGTCTCCCAGTGTTCATCAAACACAACAACCAACAGCCCTTCGGTGTGCAGCGCTACGGTTGAGTTGTCTGTTTCTGAGATGTTTGAGCACAAGAGGAAATTGCCAGCAAATGACCCCCGGGCCGTGGCAGTAACAGCCAGCCAGCATAGCCAAGCTTCTGGCCTGCGAAATGCTGCCATATCGAGTGGTGGAGACAAACAGCTTCAAGGGCATGATGTCAGTGGCCATCCCACGTTACGTGGTTCCCAGCCGCTACCACTTTGCGCGCTCTGCAGTGCCTGAGTTGCATGAGCACGTGGTCAGCTAAATAACCCGAAGCTTGAAGAATGCCGTTGCCTGCAAGGTTCACCTCACCACTGACACCTGGACGAGTGCGTTCGGCCAGGGTCGATACATCTCCCTTACCGCGCACTGGGTGAACCTTGTGGAGCCTGGCAGCGATTCCTCACCTGCTACGGCGCGGGTGTTGCCCACGCCGCAAACAGCTGGATAACAACAGCAGCACCTACCTCTCTGACTCCTTCTCCTCCAACGCATCTCAAAGCTGTACCTCATCCGGAAATGCTAACCCAGCACCAGCAGCAGTAGGATCGTGGAAGCAGTGCAGCACAGCTGTTGGCATGCGTCAGCAAGCGTTGCTGAAGCTGATCTGCCTTGGGGATAAGCAGCACACAGGGGAGGAAATTTGGAGGGGAATAAAGGAACAGACGGATTTGTGGCTGGCACCGCTGGACCTGAAACCGGGCATGAAGCTAGACACCTGGCACGAACTGGCAATGTACGCAATAGAGGTGCTGGCTTGCCCGGCAGCCAGCGTTATGTCGGAACGCTGTTTCAGTGCTGCCGGAGGCATCATCACAGATCGGCGTATCCGCCTCTCCACAGAAAATGCAGACCGTCTGACTCAAATTAAAATGAATCAATCCTGGATTGGAAACGACTACGCAACACTCCTGGACCCCAACCAAGTAACATGACCGATGAACATCTGGGATGGTTTAGCGTTTCCGGTCCCTGTTTATTGAACCTCTCATCTGTATTACATTTATGACTGCATGGCGGCAAAAAGCATTGCTGCTATATCCGCACGCTTTTTGTCCTCATGCAAGGCCTGGGTTGTTGTGTCTCACAAAGCGTGGCCTTCTCCTCCTGCGCCTCCTCCTGTTCCATCACGTGTGCTGCTGCTGCTGCTGCTGCTGGGTTAGCGTTGCCGCGTGGTCCCTGTTTATTGAACCTCTTATCTTTATTACATTTATGACTACATGGCGGTACAAAGCATGCTATCCGCACGCTTTTTGTCCTCATGCAAGGCCTGGGTTGTTGTGTCTCACAAAGCGTGGCCTTCTCCTCCTGCGCCTCCTCCTGTTCCATCACGTGTGCTGCTGCTGGGTTAGCGTTGCCGCGTGGTCCCTGTTTATTGAACCACTTATCTTTATTACATTTATGACTGCATGGTGGTACAAAGCATGCTATCCGCACGCTTCTTGTCCTCATGCAAGGCCTGGGTTGTTGTGTCTCAAAGCGTGGCCTTCTCCTCCTGCGCCACCCTCCTCCTGTTCCATCACGTGTGCTGCTGCTGGGTTAGCATTACCGGTCCCTTTTCCTGGAACCTCTTATATGTATTACATTTATGACTGCATGCCGACAAAAAGCATGTTACCTGTGCAAAGAAAACAGACATTTCCCGCATTTAAAAGACAGTTTTCCCTTTGAAACTTTAAAATCGATTTTCTCAAAAACTATAAGCTCTTTTTGCTAAATTTTTTTTCCTCTTGTACCCACTCCCAAGGTGCACATACCCTGTAAATTTGGGGTATGTAGCATATAAGGAGGCTTTACAAAGCACAAAAGTTCGGGTCCCCATTGACTTCCATTATGTTCGGAGTTCGGGTCGAACACCCGAACATCGCGGCCATGTTCGGCCTGTTCGGCCCGAACCCGAACATCTAGATGTTCGCCCAACACTACTGCAGGCCCGTACAACTCAGCACACAAGTGATTCCCCCCTCCTTTTCTCCCCACCAACAGAGCTCCCTGTTGGTGGGGTCTGATTGCCCCCCTTGTGTTTATTTATATTTTAATACATATTTGTGTTACCTTTTTCATGGTTTTTTTTTACTAATTCTTCTTTTTTTTTCTAACAAATCCCCTCCCTCCCCCCAGCCGGCCAATCACGCGATCGGCTGTCATAGGCTTCTGCCCATGAGAGCCAATCGATCTCTTGTCCCCCAGGGGGACAGCCATGTCACACGGCTGTCCCCAGTACAGCGCTGCTGCAGATCACAGCGCTGTACAAGTAAATACACGGCGATCACGCCATCTAACAGTCTCCCGAGCGGCAATAGCTCGGAGACTGAAGAGGGGGCGGAGCTCCGCCCTCCGAGCATGAGATGCGCGCGCAGCGTGCGTGCGATCTCATGCAAATTAGAGCCCCAGGACTTGACGGCAATTGGCGTTAGGCGGTCCTGGGGCTGCCACCGCGACCACGCCCATTGGCGTGGGGCAGTCTTCAAGTAGTTAACTCTGTGACGGGAGTTCCTAGGGGACTTAAAGAGAACCCGAGGTTCCTTGTGGTCAGATGGGACACAGAGGCATGTTTTTTGCCTCATAACATGTCTCTGTGTCCCCACATCACCGCTCTCTGCCCCCCCCCCCACGTGCTATAGCCCCCCGAAATTAGCAACAATATTTGTCACTATCTCAGAGGGTAAATAGAGGATTTTGATTCCTTGCTCAAAATGCCCACTAGGAGCGTTCCTGCAGGCTTTCCAGAGCTGCCATTGGGCAGCTCTCTCTCTTCCCGGCCACGCCCCCTGCCGATCCCCCACCTCCATGCATGCTGTGAGAGAGAATCAATCTCTCCTTTCAGTGTCGTGAAAGTGGGCCAGTGCAGCCCACAGGAGTGACAGAGAGCGGCGTGGATGGCGGCTACCTGATCCTCTCAGCCCCCCAGATCAAGTAGCATATTTTTTTTTTTTTAGGAGCCCACCCCGGGCTCTCTTTAAAGTAAGAAGAATATGGAAACTGCCATTGATGACTTCCTTTCAAAATAGCTACTTACCTACAGGGCAGGGCATGTACTGTATTTAACATGGTATTAAAGAGGCACTCTATCTATCTATCTACTTGAGTCAACTGTAAAAATATATTGAATAGCCAAAATAAGATGGTCACTAAGAGCCTTTGCACTTTTACATGCTGGATTTGGAGTTTTACAATTGCATTATCAATAAATGTGTAAACCTGCAGATTTTGTTTGTCTTTTACAATCTAAAATGGAGACTCTGTATAATAAAGCTGCTGCAATGCAATCTTGCGACCTTACAATAAGCAGCCAGAGCGGATTGTGCTAGGGAATGCTATGCTGTTGTCAATACAGGCAACGCATTCCATCATGTCAGGGGTTTTACATGTACACACAACATACACTCTGACTTTTAAATGTCGGCGTGGCTGAGAAATCTATATGGCATAAACTTTTGCCTAAAAATCAATCTCATGTAGGGTTTGATTAGAAGAAAATTGCTATCCCATTTGTTTCTACATTTGTCTGCATGCTGTCCTTTTCATTCATAGGCTGGCCAATGAGAAGCGTTCTTTAAAAATTCCCTGAGAAAGTGTATGACATTAAAATGTCCTTTGATGCTCTTTCACTGAACATTGGACATTAGTAGTTTGGGTGACACAGATCCCTAATGCTTCTTGCTTCAATCAATAGCTCCAGAATTTTGCAATTAAGAAGGGGTTTTAGGCTGAATGCAGACATGCTTTTGTGTCACTTCTGTCTTTTGGCTCAGGACTATAATTTAAGAAGAAAGATATATTTCTGCTCCGGCAATATTTATTTCATGTTTTTTTTTAATTTTCTGTTCATCTTTATTTATAGAACACAGAATTAGACACTTGGATCACAGATGAAGAAATTGTCTCAGAACTCATCACTATTTCTGCAATGTATCAGCTCTGCTTTTGCCTCATTGGTTATGTCATAAAGTGCTTTGATTAAACAGGAAAATCGTGTAATCGTGTAATTCATTATTGGAACATGTTCACCACTGGTACTCTTTTGAATTTAGCCTCTGAACTGTTTTTTTTTTGTAACTTATGCATTTTACAGTGTATCTATGGGCAGAAATCTAAAAAAACTATCTAATATCATATAATATTAAACTGCCTAAATATTACCTCTTTGTGTGGTATGAGGCTGCCTTTAAAGTGGTCTGAAACTCTGACATAACATTCAATAAAATGTGTTTTCCTACTTTTTATTACTCATACAGTTATTATGTTTGCTTTTGTGCCCACGTAATATTGTCTGTTTACAAATTACAAGTTTACAAAGTGTCATTTTTCTTACCCTGAAAGCTGCCATTGAATTTTATTATTTTTTTAATTATAACTGCTTTTTATTATATATTAAAATCTTCTAATGAGCTATTCTGAACACTGTGTGTGTCTGAAGCAGAGACCGTTTCTCAGAGAGCGTTTGTTTACATTCCAGTGTTGATACATTTGTGTTTAACAAGTAAAACATATACTATTATCTCCAGTTTGGATGCGGATCTGAAGCTGAATGGCAGGAGAAAGTGCTTTGTTTAACCATTTCAGTGAATTCTTTTTCTGGGATAGTAGCTTTCAAGCTGTGAGGAATCTTTTAGACCAAAGTAGAAATGCTGGCTTTCAGACCACTTTAAGTTCTGATCACATGGTCAAAAGCTATTGGATGGCAGAAGTCTGCATTTGGTTGCTGCTTGGATAGCATCATCTTGTGGTTTGGACTGGAGGGCAATAGTAATATTTTTTAGTAGAATAAACTAATATTCTCTGTTTAAAGGCAAGTTACTGTTTTTTTAAATATGATTTAACTTAAAATTTAAAATATAATTTATCAAGGAAGAATTATAAATGATGACCAGCATCAAGGTTAAAACAGCCTTCCTAGACAAATAAAGTCACTTCATCTTTCCCTCCCCTCATAACTTAATATTTCGCTATTACTTATTTTGTTTTCATGTTTCAGTGGTCAAATTTCAGCCTTAAGTCTCTTTCGGGATCCCTTCCTCCATTCTAGAAGTGGGGTACTGCATATTAGATCAGTGAATAAGCACCTTACCTAGAGGTGGCATGGTCCAGGCTTAATCAGACCATGAACCTGCTCTAAGGATGTATTTTCAGAATGTCCACAAGCATGCCTGCTTAGTATCTAAAGTGCAAATACATGTATCACCAGGTAAAATATAGTAAGATATCCAGTCTGAGGATCAAGCCCCTGCCAGTTATGGATTGTGCTGCACTGCTGAGGGGTTGTTATTGTACATGAGGTGTTGTTATTGTACATGCGGGGGACGGTGTCCCACTAATGTGTGACTGTATTGCACGTGTTGTTTTTGTTTTTTGCACATGTGTCACACTGCTGTTGGCCTGTAGTGCACATGCCTCTTACATCCGGGCCACTCTGCAGATGGACTGTGATTGCACTCGCCTCTACATCTGTGTCGCACTGCGGATGAACTGCTATTGCACATGCCCCTACATCTGTGTCACACTGCTGATGGACCGTTATTGCACTCGCCTCTTACTTCTGTGTCACACTGCTGATGAACTGTTATTGCACTCGCCCGACTGTTATTGCACTCGCCTCCTTCATCTGTGTCGCACTGCTGCTGATGGACTGTGAATGCACTCGCCTCTTACATCTGTGTCGTACTGCTGACTGTTATTGCACATGCCTCTTACATCTGCGTCACACTGCTGATGGACTGTTATTGCACATGCCCCTTACATCGGTGTCACACTGCTGATGGACTGTTATTGCACATGCCCCTTACATCTGTTTTGCAATGCGGAGGACTGTTATTGCACATGCCCCTTACATCTGTGCCGCACTGTGGATGGACTGTTTATTGCACATGCCTCTTACATCTGTGTCACACTGCTGATGGACTGTTATTGCACATGCCCCTTACATCTGTGTCGCACTGCTGATGGACTGTTACTGCTCATGCCTCTCACATCTGTGTCACACTGCTGATGGACTGTTATTGCACTCGCCGCTTACTGTGCGGGCTTATCATACATGCCGCAAATGCTACCCTTCCCCCCTCGTACCACCTACTCCAGAGCACAGCTCCTCAAATGGGAACATATCACAGCCGTACACCCGGAGGATGGGCTCCTGTACAACTCTGTTTGGAGCCATGTTCAAGCAATCACTGCTTCTGCGCCCTGGCCTCCCTTTAGCCAGCGCCGCAGGGGATGTCGATCAGGCGTCCGGGCGAGACTGAAGAGGAGAGGCCTGCGGTCAGCCATCCCTGCGGTCCTCCTAGCGAACGTCCGCTCCCTCCCTAACAAGCTAGATGAATTAAGACTCCTCAGCGACAAGAGGGAACTCGGGCATAACACCCCAGTCTTCTGCTTTACTGAAACGTGGCTCCATGACGACATCCCTGAGAGTGCCCTCCAGCTCCCAGGTTTCAGCCTCATCCGAGCAGACCGAGACAGCACCCTCTCTGGGAAAAAGAAAGGAGGTGGCATCTGCTTCTACGTCAGCTCAGCCTGGTGCTCAAACACCTCTCTACTGGCAAAGAAATGCACACCAGAACTGGAACTCCTTCTCATCAATTGCAGGCCAAACTACTCGCCCAGGGAGTTCTCCTCCTACGTCCTCGTGGGTGTGTATATCCCTCCTGATGCAGAGATAAATGTGGCCCTGCGTGACCTCAGTGACACCATCATGCAGTGGGAGACGGCACTCCCGGACTCGCTGTTCATTATCTTGGGGGATTTTAACAAGGCCAACCTCCGCAAAGAGCTGCCTCGTTTCCATCAGCACATCACCTGCCCCACCAGGAGTGCCAACACCCTCGACCACTGCTACACGGCCCTGAAAGATGCATACAAGGCGACACCGTGGGCAGCCCTGGGCTCATCCGACCACTGCATCATCCACCTGGTACCTACTTACAAAAGGCGCCTGGAAACCTCAAAACCGGTCACCAAATCCTCCAAAGTGTGGTCAAGTGAAGCCAAACTACAACTTCAGGCCTGCTTTGACTGCACAGACTGGAAGGCTCTAGAATCGCCTAACCTGGACGAGTGGGCAGATAATGTATCCTCGTACATCAGCTTCTGCGAGAACTCCTGTATTCCAACAAAAACCTTCAAACTGTATCCAAACGATAAACCGTGGTTCTCAAAAAGACTACGACAACTACGGCGTAGCAAAGAAGCCGCACATAAGTCCGGTAACCAGGAAGAATACAGGAAGGCAAGAAACGACCTAAACAGAGAGCTGAGGTCTGCAAAAAAGTGCTACGCGGAAAAGATGGAACAGAACCTCTCCTCAAATGACTCACGAGCCGTGTGGAAAGGGCTGAAGGCTGCCACCAACTACAAGACTCCCCCTCAGCATGCCACACCGAGCACTGAGCTTGCAGAGCGTCTCAGTGACTTCTACTGCAGATTCGAGAACCAGCCAGCACCTGCAGGATCCCCACAGCCACCTGTGCAATCTGCCACTGTAGCCCTGGGCCCGCACTCACCCCCACCGTCAGTGAGGGAGGCGGATGTTCTGAAACACTTGTTAAGGTTAAATGCCAGGAAAGCCTCGGGTCCGGACGGAGTGTCACCAGCCTGCCTGAAAACCTGTGCTCGTCAGCTCGCTTCCACCCTCTCTTCCATCTTCACCAGGTCCCTCCAGGAAGGCAAAGTTCCCGCGTGCTTCAAGAGGTCCACCATTATCCCTGTCCCGAAAAAGCAGGGCATCCTCGACCTCAACAACTTCAGGCCCGTGGCACTTACATCCGTGATCATGAAAGCTTTGGAAAGCATGGTGCTACCCCTCCTTAAGCACTCCACAGAGGGACTGATGGATCCGCACCAGTTCGCGTACAGATCAAACAGGTCCACCGATGACGCCATCAACATCTGCTTGGAGCTTGTCTACGACCACCTGGACAGACCAGACTCCTACGCCAGGATCCTCCTACTGGACTTCAGCTCAGCATTCAATACCATCAGCCCTAAAATACTTCAAGACAATCTCGCTGAGCTAGGAGTCCACCCCACCCTACGCCTGTGGATCACGGACTTCCTCACCAACAGGTCCCAGGTCGTCAGGTTAGGCACCATCTCCTCGCAACCTAGAATCACAAACACAGGGGCTCCACAAGGTTGCGTCCTGTCGCCGTTTCTGTTCTCGCTGTACACGAACAACTGCAAATCCACGTCAGACTCAGTAAAGGTAATCAAATTTGCTGATGACACGACCATTGTAGGTCTCATCACCAAAAATGATGAGAAGGCGTACCGCCACCAGGTCGGAAATATATGCTGCTGGTGCAGAGAGAACGGTCTGGTCCTAAACACAGCGAAAACGGTAGAGATGATCGTTGATTTCAGGAGACACGCCTCTACCCCACCTCCAATCCACATTGATGGCAAGGAAGTAGAAAGAGTCCCCAGTGTCCGCCTACTGGGCACAACTATCTCCAATGACCTGAGGTGGAACGCCAACACTGCCTTAACACAGAGGAAAGCCCAACAGAGACTTTTCTTTCTCCGCCAACTGAAAAAGTTCGGTGTGGTCCAAAAACTTCTGACAAACTTCTACTCAGCCACAATCGAATCCGTCCTATGCTCATCCATCCTGGTCTGGTACGCCAGCTCCTCCGCCAGCGACAGGCTCAAACTGCAGAGGGTCATCAGATCTGCGGAGAGAATCATCGGGAGATCCCTTCCCACTCTGGACCTCCTCTACCACTCCAGGCTGAACACCAGAGCATTAAAGATCGCAAACGACCGCTCACACCCAGGCTACCGCTTCTTTAACCAGCTCCCCTCGAGCCGGAAGCTCCGGTTCCGCTCCATCTACACCAGGACCTCAAGACACAAGAACAGCTTCTTTCCATCGGCTGTCAACCTCCTGAACTCTCTCCATGGAAATGGCCATCCTCACCCCACAATACCATGACACACACACTGAAGCACTCCGCACATAGACTGCGCCCCAGCTAAAGCATGCCTTTTGGCTTTTTTTGTATTATAACCTATGCCACACTGTCCTCCTCCGCATAAAGGTCATATAATGTTCTGTATTCTGTAAATGTTATGTTCCTACTGCATGTCCTGTCCTGTATCTGTAACTATATTGTGTATCAGTACCCTGTACGTGCCAAGCCCAATTCCGGGCACGACCCAGTCGTGCTTGGCGAAATAAAAGATTCTGATTCTGATTCTGATTCTGAGTAACCGTTCCCCCTACACCTATCCCAACCATTCATCACCAGCCTGTTCTAATACTTACTCCCTGCCCTTTTCAAAACACTAACATCCCCATCGCTTTATCTAAAATTTACGGTCCTTAAGCTACATACCGCAATGACCCAGGAAAGTGCATCCAGCGACGTCTCCCAACGACAAGCGCTCCCAGATTCATCTTCCTGCAGGTGACATCACACAATGCTACATGATAATACATGACGGATGCAAATGGGAAGTCAAGCGATCGCGTTACTTTGCGTGGAGTCGCCTGAGATTTGAAAGATCCGTTTCGCTATTGTCGTTATTGCCACACACTGCTAAATGGCATTTGCATGATCGCGGGCCTGTACCCATGCTGCAAGATCATGGAAACTATCTCTTGTCGTTCAAAAAATCACCGGTCATCAGAAAAATAGTCTGGGAAATTGCGTGGGGGGTACGGGCCTTTACTAACCACACTGTACTCCTAAGAACCCTGACCTGTCTCCTGTTGCTCTCACTAGAAATAGACTGAAGCTATGCCTGATCACCTTAAAGCACCACTATTCCGAAAAAATTCTAAAAATCCACGTGCAAGCTTACATATAAATGCACATTTTTCCCTGAGTAGAATACGATATACTACTTTTTTTTATGATGTCCCCGATACACACAATAGGTAGCAAAAATCTGACAGACAGGACTAATCTCTTCATGGGGGAGTCTCAGTATTTCCTTTATTCTTTACAAAAACACTCAGTGGTAAAGATGGTAGCCGTCCGTCCTACTTACTGCACGCTATACTGGCTTTAGGACTGAGCAACTGCTGCTCAGTAAACATTTTTGAAAATGAAAATAAACCTGGGAATTCCCATGAGGAGATAGACAAGTCCAATACCTGTCATATTTTTACTACTTCTGTAAGAGACAATGACATTCAGTGCTGCCCATAATTATTCATACCCCTGGCAAATTTTGACTTAAATTTACTTTGATTCAACCAGCAAGTAATTTTTTGATGGGAAATGACATAGGTGGCTCCTAAAAGATAATAAGACGATGTACAAGAGGCATTATTGTGGAAAAAAAACATTTCTCAGCTTTTATTTACATTTGAGCAAAAAGTGTCCAGTCCAAAATGAGTCACACCCTTCTCAATAATCAATAGAACAGCCTTTATTGGCTATTACAGCAATCAAACACTTCCTATAATTGCAGACCAGCTTTTTGCATGTCTCCACAGGTATTTTTAGCCATTCATCTTTACCAATGAGCTCCACATCTTTCAGGTTGGAGGATCTCCTTGCCCTCACCCTGATCTTTAGCTCCCTCCACAGATTCTCAATGGGATTCAAGTCAGGACTCTGGCTGTGCAACTCCAAAATGTTAGTGTTGTTGTCTGCTAACCATTTCTTGGAAGGTCTCCTTGGAAGATATTTTCCTGTAGTAAGGTTAGTTTTAAATGGATGAATAAAACTAGTCATACAATATGCATTCATTTAAAGGGATACTGTAGGGGGGTCGGGGGAAAATGAGTTGAACTTACTCGGGGCTTCTAACGGTCCCCCGCAGACATCCTGTGTTGGTGCAGCCACTCACCAATGCTCCGGCCCCGCCTCCGGTTCACTTCTGAAATTTCAGACTTTAAAGTCTGAAAACCACTGCGCCTGCGTTGCCGTGTCCTCGATCCCGCTGATGTCATCAAGAACGCACAGCGCAGGCCCAGTATGGTCTGTGTCTGCGCAGTACACTCCGGGTGACATCAGCGGGAGCGAGGTCACGGGCGTGCAGGCGCAGTGGTTTTCTGACTTTAAAGTCAGAAATTCCAGAAGTGAACTGGAGGCGGGGCCGGAGCATCGGTGAGTGGCTGCGCCAACACAGGATGTCTGCGGGGGACCATTAGAAGCCCCGGGTAAGTTCAGCTCATTTTCCCCCGACCCCCCTACAGTATCCCTTTAAGGTTAAAACTTTAAAAAAAGGTGAACATGTTAAACTGACCTCACATATATACGGGGTTATTTACAGAAAGTATACGCAGCAGGTGATTATACGTTTATAGAAGTAGAAGACCCAGTGAATATGTGATATTCACTGGAGGTTTGCATTAGCCTTTGGTGTATCAGTTTTTATCTAAATATCAATTAAAATGTGACTGAGCAAATCTGGTTGAAGATGAATGGTGGAAGATGATTAAATGACTTGTACTGTCAAACTGACTCCCGATCAGGGTAATATTGATCGTTAGTGGCACCCACCTCACTACTCTTTGTGCGTTTTTTCTGACAGGCAATTTTTGAGTGACAAGAAATTGTTTCCACAAACTCACCAAGTAGATAAGAGTGCGCGATTAGGCGAATGACTCTGTGTGATGCGCGGTGATAACAACCGTAATAGTGGACTAGATCTTTAAGATCCCCGACAAATCCTGCACAAAGTGCCATGAACATTTGCACTCGTGTTCAATCCCATCGTGTGCCGTCACATGAAGTTGCGTGTTTCGGCGGGCAAGAAGATGGATTGGGGAACCTTGTTCGTCTGGAGGGGTGGCTGTGAGGTTCCCCAATACATCGCCAGGTGAATATTTAGCTTAAGAGTTTATGGCTAGCTTATGATAAGCAATGCAAAAAGATATAAGAAATATAAATCAGCAGGTCAGACCATTTAAACACGTTAGTCCATTTCTTGGAACTCACATTTTACGTGATTTAGACTGAATGTCATATTGTGTTGGTATTTCTTACAGTATTTCTGTTGGGTATTATGTCTACATGTGTTCAGTGTGTATGTATCGTATATTCTGGGAAACGCAGTTTGTAATACAACACATACTTCCATCTCTGCTCTGAACAGATCTGATTCCTTTGTGTTGCTGTTCATTCTCCAGCCTGTGCAGCGGTGGAAGGAAAAAGAGCTCTAAGGAATGTTTTAAATTCTAGACACAAGTTAAACTTGGCAGTGGAGGTGTGAATACACACATACTCTTTATTGCCTGCCTATTAAACATTGCTGAAGGGAACGGGTACTTCTAATCCAGATGTGGACACATGTTGTAATCTCCCTGCCATCAGTCTGGAAGGAGGTCCCAGATACAAGCTGGATGGATTTCATTAGTGGGAACAAAGTATGCTTTGTTTATCCCTTCCAGATAGCTGAAGTAGGAAACAAGCGTATCATGCTAATTTGTCTCCATTAGAATATCACTCAGTCAGAAACCATCGCAGCCTTAGAGATGCTGAGTGCTGATACTAGACAGGCAGAAGTGAAAATGTTCAGGTTAATGTAACTTCATCCCCTCCTGTCAGAGCCAACAAGCTGGTCATTTGGGTAACCTGACCCTGGAGCTGGCTGATAAAGCGGCATAAGTGGAGCAAATCAAGTTCTAACAAAGTACAATGGCCTAACATGTCCTCTGTATAATACAATTATCTGCTGACACCAGGTGCTGCCTTGTTGTTACTGCGTTAGGCTTCTTTTGTTTCATTTAATAACATTTCTAAAGTGTTCCCAGACCTCAAGCAAGCACCCCCCTCCCCCATGAAGTGACATCTTGCTCCGCCATAATGCTGGCATTCTGTGGTCAGATCAGACTGTCTGAGCTTTCTCTGGCTGCAGGAAGTCCGATACTGCCAGTTCAGCTATGTACACACTTAGGATTACTGTCACCCGAAATGTTGGTTCTGGATCATTCTGTGTGACAGTTATGGAACTATTGGTGTATAGAAACTCAGCTTCCAGCTGTATGTGCCCCTAGCCAAGCAGCATATCCCTTTCCATGGAGAGGGGAGGATGGGTGAGAGGCACTTCCTGGTGGACTAAAGTTCCCACACGAAGAATAGAGATGTGTTAATAATGTCCAAACATAATGGATTGCTATTTGCTAACATCCTCCTACATGACATCAGAGGACACCTGTACACACTCAGGATTTTTGCCCAAGAAGATCATGTTGTTTTGGCCAAGGAAAATCTAAAGCAGCTTTAGTGTAGATGCTGAAGGCCATATTGCTTGAAGGATAATGGAAAATATCTTCTGTTCTGAGAACAGCATATCTGTTTATATCTGTTCATCCCCAGGGCCGGTTCTAATGACAATGGGGCCCAGGGCAAAAATAACCTGGAGGCTTCTCATAAGCTGTTTTAGAGTAGGGGGGGGCTTTTATTTCTGGCAAAAATGTTCAATGGAACCCATTCAAATTCACACAGACAGAAATGTTGAATAATTTGCATGTAGGCATTGCTTTTATTAGCAACTGAGTTTAGATACACTTTAAAGCCTAATTCCAGGATTAAAATGTATGTGCTTTCTCCTTTCTATTCCTATTCCACCCCGGGGGGATTTTAACCTCGGGATGGGGAAGCCTCTGGATCCAAATGAGGTTTCACCTATCCTCCTAAGCCTCAGGGATCAAGCGCTGTCTTCCCCAAAAATACAGCCAGTTGGCTGTTGGCTTTGGCCCAGGATCAGTAGTACCTGCAATATTTACCTACCGTGATCCTGCGCAGGTGCAGTAGGGTTTTTGAATTGTGCTCAGGCGGAAATAGCCAAGCCCAATCGGGTCCGCTCTACCGCGCAGGCGTAAATCGCTTGCAGCTGTGCAGGAGAGCGGACCCGATCGGAGTTGTCTTTTTCCACCTGAGCCTGATTGGAAAGCCGCTACTGCACAGGATCGCAGTAGGTAAATATTTACCTCCGTGGTGTTCAGGGGCAGCCAGAGTGGTTTCCCCGGAGGGTGAAGAGGACAGGGGAAGCCTCAATGGGATAGGATCCAGGGGCTTCCCCTCCCAAGGTAAGCATCCCCTCGGAGGAGGGGGGGATGGTTACAGATGTTTTTTAAATGTAGTGTAGTGCCCACCCCATTATACTCACCAGGACCCCTAAAAGTTCTAGCAGTAATCACATACTGGACACCATCCTGTTCTCCTGGACCCTCCAATGTCCACTTTGTGATGAATGTACATCTTATAAATAGGTGAACAGACCCAAAATGTTTATTTCCCTGCCCCCTGGCAGTCTGAACAGCATGCTGATGCCCAGCCAAGCAACAGAAGTTCTCTGCGCATATGGCCTGATCCTATCTCCTCCTCCTGAGCTCCATCATGTCACATCAATAAATAGTAATTTAAACAAGGTGTTTTAGCCATAGAATCCTTTTTTTCTACAAAAAAAAGTAGCAGATTCTGTTTACAAGGCTGTGTGATGGTAGATTTGCTGTAGATCTGCAGTTTGGGCTTTATCTGCTAGAAAACAACTATCTTGGAGGCATTTGATCACCCATATTGTTATATAAACAATGACTTTGTAGTTTCATGTTGTAATTGTGGCTGCTTATCAGAAATTACAGCTAAATGGCTTGTTTTCTTTGCAATAGATATTCTCCATATAATGTAAACATGATTTGTGCGATGAATGAATTAATGAAGGCTGCTTTCAGCAAAGTAGATCTCTTGTGTCTGGAAAAAAAGGTGAAAAACACAGATATTGGATTGTACCATTATGCTGCACCAGAACAGAAAAAATACACCAATTTGCTGCTGTGTCCTAACGCCACATACATATCTTATTGATTATACTTCAGGGTTTTGTAAGTGTCTGAATACAAGTGCTTCATATGCTCCGAGTCTTTGAAGCTGGCTGAAGTAGCTGCATACAGGTAATACTAGTCATAAAATCAAAGGCACTGAGATGCCTCCTTCCCCTTCAGTAAACAATTCAGTCTGCACTTGCATAATTATTATTACTGAGCTATTACTAGGACACGTGGAGCACAAGAAAACAAAGGAAGGCTCTGACCGCCTTTAGAAAATGTCGCACAATTTGGAGGCTTAAGTTTAAGGCTGAATTATGGTATAAGTTGGATTTTCTCAACCTTTGTGCTGTGTGATCACAGAAGCTCTTCTAAAATTCTGCATTAAGAGCTCATGCCAGTATGTCAAAGGATATAGGACATCAATGGTATATGGTGAAGTGATGTGGAAAAAGTTGCACATAGCGTATGAAGAACACTTACCACTAGATTGTATAAGCAAGAAGTTTTAAATCAGGATGATACCATTTATTGGCTAACTACAAATGAATAAGAATAAACAAGCTTTCGGCCTTGCAGCCTTCGTCAGGTTTATATCCTGTTAGTTTGCAAGCTGGTGGTACAGACAGCTTATATACATGCAACATCACAAGGAAAAACAGATATTTTTTTCAAGCATAAATACATCATTAAGATGCCTTAATACAAACAGACCATCTAAATGGGGTAAGATAAGGATCCTTGTTTACTTTATTGCTCACAGACCTGGTATTAGGATTGACCCAGAGGTATCGTAAATTCTTAGTTCACAAGTTCAGCTAGGGTGGCTGAGACAGTTCATATATCATCAATCTCATACCAATATAGAAAGTTGTTGTCCTTATTCAGACCCTTCTGCACAGCTTTGAAACAATTTATAAATTTTGTTTCTGCTATTAATCGGTCATTTGACGTTTTGAAGCCGCCCTTCAGGGCAGTGACACGAAGATCATCCATGCTGTGTCCGTTGGACCGAAAGTGTGTAGCAACTGGGAGTCCAGATTTGGTATCATTAATAGTGTGCCTGTGTCCATTCATACGTTTGCGCAGAGTTTGTCCAGTTTAGATTGTATAAGAGTTTACCGACGAGAATATGATTGCTACCAACAGCATATGACGTCACATACGTAAGTGACATTCGGATGGGGTTTAACTTTTAAGAGGCAAACATACAAAATTATTCAGTAATTTTCCTGGTTTCAGAATCAGAAACACTTCCTGTATCTATATATTGCTGTATGTTGGTATGTAGCCCCTCCCTCCTGATGATGCTTAGCTTAGGCTGTTTAGCTATGCAGAATTCTCTTCCCAGAGCATTCTGGGAGACTACAAAAAACACAATGATATGCGCTAATGGATAAACAGAAAATGTGCAGTGCAGGTCAAAGCAAAACTGTAATTAATGCCACATAAGTCACTCAAAAAAATGACCGTGCTCATATGCCAGAATGAGAGGATTAAAGTCATGTATCGTCATTCAAGGTCATTCAAGGTCACTTTAAAAAGTCCCAATTAGAGAAGGAGAACTGATGACACCAATACCTTCATTCCAGCCAACACGTCACATATGGAAAGAGCAAAGAAAGTACTTAGCGCAATCAGCTCATAATAAAGTGCCTTTTACCATTCCAGTGCATACAGTCACCTCCACAAACACCTCCATGCAGGCACACCTTTTACAATGAGAAAACACTGACTAAATAATTTATTAATGAATATTGAATAAGCAATGGCATTTTTTATGTTATTTTCACTACAGTTCCTCTTTACCCTCCGTAGCTTTTTTGTATACACCAATGCATTTGAATATTATTCTTACTGGCCCCTTAAAGTGAAACCGTAACCAAAAATTTTTACTTCATCTCAATCAGTAGCTGCTACCCCCTTTCCCATGAGAAATCTTTTCCTTTTCTCAAACAGATCATCAGGGGACTCTGTATGGCTGATTTTGTGGTAAAACCCCTCCCACGGTGTGATGTCAGCACTGAGGTACTGACATCACACTGTGGGAGCCTTGTTGCATTGTGGGAAATAACAGCTGTTTACAACTGGCAAAAAAGCTAGCAGCATCTCCTTCCAGTGACATCCCCTGCCAGCAGTAAAAATGTCGTCATGTGATAAATGTCTGAAAGTAAATCAGGGAGAGGAAAGATTTTACAATGAGCAAACACTGACTTAATCATTTATACATAATTATTGAAAAAATGAAGCACTTTCTTATTACTTTATTTTCACTGGAGTTCCTCTTTAAGCTGATTGCTGGCACACATCCCGCATAACATTGTGCATCAGCTGACCACTGCAAGTTTAACTGTTTGGTCAAAACCAGGGCCGGATTTCTGGGAAGGCCACAAAGGTCATGGCCTAGGGCGATAAAAATCAGCAGGGCACTGGGCTTTGAGAGATAAGAGGTCACATGTCAAAGTAAATCATCTCCCCTGCTTTGCTCTGGTCTGCCTGAATTGCAGAGATCCCTGCATCTCTCTCACTTGTGTAGAGTGTGTTTGAGGACAGTCAGTATGTGTTGTCACCTGATGATTATGTCCTCTGTATGATGGTGGGGACATACAAGCTGCTGTCAGAAGTGCCAGCCTGGGTTTAGTAGCAGAACTCTTGAGTTTTTTTATTTTTTTTATGCACAAATTCAGAATCACAAACAGGAATATTTTCCCTCTGCGCTGTCAGATTTATTACTGGTCTGGTCAGCTCTTAAAGACCTGTGACCTGTTAAATTTATGGTTTGTTTGTTTTTTTCCTAGGGAATGACCACAGCATTCTCTGTGCTACAGTTTAACTCTTTCCTGACTCATTTTAGAAGAGCATTGTACTTTACTAGCTAGCTATCAGTGAAACAGGATGGCAATTATATTACATTTATTAATATTTGCAAAACAAACTATGTATCTCCTTCTGATGCTGAATGTATATATAGTTGTGTACTCTAACATCTTGTTAGTATAAAGTCTACAAACATATACAAAGTCTGAAGAAGCCAAAGGCTAACTGTTTTTATTTACAGTTAGCTAATAAATGTTATCATTCTGTTTTAATAACTTCAAAACTTCCTACTGACTCATCTGTCCTTCCTTGCCTTGCTCTAAGTACTATATTGTCACTGTTTAAAGCACATCTATGTCAGCATGTGTAGTTTTACATATTCTACTCACATGTTCTCTGTTTTGGATGAGCTTCTTTCAATAGTGCTGCCCTGTCACCTGTTTGTGGCTCTGACTGTAACCAGTCGCACAGAGGACAAAGAAGCAGCACATGCTCTGTCTACTCACGCTCCTTGCAATTTCACACTCCTGCCCAGATGTGCACAGCAGCCGAGGCTGGGGATGCTTTGGGCATGCACTGCTTCTTTGCCAAATGAGGGGTAGAGCAGCAAAATGGAGGGGAGCCCATTCAAATCAGTTATTGCTACTCAGAGGGTTGGACAGAATTTAATGGGGCGGTTGGTGACAGCTGGCCTAGGGCACTTGTAAGTACAAATCCGGCCCTGGTCAAAACCTCACCTGTATGTGGCTTTCTTTATTTGAACTGTGCTGCACATAGACTGAGGCAGAGGTCACACTTGTCGGCTTTTATGCACGGTTTCTGCACAGAAAAACTGTTTTCAACTGAGAACTCATGTTAATCAATGAGCTAGGTTACACTTGAATGTAGATTTCGCACGCAGAAAAAAAACTGACATCTTGCGCAATTTGTCAGTTTTCTCTATAAATTACATTAGCTGTTGTAAGGTAGAGGTCACACATGTCTTTCAGTTTTCTGAAAAGTGTACAAACTGAAAGACAAATGTGACCCCTGCCTGAACATCAGCAGCAAGCTCTGGCTGAGAACACACTATGAGCTATAAGTTTGAATCAACTTTGAATTTCCAAACAGAGAGTTAGAGTTTGCACAGCGAGTTGTGTAGGAGCTCTGATGTGGAAACACAATTATTTGTGGGCGACTGGGCGCATCATGATCCTCCTACAAGTTGCATCACAATAATTTTGTCCAAGCAATATGATTACTTTAATTAAGAACTGTAAGACGCAAAATTAATATACAGTAGCTGTGGTGCTAAGAAAATTCCAGTACAATTTTGGAAAGACAGAATACTTGTTTGCAGGAATACTTTCTATTTATGGAAGGGGTGGAACAAATGGACCTTAAAAGTAAAGAAACACACAAGAAGGACAGGAGCCCAATATAGTGTAGTAAGTTTAGAGATGTGTAGAATGTTTTATAACAAAACAAGGTGCTCACAAAATCGGGTTTCCAGAATGGCACCATTGTCAGCACATGTGAGGAACGAAATGCAGCTTCCATTGTGACACTAGCATTAGAGATAAAATACGCGAGTATGGGTGAAGGGGGTACTTAAAGAAGATCCGAGATAAACTTTTACTCATTGCATAATTGTGTTTCTTTCATATAGTTTATAGGGCATTCCTCAAGCCAAATACTTTTTTGTTGTTGTTGTTTTAATGCCCGAATACCCTATAAACTAAACAAGAATCGCCCACAGCTCCTCCAGCTCCTAGGCACTCTCAGACCCATGTAGCAAGGGCTTATGGGAGCTCAGTCTGGGCAGGAGGAGGAGGTTACTAGCCAGAGATTTCAGAGGCAGAAGGGAGGAGGGAGGAGGAGAGGGGCGTGAAGTTTTCACAGGCTAATGGGTGGAGATACAGAGCAGCTTGCCTGTGTGTAATGATCACAAGCAGAACATGGCTGCTCTCATTGTGACACAGGAAGATGTTTTGCTGTGTAAAACTAAATCTAAACTTTAGATAAGATCTATAGACAAGTTACTTGTTACAGTTATAGTTATTTATTTGGTAGAAAATGTTGTAGTTGTATAAAAAATATGCAAGTGTTCATCCCCAACTATGCTGATTTTTTAAAGTCCTCAGCAGCAGGGATGCTCGGATGTGCCTCATCCACGAATTCGGAAATCCGCGTGGTTGCAAAAAAAAATCCGCATTCGGCCCCGCCGCATGCGGATTTTCGTTCGCGTCCACGCAACCACGCGGATTTTCTGCCGTGAATGGCGTAATCACGGGTGGATTCCCGCCCGGAGGCGGATTTTCTTTTAACGTTAATAACAAAGCCCCCATACAAGCTACAATCCCCCAAATTGCATGGATTATCGAGGTGATAAGGGGCAACATAACTTCAATATAAAAAATTCCCCCCAATTTTTTTTTTCTAGAGAAAATGGATTTTAAAGTGAAATCAACACTTTAAATGGGGCTATTAATTGGTAATAAGTGGTTTTAAAAAGGGATATACGCGTTAAGCAGTCAAAGAGGTGAAGGCGAGTTCCAATGGCACTTGGCGGCGAAGGTACCGCTGGAGGAGGATGAGTGGCTGACGCCAAAAAGGCCCCAGAGAGGTTTTTGTAATTTTTTTTTTGTTTTTTTTGCAGCAATTAGCAATGACATCGCAGCAGAGTTGTCAGTGGACACGGGCAGTGTGAACGCAGAGTGCAGTGGTGGTAGCGAGTAGCGACTGAGTCAGGAGAAGGACTATGCGGGCGGTCAGTTCAGCAGCACAGAAGGACCACGGCAACATACTGGTAGTAGTAGTAGCAGCACAGCGTCATAGTGCTGGCCAAAAAATTAAATGCACCCGATGACCCGGGCAGTGTGAACGCAGACAGAGTACATTGGTGGAAGCGAGTGAGTCAGGAGGAGGAGGACAATGCCGGCGGTCAATTCAGCAGCACAGAAGGACCATGGCAACATACTGGTGCTAGTAGTAGCAGTAGCAGCACAGCGTCATAGTGCTGGCCAAAAAATTAAATGCACCCGGTGACCCGGGCAGTGTGAACGCAAACAGAGTACATTGGTGGAAGCGACTGAGTCAGGAGGAGTGGGCACTGGATATACAACTAGGTCACTGAAGGATGCAGTGGGCACAGTACAAGGTCACTGAAGGATGCAGTGGGCACAGCAGTGGGCACTGGATATACACCTAGGTCACTGAAGGATGCAGTGGGCACAGTACAAGGTCACTGAAGGATGCAGTGGGCACAGTACAAGGTCACTGAAGGATGCAGTGGGCACAGCAGTGGGCACTGGATATACAACTAGGTCACTGAAGGATGCAGTGGGCACAGTACAAGGTCACTGAAGGATGCAGTGGGCACAGCAGTGGGCACTGGATATACAACTAGGTCACTGAAGGATGCAGTGGGCACAGTACAAGGTCACTGAAGGATGCAGTGGGCACAGTACAAGGTCACTGAAAGATGCAGTGGACACAGCAGTGGGCACTGGATATACAACTAGGTCACTGAAGGATGCAGTGGGCACAGTACAAGGTCACTGAAGGATGCAGTGGGCACAGCAGTGGGCACTGGATATACACCTAGGTCACTGAAGGATGCAGTGGGCACAGTACAAGGTCACTGAAGGATGCAGTGGGCACAGTACAAGGTAACTGAAGGATGCAGTGGGCACAGCAGTGGGCACTGGATATACAACTAGGTCACTGAAGGATGCAGTGGGCACAGTACAAGGTCACTGAAGGATGCAGTGGGCACAGTACAAGGTCACTGAAGGATGCAGTGGGCACAGCAGTGGGCACTGGATATACAACTAGGTCACTGAAGGATGCAGTGGGCACAGTACAAGGTCACTGAAGGATGCAGTGGGCACAGCAGTGGGCACTGGATATACAACTAGGTCACTGAAGGATGCAGTGGGCACAGCACAAGGTCACTGAAGGATGCAGTGGGCACAGCAGTGGGCACTGGATATACAACCAGGCCACTGAAGGATGCAGTGGGCACAGTACAAGGTCACTGAAGGATGCAGTGGGCACAGTACAAGGTCACTGAAGGATGCAGTGGGCACAGCAGTGGGCACTGGATATACAACTAGGTCACTGAAGGATGCAGTGGGCACAGTACAAGGTCACTGAAGGATGCAGTGGGCACAGCAGTGGGCACTGGATATACAACTAGGTCACTGAAGGATGCAGTGGGCACACAAGGATGTCACACTGTGTAATGAGATGCTCATATGCCAGCGAGCGAGCAGTGGGCACTGGGCACGGCACAAGGTCACTGACAGAATGAATGAACAGCGCTGGCAGAGAGTGGCGGCGCCGGCGGTGTGACTGGCTGCCTGCAAATAGTACAAGTGTATAACTGTCACTGGAATATGCAAGTGAACACTGCAGTTGCACTAACCTGCCTGCCTGCACTACACACAGATAATCCCCACTCCCACTACACTGACTACACTGCAGCACTGAACCTGCCTGCACTACACACAGTTAAATAATCACTAGACTCCCACACTCCCACTACACTACACTGACTACAACTAACTACAGCAATCACTCACTGACTAGCTAACTGTATACAGTATAAGAGCAGTGTTAGCAAAAAAACGCTTTGTTTTTAACACAATAAGGGCCCTTTTCCACCAGCGCAAGCTGAATCGCAAAAACGCAAACCGCTAGCGATTTTACAATCGCTACCGTTTGCTTTTTAACATAGGAATCACGGTAGGTCATTTCCACTACCGCGATTCGTTTTTTACCCGAACGCGAACGTGCGGCGGAGCGATATTTGCCGCGATTTTGCTATGCAGTGCATAGCATAGCAAAATCGCGCCGGCGAACGTCGGGGAATCGCCGGTAATTGCGATTCAGCAATCGCTAGCGTTCAGCGTGAACGCTAGCGATTGCAAGTGGAAAAGGGCCCTAAATGCACTTGCTCAAACAACAATGGCCTGGAGATAATCCTCTCAGCACCACAGTCTAGCAAGGACAGAGCTTTTCCATCATGGCCGCCGCTTTATATTCAGGAGGGGAGGGCATAGCTCCCCTCCTGTGATTGGTTGCTAGGGCCTGGCTGGGGCACTCTGATTGGCCTGCAATGTGTCACTTCCGCATAGTTTGACGCATTTCCGCAAATCACGACTTCAGCGCCGGGTTTCACGAGCGTGAATGCGGATTTCTGTTCGCATTCACGCGAAGCCGAAGTAGATTTTCGTGGTTGAAAATCTATTCACGGATTTTCGTGTCCGAGGCGGAATACGTCAAAATGGTCGTGAATCCACGCGTAAGCGTGATCACGACCTGGCGGTGAGCACCACTGCTCAGCAGCAGCTGCCAGTAGTTGGATACACAGTTACCAGATGATATGGATTAGCTGATGCCTAAGTAAGCATTGCTGGGGAGTCATGGGCAGCCATACATATGTCCTGAGAAAACTGATGGAGAAGAAGGAAAAACAAGATACAAAATACTGTAATGAAAAAAAATGGTTAAACACATACCTAATGTAATCAAGTGAGTCTAATTCTGTGAAAATATATGCTTGCATAGTTAAAGTCTTTTGATGAATTTTAACATAATATACCCAGTAAATGTAAAAAAAAAATAAAGCATAGTACTTTCTAATAAGGTCAAAGATGTTAATACCTATAATAAAAATAGGTTCCCCAAAATAAGTTGCCTTAGAGTGAACACAAAGTGAAAATAAACTGATGAGAGAATTATATTTATCCTCCTACTCCTAAAAATTACTTTTTTAAATATCCCAGGGTTTTCTTTTATAGTTAAAGTGGTATAAAACCCAGCATTTTTTTCTTTACTCTAAAAGATTATTTACAGCATATAATACACTACCACATTTTGTTTTTTTAAGCAGAACAGCATTTAAAGGGTTAAAACCCAGCAGTTACTTTTTCAATAGAATGCTCTCTAAAGTAAATGTATACTGATGATACATGTTTCCACAGTTCTAATTCTCAAAAGAATTTTCCTGGAACCCCGTAGTTTTATTTTGGAATAAAACTAAAAAAAAAAATCCAAGTTTAATGTTTTCACCGTCTCAGGTAAATGGTAACGTTCATTCTGCTCCCATAAAGATAATTTTTTAACTATTAAACTTTTTATTTATTCCCTGCTTTCACAAGTGTTTTTTTATGTTAAGCCACACAGGCGCTTTATAGCCTGTAATTAATTATCACTGAGAGTTAGTTAGTTCCATCTGTAGAGAAACCATCATTTGGAGCCCTGGATTCTTAAGGCTGCTTTCACACTCTTGTGACTTTCATATGATTGCACTGCAACACAAGTTTCCACAAGTCACATTGCCCTTTATCTCTGTGGTGCGACCAAATCATTGAGGCATGCTTTCCCATTGAAAGTATGACTCATTTCCGGGTGTGCCGTGCATGATGCACCATTACTCTTGCGGCATTAAGACGGTACCAACAGCACCACAATCACTGTGATAGCCACATAGGGCTTCAGCAGTTTTGTGCGACGCAACGCAATAAATGTAAAAAAGGACCCTAACCTTTAAACCAAGAAAAAATGAAAAGAGGAACACAGCCTGGTTGTATGGAGGCTTGGGAGTGGGACTGTTCATTCACATGTTTTATCTCTTCATGTTACATGCTTCTTCGGTCACTCTTCAGCTACTAATTTGAATTTCCTTTAGGGCCCTTTTCCACTGGCGCGTTTGCGCTGGTCAAATCGTGAAGTCGCAAACCGCTAGCGATTTTACAATCGCTACGGTTTGCTTTTTAACATAGGAATCGCGGTAGGTCATTTCCACTACCGCAATTCATTTTTGATGGGAACACGAACGCACGGCGGAGCGATATTTGCCGCGATTTTGCTATGCAGTGCATAGCATAGCAAAATCGCGGCCGCAAACGTCGGGAAATTGCCGGAATTGCGATTCAGCAATCGCTAGCATTCAGCGTGAATGCTAGCGACTGCTTGTGGAAAAGGGCCCTCAGTGTGGATTGGAGACATCCTATAGACCAGCGGTGGCGAACCTATGGCACGCGTGCTGGGTCCGGCACGCGTAGCCTAATCTGCTGGCACGCCACCGCTGCTTATGAACTGGCCGCAGCGTCTACTAGACGCCGCCGCACCAGTTCATAGCCCGCAGCCCCGCAGTCTCCCGGGAAGCAGACCAGGGCTACGGCAAGATGGCTGCCGAAGCCCTGTACAGGAAACTATTTGTATCTCCAGTACAGGGCTTCGGGCGCCATCTTCCCGTAGCCCTGCACTCTGCCTGTCAGCGGCAGCGCGGGAGACTGTCACTGCAGAAGGAACGTCCGGGGGAGATGCGCGCCAGAGCCCAGCCGAAAGAGAAGACTTCTATCAGGTGAGTACATTACTTGTTTTTGCAGGTGAAATGCGGACCACTGTGTTATTTTCTGCTAAAATGTTTTGTCACATGTTTATGTCCTGTGAAATGCTGCCCACTGTGTTTGTTTTCTGGTGAAACTGCGTTTGTTTTCCTGTGAAATGTGGCCCGCTGCGTTTGTTTTCTGGTGAAATGTGGCCCGCTGCGTTTGTTTTCTGGTGAAATGTGGCCCGCTGCGTTTGTTTTCTGGTGAAATGTGGCCCGCTGCGTTTGTTTTCTGGTGAAATGTGGCGCACTGCGTTTGTTTTCTGGTGAAATGTGGCCCGCTGCGTTTGTTTTCTGGTGAAATGTGGCCCACTGCATTTGTTTTCTGATGAAATGTGGCCCACTGCGTTTGTTTTCTGATGAAATTTGGCCCACTGCGTTTGTTTTCTGATGAAATGTTGGCCACTGCGTTTGTTTTCTGATGAAATGTGGCGCACTGCGTTTGTTTTCTGGTGAAATGTGGCCCGCTGCGTTTGTTTTCTGGTGAAATGTGGCCCGCTGCGTTTGTTTTCTGGTGAAATGTGGCCCACTGCGTTTGTTTTCTGATAAAATGTGGCCCACTGCGTTTTGTTTTCTGATGAAATGTGGCCCACTGCGTTTGTTTTCTGATGAAATGTGGCGCACTGCGTTTGTTTTCTGGTGAAATGTGGCCCGCTGCGTTTGTTTTCTGGTGAAATGTGGCCCGCTGTGTTTGTTTTCTGGTGAAATGTGGCCCACTGCGTTTGTTTTCTGATGAAATGTGGGCCACTGCGTTTGTTTTCTGATGAAATGTGGCCCACTGCGTTTGTTTTCTGGTGAAATGTGGCCCGCTGCGTTTGTTTTCTGGTGAAATGTGGCCCACTGCGTTTGTTTTCTGATGAAATGTGGCCCACTGCTTTTGTTTTCTGATGAAATGTGGCCCACTGCGTTTGTTTTCTGATGAAATGTGGCGCACTGCGTTTGTTTTCTGGTGAAATGTGGCCCGCTGCGTTTGTTTTCTGGTGAAATGTGGCCCGCTGCGTTTGTTTTCTGGTGAAATGTGGCCCACTGCGTTTGTTTTCTGATGAAATGTTGCCCACATTGCATGATTTTCTGCTGAAATGTTGCACACATTGCGTTTATTTTCTGGTGTCTGGGGTAACTGTTGCTGCATTTATTATTAAGGGCTCATTCACACTACAGAACGTATGCACGAATGCGATTTCATGCATGCGCTGCCAACGCACAGTGATCGCACTGAATGCACGTTGTGGTGCGCTAAATGTGGGCGTCTGCAGCTGTACCCATCGGGGAAACGTATGCATTGTGCGTTAAAATGTTCCCAGATGCGTTACACGCATGGGAACGCACACCTGTAGTGTGAATGGTAACATGGAAGTCTATTGACTTTCATGTTACCATATGAATCTTACATTATGTGCGTTGCGTCAAAACTGACAGCGCAGCACATAGTGTGAATGAGCCCTTAATGGTCATAGTTGGCTATATTTGCTACTTTGGGGTTACGGCGGGTATAAATAGCATCATAGTTGCTGCACACCCATGATGCGAATCCTCGTTTCACCACATCATGGCGGAAACACTGCTTTCTTATGCCTCGCTGTTACATCATTACGTTAGCTCCGCCCATCCAATATCATGGCCACGCCCCCATTTTTCGGCAACACCCCCATTGGCACTCGGAGATAAATAAGTCGATGTTAGGTCGCAATTTGGGCACTCGGCCTCTGAAAGGTTAGCCATCAATGCTATAGACTATGAGCAGCAATGATCAATCATTGTGATTTAATATGGGATGTGAAGGTGCCCATGTGAGATGTTCAGTTGCCCAGAGCAGCTAATCAGGATATCAGTCTTATGCTGGGAATACACGATGCGTTTCTGCCGAACTATTCTTTGCCCAATCGTTTTTGCCGCTCGATTCTGCAGTCGATTCTCTTATCTTCCGCTCGTTTTTCGTATCTTTTTCCATTCACTTCTATCAGAAATCGAGTGGCATAAGGATTGAATGGGAGATCAAACATGTTGGAAATTATCTATCGAGCAATATATCTGCGGCAGAAACAAACCATCTATTCCCAGCATTAAAGAGAAACCGTAACCAAGAATTGAACTTTATCTCAATCAGTAGCTGATACCCCCTTTACCATGAGAAATATTTTTCTTTTCACAAACGGATCATCAGGGGACAGGGGGCTCTGTATGGCTGATATTGTGGTGAAACCCTTCCCACAGTGTGATGTCAGGACCATGGTTCTGACATCACACTGTGGGAGCCTTGTTGCATTGTAGGAAATAACAGCTGTTTACAGCAGGCAGCATCTCCTTCCACTGACATCACATGCCAGCAGTAAAATTGTCACCATGTGATAAATGTCAGAATGTGAATCCGGCAGAGGAAAGATTTTAAAATGGGCAAACACTGACTAAATCATTTATACATAATTATTGTAAAAATTAAGCACTTTTTTATTGCATTATTTTCGCTGGAGTCTCTCTTCAACAAATAAAACCTAATTAGATGCCCTGGTTGCATTCATCAAATAAGTGTGCTAGAAAAAAATGGCACAGGTAAAGTCGAAATTTGAAAGTCGAAGATATTGCCTATAAAAATATTTTATATAATTGCAAAATATCATCTATAACAATGAAAATGAAAATATATTTACAGTGGTAATAAGCATAGTAAAACATTGGTGAATATTAGCGATATTTTACTACAACTAAACCTAACCCTACTCTCACACAGAACCTTCCCCTTACCAATGCCTAAACCTAAGACCTCCCCCTGGTGGTGCCGAACCCTAAAACCCCCCTTCCTGATGCCTAATCCTAAAACTCTTTTTATCGGCTGAAAAATAATGTTAATACAAAAATCGATACATTTCTAATATAATACATTTCAAAACGATAATTTATGTAATTATAGTTCGCAAAACATATAATAAAAATATATTTTTCTACACACTAATTTTCAAAATGAAAATTTTGGTTGCACGGGCCCAGCACCCGCTATTTATCGGACATCTACATTTCTTCTTCGGCGCCCAATAGCCAATATTTTGCATTAGCGCCTGTGGAACGCCCAAATAGTCATGGTGTCTGCTCTCCTCGTACTTCAGTGTTACTTGACCCTTTCCAGATCAATCATCCCAGTAGTATTTTCCTGAAGCCCTTCACAAAATAATCGGCATTTTCCCGCCCAAAGCTGAGACTTCTCTGTTGTATTGCAGAAACACACAAACCACACAGCTGGTAATTCACATATTTCACATTATCACATGTTAATTTAAATATAGACCATGTCATTATTTTAATTCTTTGGTGTGTGACATTGCATCTTGATTTGTAGAAATTTCTATTATGCCGTTGTAGAAAAAGCCAAATAAGCCAATCAAGAGCCATTTTTCCTTCAGGTCTATACTTATTAACATGCTGCCTGTATAGGAGCGTATGCTGAAAATGACACCGTGCTGAAATGGCTGCTACACGCTTTGTTACGCGGTCAGCCTCCCTGCAACCAGCACAATACCAAGTAATTTCCAGGATTAAGATATTAGTGCTTTTAAAACTGAGATGTAAATGTTAAATAAAGAAAGCCCCTTGGAATCCCATATGGCTCACAGGTGTGTAAACTTTGGCACAGTGCCTGAGAAATCTGGGTTACTTCATGTGTTTCAACCTTAATTGTGCCTTCTGATAATATTTCAACAGGTTTGCACTCAAAGGCTCAGGCTTTCTATGGCACAAGCCTGTCTCACTCAGGAGCAGCACAGATGTTTCTGAGGAAAAAAAAAAAGCCCTGCACAGCGAGGAAGAGAAATACATTCCAAAGCTTTCCCTTTTATTAAAACCTACACCCCCACGTGTGTCTCATTTAGCGGAGCTCTGCGGGGAGTTTGCGTTGCATGAAAATGATCTGGCTACAAAAAAGGGAGAAAAAAAAAGGAGAGAGAGAAAAGCTCGCCGACTAAAACAAATGATGTCTACCTGTTCTTTTCAAAGAGCTACATATGCAAAGCAATACAGATCCCCAAACAGGTTATCTTCCTTCTGCACCCCAAAGATTGGATTTAGCTATGCACTAATTGTCTTGTTTTATAGCTTTATATAGGATTCCTAAAGATTAGAGAATTCTCCGTTGTACTTTCTTGTGGTCACGTTTTTAATTTTTAACCGGGCATCTTCTCGGCCACGTGTAACTAGCTTAAAGAGAACCTGAACTGAAAATTAAAAGTCAAAATAAAGATATAGAGGTCATACTTACCTCTTGTGTAGTCTACTCATCAATCTCTTTTGCCTCTCCTATGTTCTGTTTGTCCACTGTGATCAATGGAATTCTCTGTCCTCCATTTTGAAAATGGCCATTACCCATAACAGCTTCCTGGTCAGCATACTGTTAAACTGTAACATCGCCCACTTGAGCTATAGGGAAACTTGGACATTACCTTGCACATTCAGTTGCAACAGCAGCTGATATATAACTGACAGCAACTGGTATATTTCAGTTCTGACAAAATGTTGTCAGAACTGGAAGGGATCACTATAAGAAGAAAATGGTGAGCTTTGGAGAGGAACTGACAGTGGGGTAAGTATGTAACATTTATTTGCAGCCTCATCATGTGTTTATTTGAAATAATTTTACTCAGTTCAGATTCCCTTTAAGCTAATATGTATAAATATTCTCTCTCTCTCTCTCTCTCTCTCTCTCTCTCTCTGTA
Source organism: Hyperolius riggenbachi (assembly GCF_040937935.1). Lineage (NCBI taxonomy): Eukaryota > Metazoa > Chordata > Amphibia > Anura > Hyperoliidae > Hyperolius > Hyperolius riggenbachi. Next base: position 151,130,055 of record NC_090648.1, read on the forward strand.
TATATATATATATATACAGTGGGATGCAAAAGTTTGGGCAACCTTGTTAACAGTCATGATTTTCCTGTATAAATCGTTGGTTGTTACCATAAAAAATGTCAGCTAAATATATCATATAGGTATAGGAGACACACACAGTAATATTTGAGAAGTGAAATTAAGTTTATTGGATTTACAGAAAGTGTGCAATAATTGTCTAAATAAAATTAGGCAGGTTCATAAATTTGGGCACTGTTGTCATTTTATTGATTCCAAAAACTTAAGAACTAATTATTGGAACTCAAATTGTCTTGGTAAGCTCAGTTTCCCCTGACCTACATACACAGGTGAATCCAATGATAAGAAAGAGTATTTAACCACTTTGTCCACCTGGACGTAGAGCTACGTCCAGGAGGCCATGTGCGCTCCCGCAGATCGTTAGCCCAGGAATCAACGAATCGGGCTATGGTGCCCGATCACTGATTCCTCTCCCCCGCCGAAAAAGCTACATAAAAAAAAAATACATATATTTATTTAAAAAAATTACTATTTACATCCCACCCTCCCAAAAATACCCAAATAAAATGTTTAATAATAAAAAAAAACTAAAACATTCCAATTAAAAAAACAACAACACATAAATATTTACCTAAGGGTCTAAACTTTTTAAATATCTATGTAAAGATAAAATATTTCTATTTTTTTTATTATAAGCTTGTAAATAGTGATGGATGCAAAACGGAAAAAATGCACTTTTATTTCCAATGTGGGTTTTAATTATGGAGGCATGTATTATTTTAAAACTATAATGGCCGAAAACTGAGAAATAATGATTTTATTCAGTTTTTTTTCTTATTCTTGCTGTTAAAATGCATTTACAGTAAGGTAGCTCTTAGCAAAATGTACCACCCAAAGAAAGCCTAATTGGTGGCGGAAAAAACAGGATATAGATCAGTTCACTGTGATAAGTAGTGATAAAGTTATAGGCTAATGAATGGGAGGTGAGCATTGCTCGGATGCATAAAGTGAAAACTGAGGGCTGAAGTGGTTAAGGGGGTCAATTTTAAGTTTCCCTCCTCTTTTAATTTTCTCTGAAGCGTAGCAACATTGGGGTCTCAAAACAACTCTCAAATGACCTGAAGACAAAGATTGTTCACCATCATGATTTAGGGGAAGGATTCAGAAAGCTGTCTCAGAGATTTCAGCTGTCTGTTTAAACATCCAGGAACATATTGAAGAAATGGAAGACCACAGGCTCAGTTCAAGTTAAGGTTCAAAGTGGCAGACCAAGAAAAATCTTGAATAGACAGAAGCGACGAATGGTGAGAACAGTCAGAGTCAACCCACAGACCAGCACTAAAGACCTACAACATCATCTTGCTGCAGACAGAGTCACTGTGCATCAATCAACCATTCAGCGCACTATACAGAAGGAGATGCTGTATGCCAGAGTGATGCAGAGGAAGCCCACAGCAAAAATAGAGCCGCTAGTGGTATGCTAAAGCACATTTGGACAAGCCACCTTCATTTTGGAATAAGGTGCTGTGGACTGATGAGTTGTTTGGGCATAACAAGGGGTGTTATGCATGGAGGAAATAGAACACAGCATTCCAAGAAAAACACCTGCTACTTACAGTAAAATATGGTGGTGGTTCTGTCATGCTGTGGGGCTGTGTGGCCAGTGCAGGGACTGGGAATCTTGTCAAAGTTGAGGGACGCATAGATTCCACTCAGCATCAGTAGATTCTGGAGACCAATGTCCAGGAATCAGTGACAAAGCTGAAGCTGCGCCAGGGCTGGATCTTTCAACAATACAACGACCCTAAACACTGCTCAAAATCCACTAAGGCATTTATGCAGAGGAACAAGTACAACGTTCTGGAATGGCCATCTCAGTCCCCAGACCTGAATATAATTGGAAATCTGGTGTGAGTTAAAGAGAGCTGTCCATGCTCGGATACCATCAAAATTGAATAAACTAGAGATGTTTTGTAAAGTGGAATGGTCCAAAATACCTTCAACCAAAATCCAGACTCATTGGAACCTACAGGAAGGGTTTAGAGGCTGTAATTTCTGCACAAGGAGGATCTACTAAATATTGATTTTATTTATTTTTTTGGAGTCAATAAAATGACAACCATTTACCCTGTGCTATAACAGGGCATAATGAGGGGAATACCACAGGATGAGAGGTGCCCCAAGTTAGAGGCCTTAGTAATGGCAAAATATGTATTTGCATACTGTACATCACATGCTGACTTTATTATGTGCAAATCGTAATATTCAGAAAGATGTGGATAAGCACTGTGCCAATTGACTGGCTATCCTGCTGATTCTCTGCCTTTTTGGTGTGATTCAGACACTACTGCAGCCAAATAGACCAGCCGCGCTGCCAGGCAACTGATATTCTTTAAAAGGCAATAAATATGGCAGCCCCCATATCCCTCTCGTTACGGTTCTCCTTTAGGCTACTTTCACATTAGGAAATTGCGGTTTGATGCGACGTTAAAGTAACAGCGCAACGCGTCCAAAAAGTCGCAACGCAGCATTACAAAATGCATACAGCATGTACAGTAGAAAATACAGGCAGTCAGGCAATGAAAAGTATGTCGCCAAGTGTTACTGAGCATGTGCAAACAGTCTAACGCAGCTAAAAACTAGGAGAAGAAGTGATATTGGAATAATGGTGGATTCGCACCAAAATATCTGCCAAAACAGCGTTGCAAAAACAGATTTATCAGAGTATTAGTATGAATGTTTTATCAATATCAGCTTTTCTGGCACAAAATTTACTTTGAGACAGTTTCATAGATACCCACTTACAGATACCTTTCTTAACTGCACTCTGTATGTACAGCTAGAGCAAGCGGTAGACCAGCTGCTGTTTTTATTGTCTGGAGATCAACTTTAAGATAAAGGAAATGTAAAACAGGAAAATTAAAAAAAATAAGCAAAGCACAATGATGAATGTCAAAAGGTAATAGCACACACATTCCTTACATAAACAGTTAAATCCGACAATTCTGCTACCTGACACTTTTATTTTTAATTCAAATAATTTGTAAAAACTGTGAAAACTCGTGCACGTTCCTTTGCCTGCCTTCTGCAGGTTTATCTAACAGCAATTACAGGCCGCTAATCCTAACATTGTTCTTTCTTATTACGAATGGCATATACACACATGGTCCCAATTACAGTGTACTCAGCAGTTGTGGTCCAGGCTACATCCACACACATACGTGAGACCGAGTTTGAAGATTTTACAAGCAATTCAAACAAGCCTGTCTATATTAATTCTTTTTGCCTGATAGTAATTGAAGTCTAAGGTAGTTGTTACAGAAACAGATACACAAAACCCCTAGTGTTTTACGCAAGGGCAAGAATCCTATATTGCAAATATGTGGGTTCACAGAGGTTTCCAGCTCTAGGTTCATTGCTTTTTTTTCTCTCTAAGCTTTGCTCACAATTACATTTTTGAAAGAACAAAATCCTCTACAAGTTGAATGAATACACATTTTCACTTGGTTAAATGACTACTATTGTTTGCTTTATTGTACAACTAGCTTACTAATAAAGTTTCCCTTTGGATTAGTAAAGCTTTATTTCTAGAGATCACAGACGATTAATTCTCACAGGAGAATTTCTGGTAGAAGTACATCATTGATTTACTATGTGTTGGAATTGTAGTACTTTTACTGGCTGGTCTCAGCCATCCTACACAGGAAACAAAACCAACATGGAATCACATGATTGTGACCAGCCAATTGAGAAGCAGAAAAACTGACTCCTTGGAATTCTTAGGAAAACTGGGCATTTACGTTTAGATGTCTTAATCAGATATGCTCATGGACTCTAGTATTTATTACTTTATTGTTATGTATATACGAAATTGTATCAAAATATACATTAAAAACAAGGCTCACGTCAAAAATGTGTCTTTTAATGGTGATAGATGACCGATGAGGAATTTCCAGATGAAAACTTCAGAGTTCTTAATGGTGCAACTAAGGGGCAATGCAAAGGCCATAGCAATAGCAGATATCATTGCCCCTAAAAGCAATATTGATGCACTGGAGGCTTCTAAAAGTCCAGTATTTATAGGGGTTAATAAGTAATTCAAAGTTTAATTGAAATTGCCATGTTTGGGATAGTTTGTTTCAGGTGTAGAAATATTCTTTATCAAGCAGTAGGGTTTTTAGCCCAGTACCGAAAATGAAGCCAGCAAGAAATAAATAATTAAAGGTTAAAGCTTACTGAGGGAGATAGACAGCTTTAGCTATAATGCTATTGCATGTGGACTACCACCAGCCAGGCTTCATGAGTCAATATCACAGGCAGGTAAGCTCCAAGAATGCCTACCACAGCTAGCTAGACCTTAAAGTCAAAACTGCGGCCAACGATCCAGGGCTGGAAAACACAGTCAAACGGGCATTACTAGTTACCACAAGTATGCAGATACCAAGAGCCCAAGCCACAGCAAATCATGGTCCAAGAGTAAAAACCACAGGAAGCTGGACTTCAAAAGCTGCCTCTGCAAGCAGCAAAACGTAAGATTTCCAGTCAGCCTTCTATCTTCCATGCCCCAAAAGTCCCCATCACCTGGTTGGCCAGACTTCATTAGCCCTAGCCATCAAGCCAGGTTTAAGGAGTCCTAACCAGCGAGCTAGACAGCCAGGCTCCAAGAATCTCATGTACAGTATCTTCATTAGCTGCCATAGCTGCAGCCAATCAAGTAAGCTCAGCTAGATAGACAGACTACAAGAATTCTGTGTAGACGATTCAGCCAAAAGTCTCAGCCAGATAGCTAACCAGTCAGATGTCAATAGTCCAAAGTGTTTGTGTGTGTGTTTGTGTAAAGGAGTTCTGCTAAGCTTTTTGCGCCCCCCCCCCCCAAGCACATAACTTGAGGCCATGAGGCCCCTTCTCCAGTAATAATAGGTAGCTAAAGGTGTTCTTCCCAGCCAATATAATTAGCCCTCTAGTATAGGTAGGTAGCCAAAAATGTGCTGCCCAATATATGTAGCCACCCCCAGTATAGGTAGCAAGTGTGCTCCCCAGTGTAGGTAGCCACCCTCAGCATAGATGGCCCAGGAGTCCCCCCAGCATAGATAGCCAAGGAGTCCCCCCAGCATAGGCAACCAAGGTGCCCCCCCCCCAGTATAGGGATTCACCCCCAGTATAGATAACCTAGGTCCTTCCCCAGTATAGGTAGCCACCCTCAGTATAGGTCGTCAAGGTATCTCCCCAATATAGGTAGCATACTTCAAATTCAAGTGAGCAATGACGTCCCTTTTACATTGGAAGTGTACTTTGTGGTTACTACGCTGCTCTCCCCTCTGATCTGAGGTCTGTGTGTAAGTGACAGACGGGGAACCCGCAGCAGTCACACAGACAGGGCAGCCCTGGCAGAATGGGAGGCCCCTGCTGTGGGTCAGGCCCCAAGTGGCTGCTTGGTTTGCCTGTATGCAGCATCTTTTACTTATTCTATATGCCAATCACAATTAAAAATGTATAATACAAAATTAATAGGAAAGAGACAAGATACTAATAAAAAAGAATACATTTCAAATCACTATAACATAATTATGTTTTGTTTATAAAATGGTAATTTGTTTTTAATCAATGTCCCTTACTGATGTGGAATAGAGAAACATATACTCTATTTCTTTGAACAATCTTCTGAAGATCCTCATGTCTCATGCTGGGAATACACAATGAGTTTTTTTAACAGATTTACTTTCCAGTCAATTTTCCGATTGTTTTTCTGATCGATTTCCATTCACTTCTATGAGAAAATCGATCAGAAAAATGATCAAAATCAGATCGGACCTGTCAGGAAATTATCTACCAAGCCATCTATCTGCCAAAATAACTCATGGGACCATATGCAATTCACTTTTTCTCCTGAGTTTTCATCTAGGTGAAATTTTTAAAGGGACACCGAGCAGTAATTAAAATAAAAACTTTCACTTACCTGGGGCTTCCTCCAGCCCACCGTAGGCCGCGAGGTTCCCCACCATCCTCCTGGCTCTTCTGCAGGTCCTGCTGGCTGCTCCGTTGCCAGTGACACCCGGGCCAGGTGTCAGGCCGACACTTCCTGATTTTGAATCCATGGTGCCAGCTTTGCACCATCGCGCCGGCCGCTCAGCGTCATCATGGCGGCCGGCATGACAGTACTGAGCATGCACATTTTTCTACCTCTGAACTGCACATGCGCAGTACTGTGACGCCGGCCGCCATGATGACGGTGAGTGGTGGGCGCAATGGCATGAAGCGGGCGCCAAGGATTCAAAATCAGGAGGTGTCGCCGCCGGGTGTCGCCGCCAGCGGGACCAGCAGAAGAGCCGCAGATGCGGATCTAGAGGGGTGCAGGCATGGCTAGTGCCATGGGCGCCATTGCACCATGGGCGCCATTTCTGCCCCATGCCACTGCTCCCCACTGTCTGCCTTCCCTCCTGGGTTGCACCCCCAATCCACCAGCCGCTGCCCTCACGCTACCGCTCTGCCTCCTCTCCTGGCAACGACCCCCCCGGTAACAGACCACCTAGTGAGATCCTTGGAAAGAGAGGGCGGTCGAGCTACCCGGCCGCTGTACTTCAAATGCAGAAGTGACGTCACTTCCTGCATTTGGAGTACGGTGGGTAGCGTGTGCACCTTCTCTGTCCAAGGAGCTCACTAGGTGGTCTGTTACCATGACGGCGGCGGGGACTCGGCTACGGCAGCGGTGGGGGAGCAGCACGCACCAGGATATAGGTACAGAAAGCAGCCTGCACTCCGCGACCATTCACTCTGCCCAGCCATCCTGACCTGTACCCAACCATCCTTCACCCTGGTGTGCACTCAGCCACTCTTTGCCCTGCAGCCAGCCACCCTGCACCCAGTTACCCTTTACCCAGCCACTCTTTACCCAGCCACCCTTTACCCAGCCAACCTTTACCCAGCCAACCTTTACCCAGCCATCCTTCACCCTTTACCCAGCCACCCTTTACCCAGCCACCATTCACCCAGCCACTATGCACCCAGCCACCCTTTACCCAGCACCCAGCCACCCTTTACCCAGCCACCATTCACCCAGCAACCATGCACCCAGCCACCCTTTACCCAGCACCCAGCCACCCTGCACCCAGCCACTATTCACCCTGCAGCCAGCCACCCTTCACCCAGCACCCAGTTACCCAGCACCCAGCCACCCTGCACCCAGCCACCCTTCACCCTGCAGCCAGCCACCCTTTACCCTGCACACAGTTACCCTTCACCCAGCCACCCTTTACCCAACCACCCTTCACCCAGCCACCCTTCACCCAGCACCCAGCCACCCTGCAGCCAGCCACCATTCACCCAGCACCCTGCACCCAGTTACCCTTCACCCAGCACCTAGCCACCCTGCACCCAGCCACTATTCACCCTGCAGACAGCCACCCTTCAACCAGCACCCAGTTACCCTTCACCCAGCCACCCTTCACCCTGCAGCCAGCCACCCTTCACCCAGCACCCAGTTACCCTTCACCCAGCCACCCTTCACCCAACCACATTTCAACCAGCACCCAGCCACCCTTCACCCAGCACCCAGCCACCCTGCAGCTAGCCACCCTTCACACTGCACCCAGCCACCCTTCACCCTGCAGCCAGCCACCCTGCAGCCAGCCACCCTACACCCAGCCACCCTACACCCAGCACCCAGCCACCCTGCACCCAGCCACTATTCACCCAGCACCCAGTTACCTTTCACCCAGCCACCCTGCAACCAGCCACCCTTTACCTAGCCACCATTCACCCAGCCACCTTGCACCCGGCCACCCTTCACCCAACACCCAGCCACCCTTCAACCAGCACCCAGCCACCCTTTACCCAGCCACCCTGCAGCCACCCTGCACCCAGCCACCCTGCACCCAGCCATCCTGCACCCTGCCACCCTGCATCCAGCCACTCTTCACCCTGCACCAAGCCACCCTGCACCCAGCCACCCTTCATCTAGCCAGCCACCCTTCAACCTGTCCAAGCCACCCTGCATGCAGACTCACCCTGCACCCAGACCCTGCTACCCTGTCCCAGCCACCCTGCACCCAGACTCAGCCTGCAGTCGGACCCTGCCACCCTTCATCTAGTCACCCACTCTGCACCCTAACCTAGCCACCCTTCAAGGGAAAAAGGAGTGGGGGGGTGCACTTTCAGTGTTTGCCATAGGTGCCATATTACCCAGATACGCCTCTGGAAGAGCCAGGAGGACAGCGGGGGACCTCGCAGCCTACGGTGGGCTGGAAGAAGCCCCAGGTAAGTAAAAGTTTTGATTTTAATTACTGCTCGGGGTCCCTTTAAACTTTTCAATAAAATGCCTTTTAAAAAACCACCAAGCAAACAAATACTCTAAATAATTTTGACAGTACTTTTTCACATATTTTTTGGTACTTTTTCCATTGCAAAGTGCTAAGAAGTTATTATAAAAATCAAAGATGAAAAATTATCTCTTAGAATAAAACTCAGGAGAAAAAGTTAGTTGCATGTGGCCCATGGTGTATTCCCAGCATTAGGAAGTCTACAGTGTTTTTGTATCAGTGCGGCATAGTGCTGTAATGTGTATATACTGTAAGTTGTGAGTAGTGCTGGCTGATCATTTGCATGCCATTTCCATTTGGTCTTTTTACAGAGAAACAGAATTTTGAAACACAGACAAGTGTGAATAAGCCTTACAGCATCTAAATATTCACCAGCCTATCTCAAAATGTACTTACGGTATATTTGTATTTTTAACAATGTGTGTACAGAACTACAGCAAAGTATTTGACTTTGGTGCATACATATTTACATTAAGCAATGCAGACAACCTCCCATAAATTTGACACAGAAAGGACTGATCCAAGAGTGCTGCTCGGCTGTGCCACCTCTTCTCATGTGACGGTCCTTTTGGCAAGCCTCCTCTGCTGATATGACTGCTACGCACCCAACCTATAGATTGATTCAGAGGATGAGTTTGAGGCTACTACTGCTTCGTATAAACTTGCTGAAACATCCATGCCCAGTAATTCAAGTGACTAAAGCTATGAAAATCAAAGTGAAAGACATTTGAGAGTACAGTGAGTTGAGATCCTGGGGTACCCATGGTCCAATGACCTTCAATCGAATAAAGCACCACTCAGGATGCCAAGACGTTGACCAGATGGGCACAAGTTTGACTTTATAAGGGTATGGTGAAGACTGCACTCTGTGTTAGCAGTCTGTGGAACTTATTCAAACCACGTTTTCTCTCCTTTTTTTTTAGGAAATAATTTTTTATTTTCTGTTTAAAGAAACTTTGCAGCACTTTGCAATTGAAAAAATACCAAAAAGTAGGTGAAAAAGTATTGTCAAAATTAATATTTTTTTATTGGTGGTTTAAAATGCATTTTATTGATAAGGTGTGAAATTGTCAACTAGGAGAAAACGTAGGAGAAAAAGTGAGGGCTGGTATCTCTGAAGCTACTTTCACACTTACCACATTTCCTTACATAGTGGTACTCTCTCCCATCACAGATCGTTGCGTGGATAATGTAAGTCTATGGGGCTTTACACACTATGGCGATGCAGTGCAATGGAAATAGCGAAATCGAAGCAAGGCCACTGTAAACTCTGCAGTACTTTGCCGCATGACCAGTGCCTACTGCACAGATTATGCAGCAATGCAAGTCTATGGTGATGCGGTAAGTGAGAATGCGTGATTACAGGCACAGAGCAACTTCAGTGACGTACTTCCTGCCCAGCAAGTAGCACGTCACTGAGTGGGGGGGCTGTTGGGGGGGGGTGGAGTCATGCATATTACACTGTCGATGTACTCTGTCGTGGAGTAATATACATGGGAGAATGATGCAGTGTGATTTTCCTGCTTGGGTTCTCCTGCCGCAGGACAATTTCACCGCACACGTGTAAAAGTGGGCTCAAACCACGTGACGTATTGATGTACACTGTTAACTGAAAGCAAAGCAACCTCTGACTGTGTAATGTTTTTAAGCATATGGTCAGTCTTTTTTGCTTATACTTGTGAGTAGAGATGGCCCGAACGGTTCGCCGTTCAGTGGTTCACATTCACGGTGAACCGCAAACTATATGCGAGTTCGACCCGTCCACTATACCACATCATTAGGCTAAACTTTGACCCTCTACATCACAGTCAGCAGACACATGCAGGGGTGTAGCAATAGGGGTTGCAGAGGTTGCGACCGCATCTGGGACCTTGGGCCACAGGGGCCCGGAAGGGCCCTCCCTCAACTACAGTATTAGCTCTCTATTGGTCCTGTGCTCATAATAATCACTTCTATAGATGCTTTGAATAGTGGTAATCAATAACAAACTTTCCATCCCCTTCTTGCACCTCTGACACTGCAGCTGCCATGGGCAGGTTTTGGTGTGCCATATCAATTATTATGTATAGAGTGCTTAGGGGGCCCCATAGTAACAGTTGCATTGGGGCCCACAGCTCCTTAGCTACGCCACTGGACACATGGTAGCCAATCAGGCTGCACTCCCTCCTGGAGCCCCCCTCCTCCCCGTATAAAAGCAGCAGCATCTGCCATTTTCTCACTCTGTGTGCTGCGTAGGTAGTGAGAGAAGGGAGAGAGGTTGCTGCACAGATTAGGGAAAGCTTAGTTAGGCTCTTGTTAGGCTTGTTAGCTTGCACCTTGCTGATACTTATTGCTAAAAAGCACCCCACAACAGCTCTTTTGAGAGCTAATGTTTTTCTTGTGATCTGTTATTTTTTTTTTTTCTGTGTGGCCCACTGACACTTGCATATACAGCCCTGAATGAGGCATGGATCCCGGAGGGCTACTGACCGCCCGAAGACTTAGTCAGTCCCCACACACAGCATCTCTGCCTGCACGCCGTGTGACTGCCTGCTCCAAGACTAAGTTGGTTCCCAGTCCCCAAACAGCATCTCTTCCTGCAGGCCGCTTGACTGCCTTCTCCGCCACCACCAACAGGGTCCAGGACTCCAGGCGAATGCCTGAATTTTTAAGGCCGCTAACAACACCGATAACATTTTTTTCTGGTATGTGTACATGCTTGCCTAATTTTTCTGGCTGCAGCTGCAACAACAAAACAACAGGCATGTACATGTGTCAATTCCCCTTAGCGATTGTTACCTTGCTGTGGTGAAGCAATGAAGCAATGACCGCTGACCACATGAGTGTGTCGGTGGGGGGGGGGGGGGACACCCAAGATAATAAGGTTGTTGCTTCATTGTGGACAGACCACATTTGATCAGCTGGAATGTCACTGTTGTTCTATCATTGAGCTACCTCAGCCTGGCGACCATATGGGCTTGAAAACCGCCATCGCCTGCACTCTCTCCATGGTGCGTACCAGTCCAGCATGGCAGTCACTACACAAACAGCTGTTTGTGGTGCGTTACACAGTGAGTTTGGTGTGTCAATGTGAAGCAGTAAACTAATTACACTACCTGATTGACGTATACACATCCAAGATGTTTTAAAGCACTTTAGGCCTGCAATTTAGCATGCAATGTGATTTCTGCCCTTAAAGCCAATGGGTACCGTTTAAAAAAAGAAAAAGTCAGATACTCACCTAAGGAGAGGGAAGGCTCGGTCCTAATGAGCCTTCCCTCTCCTCTCCCGGTGCCCTCGGTGCTGCGCTGGCTCCCCCGTTCGCGTCCGCCGCCGCAGGGACTTCGGAGGTCTTCGGGAGCTCTCGGGCTTCCGAAGACGGGCCGCTCCATACTACGTACGCGCGAGCGCGTCATAGAGGGCGCTCGCGCATGCGTAGTATGGAGCGGCCGCGTCATCGGGAGCCCGAGTGCTCCCGAAGGCTTCCGAAAGCTCCCTTCGGCATGCGGAAGTGGCAGTATTTGACCGAACTGGTCAGGGGATCCTGCGCGGGACCGGGCACCGGGAGAGGAGAGGGAAGGCTCATTAGGACCGAGCCTTCTCTCTCCTTAGGTGAGTATCTGACTTTTTCTTTTTTTTAACGGTAAACATTCACTTTAAAGCGCTGCTGTGCTTCAAATCCAGATTTTTCCTCGGAACTTTTGGCGTCTATCCCACTCCGCCATGCCCTCCAGGTGTTAGACCCCTTGAAACATCTTTTCCATCACTTTTGTGGCCAGCATAAATGTTTGTAATTTTCAAAGTTCGCCTCCCCATTGAAGTCTATTGCGGTTTGCGAAGTTTGCGCGAGCCCGAACTTTTGCGGAAGTTCACGTTCGCGAACCTAAAATCGGAGGTTTGAGCCATCTCTACTTGTGACAAGTTAAAGTTTTACATGCAGGTAGCCTAATCCACGTATAGCAGAGTCCCCTGTCTCCGGCACCAGCAGGAATCGCCTGATGCAGGATACATGTGCTTGAGCAACCGGCTGATAAAGCACAAACCTCTACCCCAAATACTCACCAAGCCTCCGTCGACATCTTGTAGCCTTCCTCCAGCTTCTCCAGCATCCTCCATGCACGCAAGCTGGCGTGACTCGCATTGGGTCAGGTGACATGCCAGCTTCTGTGCACTGCACTGGAAAGCTGCTAGGAGCTGCAGGGAGGCAATAAGATATTGCTGGAGGTTCAGTAAGTATATTAATATCTCAAAACCTGCCTCCCCCCTACAAAAAACAACAGTACCCATTATCTCTCAGGCATGGCGATTAGTTGAGACATCTGGTTGCCTGAGTTACGGATGATGGGGACTTTGCTGTATATGATGCTGTTAAAAGGCAGGCCTGATTGTATCTTTTAAGACGTATAGTAATTTCAGGAGAGAGTGTACATTTTATTAACAGCATGCTTTGGAAACACAATTTAGCAATCAAATTAATCTCAAGCAAGCAGAAAATATTTGTCCGCTGCGGTACTTTACATTGGCCTTCATTAGTAATTGATAAGTACTTATACAGTTACCACCGTTTCCACAGGAGAACAATTCTCCCAGCTATTAAGGAGATTCTGCCGCTGAAGAGTTAAGACCAGCTACTAATGCCAGCGCAAGTGACTGTCAAGTGATTTCCAGGGCTTGGACAGGTCTTGATGGAATAAATGCTGGCTGCTGACTCTTCCAATTTCACAACACTCTTTTGTGTCACTGAAACAGTCTTGTCCGAGATTGAGATATTTGCAAACTGTCATCTCTGATAAATATCCACCTTGAGTGACACTAGCAGCCCCCACTCTCTTCCTCTAAAACGTACCTAGCTGGCACTGGGCCTGCAGGATTTCATTGCTCATGAAAGGTGATTAGCAAACAGATGATTTCCTCCTTCTCTCATTTGGCTTCCTCCCCTTTCCTCAGCCCCAATGATATGGCTAAGTGACAGGTTCAAAAGGCAACAGGCAGACAGAATAGGCAAAGATGTGCCAGAGGCGTGAACGATGAGGCTATGGAAGCGTTCCATTCATCCTGCTGCTACTGCTGGGTCAGGGACTATAGGAATGTTTAGTGCCGTGTCAGAACAGTAGCAGGGAGCATTTATAACAGCGCTGTTAATGTGGGGCTGGGTTGAAGGACTTATAAAAGCCTTGGGGATCCATTTATCAGATTGATGGCTGAATGATTTTCAGATTATTTGCAGGGCTTCAGCATACCTCAGCTATATATATATATAATATTAATGTTATTATTGTTGAATTATTGATTGATAAAGTGCCAACCTATTCAGTGGCATTGTACAGAATAAGAACAAAACATGGGGTACACAGTAATGCAGACAATAGTATACACACCATGAGCATAACAGTCACCCCTGCATCCTCTGCCATCACAGGGAGGCCCAGAGACTTTGGGGGCTCCGCCTCCTCCCTCTCCCCAAGTGGAGCCAATTAGCAAAACACCTCCTTGTTCACTCACAAAAAGCATGTGCGGGAGCGTGTGTAATGTTTTCCTGCTTCCAGACACGGGAGGACCACCAAATGTGTGACAAACACTGTGCTGTGAGAAAATGTGAGGAAAAAATGAGAAAATGTTTTCAGTGATGAGGAAGGGTCGTTTTATGCAACGTAAAGGTCAACTCACACCTTTGCGGGTTCCTTTAATCCTCTTTATACCAGTAAGGAATCATTGTGGATGATTTTTGAATTCCAAACGATACCATATGTTGGCAGTGTACACTTTTTTTTAACAGAGATTTTTTTATTGATATTTGCTCAAAAAAGAGCCAAAACAACAAACAATACATACAAACATCACCAACAAGTGAAGGCAGTGTAGACTTGATATTGTCAACCAGTGGTGGCTCCAGGATTTTTTTGGGGGGTTGCTATGCAGGTGCTGGACCAACTCCTCGGGTAGCTGATGACCCACGGCGCGCTTTGTGTGCCGCGGCAAAAATATGGGTATGGCGATAGCCTGCGGCAAAAAGGGGCGTGGTCATGACCGGATGAGGGCAGAGCTAACTGTAATTTAAAGTGAATCTGAGGTGAGAGTGATATGGAGGCTGCCATATTTATTTCCTTTTAAACAATACTAGTTGCCTTGCAGCTCTGCTGATCTATTTGGTTGCAGTAGTGAACTGAATTACACCAGAAACAAGCATGCAGCTAACCTTGTCAGTTCTGACAATATTGTCAGAAACCCCTGACCTGCTGCATGCTTGTTCAGGGTCTATGGTTGAAAGAATTAGAAGCAGAGGACCAGCACGGCAGCCAGGCAACTGGTATTGCTTAAAAGGAGATACATATGGCAGCCTCAATATTATTCTCACCTCGAGTTCCCTTTAAAAGTGCAACGCAAAGACCAAGTTTTGGTGACCCTTTCCCCAGAAGTAAGCCCTGGGTAAGTAAAACCTCTAAGTCTCTTTAACATATAGATACAGATTGTGACGATATAAAAAGGACATTTAGCATCATGTTTTTAATTTGTGCTGATGGAAATCAGGTTTAAAAAAATGTACCCCTTAGGTACAGTGTGTCAGATATTACATCTATACTAGTGAAATAGATTAGTGTACATTATTTTCAACCAAATGGTTAAACCAAGAGAATTCACAGACCTCCTTGCAAAATATTTTTGTAATGATTTTACACAAATCATTTTCCAGATCTGGCTTTTCCCTGGAAAAAGTCTGTATAATGTGAACCTGCCTGGCAGAGAGGTGTACTGGCTTCCTACATGAAATCCCCTTCGTTTAATCAGTTTAAAAATGTTACTCTGCTCCCCCTGCGAAACAAAAGCAGCACCAATTTGCGTTGTCCTTTGAATCCACGCGAGGCCGACATTTTGATTGATAGACTTTGCTAGGATGTAAGGCTGTGATCGATGTATGTATGCGCAGAACATAATGAGTTCTGCAAACAGGTGAATGTTGCAGATTGCAGGGCCTAGTGATAAGAAACACTTCTAATCATGGAAGTCCTTTAAACAGCAATAAGTAGGTACAGCCTTTGAAAGTGTCTGATATTCATTCATTTCCATGATTGGACCCTACTTCACTTTAACAGCGTTTCCTCAAATCTTTGTCTTCTTTGCTGATAACATTTTTTTTTTTAATACTTAAATTTATGAGCAGGAGTCATGTGTCACTGTGACATCTTTCTTGTCAGTGATATTATTATGAATGGGGCTATGGTGCTTTGGATAATTACACTAGAGTCAATGGGTGATGAATGGTAATACATCATAATAAATTATGACTGGGTTCCTCATAATACATATACATTTACTGCACGCCGCCATCAAAAGGGTCACTTCTTTCCGAGTCACACTAGCTACACTTGACATGATGCTGCTAAATGCTGAGAAAAGGATAGGACGAAAATATATTTTAAGCAGACCTGTCAGAAAGATCTGACCATCAGGTGTAGCAGTGAGGCACACGTCAGCTTTACCAGGTCAACAATAATCGTAATAAAAAAATCTATTTTTTGCACAGAATGAAAAAAAAAACAACGCTTTTCTGTGACCTACTGCCTAGACAAAAATGACATAGGACCTTCCCCCAAGCAGTTCTTCTCCAGAACTCAACTCCCATCATGAATGTAACCTCTCGGACTTCAACCCCAGTACCTCTGGGGTGCTAGCGTTCTGCACCAATGTCTTACATCATTTGAGTTCTTATGTTAGTCTCCCATCGGTTGCACTGTGCTGCATGTTGTTTTTTGCACTATGAAATTTCTGTGTGTACCAAAAATAATTCTGGGTGTGGCAGCTGTTGTACTTGGTGAATAAAGTTGATTCTGATACTGAATTTATGAAAAATAGTCTGCTGGCAAGCCTCACTTGGGTCATATCAGGCTGTATGAATACAGGACCATGTCGCCTAAAAGCTGTCAATTGTTAACACATCCAGACCAGGTTTGTGGAGATGTGTGCTCTTCAATGACCTCAAACCCAGGAAATCCTTGAGTTAAGTACTCACCTCATGATGCAGGGAGATGGATCTAGAGACCTCTTTCTGACGACGAGTGCTCCGCTGATCCATCTTCCTTCATCTTCTGGCCAGCGGGTATGTGCGATGTTACACGACGGGCGCGATGAGACTTCAAGCGATCACGGTACTTTGCGCAGGAGCTGTTGGGGATCTTAAAGATCTGATCCGCTGCAATGGTCATTATCACTGTGCAATGCTAAGCAATGGTCGCGTGATCATGCGCCTGTACCCACGTTACAAGATCGTGTAAACAACCGCTCGTCACTCAAAAAAATCGATTGTTTCAATGAACTACAAATTTTGACAACCCCTCTCAAACCCTCTCTCTAGTCAGCTGATGCACACTTGCTAGTTGAATGAGCCTGAGCTTTTGATTTAGCTACAAGTGGGCACCCTTTTATAGCTAAGATTTTTGATTCGGCTACAAAAGGTTGCCTTTTATAGCTGAGATTTTTTCGGTTATAAAAGAGTACCCTTTAGGGTGTTGGATATAGCCGAGATTTTTTTAGGCTATATAAATGTGGCTACAACACTGGTTATATCAGCAGGTGACTAAACTTGTTTATAACAGTTAATTTGGCTGTATCAGTGCAAAATAACATATATGCTTTACATGAAATTGGGTACCACCATGGGGGATTAAGGTTAGGCACCACCGGGGAGGGGGGTGGCTAGGATTAGGCATCACAAGCAGGGGGGTTAGTGTTAGGCACCACCAGGGGCGGGGGGTCTTAGGGATATGTAGTGTTGCTCGGATAGTGGTTCGGATATCCGAATCCAGCCTTTTAGATATCCGCGTGAACGCGGATATCCGGTTGCATTATCCGCGGATATCCGGGCTATTTGGATATCTGGATAGAAAAACCGGAAGTGCCCTTTAAATAGCTTTAAAAGGTGTTTTTAGGGTAAATGAGGCATGTATCATCATTATTTTGCAAAGGGGAACACTAATTGATGATGTGGGGACTTAAAAAATGGCTGTCAATTAACATCAGGCCTAGGTTCCAGTCAGCGGTCGTGCAGCCCACATTGTGTCCAAAGTCCAACCGCACAACTGGGACATGACAGTTTTCAGCCAAGACACCTCCAAAAAATTATGCAGCAATTGTGTTTTGGATTAAATATAGGTGGTATCAGTGGCCTGTGGCACTCTGGCCTGGCGGTGGGAGCTGCACAGGCAGCAGGAGCAGGGCGATGCAGCAGCAGCAGGTGTAACGTATGCCAGGAGCCTGCCGGACGTGTCACGTGGCACTTGGCACGTGTCACGTGGCACTTGCCAAGTGTCACGTGGCACTTGTCGCGTGGCACTTGGCACGTGTCACTTGCCAAGTGTCACGTGTCACTTGCCAAGTGTCACGTGGCACTTGTCACTTGGCACGTGTCACGTGGCACTTTCCAAGTGGCACGTGTCTCGTGCCACGTGCGATGTGACATGTGCCAAGTGCCACGTGCCAAGTGCCATGTGACATGTGCCAAGTTACACGTGCCACGTGCCAAGTGACACGTGCCACGTGCGAAGAGACACGTGCCAAGTGACAGTCAGACAGCAGAGGAGAAGACACTAGTGCACACTAACACATTAATGAATTAACAATAGTGTAGTGATAGTGAAGGGGTTAATCACTGAGCTTATCACTGTGTAAAGCCCTTGCCCCAGCAACAGCACTGCAGCTGTGCAGCAAGCACTCTAACTGTCACACTATGAGATAATCAATCAAGCTAAATAATGATTATTATAGAGTAGTGAGGGGGTTAATCAATGAACAGCTTTAGGTTTATAACTGTATACAGGCAGCCCTCGCTAGGCCACCAGCACTGCAGCATGTCTCTCAGGAAGCATTCAGCAAGCCAGAACGATCTGTCTCATCATGGCATCCCTCCTTATTATACAGTGGGGTTGGCCAGTGTTCCTTTCTGTGATTGGTTGCTAGGGCTTCTGCTGGGAGCCCTCTGATTGGCTCCAGGACGTCATCACCTTAGTTACAGTATTTCGGATTCGGATATCCGCGGATATCCGTGGATATCCGGGTCATGCATCAAACTACCCGCAGATAGCTATGCGGATTTCTATAGCTATCCGGGATCCGGAATCTGATCCGGATAGCGTAAAAATGGTCAGATATGCGGGTTAACCCGGATATCCGGATGAGCATCACTAGGGATATGCACCACCAGGGGTATCTTAGGGTTAGGCACCACCGGAAAGGGGGTGTTAGGGTTAGGCACCACCAGGGGAGGGTTCTGTGTAACAGTTAGGAGAAGTTAGGTCATAGTCATCGCTATGGGGGTCTAAAGGTAAGGTATCAATGGGAGGGGGTCTTAAGGTTAGGCATCACTGGGGGGGTCTTAGGGCTAGGCACCACAGAGGGGGGGACTTAGAGCTAGGCACCACAAGAGGAGGGTTATGTGTGAGAGTAGGGAGAAGTTAGGTCATAGTAATCACCAGGGGGGGGGGGCCTTAGGGTTAGGCACCACCAGGGGGTGGGCTTTGGGGTTAGGCACCACCAGGGAGGTCTTAAGGTTAGGCAGCACCAGGGGGTCTTAGGGTTAGGCACCACCTGGAGTGGGTTCTGTGTGAGAGTAGGGAGTGGTTAGGTCATAGTAATCACTTTTTTTTAGGCTATATAACGTTTCTTGGCTATGTCACTTTTCTTGGCTATATCACTTTTCTTACAAATTCTACCATATATATCCTCCCAAAGATTCATAAGGGTGTTATGCCCCCACCGGGTCACCCGATTGTTTCAGCTGTGGCGGGACCATGTGAAGCGGTTGGTAGATAGATCGCAAGTTACAGCCCCTCGTAAGGAGGTTGCCCTCTTATGTACGGGACTCGATGGAAATGTTAAACAGACTAATTGGATTTGTAATGGAAGATAACTGCATCCTAGCATCCAGGGCCGGGCCGAGGCATAGGCTGGAGAGGCTCCAGCCTCAGGGCGCAGTGTAGGAGGGGGCGCAAAATTCATTCAGCTGTCATTCCTAATTGTGTTTGAATCAGAAAGAAATAAGAAAAGGGGATACATGGCAGTGACTGCAAGCCATATAACTAGATATTAAGGTGTTGGGGAGGTTGTGGGTCCTGTGGCGCTTCTTAGTCTAATAGCAATCAGTGTGTGATGGCTGGGGTGGGAGGGATGGAGGGGCGCACTTTGCTATCTCAGCCTTGGGTGCTGGAGGACCTTGTCCCGGCTCTGCTAGCATCGATTGATTTGAGGGACTATATACTTCCATTCCCCACACTGTTGGACTGGAGGCTCTTGAGTATAAGTTGTTTGAGACCTTTCCCCTCCATGATAAACACAATTCCCATGTGGTGGTGTGGTGGTATTAAGGGATGCACCAAAATTGTAACTCAATTCAATGCACATTGGTGTGATCTGAATAAGGCCCTGAAGGGATGTTGGAAGGAATTACAGTTAGATCCTAGAATCAGTGAAATCGTAGGCCCAAGACCTTTGATCACGGCCCGTCGGGCCTGGAATCTATGTGATGTCCTGGTCCAATCTGAACTACCTAAAAAGGAGGTGGGCACATGGCTTGACCGTTCCCTTCCCCCTACCCCTGTTGGAATGTTTAGGTGCGGGTCATGCAAAGCCTGTCCATTTGTTATGAAAACTGAGAAAAACAAAAGTTTGCTTTCTTAAAACAGAAAGTATTTGCAATAATTCAGGTTGCAGTGAGCTTGAGATGTCTTCCAGTTATGAGAACTAACAAATTCCTGTCCCAGGACCATTCCAGAGAATATATAAATTGAAGAAGTTCCTTAACTGCAATTCTATATCTAATTATAAGTCCATGTAATAAATATTATGTGGGCATGACGACACGAGCATTTAAGGCCAGACTCCTCAAGCATCTTGGGAATATTACTAGCGGGGAGAAAAAGTTGCCGAACACTTTCAGGAAGTACATAATGGCTCAATTGTGGGACTTCAGGTAATGTGCACTGATAACCTGGAGCCTTCAACACGCAAAGAGCGAACAGAAGCGATGTTATTGCAACGGGAAGCGATGTGGATGTATCGACTGAGGTCGCGACATCCGCACGGTTTAAATGTGGATTTTTCCCTCAGGAGTTTTCAATAAATTATTTGGGGGGAGAGCTGCCATATATACTAAATATATTTAAGATCACTAGTTAGGACGTTGAGGTTGAATGTTCTGTGTATGTGCTAGGCATTCAATGTAAAACAAAGAAGAAAGAGGAACAGATGAATGTAATTTATGAAATGTTTGGGTCCCTCATGCTAAACAACATAATTTGTGAGTAGTGTTGTTTTCTTCTGATCTCCTAAAAAGACTTGGTTCATTGTGATAGGTGAGAAGTCTCTGTGAGATATATATATATGTATATATTTACAGTATATATATATATATATATATATATATATATATATATATATATATATATATATATATGGGACTATACCTTTTTACAATAATCTTTTCGAGACATGGACATCCTGAGCTAGGTGTCTGTTTACGTGGGCTCTTGTACCTTGCTGTTCCCCTACTGTCTTTGATGTGCGGGAACTAAGGATTGCAGCGGAACAAGAAACTGTACCTGAGTGTTTCAACCCGAACATTTATAGTTGCAGCACCTATCCAACCAGCGTGTAGCGGGAGGAGCTGGAAGGTTCCTGTTTAGGCCCAGCCCCCCCACGTGTAAGCCACGCCTCGATGAAGACCGGAAATACCGGTCGAAACTAGTCGGCCTGTGCTGCGCCGTGCCGCTGAACGGACACATCACTAGCCCCCCGCTGAGCCCTCCCATGACGGACGCTCTGGGGTCCGGTCAGATGACACCGGAGAGGAAGCTTTCCTGATCTGACAGCCCACAAGCCTGCAGGCGGCAGGCTACTCTGCAGATGTATGGCACCTGTGGATAACGGACATGCAAGGGTGGAGGTTCACTTCCGCATGCTGTGATTCAGATGTCAACCTGAACAGTTACAGCAGCCGTTGGAGTCGGACTGTCAGAAGACCGGGAGCTGTGATCCGGACTCAGTTGGGAATCGCTACTGGAGGAGAGGGTCTAAGTATGTGGACCACACAGGGGCCCCTGTAGTGAGCTAATATGGACAAGTCTATCATCCCATGAAGTTTTGAAAAATCACAGGAGGTGTGAGTATGTGCAAAGTCCTATAACTGCAGTATAGGCATTGTGGACTGCTTTGCTTTTGCTTTGGCCTTACATCGCTTTGCCACATAGAAGGCTTCTTTTTTTCTGCATGTTGCTGAACTTAGTGAGAGGCACAATTAACAAATGACGACTCACTGTTATACGGATTACCATCAATCCTTTTAGTGCATGGGAGATCATTTTTGATGAACTTTGGTTTGCTCCTGTGTGGGCCCATGTGTGTGGTGTGTAATGTGGTGAGTCTGGTCGGGCGCCCTGACGTAGTATGTAAACAACAACGCTGTTGGTTTTAACGTGTCTTTTACACAATTTTATGCTTTGATAGGTCACAAAACAATACATTTAATACCTTTTTTTCACTGCAACCAGGTCACATTCTATTGATTGATTAACAATTGTGGCGGTTGGGTATCAATCTACCTGGTGGAATTTAGGGTAATTGAATTTTGACTGTCCTCCTTCCTACCACCTCCTTCCCTCGGTGCACCTATATCACTTTTCTTGGCTATATCACTTTTCTCAGCTATATCCAGTGCCCTTTTATAGCCCAACAAATTTTGACTATAACAGTATCCTTTTTATAAACTAAAACTAACTTTTTGGCCACACCAGGCACCAGAGCACACTCAGCCTAGCTTCTAGCTCAGTCCCCCCCCCCCACACACACACACACACAGACAGACACACAATTCTCAGCCTAGCCCCTAGCTCACCCCTAGCTCACTCTCCCAAAATTCTCAGCCTAGTCCCCTAGCTCGCCCTTAGCTCACCCTCCCACAAGTCTCAGCCTAGTGCCTAGTTTATTCCTACCTCACTCCCTGAATTCTCAGCATATACCTTAGCTCACCCCACCAGAATTCTCAGCCTACTTTTCCCCAGCTCACCCTCCCTGAATTCTCAGGATACCTAATCCCTAGCTAACTCTCCCAGATTTCTGTGCACCATAAATAAGTGCAAAAAAATGTACTAAAAATAGATTTGTGCTGTTTTGAATGTAGCAATCTTGAATTTGCAACACACCCAAAAGCAGATTAGGACTCTTTCACACTTATGTGTCTTATATTATTATTATTTATTATCATCTATTATTTATATAGCAACAACATCTTCCTTCTTGCCACTATCTGTCCCTTAGAGGAGCTCACAATCTAATCCCTATCATAGTCATATGTCCATTGTAGTCTAGGGTCAATTTTAGGGGGAAATCAATATACTTATCTGTATGTTCTTTTTTACAGGGAAAGGGTGTGTGTATGGGAGGAAACCAGAGTGCCTGGAGGAACCCCACACAGACACACAAATAACATACAAACTCCTTGCAGATATTGCCCTGGCTGAGATCCAAACTGGGGACCCAGCACTGCAAGGGAAGAGTGCTAACCACTATGCTACATGCACTGTTGTTGCTTTCTCTTTTTTGTACATAACCACATTCCTAACAAACTGAACTGCTATTTATTATTAGGACCTGAGCCCACTAACGCAGTTGTACGCAGTTGTGTCCGCTTTCAGGCACACATCAATGTTACAGATGCTGAAAAGCGGACACAACTGCGCACAACTGCGCACAATTGCATTAGTGGACTCAGACCCTTAAGGAAAACTTTATTAAAGCTAGAAAGCAAGAAAGTAGTTGGAAGCAAGAGATTTTGGAGTGACTTTCAGCCATGCATTATTGGATATGTTGAGCTTTACAGTCCTTCAGCATGCCAAATATAAGGAGAAGATGAAGCCAGCAAGAGGAGACAGCAAGCCGTTCTTCCATGGTTGCCTCTTGCTGTGCCCAATTAACACTTTTGCTATGAAGTGACACAGAGCTGTTTGAGTTTAAATTACTTCAGTTCCAGAACCAGATGCCTTTAGAAATTTGCTGGATGTCAATTTGTGTGATCTTTAAGAGTTGATGATGATGTTGCCTTTCTTCATTGTTTCAGAACAGTATTATGTAAAATAAAAGATTACTTGTAACTATTATCTTTAAAAGTTAAAGAGACTCTGAAGTCTCCTGAAAATTAGGTTTTTATTTTAAAAACTTCATTAACATGATTGTCCCTCTTAAAACACAGCAGAACTGCGGCTGAAAACCCCCTCAATCACCCCAAACTCATGGGGCTACACGGCAGGCAAAATCCACGACTTTCCTGGTCGTGGATTTTGCTGCCGCCTCTATGCACGTCAATCAGCGCGTATCTCCGCTTCTCCCCCGCCCCTCTCAGTGAAGGAAGACTGAGAGGGGCGGGGGAGAGGCGGCGATCCAGGCTGGTTGCGCTGCCTCTATGCGGAAGGAGCCCGCGATGTACCCCATATGTTTGGGGTGATTGAGGGGGTTTTCAGCCACGGTTCTGCGGGGTTTTAAGAGGGACAATAATGGTAATGAAGTTTTTAAAATAAAAACCTCATTTTCAAAAGACTTCAGAGTCTCTTTAACTGTACTTCAGCTGTAAACAGAAAGTAGCATTGGAGGAAAGTGTTAGAGGTAACAGTTGCATTGGTTTTACAGTACTTGTAAATGTTAGATTTAAGACTAGCTCTAGTTTTGTATTCCAGCCCAGTGTTTGACTATAAGTATGATGATGCTGGCAAATTAGTTTGTGAAATAGTTTACTGTATAATACTTAAAAATCATTAATACAAGACACAGACCATCTTATCCTGCTTTTCTCCGGGTGGACTCAAAGCGCCAGAGCTGCAGCCAACACAGCGCACTCTATAGGTAGTAGCAGTGTTAGGGAGTCTTGCCCAAGGTCTCCTCATTGAATAGGCGCTGGTTTACTGAACAGGTAGAGCCAAGATTTTAACCCTGATCAGCCACAGCTGGATTAAGCATCCAAAAGTCTAATGTTACGCAGCATCTATTGTTGAGTGTATCTATTCAAAAACTAGATTTGACAAAATGGTTTCAGCAAATACCAAAGCAAACAGCTCATAGAACCAATCCCTTCAATATCTTACCTAACCTGTATATTGTATGACAGGTAGCAATGTTTAACCCACACCCTTAGTATGCGCCAAACAATGATCTACATGCTCAAGCCAGATCCACAAGACAGGAAAAGGCTAACACTTCCCAAATAATGCAAGTTTATTGATGTATACAGAAAGCCAAGGTTTCGGGACGTACAGGTCCCTTCATCAGGGTACAACCAGTCTGTTAATTTACTTCAATGAGATTTCAGTCAGGGCAGCAACCCTATGCACTCATCAACAAGTGGTGTGGCTTTGTGTCTGCATCAATAAACACTTTTTTTTTTTGAAGTGCTAGCCTTTTGATATATTGGGCCTGATTCACAAAGCGGTAAACAGTTAGCACGCTGGTGAAAAGCCCTTTATCATGCCTAAACTCAGTTTAGGCATAATAAGTTTAGGTGTGATAAGTTTAGGTGTGATAAGTTTAGGCATGTTAAGTTTAGGTGTGATAAGTTTAGGCGTGATAAGTTTAAAGAGTAAGGCCCGGTTCACATTAGCGGCTGCTATCCGGAATCGCCGTGCCGGAGCCGTGCCGGAGCCGGACCGCATGCGGACCGGACGAAACGGACGCACGGCATAGCAATGAAAGTCTATGCGACCGTTCACATGCGTCCGTTTCGTCCGGACCGGAGCCGGACCGGATCCGGACTCCGGCGTCCGTTCCAACATGCGCTATTTTTTGGTCCGGCTGGTCCGGCTGACGTATCCGGACCGGAGCCGGAATGTTGCATCCGGCCAATGGAAACCAATGAGAACCGGAGAGCGCACAACACACTGGCTATAAAAACCGGATGTTGTACCACACTTCCTATGCTGACTCTATGGTATGGTGGCCATTTTGGATGGGGACCACATGGCACCAGCGTTCACAGAGTGGAGCAGAAGTGACTTCATGCTGGAGCTCTTTGGCAGCAATATGGAGCAGGATCTGTCTGATAGCGAGGGGGTGAGGCCCTACACATCAGAAGACCTCATCCTACAGGTGCAGCAGGTACCAGCCCTGTGGGACAAGGGGGATGCGGACCACAGCAACATAAAAAAATGCAGAGGCCTGTGGAAAAAAATTGCCAAGCTGTATGTGGAGGACTTTGAGCACTTGAGCAAGAGACAGCAAGGCACAGAGGGTATGTTGACTAGAAGTTTTTGGGGGGGGCTTGTGGTTTAAGCTTGTGATGTATTCCACTTTTGCTATGGATTTGTGTCACCCACGTGTTGCCCACCCACCCGTGGCCCACCCACCTGTTCCCCACCCACCTGTACCCCACCTGTGATGTATCCCACCCACCTGTACCCCACCTGTGATGTATCCCACCCACCTGTACCCCACCTGTGATGTATCCCACCCACCTGTACCCCACCTGTGATGTATCCCACCCACCTGTACCCCACCTGTGATGTATCCCACCCACCTGTACCCCACCTGTGATGTATCCCACCTGTGATGTATCCCACCCACCTGTACCCCACCTGTGATGTATCCCACCCACCTGTACCCCACCTGTGATGTATCCCACCCACCTGTACCCCACCTGTGATGTATCCCACCCACCTGTACCCCACCTGTGATGTATCCCACCCACCTGTACCCCACCTGTGATGTATCCCACCCACCTGTACCCCACCTGTGATGTATCCCACCCACCTGTACCCCACCTGTGATGTATCCCACCTGTGATGTATCCCACCCACCTGTACCCCACCTGTGATGTATCCCACCCACCTGTACCCCACCTGTGATGTATCCCACCCACCTGTACCCCACCTGTGATGTACCCCACCTGTGATGTACCCCACCTGTGATGTACCCCACCTGTGCTGTATCCCACCCACCTGTGATGTATCCCACCCACCTGTACCCCACCTGTGATGTATCCCACCCACCTGTACCCCACCTGTGATGTATCCCACCCACCTGTACCCCACCTGTGATGTATCCCACCCACCTGTACCCCACCTGTGATGTACCCCACCTGTGCTGTATCCCACCCACCTGTGATGTATCCCACCCACCTGTACCCCACCTGTGATGTACCCCACCTGTGCTGTATCCCACCCACCTGTGATGTATCCCACCCACCTGCGATGTACCCCACCTGTGCACATAAAACATACACAATGACCAATTATTAAACATCAATTTATTGTAAAAAATTAAGACATTTAAAATCACTTAAAAACTTGAAACTCCAAAATAAACACATTTCAACAAAACATATTAAAAACCAAACATTCACCCTCGTCCTGGTGGTGTGGTAAAATAAAGTCTCAGTTGGTCCCTGTTCCGCAGTGACACTACCCTTGGCCTGGTTGCATACCTCCGCAGGGGCATTAGTGGAAGCACATTCGGGGGTTCCGGAGTCTCTCTTTCCTCCTGCCGCACAAAGTTGTGGAGGATGCATGCTGCCTTCACCACGACAACTGCGTTGCCCGGTTTCAGCAGCATGGGCGTGTGGAACACCCTCCACTTTGACACCAGGATCCCAAATGTGCACTCCACCATTCTCCTTGCACGGCTCAACCGAGCATTGAAGTGTAGCTGGCTGGCATCAAGTCCCCTGTCTGGGTACGGACGCATTACATGGTCGGACAGGGCGAAGGCCTCGTCCCCCACAAACACATAGGGGTAGGCCGGTGCCCTTGTCCCAGGCCAGGGTCTGTCACGGGGGAGACGCAGTCTGCCTTCCTCCATCAGCCGGCAAAGGGTCGTACGCTGGAAAATTCCAGAGTCATTGGAACTACCGTACGACCCCACGTCCACGTACACAAACTTGTAGTCCGCATCTGCCACTGCCATTAGAACAATGCTGAAGTCTTTTTTATAGTTGAAATAATGGCTGCCACTCCCCACGGGTTTCTGAATCCGGATGTGTTTCCCATCCAGTGCGCCAACACAATTAGGAAACTTGCACTCGGTCCAGAAGCCCTGGGCGATCTCCTCCCATTTCGTGGTGTCCGGCACAGGCATGTATCTGGCCCTCAGTCGCGTCCAAAGGATCCTCGAAGTCCTCACGACGATGCCTGCCACCGTGCTCTTCCCAATACGAAATGTGACATGTAGCGATGTATATGTTTGTCCAGTTGCGATGTACCTACAAGAGAAATAATCGAAATCAATTTTTCATGTCGTTACAGGAGAAAGGTTCAAGACAAGGTGGCGCAATATACGGGATGCATACGTGAAATGGCTACGGAAGAAAAAACTTGCCGAACGAAGTGGCAGTGGCGGGGGAAGGCGACAAAAAGACTACCAATTTGCCAAGCAATTGTCTTTCATCAATGCAAGCCTGGAACCTAGACTGTAAGTACCACTACTGTGGGCAGGAACTGAGAGCTCATTTACTACCATGACTTCGGCCATGTATTGCTATAAACTGGCCTCAATTCCCATGGCTAGCGAACTTTTCTCACAAGCTTTATCAAATGTTGGGTAGAAACGGTTGATAAAGTGTTTGCTAGTGTTTGCTAGCTCTGTGAATTGACGCCACATGCTGTTTGGCACACCAATAAATATTGTTTTTATCTACAGGACTGAAGACAATTTGGAGCAAGAGGAACCGACCCAGGAGGCACGGTTCAGCAGTGAGGAGAGCTTGGTGGATGATGACGTCGCCGATGTAACCTATTGCCCCGAGGAGAGGAGTAGGAGGAGGGAGTCCTTAATCCCAACTCTCTCCTTTGATGATGACTTGGCAGAAGAGAGCTTGGATGTTGAGGTTGCAGGACCGAGTGTGGAAGAAGCTGCACCTCCACAATCGACCGCTATGGAAGCTCCAGGGGAACAAGAACAAAGTGAGGAGCACCGAGAGACTGCAGCACAACCAGCGTGCAGGGCAACCCCGACACAGGCCAGAGGACGGGAAGATGCTGCCACACCACCAGTGAGGACCACCACACCAGTGAGGCGTCGAGGTACCCTCCCCCCAACAAGGAGAGAGACAGAGTCCGAGATGTCCGGGGCTGTCTCCGGACTTCTCGGGATTCTTCAGAGCCACTAAACTCTCATAACCCGGCAGTTGCAAGATGAGGACAGGGGCCATATCATGGAGCAGTACAAGTCCCACATCACTTCACTGCAATGTGAGCTCGACGCTGTACATGGGCACTACAGGGACGAGCTTAAAATGATTCATGAGATGCACAGAGGAGAAATCGACCAACTGCGTGCGCAGCATCATCAGTCGGTGGGCCAGCTGCAGAACATGATGCAGCAAATGCATCAACAAAGCAAGGAACTACTGAAATTGCAGGCACACCCGTGTTTTCACACTGTGATGTCTCTAATACCATATTTGGAAAAGGTGCCTTCCCAAAACCTGATGGCGTGCCATTCCAATTTGCTGGAGGTGATTAAACAGCACATGGACACGCCATTATTGCAACCACCAATTTTTAGACCCCCACAACCAACAGCGGTGCCCACCTGGCAATCATCACAGATGTACACCGGCTACAGAGGCAGTCAATATGGGCCACCGCTGTCAGGGTCCAGCTCATCCACGACCAGCACCCAAGAGAGTCCAGATTTCCAGGCAGCAACTCCCACCTTTTCTAGTAGTGGTGCCGATACAATTTGAAAAAAAAAATCAAATTGTTCCTGGACATGCTCCTCTGAATACCTCCGATCCTCGGAGGAAGGATACCATCACAGGGCTTTTTAGCCCAACCTTTTCCCTGCCCCATCTCCTTCAACCAAGGTTCAGAGGTGTTCAGATGACCATGTCAGGGAACTTTTGGTTTTGCTGGACTTGAACTTTAGGGCCTGGTGTCCCCGAAAGACACTACCTGGGTCACAACCTTGTGCCTGTTGCACTGCACCTGTAGTCCTGCACCTGTGCCTTTGATTCCTCTTGTTCCTTACTTTGTTGTTCCTAATCACTTGCACAAGACCCTTGGAGCCATGGGTGAAGGACACCTTCACTGGTCGGTGAGAGGCCTAGCCTTTTCACTGACCTGTGTCCTTCATCCATGGCTCAGAGGGTCCTGTGCCAGTGGTTAGGTTTTAGAAGCACTAATAATTTAGGGCCTGGTGTCCCCGAAAGACACTACCTGGGTCACAACCTTGTGCCTGTTGCACTGCACCTGTAGTCCTGCACCTGTGCCTTTGATTCCTCTTGTTCCTTACTTTGTTGTTCCTAACCACTTGCACAAGACCCTTTGAACCATGGATGAAGGACACCTTGACTGGTCGGTGAGAGGCCTAGCCTTTTCACTGACCTGTGTCCTTCATCCATGGCTCAGAGGGTCCTGTGCCAGTGGTTAGGTTTTAGAAGCACTAATAATTTAGGGCCTGGTGTCCCCGAAAGACACTACCTGGGTCACAACCTTGTGCCTGTTGCACTGCACCTGTAGTCCTGCACCTGTGCCTTTGATTCCTCTTGTTCCTTACTTTGTTGTTCCTAACCACTTGCACAAGACCCTTTGAACCATGGATGAAGGACACCTTGACTGGTCGGTGAGAGGCCTAGCCTTTTCACTGACCTGTGTCCTTCACCCATGGCTCAGAGGGTCCTGTGCCAGTGGTTAGGTTTTTAAAGCACTTCAATTTTAGGGCCTGGTGTCCCCGAAAGACACTGCCTGGGTCACAACCTTGTGCCTGTTGCACTGCACCTGTAGTCATGCACCTCTGCCATCGGTTCCTCTTGCTCCTCACTTTGTTCTTGTTCCTAACCACTTGCACAAGACCCTTTGAACCATGGATGAAGGACACCTTGACTGGTCGGTGAGAGGCCTAGCCTTTTCACTGACCTGTGTCCTTCATCCATGGCTCAGAGGGTCCTGTGCCAGTGGTTAGGTTTTAGAAGCACTAATAATTTAGGGCCTGGTGTCCCCGAAAGACACTACCTGGGTCACAACCTTGTGCCTGTTGCACTGCACCTGTAGTCCTGCACCTGTGCCTTTGATTCCTCTTGTTCCTTACTTTGTTGTTCCTAACCACTTGCACAAGACCCTTTGAACCATGGATGAAGGACACCTTGACTGGTCGGTGAGAGGCCTAGCCTTTTCACTGACCTGTGTCCTTCACCCATGGCTCAGAGGGTCCTGTGCCAGTGGTTAGGTTTTTAAAGCACTTCAATTTTAGGGCCTGGTGTCCCCGAAAGACACTGCCTGGGTCACAACCTTGTGCCTGTTGCACTGCACCTGTAGTCATGCACCTCTGCCATCGGTTCCTCTTGCTCCTCACTTTGTTCTTGTTCCTAACCACTTGCACAAGACCCTTTGAACCATGGATGAAGGACACCTTGACTGGTCGGTGAGAGGCCTAGCCTTTTCACTGACCTGTGTCCTTCACCCATGGCTCAGAGGGTCCTGTGCCAGTGGTTAGGATTTTAAAGCACTTCAATTTTAGGGCCTGGTGTCCCCGAAAGACACTACCTGGGTCACAACCTTGTGCCTGTTGCACTGCACCTGTAGTCCTGCTCCTCTGCCATCGGTTCCTCTTGCTCCTCACTTTGTTCTTGTTCCTAATCACTTGCACAAGACCCTTGAAACCATGGATGAAGGACACCTACACTGGTCGGTGAGAGGCCTAGCCTTTTCACTGACCTGTGTCCTTCATCCATGGCTCAGAGGGTCCTGTGCCAGTGGTTAGGTTTTTGAAGCACTAATAATTTAGGGCCTTTTGTCCCCAAAAGACACTACCTGTAGTCCTGCTCCTCTGCCATCGGTTCCTCTTGCTCCTCACTTTGTTCTTGTTCCTAATCACTTGCACAAGACCCTTGGAGCCATGGATGAAGGACACCTTGACTGGTCGGTGAGAGGCCTAGCCTTTTCACTGACCTGTGTCCTTCATCCATGGCTCAGAGGGTCCTGTGCCAGTGGTTAGGTTTTAGAAGCACTAATAATTTAGGGCCTGGTGTCCCCGAAAGACACTACCTGTAGTCCTGCTCCTCTGCCATCAGTTCCTCTTGCTCCTCACTTTGTTCTTGTTCCTAATCACTTGCACAAGACCCTTGAAACCATGGATGAAGGACACCTACACTGGTCGGTGAGAGGCCTAGCCTTTTCACTGACCTGTGTCCTTCATCCATGGCTCAGAGGGTCCTGTGCCAGTGGTTAGGTTTTTGAAGCACTAATAATTTAGGGCCTTTTGTCCCCAAAAGACACTACCTGTAGTCCTGCTCCTCTGCCATCGGTTCCTCTTGCTCCTCACTTTGTTCTTGTTACTAATCACTTGCACAAGACCCTTGGAGCCATGGATGAAGGACACCTTGACTGGTCGGTGAGAGGCCTAGCCTTTTCACTGACCTGTGTCCTTCATCCATGGCTCAGAGGGTCCTGTGCCAGTGGTTAGGTTTTTGAAGCACTTCAATTTATTAGGGCCTGGTGTCCCCGAAAGACACTTGGGCAGCTATGCCCTGCAACTCTTCCAGCACAAAGTTGGTGGTTGGTGTTCCTTAAAACTGACCGGGCTATACCATAGATATGTTATTTTTTTGTCTTCCATGTTGGAAGAATGTTTCCATGTTGGAAAGTGGTTGTTTTTGCAATAAAAAAAATTGTTTTTACATACCTCAGTGTGATGAGTAGTTGTTCTTGTGGTGTGACTGCTCTCCTGAACGTGGTATCCTTCTTCCTAAGGTCATCCTTCACCATCTCCAAAAGGGTATCAAACCTGTCAGGAGATGTAAAGGAAGAAGCTGTAAAGTATGTTGTGGGACAAGGTGTTGGGTGGAGGATGGGGGAGGTGTGTTTACAGAGGTTTGGGAGTGTTGTGGAGGGTGGGGGTGTAGTGTATAGCTAGGTATACAGGGGTGTGGGGGTCAGGGTGGTGTGTTTAGCTAGGTATACAGGGATGAGGTGTTGTGGGGGTGAGGGTGGGGTGTTTAGGAATGGTGGGGGTTGGTGTATTTAGGCCTATATACTTACAGGGGAATAGACATCCGAGTGTAGCTGTAGAACTTCTGTGGGTGTCGTCTGAGGTCCCGGTAGAGGGCCTGGAACTCTCCCTTCCTCTGCCTCCTGGCTAGTAGAGGATGCACCCACCATCTCCTGCGAGGAGCACGCCTTCTCCCCACATAGTAGTAGGTAAACAACAGGAAGGAGAGAATTCCCAGGTAATAAGCGTAAAAAATGACTGGATCCATGGTCCCAACTGCTGTCTCTGTATCCAAGGATGGTCTCCACACGTCCAGCTGTCTCCAACAATGACCCCAGAGCTTCTGCTGACCTCCCAGAACCCCAGGTATTTATACAGGTTGTTATCTCTTTAAGAATCCGGATCCGGACCGCAACCGTGTTCATACCGCACGGAAACCGTATGCAACCGGACCGGATCCGGACCGGATCCGGACAGGAACCGTACGGTTCAGGTCCGATCCGGCTCCGGTGCGGTCCGGACATCCGGTGCGGTTTTTGCAAAACCGCAAGTGTGAACGGGGCCTTACTGTCAGGCTGCAGAAGTTAATTTAAACCTCTATTCTCCTGTGTTAAACAGTTTAGAAGGAAGCCAAAAAGCCATTAGTGAAGATAAAAATCTCAGTTACCTTTGATGTGTGCTTATCAGCAACGCTGTTATAGACCCAAGAGGACGCAAGCCGCATACTATACTGCAAAGCATTCTGGGGCCCTCCCCTCGGCTGCTAATGAGACGTTACAGCAGCTTGTAATCAGTCCAGCGCGTAGCACTGATAAATCTCCGGGCAGAGTACACTGCAGGAGTCAGCTATTGTTCCTAGCCACATGGCTCATTAATATTCACTGCACACTGTGTTATTCAGTACCAGCTTTTCTGTGATCAGGAAGCAGGCAGGACATGACGACACATTTGACAGAAAAACATGGAGCCTGCCATGAGCTGTCAGGAGCATCTATCTCTGCATATACTATATACAAATTCTGTGAAATCCAAACGTGGCCAGTGAAATGCATATGTAATGTAAGTACAGCCAATCTTTAGCTACTGATATATGTGTTTATTTTCTCTGAGACCTTATACCTAACAGCTCCTCTTTAAGTTTTTTAAGTTTTAGCATCACAGTGCACAGCTGATCAAAAGTTTTGCGCTAGCAAAGTCTGGTTCACTTCGCATAGAGTTTAATGGCGCTGCTTTGCATGCGGGACTTTGCGTGCGATCTAAACTTAGCACGCCTAAACTTATGCGGAAGATGTCAGCGCTATATAAATACTAAATAATAATGCATAAATCAGTAACGATATTGAAAGATGCCTAAACCTACCTATGTCAACACATCTGCACAGTAGGCTTTGCGCCTAACCTCTGGAACTCTACTCTAGGAATCCACTGAGGCTAATTTCTTTCTTCTTTTTTACCCAGTTGCAGTATTCTTACACAGTGAGTGCTCTCTATCTCCCCCCTTATCCACATGTATGCCCAGCCAAGCAGTGTGTCTATATTCCCATCTTTCATAATGGTTGTCAGATCCAGATTAGCATGTCCGACATTCACTTAATGTCTGTATCAGGCTTTAAGGGACACAGCTGGTTTTGTCTGAACGTCCAGATGAGGGACAGTGTAGAATATCTTCCCTGCTTCTGTTGAATTAATGGCAGCAGATATAACTGTTGATAGTTCTTATGAGAAAATGGTAATTTTATAGCTAGGAGTATGTTAATATTATTAAGTAATGGGCTAGTGAAACAGAATTGGCATAATGCAATGCCCCCAGGGATGCCATAATAAGAATTATTCACAATGTAACAGCAGTACAATGTTTTAGGTTATCTCATGTTGTCTGTCTTCTTAATATGGGTTTAATATTACACGTCGCTTTTTACCAGACTCAAGTGTGGGAGTAATGCAGTAAGCTAGGGGTTTTTTACAGTATCTTGTTGCTTCTAAGTTTAGTTGCAGGCGTGATCCTTGTCTCATTAAATTTTCATTATGTTCTTTATACAGTACTTGTACGAGAAGCTCAAGCCGCTCAGCAAAGCAATGATTTAGGATTGAATATTCCAGGCTTCCATTGTTTGAAAGCCGGTATCCAGAATGTATTTTTCTACCCTTCCCAAAATATATCTGACTCCCCATCCCTTAAAATTCCCTTCCCATTCATGCTCAGATATGGGGTCCCTGACATCAGAGCTACGCGAGCCCCTTATGAGCGCACTGCTTGGCTTACTTACCCTCAAGTCCTGCTTTCTAGACACTGCCCTCTGTTCCCCCCACAATGTCCCCTCCATAGACTTAAGTTGTCCATTAACAGTGCAGTTTTAGTAAACAATTGTGTTTTGATCAGATTATTCAGATTGCAAGAAATGATTGTATGCAAGCAATCCACTACATTAAAGCTGGCCATTCGTCTATCGACTTGGCGGCCAATCAACTGTCTGCTTCGATAATTATTATAGAATCAGATGAAAATTGGTGCCAGCAAGAACATGCCTGATTGACGATGTGACCAATTTCAGGCCGAAATTGGTCACATGTATCGATTGGACAAGATGTCGGGCTGTTGTGGTCGATTGGGTGCGTGACGGTGCACTACACTTTACCTGACAGTGTCCGCCGCTGGCTCCGACCGCAATCCGCATACATGCGAACCACATGGTTGCCGGAGTAACGTGGATGCCTGTGTAATCCAATAGTTCTGGAGCGATTGGAGCCATCGACTTCATATGATCTGAATAAGCTGATCAAATATACAATTGTTCACTAGAAATTGTACGCTTAATGGGCACTTTTACATCGCAGGAAGGCTAAGGATTGGAGTATTGCCTTTGTGTGTGGCATTTACTGCATTTTTGCAATTTGCTGTATATATTATACCGTCACTGCACCGTATTGACATTCCCAGTGGATATTATTAAAGTGATGGTCACCATACAGGCCACATGCTCTGACACTTTGAGTGGTTTGCATGGCTTACCTACTGTATGTGTATACTACATTTATCATTTGATTAGTTTGTGCATTGTGTTTTGTACATGATAGAACCCAGGTTATACTTCAAAAGGGCAAATACCCCTAAGGGGTTAGTATTGTTATTATTATCATTGACCCAGGAATGTGTGATTTGTCAATGTCATGGACTTTACTGTTTATTATTTTGTTTATTATTGGTTTAATGTGATGATTACTACAGTCACATAAATGATATCATCTTTATAAGTTACATTCTCATCAGGTGTGTTTTTTAAAGTTTTTATATTTTCATGTGCTGACATCAAACCAACAAACTAACTAACTGTACTAACCAAACTTACTAGCTAAAGCTTGCAATAAAACGGTGTACAATGTCATAAAGGCACTGGCCAAGTTAACTTTTCATGGTTTGATGTCAGTAGATTTGCTCAATAAATAACACTGGACCATACCTCACTTAGGGCCTGCTGCACATAATATCAGTAATATTTATGTGCACAGACATAGCACAGCAATATTACCCTTACAATCAGCACTGTGTAATTATGCTAGTAGCGCGACCCGCGGTACTCGACTACAATGACCATTGCTATGGTAATGTGCGTTACTAACTACCATTACCATAAGTAGCCTGCATTACCTTAGCAATGGACACGCTACTCGAGTACCACGCATTGTGCTAATGGTAATAACGTAATTCATGATACACAGGGCCGATAATAAGGGTAATATTGCCTGCAGTGTCTGTGCATTGCAATATTAATGCGATTATGTGCATCAGGTCCATAGGCCTGGAACCCACTATTAGCGCTTGTGATTCGAAAAGCTCTTGCTAATGTAATGGTGTAGTCCCACTTAAGGGATTCACCAGGAGCTTGCTGGGCAATCTGTACCACTAAAAGTAAAAAATCACCCATAGCATTACTTTAGCAAAAGCTTTTCAAATCACAACTGCTTAGAAAAGCACTGCTAGTGGGTCCCAGGTATAAAGCTGTGTACATGCTAGATGGAAACTGTATAAAGCAGCCCTTGACCCAACACTGCCTCTTGGCCAGCCATCAGCCTAGTGAATTACTTTTGGCCAAATACCAGCTCGGAGCATTGTTCTCCCCATTCAAACAGTTCCCATGTGATCGACCCTCCGCCCTGCTTCTCCGCATAGCAACAGAACACAATGCTAACCTCCAGACTAGTGACATGTCTGCACAGACTCAGCCCTGCAATGATGTCCAAAGCTTAACTTATCTTGGTGACTTGACTAATATCATAACCCGCGTGAGCATTAGCAGACGCAAAACAGTCTTTGTATTGGTCCATCCAGTGCCCTCGCACCCAACCCCCTCATTCACCTACACTACTTTGCACTTTGAATGGGGATGTATTTGATATGCTGATTCTGAAAAAATGAAACTGGAATTGTATTGTGCTGTATCCTTCAGAATGAAGATACCCTACAGTATTGGTGTCTGAACTCCACTAGTTAGTTGTCCACACAGTAAAGTAACATTTTAATATTCCATTGGCAAATATTGCCGTTCTTTTGAATTTTTTTTTAATATTTTGTTATTTCACTGGCAGACAGGAACCATAATAAAAGGACTATAGCAAGAATTTTTAGGAGTTTAAACCTTGGATGATCTATTTACTACTAAAATCTATGTAATTGTATTTCTAATATCAAAGTCTATTTCTCAAATTAGCTTTGTATTCTTTATAATAGTTGAAATCTATCCAGCAGCTTTATTATGTGAGCTTGTATTTTGGAGTGTATATGATGCCTGCATAATACATTTTACCCTGTCAAACCAATCGCTGATCTCTGGTTAAGAGAGTGAGATTTTCCCGTCAGTAGGGTGATTTTAACTGACAAGTTTTAATGAGCATAGACAGTCATTGTGGAGTATTTCCTTGTCATTATGAGTTACAGGCTACCCAGCAAGCTCATGGTGAACCAGAACTCCTAGGAGCGTGTAAAGGCCCATACACACAGGCTACAACTGTTGCTGGAAACACATGGCGCGCGCATGTTGCAGCAACAGGTCCTCCATGTGTATGAGGCGCGCGCAAGCAACTGTTGCTAGTCAGAGCTGTCTCCAGGCGATTGACTTGTTCAATCCCCGGCAACGGCTGTTGCAGCAACCGTCCCTAGTCTCAAGTCGGTGCGGTCGTGTGTATGCTAGTCTCTAGCAACTCTTGTGAGTCCGACAGTTCACTGAACCTGCGACAGAAGTTGCTGAGCAGCAGTTTCCTCTATGTTGCAGACAGGTTGTTGCCGCGTGTATACAATCGTTGCTTGTATACAACTGTCGTTGCTGGAGACTTTCAGCTGTTGCTTGTCTCCATGCAACTGCAGACATCCGTGCCTCATGTGTATGTAGCTTAAGAGGCTACAAAGGATGATTTGCATATTCAGCAGTGATGCATCGTGGGAGACATCAAATGCTGACTCCAACCTGAATTATTGCAAATACCTTCTGTTTTAAGAAGGCAAACGTTTGTTTTGCTTAACATTATGACCTAGTCATGTCAGGTAGTGTTATCAAGTGCGGATTTGCCTCCTCATGTTTCATGCTCTGTATCAGTCATGTCAATGCAACAGTAGAGGAGGGCACACATAGTGTGACTTCTTTTGAAAATCAACCTCCTAAAATTTGGGGACATCATTTTAGAGACAACAAAATAATTCTAGATTTCTACTTTAAATCAGCAGATCTGCACATGAGCAGGAGTGCCAGCTTATACAGTATATGCCACATTCAAAATGACTTTCCTGTTAAAGAAAAAAGTTTAGCTAGAAATGTAATTCTTTATTAACTGAGCATAGAGTGATACGATTTGCTGTCTGGTGGTCAATAAATACACTCCCATCTCCCTGTCACAGAATAAATAAGGTAGCTAGTGAAGTCTGAGAGATGACTGCTGCATTTGACTTCAGGCCACAGTAATGGGGGTGTATGGAGGACAGGACAGGACAGGCACTTTTATTAAAGCATTGCACCACTCTGTCAGTGCTAGTTTTAACTCTTCAGTCCAAACCCTCTTCATATCCTGTATACGGGAAACAGGATGCCGTGTTACACATTATGCAGCTTTTAAAGGCAACCTGTAATAAACTTTAAAAAGAGTTCTACTTACCTGAGTCTTCTGCCAGCCCCCTGCAGCTCCCCTGTGCCTGCACTGTCCTGTAACAATACTCTAGTACCCTGCCACAGCTCCGTTTCACTTTCCCCAACTTAGAAGTCGATGGTCAGGATAATTCTCATTGGGCCACCTAGTGGATGAATGGGGAGCTCTGCTGGGATGCTTCTGATGGGGATCCCAATAAGAAGAAGATGGCGGCGGCAACGGTGAAGGTCCCGGCTAATCTAACCTCTCCAGGACCGACGCAGTACGAATCTATGTCCAGCAGGTGGTGCTGAAGCCGCCGTAAATCCCTCACCCTGCCTCTGATTTTCGGTTCGCGAACTTCCGCAAAAGTTCGGTTCGCGCGAACTTTCGCGGACCGCAATAGACTTCAATGGGGAGGCAAACTTTGAAAACTAGAAACACTTATGCTGGCCAGAAAAGTGATGGAAAAGATGTTTCAAGGGGTCTAACACCTGGAGCGAGGCATGGCGGAGTGGAATGGACGCCAAAAGTCCCGGGGAAAAATATGGATTTGACGCAAAGCAGCGTTTTAAGGGCAGAAATAACATTGAATGCTAAATTGCAGGCCTAAAGTGCTTTCAAACATCTTGCATGTGTATACATCAATCAGAGAGAGTAATTAGAGTACTGCTTCACACTGACAGACCAAACTCACTGTGTAACGCACCACAAACAACTGTTTGTGAAGTGACCGCCATGCTGGGCTGGTGCGCACCATGGTCAGAGTACAGGGTGTGGCGGTTTTCAAGTCCATATGGTTGCCGGGCTGTGGTAGCTCAATGATAGAACAACAGTGACTGTCAGGTAGGTATATGCAGTGATGGGTATTACAATGTGCACCTGTCACACACACACAGGGACCGGACAGGCACAGTGACACTGCGTGCGCTCACGTGGGTAGGTGGGTGCACTAAAGTGAACAACAGGTAGTAGGTATATGCAGTGATGGGTATTACAATGTGCACCTGTCACACATAGACAGGTACTGGACAGGCACAGTGACACTGCGTGCGCTCACATAGGTAGGTGGGTGCACTGAAGTGAACAACAGGTAGTAGGTATATGCAGTGATGGGTATTACAATGTGCACCTGTCACACACACAGGTAGTCACTGAATGTGCTGGGCCTGGCAGTGGCACACACAGTAGGTATTATCAAGGCTGTCTTTGCAACACAAGTGTCAGTGGGACACACACACACACAAAAAATAGATCACAAGAACAAGATTAGCTCTCAAAAGAGCTGTTGTGGGGTGCTTTTTTAGCAATAACAATCAGCCAGGAGCAAGCTAACAAGCCTACAAGAGCCTAACTAAGCTTTCCCTATGAGAGTCTGCAGCAGCTATCCCTTCTCTAATTACTGCAGGCACACAAGTGAGTCCAATGCCTGACGCTGCCTGCCTTTTATAAGGGAGGTGGGGATCCAGGAGGGAGTGTAGCCTAATTGGCTACAGTGTGCCTGCTGACTGTGAGGTAGAGGGTCAAAGTTTACCCTCATGATGCACTATGGGGGCAAACCGAACTTCCGGTAAAGACCACTGAAGTTCGCCGGGAACCGTTTGCCGGCGAACCATTCGAGCCATCTCTACTATAAAACAGTAGAGCTCTGTGAGCCGGTTAGGAGCCGCTTTGATTGACTCCTGGCCCTGTCATCACTGTAAGCCGATACCATTGGCTTACATTGATTGACAGGGTCAGTAGCCAGGAGCCAATGAAAGCGGCTCCTGACTGGCGCACAACGCTCTGCCGCTATAGAGATGGCAGACAGAGGAGCCTGGGACAGAACGGCGTGACCGGTGGGAGAAATGGATTATTGCGGCGATTTGTTGGTATTCGTCTGTAAGCGCCATTCTACTGGACCAGCAGTCTCTGATCCTTATGGGGGCAGAGACTGCTGGTACGGAAGTGGTTAATGATATTACACACACACCCCTTTAAATAAAATTAATGCTGTTGTTAAAGCAAGACAGAAGAAATATAGGACGAGGTTTAGGTGCAATACTTTTATTTGTTCACCTTAGCATCCAATTATTTCTAATCATCTAACATAATAAACTTTGGTTGTGAGTTTAAAATATCTATCGACTTTATTGGTTTTGTTAAAATTTCCTATTTGACTAAAATGCCCCAGCATTTACTATGTATTCCCAGTAAACATTATCGTAGTTAATTGTTGCGAGGAGGTTGGACCTCATCACATGTACTGTATGTAAGCAGAGATTTTAAAGGGCAACTGTTATTTGTCGCCAAATGTCTCTATTATCTGATATGTGACTGGCGTCAGTCTTGTACAATTAGCAGAAGCAATTATGCTCACATTAATTTAGTGAATAAATAGGTTGTTATTAATCAAACAACAATACCAGTATATATAGTTCTTGCCACTGCCTCAGAGCTTAATAGAAAGTCAAACTGAAGGAATTGGTCAGTTTGAAAAATGGGAGTAATACAGCTAATTTATCAAATGTCCTGCCCAAATCTACTTGTGCTAAAGTCCACATTAGTAAATAGTATTGTCATGGAAGTGCATTATTATTAAGGTGAAAAAAATTGAGATGATTGAGAATTATGCTCATTATGATCACACAGAATTATGCTCTTTATTATTAAAATCTATTGTAAAATGGACTAACCAAATCTTGGAGTGAAAGCATTTTTTAATGGTCCACTTTAAAGCTGCATAGATTTGCAGCAATATTTGCATAATTCTGCATCAACTTAGAATTATTTGCATATTTCAAGTAAAATAGAAAGTTGGCACTGAGCCAAAACTTTGTACTAAACACCATTTAGACATTTATGGCAAGTGAATATGACAAAACAAAAATATCTATAGGCAGCCTCTGCACTGAAATAGTTTTGTACCAATGTCTTTAGATATCGGTGGCATATGGATGCGAAAACACAGAACACTTATAGATGTCCACAGCAGTCTAAGGGTTAATCATCTATCAGTTAATTGTTCAGCAGCCAGTGTTTTTTTTTAAAACTTCAAAAAATCTTTATTAATGCTTCCAAATGTGCATAACACACTTAGAACACAAAAAACTCAGAGTTCAATAAACAATGACAGTCAATAATTATCAACACGGTAAGGAAAAATAACCCATACTCTAGAAATTGCATTTTACTGCATATAGGTGGTCAAAACAACAGGACAAGAACATTGTAGCATAACAGGCCTAATAAAATAGGCCTTGCAATAGCAATAAGCACTTATAAGATGAGACAGTGTTTGTTCCCTAATGGGCCTTAAGCCCCATCTACACCATACAATTTTTTGTGCGATTCGATTAGATTCATTTTGATTCATCGATTCGATTCGATTCAATCTGACATGTCCAATTGGGATTCAATTAGATTCATTTTGCCATTGTTCTGCAATTAAAGCGAATCGAATCCCGATCAGACATGTTGGATTGAATCGAATCGATGAATCGAATCGCACACAAAATTGTATGGTGTAGATGGGGCTATAGATGTGAAAGAAATGTGTATCCTTGCACTCGGGCTAACTCATGGTACCTGCGGTCATAAAGAAAAGGTACCACAATGGCTAGACCCAGGAGGTTGCTTGTACAAGCAGGATTCTAGTGATTCAGGAATATGAAACAGCTAAGATAAGATCTCTGAATACAGAAATAGATTAAAAGACACAAAAATTAACTTATAACAGACAACAACATTAAATGCATTAACAAAACTGAACAGAACAGTTCCCGCTTGGATTGTAAAATCTTGTGGGGAGCAGGTTACAAAGTACACTGCTAGATAAGGTATACAGTTGGTAACTATAATCAGAGAAAAAGCATGTGTGCATCAACCAAGTGAACCTGACAAATCTGGCTTTGCAAATTTGGCCTATTGGCTAATCACGAGACATTGCTCATGCAAATAAGCATTTGCTTTCGCATGCCTAAATATGCAGGGTCAAAACCAAAAACCGCAAAACAATCGCCCTGCGGGAATTAGTTCATGCTATACAGCACTATCCAGGGGCGCCACGAGGAGGCTTCCCATTGCCCCCATACAACCGGGGGGCCGCGGGGGTCCCAGGCACTCTCACCGCCTGGAACCCACACAGCGGCACCCCGGAGGTGGAGGCCAGGGGGTGCAGGCGATCTCCCCAGCGTGGCCAGCGCCAGGAAGAGCCGCTCGCACACACCTCCGAAGATTAAAAACAGGCACTTACCTCAACGTCCATTGCGTTCTGCTATATGCGCATAACCTGGGCGCGACACATAAGGGGCGGACAGGCGTAAATAGCCTGCTCCAGGGCTCTCACCTCCTAAAACAAGCCACTCACTACCTGCCCTCAGAAGAAAGAAATGCAATGCTAACTATAATCAGAGAAAAAGCATGTGTGCATCAACCAAGTGAACCTGACAAATCTGGCTTTGCAAATTTGGCCTATTGTGGAACGCCCCTTATGTGTCGCGCCCAGGTTATGCGCATATAGCAGAACGCAATGGACATTGAGGTAAGTGCCTGTTTTTAATCTTCGGAGGTGTGTGCGAGCGGCTCTTCCTGGCGCTGGCCACGCTGAGGAGATCGCCTGGTTGTATGGGGGCAATGGGAAGCCTCCTCGTGGCGCCCCTGGATAGTGCTGTATAGCATGAACTAATTCCCGCAGGGCGATTGTTTTGCGGTTTTTGGTTTTGACCCTGCATATTTAGGCATGCGAAACAAATGCTTATTTGCATGAGCAATGTCTCGTGATTAGCCAATAGGCCAAATTTGCAAAGCCAGATTTGTCAGGTTCACTTGGTTGATGCACACATGCTTTTTCTCTGATTATAGTTAGCATTGCATTTCTTTCTTCTGAGGGCAGGTAGTGAGTGGCTTGTTTTAGGAGGTGAGAGCCCTGGAGCAGGCTATTTACGCCTGTCCGCCCCTTATGTGTCGCGCCCAGGTTATGCGCATATAGCAGAACGCAATGGACGTTGAGGTAAGTGCCTGTTTTTAATCCTGGGAGGTGTGTGCGGGCGGCTCTTCCCGGCGCTGGCCACGCTGGGGAGATCGCCTGCACCCCCTGGCCTCCACCTCCGGGGTGCCGCTGTGTGGGTTCCAGGCGGTGAGAGTGCCTGGGACCCCCGCGGCCCCTGGTTGTATGGGGGCAATGGGAAGCCTCCTCGTGGCGCCCCTGGATAGTGCTGTATAGCATGAACTAATTCCCGCAGGGCGATTGTTTTGCGGTTTTTGGTTTTGACCCTGCATATTTAGGCATGCGAAAGCAAATGCTTATTTGCATGAGCAATGTCTCGTGATTAGCCAATAGGCCAAATTTGCAAAGCCAGATTTGTCAGGTTCACTTGGTTGATGCACACATGCTTTTTCTCTGATTATAGTTAGCATTGCATTTCTTTCTTCTGAGGGCAGGTAGTGAGTGGCTTGTTTTAGGAGGTGAGAGCCCTGGAGCAGGCTATTTACGCCTGTCCGCCCCTTATGTGTCGCGCCCAGGTTATGCGCATATAGCAGAACGCAATGGACGTTGAGGTAAGTGCCTGTTTTTAATCCTGGGAGGTGTGTGCGGGCGGCTCTTCCCGGCGCTGGCCACGCTGGGGAGATCGCCTGCACCCCCTGGCCTCCACCTCCGGGGTGCCGCTGTGTGGGTTCCAGGCGGTGAGAGTGCCTGGGACCCCCGCGGCCCCTGGTTGTATGGGGGCAATGGGAAGCCTCCTCGTGGCGCCCCTGGATAGTGCTGTATAGCATGAACTAATTCCCGCAGGGCGATTGTTTTGCGGTTTTTGGTTTTGACCCTGCATATTTAGGCATGCGAAAGCAAATGCTTATTTGCATGAGCAATGTCTCGTGATTAGCCAATAGGCCAAATTTGCAAAGCCAGATTTGTCAGGTTCACTTGGTTGATGCACACATGCTTTTTCTCTGATTATAGTTAGTAAGGTATACAGTTGGTAAAAGATTAATCAAAATAACTATTCTAAAGTTCACAAATCAAGTACCTATGTTGTATTTTGTGTGAGCCAAGGATTCCCTTCAGGCAACCAACCAAATGAATCTGACACATTTCCAAAGTGGTTCAGTGCTTTTCATTTGCTAGCATGATTTTGATTTTCTGGTCAGCAGAGATTTGCATGTTCAAATATTTTTTTCTTCTCCTTTTTTAATGAAAACTAAAGACAATGATTGAATAAGGGCTGTAGAACAGTTACAGTTGCTGTTTGCAAATTAAATATAAGGGAAAAGTTTAATTCCTGAGCATAGTTGTCATTTAAAAAGTATGACACCTTCCTCTGCTGAAACATCAAATCCAACTGA
The DNA here is from genome assembly GCF_040937935.1 of Hyperolius riggenbachi. Classification (NCBI taxonomy): domain Eukaryota; kingdom Metazoa; phylum Chordata; class Amphibia; order Anura; family Hyperoliidae; genus Hyperolius; species Hyperolius riggenbachi. The sequence continues at coordinate 151,174,727 of NC_090648.1, forward strand.
CTAATTACCAGTGTGCTCCAACCTCGGCACAGTAATCCGCAAATCAGCCTGAGAAATCTCCGCTACGGTAGACTAACGGATCACTAATATCTGCTATGTCAAGAACTTGTCTGCGCATCACTGTGCTTGTAATGCAGGGGAAGAGGTGTAGCTAGACAAGACATCTTGGGTAAAGTCCAGGCCTTTGTTTTTTTCCCATGGCAAGTTCAAAGACTCCTCTTCTCCAACTTATCTGGAGTGAAGCTTTGGAAGATAAAATGTGGAATAAGTAGTTTCACACACGATTATCAGCAGCGATCCGTCCCGTTTATCCAGCCAGGAACGTGTTAAGTGAACGGTAACTAGATTCTGAAAGCAGCTAAATGCACCCTAGTTATCAGTGGGAGGAAAATGGAAGATAATAGTACCACCAGAGAGTTAAGAATTGGCTTGTCTTTGAGCTGCCAATGTGTTTCGTCTCTCTTTTATTATATTCACAGCGGTAATCCAATATGTCACAGTGTTAGTAATACAGTGCTGACTTCTGTCATCTGTATGTAATGCTTATCAACTCACTGCCAGCGATTCACCCTCTTGTCAGGGACAATTATTCCTCAAAGTAGTGAGGTTAAAACTGGAGCGAAATTACAGCTGAGAACATCATGTGAACAGCGTCTGCTCACATAGAGCATCTGAGAGGTTGACGTCAGTGTGGGAGGAGAGGGGATCTACAAGGTGTTCAGCCAGGGTGACACCACGGCAACCCTGAATTTGTGTATGGAGATGGTCACAGCAGGAAGCTGTACATAAAAGTAAGGCAAACACTCTGAGCAGCCTTCATTCCTTCACTACATAAAATACCAGCAAAAGAAAAGCTCTACATAATCAAACACAGATAATACATGACGTTGGGCTAGCTACACACATATTAGCCTTTCACTAATAAAGCATGCTAGCGCAGGTCAAAGAATACTCATTAGTAAGCTGAAGTTAATAACTCACACACAATATCCTGCGAAACGCCACTCTTTAAAGAGACACTGAAGCGGAAAATAAATTATGATATTATGATTTGTATGTGTAGTACAGCTAAGAAATAAAGCATTAAGATCAGATACATCAGTCTAATTGTTTCCAGTATAGGAAGAGTTGAGAAACTCCAGTTGTTATCTCTATGCAAACAACAAGCCATTAAGCTCTCCGACTAAGTTAGTCATGGAGAGGGCTGTTATCTGACTTTTATTATCTCAACTGTTCCTGGACTATTTACTTTTCCTCTGCTAGAGGAGAGGTCATTACTTCACAGACTGCTCTGAAAGAATCATTTTGAATGCTGAGTGTTGTGTAATCTGCACATATTCTAGAATAATGCAATGTTAGAAAAAACACTATATACCTGAAAATAAAAGTATGAGAATATTTTCTTTGCTGCTAATCTTCTAGTAATTATTCATAGTACACAACCAATTCACTATATCATATTTTTTTTTTCGCTTCAGTGTCTCTTTAAGGCTAGGTTCACAGTGGGACAATGGGACATTATGGTCGTGTGTTATAAAGTCTTAAGGTGGCCATACACTCGTTAGATTAGCAGCAGATAGATCATCAGATAGATTTCTGATGAAATCTATTGAAAATCGATCTGATGGCATTTTTTTGCCATCAGATTTCCATTAGGTCCAATGCAAAATGATAAGCAATCTCAACAGATCGACCTAGATTTTCCAGCATGTCAGATTGATTGAAATCGATCGAAATCAGCCGCAAATCGATCGATTGGTCAATCGATTTGCGATCAATCGATTCTGATCGATCGATCGGCCGCTAATCGGCTCAGTGTATGGGACCCTTTATAACGCTGCTTACCGCACTGCAATGATGAGTCATTCACAGTGCAATGTTAGCGTTGCGTTGTAAATGTTGCATTATGGTAACGCACTGCTGCAGTGATTGCCAGCTAGCAATGAGTGATGCTGCTTCTTCTGAATCTATACACCTGCTGAGATATTTGACATACATTTTCCTTGACCCCATAGACATGAAAAAATGTTTATAAAATATTACTGCAGATCCAAATAAGTATATTTTACATTTTAAATAAATTTTGTTAATGAAAATGGCTGCCCGCTATCGAGCCTTCTTAAAGTGAACCTGAAGTGAAAGTGATGTGGAGACTGCCATATTTATTTAATTTTAAGCAATACAAGTTGTCTGGATGCCCTGCTGATCCTCTGTGTCTAATACATTTAGCCATAGACCCCGAACAAGCATGGCGCAGATCAGGTTATTCTGACATTATTGTCAGAACTGACAAGATTAGCTGCATGCTTGTTTCTGGCATAATTTAGACACTACTACAGCCAAATAGATCAGCAGGGCTGCCAGGCAACTAGTAATGCTTAAAAGGAAATAAATATGGCAGCCACCATATCACTGTAACCTTGGGTTCACTTTAACTTGTTATCTACCATCGAAGGTGGGATTGCTCAGAAAAGCAGAGTTCTCTAGCATCAGCATTTACCTCCCTCCACCCCCTTTTTTAAAAAAATATATCACCACGTTTCTCAGACATAGGCTTTTATCACATTTAAAGTGGAACTATAATGACAAAAAGTAGAATGTTGTAAGTTATTCAGGATGCCCAATTTTACATTGATCATCCTGTTTTCAGCATCAGAAAAACTTCCTTTGTCTATAAATTGCTGCATGTTGGTATAACTCCAGCATCCCAGTGATGCTTGGCCTAGGCTGTGATGTCCCAGAGCACTCTGGGAGATGAGGTTTTGTGTCTGCTTACTTCACAAAAAACATTCCACAGCGATTTACTTTGCCTGCAGTACAGACATCACCATCTGTGATAAAGTGATAAATTAAGAATGTAAATCAGGGTAAAGAAAGATTTACAATTGGCGAACACTGACTAAATAATTTAGAAATTAATAATGTATAAAATAAACAATTTTATTCATGAATCTATGTTCAGTAAAGTTTCTCCTTAAAAGGAACCTGAGGAGAGAGGCGCATGGAGGCTGCCATATTTATTTTCTTTTAAACAATGCAAGTTACCCAGCAGTCCTGGGCAGCATGGTGGCGTAGTGGTTAGCGCTCTTGCCATGCAGCACTGGGTTCCCGGTTTGACTCCTGGCTAGGGCACTATCTGCAAGGAGTTTGTTAGTTCTCCCTGTGTCTGCGTGGGTTTTCTCCAGGCAGTATGGTTTCCTCCCATATGCCAAAAACATACAGATAAGTTAATTAGCTCCCTCCTAAAATTGGCCCTAGACTACAATACGTACACTACATGATATAGATATATATCATATATATATATATATATATATATATATATATATATATATACTGTACAGTGCTGCGGAAGGTGTTGGCGCTATATAAATACTAAATAATAATAGTAATAAAGTCCTGTTAATCTTTCTGGTCAGTAGTATCTAAATCACTCACCTGAAACAAGCATGCAGCTAATCTTGTCAGTTTTTTTGTCAGAAACATCGTATCTGCATACATGTTCAGGGTTTATGGCTAAAGGTATTAGTGGCAGAGAATCAGCAGGACAGCCAGGCGACGTGCATTGTTTAAAAGGAAATAACTTTCTCAGCCTCCATATGCCTTTCACCTTGGGTTCCCTTAAACTGCTGTACTTGAATTCCAGAGACCTTAACAAACCAACATTTTTCCACAATTACCCTCTCCCAAATTGAAAGAATTTGACTTCTTTGGCCTTACTGCACTTGAATGAGACATATTCTGTTATGATTGCTAAATATATGCACTGCACTTATCTAGACTAGAGCAGGAGCTATTGCTTATTTTGCTGAAAAAGTCATCCAGACTCAACTAGCCAGTAACAGACCTGTTTTGCGATGTCAGGTGTCTTAGCTCGGTTATGAACTTTCGATAAATGAGTGACATGAGTCAGCACATTGTTTTGTTTATTGCTATTGATATTATTTCTAAGTGATGTATTAAAACATATCAGGGTCACATTGATTTCCATTTGTTTAAGCGACTGTAAAAGTTGATCTTCAACCTGGGACATTTTGTAGGTCAGGCCTTTATGGCATCCCTGGTAATTCTTTGGTCTTTTTCTAAGAACAGATGGACTTGGATGAATTGATAAATACCTTGGAGTGGCCCAGTGGTAGGTCAGAGTAGCAACATTGTAAATTTATAATGACCCTGTCATGTCGTGCATTAAAAAAAACAGCAAAACTTTGATCAGTGAAGACAAATATTTTTGCTGGGGAATTATTCATTATAACTGATCCCTAGAACTTTATTAATATTTTATTGGCAAATCTTCAGTGTATGAGTATGCTATTTTACAAACTACATAGCTAATGTGAAGAAAATAAGTACGATAGGTCTGAGGTTCGAATTTAGGGAGCAGAAATACAAATTTCCTGGACTAAGCACAATGATTACTTTTGGGAATAACGAAGAATTCAATTCATAACTAAGGTTCCTCTGGCGGAAGTGTTGTAGTTATAGGGGCTGTAGATGTTGCAGCTATAACACATTCCAAGGACCAAAGGGTCCCTCCTTCAACTGCTGTATTAGCTTTCCATTGGTACTATGGTGGTAATGATCAATTGGATATGTGCATTGAATTGTTGTAATTATTAACAAACTGTTTCCCTCCCCCTGTTTACACCTCACTGAAACTGCAAGTGCCCTTGGCAGGTTTTGATACTCAAAATCAATTGTTATGAGCGGAGTACTTAAGGAGGCCCAATGTAAAACCTGCAGAGGGCCTTAGCTCCTTATTTATTCTACTGATGATTACGTTATGCTACTGATGATTACATTATGCTACTGATGATTACGTTTTTTAGTAACCTAAAATAATGATTCTTACACTCTCTATATAAAGAAGCTCATGCAGGACTCTTTTTAGACACTCAGTTTAGGTGTACTCGTATAAATCAAGAATTTGCAAAGACTATTAAGGAACCAGACAGCTTAATTGGAAAACTGAATTTGCTCAATATCATGTGCCAAGCATTTAGATCAACTAAAAATATTAACATTCTAGCTGGTAACACTTGGAGACATATTACTTATCATCATCATATACTTATTTGTAAATATGCACAAAATTTATATTTTACAGTTTTATTTTACAGATGTGATCAGATGCACTTCACAAGTTCATCTTCTGCCAAACTAAAAGTTTGGAGCTATTTTTACTTATATTGAGAAAAAGAGAGAGCACACCGAGAGCCCAATATAGTGCAGTATGTATTGGATTGATGTGGGTAATGAGAGGCAAGTATGTAAACTTATACTCACAAACATGGGTTACCACTAAGGCAACCACTGTAGATGCAGGTGGGGAGATTAGACCTGTCCCTATTCAGGATTAAGAAGTTGCCCTCTGTAGATCTGGAAACGAGGGGTTAGCACCCCTCCACCATGGGTGGACTCGGACAAAGAGGAAATGAATGAGGGGCGCTAAAAGGATAAAAGTAGCTTAAACGTTTTGAAAAAAATGGAAGAGGCATTGGTGGACTTAACTCCTCCAAGCAGACACAAAACAAGTTGATATTATATCAACAAGCAAATTTATATATACACTCCAAAGGGTCAAAGCAATGCATTTCACAGGTGTGGCCCCCCTTCATCAGGCAATAGCAGTTGGAGCATACAGCAACAAGTGTCTATGACTCAGCCTAGCACCTAGTGCCTTGAGAAAAGGTTAAGATTTCTCGTGGAAAAGGGTATATCAACTACTGATTGGGATGGAGTCCATTCTATCCATCCTCTGCAGTTCTGCTGTTCTGATGTCAGAGTTTACACCTTAGATCAGGGCTGTCCCACTCCAGACATTGTAATCCACATCCATGTCAGTGGTTAGGATGCACACAGAAATTGAGATTGTGTTCTACTTGATGAACCACACTGTTCCTAAACCAGTCCCATCAATTAATTTGAGCTGTGTCAAATTTGTGTGAGGGCCTTGTCCTTTGAGGGCTGCAATTGAAAAGGCCTGTATTAGATAATGGCAGTGGTGTACTCTTGAACTTCCACATAGAGCCATTTTAGTGCATTCTGCATAAAGTACAATGATAGGTGTCCTGCAAAAACACTTTCTCACTGTACCGAAACTGCATAAAATCCTCAGATCTCTTTCAGCCATGATTTCAAACAAAATGGTGAAAACCAACTCATAGGGTTATGTGGATCCATAAATGATCTGATTCTTTCCATTTGTTTGATCTTTTATTTCATAAATCTGGTACCATAGAAACCTTTATGGCCATTTAAAGACCAGTCATACATGGTCAAATGTAAGATTTATTCATTACATCCAAGTCAAATAGCCACATTTTTTAGCAAAGTTGCCAATGGATATAGACAGATCAGTACTGAGAATCCTTTTACTTTTTACTTCAGACATTGCATTCCATTTCAATGTGTTAGGTATACAATTCTATATTCCGCCCTGGGGTTGGATACCATATTATTGGGTACACTCAGGGATTGTAATGGTTTGTTTTATTACAACGAAGTCATCAAAATGTGCACTATTTTGAATAAAATGCATGTTTTTGTTGTGGGGTCTTGGGCAGCTGCTCATTCCTGCAATGTTGCCAGAAAATTTCTGATGCTTGTTTACATTTTGTTTTGCTAAGACGGCACCAATTGTAAACCTTGCACAGACCACCATCAATAGCCATCCATTCCTACAGAAAATGCCAGTATTTGGACAGTCATCGTCTTATAGTAACGGGAACCTTTAACAAGAAAGCTGTGAAATGCCTTCAAGCAGATCTTTATCTTTACTTTACAAGTGTCTCCTTATTTAATAATAAAATAAAAAAAAACATTTCAAGTTTCACTACAAAGAGCGTAACTGGTTGATTCACAGCTCAGAAATGCAAATTGGTTCATAAACCAAACCTAAATGAGATCTGAAAACTTTTGTATTAGCCCCCCCTCTATCCTCCAAAAAAAGACAGATGGAAAAAAACGACAGTGCTTCGCCTAATCAGAAGTTTTTTTTGAAAGAACTGATGTTGGCAATAGGTGTTTCAGATCAGCACTGAGCACCATTCAATGCGGGAATCCATTCTTTAATCAGAAAAACTGGCACAAAAGGATGACTGGTTCTGCGTAACATAGACCTTCATTCCACCAAGTATAAGGAAGTTAAAAAAAGAGAGAGAAAGGTGTACATGGTGTTATATTGTTTGGAAGTTCAAGGACTACCTCAGACCTTTAGCATACTTTCTCATGTAACGGGGCGCATATATTAAGACATTTCTTTGATCAATGTGGAAAATTGCCAAAAGTATCAGCTGAGATAAGAAGGCTCGACATAGCACAACAATGCCTGCCTGAAACTTTTTTCATGCATTGCATGTACATCACAAGGGACCTTTATAAAGAAGAACCCTCATAAGAAATGGCTATCACTGTTCTTTGCTCTTCTTATTTAAAATGATGAGAAGCTTTTGTAACAAATGAAATTTTGACTTTTCAGATCCCAATTGAATTGATACTATGGACCTCTACAGGGAGGCAGACCAATAGTTGACAATGGTGAATATCCAATAGGAGGACGATCACAAAAACAGACATACGAGAATAAGAGAGAGAGAAAAAACAAATACGAATAATCCTCCATATCCAGCAGGGAATAAGAAAAAGGCACCAACTTTGTAGATATGAAGGCCCATCATTAAATTAGACTTCTCAAACAAAGGCCTAATCCACACAAAGCTATGGAGGTCAGCCATATTACTCTAGACACAGCGCTACGCACAATAACTATCACTCAAGTCCCTAACAAGAGGGAGCACAATGGAACAAGGTCTGTCCTGCACATTATTGTTGGGGATATTGAGGTCATATTCACAACACAGTTATTATTAAGCATAAGATTTATGTTGGAAGATTTCAGTATTAGTGGTACCAGACTGTTCTAAAATGTCTAAATATATATAAATGATACAGATTATTAGTGAGGTTACAATTTGCATATGCTCTTAAGGAATCTTGGATAGGTTTCCATACATCTTGGCAAATAACCAGGTGTTAAAATAAGTCAGATTGTGGCCAGACAATCATATCCAAACCATTAAAATGAAAAGCAGACATCATCATTAACAAATAATCTTGATTACTGCCAAAAAATGTTATCCCCACTGACCTTTTCTGTCCTAAAATTACTAAGGCAATCGCAGTATATGTATAGTGTCTGCATGAGCATAAATGCCACATGTACATGTAACATGCATTTATTAAAGCTTAAGAACCTCTTGTGATGTATTTTAATGTCTTTACAGTTTAGCAACAATTGTACACTTGCTGCAACTTATTTTACCAATTTCAAAAACTCAAACAAAACTAGTCTGGAAAGTCATAAAATAAGATTTGTTTGCTCTAGAAAATATGTGTGGTATTCTGAACGGACGGTATAGCTTATCACTGCATAGCATCAAACACTTTTAAGTTATACTTCTCCAAAATATATATCTAGGATTGAAAAAAAAACGCATAAACTTGAGATTTTTTTTTTTTTGTCAAGAGATTCATTCATTGCGTTGTGATTTATTAGTAATTTGAAAATCTTAAAACAACTCAGTAAAGCTATACCTGTAAAATGGTATAAGACACTATAGACATGGCCCATACATCTTTGGGCATGACATTCAACCTTCTTTTATATGAATGATCACATACCTGGCTAAGTTTTTATATCCATATTACCTATAGAGTAGGTAAGAGAAAGGAGGAGGCTGGCCTGAATATATAGCTTAGACCCTACCTGAACAGAATGTTTTCTGTATCAGCATGCATACATACAGTGCATGCTTGAATATGTCATTACATGGCTTAAACTATGAATTATATTTGATAATGGTTGATACACCGAGAAATGTTCGCAGACACATGCAACACTGCCAAACTGCACAGAAGGCTATCCCCAAAACAATAAAACAATGAAACCAATAAACAACACAACAAATATAGCCCCGGGAGCAGTACCTGTATAGATAATTAATAATAATAATAAAGTGTAAACTGTATTCTAATCAACATGTTAATGAAGTGCCTGAATATAACTGTGTACTGACTCCAAAACATCTAGACAAACATGATAAAACAGCATGGCATAAAAATTGATGTTGAACCCCAACTCCCATGTTTGTTTGGCCTTGAGGTGTAGGTAGGCTGCACAGTCATGGCCTGCAGAGTTAGCCCTCCTTTGTTGGGTCATACACTTACTTAAAGAGAATCTGTACTCTGAAATTCTTACAATAGAAAGCATACCATTCTATTCATTATGTTCTCCTGGGCCCATCTTTGCTGTTTCTGCCACTCCCTGCTGCAATCCTGGCTTGTAATTGCCAGTTTAGGCAGTAATTACAAACAAAAAACATGGCTGCTAACCAGCATGTGATAGGCTGAGAGAAGCTCATTCTGTGACTCATACAGAGCCTGGAGGGGGCATGGAGAGGGTGTGTATAACTTCTACCTATCACAGCAGAGCAACACATTCTTGCTTGAGCCGACAAAGCTGACAAAGGAAAGAAGATTAGATTATATAACAGAGATAATACAGCCACTGTGCAACTAGGAAAGGCTGCAGTAAGACAGACCACATTAGAACAGGTATAGGAACTTATAGGATAGAAGAAATAAGGCTGAACATTTTGTTACAGAGTCTCTTTAAGTTGCATGGTCTTTGTAAAGTTTAAATCTCTGCACTCCTCTGTACATGGAACAGGATGCACGAGTTGTTTTGCTTGTGTTTGGGTGTTGAATTCTTAGGATGTAAAAGTTCTGACTTGTGTTGCTGAGTTAAAAACAACAACAACAACAACAAAAAGCAGTAATGTGATGTTTGTTAAAATCTCTTCAGAACTCATTATACATACCATCAATGTACAGGATCATTATGCTGTTCTAGGATTTTTTATTCTGTCATCTGTTCCTTACGCTAGGTACACATGATGCAATTTCCCATCAGATTCATAGGTAATCTGACGAGAAGTTGCATCCTGTCTACATGTACAAACTGCTCCCGATCAATAACAGTACTTATTTTCAGATCACTCACTACTTGACAACTGATCCCATTATCAGTCGGTGCAGAGCAGACAAGTCAGTAATAATCAGTGGGACCAGTGGATCTGTCAGAAGGTTGCACTGTGTATACCTAGCATAAGTTTGCTGCTTCTTTTGTTTTCTTTGCAGTTTTCTATTTTATTTTTAGGTGTTTGTATGCCTCATTATTTGCCTCTGTGCATGTCGTTATATGCTATTAACACCTATCTTGTGTTCAAGATTGTTCAGGGTAGTGGGAGTCAAAGAACAATACTGCTCTGTATAGGTAGCGTTCCTGTTCTCTTCTGTTTGATAAATATTGTACCCATGCATTATCAAATACCTGAATCGGGATTAGGTGTCACTACGTGTTATGAAAACAGCAGAGTTACAATACCTTATCTACTTGTTTGACATTTGCTTCAGAAGATATTAGAGGCATAGGAATAGCATTATAACAATTATAGATGTCCTTTGATTAATTGGTAAACTTTTCACTATTACTCTTTTTTCTCTTTTTTACTTAGTAAATTGTTAAAGCTCACTTCTGATGTCAAGGGTGACTGCTTCATCCACTAGCCTAGCATCTACACCCCACTACAGATTGTAAGCTTGCAAGGACAGCCCCCTCCCCCTAGCGGTTCCTGTGATTTATCAAATTAATATATACTGGTATTGTTTCAAACCATACATCAACTATGTATTTGCTTTGTATTTGTGTTGCTGGATGTTTTGATTGCACTCAGTGTTGAACTACTTAGGTTTCTATGCTGCCCACTGTTTTATGTTCCTTTCTAGGTACAGACACAGACAATACATAAATAGAAAATAATAATAATGTTCCCTACTATTTTCTGTTGTGTACTCTGTACAGTGCTACAGAAGATGTTGACGATATATAAATAAAACATAATAATAATTCTGTGCCATGATATTCAGAGTGCACATCATATCCCCCGTTGCTCTCTGTACTTTTGTATATTGATGCTGCTCTATCTACTGTACCTCGCTATTTTCTTTATATGTACATTTCACAAGCTAGTCTTTACAATTGTGCTCATTTGTATTGTACTTTTTGTCTATACCTTTGTTGTATTTTATACCATTTATTTGTACAGACCTGTGGATAATCTTTGTGCGCTATGTATAATACTAAAAGTAAGAACAACTGATGTACAATAATACACGTAATAAATACATATATACAGACACAACTGACATTTGGCTTCTACAGCTTGTGTTACTTTCATTGACATAATATCAAAAAATGCAGGTCAGAAGAAACAAAACCAAAGACTATAGGAAACAGCTAAGGGTTAGCTTTCATTTTCTACTTTGCCATAGAAACACAAAACCTGTAATCTGATTGGTTGCTACATTTCTTTCAGTTTTTTACATGGGGCAGTAGGTGAGCCGAATCTCAGAAGTAGGCTCATTACCCTACTATGCACTGTTGACTCAGAGAGATGATTAGATACTGATTGTACTGCACAGTGAAATATTCATTGTAATACAAGTCTCCGATTTAATATGTAGGCTGCCTGTAACTAGTTATTAATCTGTTCTGGTATTTCCCTATCTTTATGAGACAAGTTTTTGTAAGATTTCCATCAGTTCCTTCAGGGTAATGGCTAACAGCAGGTTACTCTCGACCCTGACCTTTCCAGAAAACACAAGAAGGGAGTAATGTCCCCAGGTGTTTCAAAACATTGTACATTTTTTATAGATATGCATCCAGGAGCCATGCAAGTCCACTGACTGATACACTGCTCAATGAAAAGACTGTTTGAACTGTTCTCAAACACCTGCTTTCTATTTTGTTGTGCAAGTGTACATGAAGTCTTTCCAGCAAGGTTTAGATTATGTTTGCCAAGGTCAAAATCTGAGATCAGGTCTTCTGTTTCTTGCCTTTTTTTTTGTTTTGATTTCAAGTAGGTATATCCAATACGCAGTTTTGCTTTTTAAAAATGATTAACTACAGCAGTTCATGCTTGAGGAACATATACTGTGGTGGGGCAAATTAATTCACAGTCATGACAGCAGGACACTAGGAATACGCACAACTTGCTGAGGTCAGCTTGACCACTATGTGGTGTGTAGTGATCAGTAGAGTTCATGTGGTGGTCAAAAACAAATGTTCCTACTTCCTACCTGAACACATTGCATAAAGGTCAGGAATTCCATAAGTGATGTCCTGTGAGGGACAATCATTGGCCATGTACTATAAAGAAATTCCATTGTTACATACAAAGAAATTCCATTAGTGACATTCAAGATTTTTTAGTCACCAGATAAAGGGATAAAAAGAGAACTCAGAGCCTTTACTGAATATAGGATACAGAATAAAAGTACTTTTTTTTTTTTTTTTTTTTTTACTTTTTTTTGCTCATTGTAAAATCTTATCTCACTCTGATTTAGATTCTTACATTTATCAGTGATGTTGGAATCATTACTGCTGGCAAGGTGAATCACTTTGAATCCTTTTTCTTTTTTCCTTTGTGAAGTGAGCAGGAACATTACCTGTCTCCCAGTGTGCTCTGGGGGGAGAAGGCTGCACAACATCATAGTCTAGGGCACTAGCGGCTAGGAATGAGCTTCAAAATTCTGTGGATTTCTGGCAATATTATTATTAATTAGTATTTACAGTATATAGCGCTGACATCTTCCGCAGTGCTGTACTGATTAAGTATATGACATCCGAGTCTACGTACGGAAATGTACTTTCTGCAGTAGAAATTGGTATGCAGAAATCCGCAGAATACCGCATTACCGAGCAGTGGCGTAACAATAGGCCCTGCAGCCCATGCTACCGCGGGGGGGGCCCGGCCCCCCCCTGGGGCCCGCTCGGGGCCGTTTTGTGGGGGCTGGAGGGGTGGCAGCATGAGGGGAAAGCCTTGGCTACAGTCGGCAGGGAGAGGGGAAGTTTCCCCCCCCCTCACCTCGGGCTCTCCCCTCTGCGCTCCCCTCCAGCTAGTTACAGTGTGGGCAGCGGGCAGATACATACCTTCTTCCGTGCGATCCACCGCAGACTCCTCGCTCTAGCGGCTGACGCGCAGACTCCTCGCTCTAGCGGCTGACGTCACTTCCGGAAGTGACGTCAGCCACTAGAGCGAGGAGTCTGCGATGGAACGCATGGAAGAAGGTATGTATCTGCCCGCCGCTGCCCACACTATATCTAGCTGGAGAGGAGCGCAGAGGGGAGACCCCCGAGGTGAGGGAGAGGGGGAAACTTCCCCTCTCCCCGCCGACTGTGGCCAAGGCTTTCCCCTCATGCTGCCACCCCTCCAGCCCCCACGAAACTGACACGAGCGGGACCGGGGGGGGGGGACCCGCTCTGAAATTCTGCAGGGGGGCCCGGTGGGGCCTAGTTACGCCCCTGTTACCGAGACTCAGAAATTTTAAGCCAATCAGAACACTAGAAGTATTAGGCCAATCAGAGAACGCAGAAGTTTACCGCTATTTCTGATCAGAAATGCAGATTCTGCATAATAGCATGCATCCAAAAAGAATAGCGGATTCTGAATTTTTTTTTTATTTTATTTCTACAACTAACTATTTTATTGCCCAAAAAAAACCCCTTCTGCGGAAATCGGAAAAGACACTTATCAGACAGCGGAAATCCGTCGGAATTGGAGAGCAGCATTTCTGACCATGCCTATTTTCTGTGTAAGAGGGCCCTAAGAGGAAATGGTCACACACACTTTATTATATGTATTTTCCATAGGGCAGGAGAAACATACTCACAGCGTCTCTGACTGGATATTTTGTTTTACTATCAGCAACATTATAAACGAATCTGTACCATTTTATTGCCATTACATTTTTAACAAAAACATGATGCAGAAACCGTTCTTGTTAGTTTTCCCATCTTTTAAGCGTTGAATGACAGCAGCTTAACAGAACAAACAATCAGAATAGGGTAAAGTATAAAGAATAACATGTCATAAGAAAACACAATTAACTTTTTTCCCCTAAAGTGTAGAATTCCCCTCGTGTTCCCTCCTCACAAGCTGCGATTCCCATGTGAAATATCTTAACCTGTTTCCTCCACTTGTCAATCAAGGCCTTCCTCTGAGGCTGTGGTATGTCAGACTCTGACCTCTGACCCCTCCTCTGATTCTGAAAAACCACCATTCAATGAACTCATTTTATTATTAAGGCTGTTTCTAATAAATGTGACGAAGTGGATTTAACACGTTTCAGATGCTTCTTTTTTGGACTGTTCGCTTCCAAGGGGTCGTCACTTTATGTTTCAGACATTTTGGAGTAGTGACATTTCCTGATCCCCATTAGAATAACTTTTTTTTAAAGGATGCTGTATAGGATTTGATCTGTCAAAGCAAATCTGCCTCAGTATCTGCAGGTGAACTTGTGACTCGCTTGTCTGGTCACAACATGTCAAAATCAAGATGTTTCGAGAAATAATGTTTTATTTTGCAGTAACGAGATTAATATAGATTAATATGAAAGGGTGAAATAGCAAGGAATCATGTCAGTGCTATTGAAAAACTATGCATGTAAATGAGTATGTAAGGACAGGAGGATGAATAGCAAACCCAAACTCCATACAAGTGCAAGAGTTTGGTCCGGGTCAAACAAGAGCTCTTTATGGGATTTTTAGAGAGGAGGCAAACCTTTCCCAAGTAGGCTGTCAGGCAGGACAGTTTCCCACTGATTTCCATAGGAAGGCAATGCAGCCACTTCCTTCAACAATCTTCATACAATGCTCAGCAGACTCAGTATAGCACAAAAAATGTTTACTACAGATGCGTCTCATCAGCAAACAATCTGCCATGCCATTTTTGAGCACTAATCAATCAGCTTCTGCTCTCTGAGGTAAAGGCCAGGTAAAGATCCTTAACCACAAGAAAATGTATGCGTGCTCAACACTAAGCTTAACCCTTACAAGTCTGGCTGTGCAAATCTGGCTAAAATGGCTTATCATGAGGCATTGCTCATGCAAAAATGCATTTGCTTTCGCATGCCAAACTTTGCAGGGTCAAAAACTAATACCGCGGAGCGGTTGCCCTGCGGGAATTAGTTCATGCTATATAGCGCTATCCAGGAGCGCCACGGGGAGGCTTCCCAATGCCCCCATACAACCGGGGGGCTGCTATGGACGTTAAGGTAAGTGCCTGTTTTTAATTTTGGGAGGTGGGTGCGGATGGCCCTCCCTGGCGCTGGCCACGCTTGGGGGGGTCATCTGCGCCACCCAGCCTCCCCCTCCGGGGTGTCGCTGTGGTCCCTAGGCAGTGAGAGAGCCTGGGGCCCTGCAGTCCCCCCGGTTGTATGGGGGCATTGGGAAGCCTCCCCGTGGCGCTCCTGGATAGTGCTATGTAGCATGAACTAATTCCCGCAGGGCAACCGCTTCGCGGTATTGGTTTTTGACCCTGCAAAGTTTGGCATGCGAAAGCAAATGCATTTTTGCATGAGCAATGCCTCATGATAAGCCAATTTAGCCAGAATTGCACAGCCAGACTTGTAAGGGTTAATCTTGGTGTTGAGCACGCATACATTTTCTTGTAGTAAGCAGAGGCCAGGTAAAGGCCTTGCCTCAATATTTCCAGTGGCTGCTCAGCTGATCATGTGACTCTTCTCAGAGCTACTGCAGACATAATTTCTTCATAATATGTATGCTTTTATAATAAAAATTAATATCTATTAAAGCAAACCAGTGAGATGTAACAGAGAGAAATTGAAATACCTAGAGTCTTGCCGTTTTAGCGCTGAAACCCCCCCAAAGCTCGCAGCCACGCTACTAGACAGGAGGGAGCGTGGCTGCACTGCCAAGGTCTCCTAGCAGCGATCGTTGTTAGAAGACTGTTAGACGCCGAAACCGCAGTCTATTAATCACTTCCCGACCGCCTAACGCACAGAGGCGGCCGGGAAGTGGAGCCCTTAAGGACCGGCTCACCCACAGAGGCGGCGGTCCATTCAAGGGCATGGGCGGAGCGATCGCGTCATCCGTGACGTGATCCTCCGCAGGCACCTGTCACTGCTCGCCCGCCGCAACATCCCGCCGGCTATACAGAAGCGCCGGCGGGATGTTAACCCCGCGATCGCCGCATACAAAGTGTATAATACACTTTGTAATGTTTACAAAGTGTATTATACAGGCTGCCTCCTGCCCTGGTGGTCCCAGTGTCGGAGGGACCACCAGGGCAGGCTGCAGCCACCCTAGTCTGCACCCAAGCACACTGATTTCTCCCCCCCCCGCCCCAGATCGCCCACAGCACCCCTCAGACCCCCCCCTGCCCACCCCCAGACCCCTGTTTGCACCCAATCACCCCCCTAATCACCCATCAATCACTCCCTGTCACTATCTGTCAACGCTATTTTTTTTTATCTCCCCCCCTGCCCACTGCCCCCTCCTGATCACCCCCCACCCCTCAGATTCTCCCCAGACCCCCCCCCCCCCCAGACCCCCCCCCCTGTGTACTGTATGCATCTATCCCCCCGATCACCTGTCAATCACCTGTCAATCACCTGTCAATCACCCATCAATCACCCGGGATTCACCCCCTGTCACTGCCACCCATCAATCAGCCCCTAACCTGCCCCTTGCGGGCAATCTGATCACCCACCCACACCAATAGATCGCCCGCAGATCCGACATCAGATCACCACCCAAACGCAGTGTTTACATCTATTCTCTCCTCTAAACACCCACTAATTACCCATCAATCACCCCCTATCACCACCTGTCACTGTTACCCATCAGATCAGACCCTAATCTGCCCCTTGCGGGCACCCAATCACCCGCCTACACGCTCAGATTGCCCTCAGACCCCCCCCCTTATCAATTCGCCAGGACATTATTTACATCTGTCCTTCCCTGTAATAACCCACTGATCACCTGTCAATCACCCATCAATCACCCCCTGTCACTGCCACCCATCAATCACCCCCTGTCACTGCCACCCATCAATCAGCCCCTAACCTGCCCCTTGCGGGCAATCTGATCACCCACCCACACCAATAGATCGCCCGCAGATCCGACATCAGATCACCACCCAAGCGCAGTGTTTACATCTATTCTCTCCTCTAAACACCCACTAATTACCCATCAATCACCCATCAATCACCCCCTATCACCACCTGTCACTGTTACCCATCAGATCAGACCCTAATCTGCCCCTTGCGGGCACCCAATCACCCGCCTACACGCTCAGATTGCCCTCAGACCCCCCTTATCAATTCGCCAGTGCATTAGTTACATCTGTTCTTCCCTGTAATAACCCACTGATCACCTGTCAATCACCTGTCAATCACCCATCAATCACCCCTGTCACTGCCACCCATCAATCACCCCCTGGCACTTCCACCCATTAATCACCCCCTGTCACTGCCACTCATCAATCAGCCCCTAACCTGCCCCTTGCGGGCAATCTGATCACCCACCCACACCAATAGTTCGCCCGCAGATCCGACGTCAGATCACCTCCGAAGGGCAGTGTTTATATCTGTTCTCTACCCTAAACACCCACTAATTACCCAACAATCACCCTCTGTCACTGCTACCTATCAGATTAGACCCCTATCTGCCCCTAGGGCACTCAATCACCCGCCCACACCCTCAGAATGCCCTCAGGCCCCAGCCCTGATCACCTCGCCAGTGCATTGCTTGCATCTATTCCCCCCTCTAATTACACCTTGAGACACCCATCAATCACCTCCTGTCACCCCCTAGCACACCTACCCATCAGATCAGGCCCTAATTTGCCCCGTGTGGGCTCCTGATCACTCGGCCAAACCCTCAGATCCCCCTCAGACCCCCTTCCGATCACCTCCCCAGTGCATTTATTGCATCTATTTTCCCCTCTAACCACCCTCTGAGACACCCATCAATCACCTCCTGTCACCCCCCTAGCACTCCTATCCATCAGATCAGGCCCAATACAACCTGTCATCTAAAAGGCCACCCTGCATATGACCGGTTCCACAAAATTCGCCCCCTCATAGACCACCTGTCATCAAAATTTGCAGATGCTTATACCCCTGAACAGTCATTTTGAGACATTTGGTTTCCAGACTACTCACGGTTTTGGGCCCGTAAAATGCCAGGGCGGTATAGGAACCCCAGAAACGGACCCCATTTTAGAAAAAAGACACCCCAATGTATTCTGTTAGGTGTATGACGAGTTCATAGAAGATTTTATTTTTTGTCAAAAGTTAGCGGAAATTGATTTTTGTTTTTTTTTCACAAAGTGTCATTTTTCACTAACTTGTGACAAAAAATAAAATCTTCTATGAACTCGCCATACACCTAACGGAATACCTTGGGGTATCTTCTTTCTAAAATGGGGTCACTTGTGGGGTCCCTATACTGCCCTGGCATTTTAGGGGCCCTAAACCGTGAGGAGTAGTCTAGAAAACGAATGCCTCAAAATGACCTGTGATTAGGACGTTGGGCCCCTTAGCGCACCTAGGCTGCAAAAAAGTGTCACACATGTGGTATCGCCGTACTCAGGAGAAGTAGTATAATGTGTTTTGGGGTGTATTTTTACACATACCCATGCTGGGTGGGAGAAATCTCTCTGTAAATGGACAATTGTGTGTAAAAAAAATCAAACAATTGTCATTTACAGAGGTATTTCTCCCACCCAGCATGGGTATGTGTAAAAATACACCCCAAAACACATTATACTACATCTCCCGAGTACGGCGATACCACATGATTCGCACTTTTTTGCAGCCTAACTGCGCTAAGGGGCCCAAAGTCCAATGAGTACCTTTAGGATTTCACAGGTCATTTTTGTTTCAAGACTACTCCTCACGGTTTAGGGCCCCTAAAATGCCAGGGCAGTATAGGAACCCCACAAATGACCCCATTCTAGAAAGAAGACACCCAAACGTATTCCGTTAGGAGTATGGTGAGTTCATAGAAGATTTTATTTTTTGTCACAAGTTAGCGGAAAATGACACTTTGTGAAAAAAAACAATTAAAATCAATTTCCGCTAACTTGTGACAAAAAAATA
The DNA here is from genome assembly GCF_040937935.1 of Hyperolius riggenbachi. NCBI lineage: Eukaryota > Metazoa > Chordata > Amphibia > Anura > Hyperoliidae > Hyperolius > Hyperolius riggenbachi. The sequence continues at coordinate 151,193,756 of NC_090648.1, forward strand.
AAAACTTCTATGAACTCACCATACTCCTAACGGAATACCTTGGGGTTTCTTCTTTCTAAAATGGGGTCATTAGTGGGGTTCCTATACTGCCCTGGCATTTTAGGGGCCCTAAACCGTGAGGAGTAGTCTTGAAACAAAAATGACCTGTGAAATCCTAAAGGTACTCATTGGACTTTGGGCCCTTTAGCGCAGTTAGGGTGCAAAAAAGTGCCACACATGTGGTATCGCCGTACTCGGGAGAAGTAGTACAATGTGTTTTGGGGTGTATTTTTACACATACCCATGCTGGGTGGGAGAAATACCGCTGTAAATGGACAATTGTGTGTAAAAAAATCAAAAGATTGTCATTTACAGAGGTGTTTCTCCCACCCAGCATGGGTATGTGTAAAAATACACCCCAAAACACATTGTACTACTTCTCCCGAGTATGGCGATACCACATGTGTGGCACTTTTTTGCACCCTAACTGCGCTAAAGGGCCCAAAGTCCAATGAGTACCTTTAGGATTTCACAGGTCATTTTGAGAAATTTCGTTTCAAGACTACTCCTCACGGTTTAGGGCCCCTAAAATGCCAGGGCAGTATAGGAACCCCACAAATGACCCCATTTTAGAAAGAAGACACCCCAAGGTATTCCGTTAGTAGTATGGCGAGTTCATAGAAGATTTTATTTTTTGTCATAAGTTAGCGGAAATTGATTTTAATTGTGTTTTTTCACAAAGTGTCATTTTCCGCTAACTTGTGACAAAAAATAAAATCTTCTATGAACTCACCATACTCCTAACGGAATACCTTGGGGTGTCTTCTTTCTAAAATGGGGTCATTTGTGGGGTTCCTATACTGCCCTGGCATTTTAGGGGCCCTAAACCGTGAGGAGTAGTCTTGAAACGAAATTTCTCAAAATGACCTGTGAAATCCTAAAGGTACTCATTGGACTTTGGGCCCTTTAGCGCAGTTAGGGTGCAAAAAAGTGCCACACATGTGGTATCGCCGTACTCAGGAGAAGTAGTATAATGTGTTTTGGGGTGTATTTTTACACATACCCATGCTGAGTGGGAGAAAGATCTCTGTAAATGGACAATTGTGTGTAAAAAAAATTAACAAATTGTCATTTACAGAGATATTTCTCCCACCCAGCATGGATATATGTAAAAATACACCCCAAAACACATTATACTACTTCTCCTGAGTAAGGCAATACCACATGTGTGGCACTTTTTTGCAGCCTAACTGCGCTAAGGGGTTCAAAGTCCAATGAGCACCTTTAGGCTTTACAGGGGTGCTTACAATTTAGCACCCCCCAAAATGTCAGGACAGTAAACACACCCCACAAATGACCCCATTTTGGAAAGTAGATCCTACAAGGTATTCAGAGAGGGGCATGGTGAGTCCGTGGCAGATTTCATTTTTTTTTGTCGCAAGTTAGAAGAAATGGAAACTTTTTTTTTTGTCACAAAGTGTCATTTTCCGCTTACTTGTGACAAAAAATAATATCTTCTATGAACTCACTATGCCTCTCAGTGAATACTTTGTGATGTCTTCTTTCCAAAATGGGGTCATTTGGGGAGTATTTATACTATCCTGGAATTCTAGCCCCTCATGAAACATGACAGGGGGTCAGAAAAGTCATAGATGCTTGAAAATGGGAAAATTCACTTTTTGCACCATAGTTTGTAAACGCTATAACTTTTACCCAAACCAATAAATATACACTGAATGGGTTTTTTTAAATCAAAAACATGTTTGTCCACATTTTTCGCGCTGCATGTATACAGAAATTTTACTTTATTTGAAAACTGTCAGTACAGAAAGTTAAAAAAATCATTTTTTGCCAAAATTCATGTCTTTTTTGATGAATATAATAAAAAGTAAAAATCGCAGGAGCAATCAAATAGCACCAAAAGAAAGCTTTATTAGTGACAAGAAAAGGAGCCAAAATTCATTTAGGTGGTAGGTTGTATGAGCGAGCAATAAACCGTGAAAGCTGCAGTGGTCTGAATGGAAAAAAGTGGCCGGTCCTTAAGGGGTAGAAAGCCCTAGGTCCTCAAGTGGTTAACATAGTACAGCGCTGCGATATAAGGCAGCCCTGTACTGCGGAGAGCCATGTGACACGGCTGTCCCACTGGGATGCAGGAGAGCGATCAGCTCTGGGGGGGAGGGAGGTTTAAAAATAAATAAATAAATAGTAAAATGTATTACAAAAATAATAACATAAATATTTATTAAAAAAAAAAAAACAGTGGGGGAGCGATCAGACCCCACCAACAGAAAGCTCTGTTGGTAGGGAGAAAAGGGGGGTGATCACTTGTGTGCTGAGTTGTGCGGCCCGCTGCAGCTAGGCCTTAAAAGCTGCTATGGCCAATTTAGCAAAAAATGGCCTGGTCTTTAGGGGGGTTTAACACTGCGGTCCTCAAGTGGTAAAGGCTGTAGTTTCAGTTTCAGCAATATGATATTATGAAAACGTTTGTCACTTGTTTCCAGATTAGTATGTAATTTACTGAAATGCATTATGAGGCATGTTCTCCCTCCAGCTGATGGATAGAGCTCTTAATGAGTAATTCTGAACTTTTGATGAAAATGTAATTTACCTTTGAAGTGGAACCTTATAACATTATGGAAAAGTCCATAAAGGTTTCAGGGTCTTGAATGAATACCCTGGAACTAGCATGACTATTCTGAGTTGAAGAAGGGCTACTTCTTGGGTATTTCATTGGCCTCAATTCACTAAGCTTATCTCCTGTCTTTATTAACGTTTCTCTAGTTATCATCATGGTGACGAGGCATGTAGTACTCAGGAAACATTTTACCTCAGGTAAACCTAAAGTTAACTCTTCTGTCTTTAAGTTAACTCTTCAATCCTTAAAATAACTCTAGAGTTAAAGACAGGTTGTTAATTAACTGCGTGTGAAAATAACTACAGAGGAGGCGACTTAACTACAGAGGAGGTAACTTAGCTACAGAGGAGGTAACTTAGCTACAGAGGAGGTAATTTAAGGAATGAAGAGATAAGATAACTCTCTCAATGTGTGGAGGTAAGTTTTCTCTTGCCTTATTATCTCGAGCGTGATCTTAGTGAATTGAGGCCTAAGGTCATGCTGGAGATAATAAGGCAAGAGAAGGCAATAAGGTAAGAGAAAGCTTACCTCCACACAGTGAGAGAGTTATCTCATCTCTTCATTCCTTAAGTTACCTCCTCTGTAGTTAAGTTACCTCCTCTGTAGTTAAGTTACCTCCTCTGTAGTTAAGTCACCTCCTCTGTAGTTATTTTCACACGCAGTTAACTAACAACCTGTCTTTAACTCTGGAGTTATTTTAAGGATTGAAGAGTTAATTTAAAGACAGAAGAGTTAACTTTAGGTTTGCCTGAGGTAAAATGTTTCCTGAATACTACATGCCTTATCACAATGGTAACAACTCTAGAAGAGTTATTAAAGACAGGAGATAAGCTTAGTGAATTGAGGCCATTGTCTGCTGCTGTGCATTGACCAGGTTTTTTTCTCTCCTGTCACTTTCCTTTATATATTTTTTAGTTATATTTGATGACCTGTATCACTGATGTGCCTTTATAGTTGTTCCTGCTACTAATGTGTGGGGCCTTTTCAATTAAGACTATACAGGATTGTATTTGTTGCTCACTGAATATATAGTACTTAGAATGTCTGTATTTTATATTTTTAGAGAGAAAAGAATTTATTCAGGTTACTATTAGCGTAAATATTCCATAAACCTTAAAAGAATTACCTCTGATTTTTGCATATAACTTGATTAATGGAAGTAATTATGAACCGCTGTCAGGGTAATATTTGAAAATAGATTTCTTGACATACATTACTGTTCACCACCTAGAACAATCAACTTGTAAGCCTCTGATTAAGTGGCCCTAAGCTAAAAACATACATCAGGTGTTTTGAATACATGTACATGAACTTAAAGTTGACCTGCACCATACCAAGAAAAATTGAAAATCATACTGCAGCTAAAAGGCATACGTACAGTAGTATATACGCCGAATGGCGGCTCACCCTGCTGCCACTCAAATTCCTGGCGGTGTTAAATATTTGTAGTGACTCGTAGGGAGAAGTAATTTGGTGTCCGGTGATTGCCAGAACTCCGAATTACCCAAGCGCGGACTGCGGACTATAGCATTACTGCTATAGCGGTGCCCACCTCATGCACTTTGCGGCCGGCTTTCAAGGCAAAACCACCTGCTTCAGCTAAGTAAACCCTAACTGTACATAACCCCCCCCCCCCCCCCCCAAGAGCCCTGCAAAAACAAAACAGTTTGCTCACGTTTCGAAATTTTTTATGTTGGGTCAAGGTGCAGCCATATTATTATTATTAATCATAGAGTTTGTGATAGCCTTCTTCCTCTTAGGGTGTACCCCATTCATGTGCCTTTTCTTGCTAACTACGCATGCATAGTTTATATGACATCACCCCCCCCCCCCTCAATGCTAAATAGACCTTGAGATTGCTGCTTAAATGGAAATCCCTAACAGATCCCCCAGGGAGATATACATATATATATAATATATATATATATATATATATATATATATATATATATATATATATATATATATATACATATATATAATTCTCTGCAGAGAAGGGGTGCAAAAGTGCACTGCTGCTCTGTAAAATCATTTAGAATGCCGAGTAGTGTGTAAATTGCAAATATTAGAGATTGCTGCAATGTTATAAAAGAAAAACATATAACTGAAAATAAAAATGAGAATATTTTCTTTGCTACTAAAGTTCAGGTAAATATCCGTACTACGCAACCAATTCATTATGTCTCTTTTCTATAAAAAGCATGTAAGCTTATGCTATACAAAAATTATGACAAATAGGAACAAACCAAGAACAGATAAAAATGTTGCAAATGAACCTACCATAAATGTATGTTTGGTAATATATTTTTAGCATCCACTTTCATGCAACAATACTACCATATTTAAAAACAAAAATATAATGTATGTACAAAATATGGTTTCCAAAAAGATCTCCATAGGAGTCCTAACTGGAGCATTGTTAACATTTGTGTCATGATATGTCATAACTTTATAAAAACATATTCTTGGATGGCATGTGAACGCCAAAGACTATAAAATGAAAGCTGTTGTTAAAGCTTATGACGATCATTTAAATTTAAAATTCATATAGGCAAACAAAGATGTCCCGCTACACCATGGATGGGTATAAAAACTTCCTTCAATTTTATTGGCACATCAGTAGATATAAAAAGGCTCAGAAGGCTCCTTAATCATAGCCAGCATACACATATTCATCACAGGTTTAAGTAGTCAAGTGCCAGCCCCCAGTGGACATGGCCTTAGCTCTTAAAGCAACTCATACAATATACATATAAAATGGCATAGCCAGTATACAAACATGAAATATGTGGACATTTTTTAAAAAACCAAAGATGACATGGTTGAGCATCAAGATAAATATACAGCTTAAGGACAAAGACATTGTACAGATAAAACCGTACCCCAAAAGGGAGTCAAAGAAGAGGAGGGGGAGCAGATAGAATCAAAAGGCATGAGAATTAAGCCCTTATATCGTAAGTGAGACTAACATCCATTCTGGAATTTAAGCCTGTTGGTGTGCGTGTACCTAGTCTCCATATCCACAAGGCCTCCCGTTTCAATAGGGATCTATGTAGGTCACCCCCTCTGGGTGGGCAGACTACCCTATCAATACCCTGGAAGGTGAAGCTACCCATATCGCCCCAATGTTCTTTCAGGAAATGTTTGGATACACTGGAGACTTGAGAAATATATGCTTCGTTCCTAATACACCTAGCTGATCCATTAAAATGTTCTGAGATGCGTTGCCTCAAAGGGCGGGTAGTACACCCCACATACTGCAGTCCACAAGCAACACAGGTGATGAGATAAACTACATTGCTAGAATTGCCTTTGGAGATGGAAATAATCTCACGTGTTTGGTTGTGGACGCAACAGTACCTGCAGGTGCTATACCCGCACCTGAAGGAACCTTTGTGGGCCAACCACGTTGGAATAGGTCTCGGAGAGCTGGAAAAGAGATTTGGGGAGAGACGGTTCCCCAAAGTAGGGGCACGGCGTGCGGAGAAAGTACAGCCCTCCCCCAGGATCTTACGAAGTTTGGGATCCAAATGCAGTACTGGCAAATATTTTTTTATTATATTAATAACTCTATTGTGCTCCAAACTGTAAGGAGTTGTAAAAGTTAGATTTCTTTTCCGCCTGATCCTGCCCCCGGAACCCACACCCAGAAGATCCTGACGATTCTTTTTTAGCACCTGCTGTCTCACTTTTTTAATCAATGAGCTTTCATACCCCCGCTCCCGGAGTCTCTCCCCCACTAAATCCAAATCCTGTCTCAAGGCGCTGGAATCGGAGCAATTGCGAGCAGCTCTGACCATCTCCCCATAAGGAATCGCCCTCAGTGTATGGCTCGGATGGCAGCTGGAAGCCAACAAAAGTAAATTCCCAGCGCATGCTTTTCTAAAAGTTTTAGTAATAATTCTGCCTAAAATTGATATGTATAGATTTACTTTTATATATACAGTATTATTATTCTTTAGTATTTAAATAGCACTGATATTTTACACATCACTTTATAAAGGTATATAATATTGTTTCTAACTGTCCCTCAGAGGGGCTTACAGTCTAATCACTACCACAGTCCTATGTGCATTGTAGTGTAAGGCCAATGAAGGAAGCCAATTCACTTATTTATATGTTATTGAGATGTGGGAGGAAACCGGCGTGCCAGAGGAAACCTACGCTGACACAGGGAGAATATACAAACTTCTTACACATAGTGCCTGGTGAGAGTGTTATCCACAACACCACCACTGTGCTGTCTAATACTGACTTTATTAACTTCCCCTAAAACAGATTGTCTAGTACAGAAATTACACACACACACACATATATATATATATATATATATATATATATATATATATATATATATGTATATATATATATATATGTATATATATATGTATGTATATATATATATATGTATATATATATATATATATGTATATATATATATATGTATGTATACAGCGTGGGCCATTTATATGGATACACCTTAGTAAAATGGGAATGGTTGGTGATATTAACTTCCTGTTTGTGGCACATTAGTATATGTGAGGGGGGAAACATTTTAAGATGGGTGGTGACCATGAAGGCCATTTTGGAGTTGGCCATTTTGAATCCAACTTTTGTTTTTTCAATAGGAAGAGAGTCATGTGACACATCAAACTTAATGGGAATTTCACAAGAAAAACAATGGTGTGCATGGTTTTAACGTAACTTTCTTCTGAGTTATTTACAAGTTTCTGACCACTTATAAAATGTGTTCAATGTGCTGTCCATTGTGTTGGATTGTCAATGCAACCCTCTTCTCCCACTCTTTGCACACTGATAGCAACACCGCAGGAGAAATGCAAGCTTAGTGAATTAAGGCCAATATGGGGGCTTTTAGGTTTCTTCTATGTCCAGCAGCAATTTTGGTGGCAACCATAATGGTGTTATTTGGTCCTTTCATTGTATTTCTACCCCTAACAGAAAGATCTGAGGGCAGCTACACTTATTCTCTTATTCACAGCTCTCTCTAAACTGAATATGGCTGCTTTTACTCATAACTATACTGAAAGCTGAAGGGAATTGTGATTGTTATAGAGACGACATGACTTGGGGCAAAGGCAAGTAGGATAACTATATGGACAAAAAGGTGTTTGGAAGGATTTTTTGTATTTGTTTCGCCAGACTGTGATTCCACTTTAATACTGTATTTCAGGGCAAAACAATGTTAATCTCATGTAATTAGATTTTTTTCCACCATTGAATCAGACCCACAAAGTGAACTTTTCCTTTGAAACTTTTCCTCATGCAGCACATAACATATGCTTATTATGTTTAGAATTCTTTCTGATGGAGATCACAGGTATACTCCATGTTGTGGAATAGAACTGCACACGCACCCTGCCCTGGCCTGAGCCTGGGGCATCATGTGATTTTATTTTAGCTGTTCCTCCCTAGACCTCTGCATTCCACTGTTAAAACGCCAAGCACATATGTGGAAGCATTTCAAAACAAACAGCTCTGGTGAAATTACATCCACTTAAACAGTATTTGCCTTTACTGTATTGACAAATGTCAGGTATCTCTTGCCAGGGCTGATGCGGCAGCTACAACACACATTTTGCTTAAATCTATCAGTTTGTTAGCCATGTTAAAATAAATGTCAGAAGCAAAAAAACAAAACTTGTAGTCATACCAACTTTCTGAGAAAGGGTAACATTATAGAATAAGTGTACTTGGGCAAAAGACAGCCTCCACCATGCCACCACCAGTCAGGATCACCAGAAAGAGTTTTTCAGATCTCAGTACCCCTTTCCTTCGCCATTGTTAATCTTCCTTCATATTCAATATTCAGACTTCAATGTGGCTATTGTTGTAATTTGGGCGCTTACGGTGCCTGATTAATAGCGGTTATAGGAGGCATAAATATCGACAAAGAGAGTGTTTAAAGGATATCAGAGGTAACGATATAAAATCTAGCTTTACTTACCTGGGGATTTTTCCAGCCCCTAGAAGTCATTTGTGTCTCTTGCCTCAGCTCCAGCCTTCTCCTGGTATTTTTTTTTATTATGAATAGTGCAGGCAACCTGCAAAGATGCAGAGGATGAACAGACAAACATTCACATGAACAAATCCCCTTTCATTTCTAAAGAGCCAACTGTAGATCTTAATGTATAAAAAGTAGAGATGTTAATATTTCTGGTTTGCATGGTAATGTCCCAATCCCAAGCTACATGCAAGTTACATTAAAATTGCAGGCAAGCCAGAAAAGCCCCTTTGTAACTATGTAACTGTGTAACTGTCAGGTTAGCTGCTCCCAGCCCCTCCTCCTGAGTTTCCTGTTTGCATAAAAAGTAGTAGCAGATTTGCATATGATTTGCATCTGAATTGAATGCAAAGTGTGCAGAAAATCTATTTAGGTGCTGCACACTGAGCTGGTGGTCATTTCAGATGCAGCCTTAGTGATATGCGCTGGCGTTCTCCTCGCTGTTCAACCAAATGTAAGTTACACATTTTTTTTGCTTAGCTGCTCCCAAGATTTTAAATTTAGGTTAGGTCACTTGCCCGGAGGTTTGCCTCACCGTGGCGCAAGTGTCTAGCATAATATACTTTGCATGCAAACCATATTGGAAGCTAAAGTTTCTCCTAGTTTAATAAATGTTAGCACTTGTCTTGGATGCAGGGCATGCATTTTTCAGTCTAACAGAGGCGGTGTATGCCTGTGCGATTAACCATTCAATTGCAACATATGTTTAGGGACGCGCAGCCTTTCCACCCACCTTTTCTTAACTTTGTAACTATGTAACTGTCAGGTTAGCTGCTCCCAGCCCCTATTCCTGAGTCTCCTGTTTGCATAAAAAGTAGTAGCAGATTTGCATATGATTTGCATCTGAATTGAATGCAAAGTGTGCAGAAAATCTATTTAGGTGCTGCACACTGAGCTGGTGGTCATTTCAGATGCAGCCTTAGTGATATGCGCTGGCGTTCTCCTCGCAAGCCAGAAAAGCAACCCGAAAGTGACAATAGGCAGGGGTGTGAAGCGTGGGATGCCATGGCTGCAAGCCGGATAGCAATGGGACTTCAAGCGAATCACTGAAGGGTGGCGAGTGCTGCGGTGCAACAAGGAGTTATCCTTTGAAACTTTGCAAGCTAAGGAGAGAAACTTCAAAAAGCAGAGTGGTAATAGAAGTTAGTAACTGAAGTTTGATCTGGATAACTAGCTATGTGAAAATCTGGAACTGTGAGAACAGTAGTCCGTGGAGACCGTTAATTAAAACAATAGGTTTCAACATAACAGCGGTGGAGAACTAGTAGCAGCAGCACCTTACATGTTACTCTGGCCAGATACTGTGTGAAAGTAATATGGATGAATAGATGAGAGGAGCACTCCATGATTTAAAATGGCAATGAGTTTTAATTAGGGAGGGTGAGCTTATGGAAATTTGTGTGGCAATTGTTTTGCAATCTGAATAGAATAATATGCAATATAACAGCATGGTGAGTTTGGAATTTGGGATTGTTGGCAATCCTCAACACTTTGGAGCACAGTGTAGAGTTGTAGAGGAGGTCGGGGGGGAATGGTTTCCCGATGATCCTCTCTGCTGATCTGAGGATCCTCTGTAGTTTATGTCTGTCGCTGGTGGAGGAGCCGTGGTTTCATTCCAGGATGGAGGAGCAGAGGGCAGACTCAATTGTGGCAGAGTAGAAGTTTCTGGGCCATAACAAATTACTTCAGTTGGTCAAAGGAAAAAGAGCAGCATGTCCTAGCAGTATCCCCACAGCATGTGTTTAGACCCCCACAATATTGCTGCAGCCAGAGAGACCAATATGTTGATGCAGGCTGGGATTTATCTCAGAGGAGCCTATAAGCACAGATGTACTGGCACCTTAGATTTCACCCTCCATGAACCTACAAGCCCCCACCAAACTGCACAGCAAGTATGCTGACTGACCCAGCTGTCACTTCTCCCTTACTTCCCTTGCCCATCATAGGTAGCTACAGGTGCACATTAGTATTAGGTAGCCAGAAGTACCCTTCATATTAAGTAGCTACAGGTGCCCCATGTATGAGGTAGCCAGAAGTGCCCTCAATATTAAGTAGCTACAGGTGCCCCCAAGTATTAGGTAGCTAGAGGAACCTCCGTATTAACCACAGTTGTAGCCCCAGGACCGCCTAACTCCGATCGGTGTAAAGTCCTGGGGAGTGTTTTGCAGGAGATGCGCACAGATCTCCGCTTGGATGACGGAGCTCCACTCCATCACCAGTCTCCCAGCGGCAGTTGCCGCTAGGAGACTGTTAGACAGCGAAATTGACGTCTATTTACATAGGACAGCACTGCGATGTACCGCAGCGATGTACTGGGAACAACCATGTGACATGGCTGTCCTCCTGGGTGGCAAGACAGCGATCCACTGTCATAGGCTGAAGCCTTTGACAGTCGATCGCAATGATTGGCTGGCAGGGGGAGGGAGGGAGGATAAAAAAAAGAAATAGGAACATTTATTAATAAATAAAACAAATACATATTTATAAAAAAAAAACACTCCAGGAGTAATCAAAGCCCACCAACAGAGAGCTCTGTTGGTGGGCAGAAAAGGGGGGACGTGTGTGCTGAGTTGTAGAGTCCTGTAGCGTGGCCTTAAAGCTGCAGTGGCCTATTATGTAAAAAATGGCCTGGTCACTAGGGGGGTTTAAGCCCTGGTCCTTAAGTGGTTAAGTTGCTAGAGGTGCCCCTGACTGAAGGGAGATCTTGTCAGTGCAATGCCAAGAGAAGGGTGAGTAACCTCTCATTTACACTCTTATCAGGACTCTGCATAGCGAAGGAGGGACGGAGGCGCTTGGGGGGTGGTTAGGGGAGTGAGCTGCCTTTCCATCATCAGGCGCCTGTGCCTACAGTGCCTTATGGTAAATCCAATCCAACATGGAATATCTGTAATTAACACTGTAGGGTGGGCAGGTTACATTTTCACTATTGTTTCTGTGATTTTAGTATAAAGATCCAAGAACACCTTGGATGTTCAAAGCACTGTCACTTTCATTAGCTTAGCTGGTGAAGAGTCTGGCCCTACCACCACGAAGATAAAACGTGACTGAAGGGTAGAATTACAGTTCCTACAAGTCTCTCATGGTGGCACCGCAATGACCTTTGCTTACAAGGTTTCGTTAAGTAGTTCTTGGTGCTGAGAAAGAAAAAATAAACAGCTGCTTTTTGTTACTAAACTTACATTTCCCATTGAACGCAAAGAAAAAAAAGTCATATATCTGTCATTTGATTATTAGCGCCTAATTTATTTGAAACTTGTTCCCGATGAAAAGCATTACTAGTTAGCATACCCTTCGTCCAACGTTTTTATTTTCTCGTTGGATTTGCTTCACCTCATAAGTGCTTTTAAATGCCTGTTTTACATCTTGGCATCAACAAGTGAAAAGTGCTTAGCAGTACAAATTATATGGCTATGTATTAGCATGCTAATGCAGGCCATGTTTTTTTGTCTTCTGCCACGACTGTCTGGTAATACTGATAATATTTATCTGCCGCCACACTTAGCAGAGCACCGAGGTTTAGCCTGGGCAAGCTGAGCCGCACACCCATTGTGCCCTTATATTTAGTGTCAGTGTAACTTTTCTACTTGTTTCCACTTGAGTATGTCTCTCTGCTTCTCACTTCTCCTCTGTCATCACTGGCTTTGTCCGACTGAAGATTTATTATATAAAGAAGCTCTTAATCTCTCTTGGCTCTACCTTGCTGCCAGCTTGAAGCACTTGGATCAAACCTTACAGCTGTGAATTGTGACACTGCCTGGATGGCAGCCCAGAAAAGTTTTATTTTTTTTTCTCTTTCCTCCCAGAGAAGATTCTTGGGGACCAGATGGGGAAACGAAATTGATTTCAACAGGAGTTGAGGAAAGAGGATGCGAGAAGTGAGAACATTTTAAATTCCTCTTTGAAAAGTTGCATGACTTTTCCAGACAAGAAAACCCCCCAAAAAGAATCCGGACCTGGCTGCAGGCCATGGAATAGCTGGAATTGGTACACGCGGGCCCCGATAACACGTATAGTTACAATAGATTATCCCTGTTGCAAAATCCATAAAGGACGTGTCAGCTGCTTGGAGACATTGTTCAATAAATGCAGCAATAATTGAGAAAGCACCCGGCTAACAGAATGTGGTGTAGAGGATCACTGAGAGCTTAAATGACTTATTCAATGAAATAGTGCAGCAGTGACAGAAGCCACGCCCGTAAAAGCATCCAGAATCAGTACTCAGGGCACTTGCAATGTTTGTTCTGATACAGATGACTGAACTTTACTTTTTGTACTGATTATTAAAGTGGACCTGAACGCAGAATTTCATCTCAGCAATAAAAGATAAGCAACAGCATAATAACCTTTAAAGAAAAACAACTCTTTGTTACAGCTTATACAGATCTTGAAATTAATCCGCAGTTTGTCTACTTCCTGCTTACATGGGAGCAGACATATTGTTAATATCCTGTGCTTTCAAATGAGCTCTCTGACATGGCAGTCAGCTGACACAGTTAGGGGATCAAATTACAACTTGTCACTGGGAGGGCTGGGGAAGCGGACTGCGCTCCGCAAAACGTGTCATCGTTTTTGTTTCTGATTGTTAAAATGTCTTTCCTATATTGGCGTTGCCCCTTCTTCTTAAAGGTAAGCCATTTTATATTTATTACATCCATGGTTATTTTTGGGGGCGCCTTCTCCCTCCCAGTGATATTGTTTACAGCCCCCTAGCTATTAGAGGTTGCTATCAATTGTTTGTTTTGTGTACCCAAACAACTGTTTTTTCTGAAGTGCGACCCATAAATTTGAAAACAAAGAGCCCGAGTGGGGACAGGATTTCCTCACTTGTTTTTATACTGTGGTTGCTGGTCTTGCAACCCACCTCATCAGGCTTTAAAGGGACACTTAAGCCAGGAATAAAAAAATCTGTTTTATTTTCCTGGGGCTTCTACCAGCCCCCTGCAGCCGTCCTGTGCCCTCGCAGTCACTCACGGAGCCTTCGGTAGCTAGCTGGCGGCGAAGGACCGGAGGCTCCGTGATTGACTGCACAGACACGGGACGGCTGCAAAGGGCTGGTAGAAGCCCAAGGCTAGTCAAACCAATTTTTTTTATTCCTGGCTTAAGTGTCCCTTTAAGCCACACTTGTTATATAAACAGCACCGCACAGGCCTCCATGCCAAAGTGGCAAATATAGAAAGAGGATGTCTAAATGTTGGGAGGATCCCACCAAAGTGTTCCTGAGTTATTTATAGTTAGACCGCAGCAATGAAACAGTTGAAAAGGGTTCAAGAGAAGGTCCTTTTCAACGGGTCGCTAAGTTAGGTTAGCGACCCACCGGGGATGGGAAGGAAGTCTAAGGTTAGACACCCTGGGAGAGTTAAGGTAAGGTTATGCACGGGGGGTGATGAGGTTAGGCACCAGGGGTGTTTTAAGATTAGGCACCACAAGGGAGTTTTAGGACTAGGCATTGGTAGAGGAAGGGTTCTGTGTGAGAGTAAGGTGTGATAGTACGGTTAGATTAGATCATAGTAAAATATAGGTAAATATTACCAATATTTTACTATTTGAATTAAGTAGTAGAATATAGGTAATTTTATTGATATTCTACTATAGGTTATTTCTTGTTCCCTACTCAATTCATTGTACGCCTCAGAAAGGGATGAGCAAAATTTTACGTTCTGCTTTGTGCAAACTTTGGTGTAATCTTTGAATGAGCTAAAAGAATTGAGAATTGTGTGAACTTATAGGCACTGTTATTACCAGGGTTACTAGCACGTTTACTATTTTACCAGCATTGCAAAGTGTTAGAAACTCAAGACCAAATTAAAAGGGATTTTTACTAGCATTCCGTTACATAATGGTTTGTGCTGCATTTTATATAAATATCTGTATGTAAGTAGAGTTGTGGTTGAAATACAAAATGTCTCTGATTCGTTCCTGCTTCACTCCCTACACTTGTGAAGACTGTATTCTGCTGGGCAGATTGGAGCAGTAATATGCCATTGTAAGATACATGTGACCAGGCATAGAGCTGCAGATTACACAAATGACAGCATGTATTACAAGATGACATTTATTAAATATTCACTCTTTTCTTATTATTTTACTCTGGCGTGATAGGTTATAATTTACCCACAGCAACATTTTTGCTGAGTTTTTACACACAGCAGCCATAATTGTCTTTCCACAGAATAACAAACCTACCTATTTGCAGAGAATAAATGTCAGCGATTTGTGATGGACAAACTCCGTCTCCTAACCCAGTCATCAGCATAATATGTTTGCTTTTGTAGTGGGAAATACAGTGAGGAACTATAGAGAATATCACTCCCTGACATTCTGCTGCAGAAAAGACGGACAATTCTTACAGTCTTGTTTTTTTTTATCCAAACAAAAGCGTACTTAAAGGGACCCTGAGCTGTGTCATAAAAAAAGCAAACTGGACTTACCTAGGCCTTCCTCCAGCCCACCGTAGCCCGCAAGGTCCCTGGCATCCTCCTGGTCCCCTCCACGGTCACACTGTTTGCTCCAGTAATGCGGCGACTTCAGGTAAAGTGGCATGTGCTCGCCCCTGCTGCATACCCGTTGCGTCATCACGCCGGTTGCCATAAGAGTCCTGCGCAAGCGTGATTCTCTAAAGACTAAACCGCGCATGTGGGGAATGCAGGGGGGGCGAGCACACGACTTTACCCGAAGTTGGCACATTACCAAAGACACTAGAGGGGGCCTGGAGGATGCCGGGAACCTGGCGGGCTACGGTGGGGTGGAGGAAGCCCCAGGTAAGTCCAGTTTTCTTTTTATGACACAGCTCAGGGTCAGGTCAGGGCCACTTTAAAGGGACTCTGAAGTAAAAATAAACTTATGATATAATGAATTGTATGTGTAGTACGCTAAGAAATAGAACATAATTAGCAAAGAAAAAAGTCCCAGATTGTTTACAGTACAAGAAGACTGCTATTTTGTGAAGCACCTATACATCAAAGAAACCGTGAAGGATAACTTAACTTAGATAAGATTTTACTGCAGGGACGTTCAAAGGGTCATTTGTTGCGCATTGTTTCATAGTTTAAAAATGTAGAGTGTAGTTTGAAAACTGCAAATATTAGAGAATGATACAATTTTATAAAAAAAAAGCTATAAAACTGAAAATTCAAATGTGAGACTCTTTTCTTTGCTACTAAAGTTATATTAATTATCCGTACTACACATACAATTCATTATATCACAAGTTTTTTTTGTTTGTTTTTTTCCGCTTCAGTGTCACTTTAAATATTGAAGGGGGCACTGTAGTAACATATAGCAGCATACAGTAAATTATTCAGGATACTTGCTTCAGCGTCAGAAACACTTCCTATAGCTATATTTTGCTATATATTAAATGAAGCCCTGCCTTACATCCCTGTAATGTTTAGCCTACGCTGTTTAGATATGTGGAAATTAGCCCCCCTCCCTGAGCATTCTGGGAGACCAGCTCTATTTTTACTGGCTTTGGAGTGCTCAGTCAGTAAACGAACATTCCACAGAAATCACCCGACAGGACTAAAGATGTTTCTATCTGTGATAAATTTCAGCATATAAATCAGGGAGAGAAAGATTTTGTAATGAGCAAATAATTATTTATAAATAAATATTACAATAAATAAATAATTGTATTAATTATGTTATTTTCACTACAGTTCCTCTTTAACCTTCCTGGCGTTAAGCCCGAGCTCAGGTCGGGCTATGCCGCGCAGGAGGATTTTTCAGGCCCTGCTGGGCCGATTTGTACAATTTTTTTTATTACACGCAGCTAGCACTTTGCTAGCTGTGTGGGGTGCCCAATCACCGCCACTCTGCGCCGATTCGCCGCTACCTGCCGTGCAATGCTGCCTCCCAGGCCCCATGCGCAGCCTGGCCAATCAGTGACAGGCAGCGCTGAGGGGTGGATCGGGCCTCGGTGACGTCATCCCGCCCTTCGCCATGGCGACGGGGGAAGCCCTAATGGAAATCCCGTTTAGAACGGGATTTCCTGATGGGCCTGATCGCCGGAGGCGATCGGAGGGGTTAGGGGGATCCCGCAGGTCAGCGGCTGTCATGTAGTTAGCGCTAGGCTAGCTACATGATTAAAAAAAATAAAAAAATAGTGCTGCGCTGCCCCCTGGCGGTTTTAATTGACCGCCAGGAGGGTTAATACAGGGTGGCTGCCTGCCACTAATGCTAGTGTAGGTATAGGCAAGCCCGGATTTACATCACAGGAGCCTGTAGGCACAGATGTCCTGTCACAATAGACTTCACCCTCCATGAACCTACAAACACCCACCGAACCGCACTTCAAGTGTTTCGGCTGGCCCAGCTGTCATTTCTCCCTTAGTTACCTTCCCTGTCACAGGTAGCAACAGGTGCCCCTTAGTATTAGGTAGCCAGAGCTATCCTCGGAATTAGTATTAAGCTATTAGTTAGAGGTGTCCCCATGTATTGGGTAGCTAGAGGTGCACCTGACTGAACTGAAGAGAGATCTTGTCAGTGGAATGTAGAGACCTGGATGAGTAACCACTAATTTATACTTTTAGGACTTTGCATATGAAAGATGCCTGTAGGCAAATGCCTACATTGCCTTATGGTAAATCCGGCCCTGAGAATAGGCAGATGCCGGCTTGTCCTTCCCTGCACACATTCTGCTCTATCCCTGCTGTGTGTCTTCTCTGTTTTCTCTGAAGCCTTTGTCACCTGCATTTGCTGCCGTATGGGTAATGCTCTCATTCGGCAGCAAATGCAGATGATAAAGGCTTCAATAAAATCAAAGAGAACACACAGCAGGAAGAAAGTAAATGCCGTGGAGGAATGGGTCAGCCAGCACCTGCCTATATACTAGCGTTAGTGGCGGGCAGCAGGGGCGTTTTATATGCACCATCCTGTACAAGCTACATTAGAACGTCTGTTTTGTTCCCTTTGGAGAGATTTCTTTATATTTTTTTGAAAGTGCTAGCCCACAGAATGGTTTCCTGCTGGGGCATATTGCAATTTGCTACCAAGGTTTTCCATCTGTCCAGATGACCGAACCTATGGAAAGTCCTGGTGGCACATTCAAATATAACATTATACCATTGGCGGAGTGCTTACTCAATTACATTGATGAATGCCTTGCCTGCCAGCAATGGCAGCAATTTTCAGTCAGGAAAGAACATTTAATTACAAGATTTTTTATAGGCTATTATTTCTTCGCTTTAAATAAGGTAAGGCTCAGAAATAACCTCTTTTTTTCTTAAGTGGGGGTGGCTATCTGGTGATTCCCTTCTCAAAAGGGTGATTTATTAGAGTACCACTAGCCCCTCCCATCATATTATCCCACCTCCCATGTTTTAAAGAAAACCCAAGGTGAAAAAACGCTGATGAGATAAACAATTGTACCTATCTTCCTACTCCTAAAAAATGTTTTGTTTTTTTTGTTTTGTTTTTAGAATCTCACAATTTTATTTTATGTGTATCACCTAAAAATTATGTTTTATGTTGTATTGTCTTATATGACTGATACAGTCTTTCAGTATCCCAGAAGATAAAATATATTAACTACTGACCTTCTTTTATGTATCCCCTGCACTCAGAAGTTGTTCTTGGCCAGGAGAGAGTTTAATGGCTGTATTTCCTTATCAGTGAGGACCACACAACAGTCCAACTAGGTATTGACTGAAGAGAAATGGTTATTCACATACTCTGTGATTAACTCTTTCAGACAGCATAATAAAAAAAGGAACACAGCCTAGTTATTTGTGTGCTTGGCACTGTACATATACATGTCTATCTCATTATGTCACATGTCACCTCGGGTACCCTTTAAACGCTAATAAGATGCATTAAAAAATGTACTTGAAAATTAATATTTGCAACAATCTGTATAGGATTAGTCTGCATGTTTGATCCTGCTGGTCAGCCTTGAACCTGCTCCATGTGGCTCACACCCAAACCCAGGACCCCAGGACCTGGTATATGCATAAAAGATTGTGAGAGTTTTATATTACATCTCTTCTATGTATAAAACATGAGTGAGGGGTCACACATACAGGTTCAGGTCTCTCCCTGCCTTTCTCTCTTTTTGTATACAAACACATACCGTCAGGAGAAAGACACAAACACTGTATACTCTTATTTGATTTTATGCAATTTTCACTATTTGAGTAAAATACTATACAGTCTTCTGTCTGTCTTATCCCGGCATGATATGCTGAGTATATTTTCCTATACAGACTTCCAGAAAACAAAAAAGGGAAGATGTTTAAAACAAGAGAAGAAATGGACATGAGACAGGATCTGAGTTAAAAAAATAAAACAATCTGTTTCTTTAGTAAGGAGAAAACTGACTTTTGGGGTTATAAAGTTGTTGCCATGCATTCTTCTAAAGGAAAATGTGATAGCTTGCTGCCTTTCATCTGCCAGTCCCTTTTAAACCGCAGGTTTAGAGAGACTTTCTGTTGGAGGTGTCTTTCTTCAAGTAAGCCGCTAACTAAAAATTCTGTTTCTCTCAGCAGATGTTGCGATATGATGTGAAAGAGAAAATTTCCAGTCTGAAACCCAAAAGAAATGTCACTTGTGTGAGTTACAAAGAGACAGTCAGCACTGAATCTACGTGATTGCAGAACGCATGCCACTGCCAGCCAGGAGACACTACTCTGAATTACTTTGTACCTTGTTTGCTTTAGACTCATGAAAAGAAGAGGATATGTGAAAATGTTAGTTCCTGGTGATGAACTTAGATCAACCACGGCTGACGGAGGCAGGATGAGGAGAAGTAAGCAGTATGCAAAGGAATTCAAGGATGCTCTGCTTTGTATAGTTTAAAGCAGACCTACCTGACATCACACTTCATACGAAGCAGTAGGACGTATATCGGTTTTACCAAATCACAGCATTGTTTTGAATAAAAATTTACATCTGCCTTGCCAGAGCTAAAAATAATTTCTTTCCAAGCTTCAGTTTCCTCGGTGTGCCTAGGCACAAGAGGTCACATGATAAAGCTCAGGGACGATGTGCAGGAGCGGTTAGGTTACATCATTAGACTGCAAGGATAACAAAGAGAATCTGTTGTTGTCTGCAGAGCAGGGTCTGTTTGGGAGAGGTATCAGGAGCAGCAACTGAGATAAGAAAAAAACCTAGTAAGGCGCAGCTATCGCTAAATAAAGACTAAAAGAAAAACTCTAGTCACAAGTGGTTTCCAAGTTCTGTTTCGGCAGTGCTTCAGGCTGTGATTTTCTAAGAAAACTTGGCCTGTGCCCTTTTCCCTCGCAGTCTGAACATTGTGAACCCATCAAGCGAAGCTGCTTTATATTCCATAGTAACACTTTTAAAGTGATTTTTTTTTTTGCTGCAGAAGCCTTGGTTAACACAGATGTGTAACTGGTTATTTTGTTTGGAGCTCAGCATTAAAGAAGAACTCCACCCACCACCATTCAGCTGCATGGGTAGATGTGAGTGCATACATGTGGCCATTGCGTGTGTATGCACCCCACTGCACTCTGCGTTTGAGGTTCTGGACTGCCCATTTAATTGAATGAGTGTAGATTTGCATGGTAGCTGTAAGCAACTGGCTTCCCTGCCAAAGGCTTACACTCTGAAGGAGGGAGGAGGGACACACTAGGGGCTTGATTCACAAAGTGGTGCTAACCTACTTAGCACATCTAAAGTCTTTAGGCGCGCTAACCAGGGTGCTAAGTAGGTTAGCACCGGTTTTCTCAATTGAGAATCCAAACAGTTTGGCCGAACATCACCCGAACGGGGTGATGTTCTGCAGAACCCGAACAGTGGCGAACACTGTTCGCCCAACACTAGTTGTAATAGATAGAAAGCAAAGATTGGTTCGTTGATGGTGTAGTGAACAAGTTTTCTTCTGATCAGAATTTCTGATCGCTCAAACGATTTTTTACTAGAAATTGGACCATTAGTGGCCACCTTAAGTATAAAGTATATCCTAGTAAACCAATGTCCAAACATAACAAAAGCAATGAGGTGTATGCAGCCCAAAAAGGACAATGATTTGTACATTAGGGAGACCTACCAATCCCTAAGTAAGTGCACTGTCTAAGGTAGGAAGGCTAATACTGATTCTGCAGTCTACCTGAATCTCAAGCAGGAAGAAAACACTTTGGAAGAAGACACAATGTATATTTTGGACGGAAAAAAATGCATTGATGGAGGCCATCTATGTCAAACTGCAGAAACCATCATTAAACAGGGAAGGAGGCCTTCAGCTTCATTGGTTAAACTGGTTTATCATGTTTTCATAAAGATTTTGGAGGCAGTACCCATCATCAGCTAGAAAAATCATCCACTTGAAGCTATCATATTTTTTAAATAGTTTTTCTTGTTCATTTTTTTTCCTCATGACTTGGATAAATTAAAACTTTCACAGAAATGAAAGAGTATCTAACAAGGGTAGTGATCCCCGCTTGTACAGTCACAGCAGGTGGATGATCAAAGAAAAAGTGCAAATCCTTGTGGATGCCATTCCTGCATAACTGAATGAAATGATAGCATGCACAATATTGTTTTCACACACGGCAATTAAAGAGGAACTGTAACCAATGATCGAACTGTGTCCCAATCAGTAGATGATACCCCCTTCCCCCTTAGAAATCTTTACTTTTTCTCAAATAGATAATCAAAGGGATCTGTATGGCTGATATTGTGGAGAAACTCCTCCCACAGTGTGATATCAGCACCAGGGTACTGACATCACACTGAGGGAGCCTTGTTGCATTGTGGGAAATAACAGCTGTTTCCAACTGCCAAAAATGCATTTTTCCACAGACATCACCTGCCAGCAGTAAACATGTCGCCATGTGATAAATATCAGAATGTAAATCATGGATGGGAAAGATTTTACAATGGGCAAACACTGACTAAATAAATGATAAATAATTATTGTAAAAATTAAGCACTTTTTTTCATTACATTATTTTCACTGGAGTTCCTCCTTAACTTATCTGAATGTTTTTTGGGATGTGGGAGGAAACTGGGGTGCCCAAACGAAACCTTTGCAGGGTTTCATGTTCATGAACATACACACTCCGTGCAGATAGTGTCCTGGCTGGATTTCGAGCTAGGGACAGAGTGCTGCAAGGTTAGATTGCTATCCACTGCGATGTCCACCATTCCACCGTATGCTAGATTTTGTCTGAAACAATTGTTCATAATTATCTTTGATGAATATCTAGGTTGAATTCAGGTGTCCCCCAGTGTTGCTGACCTCACTTTCAGTAATTAACCACACTGGAATAAACTCAGGAAAACATTGTTGAACTTGCCACAGTGGGAGTCCTTCTACTTGTCCTCCACCACCTCCAGCAGAACAACAGGCAGTTTGCTGGCATTGATTTCTAAACTATAATCTTGCTTGTGTCCATAGCTTAAGGCCTCAAAAATGTAAAAAGAAAATACTTACCTAAGGTAATGATTTTGTACCCATGCTTCAGCTCATGTACACTTTAAAGGGAGTCTGAAGCTAAAATGAAGAAAACAACAGATACTTACCTAAGGAGAGGGAAGGCTCTAGGTCCTATAGAGCCTTCCCATCTCGCTCACAATCCCCTCATTCTAGCACTGGCTGCCCCGTTCAAATTTCCCGCTGCAGGAAATATTTGTGAGCCTGAGTGCTCCAGAAGACAGGTGGCTCCATACTGCGCATGCACGAGTGCGGGAGAGAGCACTCTACGGAGCCGCCCATCTATAGGAGCACTTAAGCTCCTGAAGACTTCTGAATCGTTCCACGGTGGGAGATTTGAGTGGGGGAGCCAGCTCAGGAACGAGGGGACCATGAATGGAACAGGAAGGAGGCTGCTAGCTGGAGTACAGTAGGAAGAACTGGGAAGCTCTATAGGATCCAGAGCCTTCACCCTCTTTAGGTAAGTATCTTTTTTTTATTTTAGCTTCAGACTCACTTAAAAGCCAACCTGAAGTGACAAAATTCACTTCAGGTTTGATACTCTCCTCAGTAGAGGGAACACTCTAGCATAGAGCCTTCCAGTTCCTCTATCCAGCTTGTCGAGAAGTTCTATGGACGAGTGCATCCCTACTGGGCATCAGGTTCCGAGGAGTTTGTCAACTCAGCTGGTCACATAGCTACACCATAATTTATGGGCCTGATGGAGGAACAGGAAGGCTCTATAATATTCTGAGCATTATGGCCTATTAAGGAAAGTATCAAACCTGAGTGAGTTTTCTCACTTCAGGTTTGCTTGAAGGGATACTTTAGATAGCAGCATGAGGTCCTTTTTCATGGGTTCCACAAGGAGTGAGGAATGAACATAATTTTAACAAGTCGCTGTTTACAGTAGTGAGAATAAGGCAACGTGGCAGTGCCCATGTAGGCAACATAAATAAACCAATAAATAAATAACAGGCAGCAGAATTCACCAGTAGTAAAGACATATTAGTGCAAACATGCTGTTAAAAGCATTTCTTGTACTTGGAGGTGCAGATGTTGTCACATTCTTTTTTTGTTAAAGATTTATTTCTTTAACTGATGTGGACTCTTGTGTATAATACAAACTTTCTCATGAGCTATCTTACCTATCATTTTCTTACCTTATCTGTAAAATAAACGATTGGCAATCAGCTAGCAAAAACAGCCAACCTGTTCACAATGTTTCTAAATTTTGATATGACGTTCCTCACCTTACTTTAGCACTTTCTGCCTGTTAGGCACTAAAAAGGTATTACCGTACACGGACAGTAAGAAGCCCAAAGTAACTCATGAGATTAATGTTGTGCATCAGGGCCAAGGTGCCATAATGCGCTCTTTCTCAAATCCTTGTCAAAACCAGGCAATCAAAGTGACGAAAGGTGATATCAAAGCAATGAGAAGATTAAAAATAAAACTGATACAGGAGGGAAGAGAGGGTGAACGTGTAATGAAAAGAATGGTGAGAGAACAGAAGGAAGAGGAGAAGAAATAAACGACACAGCGTACCTATCACCAAGAGGAATACTGACAAAAGCAAAGAAAAGGGGGCTAGAGGTACAGAAGATAGAAAGATAACGAGAGAAACTAAAGGAAATAAATTACAGATCTCACATCTCATGCTTCGTCCCTTTCTTGGGAGAATCGGATGTCACGTAAGCCCGTCCGTATCGGTGGATTTTCCATGATAAATTATTAAACAGTTTTTTAGCATTTGCTTTATTATTATAACCTGTTCGGTTTTTATGTTGTTGTCTATGAAATGCTAATAAAACAACCTTAAGGTAATTACATTAGAGTAAACAATTGGATAAGTAAAAACCGCATGCCTGATCGGGGATCAGGAAAGTTATTAATATTTACTGTACCTTATGTTACCGATGTAGACATTATCCATCTGTATTATGTTAAGTTCCTCTATTCTCAATGCAATCCTGTAGAAATGAGAAAAAAAATAAAATTGATAATGTCTTGTTTACGTTCATAAAGAAAAAAAAAGAGGTAAGACTGTGGTGCTTGTGAGGAGAAAGGTTACAAATGATTTGTCCTGCATTGATCAATTTGTCTTTCCATTGTATTAATGGGCCTTCATTTTCTTTTATTTAGTTTTTTTTTTTATGCTGCGTCTTAAAAAGATCAATGGCTGCCTCCGCCAGAACCGTTGCACGAGCAAGCCTCATTTTCCCTTAAAATGTAAAAATACTTTATTTTTATTTGTTATAGAATGTCCTTTCTTTCTCTTCTTCTTACTTTCCACCTCCCGCCGTGCCATTTTTCCCTGTCCCTTTGTTACCATGTGTTTTAAAGGAAATTAATGGAAGAAAAAAAGAATGTCCAATTTTGTTTTAAAATCCAGCAATGCCACGTCCAATAATGAATTTTCTTTCACCAATAAAACACCAGGACGTCGAACAGTAGGGGGGTTCTTATGTCATTCTGCAGGCGCCATTGTTTGATTACAAATATTTATATGAACTTGCCATTCTTTTGGGCTTTCTTCCTTTTCATAATGATTTCGCAACTTCTGCTTTCCTTCCGACAAAGGAATTCTTGCAGAGTTGTCGAAAAGGTGCCGGAGAAAGGGCAAACCTTTTTATTTCCATTCTTCTGCAGAAGTTGTGGGGCTTTGACACTTTTTAACGGATGGGGAGGTAAAATGAACATATCTCCAAAGTTGTAAAGTGTTTAATGTTTTAAAAGTAAAGCTTGCCTTTATAGATCTTTCTGAGGATTTTTTTTTCTTTTTTTGGGGAAATTACTTCTTCAGTCGGGAAGAAAAGACGGTTGCTATTCCCGTCGTATGCAAAGGTCCATCCGCTCTGAAAAAGAGCATGGGGCACTACATAATACCTCTCCATAAGATCTCCGCATCAAATAGTCTCTATTAGCATCCTGCAGTGGAACTCAGCTAAAGTCATTTGTATAAGAGGTCTGTTTATCAATTTTTGATCGCGGAAACACTTCAGCTAAAATTTAGAGAATGGAAGTTCATCACCTGTAAAAATAAAATTCAGGGTATGAATTCAGATGAATCATCTCCTTTCATTGCTTTCAGAACCATCTCAAACATCTCCACTGAAAGGTTGAGGTTGACCTCTCCAAATAGGTAGTTAGAGGCTTCAGTAATAATAGCTAGTCTTCTCAGTCAAGCGGAGAGCTACATATTCATGCCCGCCGCTTTGTTGCAGCTTCATAATACATGAATAAAGACGCTGGGAAAACTTACTATGTATGGTTTTGTCATAATCACTAAAGGTTTGTTCATATTTTAGCTTTGATTTCATATTATAAAAGGTGGGCTGTTTATGGTCTGGAGGTACTGATTTCGTACTGACTGATTTTAGAATGAAGCTTCCAAAAGATCACTGATACCTACTGCCACTACAGTGCTCCCATCTTTATGTTCTACTCCGCCCCTCTGCCAGCTGTGCTGAATACAATGTGACATCTTTCTTTAGAGCAGTACGTACCTATTATGAGTCAAATCCATCTGGACATTAACATCGTATGTGGTCTGCTTTCTTCTTTTGACGTACAACCGTATGCATTTTCTGAATGAAGAGGAACCTTGGTCTCCTAGAAAATGTCCCATGAACGTTCCTGACATCTTCTGAAAATGTTCACTTTAAAACTTTAAAAAATAAATAAATCTACCAGCTATCAATAACTAATTCTAAATATCCCAATGACATAATCATTAAAACTCATTGCCCTATTGTAGAAGCAAGGCAAATGAAAGGGGTTTAGGTGCCTCCTATACAGGGGGTGTAACTACAAACCACGGGGCACGTCTACAAAACTTTGATGGATCCCTGCTACATGCACAGCCCCTCCCCCCTCTCCCAATGTGACCCCCACATCCAGTGGAGCCATCTGCTTGAGGTTATGCAACAAATGTAGCTAGTAGAACTCACCACATCATAAGTGTGGCCACAACACCACCTGCTCTGGAGTGAGGGCCCTTGTATCAAAGTTTCAAATACGGCCATACTCACTTGCAATATACATATCTATCTGCCTTGCATGGACAGAGAGGAATAACCATCAACAAAGATTCTATACTTTCCTGTCCACCTCTATAGGAAAACATTCAATTAATTTTACTCTTGATTGGTTAGGAGTTATTAATTTTGACCCATATGCACGGGGGATCTTTGTGGGATTTCTATCTCCCAAAGGACCCGCTGGGTGACAGAGTACTGCCGATGCTGTACAGACGTGTCTTAAGCCTCCTGTCTAGTGGTACATCTGTTGCTAGTATTTGGGGGGATGGAGGGAGAATGAGCTTGTGAGACAGAGCGTATTCTCAAAGTCAGGGGAGCAATGAGAACAAAGCGATCATGCAGTGCACAGACATTGGGATCAACAGAGGTCAGACATGCTGTATTTTTAGCAGATGTTGTGTGGCCACTGTAAACATGCTGGTCTGACTTTCAATTTTCTGCCATGGCAGTCATTTTTGTCCACCACGGTAGACCAGCATGATTACGTAGCTTTACTTTCAGATCAACTCTCACTAGTTTATTCCTCTTGTCATCCCAATACAGGAGATATTGTCATCCATTTTCAAAACATCTGTAAGAAAAGTCAAGAGATAACAGACAAGTTAAGGAACAACCATATCTTCATTCAACACTTACAGCACCATAGATAAAGGAAGTACAAGGATATAGGTCTAATGTGTTTTTTTTAAATAGTTTTTCTACTATATTTTGGTATTATATGCTTATTTGGAACACTGTCGTGAGATTTGTATGCTCTTTCGCTATTTTCATTTTACTGTTTTTCAAGGTTCTCATATCAAGTAAAAACAAGGATTGAACTTCATCCCTATCAGTAGCTGATACCCCTCTTCCCATGAAAATCTTTACATTTTCTCAAAAGATCATCAGGGGGGTCTGTATGTCTGATATTGTGGTAAAACCCCTCCCACAGTGTGATGTCAGGATCTATGCCCTGACAGTTTTATGTCTGTGAGCCTTGTTGCATTGTGGGAAATAACAGCTGTTTCCAACTGCCAAGCAAGCAGTATCTCCCTCTGTACATACAGTATATGTATAAATATTCAACCTTTTAGCCTATCACATTGTTAGAGGGTGTGGTTATAGATAATGGCAGTTAGTGCTGTCTTTTTTTCATGTCTGTCAGTAGTAAAGATGATTACAATACAATATTACAATACAATAACATTTCTATAGCGCTTTTCTCCAATAGGACTCGAAGGGCTTACATGCAGGCTGATTGTGGATCAAACAATATGAACAAATTACATGTGAAATATCTTCTTGATTTCTTCTATTTTTTAAGTTCGCACTTTGCAATGTATTGATTTATTTTTTCCCCCTTTTTGCTACAGTTCCTCTTTAACTGTCTGGTGCTTACACTGGCCATGTGTAATACCTGGTCCCTGACACCATTACTTTATAAGGCCTCTTTTCCTCAGGAGGTTGAAGTACGCGCTTGTTGAGAAAAGTACTTTGAAAAATCATACTTTGGACTTAAAGTGAATTAAGGCAAACTTCTGTGACGTTGAACTGAAAAGTTTTTGTACAGAAGTGAATTCCATAAGCCTGTAGCTTCACCCTTTATACGGTTATTCAGGAACCAGGATGGAGTCACAGATAGAGTTGGGCCGAACCTCCGATTTTAGGTTCGCGAACCGGGTTCGCGAACTTCCGCGGAAGGTTCGGTTCGCGGTAAAGTTCGCGAACCGCAATAGACTTCAATGGGGATGCGAACTTTGAGAAAAAAAAATAATTATGCTGGCCACAAAAGTGATGGAAAAGATGTTTCAAGGGGTCTAACACCTGGAGGGGGGCATGGCGGAGTGGGATACACGCCAAAAGTCCCCAGGAAAAATCTGGATTTGACGCAAAGCAGCGTTTTAAGGGCAGAAATCACATTGAATGCTAAATGACAGGCCTAAAGTGCTTTAAAACATCTTGCATGTGTATACATCAATCAGGTAGTGTAATTAAGGTACTGCTTCACACTGACACACCAAACTGTTCACTGAACAGAACAGGTATGCAGTGGTGGGTGGGTTCACAGAACAGGTATGCAGTGGCAGGGTCACTGAACAGGTATGCAGTGGTGGGTGGGTTCACAGAACAGGTATGCAGTGGTGGGTGGGTTCACAGAACAGGTATGCAGTGGCAGGATCACTGAACAGGTATGCAGTGGTGGGTGGGTTCACAGAACAGGTATGCAGTGGCAGGATCACTGAACAGGTATGCAGTGGTGGGTGGGTTCACAGAACAGGTATGCAGTGGTGGGTGGGTTCACAGAACAGGTATGCAGTGGCAGGATCACTGAACAGGTATGCAGTGGTGGGTGGGTTCACAGAACAGGTATGCAGTGGCGGGTTCACTGAACAAAACAGGTATACAGTGGCGGGTTCACAGAACAGGTATGCAGTGGCAGGTTCACTGAACACAACAGGTATGCAGTGGCGGGTTCACTAAACAGGTATGCAGTGGCGGGTCCACTGAACAGAACAGGTATGCAGTGGTGGGTTCACAGAACAGGTATGCAGTGGTGGGTTCACAGAACAGGTATGCAGTGGCAGGGTCACTGAACAGGTATGCAGTGGTGGGTGGGTTCACAGAACAGGTATGCAGTGGTGGGTGGGTTCACAGAACAGGTATGCAGTGGTGGGTGGGTTCACAGAACAGGTATGCAGTGGCAGGATCACTGAACAGGTATGCAGTGGTGGGTGGGTTCACAGAACAGGTATGCAGTGGTGGGTGGGTTCACAGAACAGGTATGCAGTGGCAGGATCACTGAACAGGTATGCAGTGGTGGGTGGGTTCACAGAACAGGTATGCAGTGGCAGGATCACTGAACAGGTATGCAGTGGGCTCACTGAACAGAACAGGTATGCAGCCAGGAACAAGCTAAGCCTAACTAATCTTTCCCTATGAGAGACAGACAGCAGCTCGCCCTACTCTCTCTAATGCAGGCACACGAGTGGCCGTAATGGCCGCCGCTGCCTGCCTTATATAAGGGGGGGTGGGGCTCCAGGGGCTAGTGTAGCCTAATTGGCTACACTGGGCCTGCTGACTGTGATGTAGAGGGTCAAAGTTGACCCTCATAGTGCATTGTGGGGCGAACCGAACTTCCGGAAACGTTCGCCTGCGGGAGGCGAACGCGAACCACCGAAGTTCGCCGGGAACCGTTCGCCGGCGAACCGTTCGGCCCATCTCTAGTCACAGACAATGCACTCAAAGGCGTACATTTACCATTGCTCGAAGTTTGCTGTTTTTCGCAGGTACTTTGTATGCATGGTTATGAGCAGACTGAACTTCCAAACACATCTTGTTCTCTTCCTCAGCCTGTGCTGGTGACAAGCCATTCAAGTCCTCATCTGCATATCCCTCAGAGCCTGCGACAGAATGCAGATTGAGTCTCGGTGCTCCGGAAGCTGACACAGCTCTGGCAAACGAGGAAGAACTGTCAAAACCAGAAGTCCATTAGAGGAGGAACAGCAAGCAAGGAGAATCACTGCAGTGCAGACTGCAGTATGAGGGGATGCTAATAGATTTGCTACAGCCATGAAGTAAGAAAGGGAGAAATGTATACGTAATATGACCTAACAGTATCATAGTCTACATAGCAAACTGCTCTGAAAAGCAATCAATAGAAAGAGAAGAGGAAGCAGCATGAGTGAGCATGGAAATGATAGAAAATGCATCAGATTCTGAATGCTGGCCGCAGATATCTGTCCGAACAGCAGAAATTATTAACAGTGCAGGAGATTACTAAAGTAATCTGCAGAGAGGAGCAGAGGCAATTGGAGTGTTTAGCAATCTCACCTTGCAGTGCTGGGTCCCCAGTTTGAATCCCAGCCAGGGCACTATCTGCACAGAGTTCGTATGTTCTCTCCATGTCTGTGTGGGTTTCTTCCGGCAACTACAGTTTCCTCCCACATTCCAAAAACATACAGATAAGCTATTGGCTTCCCCTATATTGGCCATAGACTAAGATACATACACTACACAATACATACATAGGACCATGGTAGGGATTTAATTGTGAGTCTCTCTGAGGGACAGTTATTAGGGCAGCCCCCTCCTTCAACATCTTCAAGAAGGCCCTCAAAACTCACCTTTTCACTCTGGCCTACCCCCACCCCTCCCCGCAGCTGAACTCTGGTCCCCTACCTTTCATGTCCCTACCTTTCCCTCTAGATTGTAAGCCTTTGGGCAGGGTCCTCCTCCTTTTGTGTCCTACCTTATCATGCACCTCGATTACTGTGAACCCATGCTATGCATCTGAGTGTACCTAACTTGCCTAATCTTCATGCTCCATCCAGTGACTGACTAAGCATTACCTGGTACTCATACTGTGCTGTGTGATCTAGTTTTTCTTGTATTCCTGTATTGTCGTATTGCTGTATGTCACCCCTAAATACTGTATTTAACTTAAACTAATTTCCAGCGCTGCATAATATGTTAGCGCTTTATAAATACAATAAATAAAATAAATAAATAAGACAGCATACTCTGTACAGCGCTGCAGAAGATGTCAGCGCTATATGCATACTAAAATAATAACTTTAAACTTGCTGTTCTGTGCAAAACATCCTTTTTTTTCCCCTCAGCATCTGATGGGATGTTAGAAATCAACACAGTGAAGATTTACTACGCAACTGCTTTTGTGACAAGTGAAACTGACTTTCTTTGGGGAGCCAAAACAAAAAGTTTCAGAAAATAATATGTTTTAGTGTAAAGGCAAAGTTACAGTAAAGTAGATTGTAGTCACTGGGGAACATTAACTTATGCAGTAAAGTAACTAAGGAGCTATGGTGCCTAGTGTGAGTTTCACATTGGCGCCATCAAGCACTTTATACATAACAAGTTATATGGAGCACCAGTGTCAGAGAGGCATAAGCAGGGAAGGGGAACAGTTTGTTAATCATTGCCACCATTTAAAGCACATGTAGAATTGGTATTACCAGAATAGCATCAATGAAGAACTTATACAGCAGTTGAAGGAGGTCCCCTAGTTTGAAGCAATCGTTTTTGACACCCTGGCGCATGTTGCATCTCGGCTACTTCATAGACAGCAATATAACTCTGACCTGAATTTTGATGCAGGACATAGCTGATTGAAACACTTAACTTAGAGCTGAGGGCTTGCCTATCAGATAGCCATTTGTAAATTTGGCGTGGTTGGCTTTGACATAGCAGAGTGATAAGGGTGATGATGGGAGCTATGGAGAGGGTGCTTGGATCGGTATTGAGTTTGGCTACATGTGTACATAGGTTAGTGTTAGGCATGAAGGGGAAAGGGGGGGGGGGTAGATTACTGGTAGAATAGGAGAGAACACAATAGAGCAATTGCTGAAACAACATGCAGCAATAAGAAATGTATGTCGCCATGCAGTAACTGTTGGCACGTCAGAGGGCTGAGGTACATGTGGACAAGGCTTTATGCTGCCATTTTGTGACAAAGGAGATCTGCAATCTCCTCATAACTTCTTGCAAAATTAGGAATGCAGTATTAACTATCATCAACAAGGATCTATTTTAAAGCCTTCTGTGAAGAAATATTACAAACTACAGTTATGCTTTTCCAGTGGAGACAAAGAGTGCATAGGCCAATGGCAGCATGTTCTGTGTGTACTCTGGATAATTGAAAGGTTTTTCTCTCCCCGTCTTTACCTGAAGCAATAGATTTTTTTCCTCTATAGAGAATGATCATACCATATAAACACAAAGACATAACTTCCTCCGATCTCTGAAATGGCTATTTCTCCCTATATGCTTGTCTTTGTTCCTCTTGCTCTCTAGAATTCCTCCAGGATGATTTAGCTTCCCTCTTTAAACTGTCTGCTTGATACTGAATGTTGACTAATGAAAGCTTTAGGGAGATGCCTTAAACAAACAAGAAGAGATGGTTGTTGAGGGCTGCGAACGCCACACTGGCCTGATTCAGTGGAATATGCATACCGTATGAAATGAACGCTGAATGTCGAATACTTGTTCTATACATTCCTAAAGATTCTCTGCATTCTAATAATGAATATTCAGCATTTTCCGCCCTTCATCTAAAAAAAAAATCCCTTGACTGAGTCTGCAGAGATGAGATAGACACATCAATATTAAGCTCTTCTTTTACTGTCATTGGGACTTAGGACTTGTTAAGACTGTGTCGTACTGAAACTCTCTGATAGACAGGGGGTTGCAAGGGGCAGTTTGCAGGCTGGCAATCCTCTCCCTTTAATTAGAGTTCACTGAGAGTACAGTAGGAGCAAAAATGCACATAAAGAAGGCAGTATATTACTTCTCAGATTTATGGCTAGAAGGCTGAAACAAAAGCATATACAAGAGACAACAGTTTTGATTTGACAGATTTTAGATAAATATTTTGTTTTCCTGGAGAGATATTGGCATATATGATATATTTTGGCCTCATCATCATAACCAGAGTAGGATAAGGTGAAACCACTGGTTCTGTGGCTGTATGTTTTCACTGACAGAATCACACATACCCAGGGGCAAACCCAGGACTTTCAAAGGGGGGATTCCTGAAAGTTCCCCCTTAGCCACACACAATACAGTATAATAATATCAGGGCCGTCATCAGAAATTTTGGGGCCCCTCACACAACATCAAGCCTGGGCCCCCCTACAGACTGCTGTGCACGCCCAGTACAGTGCCCCAGTATAGCCAGTATAGTGCCCCAGTATAGCCAGTACAGTGCCCCAGTATAGCCAGTACAGTGCCCCAGTATAGCCAGTATAGTGCCCCAGTATAGCCTGTACAGTGCCCCAGTATAGCCAGTACAGTGCCCCAGTATAGCCAGTACAGTGCCCCAGTATAGCCAGTACAGTGCCCCAGTATAGCCAGTACAGTGCCCCAGTATAGCCAGTACAGTGCCCCAGTATAGCCAGTACAGTGTCCCAGTATAGCCAGTACAGTGCCCCAGTATAGCCAGTATAGTGCCCCAGTATAGCCAGTATAGTGCCCCAGTATAGCCAGTATAGTGCCCCAGTATAGCTAGTATAGTGCCCAGTATAGCTAGTATAGCGCCCCAGTATAGCCAGTATAGTGCCCCAGTATAGCGAGTATAGTGCCTCAGTATAGTGCCCCAGTATAGCCAGTATAGTGCCCCAGTATAGCTAGTATAGTGCCCAGTATAGCTAGTATAGTGTGTCAGTATAGCCAGTACAGTGCCCCAGTATAGCCAGTACAGTGCCCCAGTATAGCCAGTATAGTGCCCCAGTATAGCCAGTACAGTGCCCCAGTATAGCCAGTATAGTGCCCCAGTATAGTTAGTATAGTGCCCCAGTATAGCTAGTATAGTGCCCCAGTATAGCTAGTATAGTGCCCCAGTATAGCCAGTACAGTTCCCCAGTATAGCTAGTATAGTGCCCAGTATAGTGCGCCAGTATAGTACCCCAGTATAGCTAGTATAGTGCCCCAGTATAGCCAGTATAGTTCCCCAGTATGGTTAGGTGGTGCCCCCCGCTCGTCCCCGCCGCTGTCGTTACCTTAACAGCGGCCGCTCTCCCCTCTCCGGCGCCTGTACTTTCCAGCAGCATCTCCCGGCTACTGTGTGTGATGCGGCAGGAAGCAGGGCAGCGGCTTCCTGTAACGGCGATGTGTATCGCCGTTGCTATGGGAACCGAGCCATACTTCCTGCCGCATCATCACACACAGCAGCAGGGAGATGCTGCTGCAATAATAAGTACACACGCCGGAGAGGGGAGAGCGGCCGCTGCTAAAGTATTAACAGCGGCGGCCGCTGGGGGAGGGGGGGGGGCGGAAGAGACCAGTCAGCAGGTTAATGCCTGGGTGGGGGGGCGAGGCTGCGGGCCCTGGGCATGGCCCGGGCCCGTGACGGAAGTCACAGTTGTACCCCCCTGATGGCGGGCCTGAATAATATAGTAGGCCATCATGCTGGCTACTCACAATGCAATTTCCCAACTGACAGGATCTGACGATTATTTGTGACATGTCCAATCGGCTCCTGATCGACAACTGGTTGGATCAGAAGCAGTTTGGATACAGATAATAATGAGGACAGCCAACACTGATAATGAAGGGGGAAGTGAAGCATTCACCCTGCAGGGGTACAAGGCTATGCTCATACCTAGCTCTGTGCTCTGTCACATTCCCCAGAGCTGCTCCATGATTTGTACACACACTGCTGCTACATCCAAAGTCAACTGTAGCTGGGAAAGGAAGGGGGTGGGGCTGTGAGCTGCAGGATGCCTGCAGACACTGGAGTCTCAACTTGTGCCGGTCCCCTGATGCTGCACCGTACCCGGTCTGAGGGGGGATTCTGGGCAGCTGTAATCCCCCCCTGAACTTGCCTATGCAAATACCATCTCAATTATTGGTAGGCTGCAAGTCTGTAGGTTTAGTGTTACATTTTAGGGTAGCCAAAGGTCAGATTAGTTAAAGAGGAACTCTAACAAAGGATTGAACTTCATTCCAATCATTCCATAAGACTCTCAGTCTCATGTATATTCTGTACAGATTACCTGGCAGAACTTAAGATATCACCACCAGTGATACATTTCAGAATGTAAACCAGAGAGAGGAAAGATTTTAGAATGGGCAAACACTGACTAAATAATCTATAAATGAATATTGTAAATAAGCAATTGTATTCATCATGTTATTTTCAGTATAGTTCCTATTTAAGGTTAGGGGAGTTGTCATGCTATGTAAATGCTAGAACAGAAGGATCAGCAATTTAGGGCTGAAGTCTAAATTGATGGATGTACGCTGAGTCTGAAAGACAGCAACCAACGCCTTCAGATTGGATCATTAACGATGGCGGATGTGAGGTTGCACACAAGTGATGCCAGTGCACACCAGTGCACTGTTTGACTAACTAACTGCTGATTCTTCAGTGCTCATTTATTTTAATAATTGATAGTTCAGTTTGTGTGTACATAGCTTCAGTACGAAAGATCATTAAATACTAGGAAAAGGTAAGGGTTAGGGCTGTTTCACACAGCGGGCAATTCCCTGGTGATTGCACTGCACTTGCCGATAGCCAGCGATCAACAAAGCACTAGTGCAGTGTCTTCCTATTGGAGCATAAACACTGCAGCGTTGCAATCGCGGTCACAAAAGTGCTGCATGAAGTATTTCGGGAATGATTGCGCTGATAATCTCATTCATGGAAACGCAAAAAAAATTGTTATTGCTAAGTGCTACTGATTGCAATATTTTGGGTGATTTTCGGTGTGAAAAGTCCCTTCAGTTAATGATCAGGTTTAGACATATTTCCTCATAATAGTGTGTAGTAAGGAAATCTTTGTTCATGAAAAGTTGAGACCAACCTTAGTATAGTAGAGGAGGGGATAATTATTTGATGGCTGTGCCATTGGCATGGGGCGGCTAGTTAAGAAAGGAGTTCGCTAGGAGGGTATTAAGGTTAACGTTTGAGGCCTCTGCCTGACACTGCGCTCATACAGCCCTGAGATCTCAGGGTTATAAACCAGCTCTAAGTGTTGTAGCTATACATTTGTCAGGATCTCTCCTGTAGCATGTTCTGCCGCTTGCAGTGTAGCTGCAACTGGGCAATTCTGAGTTGTCTGCTTGCATTTGGTTGCGCATTCGCAGTGAGTCTTATTGTCATTTGAAATCACTCTGCAGTTCAGAGCAGTTCAGAATGCTGTCAGGATTCCTTCTATGGTTTGCTGCAGTTTAACTCCAGCCAGATAGCCCTGGATTTCCTGCATGCATGTTGTTGCATAGTACTGCATGCATTTGTTATATTAGTCTTTCATCTAGCAAATGGTAATCAAACCAGCTCAGGATTGAATGATTACCATTCAGCTGTGTGGAAATTTGCATACCGGCATCCATTGGCTGATGTCAGCATAAAAGTCTGCCTCCCATTTCAGACACGGCCCAACATAGCGTTCAGCTCTCTGAGTTGTCATTGGGTCTATGCTGTGAAAGTTCTTATTGTAAATGTATAATGCCTTGCTCTGTATTGTCAGGTCTGCTGGACGTTTGTTGACCTGCGGGGGTCAGTGAAGTCTTTCTGATCCTGATAGTTAGATTCTGCCAGCACCACGTTGGTGACTGGTAGTATTCCTTGTACCCTTGTTCTTGAGGACGAACTATAGCAGCGGTTGTCATTAGTTCGCTCCTACCTGTTAGTCTTGTCTATCTCAGTGTGAATGTCGCCGTTGCTGAAACAGCGACTAGATTGGCTGAGCATTCCGTCTGTCTGTCTGTTGTCTGTCCTGTCAATTGTCATTACTTGTGCTTTAGCTAGTGAGTTATTTGAGAGCTACATTTCATAAATTGCGCATCAGCATGATATATATGTACTCTAGTCAGTCAGTATTGTATTATTGTAATATTCTATTGTGTACCGACCTTTGCCTGCCTCTCGACTACAAATCTGCCTAATCCTTCCAATACAACTGACATCTGAATTAACGTGTATGACCCAAGCCTGTTACCGATTACGTCTGTTGTGTATTGTATCACATAGCATCTAGCCTGATAGGCAGCCGTGAGCTGCTGTTGCTCTGGGCAATCTTGCTCCCTTGTTTATTACTCCTGTGTCCATCTGTGGAGCCTCTTCCATTATCCAGCTACTAGCCTTGTTGCGCTGGGTGGTCAGAAAGTATGACCCCCCAGCATTACATAATGTCGGGCTAAACACAAACCCACATGGAGGAGGGCTCTGACACAGTGAGTTATGGTTCTTTGTATTTTCAAAGATTTGAAAAGCTTGACTGTGAAACAGCAAGCAAATTTATGCCAGAATTGGTTAGATTTATGTTAAATCCAGATTTTCAGGCTACAGCATTTTCTACCTGGGCTGATCAGATAGTTTGCACTCTGTTCAAAGGCAAACTTTTTGATTGGGCAATTGATGTTTTGAATCACATTACTCTGAGAGAAAAGCCTCTAGAATTCATAGCTTGTGATCCATAACTGGTTAAGAATATCTCCATTACCATATCCTCTTAATGAACTCCTGATTGCTTGTCAATCAAATGTCTCTTCAGCAGCATTTAAAAGCAATGTGTAAGCAGCAAAGTCTAAAGTCTTGCATAAAACTAAACGTAAACGTTCCAGAAAATGTTCACAACCAGCAGTGTCGTTGTCCATAGCAACTGCGCATCAGACCCATAGTCAGACTCTGTCATTAGCAGATAATGAAATTCAATTGTCATTCATGGGAGTCAAACGGACTTATGAAACTACCAATAAACTTTCCTTGCTAGCCAGGGAGAATAAAGATTTTTGTTTAAAAGAATTGTCTGAATATTCTTATGAGGAAATATTACAGAGATTGAGCAAATCAAATTGTTTGTGCAGCAAGTAAAATTTGCATATACTGCAGTTCAACACTTGTTGCAATTCCTGGGAATTCTTCTTAAGAATAGGAAATACCCAAGTAATAATGATCCAGTTAGTCAAGTTGATTCTCTGTCAGGAGTAAACCCAAGCCAAGTCCACTCCAACTAGCTTCCTGCAGACTGGTCCAACTGTAAATTATGCTCAGAATAATTGTTTAGTTCCTGACAAGAATGAATGGGATCCTCCGTTTGAAAAATGGGAAATTGAAGCTTTAATTTATGAATTGGAGAATCATCGAGAATATTTCTATGAATGTTACACTGCTAAGAGTAACATAACTTTGCATGCATGCATTGAGTCTGCTTTTTCTTTGATTGAAATGATTCTGTGTGTGCATGATTTTGTGACTAGAGATGGCCCAAACGTTTTGCCGGCGAACGGTTCCCGGCGAACTTCTGGGGGTTCGCGATCACGGAGAACCGCAAACTTTTGCGGAAGTTCAGGCGCCGCCATAATGCACCATTAGGGTCAATTTTGAGCCTCTACATCACAGTCAGCAGGCACATTGTAGCCAATAAGGCTACACTCCCTCCTGGAGCCACTCCCCCCTAATAAAAGGCAGGCATCGCCAGCCATTTTACTCACTCGTGTGCCTGCAGTACATAGAGAAGGAACAGCTGCTGCTGCAGACTCTCATAGGTAAAGATTAGTTAGGCTCTTGTAGGCTTGTTAGCTTGCTCCTTGCTGATTCATATTGCTGAAATAGCATCCCACAACAGCTCTTTTGAGAGCTAATCTTGTTCTTGTGAACTATTTTTATTTTTTTTTCTGTGTGTTCCACTGACACTTGTGCTGCATAGACAGCCTTGGTAATTCATACTGTGTGTGTGCCACTGCCTTGTCTGTGTGTGACAGGTGCACATTGTAATACCCATCATTGCATATACCTACCTACCTGTTGTTCACAGTGCACCCACCCACCTACCTACGTGAGTTGAGCGCACACAGTGTAACTGTACATGTCTGGTACCTGTCTGTGTGTGACAGGTGCACATTGTAATACCCATCACTGCATATACCTACCTGTTGTGTTCAGTGCACCCACCTACCTACGTGAGTGCCTGGAGTGTGATATACCACTCTGTGCATACCTGTTAACTGCAGCTGTGTGACTGCACATTGTATTAGTCAAGTCAGTGCATACCTTACACTTCATCCCCCCGATATGGACACAATGGACAAAACAGGCAGAGGTAGAGGCAGACCCAGAGGAAGGCCGCCCGGCAGGTCCGTGCGAGGTCGTGTTGATGTTATTTTGTGCGGCCCTGGCCCAAAGTACAGTGCTCAGAAGAAGGCACGTCCCATCAACTCCCAAGATTGTCAGGATGTGGTTGACTATATAACACAGAACACCTCATCTTCCGCAGCCACCAGCGCTACTACAAGCACCACATCCATTGCATTTGACACTTCGCAGGAGTTAATTGGTGGGGAATTAACTGATTCACAGCCATTATTGTTACAACCAAATGAAGGCACTAAGCAAGTTACACCACTTCATATGTCTGAGTTAGGCGGCGACACTATGGACGTGTGAGGAGGAGGATGATGAAGTACCTGCTGTTGGTGCAGTTTTGGAGGTGTCTGAGGCAAGCGAAGCTGGGCAGGATGATTATGATGATTATGATGATACGAATTATTATGATGCAGAGTACGTGGCTGTGCAGCGGACCAACTTGTGACACCTCAACGTCTTGCAGGCAGGCCTCCTGCCACCTCCTCTCCTCCTGCTACATCCTCTTTGCTGTCATCCTCCTCCTCCTCCTTGGCTGAGTGGCACTTCAACTCTACTGGTGCTGCCATCCCCTCTCCAGCTACACAGTCCCATCTCCCCAGGCCTATGCTGCATGCCAGGTACGACGGTGTCACGCCATATTAGACATGTCTTGCCTCAAAGCGGAGAGTCACACTGGACCAGCTCTCCAGGCTGCTCTTAACAAACAGGTGGATCAGTGGCTGACCCCGCACCAGCTGGAGATCGGCAACGGTGTGTGACATCTCATTTCCGTGTTAAATTTGGGAAAGCTGACACATGCACCCGGCATGGCACATGTGCTTAATCTAGTCATTCAAAGATTTGTGTCAAAATACACAGGTTTAGAGGAAGTCCTGAAGCAGGCCAGGAAGTTGTGTGGGCCTTTCAGGCGGTCTTACACGGCCATGGCACACTCTGCAGACATTCAGTGGAGAAACAGCTTGCCGGTAAGATGCTCGATATGTGATAGCCCAACTCGCTGGAATTCAACCCTGGTCATGTTCTCTCACCTGCTACAACAGGAGAAAGCCGTCACCCAGTACCTGTACAATTACAGTAGAAGGACACAATCTGGGGAGAGGGGGATGTTCTGGCCCCAAAACTGGACACTGATGCGAAATCCATGCAGGCTCATGCGGCTGTTTGAGGAGGTGACCAACTTGGTGAGTCGCAGTGCAGGCACCATCAGCGACTTGAACCCGTACGCTTACTTTCTTGAGCGTGCCGTGCGTAGAGTGGTGGATCAAGCTGTGGAGGAGCGTGAAGAGGAACAGTTATGGCAGGAACATTTGTGGGAGCAATTTACATCAGAATCAGATGTTTCCTCAACACCTGCGGCAGCACAGAGGCGGAAGGAGGAGGGAGAGTCATGTGGAGAAGAGGAGTCAGACTCGGATGATGAGGAAGGTGTTTCTTTGGAGGAGGAGAAGGCGACAGAAGAACAACCGCAGCAGGCATCGCAGGGGGCTTGTGCTGCTCGACGTTCCCGTGGTATTGTTTGTGGCTGGGGGGAGGAGGAGGACTTACCTGACATCACTGAGGAAGAGCAAGAGGAGATGGATAGTACGTCTGCATCCAACTTTGTGCAGATGTCGTCTTTCATGCTGTCCAGCCTGTTGAGGGACCCCCGTATAAAAAAACTCAAGGGGAATGACCTGTACTGGGTGGCCACGTTACTAGACCCTCGGTATAGGCACAAAGTGCAGAACATGTTACCAACTCACCAGAAGGCAGAAAGGATGCAGCACATGCAGAACAAGCTGGCAACTATGCTTTACAATGCGTTTAAGGGTGATGTCACAGCACAACGCAATAAAGGTACCACTGCCAGTAATCCTTCTCCCATGTCCACGCAGGCAAGGACAGGACGCTCCAGCGATCTCATGGTGATGTCGGACATGTGGACATTCTTAAGTCCAATGCCTCACCTTAGTGCTGCCGGATCCACCCTCCACCAATGCCTGGACC
Source organism: Hyperolius riggenbachi (assembly GCF_040937935.1). NCBI lineage: Eukaryota > Metazoa > Chordata > Amphibia > Anura > Hyperoliidae > Hyperolius > Hyperolius riggenbachi. The sequence goes on from NC_090648.1 coordinate 151,234,373, forward strand.
GGCAGGTAGCCGACTACCTGGCCTTAGGTGTGGATGTAGACACTGTGAGCAGCGATGAACCCTTGGACTACTGGGTGTGCAGGCTTGACCTGTGGCCAGAGCTGTCCAAATTTGTCATCCAACTTCTGTCTTGCCGTGCCTCAAGCGTCCTGCCAGAAAGGACCTTCAGCGCAGCGACGGTGAAGGGGCTTGCGTATCACAATGAAGCAATGACCGCCGGCTATATGAGTCTCTCGGGGGGTGGCACACCAAAGATAATAAGGTCGTTGCTTCATTGTGGACAGACCAAATTCGATCAGCTGGACAGTCACTGTTGTTCTGTCATTGAGCTACCACAGCCCGGCGACCATATGGACTTGAAAACCACCATGGCCCTCACTCTGGCCATGGTGCGCACCAATCCAGCACGGCCGTCACTACGGAAACATCTGTTTGCAGTGCGTTACACAGTGAGTTTGGTGTGTCAGTGTGAAGCAGTACTCTAATTACACTCCCTGATTGATGCATACACATGCAAGATGTTTTAATGCACTTTAGGCCTGCAATTTAGCATTCAATGTGATTTTTGCCCTTAAAAACGCTGCTTTGCATCCAATCCAGATTTTTCCCGGAGACTTTAGGCATGTATCCCACTTCGCCATCCCCACTATAGGTGTTAGACCCCTTGAAACATCTTTTCCATCACTTTTGTGGCCAGCATAAATGTTTCTAGTTTTCAAAGTTCGCCTCCCCATTGAAGTCTATTGCGGTCCGTGAAAGTTCGCATGAACCGAACTTTAGTGGGAGGTTCGCAAACCGAAAACCTGAGGTTCGGGCCATCTCTATTGTGACTCCTTTAATTGATGCATGGAATGAGATCTTGAATGATCGCTCTGGGAGTCAATGTGAGCAACACTCAGTAAGGGCCTGTTTCTACTGCACGCAGATTGGATGCAGAATGGATGCAGAAAAACTGACTCCAATGAAAGCCTATGGGCCTGTTTACACTAAGCACAGTTTTTCTTATGCAGATTTTCCCATAGGCATTCATTGGAGTCAGTTTTTCTGCATCCATTCTGCATCCAATCTGCGTGCAGTGGAAACAGGCCCTAACCAATGTCAATTCTGTCTCTCTGTTGCACCTAGCAACGACCTCACCTGCTAGTCTTGTTCCAGATGCACACCTTACTTCTCTAGCCCGTTATAATGGTGGCAATAAGTATTTTTTTTTAAATTTCTTGCAGAATTGCAAAATTTTGAATTCGTGTTTTTGTAGATCAGCTACTGCATTCCAGCAGTCCAGGTTTATTATCTTATACCTGCTTGATAGCAAGATGAGAACTTGGGCTGAGGAAGTTGCTGATGAAAACGAGGAGGTTTATGATGACCTCATGGAATTTGTTACATTGATTGCAAAACAAAAAGTTTTGCGAAAAAAATACAAACAAATTCCTACTGATTTGTTTTCTGCATCCTGCAAACCATATGATCCAGCAGACACCAATAGATGCACTACATCAGTTCCTGAGTCTCAGCAATCATGCTTGGTAGCCTTAGAACCCCAGCATCTGAATCTTCCAACTTCACAGTTGAAGAACTGTGGATCAGGTTCGCAAACTCTGTATCCTGATCCTCCTGTTTCAGCACCTTGCTCTAGTTCTGTGAATGGTTCAGAGCATCTGTTAGGTGAACCTGAAATCACAGAATCATTGCCTTATCCAAGAAAATGTTCCAGTAAATTCACACTGTACCATGACTTACTCAGTAGTTCTGTCCAATGAAGCTCAGGTCACAGAATCATTATGCTGTCCAGCAGGTGCTTCCATGGTTCTGCCCTGCAACATGGATTGTTCAGTGATCCTGTCCAGTGAAGCTGAAGTCGCAGAGTCTTATGCTTCACCCAGTACTTTGGATGCTTCAAGATCTCTAGCAGAGGACTCAGAGGCTATGCTTACTTCAGCTGGTGTTGCAGTAATATCCACCTGTTTAGAAGCTGTCTTAGAATTACAGTCCACTCTAGTAAAACTTGATGAATCTCTGTCAAGTGAAGCAGAAGCCATTGAAGCATTGTCCTCATCAGCAAGTGCTTTAGATACCTTACCCTGTACACAGTCTGATTTAGCTAATGTTGTTGAATCCTTGTCTGATGTTGTAGCACCCAGGGATCCCAAAACCTGTCCTCTGAATGTTTCAGAAGTCTTGCCTTGTAACATGGATAATTCTGACTCTCTGGTAAAAATAATAGAAGTCTCAGAATTTCAGTCCTGTTTAATAAGTGTTCCTGAAATCCTACCTTGTATCTTGGAAAATTCTGGTTCTCTGCCCAGTGTGGCAGAGGTTCTAGAGTCTCCTTCCTGTCCAGTGAGTTCCTCAGTCTTGCCCAGTTCAGTGGTGGTTGCTGCAATAGTGACTTGTTTGGCAGCTCTTTTGGAGCTCCAATCCAGTGTAGTTGGCGATGAGTCTCTGTCCAGTTCAGAGGAAGTTGAGGAGAGTCTATCTAGTACAGTGCATACATCAGAAGATTTGTCCTGTCCTGTTAATGCCCCTGAACATGACTTGTTAATAACCTTGGTGGAATCAGTGACCCCTAAGTCTGATTCTGTATTCTTTAGTGAGAGTCCAGTAACTGTAAAGTCTAATCACGAGGATTTTCTGACCAGTCCTGGTTTCAGTCCTTCGTGACTAACTGAGAAGTTTCTCTTATACCAGTGTGCCCAGATGTGCTCTGTGTGCCAGAATTCCCAAGTGTGTTCAGCTCTCTGAGTTGTCATTGGGTCTATTCTGTGAAAGTTGTTATTGTAAATGTATAATGTCTTGCTCTGTATTGTCATGTCTGCTGGAAGTTTGCTGACCTGTGGGGGTCAGTGAAGTCCTTCTGATCCTGATAGTTAGATTCTGCCAGCACCACGTTGGTGACTGGTAGTATTCATTCTAGCCTTGTTCTTGAGGATGAACTACAGCAGCGGTTGTCATTAGTTCGCTCCTACCTGTTAGTCTTGTCTAGTGTTGGGCGAACACCTGGATGTTCGGGTTCGGGCCGAACAGGCCGAACATGGGCCAGATGTTCGGCATGTTCGGCCCGAACGCCGAACTCAATGGGAGTCAATGGGACCCCCGAACATGCCCATTTTGGGGGCCCTATGGGGTCGCAGGCATAAGGGGGGAGCATGCCCCGGTCGCGGGGGGGGTCGGAAATTCCCCCCACCCCCTCCGCTAGCGCTCCCCCCTCCGCCCGCTTCCCCATAAAAAAAGTTTAAAGCAAGTTCAATAGTACCTGGGCTGGTGGCACTGGCTGGCAGTGGAGTGAGGAGGAGGAGGAGTCCGAGTAGCAGAGTGACGTTGAGGCCGGGCAGCGGGCGGTTCAGCGCTAGTACCCTTGTGGTACTTCCGCCCTTTCTCTGACCTCACGTCCTCTGCGTGATGACGCATACGAGGACGTGAGGTCAGAGAAAGGGCGGAAGTACCACAAGGGTACTAGCGCTGAACCGCCCGCTGCCCGGCCTCAACGTCACTCTGCTACTCGGACTCCTCCTCCTCCTCACTCCACTGCCAGCCAGTGCCACCAGGTACTATTGAACTTGCTTTAAACTTTTTGTATGGGGAAGCGGGCAGAGGGGGGAGCGCTAGCGGAGGGGGTGGGGGGAATTTCCGACCCCCCCCGCGATCGGGGCATGCTCCCCCCTTATGCCTGCGACCCCATGGGGGGCAGTATTCGGCCGAACAGGGCCCTGTTCGGCCGAACAGGGGCCCTGTTCGGCCATGCATTCAGCAGTTCGGCGAACCCCGAACAGTTTGGCCGAACACCACCAGGTGTTCGGCCGAACTCGAACATCACCCGAACAGGGTGATGTTCTGCAGAACCCGAACAGTGGCGAACACTGTTCGCCCAACACTAGTCTTGTCTATCTCAGTGTGAATGTTGCCGTCGTTGAAACAACGAATAGATTGGCTGAGCATTCCCTCTGTCTGTCTGTTGTCTGTCTTGTTATATGTCATTACTTGTGCTTTAGCTAGTGAGTTATTTGAGAGCTACATTTCATATATTGCGCATCAGCACGATATATATGTACTATAGTCAGTCAGTATTGTATTATTGTAATATTCTATTGTGTACCGACCTTTGCCTGCTTCTCGACTACGAATCAGCCTAATCCTTCCAATACAACTGACATCTGAATTAACGTGTATGATCCAAGCATGTTACCGACTATGTCTGTTGTGTATTGTATCACAGAGCATCTAGCCTGATAGGCGGCCCAGAGCTGCTGTTGCTCTGGGCAATCTTGCTCCCTTGTTTATTACTCCTGTGTCCATCTGTGGAGCCTCTACCATTATCCAGCTACTAGCCTTCTTGCACTGGGTGGTCAGAAAGTATGACCCCCAGCATTACAACATTACTCATCACTTTGTAGTCTTACTCATTTCAGTAGGTAAACAAAAGAACTGAATGGTTAATTATTTGGAAATGGCAGATGATATGAAAAGCAACTGTGGCTCAACATATTTTCTATCTCTATCCTCCCATCTAACCCAAAAAGTAAATAACGTTAGTATAAAAAAATTCATAATATCACAATAAAATGTCTCAGGTGTTATCAGGTGAGCTCATCTGAGCTAACTTGAGCTTCAGTTTGGCTGGTCCCCAATCCTGTTCAGTGCTTCAGGGATACACCTTCCCACTGACTGCTGTCTTTTAAGGTGAGTATGCACCTCTTGACTTTATGAAGCCCATTAGGGATTAGGACCCGATCCCCTAGGGTGACATCGCTGGCCAACCTGTATAGACGTGTGTCAGTCATGTAACTGATGGCCAGGAGCGTAACTAGAAATCACTGGGCCCCCTGAAAAACTTTGGATGCCCCCCCCCCTCTCGCTTTCTGCACAGGTAAACTGAGAACCAATGTTATTCACCTGGCCAGTGCACACTTGAATGTGTTTTCCCCATGCAGATAAAAGCAGTGAAGCATTTTCTCTATCAATTACATTCGCTTCTGTGATAAAACGAGCATGTTTTTACACATACAGACACACATGGGGCTTGATTCACTAAACTATGATAACTCAAATATCACACCTTATCAAAGATATCACACCTTATCAAAGTTAACACGCCTTATCAGAGTAGCATAGCAAGCGCTACGAACGTATGCCTGCTAATTGGCAATGGCACTTATCCTGCCCTGAGCCTCTGCCGGTCTTTAGCGCTCGCTATGCTACTCTGATAAGGCTTGTTAACATTGATAAGGTGTGATATCTTTGATAAGGTGTGATATTTGAGTTATCACGGTTTAGTGAATTAAGCCCTAGGTGTGTAGAAAATGCATACAGAAAACTGACAGACAAGTGTGCTCCCAGTCTCAGCTTATTACACTCACACTGTCCTCCTGTGATGGAGCAGAACTGCCTCTGCAGACTTCTCCAGCATCACTATAGTACAGAGCACTGGGGGAGGGGTTGAAAGGCTGGGGGTAGAGCAGCGCTGTGCATAACACCCTACTGAACATTGTCTACAAATCTTTGTCTGCAAAACTTTGTATGTTGTATGATTCCTTATCAGTGGCTGAGCAAATTAAGTCATTAGAACAATTGTGCAGAGAGCAGAATTTTTTTTCTCTCTGTGCCCTTAGTTGTCAGTCTCTCAGGACCGGGAAAAGAAGCATCTCCCTCCATGGGGCCCCCTGTGGCTTCTGGGCCCTCCTGTGGCTGCATCCCTTGCAAGGCCTATTGTTACGCCCCTGCTGATGATGAGTTCTGTTGCTATGTGGGGAGTGGAGGAGGGATGACAGAGTGTGACATAATGGGGCAGGCGGTGACCAGTGCAGACAATGTCATTATTGTGGGGGTGAGTTATTTTGAGAGGCGGATTGCTCGGGTTGGGGTCGGGCATTGGGGTCAATGAGATTCCTGTCGGTCCACACATGCGCGCTGTGATGCATTGCGCTATGTCATTTACACAACATGCATCGCCCATAGACTTATATCATTCCTAGCTTGCGGTAACGTGCTTTACCCCTACGTCGGATCGGGTACTTCGAGCACTCCGCAATGGACTGCAATAAGTGTTAAAGTCTTCATAGACTTTCATTGCTTTTGTGGCCCCTTGCAGGCAAAATAGGGTAACGCAACGCAGGTTCAACCTGCATATGTAAAAGGGTCCAAACAGAAAGAAGGAAAAACTCATTTTCAGGATGTAATGAAAAAAATTCTAATAGTAATAGGCTGTAGCATATCTTGAGTTGGATGAGGTGTAATCAACAAATAAATAGAATTCTACAGTACTACAGTGTAATAAAAATACACAAAAGAATACAAAACATCAAAATGAAATGCACTTTTCCCACTTTAGAGAATAAATAGAAATAACCATATTACAATTACTTGTTAAAATCCCCCAAGTATTTCACCAAAATAATTTTATACTCAAAATCCAAACACATATGATAGAAATAGATTGCAGCTCCACCACTGACAATTGTATAAGGATAAACTGTTCACAGAGATTACACTTAAAGGAGATAATTGTAACTTGTACTCCAAATAAGAAAGACCTTTCACAGTGAGTGAGAAATGCACAATCCTTACATGAATATAACCCACAGAGTGTAATGGTCAGTAGCACAATGAATGTGCGAAATTAACAAATATGCACAGTCTCCTCCATAATAAAGCATAAACAGCTTACTGGACAGCGAGGGGGCAGTGGGTGGGACTTACTTGAGCCTGCAATACAGATCACAAAGAGGATACTACCGTAATAATAAATTGGACAGTCACTAGAAGAGTCCATGGACCCCCTCTACCTGAAGCCGCCTAGAATTACTACTGTTGGCTTTAAAGAGAAACCGTAACCAAGGATTGTGTTTGAAATTTTGAACAGAGGCGCAAGAGTAGAATAAAAGCGTCTAACAAGTGTTTAAAAGGGGGAAGGGTGGACTTACCCCCCTCAAGGAAATATAGACAGAAATTCATCATTGTATATAAAAAATAACATTTATTAGAAGCGCAACTTTGCAATGCAATTTCACTTACCTGGGCCTTCCCCTAGCCCCCTCCTTTGCCCACACCCTCTCAAACCGATCCTCAGGTTCCTCGCAGGCAGCTAGTTTAGTTTTCCAGTCAGTGCAAGAGTGCGGCTCTGGGCTCGATCGTGCTCCCGCTGCTGTGGCCATCCTGCGTAGGTGCAGTACACGAACTATGTGCATCATACATGCGTTCTATGCCTGCGCAGGATGTCCACGGCGGCAGGAGCGTGATCGAGTATGCATGGGGCCAGAGCCGGGCATGTGCACTGCCGAAAACAAAACTAACTGCCTGCGGGGAACCGGAGAATCGGTTTGAGATGGCACAGGCAAAGGACATCTGCAAGGGGTTGGGGGAAGCCCGAGGTAAGTGAATTTTTTTTTCAAAGCTCAGTTAAGGTTCCTTTTAAGATTCATATGTAATCAGGAAACCAGGTCTTATGTTCAAGCCTTTGTTTAGAGTATGAAACATTTTATAAACTTTTATTTAAATGTCCACCATTCCAGATTAAAAATTTCCCCTTCGAATGGTAACTTCCAGGTTCCTTATGTTATGGGCACGTTTGTTAAAATTTAGTCAAATTGGAGTGTCCTTCTTTTTGTGTAAAGAAACACAAAGATGTAGACACTGAGAGCCCCATATGGTGTAGTATGTACTGGTAGAATGGATATGTAGAGGTAAGTATGCAGATATATTCACAAACAAGGGTTACCATCTAGGTAATCACTATTAGACCTGTCCCCACTCAGGATTAAGAAATCACTTTCTGTAGATAGTAAATACAGGGCAACAACCCTCCAACAATGGTGGACCCAGGAACTGTATATGCAGACAGAGACCCCAAAGAATAAAATTTACTAAAAATGTTAAAATGAGAGGAGGCAGAGGTGGACTTACCTTCTCCAAGCAGACACACAAAGAGATTGTAGTATATATTCAAAACAACAAAGCTTTATTTGTATATTCCAAAAAGTGCAAGCGCAACATGGAGCATGTACTCATACAGGTCTGCTGCAAAGCTCAGAGGCGCTGAGCTTTGCACCAGACCTGTATGAGTACATGCTCCATTTGTTATTGCCTGATGAAGCAGGAGATGCCTGCAAAACGCTTTGCACTTGCACTTTTTATCGTATACAAATAAATCCTTGTTGTTTTGAATATATAAAACAGTCTCTTTATGTGTCTGCATGGAGCAGATAAGTCCACCTCTGCCTCCTCTCATTTTAACAATTTTTGTAAATGTTATTCTTTTGGTACCTTTGCCTGCATATACAGTTCTTTTTTCTACTATATAGCAGTGCATATTTCCTCTTTTTTACTGTTTGATTTGTTTCTGCAGTGTATAAAATGTTCAAGCATTTTGTGCACTTGACTTTACCACTTTGGATGATGTACATGTGTAAACTCCCTGGATATGGAAAGCACCACTAGAATCTACTGGTGCTTTATTTACAAGCACTTTTGCCCAACATGGATTGGGAGATCGGGACTCAACCCCTGAGGCTGTACAGGCGCATTGCTAGCCTGCAGGTTAGCGACTTATTCTGTTGCTGTTAAGGGGGTAGGACAGATGACAATTGACAACATGGCGGAGTGAGCAGAGTGATTAGGAGAACAATCAGTTCAGCTCACCATGCTGATCATTTGTTGACTCAACATGGGGAATTAGGGACATTGTACACATGCTAGATTCTTGCCATAGGTGACCCAGCTGCTTTGGTTGGGGACTATCTAGTGCAGAGCAGGATCATCCACAAGGCAACCTAGGCAGGTGCCTGGGGCCAAGTGCGCGTCAAGGGGTCTAGATATCCCCTTTTTGATCTCTTGCTCACTTCGGATTACCAAAAGGACCATTTTTTAGAGGGAGTAAAAGCTTACTACCTTGCCTAGGGCTCAATTTCATCTTAATCCTTCTCTGATCTAGTGTGTTTACAAAGTGTAAGGATTTCCATAACCTATGTAAACCCAAACTGTACTTCACTGCAACCACCATGGCGACAGTGTTCTGGATTCTGGAGTACAGATTCAATGGCTACCGCCACATTTTGCTACTATTATGTATCAGTGACTATTTAAAGCATTAAGATATGGTAGTGCTTTAATGATTGACCACCAAAATGTGTGCAATCCCAAATGGTGTTCGCATGAAACTTTGCAACATATAGAGCTGCTGAAATGAGTGTCTGTTCAAATGAATGGTCTGTTGGAATTCTCGTTTCAGGATTAAAATATTATTTCAGAATAATCTTTTCTTATTAACCACCCTGGCGTTCTATTAAGATCGCCAGGGCGGCTGCGGGAGGGTTTTTTTTAAATTAAAAAAAAACTATTTCATGCAGCCAACTGAAAGTTGGCTGCATGAAAGCCCACTAGATGGCGCTCCGGAGGCGTTCTTCTGATCGCCTCCGGCGGCCAAAAGTAACACGGAAGGCCGCAATGAGCGGCCTTCCGTGTTTTGCTTACTTCGTCGCCATGGCGACGAGCGGAGTGACGTCATGGACGTCAGCCGACGTCCTGACGTCAGCCGCCTCCGATCCAGCCCTTAGCGCTGGCCGGAACTATTTGGGGACCCTCTTTCGCCGCTGCTCGCGGCGGATCGCCGCAGAGCGGCGGCGATCAGGCAGCACACGCGGCTGGCAAAGTGCCGGCTGCGTGTGCTGCACTTTATTTGAACAAAATCGGCCCAGCAGGGCCTGAGCGGCACCCTCTGGCGGTACTGGACGAGCTGAGCTCATTGTGCAGTTCTATCTACAGTTATTAAATATTAAGCTGTGAAACAATTGTGACATTTAAAAAAAATTAATTGAACACAACATATACTTTAGATTGTTTTTTATAGGGCAAGTAAACGATTTTAAAGCCTGTAATTCGAAGAAATACAGTAAGCAAACATTTAGGCAGGGGGCACACTTGGGTATGCAATTTCACAGGCATTTTCAGGGTTTGTGGTTCTCTGTGTTTGTTCTGTATTCACGTTCTCTGCATACGATTTTCCATGGTCATTTGCAATTTTTCAGATTTTCTGATATTTAAGTTTATGCAGCCTTTCAAGTCAATTACTTTTTAATAGGTGTGTGTGTGTGTGTGTGTGTGTGTGTGTGTGTGTGTGTGTGTGTGTGTGTGTGTGTGTGTGTGTGTGTGTGTGTGTGTGTGTGTCTGTGTGTGTGTCTGTGTGTGGTGTGTGTGGTGTGCATGTGGTGTGCATGTGGTGTGTGTGAGTGTGTGTGTGGTGGTGTGTGTGTGTGGTGTGGTGTTTGTGTGTGTGTGGTGTGGTGTATGTGTGTGTGTGTGTGTGTGTGTATGAGTGTGTGTATGTGTGTATGGTGTGGTGTGTGTGGTGTGCATGTAGTGTGTGTGAGTGTGTGTGTGGTGTGTGTGTGAGTGTGTGTGGCGCGAGTGTGCTGAAACTTCTTAATGTTGGTTACATGAGATCTGTTGCATCCTAACCCTCAGTACGGCATTTACGGAGCAGGTTCTAGAGTCTTTGCAGCCTGTAGCAAGCTTCCCTCCCCCCATCCCAGCTAAAAGTGCCACCAATATGTATTCCCCTCACCCTTAGTAAGAATTGCTGTAAGGTGATAGGCAGCAGTGTAGAAAAAGGAGGACCCAGCACTGAAGATATTTGTGTTTTGTGCTGCACTGCCTGCTATAGCTTTCAAAACAAAGTGGAGGATCATTGTTGACCTTTGCAGAGCAGGCTAAATGTACCTGATCAGAATGTAACAGAGAAACTCAGAAATGTTCTAATTCCTTCTCTTGACTTGCCTCTTTCCACCCCATCTGTTCCTGATCTTTACCTTTTATTTCTTATTAAAAGTGCGCAAACATTCTCCACTATACAAAAACATGTGGGACTATTTCACAGCATAAATTATAAATGGGATGGAAGACGGAACCTTTTACCAGCGCAAAGCATGAAACTACTAGATTTTAAACTATTCTTAAATAAAAGGAAAAGTCTCCCCCATTCACGGATCGGTATCATATATTTGCTGTTCTTTTTTACTCTTCTCCCAGTCAATAATTACTAAATTAGCACGGCAAGCATACAATTTCATCCCAGGTGTTATTACTGGAAAGTCAAACACTGGAGGCTGATGGAAAAGATGGGACCCTATCTCCTTATTTTAATGGACTGTGTGCAGGAGGAGATTAAAAATATTAAAAATATGCAGAAAATGGAAGAGCAGAAGCATGTTTGCATTGCATTATAATCATTTTAATAATACTCCGGTTGGAAATGGTAAAATGGTACTTTGTTCAAATCAGAGGAAATCATAGACCTATCATCATAGTATACAACTCAAAAAATAACAGTTATGGATTTAACACGTGGAACTTATCTGAACGTGTGCAATTGAACCAGTCTGCATGTCTGCAGGGAATCCATCTATGGGGATACTCAGTTCCCTCCCTGGCATCATAGGCAAACACAGGGGGGTATTACAGCTGCCCAGAATTCCCCCTCAGATCAGGGCTGGTGCAATGTCTGGGGACAGGCACAAGCTGAGACACCAGAATATCTGCAGGCATCCTGCAGCTCACAGCACTGCCCCCTTTCTTTATCTGCTACAGTTGTCTTTGGATGTAGCAGCAGCGTGTGTACAGAGCATGGAGCAGCTCTGGGGAACTTAACAGAGTCAGGAGCACAGCCCTGTGCCCTGCTGTGTGAATGCTTCACTTTCCCCTTCATTACCAATGTCGGCTGTCCTCATTATTATCTGTATCCAAACTGCTCCTGACCGATCCCATTGTCAGCCGGGAGCACATTGGACATTTAGGAAATAATTGTCAGGTCCTGTCAGTCGGACCGTAAATTGCAATATGTGTACCCAGCATGATGTCCTTCCATATTTGTATACTGTATTAAGGGAGACCTTTCAGAAATCCCCCCCCCCTTTGAAAATCCTGGGTTTGCCCCTGGGCATGCACCCTCCTGTGCTGTACATTCAGACCTCAGACCTGGAACGGAAGGGATTTCTGGCAGTTTGCATAAAGCTGCTTTTGCAGTGAAAAATGTCAGTTTGCATTAACAAATCAGAGCACTCCTCGTTGGGTGAATGGTACACGTGGATGAAAACTTTTGGTGCATTCTCAGATTTTCAGGAAGCAAATAAGTGCTATTTGTACTTCTGTCCAATGCAGCTGTTTTTATGCTTACAGGGTACAGATTTGTAAATGTAAGAAGTAACACACCACACCATTTTTTAAATATCTGTTCAATCCAAGAATAGCAATCAATTTTTCTGACTGATTGTAACAATCCAAAAATCTGACCAATGTACCACACACCTATGTTAAATTTTCCCACAATCATGAATAAAATAATTTAAAGCTCAGAAAAAATTGGTTGGAACTGTACAATTGAAAATCCATCACACACCATACAATTCTTGATACAGTTGGTCTAAAATTTCCAACATGTCCAATCTCCAAAAATCGAAAAAGATACGGGAAATCCAATCGGATTTATCGATCGATAGCAAAGAAAGGATCTCGATTTTTTGGGACAACCAATTGTAATTATTGAATTGGCGAAAAATTTGATCTTTTAATTGTATGGTGTGTGGCCACCTTTTGGCTTGGTTCACTTAATTGGAGCAGCCATTTTTTCATTTGCTCAACGTAATATAATTTCATGAGGTTATAAAATATACATTTAACTGAAATTGAAATAAATGTCACATGATCCTTCAGAAAGTACCAGTAAATAATAAAAAAGGCACCTGTGGTAATATAGATAAGGAAATTAGGAAATAAAGACGAGAGTACTGAAAGTTTTGTACGCTTTAGCACTTGTGGGGAAAAAAAGCTAGCTCTTCTTTGAGCACGTTTTTATATTCTCTTTACCAGACTTGTCTGCACATGAACAGGGAGCCCAGGGATTCAGCTCTGACCGTGGTGATCCCCCCACATCAAACTGCAGCTCATATGAGATGGAGTCAGGCAAGAGGCACGTCAGGTAACATTTTATCGCAGGTGTGTGATGTCAGTTGCACAGATTCCTGAGGCATCTAAACTGACACGGTCAGACTTCTTTTGATTAAAAATGTCTAATAACCTCTCAAGAAAGACAAGGAACAAACCACGCCGGTTGTTAAAAAGTTTGTGGTGGGAATTTGATTGCCATCTTCAAGTATATGTCTGTTTATTTACATCACTTATCTACAGAGAGGTGTTAGCATTTTATTAGCAGATTGACAAGCCTTGTGGGTGAGGTGGGTAGTTGGGTCCTGCTCTCTAGTGTACAAGGCAGCCAAATGAAAGGTTAAAGCATTACTCTTCATTGTCACAGAAGACAGCAGCTAGCTCTGAGGGTCTTCCTTTCAAGTATAACCTTGACTCTGACATATATAGTTTTTTTATATGAACAGTCTACAGTGGTGTTTGTAATTCCTCTCTAATGTCTGCCATGCTTTTGGGGAATAGCTTTGACTTAAAAGGATGGACTTGCACACATAAATGCAATGTCAATGGGCAGAGAGGGACAAAGAAGGAAACTGGGATGTTGTGCTTAAAGGAAACCTTAAAGTATACCAGAGCTGAGCAAATATAAAAGTTTTATACATACCTGGGGCTTCCTCCAGCCCCATGCGCACGGATGATTTTTTCTATGGTGTTTTTTTTTCCCACTAATCTCACATGCACGCGCACAGGAACACACGTGCGGGAGCACGCACAGGAGCGCACGCATGCACGCGCCCAGCGGCAGCAGCACTGTTCTACTTATAAAAATGTCCTGGAGCCGTTAAGACTTAAAAGGCTCTAGCAGGACGTTTTTATAAGTCTGCTTGTCATTAAGTGGTTACTTAGATCACTTTTTGCACAGAAATCCTGGGAAAATTGAACTCCAGGGAGGTTAAAGAACGATGGCAATTTGAAGTATGTTTTACTTTATTGTACTTTTGTTTTTCTCCTGTTTCAAGCTCTGTAAAATTCAAAGCTTATTTCTAATCGTTGTTTATTCATATTGCAATTTGCTTTCAAAAAAATATGTAAAAAAATAAAACTGACAACCCATTTTTCTACAGATGTTAAATATTAGATGTTAAATATTAATTATTAGGGAATAATTAATGAGTTAAAGCCTTGTCAGCAAACTTCCTCCAAAATTAAATAAAACAGATGTTAAAGGCAATAATGATGCTTGGTGCATTTTTGATAAAACAAGAATTATATGAGTGATAAAGATCAATCTGCCATGTATTTCACACTAATTTAGTGCTGTGGCGACTATTATTTTGTAACCGTATAGATTTTCTTAATGCATGCAAATTTGTACAAGCTTGCTCCTCTTGCTATTGATTCCACAATGTTACCATCTTAATCATTAACTAATTGCAAGTGTCCTTTATCGATGGCCAGCCCACCTTTTCTACTAATTTTTGCTGACGTGTTGGAGTCTTCTTAGAACTGACTTAACCTTTCAGTGTCCAGTGAATGTCTGTGCCCTGATGTCAATTGACTAGCCTGGCCTCTGTTAGATAAAACTTCATCAGCTGTCTAGGCAAACGGTTTAATAAGGCATTGTTAATTGACAAGACATAGGTGAATTCAGATGCCCCCTCTGTTCTGGAGAGGATGCATGACTGAAGAGGATAGGTTTCTACCCTGGAGACGCACAATATCCATTGAGAATAATGTTCAGGAACTCGGCCCACACAAGAACAAAAAGTGTTGATGGCCTATACTAGAACACTGTGCCTTATTTTGAGATAATACTTGTAGCTACACATGGTGATGTTGGAGTTCTTCAACCACAAAATGACATTTATCAGTCAGTAACAGTGAGTTGTAATTTAGGGGTCCTTCTCTCCTGGTGGGTCTGGGGTCCTAGGAGAGTAATTATAAACAAATTTTCCAAAATTACTTTGAGACTATTTGAAGGAAAATTGCTACCTTGTTTTATTATTTGGGGAAGATGTTGTTTATGTATGTTATTTGGAGGGCACGCTGTCTAATTATGTTATTTGGATATACAGGGAACGAATGTGTCATTTGGGGACATGTCTGTTTAAATGCTTTTTTTTTTGGGGGGGGGGGGGAGGAGATATTGTGTAAATGTCATATTAGGGGATGGGGGGTTAGGTGGGGTACTGTCTGTTTCTTTAATGTCTAGTTGTTAGTTATAATGTGGGTCCTATTCTGTTTTTCATCCAGGGACCCATTTTGTCCAAAATTGCGCCTGTATTTCACACAGGAGTAATTAGACCAGCGCTGGGCAAACTACAGCCCATGGGCCGCATACAGCCAACTTGCGCTGTACAAGGACTGTCGCTGGACAGCCCAATGCCTCTCCTCCCTCTCTGCAGAGTTGCGATCAGGATGATAGGGAATGGTCAACTCACCTAATCGCCGTTTCCTGCCTTGGTTCTCCAAGGCAATAGTGGCATCGTGTAACACACCGTCAGAACATGCCAGTGTATTACATGCTGGCATGTCCTGATGGCGTGTCACATGTCGCTGCTGTTGCCATGGAGACCCGACGCCAGCGATTAGATGAGTTAACCAATCCCTTTCACTTCACTCACAACTTTGAAGTTGGTGGAGGAAAAATATATTAGGCATGTGGCCCAGGCCACATAAAGTTTGCCCAGCCCTGAATTAGACCAACAAGCCAATGATTAATTAGTAAGTGGCTGAAAAATTCTGAAGCACATTTTTACATTCTATTCCACTTGCACCTTGCATAGCCTCTTTGAGTATTCAGAAATTAAATATCAAGTGTAAAATAATTAGTGATGATGATCGTAATGAACAAATTACAATTTCGCCAAATTTTACGTAAATTTTCGCAATTACGCTTAAGTGTAATTTTTCAAATTTCTATTTGCAAATTCAATTGATTTCGTGTAGTCATTCATAATTTTGCATACAATTTCACAAAATTTTGTGTAATTTCTTGCCGACCTTAGCAGTGAATAGCAAAGCCCCCATTCATGCTATTGCTACCAAAATTGCTACATATGTTAAGGAGAATAGTGGGTACAAGTCCAAAAAAGAATTTTGCAAAAAGAACTTGTAGTTTTTGAGAAACTCAATTTTAAAACTGCAAGCAAAAAATGGTTTTTAAACTTAGAAAAATGACAGTTTAAAAACCATTTTTCTTTACATATTTAAAATCGAGTTTCTCAAAAACTACAAGGTCTTTTTGAAAAATTATTTTTGTGACTTATATCCACTATTCTGCTTAACATATATAGCAATTTTGGTAGCAATAGCATGTATGGGGTGTAACGATTGGTGTCAGCACACAGAGAGAATCTGATTATTGATGATCTGCAGAATGATCAACAATACAGATGTATACTTGATTATGGATGATCTGCAGAATCACCAATAATTCAAGTATGACTAACCTCTGGACACCTAATGAAGTGTAAGTGTTTGGTGCAACTGTAGGCTATCTCCCGTGGGGTGGGAGATACAGATAACTTCGGCCGGAGACCACCTGAGGAGCAGGTGGCCCACAGCTGTGCAGGGACTATCTCCTAAGAGAGGGGATAGGGATAATCTGGCAGCCAGTGATTCCCTGGTAAACTGGGAATCAGACTGTACTGCAGCCAGGGGACTCCTAAAGGATAGAGGCCCCTGACTGCACCGCAGGAAGGACTCTCTGAGGAGCAGGAGGCCCTTGCTGCTAACTGACAATTGGTGGAATAGTGTCACGGGTAGTACAGACAGACTGAACACTCGAGGGATGAGTGACAGCCAGAGAGGTCGGGCAGGCCAGGTCGGCAACACACGAGCAGATAAGGTACAAAGACAGAAGGCTGATTCGGTAACCGGGTACAGGCAAGGTTGGCAACTGGTAAGCAGATAGGCAGAGGTACCGAATCAGAAAGCAAAAGAGAGGTCGACAGAGCAAATGGTCATAACAGATACAAAGCACAATCCTAGTCTGAGGTGTGAGGTCCTTGGTCTCGACACCCGGGAACTAGTCTAAAGAATAACACAGTATCCTATGCTTGGGTGTGAGGTCATTGGTCTCAACACCCTGGAACTGGTCTAAAGTATAACACAGTAATAACAAGAGCGTAATCTGGCTAAGAGTGAATTCCCAGGTCCACCTGGTTCTAACATACTGTAGGATCTGACTGAGGTCTGAGTGCTCACACGTAAGTATTCGCAACGGCAGACAACCAGCAACTGACAGGCAAGATCTATATATACTACAGCGCTCCTCAGCGCCGCCCCCAGCCCCTCAGCCAATCAGGAGTTCCGCTGGGATCAGCTGATCGTCCCGATCAGCTGATACCTCTCCTGCTGGCATAAAGGTCCTGTCTTCTAGCGCACGCGCGCGTAGCTCTCCATCTGTGTGCACTAGAAGGCCCAGGCAAACCAGACACATGCTGCTGTGCGGAAACCGCCGGTCTGAATGCGGAGACAGCCGCCCCACCGCCAGACCGCGCGGCGGCATTACATGGGGGCTTTGCAATTAACCTCTAAAGTCGGCACAAAATGATGCAAAATTTCGCGAAAATGTTGCATAAGTTTCGAAATACTACTTTTACATACGAAATTATTTATGATTTTCTCTGAAATTTCGCATTACGATTATGATGCGTAATTGCGAATTTCGATGCAAAATTTCACACATGCGAAATTTTGGCCCACCACTGAAAATAATTATTCTTCAGGTCTAAACAATCCTGACAAGGAGATCAAATGTTAATAGATATACAGTAGGTATAAGTACAGAAAATGATACACTATGTAAAATGTACACAAGATTATACTGTATGTAAATGCTAACAAATTTCCATCAGTCTAGCACATTGGGGAATGAATGCACGGGTTTTTTTTCACACAGTAGCTTAAATATATGTACATATGTACATCATACATTCATTAATTCAATGAATGTGTGACAAAATGAAGCATCTATTTACATAGACCCGGCGTGGAGTTAGCAGCAGTGAAGTCAGCCATTGATATTATGGGTTTCCTCATATTTATGACCCTTCATACTCATGCAATTAATAGAGGGCCTTATTCACTGGTGGGTTGTGCAGCAGCTGTTTTCCACTAGCAAGTAATGGATGAAAGGGTCACGTACATTAAATCACTTCAGAAAGTGCCCCGTTGGTATCAGAATTACTGATAGAGCTTGCTGTACCCTATCAATATTTCTATCACTGCCCATCTATATAATAGCTGACATATCCATTTACTTCTAATCCCTGTGTGTGCGCACTTACTCTTTGTTCTGGACACCTGCTTTCAATCTGTGTACCAGGCTATTGATGCAGTTAATCAGTGTAACTGCCCAGACAGTGTATGGGACGGTTAACTCTTTCAGAGATTCTCCACAGCACAGGAGGCGGGAGACCACTTTAAATAATACATTCTAGCATGTTGTGTAATCTGCACCACGCCGTGTCTGCAAAGTAGTTCTACAGCTTTTACCTTCTTCATAGGATACAGTATGTGTGAAAAGCAGGCGATTCACGGAGAGACAGCTCCATAACATGCAGTTCTGTGGTGGCTTTCTGGACAGGGAGGGGCTGGAGTGGTCAGAGATGGTTATTGTGGCCCAGTAGGTTAGGTAATCTCACCCTCGACATTCAGTTCACTTCTCTGTCAATCAGTAGTATTGGCATTAGTAGTCCCTGTCTACCAGTGGTATCTGTCAGTGTAGGCCTTTCGATAGAGGGAGAGTTCAAGTGAAAATAGGTATAGGTTTAGTAATAAAAGTGACCCATTGTCTAATAGTAGAATATCTGTAATTTTACCAATATTCAACCAGTGGCTATCTTTGACGTCCAAATGACTACTTGTCTTTTGTATACAATTGGCAAACCATGTCATTATCAAAGAGAACCCGAGGTGAGGGGGATATGGAAGCTGCCATATTTATTTCCTTGAAAACAATGCCAGTTGCCTGGCAGCACTGCTTACCTTCTGGCATAAGTAGTGCCTGAGTCAAAACCCTGGAACAAGCATATGGCTAATCCGGTAAAACCTAAGTCAGCTGAGTCAAAGTAACTGATCTGCTGCGTGCTTTTTCAGGGTCTTTGGCTAAACGTATGAGAGGCAGAGGATCAGCAGGGCAGCCAGGCAAATGGTTTTGTTTAAAAGGAAATACATATGGCAGCCTCCATATCCTCTCACCTCAGGTTCCCTTTAAAGGGGTATATGTTATAATAATGTAGACAAAACACAGCTATAGGTTATAGTGTAAGAAAGGAGCAAACTGTAGAAACTAGCAAACACAAATGCTAAACCACCCAGAAAAATATTTATGTTGGATTATATACTGTATATCATCAGTGCCCATGGGGTTACCCATTTAAAAACCACAGGCATCTTTTTTTGTAGCATTTGTCATTTTATCAGTGAGGGATCTGCTGGCCTCTCAGCGGTATTTACATTTGACCCAAACAGACTATTTATATCAGACAGTTTCCAGCACTGAGCTGGACAAAAAAAAATGATTTCGTGCCTCGTGTTATTAGATCCTGGGTTGGTTTTGAAAATGACAATAAAACTATAAGCTAAAAGTGAAATATTCCTTGGCTAACAAGCTACAGAATAGATTATTTGTGTCACTTGTCTCATCTCAGACTCCCAAACTTACAGAACTGTCAAAAGTTAGCAAAGTAAAAATAAACACAAAGTACAATAAATAAGTCTCCTATCTATAGAAAGTGCCTGCTGAGTGAGGCTGTGTCCCCTGTCCTACTGTAAAGGTCTTCATTTCCATTTCCGATACGTTTTGAAAGGACAGATGAATGGAGTTCCCCATGGCAGCTTGTTTTCTATGCTATTTAGGGCTGTTACTTTCCTTGTCATTCCGAGATGATCCTGTTTTGTTCTTTCCAAGTGTTTCCATGGAAATAGTTTATTATCCAGCACTAAAGAAAACTTTATGCTCTAACAAGGAAAAGTTTTCTCAAGTGAATCTGTCACAATTCACCACTTAGCACATTTTCAGAGGCAACACAGCGAATCGGGGGAAAAAAAAACACAACAACAAGCATAATTTGCAAAGTAAGGGGGAGGACAAATACATTTTAAACCTCTATTCTGGCAAAGAAACTTGTTTTTGGAGTTTATACAGTGTGCCTTTTCCTATTTACTGGAGATCAATAACCTCTAAAGTATAAAGTTTCTCTGCCAGTCTGAATTACTTTATTACAACCTACCGCTCGTTGTTCTTTTAAAGAAGCACAAAAAAATTAGTGACATTAACATTTCAGTGCAATCTCTCATGACCCCATTGAAAAATGTAATTATAAACCCTTGCGGTCTAACGCTTATAAATTGTTCTGTAAACGCAACCCAGCCACTATACACCAGCACAGATACACCAGCACTGATTCACCTGCACTGGTACACCAGCAGAGATACATCAGCACAGACCCACCAGCACAGATACACCAGCACAGATACACTTGCACTGATACACCAGCACAGGTACACCAGCACAGGTACACCTGCACTGATACACCAGCACAGGTACACCAGCACAGACACTTCAGCACAGGTACACCAGCACAGATACACCAGCACTGATATACCATCACAGATACACCAGCACAGATACACCTGCACTGATACACCAGCACAGACACACCAGCACAGGTACACCAGCACAGATACACCAGCACTGATATACCATCACAGAGAGAGATGTAGCGAACGGTTCGCCGGCGAACGGTTCCAGGCGAACATAGGGGGTTCGCGTTCGCCTGCACCAGGCGAACTTTTGCGGAAGTTCGATTCGCCCCATAATGCACTATGAGGGTCAACTTTGACCCTCTGCATCACAGTCAGCAGGCACATTGTAGCCATTCACGCTACACTAAGCCCTGGAGCCCCACCCCCCCTTATATAAGGCAGGGTCCGGCGGCCATTAGCCTCACTCGTGTGCCTGCTAGAGAGAGGAAAGGGACAGCTGCTGTGACTTTTTCTCCTAGGGACAGATTAGTTAGGTTCTAGGCTGCTTTGCTTGCTCCTGACTGATTATTATTGCTTTTAAAGCACCCATCAACAGCTCTTTTCAGAGCTCATCCTGTACATATTTTTTTTTTCTGTGTGTCAAACTGACACTTTTGTTGCATGCACAGCCTTGCTAATTGATAGTGTGTGTGCCACTGCCAGCAGCCCAGCACATTCAGTGACTACCTGTGTGTGTGACAGGGAGCTACACATTGTACTACCCAGTGCTGCATATACCCCAGTACCTGTTGTGTTTACTTAACCCACCTCATCACTGCATATACCTAGCGTTGTGTTAAATGAACCCAGCTCACTGCATATAACTACCTGTTGTGTTGAGTGAGAACCCACCTCACTGCATCTTAAGTACCTTTACTGTTCAGTGAACCCCGCTCACTGCATCTAACTACCCAGTACCTGTTGTGTTTACTTAACCCACCTCATCACTGAATATACCTAGCGTTGTGTTGAGTGAACCCAGCTCACTGCATCTAACTACCTGTTGTGTTGAGTGAGAACCCACCTGGCCACCTCACTGCATCTAACTACCTGTTGTGTTGAGTGAGAACCCACCTCACTGCATCTTAAGTACCTTTACTGTTCAGTGAACCCAGCTCACTGCATCTAACTACCTGTTGTGTTGAGTGAGAACCCACCTGGCCACCTCACTGCATCTAACTACCTGTTGTGTTGAGTGAGAACCCACCTCACTGCATCTTAAGTACCTTTACTGTTAAGTGAACCCAGCTCACTGCATCTAACTACCTGTTGTGTTGAGTGAGAACCCACCTGGCCACCTTACTGCATCTAACTACCTGTTGTGTTGAGTGAGAACCCACCTCACTGCATCTTACGTACCTTTACTGTTCAGTGAACCCAGCTCACTGCATCTAACTACCTGTTGTGTTGAGTGAGAACCCACCTGGCCACCTCACTGCATCTAACTCCCTGTTGTGTTGAGTGAGAACCCACCTGACCACCTCAATGCATCTAACTACCTGTTGTGTTGAGTGAGAACCCACCTCACTGCATCTTAAGTACCTTTACTGTTCAGTGAACCCAGCTCACTGCATCTAACTACCTGTTGTGTTGAGTGAGAACTCACCTGGCCACCTCACTGCATCTAACTACCTGTTGTGTTGAGTGAGAACCCACCTAGCCACCTCACTGCATCTAACTATCTGTTGTGTTGAGTGAGAACCCACCTCACTGCATCTTAAGTACCTTTACTGTTCAGTGAACCCAGCTCATTGCAGCTAACTACCTGTTGTGTTGAGTGAGAACCCACCTGGCCACCTCATTGCATCTAATTACCTGTTGTGTTGAGTGAGAACCCACCTCACTGCATCTTAAGTACCTTTACTGTTCAGTGAACCCAGCTCACTGCATCTAACTACCTGCTGTGTTCAGTGAACCCAGCTCACTGCATCTAACTACCTGTTGTGTTGAGTGAGAGCCCACCTCACTGCATATAGCTAGCATACCCCCGAGATGGACAAAATGGACAAACCAGGTAGAGGAAGAGGTAGAGGCAGACCCAGAGGAAGACCACCAGGCACCGGCAGGTCTGAGGCTGTGCGAGGTGGTGTTGCTGTGATTTCGTGCGGACCTGCCCCAAAATACAGTGCTCAGAAGAAGGCACGTGCCATCACTTCCCAAAATCGTGAGGAGGTGCTTGAGTGTTTAACACAGAACACCTCATCTCCCGCAGCCATCAGCACTACAACAAGCACCACATCCGCTGCATTTGACACTTCGCAGGAGTTATTTGGTGGTGGTGGTGAAATCACTGATTCCCAGCCACTACTGCAACAACAACAAGAAGGCGCAGGTACACCACCTCATACGTCTGAGTTAGGTGGCGATAGTATGGACGTAACGTGTGTGGATGGGGATGATGGTGGACCACCTGAAGTTGGTGCACTTGAGGAGGTGTCTGAGGAAAGCGCAGCTGGCCAGGAGGATTATGATGACGATTATACGGATACCACATATGTTCCCGGTAGAGGAGATGACCAGGGGGACAGTTCAGAGGAGGAGTCAGAGAGGAGTAGGAGGAGACGACTCCATGATAGAAGCAGAGGGAGCTCGTCCTCAGAAACAGCTGGGGGCAGTGTCCGGTGCCATGTATCACCAGCTATGGCCAGCCAGCCAACATGCCCTTCAACGTCAGCTGCTGATGCCACCGTAGCGCCATCACCCCAGGGGGGTTCAGCGGTTTGGAAATTTTTTCACGTGTGTGTCTCAGATCGGAGCAAAGCCATCTGTTGTCTCTGCCAGCAAAAATTGAGCCGTGGAAAGGCCAACTCTCACGTAGGGACAAGTGCCTTACGAAGGCACCTGGAGAGAAGGCACAAACAGCTATGGCAAGAACACCTGAGGAAAAGCAGCACCCCTCAAAAGACAAGCCACCCTCCTTCTCCTCTTCCTCCTTCAGGTGCATCGTCTTCATCCACTTCCTCCCTTGCACCTTCACAGCCACCCTCCTCCACACCACCTCTTCCCTTCAGCGGTTCCTTCTCCTCTGCCCACAGCAGTACCCAGCTATCCGTGAAGGAAGTATTTGAGCGTAAGAAGCAAATGTCTGCCAGTCACCCTCTTGCCCGGCGTCTGACAGCTGGCGTGGCAGAACTATTAGCTCGCCAGCTATTACCATACAAGCTGGTGGAGTCGGAGGCTTTCCGTAAGTTTGTGGCCATTGGTACACCGCAGTGGAAGATACCAGGCCGCAATTATTTTTCACAAAAGGCCATACCCAAACTGTACCATGCAGTTGAGAGGCAAGTGGTGTCATCTCTGGCACACAGCGTTGGGTCAAGGGTCCACCTGACCATGGATGCCTGGTCTGCCAAGCACGGGCAGGGCCACTACATTACATACACAGCCCATTGGGTCAACCTGGTGACCGATGGCAGCAAGTAGGGAGTACATGGCTGCGCAGCGGACCGACTTGTCACACCTCCACGGCTTGCAGGCAGGCCTCCAGCCACCTCCTCTCCACCTGCTACCACCGCTTCGCTGTCGTCATCCTCCTCCTCCTCCTTGGCTGGTGCCGCGATCTCCTCTCCAGCTACACAGCCCCAGCACCCCAGGGCCTATGCTGCATGCCAGGTACAACGGTGTCACGCAGTGTTAGACATGTCTTGCCTGAAAACGGAGAGTCACACTGGAGCAGCTCTCCTGGCTGCTCTTAACAAACAGGTGGAGCAATGGCTGACCCAGCACAAGCTTGAGATCGGCAACGTGGTGTGTGACAACGGCAGCAATCTCATTGCTGCGTTGAATTTGGGAAAGCTGACACACATACCCTGCATGGCACATGTGCTGAATCTGGTCGTGCAAAGATTTGTGTCCAGGTACCCAGGCTTAGAGGACGTCCTGAAGCAGGCCAGGATGTTGTGTGGGCATTTCAGGCGCTCTTACACGGCCATGGCACGCTTTGCGGACATTCAGCATAGAAACAACTTGCCGGTGAGACGCCTGATTTCCGATAGCCCGACTCGCTGGAATTCCACCCTGCTGAGGTTCTCTCGCCCGCTAGACCAGGAGAAAGCCATCACCCAGTACCTGTATCATTACAGTACAAGGACACAATCTGGGAGGATGGGGATGTTGTGGCCCAACAACTGGACACTGATGCGAAATGCATGCAGGGTCATGGAGCCCTTTGAGGAGGTGACCAAACTGGTGAGTCGCGATGAGGGCACCATCAGCGACTTGATCCCCTACGCCTACTTCCTGGAGCGTGCCGTGCGTAGAGTGGTGAATACAGCTGTGGAGGAGCGTGAACGAGAAGAGTTACGGCAGCAGGAGTCATGGGAGCCATTTACACCCGAACCCGATGTTCCCACAACACCTGCGGCAGCACAGAGGGGGGAGGAGGAGGAGGAAGAAGAGGAGTCGTGTGGGGAAGGAGAGGAGTCAGACTCTGATGATGGTGATGATGAGGAAGGTGTTTCTGTGGAGGAGCAAGAGGCGGCGGAAGAAGAAAAACGCGGCAGCCGTCACAGGGGGCTTCTGCTGCTCCACGTTCCCGTGGTATTGTTCGTGGCTGAGGGGAGGAAGAGGAGTTGCATCCCGTCACTGAGGAAGAGCAAGAGGAGATGGAGAGTACGTCTGCATCCAGGTTTGTGCAGATGTCCTCTTTCATGTTGTCCAGCCTGTTGAGGGACCCCCGTATCAAAAAACTCAAGACGAATGACCTGTACTGGGTGGCCACGCTACTAGACCCTCGGTACAGGCACAAAGTGGCGGACCTGTTACCAAGTCAACACAAGTTGGAAAGGATGCAGCACTTGCAGAACAAGCTGTCGATGATGCTTTACAATGCGTTTAAGGGTGATGTGGCTGCACAACGCAATCAAGGTACCACTGGCAGTAACCCGCCTCCTCCCAAGTCCACGCAGGCAAGGACAGGACGCTCCAGCGATCTCAGGGTGATGTCGGACATGCGGATGTTCTTTAGTCAAACTCCTCGCCATAGTCCTTCCGGATCCACCCTCCACCAATGCCTGGACCGGCAGGTAGCCGACTACCTGGCCTTGAGTGTGGATGTAGACTCTGCGAAAAGCGACGATGAACCCTTGGACTACTGGTTGCGCAGGCTTGACCTGTGGCCAGAGCTGTCCCAATTTGCCATACAACTTCTCTCTTGCCCTGCCGCAAGCGTCCTGTCAGAAAGGACCTTCAATGCAGCTGGAGGCATAGTTACTGAGAAGAGAAGTCGCCTAAGTCACGACAGTGTTCAGTGCCTGACCTTTATCAAAATGAATGAGGAATGGATCACGGAGGGCTACTGCACGACTGAAGACTAAGTCAGTCCCCACACACAGCATCTCTGCCTGCAGGCCACTTGACTGCCTTCTCCGCCACCACCAACAGGGTCCAGGACTCTAGGCAGATTCCTGAATTTTTAAGGCCTCTGCTAGCAGCGGCCGCTACACAAATTTTTCTGGTGCGTGTACATGCCTGCCTAATTTTTCTAGTTGCACTGCGGGCGGCTGCAACAAAAAAACAAAAGGCATGTACATGTGCCCATCCCCCTTCGTGATCATTACCTTGCTGCGGTGAAGGGGCTTGCGCATCACAATGAAGCAATGACCGCCGGCTATTTGAGTGTCTCGGGTGGGGGTGGCACACAAAAGATAATAAGGTCGTTGCTTCATTGTGGTCAGACCAAATTTGATCAGCTGGACAGTCACTGTTGTTCTATCATTGAGCTACCACAGCCCGGCGACCATATGGGCTTGAAAACCGCCACGGCCTACATTCTGGCCACGGTGCGCACCAGTCCAGCACGGCCGTCACTACGCAAACAGCTGTTTGCGGTGCGTTACACAGTGAGTTTGGTGTGTCAGTGTGAAGCAGAACTCTAATTACACTCCCTAATTGATGTATACCCATGCAAGATGTTTGAAAGCACTTTAGGCCTGCAATTTAGCATTCAATGTGATTTCTGCCCTTAAAACGCTGCTTTGCGTCAAATCCAGATTTTTCCCCGGGACTTTGGGCATGTATCCCACTCCGCTATGCCCCCCTCCAGGTGTTAGACCCCTTGAAACATCTTTTCCATCACTTTTGTGGCCAGCATAATTTTTTCTATTTTTCAAAGTTCGCCTCCCCATTGAAGTCCATTGCGGTTCGCGAACTTTTACGCGAACCGAACCTTCCGCGGAAGTTTGCGAACCCGGTTCACGAACCGAAAATCGGAGGTTCGCGACATCTCTAATCACAGATACACCAGCACAGGTACACCAGCACAGATACATCAGCACAGATACACCAGCAGAGTACACCAGCATTGATACACCAGCACAGATACACCAACAGAGTACACCTGCACTAGGGTTGAGGAGACAATTTACCCAATATGCAGGTTTCTGCCAATATGCACTCCAGACATAGCATCTCCATTTGACTTGTTCAAGTAAACCTGAAGGGAAGAAACTCACTTTAAGTTTGATGCAACAAATCAAGGCATAGCAAAGTGAGAAGTTAAAAAATAGTAGATAGATCAAGAAATGATTGGTACTTGACATATTCCTGTATAAATCGTTGGTTGTCACAATAAAAAAAGGGTCAGTTAAATATAATGGACAGCTCTCTTTAACTCACACCACAGATTTTATATTGTATTCAGGTCTGGGGACTGAGATGGCCATTCCAGAACGTTGTACTTGTTCCTCTGCATGAATGCCTTAGTGGATTTTGAGCAATGTTTAGGGTCATTGTCTTGTTGAAAGATCTAGCCCCGGCGCAGCTTCAGCTTTGTCACTGATTCCTGGACATTGGTCTCCAAAATCTGTTGATACTGAGTGGAATCCATTTGTCCCTCAACTTTGACAAGATTCCCAGTCCCTGCACTGGCCACACAGCCCCACAGCATGATGGAACCAACACCATATTTTACTGTAGATAGCAGGTGTTTTTCTTGGAATGCTATGTTATTTTTCCTCCATGCATAACGCCCCATGTTATGCCCAAATAACTCTATTTTAGTTTCATCAGTCCACAGCACCTTATTTCAAAATGAAGCTGGCTTGTCCAAATGTGCTTTAGCATACCTCAAGTGGCTGTGTTTGTGCTGTGGGCAGAGAAAAGGCTTCCTCTCGCATACAGCATCTCCTTGGGTAAAGTGCACTGAATGGTTGAATGATGCACAGTGGCTCCATCTGCAGCAAGATGATGTTTTAGGTCTTTGGTGCTGGTCTGTGGGTTGCCTCTAACTGTTCTAACCATTCGTTGCTTCTGTCTATGCAAGATTTTTCTTGGTCTGCCACTTCGAGCCTTAAAGAGACACTGAAGCGAAAAAAAAAATATATGATATAATGAATTGGTTGTGTACTATGAATAATTACTAGAAGATTAGCAGCAAAGAAAATATCCTCATATTTTTATTTTCAGGTATATAGTGTTTTTCTAACATTGCATTATCCTATAATATGTGCAGATTACACAACACTCAGCATTCAAAATGAGTCTTTCAGGGCAGTCTGTGAATTAATAAACTCTCCTCTAGCAGAGGAAAAGTAAACAGTTCAATTACAGTTGAAATAATAAAAGTCAGATAACAGCCCTCTCCACGACTAAGTTAGTCGGAGAGCTTAATAGCTTTTTTGCATAGAGATAACAACTGGAGTTTCTCAACTCTTTCTGTACTGGAAACAATTAGACTGATGTATCTGATCTTAATGTTTTTTTTCTTAGCTGTACTACACATACAAATCATAATATCATCATTTTTTTTTCTCGCTTCAGTGTCTCTTTAACTTGAACTGAGCCTGTGGTCTTCCATTTCCTCAATAAGTTCCTAACTGTGGAAACAGACAGCTGAAATCTCTGAGACAGCTTTCTGTATTCTTCCCTGAACCATGATGTTGAACAATCTTTATCTTCAGGGCATTTGAGAGTTGTTTTGAGACCCCCATGTTGCTACTCTTCAGAAAAAATTAAAAGAGGGGGAAAACTTACAATTGACCCCCTTAAATACTCTTTATCATAATTGGATTCACCTGTGTATGTAGGTCAGGGGTCGCTGAGCTTACCAAGCCAATTTAAGTTCCAATAATTAGTTCTAAAGGTTTTGGAATCAATAAAATGACAAAAATGTATGCACCTGCCTAATTTTATTTAAACAATTATTACGCACTTTCTGTAAATCCAATAAACTTCATTTCATTTCTCAAATACCACTGTGTGTGTCTCCTATATCATATATTTAACTGACATATTTTATTGTAACAACCAACGATTTATACAGGAAAGTCATGATAATTAACAAGGTTGCCCAAACCTTCACATCACACACACACACACACACACACACACACACACACACACACACACACACACACACACACACACACACACACACACACACACACACACACACACACACACACACACACACACACACACACACACACACACACACACACACACACACACACACACACACACACACACACACACACACACACACACACTGCTTCCCAGACAGGAAATTGCCATGGCAATTACATCCCACTGTGGGTGTTGTGGGAGGGGTTTCACCTCAATATCAGCCATACAGACACGCCTGATTATCTAGTTGAGGAAAGGTAAACATTGTTTGAAGGAAAGGAGGTCTCAGCTACTGATTGGGTTGAAGCTCAATCTTGCATTTAAAGTGGATCCGAGATGAAAAACTAACTATAACAAGTAACTTGTCTATATATCTTAACTAAAGTTTAGATAGTTTACACAACAAATCTAGCTGCAAACAGTTTTAATAGAATATGAATTATTTTTCCTGTGATACAATGACAGCAGCCATGTTGTTTGTAAACATTACACAGAGGCAGCCTTATCTGTATCTTGAGCCATGAGCCTAATCCCCTCTACTCCTCCCTCCTCCCCTCTGCCTCTGAAATCAATGGCTAGTAACACCTCCCCCTCCTCCTGCCCAGACTGAGCTCCCATGAGCCCTTGCTACTGCCAAGGCTCTCTGAAAACCTGTGGGCGTGGCTTTTTTAGTTTATAGGGAATTAGAGTATTAAAACAAAAACAAAAAACTATTTGGCTTGAGGAATGCCCTATAAACAATAGGAAAGGAACACAATTATGCAATGTGTAAAAGTTCACCTCGGATCCACTTTAAGTTTCTCTTTAAGTAGTGGGAAGGCGCTGGATCGCATAGCCTTCCCTTTCCTTTATCCAGCCTGTAGTTTAAGCATAATCCCATGGTGTAGCTATTCATGGTCGAATAGTTCTTCCTAAGTATTCTGCCAATCTTCAAAACTAAATATTTCTGAGGATAAACACATCCGTATCCGTATTGCGCATGTACGAGTTCGCAAGTTCGGAATTCCGCATGCGCATTACAGATGCACTTGCCCTCTCTGAATTCGTTAGGGATAGTCCAGCAGAGAAGACAGCCGCAGCGGGGGAGAATGACAGCACCAGATGACTCACATTCACCTATTGCGATCCATGCAATAGAGGTCCCGTCATCTGGAGCCCATCTGTCTCCTCTAGAGTACTGCCACTCTGTTACTACTACTATTACTACTTCCTACTTCCTGTCTGATCTGAGAATCAAGAAGTTCAGAGCGAGCGGCTGCACTGTAGAAGAGACAGATGGGTTTCAGATGACGGGATCTCTATCGCTTGGATCATGGAGGGAGTGAGCGTTTGCCATCTGATGCTATCATTCATGCTGCAGCTGTGGTTCTCTGTGGGAAGGGAGGGAGGAGTGGGCAGCGGCAGAGTGCACAGTAGCAGGAGGGGGACCTAGGAGGAGAGCCTGGCTCTGAAGACAATCAGCAGCGCACGGCATCATTTGACAAGACAAGACAAGACAAATAACATTTATATCGCACTTTTCTCCTGGTGGACTCAAAGCGCCAGAGCTGCAGCCACTAGGACGCGCCCTATAGGCAGTAGCAGTGTTAGAGAGACTTTCCTAAGGTCTCCTACTGAATAGGTGCTGGCTTACTGAACAGGGAGAGCTGAGATTCGAACCCTGGTCTCCTGTGTCTGAGCCAGAGGTAGAGCCCTTAAAGGGACTCCGAGCAGTGCCTGTGGGTATGCCTTTAAGCATACCCACAACTAATTAATTACATCCTCACACCTACCAGCATGATGTTTGTAATTATATCCCACTGGGTTCCTTATATTTCATTGCATTGTGCTGAATCGAGCTGCCGAATTTGGAGAAAAGTCGTCTTGTGTAATACAATGTAACTATGGAAAGATGCATATCATTTTGAAGCTCTCTTTCTCCTCTTTCCAATGATAGATAAACTGTATAAGTTATATATAAGCAGTGGCCGCAATTTCGATCGCGAAAATAGCAAAAACTAAAAGGCATAGGGTGGCGGGTTACATATCATTAGAAAGAGGAGAAAGAGAGCTTTAAAATGATATGCATCTTTCCATAGTTACTGCACTGCTCAGAGTTCCTTTAACCATTATACCATCCAGGGCCGGGCCGAGGCATAGGCTGGAGAGGCTCCAGCCTCAGGGCGCAGTGTAGGTGGGGGCGCACAATTCATTCAGCTGTCATTCCTAATTGTGTTTGAAGCAGAAAGAAATAAGAAAAGGGGATACATAGCAGTGACTGCAAGCCAGATAACTAGATATTAAGGTGTTGGGGAGGTTGTGGGCCCTGTGGCACCTCTTAGTCTAATTGCAATCAGTGTGTGACGGCAGGGGTGGCAGGGATGGAGGGGCGCACTTTGGAGTCTCAGCCTTGGGTGCTGGAGGACCTTGTCCCGGCTCTGATACCATCCAGCCACCGCTGACAAGATGGCAAGGGCTGGTTTATGTGCTGATGGGGCCCCTTTGACTCTGAATGGGGCCCCAAGCGACTGCTTTTGTTGCCTGGTCGGTAATCCGGCCCGATGAGGCCCATGAGAGAGGGGTTAACGTTCTCTTGTTGCTGCAGTGCTCCACGTCACATTCCATCTCTCTGATACTTCCTCCTTAGGACTGTTGAGGAGGAAGAATCGAAGTGGTGGAGTGCCGCCTGTGGCACTGCAGCCAGAGGTGGCGACAAGAGTGAGTTGACCCCTTCTGCCACATGCCGCATCTCTTTCTGTTACAATGCTCATCCCTACCCAGGATTGTGACAGGTGCACTTTAAACATAAATACAGTATATTCCACTAGACCACTACGCCCTCCCTGGTAAAACGACTGACAGAAGAAGCCACTGGAAGTTGATTTGTTGGGCGGCTGACCTCATAGGAGCTTGTCCCTAGTACATTGAGTTACATGGGGACACTGTTCTGATATTTCTCACTTGTACCCCACTCTCATGGGGTCTATCCTGCCCAGCTCATTCTGCACATTAAAGTTGCTATACAGAGACTTCCTAAGCACGGGTCGCATAGATCAGCCGATGTCTCAGCAAATCATCTGGCTGGAAAGAGATAACCATTGTGGAGAAACGGACTCTTGGCCATACAAAGATCCTTACATCTCCAGTGCATTCGAGTATTTGAAGTGAAGGCAATATAAAATATTACAGATAAAAGAAGCATTCCATGGCCAGCCTGTAGTTTTTGAAGCCTTTTAATGCCATTTATGTAGCTAAGATCAAGGCGGGCACTGTCATCTTCTGTGTACTGGGAAACTTTCTGCTGGCAAGTTTGAAGGCTGCTTTGCTACTTTGAGAAGCTCAATAGATCTGTTCATAAAATTCACACAGAGTGACAGACAGGTGGCCAATGTTTGTTAATTCTTGCTGTGAATCTAAAAAGAACCCTGATTCTCTGACGTTACACAGCTTTCTAGAGCATCCCTGATTTCTTCAATTCCATTTTAAAGGAAAAGTTAATCACAAAGATGGACCTTGTGGGCATAGGGACAGATGTTGTAGAGGTTCCAGCTGTAACTAGGGCTCTGCTCCAGCGGAAATGTCTACCACTGAGTAACAGTATATTAGCTATTAATAGATTATAAATTGCAGTGTTTCTCAATATCATGACAGTCAGTACCTCCTCATGAAAGCTAATGCTTACTAAGAACCCCTTGAGGCAGGTAACCTTATCTCAGTCACTAATATATACAGATATTAAGATAACAGTTATTAAAGCCCTAGTCCGGTATCCCATTTTATGTATATGACAGTTATGTATATGACAGTATATGACAGTTATGTATATGACAGTATATGACAGTTATGCATATGACAGTTTATGTAAATGACATTGGCGTTATTTAGCATGCATAGCACAATGTTTTTGCACATTGCACATCTGTTCATCTGTACTTTGCGTGGGCGGATGAGTGCGTGGATATGTGCACTGGAAGTCATTCTAGCGCCCAGGATACATTTCAGAATGTAAATTGGGGTGAGGAAAGATTTTACAATGGGCAAACAGCAGTTGGCTGATGGTGTAATGGTTAAGGGCTCTGCCTCTGACACAGGAGACCAGGGTTCGAATCTCGGCTCTGCCTGTTCAGTAAGCCAGCACTAATTCAGTAGGAGACCTTTGGCAAGTCTCCCTTACACTGCTACTGCCAATAGAGCGCGCCCTAGTGGCTGCTGCTCTGCTCTGGCGCTTTGAGTCCGCAAGGAGAAAAGCGCAATATAAATGTTATTTGTCTTGTCTTGTCTTGTCAGACAGCGACCTAAATTATTTACAAACTAATACTGTAAAAAATAAGCAATTTTATTTATTACATTATTTTCACTACAGTTCCTCTTTAATACAAGATCGTAAGGTGTAAACAGAGGAAAATACATGTTTTTTTTCCACATACATATAGGAGTTACCATTACCACTTCAGCACTAAATGCAGCGACTGAAAGAGGGCCCTATGTGGGGTCCTCAAGTTTAGGGGCCCTGATGCGGTGTAACCCCTGCACCCCCAATAGCTACAACACTGGCAACTGATTGCCTAATGACATGCTGGAGGCGGAGTTCCTCTGCGGAAAGTAACAAAGGTGCTTAAAGGGAACCAGAGAGGAACCTTATCTAAAAAAATGAAAAAGCAGTTATACATACCTGGGGCTTCCTCCAGCCCCATACGCGCTGATCGATCCCACGCCGCCATCCTCCTCTGCCCGCAGCTACGAGAACAGGCTCTCATCGCTGATGTCATTGGAGCCGGGCTACGCAGGAGAAGTGCACCCTCTACGTATCTCTCCATACACTCCTGCAGAGATCAGCAAAGAGCGCACCTCTCTTTAACCATTTCTGAACCAAGTAAATATTGCATTTTAAATGAAAATAGATTTTATTTTATTTTACACTAGCTATACACATAACAGGTTATTACAAGTTTCCCATCCTAACAGACTTTTTCACTGTTATTAACTAAAGCCCGGTACCCACTTTCAATTATGATTGGACAATCCCTGACCAATTTTACCACCTTCGTGTAGTGTGAGAGTCAACAGATATTGGGCTTGATTCACTATGTGGTGCTAACCTACTTAGCACGTCTAAAGTCTTTAGGCGCGCTAACCAGGGTGCTAAGTAGGTCAGCACCGGTTTTCTCAATCAGATCGCGCGCTAAGTACCGCGCGCAAAGTTTTGCGCGCGCAAAGTCCTATGCGCGCGCTAAGTCCCATAAGCTTTAATGGGCACTTCGCGTGGAGCGCTCTGTGCAGTGCGCGCGTAAAGTTTTACGTGCATAAAGTTTTGCGCGCGAAAAGCTTGTTTAGACATGCTAAGGGGGTTTTCACAGGCGTGCTAACAGTTAGCACCGCTTTGTAAATCAAGCCCATTGAATACTATGAACAGATGGGGCTCGATTCACTAAAGCGTGAGAACTCAGTTATCACCTGTAAAGGCTTTGCACGCGCAAACAAGTGCGCAAAGCATTATTCACGCAAACAGTTTCCACCGTCCGAGTGTTAAGTTTTATCGCGTGAATGGCGTTTCGCTTCACGCGCTAAGTGCGGAATGCCAATGAAAAGATAGAGTTTGGCAATGAAATCAGCAATAGTGCTTACATTAAAATGTGAGTTAATGTAATATGGCGCGTGCAAAGTTTAACGCGCGTCGCGTAATGTACTGTATACAGTAATAATTCATTATCTACATACTGTTCACGTGATCTGCACTGACTTCACGTGATAATGATACTTAGTACGTGATAACGATACTTTGCGCGCAAAGCATAACGCCGTTTGCGCAAAGTCATACCTTTACGTGCGCAAACCTTTACGTGCATGATATCAAAGCGGCTTATTGCTGTTGTGCTTTAGTGAATCAAGCCTATTGTGTAGGGAAACCCTCATGCTACATTGAGGTGGTGAAATTGGTCAGTGATTGGCCAATTATAATTGAAAGTGTGTGCCAGGCTTAACCTGGGACAGGTAACTTTTGGAATATTTAGCATACCGACAATAAAGGTGCAGGTTTGATAAAACAAAAGTAAATAAATGATAAACTCACCACAGTCTACGCAATACAGCAACTGCTATTCAGAATGTATTTTTCATTCATGTAATAAAATAAATAAATAGTCAATAAAATAAATAGTTTTCTGCCCAAAAAACACACTTTGTCAGTTCATTCACTTGAATATCAAAGATGCATGAATGACTTGTTAAAGGTCTTACATTTTTGAAATGCTTCTGAATGATGTATGCTGCGTACAATACAGCTGTGTGTTCTGACATATTCAAGTCCTGCCTGGAAATCCTGCAGGTGGCGCTGTTAGCCCTCAGCGCCCGCAGTGCTCACAGTACAGATTGACTTCCTTAGGGTTGATGGTGATTGATTGTGTTGTTTTCTTCATTACTTTAAACCTAATCAGTGCTGGGTGTAATTTGAGTAATGATTGTTCATTATTGGAAATTGTGAAGTTTAAGACTTTCCTCGTTTTACCTTCACAGTCTGCCTTTAGGGAAAAGGCTGGATCGCATTCAAGATCGCACTTCTCCCATCCCGATTCTATTTTCTACGTGCCAGGAGATACAATATCAGATCATAGGAAACTTTAGGAAGTTATGTCTCATATTTTTTCTTTTGACAATAGACTAAGTCAATGTTTAATTAGTAACAAAACAAAGCTCATAAGAGACACCAGAGACAAACTGACAAGTTCTATAAACTTTACTTTTCTGGTGATGTATAACAGGCGACACTGATACCTATTTACACGATCGGGAAAACCTGACAACAAAGTTATATGTATGCAATTTAAATGTCTGTCATCAAAAACAATTGTTAGTGATTACTTAAGATGTATTTGAGGAGCAATGGCTGTACAGACCTGCTGCTCTGACGTACTAAGCAATACATTCTGCTTGAGATGGAATGGGGAGGGTGAGCAGTCGAGTTTAGCTTTATATAGAACCGGTCTCATAAGGTTCATTGTTAAACAATGACTCCATGACTCTTAAATTGCTATGATAATGACAGCTTACTTGTCAGGGAATAGACAAAGGCACTTGGTGTAATCTAGACCTGCATGTGTTATATTCTCCATCTATAGCGCCTGATGAAGCAGGGTCACGCCTGTGAAATGTGTTGCACTGAATTTTGCTTTAATTTACAAAATCGACAATATCTTGTGTCTACTTGGAGGAGGTAAGTCTGCCACTGCCTCCTCAATTGTTTTTTACTATTTTAGCTAATTTTATCCTTTTGGCGCCTCTGTTCTGTTGCTACTTGTCAGGGACAGCTGTCTGCATGGTTTATGTATTTGTCAATGGAGCTGAGCAGGAATAGTGTCAGGCGAGGGTTTGCTTTATCTACTACTTCAGCTCATTACTGATAACAGAAGCATATACAAATGTTAGTATTAAAGGCACTGGCAAGAATACATGGCTGAAGAGTTGTTGTTTTTTTAACAGAGATGGAACAGCACAGGAACAGTATCTGTCAGCAGCAGAACTGTTTTTGAATGCTTGTTTGAATTTATCTATGCTATCTGCATGGCTCTGCTACATTTTCCAGCCAGAGGTCACCAGGATGATATCTGCTCAGCGGATCGTTCAAAAACAGCCTTATCAGTCCGCCAACAGCGCGTACACACGTGCTACTGTCGCCTGAAAGTCCGCCCAGCGGGACGGTCTGACGGACCCGTCGTTGGCGGCCGTAGTGCGTGTGTACGCACCTTTAGAGGCATGGGATCAGCAGGTCAACCAAGTATCTGGCATTAAGTGCCACACTTACCCACTGCCACCGCCGCACATCGGGAACCTGGGCCACCCACTCTGAGTTCCTGTGAGCTGGTCAGGAGCTGCTTTCATTGGCTCCTGGCCCTGCCTATTAATGTAAGCCAATGGGAGCCGCTTACGCTGATAGACAGGGTCAGGAACCAATAAAATCGGCTCCTGACCTGCTTACAGGGCTCTTCCATTATAGAGATGGCAGATCGAGTGAGCTGCGGCAGTGAGACAGAGGTGAGATCGTCGGTAGCAACGAAAGCGGCGAGTACGCACGGAATCGATTGATTGAAATCTACGCCCTGGCAGCCAGGTAGCCATCAAAACAGGGAGCAGATTTCAATCTTCAAGGTCCTAAAGTAGTTAAAAGGAAACACAGTACATACAACAGCCTCCATATCCCTCTCTCTACAGGGTCACTTTAAGGCTGTATCTGTGTCATTAATCAGAAGTTCCGAATGACAGTTTGGCCAACAGGTAAAAGGAATGGTTTGCCTAGGTATAGCCCCTTGCTTTGCATATGTGCTGGAAGTGATATGTGAATACCTTCTGTCTTACAGAGACGCTGCTGTAAAAAAAGACATAAAAATAAAATAAAATTATGGGCATTGTCTAATATGTATAAATCTTTATTTTTTTTTAATATTCAGTTATAGGAAAATTCTAAGATGAAAAGGCTAAAAGGATTTCAAACATCTGTCCATCCATCCATTTATGTTTTGTTTTTTAGCCCCGACGTAACTGATTTACACTTCTGCTTTCATTTAAAATAGCAAAACACATTTTAATATATACATAATATGATACCGAAATAGCACATCTTGAAAACACACTCTAAAGATTAATTTTCCCACACTCCATGGGCAATTTAAAGCACAGTAAAGCATGAAATATTGTTTGTTCCATGCTCTTCTTTGTGTCTTAAACCCCCTTAAACTGACATCAAACAGCCAAAAGCCTGGTATCACTGACATACTTAGTAAGCGAGGTGCCTTTAACCAAGAAGGTTATGTGTATTTTTGAACTGACATGATCATGTTCACCCCAAGGGCCAGTGTCAGAACATGCGGCAGAGTTGATCGAGAAAACCTTAACTGTATCCCAAGCTATTCCTCCAGGGCGAGTACAATCTGCTCTACTTTGTCCACAGAGTCCCCTACCAAGACCTTCACTGTTCCCCGTGCTAGAGGAGGCATAGAGAACGCTGCAGCTTCTCTCATCAGTACTGTTTTATCATGGCATGCACTACGTACCAGTGGAAATGAATGACCTACAATTTACTACATTTTATGTTTAATGCAAGTGGTGTATGAGTGCATAAAGTGCTCTTGGACTATAAAATATGCAGTAAGACAACAATGACATGATAATATTAATAATAATTCTTTACTAATCTATGGCAATACAGCATTTAAATTTAAAACAATTACTGTAATGAAGCAAGCTTTTTAGAAAGAATAAAATCAGCATCAGCAGCATCATTGTCGGGTATCGGGTATGTCATAGCTACTAGAGGACTTATTATGCTTTTAGGGGAGCTCAGGACAAGGCTACAAGCACCCTTCAGCACTTTATTTGGCCTGAGGAAAAGTGGTCACAGACCCACGAAAAGCGTTGCTGCCAGTGCATAATAAAGTTAATTTAGTCTATGAATTTTGTTTTCATTGAATTAAGCCACCTGAACTTCACCTGCGTTTTCCTTTGTGCTGTAACGGATTGAAAATGCATAAAAAATCCATACTCATTGCAGTAAAACGCAACACACAAAAACGCATATATCAAAACGTATGCATTGACCTTTCACCAACACCATCTCAGATGTGAAAGAGCCCAAAAAAGTTTTACTGATTGTTATATAAATAGTGCACAGACCTCTGTAATCTTCCTTTGACTCTAGAGGCTACTGTATGATGCCACTTACAGTCTAGGGAGAAGTGTTGCTTGAAATTATTTTACATGATTGTTTCAGAGGACTTTATCTCTGGTCAGCTCACAGATGTGCTGCTTTGTTCAGTGCGGAACATTCCATTTTGCCCTATGGCCGGGGGGGGGGGGGGGGGGTAAGTAGATGTGGTTTGACTGCAGCTCATAGTGGGAACTACTGGTAATCAGAGTAGTATATGTCTTGTTCCACCACTGAATGGGAAACTACCAATGTGTGCATGTTCAGCATGTCTTATCAGAGACATCCAGCTTATGAATATTACCAGCCATGCATGGGATCTTAGTACAGATCTAACCAATATGATAGTCTGCCTTGGAGCACCTTCATATTGCTTATCAATAAACCTTTTTGATTTCAGATCAAAACTAGTAAATTATTGACAGGCTAATAGTAGTTGCTCCGATCACCATGCCACCCTTCCCTTCAGCCCATAACATAACATAATGTCACTATTACAACCCCCTTTGTGACTAATAAAGAGACCATTTCATCCTTCTGCTGTACAGCTAGTGTAACTATCATGTCTTCCTCCTGTAGTAGTGCAGCCACATTTTGGATTAAAAACGAGATAAAATACCAAAAATTAGGTGGCTAACCTCAATAACAAGATATTTGTATAGACAAAGAGATATCTATTTAGTACAGGCAACGCGTTTCACGGGTCTAAGCCCGCTTCCTCAGGCCAATTTACAGTGCCAATTGCAAATAACCGATCAGCAAAGGGAGCTTTAGGTACCCCCAACATACCCTGCTGGGTGGGTCTAGACCAGGCTTTCTCAACCAGGGTTCCCTGGAACCCCAGGATTCCTTGAGCACTCTGCAGGGGTTCCTTGGCATTTTCCCCCATCTTGGAGGAAGTATAATAGATTTCCACACTATAATAGGGGGTACTGTAAAAAGAAGCACTAAATTGGGGGTCAGAATAATAATGAGCACAGTATAATGAGTGGCAGTGTAATAGGAGTTAGTGAAATTAACAGCCTCACCTACTTTTAAAGACCACGCCTCCGGAAAAATAAATGTGGGGGTTCCTCAAGATCAAAAAATTGTTTGCAGGGGTTTCTTGAGATCCAAAAGTTATTTTCAGAGTTTCTCCAGGGTAATAATGTTGGGAAAGTCTGGTCTAGACAGACCACACATGGTTAAATCATAGCGATAATCTGGTCACTTTTACCAAGGAAAGCTCTGGCTCGGCCACCACGAGTGGAGTCGGGTTTGTTGTCTCCACCTGCTTCCTGTGATCGGTTGCCCCTCTGCAATTCGCCTGTTGTGAGTAGTACAATTTCCTTACCTGTTGATATCCCGTATATAAAAACATATTGCACTATTGGCTTCCCGTTTTTTTTTTGTCTCCTGTGTCTTTTCCTCTAGGGTGCTGAGACACCTCTACTACTCTACTTTGTGTATATTACATGTGAGAAGATAAGTGTAGAGCTGAATGAGAGTGGACAGCAGTACTGAAGAGGAGGATGATCCTGCCCAATGCTGGAGAAGGTAATATACTACTGCTTCACCATCCACTACTATTTGGCAATGAGGATGTGGCAGGTGCCCTATCCAGGACAGGATAGGGAACCTGCCATCTTGCTTGTTGGCAATGGGGACATGGAACAGTAGCAACTGGAGGAGTGAAGGTGGGATGCCTGGTCTCGGATGGAAGAAGATGGGTCCTTCATAGCCTCCCCCCTTTCTGTGGGTTCTTCTCCTTTGGAAGTCACACCACCGCAAAAGAGACACAGCAGTAAAATAGGTTTTAACTCTACTCTCTGCTATTATTATTATTATTTATATAGCGCCGACATCTTCCACAGCGCTGTACAGTGTATATTGTTTTGTCACTTAACTGCCCCTCAGAGGAGCACACAATCTAATCCCTACCATAGTCCTATGTCTATATCGTGTAGTGTATTATAGTCTAGGGCCAATTTAGGGGGAAGCCAATTAACCTATCTGTATGTTTTTGGAATGTGAGAGGAAACTGGAATACCCGGAGGAAACCCACGCAGACACGGGGAGAACATACAAACTCCTTGCAGATGTTGACCTGGCTGGGATTTGAACCGGGGACCCAGCGCTGCAAGGCAAGAGCGCTAACCACTATGCCCCTGCTATCCAAGACTTAAAAATTAAAGAAAAAGTTTTCGCTGTAGTGCCATTATCAATGACACGGT
The DNA here is from genome assembly GCF_040937935.1 of Hyperolius riggenbachi. Classification (NCBI taxonomy): domain Eukaryota; kingdom Metazoa; phylum Chordata; class Amphibia; order Anura; family Hyperoliidae; genus Hyperolius; species Hyperolius riggenbachi. The sequence continues at coordinate 151,275,044 of NC_090648.1, forward strand.
CAGATCAATGAATGACATTCCAGTGTTAGGTGAATACTGACGTGCTAAATTAATTAATGGTTTCTTCTAGCTCCCCATAGTTTCAGTGATAGAATTTCCCTGCCGGAATGAGTATCTTCTTCAATCCTCTAGATTGTGAAATTGATGCATTTGAGTGAACCTAACTTGCCTAACTCCATGCTCCCCTCCAGTGACTGACTAAGCATTACCTTGTACTCATACTGTGCTGTGTGATCTGGTTTTCTTGTATTCCTGTATTGTCATATTGCTGTTTGTCACCCCTAAATATTGTCTGTAACCTAAATTAATGTCCAGCGCTGCGTAATATGTTGGCGCTTTATAAATACAACAAATAAATAAATAAATAAATAAGGGCAAAACAAAGGTTTGCATCTCTTACAGCCAAATTTGTGAACGATTTGTACATGTTACATGATGGAAAATGCCCAGGAAATAACTCCAATAAATGGCTTTATAATTTATTTACTTTATTGTAAGTGCAGAGAATTTGGATTTTCTTTGGGAGAGTCCCATTGCTGGAGATCAGGAGAAATATGGCAAGCAAATTAGAATGGGGTACAACAACTGTACAAAGCTTTAAGTGAAATTTGACTTATTTGACTATTATTATTTGACTTTTACAAAACTGCTACAAACGTTTGTCAATGCAGCACATGCCTCTTTGTTATGTAAGGTAAAAGTTTTATTTCTGTATTCATTAGCAGCTGGCTATCAATTTCCAAAAATGACTGTATACTTAAAGTGGACCGGAACTCTTGCACAGGACACAAGGAAAACAGAGAGAAATGCACCCTGGGTGTTTTTAGAGAGAAGAGTCTGTCTAATTCCCTCTTATCTGTAAGTAATCACAAGTGTACATTGATCTCACAGCTGTGTCAGCACAGAAATTCATCAAACCTTGGCAGACACAGCTAATATGTAAACACAGGATGTTAACCCTTTGTCTGCTTCTAGGAAAGGAGGAAGTAGACATATGGCAGATTTATAACAGGAGTTCTGTAAGAAATAAATGTTTTTTCTTTAAACATTTACTTTGCTGTTGCTTATCTATTAGAGCAGAGAGGACATTCTGAGTTCAGGTCTGCTTTAAATTGCACTTCTCTGCAAGCATGGTATCTGTACTCTCTCTCTTTCTAGAGAATACACTGTCTAGAAATTCCCATTTTGCATGAATAATTGGTGGCACAGGGAGGAGCCCTTATTACCAATTTTCAGTACCTGGACTAATACAATAATTATCCTTTCCACTATGTACATTGCACTGTGATAAGATCGCAATACAGCAGATCCAAAAATACCCACATTGATGCTCACTGTTTTTGTAAAACACGCTGCATGCTGATTGTAAACTGACGGAAGGCCAAAATCAATGTGATGCCTCATAGGAATATCATTTCATCATGTTGTGATGAATAAATGTCAACAGGGTGTGGCACTCCTATTTGCAAAATAGTTGATAAGGGCATCTGCTATTGGTGTGTAAATTGGGCACTGGGTGCCCACTAGTTGGCTGAGCTATTAGCTGATTGGTTATCACACAGCCGATATTTCAACAGATGCTAGGCCTTGAATATTATACAGCCATGCCCCAGATATGTTTTCTAGGTTCAGGGTGTGCCAGGGTTCAGGTATTATATAGCAAAGCCCTGGATATTGGATTTACAGGGCGATAGCGTTGAGGGTTAGGAATATTTTTAGCAGAATTGGTATTAGGGGATAGGATAGAGGGAGAATAGACTTAAAAGTCCGGGTGTGGAGGCTGGGGTTAGGAAAGGGGGGGGGGGGGCATTGTGGGGAGGGGGATAGGATCAGGTGTCAGGAAGATATTAACATTAGTGTAAAAGTGCACAGTGGTGCTCAGCAGAGCTCGAATATTCGAGTAGTTCGAATATTCGAGCTCTTTTTCAGCTATTCGAGCTCGGTATTCGAGCTCCGAATAGCTGGAGCTATTCGAATGGGCTATCCGAGTACACTCGAATAGCCCATTCACTATTCGAGCTATTCGAGCCACCCGGCGCTATTCGAGCTCGGTACCGAGCTCGAATAGCGTCATAGCCCAGATTGATGTCCTTAGAGCCAATCAGAGGGCTCCCAGGCCCTCTGACGGCAGCCAATCACAGAGGGGGACCCTGGCCAGCCCCTACCCTATAAATAGCGGCCGCCATGTTCCGTTTCTCCATGCTTGCCTGAGACTTGTACAGAGAGAGAGTTGCTCCTTTGTGCTTTGGCTTAGCAAGTGCTCTATTGTGGTCATTTACCTAGCGTTTTTGCTCACCTACACCTGCCATATACACCTATATTGTTGTTAGTTAGATAGACATTGTATTTTAGTTAGTAGCTTGTGTGTTACATTAGAGAACTGCAGGCAGCTGCTGCAAGCTTACAGGTTTAGGCCTCAGGGGGGCCTTGCCTCTGTGGGCAGCTGTCCTCTGTTTATTTCTCTCATATTCTATACCAGTATTTCTGCTGTCCTTTACTAATAGTATTGTAGTTATACTGTACTAGGAGTAGGACACTCACTGACTGTCACTGTTTATAGGCTACTAGCTAGCTCCTGCGTGTGTGCACTCACTCACTGTCTGTGTGTACACACACTCTATTTCCTTCTCATTACTGTTTGATTATTGTTAGTTGTACTTACTTACTACTTACTCTTACTGTACCCGTAGGGACACTCACTGTCACTGTTCATATAGGCTACTACTACCTCCTGCGTGTGCGCACTCACTGTCTGAGTGTACACACACAACACACACTCTATTTCCTTCTGATCGCTGATTGATTATTGTAATTAGTTAGTTCTACTTACTGTTACTACTTGTACTTACTCACTCTTACTGTACTAGGAGTCTAGGACACTGAGTCACTGTGTTCATAGGCTACTAGCTCCTGCCTGCGTGCACTCACTGTCTGAGTGTACACACACCCACACTCCATTTCCTTCTGATCGCTGATTGATTATTGTAATTAGTTAGTTCTACTTACTGGTGTTACTACTTACTCTTACTGTACTAGGAGTCTAGGACACTCAGTCACTGTGTTCATAGGCTACTAGCTCCTGCCTGCGTGCACTCACTGTCTGAGTGTTCACACACCCACACTCCATTTCCTTCTGATCGCTGATTGATTATTGTAATTAGTTAGTTCTTCTTACTGTTACTACTTACTCTTACTGTACTAGGAGTCTAGGACACTCAGTCACTGTGTTCATAGGCTACTAGCTCCTGCGTGCGTGCACTCACTGTCTGAGTGTACACACACCCACACTCCATTTCCTTCTGATCGCTGATTGATTATTGTAATTAGTTAGTTCTACTTACTGTTATTACTTACTCTTACTGTACTAGGAGTCTAGGACACTCAGTCACTGTGTTCATAGGCTACTAGCTGCTGCGTGCGTGCACTCACTGTCTGAGTGTACACACACCCACACTCCATTTCCTTCTGATCGCTAATTGATTATTGTAATTAGTTAGTTCTTCTTACTGTTACTACTTACTCTTACTGTACTAGGAGTCTAGGACACTCAGTCACTGTGTTCATAGGCTACTAGCTCCTGCGTGCGTGCACTCACTGTCTGAGTGTACACACACCCACACTCCATTTCCTTCTGATCGCTGATTGATTATTGTAATTATTTAGTTCTACTTACTGTTATTACTTACTCTTACTGTACTAGGAGTCTAGGACACTCAGTCACTGTGTTCATAGGCTACTAGCTCCTGCGTGCGTGCACTCACTGTCTGAGTGTACACACACCCACACTCCATTTCCTTCTGATCGCTGATTGATTATTGTAATTAGTTAGTTCTACTTACTGTTATTACTTACTCTTACTGTACTAGGAGTCTAGGACACTCAGTCACTGTGTTCATAGGCTACTAGCTCCTGCGTGCGTGCACTCACTGTCTGAGTGTACACACACCCACACTCCATTTCCTTCTGATCGCTGATTGATTATTGTAATTATTTAGTTCTACTTACTGTTATTACTTACTCTTACTGTACTAGGAGTCTAGGACACTCAGTCACTGTGTTCATAGGCTACTAGCTCCTGCGTGCGTGCACTCACTGTCTGAGTGTACACACACCCACACTCCATTTCCTTCTGATCGCTGATTGATTATTGTAATTAGTTAGTTCTACTTACTGTTATTACTTACTCTTACTGTACTAGGAGTCTAGGACACTCAGTCACTGTGTTCATAGGCTACTAGCTCCTGCGTGCGTGCACTCACTGTCTGAGTGTACACACACCCACACTCCATTTCCTTCTGATCGCTGATTGATTATTGTAATTAGTTAGTTCTACTTACTGTTATTACTTACTCTTACTGTACTAGGAGTCTAGGACACTCAGTCACTGTGTTCATAGGCTACTAGCTCCTGCGTGCGTGCACTCAGTGTCTGAGTGTACACACACCCACACTCCATTTCCTTCTGATCGCTGATTGATTATTGTAATTAGTTAGTTCTTCTTACTGTTACTACTTACTCTTACTGTACTAGGAGTCTAGGACACTCAGTCACTGTGTTCATAGGCTACTAGCTCCTGCCTGCGTGCACTCACTGTCTGAGTGTACACACACTAAATTTACTTGTGATTACTACTGATTATTGTAACTGCTAGTTGTACTTCCTGACTGTTACTACTTACTTACTGTACTAGGGGACACTCACTCAGTCACCTCACCAACCAACCCACTCCATTAAAGTACCCCACTTTTCACCCGCCCTTTTAAAAAACTTTTGTCTATACGCCCAAAACATTGAAGATGTCTGGAAGTGGCAGCCAGCGCGGTTTGGGCAAGGGGAAGGGCAGCAAGGGAATCAGGAGGAGAGGGAGCAGCATTGTGGCAAGCCGCGGCCGCGGGCGCGCCACCATGCACAGTTCCGCAGCAGCAGCAGCAGCGTCAGTGGCTAACATTCCTCCCATAGCCACTGGCCGTGGACGCCTTGGGCGCCGCCCAGCAGGAGCATCTGCAACTCACGCTGCAGAGACACAGCAGCAGCAGCGTGTAGCACCTGCTCCGATTTTCCTCCAGCCGGGTCGGAAACGTCCCATTGAGGAAAAGGATGCAGACACTGTGGTGCAACTCATGACGGAGGATGAGCAGCCCGCCATCAGCTCTGCATCCGAGGCCTCCACCCTCACCACCACCACCACCACCACCCCTGTTCGCAGCAGCCGCCCAGCAGGGTCTGGGGAGGAGGCCAGTTCACCGTCAGTCGCCGACCTCTCATTCAGCACTCTTTTGACCCCAGGCATGATGAGTCAATTGTCTGCTGTTGTTGGCGATTTTGAGGAGGAGATGCTGATGGGCACTTTGGGGGATGAGGGATTGGACAGCAAGACTGTGGCGACAGTCAAGCAGCCCATCCATGCATCAGGAGAGGAGTTTGGGGGGTCATCATCCCAGCAGGACATGTTTGAGGAGGGGGAGGATGATGTTGATGACCCGGTGACAGACAGAGACTGGGTGCCACCACCTCCAGGGGATGTCGTCCTCAGCAGCTCGGAGGAGGAGGAGGATGCGCTTGTGGGCCTTGCAAGGAGGCGCATCATTGCAAGCATTGGCAGCGACCCACAGCCTGCTGGTGTCTCAGTCTCAGCAGCAGCAGCAGCAGCATCAGCCAGTACCACCACCAGCCGCACCCAAGCCCCCCCCCCAACCACCACAGGGAGACAGGCAGCAGCGCTTCCATGCCGTAGGGGGATGTTTCTGTCACCAATCTGGCGCTTTTTCACCATGCCCACTGTGTACAGCAAGTACGCCACTTGCAACCACTGTCAGCGGAAGTTGAGCAGAGGTGCAGACCCCTTAAAGTTCAGCACCAGCTCGCTGATCAACCACCTTGCGGCTAAACATTTCCACCAGCATGAGGAGTTCCAGAGGCTGAAGGCATCTGGTGCTGGCAGTGGCACCACACCCATCACTGCACAGCCTTCAGCAGCAGCAACAGCAGCCACCCGCCCTCCTGCTCCTCCAGCAGCACCAGCAGGAGTGCGGAAACGCACTGCTCCTCCCCCCTCTGCAACTCCTGCCGCCGACACTGAGGCCTGTTCTGGCAGCCAGTCCTCAGTGGCCTCCTCCGCTGTGTCTGGTGATTCCCGTGTCAGCAAAAGGCCACGCCAGAGCCTTTTGAGCGAGTCCTTCCAGGGGGTGGTTAGGGCTCTGCCTCCCAGCAGCCGTCGCGTGCGGCAGCTGAACGGCTTGCTGGCACGGGCCATGTGCTCCCAACTCCTGCCGTACACGCTCGTGCAGGAGGGGAGCGACATGCGGGCGCTGCTTGCTTGTGCAGCCCCAGACTGGCAGCTCCCCAGCAGACACTTTTTCTCCCGCAAGGCCATTCCAGCACTGCACCGCTTTGTGATGGCCAATGTGGAGCGAGGGCTGGAGCACGCGGTTGGTGAAAGGGTCCACGTCACCATGGACTCCTGGAGCAGCCGCTTCGGGACAGGCCGCTACCTGTCCTTCACTGTCCACTGGGTCAGCTTGGTGGAAGGGGGTGAGGATGGGAGAGCAGCAGCAGGCACAGCAGCAGCAGCAGCAGCAGCAACACAGTGGGTGGTGCCACCCCGCAGGGTCAGGGGAACTGCAGCGGGTTCCTCCGATCCTCTGCCATCCTCCGCCACACCTGGCCAAACCCCCCGCCTCAGCAGCAGCGTGAAGGCCCGCCACTGCCAAGCGCTGCTGCACTTGGTCAGCCTTGGCAAGACCAAGCTGACGGCAGCCCACGTGTTGGCCAAACTCCAGGAGCAGGAGAGGATTTGGCTGACCCCCAGAGGCCTCAGAGTCGGAGAGGTGGTGTCCGACAATGGGGCCAATCTGGTTGCTGCCATAGACAGGGGAAACCTGACCCACATCCCCTGTCTTGCCCACGTGCTGAACCTGGTGGTGCAGAAGTTCCTGCGCACCTACCAGGGGATGGGCGAACTGCTGGAAACGGCAAGGAATGTTGTGCGTCACTTCCGGCGCTCGGCTGCAGCCTGTGCGAGCCTGGAAGACGTGCAAAAGGAGCTGGATCTGCCACGCCATCGGCTGATCATTGACGTTCCGACTCGCTGGAACTCCACCCTGGCGATGTTGGAGCGTCTGGTTGAACAGAGGCACGCTGTCAACCAGTACCTTGCCCTGGCCACTGTTTCCGCAGCTCGGAGAAGGGACAAGACCAGCAACATCCCGTCCATCGTCCCCGATGATGACTGGAGGCACATGCAGCAGGTGTGCTTTGTGCTGGCTCCCTTCCTGCAGGCCACAAACATGGTGAGCAGGGACCATGCTATGGTCTGCGAGTGGGTGCCCCTGGTTTCTCTGCTGAACAGGGCCCTCGATGGTTTGCTGGAACAGGGAGCGGCAGCCTTGGACCAGCAGGAGCGGCAACCAGCTGCGCAGTCCACCTCTGAGGGGGAGGAGGAGGAGGACTTGGTGGAGGTCCCTGACCTGGCTGCTGATGAGGGGGATCAGCACAGCGCAGCTGAGTTGGTGCGGGGGTGGAGAGAGGATGAGGCGGCAGAGGAGGAGGATGAGGACAGCACTGACGTCGATGTGCCAGCAGACGTGGCCCGCCTCTTCCCAATGGCAGCGCACATGCTGGCGTGCCTGCGCAGGGACCCCAGGGTGATCCAGATGAAGCAGAGGGAGGACATCTGGATCAGCATGATGTTGGACCCACGCCTCAAGGGGAAGTTGAGCCAGTTCCTGCCGCCTGCAGGAGGAGACCCAGCGCAACAAATAAGGAGCTTGCAGCAGGCCCTTGTTGAGCGCTTGGAGGAAGCCTTCCCCCAGCCTTCCACCCCCACTGTCCAGCAGCCAGCACAGAGGCAGCAGCAGGTGCCTGCATCCAGCAGCAGCAAGCGCCCCACAGACCTGCTGTCTCTCAGCCACGAGCTCTACAGGACTGTAGAGGCTCCGGCAGCAGTGACTAGAGAGGAGATGCATGCAGCAGCATCCTCCTCCGGTCACAGCCAGCGCCTGACCCGCATGGTGGCTGACTACATGGGGTCGTACAGCGGGCTTGACAGCGATGCCCCTGTTGATCCCATGGAGTATTGGGTCAAGCGCATGGAGATCTGGAGCGAGCTAGCGCAGTACGCCCTGGAAGTGCTGTCCTGCCCCCCTTCCAGCGTGCTGTCCGAGCGCTGCTTCAGTGCAGCTGGTGGCGTGGTCACCGAGAAACGCTCACGTCTGTCTCACAAGTCTGTGGACAGACTGACGTTTCTCAAGATGAACCAGGCGTGGGTGGAAGGCGAGTTCCTGGCCCCTGTTGTCGGCGAGAGGGGGACATGAACTGGCTGCCGGAACCATCGTTAATGTGCCTTACCACCCTTTACCACCTCCTGGCTCCTGCTCACTAAGCCAGCCTGGTTCACTTTGACTATTACGTCGCCTGCAGCCACACATTTTACACCTACAGTGGGCTGCTGTGTACTGCCCTTCTGCTGTCTGTCTGTGTTTCCCACTGCCAGGGTACACAGAATGACCTTCTTCTGCTGCCACTCTGCCACCAGCTATTACGTCAAACAATAGCTATATTGGTTGCAAAACCGAAACCAAACAAACCATTAAAAAAAAAAAAGGTTTAATTTTTCTGAGGTGCCCGGGTTGAAAACTGTGTTGTTCCAGTTGTGTATTGGACACAATGTGGGCTGCACGACCGCTGTCTGGGACCTCCTGTTGTGTTTATTTACGGCCCTGGTATCACCGCTAGGTACCAGGGCTATTATGTCACGCTGCCTACCTGCTGCCACACTCACACTGCTCCTCCATACCTCCTCCTGCTGCTGCTGCTGCTGTCTGTCTGTGTTTCCCACTGCCAGGGTACACAGATGATTTACCTTCTGCTGCCACTCTGCCACCAGCTATTACGTCAAACAATAGCTGCTCGCCTACTCCTCCATTCCTCCTCCTGCTGCTGCTGTCTGTCTGTGTTTCCCACTGCCAGGGTACACAGAATTACCTTCTTCTGCTGCCACTCTGCCACCAGCTATTACGTCCAAAAATAGCTAAATTGGTTGTAAAACCAAAAACCAAAAAACCATTAAAAAAAAAAAAAAGGTTTAATTTTTCTGAGGTGCCCGGGTTGAAAACTGTGTTGTCCCAGTTGTGTATTGGACACAATGTGGGCTGCACGACCGCTGTCTGGGACCTCCTGTTGTGTTTATTTACGGCCCTGGTATCACCGCTAGGTACCAGGGCTATTATGTCACGCTGCCTACCTGCTGCCACACTCACACTACTCCTCCATTCCTCCTGCTGCTGCTGTCTGTCTGTGTTTCCCACTGCCAGGGTACACAGAATTACCTTCTGCTGCCACACTGCCACCAGCTATTACGTCAAACAATAGCTGCTCACATAATTACTCTCCTCCATTCCTCCTCCTGCTGCTGCTGCTGTCTGTCTGTGTTTCCCACCGCCAGGGTACACAGATTTACCTTCTGCTGCCACTCTGCCACCAGCTATTACGTCAAAAAATAGCTATATATCTGTGTAATTGGTTGTAAAACCAAAACTACAAAACCATTACAAAAAAAGGTTTAATTTTTCTGAGGTGCCCGGGTTGAAAACTGTGTTGTCCCAGTTGTGTATTGGACACAATGTGGGCTGCACGACCGCTGTCTGGGACCTCCTGTTGTGTTTATTTACGGCCCTGGTATCACCGCTAGGTACCAGGGCTATTATGTCACGCTGCCTACCTGCTGCCACACTCACACTACTCCTCCATTCCTCCTGCTGCTGCTGTCTGTCTGTGTTTCCCACTGCCAGGGTACACAGAATTACCTTCTGCTGCCACACTGCCACCAGCTATTACGTCAAACAATAGCTGCTCACATAATTACTCTCCTCCATTCCTCCTCCTGCTGCTGCTGCTGTCTGTCTGTGTTTCCCACCGCCAGGGTACACAGATTTACCTTCTGCTGCCACTCTGCCACCAGCTATTACGTCAAAAAATAGCTATATATCTGTGTAATTGGTTGTAAAACCAAAACTACAAAACCATTACAAAAAAAGGTTTAATTTTTCTGAGGTGCCCGGGTTGAAAACTGTGTTGTCCCAGTTGTGTATTGGACACAATGTGGGCTGCACGACCGCTGTCTGGGACCTCCTGTTGTGTTTATTTACGGCCCTGGTATCACCGCTAGGTACCAGGGCTATTATGTCACGCTGCCTACCTGCTGCCACACTCACACTACTCCTCCATTCCTCCTGCTGCTGCTGTCTGTCTGTGTTTCCCACTGCCAGGGTACACAGAATTACCTTCTGCTGCCACACTGCCACCAGCTATTACGTCAAACAAAAGCTGCTCACATAATTACTCTCCTCCATTCCTCCTCCTGCTGCTGCTGCTGTCTGTCTGTGTTTCCCACCGCCAGGGTACACAGATTTACCTTCTGCTGCCACTCTGCCACCAGCTATTACGTCAAAAAATAGCTATATATCTGTGTAATTGGTTGTAAAACCAAAACTACAAAACCATTACAAAAAAAGGTTTAATTTTTCTGAGGTGCCCGGGTTGAAAACTGTGTTGTCCCAGTTGTGTATTGGACACAATGTGGGCTGCACGACCGCTGTCTGGGACCTCCTGTTGTGTTTATTTACAGCCATGGTATCACCGCTAGGTACCAGGGCTATTATGTCACGCTGCCTGCCTCATTGACTGCATGCTGCCACACACTCATCCTCCTCCTCCTGCTGCTAAATTTACCTCCTGCTGTCTGTGTGTTTCCACTGCCAGGGAGCACATACAATGGCGCTTCCAACATGCGTGCGCCACCAGCTATTTGTTGTTACGCTCAAAAATAGCTGCATTTCTTTAAAAAAAAAAAAAATGAAAAGAGAAATAAGTGACGAAGAAGACGATATAGAAGAAGATGAAGATGAAGAAGATGAAGAAGAAGAAGAAGAAGATGAAGAAGATGAATAAGAAGAAGAAGAAGAAGATGAAGATGAAGAAGATGAAGAAGAAGATGAAGAAGATGAAGATGAAGAAGATGAAGAAGAAGATGAAGAAGATGAAGAAGAAGATGAAGAAGAAGAAGAAGAAGAAGAAGAAGAAGATGAAGAAGATGAAGATGAAGAAGATGAAGAAGAAGATGAAGAAGATGAAGATGAAGAAGATGAAGAAGATGAAGAAGAAGATGAAGAAGATGAAGATGAAGAAGATGAAGAAGATGAAGATGAAGAAGATGAAGATGAAGAAGATGAAGAAGAAGAAGAAGAAGATGAAGAAGAAGAAGAAGATATAGAAGAAGAAGAAGAAGATATAGAAGATAAAGAAGAAGAAGAAGAAGTATATACAGTACTGAACAAAATTCTGGACACAACTTCTCTTTTCACCTTTTTTTTTTTTTAAAGGAACATCCCCACATAATCACTTGCTGTTGTCACTTGGAAAAAAATATGTTTCTTGCATCATTAACCCTCAAAACAAGTGTTGGGAAGCTATTTAAGGCCAATTCGAATAGTCAGCTCGAATAATGAGCTCGAATACCGACTCGAATAGTGAGCTCGAAGTCCGAGGTCGAATCGAATAGTAAAATTTATTCGACTCGAATATTCGACTGACCTCGAATAATTTACTATTCGAATTCGACCAAACTCGAATTTTAAAAAGGGGTATTTGAGCACCACTAAAAGTGCATACAAACCTATGATTGGGCGACATCCCTGGGCCAACCAGTACAGACATGTATCAGCTGTGTAGTTCACTATGCATACTGTTGCTATGCTGGGGGTGGGGGCAGAGGGACAATGAAGCGGTGTGTGCATGATGTCGAGCAGCGGGCAGGGGAGGGGCGTCTTCAAAGTAGTTGGCCGCCTGTTGGGTGAGTAGATCTGCCAGGCGGATCACTTGCGGTTTGGGGGCTGCTGTACACAATCTTGATTATTGGCTTAGGAGGTTGTTATCTTCCACCTCAGCTGACTATAGTCAAATGTGTGTGCCGGCCTTAAGGAGTTGCAATGGAAAAGTTGGGGGGAGGTGGGGGGAGAAGGTTAGGGCTGGGCATTAGGTAGTAGAAGGGCTTTGTTTAGGGATAGAGGATTGATGGGAACTATGTTGAAAACTCCAATTAAACTACCTTCACAAAGCTGTAAAATATTGGCAAGAAGACTTTACCAATATTCAATTTATTGGCATAATCCAGCACTCAAATTAGCATGCACTTCTTAACATACACTCACATGTGATAGTCTCTATTAGGAACATTATAGAATGGTTGCATTTTGTTTATTTTGTAGCTGATGCACGCAAACATACATGCTTTACATGATACACACACAAAAAGTGATACTGATTAGAATATATAGCAAAAAGTTACCTTTGAGACACAGCTTGTTGTACTAAAGCTATCTATAACTTGATCTGCTACATGCACCTAAGCATGAGAACCCTATAGCTCCCTGCACACTGCAAATCCATTTTCCGATTCTGATTCCGATTCCATTTCCGATTCCGATTTTCAATTCCGATTTTCCCTGAATACATTCAACAGAAAAATGGATAAAAAAACGCAGCATGCAGTAAAGATTAAAAATTGGAATTGGATGTAAAAAACGATTAAAAAGCGGAATCGGAAATGCATGCAGTGTGCAAGAGGCTAATGTTTGCTTTGCATGTCCAAGATCTAAGAACAAATGACCAGATTTCTAATTACGTTTTAGCCTGCCTTTTACTTTTCTTACATGCATACAGTGTAGATTTGATACAAACTGTATGCTTTTTTTATTTAAAAAGGAAGTAAAAAAAAGGAATGTGTATATTTAAAGAACTATCCTCTAATTCGGTTCAGTGACTTGTTGCGACTGTGCCTTCAGTTTAATGGAAAATGTCTTTAGAGCACAATAATGTTCCTGAAATTGTTTTGATTAGTAAAATTGTTATCCAATCTTTTCTGCTGATCCCAGTTGACTGACTCTCAGATACAGTATAAACTGGAAAGCATTCAGCAAACCACAAGGCAGGATACACTGTGCACACAGAGGGTCCCCCGGGAGTACTCAGGCATTTTTACAAACCATTTCCAAATGCTGCTCCATAGTTAACCCTGCTTAAAATGCAAGCGTTTCACACAGGTGGAAACAGTTTTGCTTGACATACCTTCTCTGTAAGGTAGGGGAAAAAAAACTTTTATTGGAATGATTATGTCCACATTGTGTATGTTGGTATCTTGTGCTCAGCAGCCAAAAATGTAAAACTACTTTTCAGGGCTGGAAGGGAAGAGAAATCTTACCCTGGAGTTGGTAGAGTGACCGATCTATTGTCAATTCTGAAGGAACAAATGTGTATGAAATTATTCTAAACTGCTGATTGATTAGATGATTCACATTGCACTTTACATTTTTCTTTTCTCAACAACTGTAAATGAGGCACACAAGCTTATATCTCTGTAACAAAGGAACAGCCACTGGGCATTTTTGTGGGGTGCTAGCTCTTGCCTTTGTGCTCTTGGGCATTAGGTGGGTATTGTGGCTTTTTCAAAATGGCCTAGAGAAGAATAACCCATCTGACAAAACCGCCCCCCAGCAAAACGTGGATGTCCCCCCTCCCCCCCCCCCCAATGTTCACACCCTTTCCCTTACCTCACTTGGTGCCTTTAATGGCCTTGAGGCCCGACTCACAAGGGTCATAAAACAGGTGTGGCCATCATGATCTTCACACCCATATCAAGTGTAGCCACAAAAACACCTGATCTGAAGTGTAGTCACCTCGCCTGTATCGGAGGAAGGGTAGGTTAGTAGATGGGTCCCTTCAACAGCTCTGGGCTCCTCTGCAATCGCAGTTGCTGCTCCCTTCTAGTTACACCCCTGAGCAGCATAGTGCTAAGTTGCTCTTCAGCTCTTCAGCACAATTCATTGCCCCAAAGGTTGACCTGAAAACTGTGGGATTATGGGACATTTGTCTCATTTTTTACTTCAGATGTGATGATAAAGTTGTACTGTGGACTAACAAAACATCAGGTTGTAAAGCAAACCTAAACTAAACTATCCTCTCATTAATCCAATCTTTATCATGGGACTTGCCATCTTTCTTTTCAAAAATGACCTTACCTAAAGAGATGAGGCCTAAAATAAGTTAATTTTAAAGGGAACTAGAGGTGAGTGACATTTGGAGGCTGACATATTTATTTCCTTTTATGGGCCCTTTTACATTGGTGCTGTGCAATTTTTTCTACCACAACACATTGTACCACACCATTAAACACACTTTAGTATGCGGCAGACTGCGTTGACAGGGGAATTGGAGGCAGTCCTACCCTTCAGCCACGTTTATAACGCTGGACAGGAAGTATGTCATCTGAATATCTGCATCTGCGCCTGTGCACCACACCACAGATGCACCATCATCTTAAAATCTGCATGTTACCATTCACTTGAATTGCTTGTTGTGCTGCGCATGGGGCACGGAAATCCACTGCCACTTCTGCATCAGCTGGAGCACTTCTACTGCATCACATCACAGTGTGTTTAAAGAGGAACTCCAGTGAAAATAATTTAATAAAAAAAAGTGCTTCATTTTTACAATAATTATGTATAAATGATTTAGTCAGTGTTTGCTCATTGTAAAATCTTTCCTCTCCCAGATTCACATTCTGACATGTATTACATGGTGACATTGTTACTGTGGGCAAGTTATGTAGCTGTTTCTAGCTGCTCTGGCTGTTACAGACAGCTTTAAACAGCTATTTCCTGTCTGTGAACATTGTTACATTGTGGCAGTTTGCCCAGAGTACCGCGGTATTCAGAGCCTCTTGTGGGAGGGGTTTCAGCACAAAATTAGTCACACAGCGCCCCCTGATGGTCTGAAAATCATTCCATTTCTCATGTAAAAGGGGGTATCAGCTACTGATTGGGATAAAGTTCAATTCTTGGTTGGAGTTTCTCTTTAATGTCCCATTGGCTATAATGGCCAGTGCGACGAGGTGGGGTAGAAGAGGCCAACGCAATGCACCACAACCCGGTAAGTGTAAAATGGCCCTAAACAATGCACATTGCCTGGCTATCCTGCTGCCTCTCTGCCGCTAATGCTTTTAGCCATAGACCCTGAGCAAGCATGAAGGTCAGATCAGCATTTCAAAGAAGAAAGAAATATTGCCCATTTTGCCAGTTAATGAAATAAGTGATTATGTGTAAATGTGTGAATAAGTGAAATGTGTGATGTGTAAGATTATTTGAAATAATAAATAAAAGTGTTCTTAAAGCGATTCTTAATGAACAAATGAAAGAATGGGAAGGTATGTTTCATTAAATTTATTTAAAAAATTACAGATGCGCAATACACCAAGAACAGTACATGTTGCTAGTTAATTAATACATGTTGCTAGCATATGCCTTAAAAACAGAGAGGGAATCTAGTGCTTCAACTGTCCAAATGCACAGCGTTGCTTCATTCAAATTCTACTTCTGTCGCTCTTCACAGTTTGTAACCTAACACAAACTTTGTAGCGTTGAGGAAGGAAATGTACGGTGGCCCATATGAGGCGCTGTATTAAAACTTAGCACATGGCACTGCGACATCTGCAGCTCCATAAGCTGACTTCACATTTAGGCTTGTCATTTAACGCCGTACTCCACACACACACCGTTCTATTGCCATTTCTTTTTTTTTTTTACTTGCTATTACTTTTGCTTCATCTTCTCTGTTCTTCTTCTTTCCCGCTCACATAGACCACAACGGCTGACAAGTGAAGGACTATGAGCCTTGTAACTGCTAAAATGAATAGGCAGTGATAGAAATACAGACAAGGGCACTGCACGTGAAGGCTTACAGACTAAATTATTTGTGAGAGGTGGTTAGATGCACCTTGAGGCAATCTGGAAATATGAGAAGCAGAGAGAGAGAGAGAGAATGACTCTGAGGATCACATATTGGTGCGGTAAGAGGTAGAAACCGAACACATGAAGGGAACAGAGCACTAAAACATGCAGGCACTTAGAAGAAAAGATTACGATACTGAATCTGCCTGTTAAAATGGGGAGATGATAAGGATCTTTTGTTGTTAAGTGGTAATTGTATTGATGCCAGCTGTTTTCTCTTATTAAGGTTAATAGATTTTGTGGTTTTAAGGTGCGTGGTAAATTATCTTTTGGGCAAGTTTTCTTTATGAGTGTCCTATGATGGCTTATTGCTTGCATGCCGTGAAACAGACTACAATTAATTTGTTTTTTAGGGCCGCACCAGTATGAATACCAGCAGTAATGGCTGGCTGCCATCTGGGAGCGACAGTTTCCTTATTATAAAATATGTAAAAATATGTGCTCCCTTAAGGAATGTGTTCATTTACATCTGCTCCACTTTTACTTATATGCTAATGGATTGCAACCGAACATCAAACACGATTGTTTGAGAAGCTATTTGATTTTAGTTTACATTAATGATGATGCATTATTTGGAAGGCATTAATGTGACTTTGTGGTGTCTTAAGGAAAAGAATCTTGGAACAACACAGAGAATGTAGAAAATGCTAAAAAGCAGATAATGATAATAAAGAGAGCCCAGGAGACTGGAAGTGTGCCATTATAAAACTTATCTTCCGATTAAGTTATTCTAACATACGGTATATCCTTGTTTGGGTTCTGCCCTTCTGTTTTGTCATCAACAAATGGATCAAATTATGACAGCCCTGGTTTTTGCCTCTGCCATGTTTGTGATGATTTTTTTGGCTGCCAATGTTGTGGTCACGAAGGTTACGTAAGGTTAGACTTAGTAGTAGGTCAGTTTAGGAGTAGATTAGGTTAGGCTATGTCTAAAGGTTGCAGTTAGGAAAAGTTGTTAGGTTAGGGTCAGGGCAGGTTTATGTAAGAAGGGTATAGGCTAGGGCAACCGGATAAACTAGGGCCCACGGAGCGAATTTGGGTTACCAGTACTATAAAGCTGTCGGTAGAAGGCCGGCTTCCCCTCCTCTTCCCTTCTCCCTCCCACCACCCTTAGAATGATACATACAAAGCACATGCAAGAAAGCCAACTCACCCTATCACACTCTCCAGTGGCGATCTCCATGGTAACGGCAGGGTCATGTGACCTGCCATCATTACATGGCAGCACGTCACATGATGCCTCTGTTGCCACAGAGATCGCCACTAGAGAGTGTGATAGGGTGAGTTATACCCAATTCTTCCCTGCCATTCTTCTGACGGGAAGGGAGGAGAAGGGAGGTAGAGATCGAGCGATCTGCAGTAGCGGCGGGCTGCATTCTTAAGGAATTCAGCCCGAAGTTTACCCACTTCTGTGCTAGGGTTAGAATAGAGTTTGATTTCAAAGTGCAGGGGCTAAAATTAGGTGCAAGGCTAAATTTAGAGCAATTGGAGGTGGTGGTGGTGGTGGGGTGGTTGCAGCCAGAAAGGGGCTATGGTTAGGGTTAGACAAGGTGAAGAGGACCATTTAGGTTTAGGCAAAAGGTGTAGGAATAGGTTAAAAGGTATGGGGCCAGGATAGGAAGTCACATGAGGCACACAAAGCCAGGCTATGGGTTTGAAGTAATCACCTGATGTTCAGTTACCAGTAAAATGGCACCACAATAGCAATGATAGTGCTGAATACATCCATACTGTATATGCATTAGGGAAGTTGTTAACCACTGTCTGGCTTAATTATCTGTATCCTATTGCAAAGACATGCATCACTTCCTGTTATGTCACTGGTCACTGGTGAGAGTAAATAAAGCACATCCCCACCAGTAATAATATGAATACAGCACATCATTCACTCTTGATAAAGCAGGGGTTACACACAGCGATACTGGTGCAACAGCTGGAACACTTACCTACACCACGTCAACCTGTTTATCATTCCTACGCAGCAACAGATTTTACATCAGACTGCCATGGCTAATGTTTACAATCCAAACGTAAACGTTATTACTGCTACTGCAGGAACACTGTCTGGGAACCTGCTAAAGAGGGGAAGCATAGCTGTTGTACTTCAGGCGAGTGTTTGTAGCCAGACATCAAAAAGGTAATGGGCCATATGTAATTCATGTTTTCTCCTAGGTGATATTTTTACACCTTATCAATTAAATGCATTTTAAGCCTCCAGCAAGCAGAAAAATACTGTATTTTCACGTATTTGTTAGTGCAGTACTTTGTCTGTTGCAGAGTCCTGAAAAGTTATTTTAAACAGAAGATGTAAAATTATCTCCTAGGAGAAATCTTGGGAGAAAATGTGAATTGAATCATGGCCAATATCGCACAGTTTTACCTAGATAGCCAAAATGTGGATTCTAAATACAGATTTGTAATACAATTGTAGTAATAGTCATTGGCTTTGTGTTTGCCTAATCTGCTGTTGGTACCAGTAGAGAATCTGTACTCTAAAATTTTTACAGCAAAAAGCATACCATTCTATTCATTATGTTCTCCTGGGCCCCTCTGTGCTGTTTCTGTCACTCCCTGCTGCAATCCTGGCTTGTAATTAACAGTTTTAGGCAGTGTTTACAAACAAACTACCCAGCTGGTGATAGGCTCACATAAGCAGAGTGTGTGAGTCATACAGGGCCTGCAGGGGGCCTGCAGAGGGTGTGTATCGCTTCTATCCAATCACAAGCAGCCCTGCACATTCCACACATTGCAGCCTTAGCCTGACAGAGGCGACAGAAGAAAACAGATTAGATCATATAACAGAGATAACACAGCCACTGTACAATTAGGAAAGGCTGCAGTAAGCCAGAGCACATTAGAACAGGCAAAGGAACTTCTAGGATAGAAGAACTAAGGCTGAAAATTTTGTTACAAAGTCTCTTTAAGTGACCCCGAAACTACTGCTACAGCTCATTCTCTCTGCCTCAGCATTGTGTTCTGGGACAAGGCACCTCAGACATTCCTGTACAAATTTTAAATCCTTTGGGTTTTGAAACCTTCTTCTGTTCATGCCTGGGCCCAATGATTGGTCAGTCAGGCAGTGCTGAAGGGATGGTCTGCACACAACCAAGAAGCACCGAAGATTCAGTGGTCTATGTAGCAGGGAAATGAGGGGGGGGGGAGGTGAGTTGAGTATCTGTGTTGTATGAGTAGTGTGAAAGGTTGGGAATATTTTCAGTTTTGCAATAACAATAATCATAATAATAATGGTTGAGGTAAGGTAAGGTAATAACTTACTTTACTGAGGTAAATTTCTATATTGAGCAGTTTTGTTTTCTTACTGGTACACTTTAAAGAGAAACTGTGACCAAGAATTGAACTTCATCCCAATCAGTAGCTGATACCCCCTTTTACATGAGAATCCTATTCCTTTTCACAAACGGATCATCAGGGGGATCTGTATCACTGATATTGTGGTGAAACCCCTCCCACAGGAAACTGTCAGGACCATGGTACTGGCCGTATCCTGTCTGTGAACCTCGTTGCATCGTGGGACACAGCTGTTTACAGCTGTTTCCAACGGCCAAAAAAAGCAAGCAACATCACCTGCCAGCAATAAAAATGTCACCATATGATAAATGTCAGAATGTAAATCAGGGAGAGGAAAGATTTTACAATGGGCAAGCACTGACTAAATCATTTATACATAATTATTGTAAAAAGCAAGCACTTTTTTTACTACATTATTTTCATTGGTGTTCCTCTTTAAGGAAATAAGTAAGCAAGCTGTGTGAATCACAGTGGGGCCTTCCTCTGTAACATAATCCTACATATGGATGATCAGTGGTGGGGGAGGGGGAGGTGGTGTCACTGAGGTCTGAGCCAACAAATGAGACCTAATAGGTAAGTGTAGGGTGCACTCTAGAATTTCTGTATCAGGAACTGGAGGGCTTTGTCTAGTCCCTGGGTGCAGTTATATAATATCTTTATAAAATATATTTATCTTATGTGAACAGTAATATCCTTAATGAACAAGATATTTCCTTTGAACCAAATCTTGCTTCAACTCAGTTTGTCATGTACTGGCGGTGATGGGACTGTCTGCTGTTTTTCAGTAGCTGGTCGAGGCATACTGGCAAATAACTGATAGCAGTTCAGTTGGAAGAGAAATTAGAACAAAGTACAGTGAAATGGCTGTACACGAGGTCCTTCCAACTGTGCATTTTACATGTTACACAACTCTTTGAAAGGTTACTCACCTCTGTACAAGACATTGTACCATCCAAGGTGACCATTCCTTGTCAATTGATTTTTACCTTGTTCGAGGTCTTCCAGGTGCATTTTGCTTGTAATAGCTGGTATAACAGCAATTCAATAGCCCCAGGCCATTGTTGCTTTAACATGTCGTATAAAATTGGTCCTCGAATTCTATCTATGTTTAGAAGAGCAAAATACACAATGCATGGACACAATACATTGTGTAGTGAAACTGCAGTTCATTTGTTGTATAGAATAAAGGTCTTTGTTACTCAAGATTGTGAAGAATTTGAAATGTTTCACTTTGAAACTATGCTGGACCTTTGAGAAAAAAAGAAGTGATAAAAAAATAAAGCCTTCACTATTATGTATGTTCTCAAAGATTTAGACATTTTCCTAGTTATGATTAGGATTGATCTTCTTAACCAACCTCTTTTCATTTACGTGCTAAAAACTGAATGTTTGATCTGGGCAACTGATTCACATTTCCTTTATGTTCTTTATATCTGTCATAATAAATCAGCCATAAAGTGGCGGGTATACATCTTTAGTATTAAGCTAAATTCACACTGTGTGCTTTGCATAATGCTAATGCTACAATGCGGGCATAATGTAACACACACTTTCGGGGACCCACAGCTAAAGCAAGCAGAAAAGGTTTAATATGAAATGGGGCCCTAGGTAAAATAGCAGTTGTTGCCCACTGCAGATGATCACCTGGCTTTTTAGTAAGATTTGGTGGAGGCAAGCATCCGCCAGGCTCCTAGACTCTTTCCAGGCCATAGGCAACTGCCTAGGTTTGCCTTGTGGATGATCCAGGCTCTGGGTGCAGGGATCAGAGTGGAATAACGGTGAGTGACCAAAACGACTAGACTGGGGACATTTTTTAACTTTACATTTCCTTTAAAAGAAGTGAAAATAACATAATGAGGGGGTGTGGCCAGAGGTCAATGGTGGATGGTCGTACTTCGGAGGATCTCCACGGGTTTGGACCTAATCCCTTCCTACTCTGTCTCTGTGACTTTTACCCCATCAGCCACTTTCCACTCGAGAGAGAGAGGATACCCCTGGGGATACCTCTGAGCCAGCTATCTTCAGTTGGCAAGTTGGCACCATGCAGCAACAACGGTGCAGGACAGACGCCGATCTTTAGCTACAGCTGCGGAGATAAGACTTCCCTATCTGCCCTTCTCAGCCTACCCGAGGGGATCCCCAGGCAGTGGACACTTCTTCTGACTCCATAGTGGCTCTGGGTGAGCAAGGAGCAGAGAACCACTCCTTGGGCTTCATTCACAAAGCAGTGCTAACTTAGTTAGCACGCCCTAAAAGCCTATAGCATGTCTAAAGTAACTTATGGCGTGCTAAAGTAACTTATGGCGCGCAAAGTGCGACGACTCGGGCACACTCGATGCGACAATTATTGGCGCACCCAATGTGACAATTTAGACGCACCGGGTGCTCCGCTTCGCGCGCACCACGTGGCGCTAAACTTTGTGCGTGCTAACTAAAAGCTTTGCCCGTGCTAACTACTTAGCACCGAAGTTAGCACGCCCAAAGCATTTAGGCGTGCTAACTAAGTTAGCACTGCTTTGTGAATTGAGCCCCTACCCTAAACCATTTACAGCTATCACAGTCTACGCAAGGCCATTGCTTTTGTGCATTGCCTAGGCCTCAATTATTATTTTTTTCTTTTTTTTCTTCCTGAAGGTTAAAAACTAATTATACTGATCTGCCCTGGGTCCTAAACAGTGGGGCACACCTGAATTCTCGTTCAGGCTGTCAGCTATCAGTCCTTAAGGGGGAAACACTGCCTGCCATTTTTTAATGATTTATGGGACCCTGCTTGCCTCTGCTATGTACTAGGCATCCCTTTCCATGCCCAGGTCTAAACGTGCCATAAGAGCACTGTATCACTGATCTTTGCCATGATATAATCGACTTCAGCTCCGCCTTCAATACTATCAGCCCCGACATCCTATACAACAAGCTGGTACAACTCAACCTGCACCTCTCCCTCTCTGCATGGCTGAAGGACTTCCTCTCCAACAGGTCCCAAATAGTAAAGCTCGACTCCTTCAACTCACAAACGCAAACCACCAACACAGGCATCCCCAAGGTTGTGTTTTGGCGGCAATTTTGTTCTCCCTATACACAAACTTCGGCACATTTCAGTCTGACTCAGTCAAGGTGATTAAATTTGCGAATGGCCTTGTGGAAAAGAGCGGCAAACAAGCCTACCACCAGAAGATCCAGAGGATCTGCAACTGGTGTAAGGAATATAAGGTTGTCCTCAATTCAGCTAAAACTGTTGAACTGCTCATCGATTTCAGAATTAATCCTCCTGCACTTCCCCCCCGTTCTCATTGAGGGCTCCGAGGTTGCCACAGTAACCAGCTCTTTCCTCCCAGGCACCACCATCTCCAGCGATCTTATGTGGGCTGAAAACTCCTTCAGACTGCAAAAAAAGACCCAACAACGGCTGTTCTTTCTGCATTAGCTGAAAAAGTTTGGCATGTCCCATGCCCTTCTGACTCGCTTCTACTCACCATCACCACTGAGTACTTCACCATCGAGTCGATCCTCTGCACCTCCATCATCGTATGGTACTCGGGTGCCTCTACCAGAGACAAACTCAAAGTACAGAGGGTTATCAAATCCTCAGAGAAAATCAATGGAACCCTTCTCCCATCTCTAAACCTCCTGCACCAGTCCAGACTGCAATCCAGAGCAGCTAGGATTACAGCAGACTCCTCCCACCCTGGCAACCGCTTCCTCAATAAATTCCCATTGTGTTTTCGCTTTAGGACCATCGCCACCAGGACCTCCAGACACAAAAACTCTTTCTTCCCACTAGCTGTCCTGGCCCTCAACTCAGCCACCCCCCTCACCTAACCCCTCGCCAAATCCAGCCACCCACTCTGAGTCATGCAACTAGCGAAATGTGTCTTGAAAACTGTATTGTAAATTGCAAATGATATTGTTAATTGTATAGTTGTATTATTATAATATGTTATCCAGTCTCTATGTTCCTTACCATGAAGGTTTGTTGTTCTGTACAGCCAACAACAATTCCTTGTACGAACCTGTACAAGGGGAATAAAATCTATTCTGATTCTGAATTACCACATGTATCTATCTCAAAGTCTACTACCCTCTATATTGCCTAGCTCTGCGTGTGCATGAGAGAGAAGAAAGGCCGTCAGAGCTCTAACTCTCAGAAGCATGTTATTGACTAGTGTAGTAAGGGTGTCTCAGCACCCTAGAGAAAAAGACACCAGGAGACAAACAAACGGGAGCCCAATAGTGCAATATGTTTTCATACAAGGAGTACCTACAGGAAAAGTAAATGTACTACTCACAAAGGTGGGTTGAAGAGGGGCAACCGACCACAGGAAGCAGGTGGTCCAAACCCGACTCTACTCGGGGTGGTCCAGACGGACCTTGGTGTGGTCGCTCTCCTTGATAAAAGTGACAGATTATTGCTATGGTTTAAACTATGTGTGGTCTGTCTGGACCCCTCCAACAGGGTGTGTTGGGGGGTATTTAAAGCATAATTTGGGTAAAGAGGTACCCCAGTGTGCATAAAATTAGATTAAAAACAAGGTAAAATTGAAAAAATAAGGTGGCTTACCTCAATGAAGAGATCTTTGTATAGACAAAGAAATATTTATTTAGCACAGGCAACATGTTTCACAGGTCTAAGCACGCCTCCTTGGCAAATAACAGTGCCAATTGCAAATAGCCTATCAGCAAAGGGAGCCTGACTATCTTCTCTGCAACCACCCTGGCCATGTGGCTTTGAAACTAAATTATTATAGGCAATCGGGATACTATATGGCACCTGAGGAAAAGACACAGAACATTTATATTGCGCTTTTCTCCTGGCAGACTCAAAATGGCAGAACTGCAGCCACTGCCACTATAAACAATATCAGTGTTAGGGAGTCTTGCCCAAGTTCTCCTACTGAATAAAGCACTTACTGAACAGGAAGAGCTGAAATTCGAATGCTGGTCTCCTGTGACAGAGGCAGAGCTCTTAACCAGTAAACTATCCACCTGCTTCTGAAGGCAGCAAACAAGATGGCTGCCCAGGGGCTTTTGATCACTGAACAGATCTTGGACGATTTACAATAAGTTTGTGAGAAGACTTCAGTCTGAACTTAAGGAGAACCTGTACTGAAAATAACCATACACAGGTCATACTTACCTCATGTGTAGTCTACTCCTCAATCTCTTTCTCCTCTCCTGCTTCCCATTTGTCCACTGTGATCAATTAAT
Organism: Hyperolius riggenbachi; assembly: GCF_040937935.1. Taxonomy (NCBI): domain Eukaryota; kingdom Metazoa; phylum Chordata; class Amphibia; order Anura; family Hyperoliidae; genus Hyperolius; species Hyperolius riggenbachi. The sequence goes on from NC_090648.1 coordinate 151,299,397, forward strand.
TCTCCATCCTCCATTTGAAAAATGGCCATTACCCCATAACAGCTTCCTGGTCAGCACACTGTTAAACTGTAATATCACACACTTGAGCCATAGGGAAACATAGACATTACCTTGCACATTCAGTTGTAACTGACAGCTGCTGATTTATAACTGACAGCAACTGGTATATTTCAGTTCTGACAAAATATTGTCAGAACTGGAAGGGATCACTGTAAGAAGAAAATGGAGACCTTCTGAGAGGAACTGAAGGTGAGGTTAGTATGTAATATTCATTTGCAGCTATGTCATGTGATTATTTTAAATAATTTTACTCGCTTCAGGTTCCCTTTAAGAAATCTACAGATGCTCTTACTAAAGAAATCAATGCCTTGGGCAGACCTACAGATCTTTTAAAAACAAAGCACAATGAACTGATCAAGGCTTTTTACGACCTTTCAAAGAAGCATGATGCTTTACAGACCACTGTCTGTGAACTCAAGTCCCAAACTGATTTGGACAATAGAAATAGACAAAACAATCTGTGACTATGTGGTTTTCCAGAGTCTTGAACTGATTTACTGCTACATGTGCCAAAAAAGCTGCCAGGGAAATGATCAACCTCATCTATGAAGGCCACAAACTGCAACTATTTTCTCCTGGTTGATCCCCATATTTCTGAAGAAATTATGTCTGTCGGAATGCTACTTTCACCAAATTCATACTATTGATATATCCCCAGGGGCTCTATGGGCCGCACACAAACCGGTACTCAGAGGACACTTTATTAAACTTTCCTCGGCCAAGAAAAGAGACATACTCATCGAATTAGGGAACTAACGGGCCTAATAGACACTAAAACACTACATTTGTTGTTCTTGGTTAAGTATATCAAGCCTGAGTACGTCCTGAGAACCTAAGCTCTAGACCATAAAAATGGTTAAGTGGCGTAGTCTTCCTATCCCAAAATTGACCAAAGATCAGAGAGAAACCTTGAAATCTCTGTGCACCTCAGGAGAGATCTCAGAAGATCTTAGAAGCAATTCAATTGTTAAAAATCAACAAGTCCCCATCCCAGGTGGGAAATATGCATCTATTTTGATCCCATATTCACACAAATTATTCAGTCATATATTACAAGCTTTCCACCTAAAATGCTAGCCACTAAGATGTCCTTGATCCCAAAACCAAAGTCTGACTTTCTTGACCCTGCTAGTTACCGACCCATCTCAGTATTGAACAATAATTTAAAATTATTTTCTAAAATAATGGCCTCACATCTGTCCTTGATGATATCAAGACTAATAGCTTCTGTTCAGATGGGGTTTATAATATTAAGACATGCTACGGATATTATTAGACTAACTTTAAACATACTCCAGGATACTGAAATTTATATAACAGACTATTATTTTTGAGCCTTCACATAAACAAGACATTTGACTCGGTCTCCTGTATGTATCTTGAATCTGTTCTTAATGCAGTAGGATGTGGCAGTTGTTTTCTCAACGCATTTTTATGCCCTATAAAATAGCTCATCCACGAGTATTAAAATTCCTGTATGTAATGAGGCACCATTCCAGCTGGGTTGCGGGTGTCCACTTTTACCCTCGCTATTTGCCCTAGCCATGGAGCCCTTATTAATATCAATCAAAAATAATCCCAACACTCATGGTTATGAACATGGAGTTAAGGAGCACAAGCTTTCTGTTTATGCAGATAAGACTTTACTGTTCCTCTCCCAAGAACACATTTCACATCGGAACCACTCCCTTCCAAAGAAACCCCCAAATGTCAGGGGAACCCCAGTCCCTCTTAAGGGCCACCCTAAAACAGTCCAGGGGACACCCCAGTCTTACCAACACGCCAAGGCCACCCCAACCCTAGGGGACACCTGGACCCTGGAACACCCTTAGGTCTGTTCCAGATTGGCCACCAATTCAGAGGGGTCCTGGATCCATCAGCAGGACCCAGGTGACGCTGGGATAATCCCGAGCACTCCTGACTTTCGGGGGACCGGATTCCTCCCGACACACACACACCACCCCACCAAGGCTGGTCCACCCTCAATCCTGGGATACTATAGATCACATAGAATTAGTCTACTTATACGTTTATGTCCATTGCAGAAAATGGTCTATTTTTATGTGTTTTGTGAACCTAACCTAAGTGACACGACTATGGGCTCTGTACAGCACTGCAGGAGATGTCATCTGTACATAAAAAGACAATAAATAAGCGAACCGGGCCCTTAGTGTAATACTCGCTACCTGATTTTACCTTACGATCCTTGCTTCAATCACATCATCAGAACTTATTGGCTAATAAACGATAAGCTGACACAAATCCGCTAAAAGGCAATAAAAAAAAACAAAAACTGTTGCCCCCTTTGGCAGGCAGAGGGTTAAACATTGTTCCATTGCAAACTATCCCTTTCTGTTATGAACATCTTTGTCTGGCATTTCCAATACACTTCACATGGAGAGCACTAATCTTGGAAGAAACATTTCAGGATCAATGATTATAGAGGTACTCTTTCTTATTTTGTAGACAATCAAGGCAGCCTTCTTTTCATCTCTCACTCTCTCGCAATTTTAGTGTCAGAGTTTATGTCAAAAATGTTTGATTTTTTCCACCTCCAATTTTCATTCTTCAAAGAGAACAAAATAAAAGTTGTAGACTGAACTCTCCAGTGTTGTGTGCGCTATAGTCTCACTCCGCTGTTTGAAGTCCATCTCAGGCCCCTGTTATTAGCAATGTTTTCAGCCATTTCAAGTCCATTTCACAGGACTACATGGACAGAGAGATGGGAGCCCTTTCATGTAAGACTATCACCTCAGGTTTAAATGTTTGAGGAATAGAAGTTAATCACGGTTTGTGTCCTCTAATACATCTGACTTGCCCTCATCTTCCTTTCAGGATAGTGACACTTCAATCATGCATATGATTTCTAATATCTGCTCCAGCAAGTAATTCCCTTGTCTGTATATCAAGAAGATGTGAGAGATGCAAACAGATACATTCAAGTAATCCTGAGTTACAATAAAGCAAAATCTATCTAAAAATGGACTATTAACTATTGACAAAATCTCACTTCATACGCTGTATCAAAAGATGGCCAATGAAAATCAAATAATTCTGGCTTGCTTGCATATTTAAAGGACACCTGAGTTGTAAAGAAAGAGTATTTTTTAATTCTTATGAAGTCTTTCTGAACTGCGCATGCACAGAATGCTCCCTGGCATGGGAGCACGATCAAGGAGTTATGCTGCCAGGTCAGCAATTGAGCAGTAACAACCAACTTAAAGGGGTTCTTTCGCGAAAAAAGTAGGCAGTTAAAAAAAGTGACAGATGACAGGTTTTGGGCCAGTCCATCTTTTTAAGGGGGATTCTCAGGGCTTTCTTTGTTTTCAACAGCATTTCCTGAACAACAAAATCTAACTGACATAATAGTGTGCAAGTGATTAGGGAGGCCGGCTGGTATCTTGCTATTTTGGCAGTTAAACTGCTGTTCAGGAAATGCTGTTGAAAACAAAGAAAGCCCTGAGAATCCCCCTTAAAAATATGGACTGGCCCAAAACCTGTCATCTGTCACATTTTTTAACTGCCTACTTTTTCCGCGAAAGAACCCCTTTAACTAAGTTGCTGATTTAACTGGGCCGCATAGCGGATCAAGGAAGAGGACCAGGAGGACACAGAGGGACCTACAACCCTATGGGGGCTGGAAGAAGTCCCAGGTATGTAAAAGAACATTCTATATTAACGACTCAGGTGTTCTCTAATGCAAATTGCATGCAGTTCAAATACATTATCTGCCATTTTTTATTGACCCTTTTGTAAGCTCCAAATACTTTGTATGCAAGCTGGAATTATTTGTTCTTGTTGACCATATCCACCCAGATGCAGATCTGTTTAATTGTGGCTGTCTGGATATTGCCCTAGTTGGTGCTGTGCTGGTCTCATTGGACTTTCTCTAATTTACTAAATCCATAAATGTGCAAAGTAAAAAAAATACATATGTGAAATATATACAGTATATATATATATATATATATATATATATATATATATATATATATATATATACATATACAATTAATATATATCAGTGCAAAAAAACACCCATTCAGACATATCTGTTGAGACTGGCATGTCATGATGGCATTGCAATTAGGACATGTCCGACTTCTGTCCAGTGTATATAAAAATCATGCATTCAGTGAGATTAGGTTCTGTTACTGCAAAGGACGGAAGGGACACTGTACAGAACAAACATGTCTAACTGATTTTATGTTTAACATAAGACCTGTCAACATATCCTTTGATCCATTATGTCATATGGACGGTTTTGATCTGCAGTGTGAACCAGCCCCAAGAATTTCAACGCACAACACAATCACTTTCCTGAGTATGTATTGTACAGTCAATAAGACATACAGGGCCCTATTCAATTAACTTTTTTACCCAAGTTTTCTCCTAGGTGAGATTTTCCTACATTGTCAATAAAATACCTTTTAATGCTCCTTAAGCCATCAGCAAGCCAGAAAATCCTCTGAATAATTTTGATAGTACTTTTTCACCTACTTTTTAATTTTTCAATTGCAAAGAGATGATTTTTTTTTAAAGATAAGATGAAAAAATATCTCCTATGAAAAAACTCAAGAGGAAAAGTTGATTGAATAAGGCCCACAGACTCTTCCCCTCCATCTGTCCTGTGGTAGATATCAGCTTGCATGGTGGATGGAGACATCAACAATGTAGAGGGCACGTTCCTGTTTTTATGTTGGAAAACCAGGTGCTAAACTACTTTTGGCCAAAAAGGAAGGCATTAGGAGCCCAACAGATTATAAATTAGAAACATTAAATTAAAGTAAGTAAAAGTCATCATCATTTACCTTCATAAACTGGACAGTATCACAAACAAACTCTATTAAAAAATGTATTTAAGTGAACTTTGTCTCAATTTTCATGTGGAAGTGTGAATCATCTCTGTTGCAGCATATACATTTTAATGTGTTATTTTACATTTACTGTATATACAACAGAACTGAACATCACTTTACAGAGTACAGAGTCATGCTACTTACTGTCCCTCAGTGGAGCTCACAAAATGGGACTAAGGAGAGAAATAAGGATCAGAGACAAGCAAGGAGGAGAGAGAGCACTCATGCAACAATTCATTAATCGAGGATTCAGGATATTAAGAAGGCCATTTCTAAAAAAGAATAACTTTTTGGATTCCATATTGGCCACGTGGAAAGCCAATGTTGTCTTATTTCTGTAGATGGAGATATACATTTTTTAGAAGGTCACTGATGTAATTTATGTTTCACAGTGACAATCAATTAGGTTGGACAATTACATTTTAATTAATTAATGTTTTTCACTCCATTACCTGCTTCCCAAGTGATATCACTTCGGTGGGCATTGGACAGACACATTTTCAGCCAACATCTGTTTATTTCTTTGACTAATTTACAGTATATGGCATCCACAGATTTTGAAATACTTCATAGCATAAAATAAAAAGCTTAGTAGATAATACAGACAAGACAAGACAAATAACATTTATATCGCGCTTTTCTCCTGGCGGACTCAAAGCGATACCATTTTACTCCACAATTTTTTCACATAAGAGATAATTTTCAACAGATGTTTCTTTCTTCTGTAAATTTATAATGTTAAAGAGCTTTTAATGACTTAAAATGGTTGATAAAGGCGCCAAAATAGGATAAGATGGGTTAAAAACCGTTTAAAAAAGGAGGGGGTGGGTGGATCCACTACCCTCACTACAAATGACCAGGCTAAATCAAGCCGTAGATATTGCAAGAAAATATTTATTAGTCTCCAAATACAGTGCACTGTGTTTTTAACCCATCTTATCCTATTTTGGCGCCTCTATCAATCATTTTTAGTCATATCTTGTCCACCCTGGGTGGAGGGGTGTATCCCCATTTTCTTTCTATAGAGATCGACTTTTTACACCTGAGTGGGGTCAGGTGAGAATTCTCCCCACCTGCTATTACAGTGGTCGCCTGCGTGGTGACCCACACTTGTGAGTATATTCTCATTTATATACTTTTCCAAATTGGTCGAACATACTACACCAGATTGGGCTCTCGGTTTTTTTCCTGTCTTTCAAGAAAAGAGCTTTTAATGCCTTTCAATGAATTAGGAACACAAATCAAACTGTATTAATTTTGAGCTGGTAAAGAGATCCCACATGCCACATACTAATTGACAACATGCTCTACTTGTTTGGCTCTCCTCCAATCACTACATGACACAAATGAACATCATATGAAGTGGCCCAATGGCACACATTACAATGTCACATTAAAAAATACAATTTTTTTTTGTTTTAGGGGAAATGGGAGGAGGGAGGAGGAGTGGTCCAGCTGATGATCGTTGGTTTTTACTGTTTGTAGAGTTTGTAGAATGTATGGACTAGTAAAACAAAAATGGTTAAAAGTGATACTTTTACGCTGTAAATTGCTTGCCTGGCCAGAAGAATGAGGATCCGCAGTAAATATTTGTCACTAGCCAAACTCTTCAAAAGGGAATCCTGCTTCTAAACTAGAGGTGAGTGGTAGAATTTTCTCTTAAGGGATGCCCGTGGAGCAGGTCCTAAATTGCTTTGAGCCCGCTTGGAGAAAAGCACACTATACATTTTCTGTTTGTCTGTCTGGGCTTGCGCAAGTTTCTGAACCATGCATGCCAAGTACACATGAATGAGTGCATTTGAACTGGTCCAGACCAGTACTAAGTCTTTTTATTTTGCTTCATGATTTAGTTTGAAACTTTTAAATAATATAGGTTACAGAAAGTGTAATACTAGTATTTAGTATTTAGGAGTACTTTGGAGATTAGCACAGTAAGTTGAAATAGATGGATGGGAGTCGAATGGTAGTGCACTTGATGCATTTTTTCCTGCCTTCATAAACACTATACAACAGCTGTGCAGGAGCCATAGGCTAAGCCTACCCCATGCCTCACTTGCCTGACTATTTATTAAAGTGTAACTGTCGGTCATAAAATCAAAAATCAATTCTTAATTTTATCTGGTAAACAAGTAATAAGGATGCTAACCAGGCACTCCAAAAGTTAAAATCCCTCTTACTTTTCTTTTTAATAAATGATCCTTCTCCAGTTTACCTGACTCTTATTTGGTACACACACAATTTGGTACGCACAAAGGAAGTTGCAGGGCATGGTGGGTTGTCATTTCTTGCTTCTCTACTTTCCCCTCAGACTTAACTAATGCAGCCTGATTGGCTGAAGCCTCTTTCCCTCCTGTTTTCCCCTCCCACACTTCTGTTCCTCTCTGATTGGCCAATATTTCTCATGCTCAGACAATGCACTTTCTATAGTGGAGGGCAGGCAATGCTTACACAATTAGGCAGAGGAGAGAAAGGGAGGAAATGCCATCAAGATTGGCTTCAAAATAGCCACAGTTAAAATAGGAAATGCTAAGAAGGATGTTCTCTTTTTACTGTAGAAAAATCACTTAAATCAAAATGTGGACAGTGCAATACATATGTTATGTAAGTAAAGCAAGTATTTATTTACTTATATTTTTTTTTCTGAGATAGTATGGCTGACAGCTCCTCTTTAAAGCACAATTACTTATAGACACAGTTATTGAAAGATTAACTAAATATTAACAAAAATAAATTGCAGGCTGCAGGTAATGTATGTTAAACAATGTATTAAACAAAAAGTACTAATGGATGCGGTTATTTAGAAAAATAAAGGTATAAGAACCTTTATGTCAAAACAGTGCAAACAAGGAAAAAAAGATATTACAACTGCCTGTGACAATCAGAGTGTCAGAACAGAGAGACTACAACATAAAATAAATAAAAATAAAACCCTTCTGTCTGTCTCTCTTGAAAAAAAGCTTTTGCAGGCTTCTGCCTAATGTAAAATGAGCTCAATAAAACAATAGCCGTCTTCAGAAATAGCTACAATGGCTACTGTCTTTCTTAGCCACAGTCCCTGACCTCTCTTCTCACCAGCTGAGCACAGAATGATCCCAAACCAGGCTTTCTGGCTATTATATAAAGGGAGGAGAATGGCTGACGAGGATCTCTTTATATGACACTAGCTTTTGCAACAACACCTGGAAAAATTCACTTGGATAACAGAAATGATAAAAACTGACAGTTAAATTGTACGGGACAATTGTCCACGGAAACAGTATAATGTGGAAATTAAAAGAGAATTCTGTAAAAACTTCTCCTTGATGCCAAAATGCACGTTCCATGGCGGAATCAATTTCTCTTCCATAACTGCAACTTAAGAGGGCTAACTGCTCAGTCATTGTGTCAGACCTAGTTAGATAAGTATTAGATTACTTAAAAAGAACCTAAAGTGAGAGGCTATGGAGGCTGCCATATTTATTTCCTATTAAAGAGAGACTGAAGCCTAGTAAAATACTTATTTTTACCTGCTATTTATGTTAAGCAATGTTAGCAGTGTTGAAATGCCGCATTCCCATGGCAGAACGAGGGCTTTATACCCCCTAAATCCCTGGGGCGAAAATTGGGGAGCGCTTCCTAGTAGAGGCACAGCTTTGCGCTGTAGCTGTACCTCTACTGCAGTCAATCTCCACCGATCGCCGCCTCTCCCCGCCCCTCTCGTTCTTCTTTCACTGAGAGGTGCGGGGAGAAGTGGAGATTGGCAGAGATTGACTCCAGTAGAGGCAGAGCTACAGAACAAAGCTCTGCCTCCCCGGGCAGCAAAATTCACAACCTGGAAAGTCGTGGAATTTTGCCCCAGGGATTTAGGGTGTATAAAGCCCTCGTTCTGCCGCGGGACTGCGGCTTTTCAGCACTGCTAACATTGCTTAACATAAAGAGGTAAAAATAAGTATTTTAATAGGCTTCAGACTCTTTTTAAACAATATCAGTTTCCTGGCAGTTCTGGCAGCACAATCTAAGACCAGGCCACAGCTGAATGACTACCAACAGAGGTGAGCAGAGCCCCCTGGAGGCAACGTACAAACCAAGGTGTGCATGTTGTCTCTAGGGGGCTCTGCATGCCTCTGTTGGTAGTCATTCAAATGTGGCCTGTTCTTAGGATGCACTGCCATCTCTCCCCTGTCGTATATAAAATGTGTAAACAATTTCATGGCCTGCTGCTCCCAGGTATACATATGCTGGTTTGTTAATTAGTTAGAGGCTACTGTCCCTTCCAAAAGGATGGCCTCATTGCAGTGGAAGGGTGCAGTATGAAATAATTTTCATGCAAACTGTTTTGGAAGCTAACATCCTCCATTCATGCTAATTTTGTATGTCTGTTTTAAATGCAAGATGTGTACACTGCCTATAATTATGCTCTGCACATCTATGCTGCTAGCCATTCAGATGCAGCCTGCTCTGGGAAGCGCTGCCACCTCTCCCTGCATCCTGGCAGTCCTGTTGATTCTTCTGGCATCAGCAGTGTTTGTATCACACACCTGAAACAAGCAAGCAGCTAATCTAGTCAGACTTCAGTCAGAAACACCTGATCTGAGTGCTTCTTCAGAAACTATGACTAAAAATATAAAAGGCCGAGGATCAGCAGGATAGCCAGGCAACAAGCCTTGTTTAATTGGAAATTGATAAATCAGCCGCTGTATTGCTTTTATTTCAAGTCCTCTTTAACACACACACCTAAAGTGAACTATGCAAAATGTTTTTTTTTTCTTCAAAATATTTGATTTTCTTCACATTGTTTCAATTTCCTTACAAAATAAGAATAGTTACAGTAGCCGCAACATGCTCATGAAGTAGTAACTGGTCTGGAGAAAGAAAAAAAAAGTAATTTACACAATAGACCGCAGTCTTATCAACTCCGATCTAAAAGCCTCAGACTCGTGTAACAGGAAAAGTTATCACTTTCATTACTTACGAAAATATCAGTTTTCCACGCACTCACTGTTTCCACTTTTCTGCTAATTTGCTGGAAAAATACTGTTATTCCTACTTGTAATAGAAGATTAATTTGGGGGCTTTTTTAATAGTCTGTCGTATTCCCCCATCCCAGCTGTGTTCAGTGTTGTGTTGCCCATGTGTTTCTAGTTAGGAAACTATGGTGCCTACCATGTCCCCTATCTCTGCCAGCTCTAAAGCAGCCAATTACAGACTAAGCAGACAGCCATTTACCTCCTCCTGGTTTACTCAACAATTCCCCACCTGCTGTGTGCTGTCATGCAGACATTTAGCAAATTTTGTGACTTAACAATAAATTCCAGTATAATTAAGCACAGTGGAGCTCATTTGTAAAAACGGAGCACAGACAAAAGTAACTTTGCTCCTACCAGCCAATCAGATATTAGATATCAAACAGTAAGCGATGCGGATACAAATTAAAGCTGTAAACTGATAAGTTAATGTGAGCTTGCCATACATATATCCTCTCCCCATACACTTTCTGCAATTTAAAAAAAAAAATAAAGGATGTGTATTCCAAGAATATGGGGAGGAAAATATGCAAAACAATGATGATCAGTTACCTATTACATACTTACCTATTATCAAGACTGACATTGAAATCTTTGCGACCTCCCTTCTGAACCCCACATTACATTTTTTGCACATATGTATTTGTCTTAGATTTCCAGTACTCCTCAGCAGTGCTGCTGCCAATGATCTTATAATATCAATTATGTTTTTCATTGCCATGTACCTTGAAAATTACCAAATGTTTACATTACCTGTTATTTAATCCTTAAACAACCCAATGAACTGATCTTTTTAGTGAACTAGTAAGCAGTGCCTTTGATCTGATAACCAGTTGCTTCAAAATCATGAACGCTTACAATCTACGCTTTCTGCCTTCACCTACTGTTAGGGCTGGTTTAAGCTCCAATAGGGCCCTGCGGAAAAATGACTTAGGGGCCCCCTGACCCCTCCCCGAGGGCTGTTGGCCCCCTCCCCAAGGTCTTGATTTGTGCTCCCCAGGGCCCCTGCACCACTTTTGACAGCATAGCAGCTCACCATTCCCGGAGCTGCTCCATTAATCCATGCTCTCTGACTTCATCCTTGCAGAGGTGCCTCTCCTCAGTGACCCGGCGCATGTTATTACGGAGAAGATGCTGCCAGTGAGGATGAAGACCGGGAGGGCGGACTAACAGAGCAGAATAGCGGGACTAACAGAGCAGAATAGCGGGACTAACAGAGCAGCGCAGCGGGACAAGTGAGTTGCTATGCTTCGCAAAATTCTTCATGGGTCCCTGGGAAACACAAGTTAGGTGTAGACCTGGGGGGTGGGTAGGGCTGAACTCGGGTGACACTTGCCCCTATGGTAGCGCTGGCCTTGCCTACTGACTTTGCTTCTGATAGCCTATAGACATTGTATTATATCATGACAAAATTCTGGTAGTATCACAATATTCGAAAATGGAGTCGATTTGGCCATTAAAGATACTAAAGCTGAGCACAGACATTACAATTTAAAGGGCAAAGCAATTGCTTGAAAATGTTTTAGTCATCAGTTTGAGCTCTGTAAGGCATCCTCTTTGCAATGCATGGGACCCAAGCAATGGGCCAGGTGGGATATGTTCAGCTGATTGCTTTGCACTCATATTTAGCTAGAAACCTCCCATGTCTCCTCCATAGGACATTATGGCCCATATGCAATTTACTTTTTTTCCAGAATTTTCTCCTAGGTGATATTTTCAAACCTACTTTTTGGTACTTTTTCCATTGCAAAGTGCAAAAAAGTTATTTTAAATTGAAGATGTAAAATTATCCCCTGGGAGAAAAGAAAAGATCATTTTGCATCTTCTGTTTAAAATATCATTTCAGCACTCTGCAATTCAAAAAGTACCAAAAGGTATGTGGAGAAAGTATTCCAAAAATGAGTCATCATTTCTTGCTGGCTGGTGGCTTAAAGGGCATTTTATTGAAAAATGTGAAAATATCAACTAGGACTAGGTTAAAATTTGGAGAAAATGTGAATTGAATCAGGCCCTCTGTGCAGCTCAGCCAATCTATGCATGCGTCGCTGTCATTAGCTTTAGGTATGTATGTCAAACGTGTTTATTTACCTTAAAACAATAGTAAACCCCCAATACTGTAATAAATTATCAACAAACAGGAAGGACATGCACACTGTCTTGCATTCCTCCTCACTCCGTCACCATTTTCTGTAGTCTCTGCCGTATGGATGACCATAGCAGTCATAGTGGCTGCCATGGGGGCCTAAAGCCAGTTGGGGGGGGGGAGGGGCGTTGGGGGGGGGGGGCTCGGTCCTAGTGAAAGGTGACTTCTTCTTTCATAACAAAATTATCATAATTAACCCTTAAACTCTCTTCCCCCCTGCCCTAAAATAAACCCACTATGGCTGCAGCAGGCAGGTAAAGAGGGACTATTTTTCCACCCACCTGTGCATGACACAGTAGGGACACAGGGACACAGTAGGACCACTAGACCACCAGGGAAAGCTACTGAGGCATGTGAGGACCACTAGACAAATATGAGGGGGCTGGGAGAGCAGTAAAAATGTTGATATGAAGCCTAGTGAGTTCTAGATGAGTAGTAATGAGCATCCTTTTATCTGTTTCCGCATCCCTCCTGCAAACACTAGCCTTCCTGTTTGTATTTTGTAAGCGATTTCTTCTTTATGTTGCATCGATGGACTGCATTTAACAAACACACAGATGCAGGAGAAGCTTATGGATTACAAAGAAATTGAGTAACACTGGAAACTAGAAGTGCAAGTGTGCTGATGTTACCAACCATCTGGAAATGGTTTAAAGTAGACCTGAACGCTTGTAAAGGACAGAAGGTAAACATAGAGAAATGCACCCTGTATGTATTTAGAGAGTTTATCCTGTCTAATCCCTCCTCATCTGTGACTAATCACATGTTGCAATTTGATCCCTTAGCTGTGTCAGCTGCCTGCCACGGCAGATAGGTGACAGGATGTTAACAATATGTCTGCTTGAAACCGGGAAGTAGACACAATGAAAATGTATTTCAGGATTTGTATCAGCTGCAACAAAGAAATGTTTTTCTTTAAAGGTTACTGTGCTGTTGCTTATCTTTTAGAGCACAGAGGAAGTTCTGAGCTCTGATCCGCTTTAATGTGTGATTGCAGCTAGTTGACCACCTTCAGGTAGCATAATTGATCACACAGGCATAGAAACCTGCTCTGCTCACTTCTATGCTTGTAGTGGCAATTGTTCCAGTTTTTAGAAGTAGTCTGGTAGATGAATATCCTTGGATTGCACTACACTAGGCTAGAACAATCAACTGTTCTCTAATGTCTATGGGCAGCCAAAATCTATGCATCTTACAGACAGGCTATTTAGAAAACCTCTCCCTCTCACATCAGGAATAATGATCACACCACACTGAAATAAACTCACAGAGTTGTAGGGGCAACTTGCCAATGCTTCGTGTTAAGTGGAGGAAAAAGAGGTGATTTTTTTTATTTGTCAGACATCATATTTTATATGATCAAAGGATGTTTTTAAGCATATAACTTGGCCAATGGGTTTTGCCACATTATGATGTGTTCCAAGCGGCTTTTAAAGTTTTGTAAGGAGCTTCTGGCACATCTCCCAAATTTCTATTTGGCTAACCCTCAAATTGCTTTTAAAAAATGTAAAACAAATTTAGCATACTTTAACTCATGCTGAATACTGAATATATTAGGAGTTACTTGGTACCAGATGTAGAGATGCATGAAAAGCATTTACATTCTCAGCAACAGGTCCCGTGTCATTTGATTGTTACAATACATAATAATAAAAACACACCCGTACACAAAGGTCATTGCATCCAGCTTCTAGATAGATGGTTTTGGCAGGGACATGATAAGACAGCTAGGTTCCTAATCTATCTTTTCAGCCTGTCAAGTTGGTGTATTTCCCGACTATCTGCTGGCAAGCGCCAGTGATTTGGGAAGTGCTTCTTAACAAACGGCAGGAGGACTAACATTAAAAAACATGCCACATGCTTTTTCTGTAATCATAAACACTCAAGCATGCACAAAAAAAAAGAAACATTTAGATCTTAAAAAAATGACTCAAGCTAGCTATACACCATCTAATGTTTGCAATCATTTAGGTGTTCAATTTGGAAGAAAAAAAAAACAAAAAATTTAAATTGATTAAAAATTAAGGTAAGTTAATTGAATCTGATCAAAATATTGATTGAGGCTGCTTTCACAGTGGGACGTTACAGGCGCACGTTAGAGCAGCCTGTAACGCACCCCAACGCACAGCAATGAAAACTCAATGGGCTGTTCACAGTGCCCACGTTGCGTTACATTGTAACGCAGCACGTCTACATAACGTACTGCATGCAGTACTTTACACGCGGCTAAGCTGCGTTGGACTGTTTGCACATGCTCTCAGTAGGTTTTTTTTTTTCATTTTATGGGCGGAGAGGAGGCGGGGAGAGGGCGCTACGTAGCCAGGCACATGGCTACTTATTATTCACTGCACTTGCAGTGTTTACATCCTGGAGCGGCCGCAGATTGGCTGGCAGGACCACGTGATGCAGAGAGCTCCGCTCACGTGGTCTCCGCAGTGCCTCCGACAGAGCAGGCGCACCAAGAGCTGCTTGTAACGCGGCTCTTGGTAGCGTCCTGCTCCAACACCACCAGGCGTTGCGTTAGGGGTACGTTATGTGCCCTATAACGTCCCCTAAACGCAACGTCCTGGTTTGTAAGTAGCCTAAAGGATGATCAGGGAAGCCCTGTCTTGTTATTGATTGGTGTGCGGGAAGGCAGTGGCTTAGGTAAGGAACTATGGGCCCTAGTGCAAGTTATACAATGAGCCCTCCCACCAAAACCTGCCAAGGACAGCCAGAGTATCAGAGGTGCAAGAAGGGGATGGGGAACAGTTTTTTTTTAGTGATTACCACTATTCAGAGCATCTAAAGAAGTACCAGCACAGGACCAATAGAGAGCTAATACTGAGGTTGAGGGAGGGCCCCTTGGGTCCCCTCTAGCCCAAGGGCCCCAGTGCGGTCACAACCTCTATACCCCTATTGTTAAGCCATTGCGGGTAGGGTTTAACAGCTGCGTAGCTTTGTCCTGCACTGATTGGTGCAAAGCTAGGGGCAGTGAGGTTTTGACTGAATTTTTAAACAGAAAACTTTTTTTTTTTTATTACTAAACTCTCATTAAAGGTGCAAGGTGGTAAAATTGATTGTTGCTCCCCAATCAGTTTCTTCAAAGGGAGATATGTTAAGGGTGAGCAGGCAAAATCTTGCAGCGGATTTAGCAAATTTTTGCTTAATGGAAATTTCACTAAATTGCTGCAAAAATTCAATTTTTTTTACATTTAAGTCTATAGGTCAGAATTCACAGCTGATTGTAAGCAGTTTGAAGTGCTATCGCACTGCTGCATGCATTTTTTGGCAAAGTGCAGTGCTGACCCAATCACTGTAGTGGCAACACATGGCAGCGCAGATGGTGTACGATTGCGCATGTTGCATTCCCATCGCAGGGCAATCGGTGTTTCTGAGTGTAAACAATGCCTAATTCAGGGAAAATGTCATTTTAAAAAAGACATTATAGTTTTTGAGAAAATCGATTTTAAGATTTAAAGAGGGAAAAAGTATGCTATTTATAAAATAGCTTGAAAACCCATTTTCAAAAGTGAAAAAAAAAATTAAAAAAAATAAAAATAAATTGTAGAATACATGAACGAAAATGATATCACAGTGAGGTGCAAAAAAAGAAAAATGAATGTGATTTCACAAATTCAAATCAGCACTCAGCCTAGGAATTAAGATAATGGACAGCGTGGGACCCTCCTGCACACTCACACGTGTACCCAGTCCCAAGCAATTGTTAAAAAAGTGTACTGTCACTTTAAATTTTAAAAGTTTCACTAATTGAATAATTTCAAGCGGAATTGAATTCAAGCAGATTCAAACATGGTGAACTTATTCTGAAGATGAAGAGTCTGAAGTTATTTTTTTAAATGTTCCACAGGCTACCCTTGATATACATACCAATTGTTAATATTATATATGGGGCTTTGCAATGAACCAAACAATTTGGCCCCATAGACGTCAGTAGAAATTTAGGAAATGGCAAAAATGTCACTAAAAAGTCAGATCGCCTGCCAATGTAGATAATTAAGGATTACTCCTTTGTTTCTCTTTCATGCCTACCCCTTGGAGAGTGGTGTTCAATTGGTTGGACATCCAGGTCTTTTTGTGTTGCTGCTGAGTTTACTACTTGCTTTTTTTCTCAGGATGTATCCAACTATAGACTTTACCACTCATAAGATTGTGGCAATTTCTCAGATGTTTCTTTTTTCTGTTTTCGCAGCTTAAGGATGGCTTGTTTCACCTGCATGGAGAACTCCTTTGTCTGCATGTTGTTTGCTCACAGAAAAATCTTCCACATGCAAGCACCACACCTCAAATCAACTCCAGGACTTTTATCTGCGGCAATACAAAAACAGACCCTGCTTCAATTCACCATAAACTTTATTACAAAAATTATTATAAACACTGTGTATCACAAATAGTATCATTTAAAATCATAAAAGTCATGTGGAAATTGCACAGCCGGCTGGGCTCACGCATAATCAGGGCCAGATTTGTACTTTTTACCGCCCAAGGCCACTGTCTCCAGCCACCCCCCCCTCCCCCTTCAGCATAGGTAGCGAGATGACTCCTCCCCACCTTCCCTTTAGTATAGGTAGCCTGATGACCTCCACAGTATAGGTAGCCAGATGACCCCCCCTTCCCTCCAGTATAGGTAGCCAGATTACTCCCTTAATTCCTCCTTTTCCCACCCCTCATTCAGTATAGGTAGCCAGCTCGCCTTCACACTGCAGCAGCCATCAGTGTCAGTCATTTCTCCACTTGACTCCAGTGCAGAAGCTTCCTCTTCCATTCCGTCTCCAATGCTGCCTAAGTCCATAGCCGCCGGCCACAATGCAAACGTGCACAGAGAGCAAGGTGGTTGCTGCACAGGTGGCTAGCAGCAGAGTACCGTGGTCAGGAGCTCGCCTGATCTTCCTGCATTGCAGCATTTGCAATTTAACCTGCTGCTTTGGTGCCCTTGCTCCTGTGGTGCCCTAGGCCATGGCCTAGGTGGCCTTGTCCTAAATCCGGCCCTGCGCATAATCCATGCTCACATAAATGCCATACACACAAGTGATCCCTGTAGGTAGCAACCCTGCACTGATAACAACTAATTGCCAAAAAGTGCTCAGATTCCAAATTAACTGCTGGTATTGTTCACACTGAGCCTAGGATTAGGTTGCTTGAGACATCATGAGCAATAGCCATTTTTTCAGGCTTTTTATCTGCTTAATTGATAATGACATAATGACAGACTTGCCCACACCGACCAATGATATAGACTTTGAGTCAACTGTCCAAATACTAGTGATGACCCCAAATTTCGCATAGTTATAATTTTTGCATCGTATTTCATAATTACAATGAAAAATTTAATGCAACATTTTGGGAAAAGTATTAATACATTTTGCATGTAAATGTAATCCATCCATAATTTCACGTAGTTCTGCAAAATTTCTTCTAATTTTGTGCCGACTTTGGCAGTTAATAGCAATTTTTCAAAAAAAACCTTGTAGTTTTTGAGAAAATCGATTTTAAAAATGCAAAGGAAACATGGGTTTTAAACTGCCAACTTTCCTTATTTAAATACTATTTTTCCTTGCATTTTTAAAGTTGATTTTCTCAAAAACTACAAGGTCTTTTTGACTTGTTCACAGTATTGTTAACTTATGTAGCAATTTTGGTATCAATAGTATGTACTGGCGGGGGCTTTGCTATTATTCACTGCTCAAGTCAGCACAAAATTATGCACAAATGACTCAAAAATTTACAGGAAATTATGAATGTGTATACGAAATCACTTTAATTTACAAATCGGAATTACATAAAGGCATAATTGGGAAAATGTATGCAAAATTTCATGTAATCGTAATTAGCTGATTACGATCATCAATGCCAGTTACTTTTGAGCCCCTAAAATTAAGGGATTTGTTAAAAAATGCATCAGTTGCCTCACAATTTCATGCATTCATTTTGTTCACCCCACTGAATTAAAACTGAAAGTCTGCACTTCAACTGCATCTGAGTTGCTTAACCCTCCTGACGGTCTATTAGAAACCGACAGGGGGCAGCACAGCAGTTTTTTTTTATTTTATATTTTTTAAATCATGTAGCGAGCCTAGGACTCGCTACATGATAGCTGCTGTGCAGCGGCATCCCCCCACCCGCTTCGATCGCCTCCGGCGATCTTTGATCAGGAAATCCCATTCAAAGAACGGGATTTCCTGGAGGGCTTCCCCCGTCGCCATGGCGACAGGCGGGATGACGTCACCAACGTCATCGACATCGTGATGTCAAAGGGAGTCCTGATCCACCCCTTAGCGCTGCCTGGCACTGATTGGCCAGGCAGTGCACGGGGTCTGGGGGGGAGGCGCGGCGATCGGCGGCTAATCGGCGGGTAGCGGTGGCGATCGGAACGCACACGCAGCTAGTAGAGTGGTAGCTGCGTGTTGCAAAAAAAATAAATATGCAAATCGGCCCAGCAGGGCCTGAGAAATCCTCCTGCGTGGCATAGCCCGAGCTCAGCTCGGGCTTACCACCAGCAAGGTTAATTTAAAATTCATTGTGGTACTGTACAGAACTAAAATTTGGAAAAAAAAAAAGTGGTCTTTGCCCAAATATTTATGAAGCTAACTATGTCCTCAAGTCCTTGCACAAATTAAGGCAAAAGAGACTAAAGCAACTACCTGCTAGTTAGATTAAATAACTTGGTAGTGTTATAAACTACAGCTGTGCTGTGAACTACATTTAAAAGTATACTCACATTCCTCCCAACCATTCCAATTTTGCTTGGACTATCCAATTTTGGGAGGCATTGTCCCATTTCATGCGGCTTCTCCCTTGCGATGCACAGCCCATTCAGCACTAATGTCAGTTCTTCAGAACAGCTCTGCAATATTCCGGAATATCCACAAACACATGAGAGCAACACAATGGCCATGAAGGACCCAGCTCTCCTCTGCAGGCAGGGGCGTAGGAATAGGCCCTGCAGCCCCTGCGCCCGCGGGGGGGCCCGGCCCGGCCCCCCCCTGGGGCCCGCTCGGGGCCGTTTTGTGGGTGCTGGAGGGGTGGCAGCATGAGGGGAAAGCCTTGCCCACAGTCGGCGGGGAGAGGGGTAGTTCCCCCCTCTCCCTCACCTCGGGGCTCTCCCCTCTGCGCTCCCCTCCAGCTCATAAGTGTGTGGGGCTGTGGTGGGCAGCGGGCAGCGGCGGGCAGATACATACCTGCTTCCGTGCGTTGCATCGGAGACTTCTCCCTCTAGCGGCTGACGTCACTTCCGGAAGTGACGTCAGCCGCTAGAGGGAGAACTCTCCGATGGAACGCACGGAAGCAGGTATGTATCTGCCCGCCGCTGCCCGCTGCCCACCACAGCCCCACACACTTACGAGCTGGAGGGGAGCGCAGAGGGGAGAGCCCCGAGGTGAGGGAGAGGGGGGAACTACCCCTCTCCCCGCCGACTGTGGGCAAGGCTTTCCCCTCATGCTGCCACCCCTCCAGCACCCACAAAACGGCCGCGAGCGGGCCCCAGGGGGGGGGGGAGGGGGGGCCCGCTCTGAAAATCTGCAGGGGGGGCCCGGTGGGGCCTAGTTACGCCCCTGTCTGCAGGTTGACTACGAAGTGTATGTTCTGCTGTGTTTAAAAAAAAAGTGTTTAAAAAACTGTATGTTTGAGTCAGGCACTTAGTAGTTGGCCTGCCAGGAGGAGTTGGGTCCTTCATGGCCAGTGAGTTGCTCTCATGTGTTAATGGATGTGTCGGGATATTGTAGAGCTCTGCTGCACAGCTGACATGAGTAGTGATTGGGCTGTAATTTCTGCATATTTGAGCTATAGGAGATCGGGGTCTGATCCTCAATATAACTGAAGCTCCAGTGTCATCACACAAAGGTGGCCATAACTTTCACAAGCTAGAGAAAGCCCGCGAGAGAAGAATGTGTGTGCTCTGAACCTGCACAAAGTGTTGTCATTTGGCTTTCTCTTGACTTGTAGCCCTGACGATTTTAGAGAGAACTGTTCTCAGTGGCCCTCCAGCTAAACTTTGATGGGGCCCCCCAATGTTCACCCCTTTCCTTTGCTGCACATTGTATTGATACAAGTCACTGCATACCTGTTCACTGCACCTGCGTGACAGCATGCAGTGTTATATACCAGCAGTCACTGCATAACTGTTCACTGCACCAGTGCATATGACAGCTGCACATTGTATTGATACCAGTCACTGCAAACCTGTTCACTGCACCTGCGTGACAGCACGCAGTGTTATATACCAGTCACTGCATACCTGTTCACTGTACCTGTGTGTGACAGCTGCACATCTGTAATACCAGTCCTTGCATACCTTTCACTGCACCTGTGTAACCGCACACAGTTTTATATACCAGTCACTGCATACCTGTTCACTGCACCTGTATAACCACACATTGTTGTACCAGCAGTCACAACAACTTTTTCACTGCACCTGTGTAACCACACATTGTTGTACCAGCAGTCACCATTTCACTGCACCTGTGTAACTGCCAGCGGCGTCGCTAGCCCTATTTTAGGGGGGCCTGTGCCCCCAACATGTCTGCAGGTGCCCCAATCTATTTGCAGGGGTGCACGCTGCTCCCCCCGGCTGCCGCTTCCCCCCCCCCCCCACTGGCTGCCGCTGCCAGCATCAGACTTCGATCAGCCAGCTAACACTGTGCAGGCGCTAGAACCTAGTGGACACCACACTGATATGCGGAAGTGACATCACTTCCGCATATAGAGCATGGTGCATCCGTGCCCCAGCTCTAACTGGTTGGGTCGCCGCCACCGGCTGATACTGAGGTCTGACGCTGCTGCTGCTGGGAGGTGAGGGGCACCTGTCACTACCTAACCTTGGGGGCGCCTGTCACTCACTACCTAACCTGGGGGTCGCCTGTCACTCACTACCTAACCTGGGGGTGGTCTGTCACTCACTACCTAACCTGGGTGGCGCCTGTCACTCACTACCTAACCTGGGGGTCCCTCTCACTCACTACCTAACCTGGGGGGTCGCCTGTCACTCACTACTTAACCTGGGGGTCCCTGTCACTCACTCCCTAATCTGGGGGTCCCTGTCACTCACTACCTAACCTGGGGGTCCCTGTCACTCACTACCTAACCTGGGGGGTCCCTGTCACTCAGTACCTAACCTAGGGGTCCCTGTCACTCACTACCTAACCTGGGGGGCGCCTGTCACTCACTACCTAACCTGGGGGGCACCTGTCACTCACTACCTAACCTGGGGAGCACCTGTCACTCACTACCTAACCTGAGGGGTGCCTGCAGGGCCGGGCCGAGGCAGAGGCGAGAGAAACTCCAGCCTCGGGCGCAGTGTAGGAGGGGGCGCACAGCTTACTCAGCTATCATTCCCCTATTGTGTTTCAAGCACAGAGAAATAAGAAAAGGGCATACATGGCAGTGACTGCAAGCCAGACAACTGGAGATTAAGGTGTTGGGGGCCCTGGGGAGCCTCCTAGCCTAATAGCAATCAGTGTGTGACGGATGGGGTGGGAGGGAGGGGGGGCGCACTTTGGTGTCTCAGCCTTGGGTGCTGGAGGACCTTGTCCTATCTCTGGGCGCCTGTCACTCACTACCTAACCTGGGGGTCACCTGTCACTCACTACCTAACCTGGGGGTCCCTGTCACTTACTACTTAATCTGGGGGTCCCTGTCACTCACTGCCTAACCTGGGGAGTCCCTATCACTCACTACCTAGCCTGGGGGTCCCTGTCACTTACTACCTAACCTGGGGGGTGCCTGTCACTCACTACCTAACCTGGGGGTCGCCTGTCACTCACTATCTAACCTGGGGGCGCCTTTCACTCACTACCTAACCTGGGGGGCACCTGTCACTCACTACCTAACCTGGAGTGCACCTGTCACTCACTACCTAACCTGGAGTCCCTGTCACTCACTACCTAACCTGGGGGTCCTTGTTACTCACTACTTAAACTGGGGAACTCCTGGCACTACCTTAACTAGGGGGCACCTGTCACTACCTAAACTATCCAGGCCAGTCAGACCAGCATCACCACCAGCCAACCAGCCCAGAATCACTGTCAAAAAGGCCACAGCATCACCACCAGTCAGGCCAGCATTTACTTCAACCAGCCAAGCACAGCCCAGCATTACCACCAGCCAGGTCACAGCATCACCGCCAGCCAACCCAGCCACAGCATCGGACACAGCATCACCGCCAGCCAACCCGGCCACAGCATCACCACCAGCCAGGTGACAGCATCACTGCCAGGCCTTTCAGCCCACACATCATCCCCAATCCAGCCAAAAACAGTATTGCCAGTAGAGAAGAATCCAGAAGCCAGGTGAGAGGTGTCTACCATATTAAGGGGGCATTCTGCCTAGTTATGTGAAATGCTGTCTATTTATGTGCCTCATGACTGCTGAATTTGTCTTGTTGGGGGCCTCATGATTGCTGAATTTCTCTTGTTGGGGGCCTCATGATATGTTGGGAGCCTCAAGATTGCTGAATTTGTCTTGTTGGGGGCCTCATGATTTGTTGAGGGCCTCAAGATTGCTGAATTTGTCTTGTTGGGGGCCTCATGATTTGTTGGGGGCCTCATGATTTGTTGGGGGCCTCGAGATTTCTGAATTTGTCATGTTGGGGGCCTTACGATTGCTGAATTTGTCATGTTGGGGGCCTCATGATTGCTTAATTTGTCTTGTTGGGGGGCCTCATGATTACTGAATTTGTCTTGATGGGGGGCCTCATGATTGCTGAATTTGTCTTGTTGGGGGGTCACATGATTGCTAACTGCGAGACTATGGGAAAAGCTGAATCATCATCATATGAGACAATAGCATTAAACCTACTTTTTCAGCTTTTTAAAACAGAAAATAAAACTGGGAGGTTCTAAAAAAAATGAATACATTTTTCAGGAGTAGGATGGATGAAAATGTTTTATCTGCACAGTTTATTTTCAACTTGGATTTTCCATAATGTTCATGTATGAGTTAAAACGTTTGTACAGTATTTAGTTTAAATTGCTGTTGCCACTTTGCGATAGATAAGTGACTTTTGGGTTGCAGTTTGGGCACTCGGCCTCCAAAAGGTTCGCCACCACTGTCCTAATCTAATGTCCTACCATTGCTAAGTTCATGAAAATGTGTCTCCACCAGTGACCACACCCACATTCTGGTCCATGGCCGCACAACGTAACCCTCATAATTTTCAGCGCGCTAGCTGCAGTGTGCTGATCTTTGCTTCCTACAGTATGTACAGTATAAGTTGTTCTCTAGTGCCTGCACTGTGTGCTGATCTACCTCCAGTGTGTACAGTATAAGGTGTTACTCTGTGCCTTTACTGATTGTAAACCAGCTGTATTGTATGCTGATCCCTGCTACTTTCAGTATGTACAGTATTAGCTGTAAAGCCTGGTACACACATACAATTTTGATTAGCCAATTTTAGCTCTGTTCATCAAATTAATTGTCTGTTGACCCACTTACTGCATGGGGATGGTAAAATTGGTCAGTGATTGACCAATCAAAATTGTATGTGCGTATACATCTTTAATCTATGCAAATACTGATTGTAAATTATCTAAATAAAGGACAGGGGGCTCCATTCAATATTTCGAATGGGCAGGCCTGTTATCTTTAGCTTACACCGCTGCTAAGTACATGTACATTTGGCCCCACCCAAGGTCACGCCCACTCACTGCATGACCACGCCCATTTTTTGCATATATCCCCCCCACCTAGTGCCCACAGGTGCCCCCGATCTCCAAGGACCCTAGGAACGCCCCTGGTTAACTGCACATACTTGTACCAGCAGTCACTGCAACCTTTTCACTACACCTGTGTAACCGCACATTGTTGTACCAGCAGTCACTGCAACCTTTTCACTACACCTGTGTAACTGCACATTGTTGTACCAGCAGTCACCTTTTCACTGCACCTGTGTTACACAGTGAGTTTAGTCTGTCAGTGTGAAGCACTACACTAATTACACTACCTGATTGATGTATATGTTACAGCCAGAACCTGAAGTTTGGCCACTTCTAGTTCTGGCCGGCCACTTCGGGTTCTGGCCGGCCAATGTGCGAAGTGGCCGCTGCGCTGCGGCCAATGTGAGAAATGGTATTATTCCTGCAACATTAATGTATCTTCTTTAGTTTAGTTAATTTAATGCAATTAAGCCAGCGGCAATGTAACAGATGAAGCCGCCGTCTTTTGCTCTGCCTCTCCCCCCCCCCCCGCCTCTCCTTCCTTCTCTTATGGGCAGCCGGCGGGGACATGCGTGTCCCCGAGAGTCATTCGTCGCGGCAGGAGAGCAGAACAAGGAGGCTGCAGACATTGCTTCTGCCAGCACCCGCTCTGCAAGAACGGCAGGGTTCCCTGCCGCGACGAACGACTCGGGGTGGGGACACGCGTGTCCCCACCGGCTGCCCATAGGAGAGCAAGAGAGAGGTGGGGGGGGGGGAGGAGAGAGAGGCAGAGAAAAAGCCGGCGGCTTGATCTGTTACATTGCCACTGGCTTAGTTGCATTAAATTAACTAAGTTGTGATACAATTGCCCGCTGCACTGTAGCCAGAAGATACATTAATGTTACAGGAATAATTCCATTTCTCACAGTGGCCGCAGCGCAGCGGCCACTTCTCACATTGGCCGGCCAGAACCCAAAGTGGCCGGCCAGAACTAGAAGTGGCCAAACTTTGGGTTCTGGCCGTAACATATACACATGCAATATGTTTTAAAGCATTTTAGGCCTCCAATTTAGCAATAAAATTTTATTTCTGCCCTTAAACCCTGCTGTGCGTCAAATTCGGATTTGTCCCTGGGACTTTTGGCATGTATCCCCCTCCGCCATGCCCCCCTACAGGTGTTAGACCCCTTGAAACATCTTTTCCATCAGGTTAGTGGCCACAATTAATGTTTGTAGTTGTGAAAGTTCGCCTCCCCATTGAAGTCTATGGCGGTTCGAAAAGTTTGCATGTTCGAGTTCGAGGTTTGTGAACCAAAATCGGAGGTTCGCGACAACTCTAGTGGCCATCATGATCTTCACAGTCATAGCAAGTGTAGCCACAAAACACCTGACCTGAAGTATAGTCCCCTGTATCGGAGGAAGGGAAGGTTAGTAGTTGGGCCCCCACAGCTCTCAGGGGCTGCTCCCCTAGTTACGCCTCTTACTGTACGTATGGAAATATTTAATTACCATAGCCCTCAACAATTCCAGTTTGCCCAGGACTGTTGGTTGGTAGGTTCAGCTGACAAATAACTTACATGCTTCCACCAACTGTTTTGAAGTGGATGCATTCAAATTTTTTGGACATGCGCTGGAAGTGAAAATCTCACAAATGCTTTCTGTTTAAAAAGGTATTATTGTAGAAAGAAAAGATGTCCCTGTGCTTGCATCATGTCCAGGCTCCTGCTAAATGAAACCATGCTGGCAGGTTAATTGGCTTTCACTTGATACCGACCCTAGAATATGGTGGTGAAGTTACATTGTTAGCTACTTTAAATTCCAGAAAATTACTCATTGTACTCTGTAAAGCACCTCAGAACATGTGTCAACACTGCACAAATGAATAATAATAATATGCTTACACACACCTAATACACAGCAGTTTTCTGTAATCATGTGTCTTGAAATGCATGTGCGTTATCAATAAAGTTTATTAGGAAAAAAATAAACAATATTACGAAGAACATCATCAAACGCTTGATACAAATGCTGTGTATTCCAGTCTCCACAGAGCCATAACATCTAGTAAATCCTATCACAGTTTTGAAGATGTGAAGTTAATCGGCAGCACGATGATCTGTTTTGCATTAGTAATTTCTATGATAATTCCATTGTCTTGTGTTCTTTAAATGGCCCCATTAATCCACAGTATTTGGTGATTTCGTCTTTTCTTTTACTTTTTTTTCGATGACAGAAAAATTATTTCCAGGTGGCTTCCCAACACTAGCCAGACAGCCGCTCAACTAGATAGGCTGTTAGTTCTCTGAGACCCTAAAAGCTTCCAGTAACACCAGTCCCCAAGATGTACTAAAGCAAGTTTTTATGAACGCAAACTATGCTTTTATTGTATGCACTTATGCCAGTTTCTCTAGTTTCATGCCCTGGTGCACTAAACTTATTTTGGTCTAAAATGTATCTAAAATAAATCGGATCTGGGAGAGGAGCACAGGACAGAGTATAAATAAATTATGTGTTATTGAACAAACACCACGGCACTGTTGAACAGTCACTCAATGAAGAGGGCAGGAAAAAGCAATGGACCATGGTAATGTGTAATCTTACTACTCAATGGGCTGTGTGCCGCACAAAGCTTCCCAATGCAGGAAGTGTCAAGGAGATAAATAGCAGAGTGTCCTCTTCAAAAATATGATTAATACCCTCCTCGGTCCACTGCTGAAGATATAGTGGTTACAGCTGGCTTGGACAGAAGTTGCATTGAGAGAAAAACCAGGACGATCTCAGCAGAGCAGAGAGGGCAAAGCCTAGGACAAGCAAGCAAGTGAAAGGGAGGCTAGAACTAGGCCACCGATGGCCAAAAGGGACCCATTCAGCTGCTTTTTAAGTAGTGCTTAGAGAACTTTCAAGCATGTGAAGCTGGGCCTCAAGTGCATGGTCCTTTTGGCAGAAGCAAAAGAAAAGTCTTTACAGTTCACTGTGTGCTCGAGTCTTTTACTGGCTTCCAGGAGAGGACTTTGGCGCTCTGAACATCCTTGTTTACAACACTCAGTGCAGAGCCTACGCTCCCGCTAACGTATTTACATCATCTGCTCTTTTCTTAAACAATCATTCAACTAAGTATCATTTTACAGCCAAAATCAGATGCGGATTGCTTTAGCATTTAAACTGTTCCTAGTGAGTTTCTGAGTGTTCAGTCTATTCCCTGTAAGATCCCTTTCTATTTTGCATACACACCTACTACTAGGGCAGGGGTAGGGAACCTTGGCTTTCCAGCTGTGATAAAACTACAAATCCCAGCATGCATTTGCCTTTATTAATCATGACTGTGGCTGTCAGACTCCTGCAATGCATTGTGGGACTTGTAGTTCCTTAACAGCTGGAGAGCCAAGGTTCCCTACCCCTGTACTAGGGCATATAATACAGAGACCAGGGTTCTATGAGATGGATCAATGGAAAACACATTTGATGCCAAATAAATTATTACTGAAATAGCAGCTGATAAAAATGTGGATAAAAGATTTGCAACATACAGTAAAACACTTACTATAATAGTAAACTGAAATGTAACTACTGGGAAAGCAGGCCCTGTAGTTGCAAAGTAACCCAGGGCTATGGGTCCCCAGATTTCTTACCCTCCTACCTCCTAATACAGGGTGCTCTATAGAGTAGGTGTTGTTGCAGATGCTTATGAATGGAGGAAGCCACATTGTTATAAGGAAGTGTGTGTGTGTGTGTGTGGGGGGGGGGGGATTTGTTATATGAACCAATCCCTTGCAGGACGGTCCTGTATCCATGGTGGGTATTGTGGGAGAGGGGTTGTAAAGGTAGGGCAAACCCTGTCAAAGTTCTTCCAGGCCTATATGCAATTCATTTTTTCTCCTGAGTTTTCTCTTAGAAGATAATTTTTCAGCTTCTTTTTAAAATAACTTTTCAGTATTTTGTAGTTGAAAAAATACCAAAAAGTAGGTAAAATAATACTATCAAAATTATTTGAGTATTTTCTTACTTTATGCTTGTTTCAAAAACATTTTATTGACAAGGTGTACAAATATCACCTAGGAGAAAACACAGCAGAAAAAGTTAATTGCATATGGGCCCCCTTCTATCACATGCAGAAGTCCACCTTTTGAATGATTAACCTCCTTGGCGGTAATGACGAGCTCAGCTCGTCCATTACCACCGGAGGGCGCCGCTCAGGCCCTGGTGGGCCGATTTTCATATTTTTTTTTAATACATGCAGCTAGCACTTTGCTAGCTGCGTGTCTACCGTGATCGCCGCCGCCCACCGCTGATGCGCCGCTACCCGCCGTGTTAGAAGGCGCCCCCCAAGACCCCGTGCGCAGCCTGGCTAATCAGTGCCAGGCAGCGCTGAGAGGTGGATTGGGACTCCCGATGATGTCACGATGTCGATGACGTCATCACGATCATCGCCATGGTGACGGGGGAAGCCCTAAAGGAAATCCCGTTCAGAACGGGATTTCCTTATGGGAAGACGGCGCGGCGACGATTGGAGGGGCTGGGCGGACGCCGCAGGGAGGGGGGAATCATGCAGCTAGCGCTAGGCTAGCTACATGATAGAAAAAAAAATCAAAAAATAGTGCTGCGCATCCACCCTGGCACGTTTAATAGAACACCAGGGTGGTTAACAACCTCTCCATGTGGATTAGCAGTACCTACAGCCATAATTATTAAGGTGTTCATACATTGATTTCCAGCTAAAATTGATCAAAATTATGGATCGTGCTGCATGAAAGATTTAATTCAATAGGGGACGTTCATAAGGAGATGGGGTTGAACCATCAGACAAGTGCATACAGCCCCATAGCAGGTGATGGGCCTCTAAGGTCTCCACCTAGCTAATTGGGCTGCCCTGGGACCCCTGCAGAGTACTTGTGGAAGCAAAGCGCACACACTCCTCAGCTGCCCGGCCGGTGTACTACTTTCGCCTTCGTTCCAGAGCACCGGTGCCTGTTCCTTGTGACCGGAAGGTTGCAACCAATCATTGCTGCAACCACTTTGCAGGGGCCCCTGGGAAGCACTAATTAGGGGGAGACCTTGGGGCCCATCAGCCTGCTCTGCAGTTCTTCCATAGATTTCAAGTTGAAATGTATTAACAGTCTATTTGCAGAGTGTGTCAGAAAAAGATCTCTCTCTGACATGTTGGGTGGCCACCTACGGCCATTTTTACAGTACAAAAAAAGTTATATGTTATCAGTAGGTAGTTAATTAATTTACAACAGTGGCAGGAGTGCCACAAACGGACATTTCTCACGATACAGACAAAAGCGTCCGCAAGCAACTACTTTCAGCTTCCGCGTAATTTCGTAGTTTAAATCGTAATTACATTTGACAACCGTAATTACGCTTTAGAAATGTAATTCTGTACGCATAATTGCGGAAAATTACGCATAATTAAACATAATCGTAGTTTGCTCGTTACGAGCAACCCTACGTTTAAGGGTGCATCTTATTTCGGTGCCGCACAGTTTGGCGCGGTGAGAGCCGAATGACGGCTCTCACCGCTGCCGCTAAACACTGAGACGGCGTTAAATACTATTCCCCCTCTGAGTTGTTGCAACTCGGAGGGAGATGTAATTCGTGGTCTGGCAGCCACCATAGCCCCAAATTACTGCTACGCGCCCCGCGCAGCATAGCATTGCTGCTATGGGGCGCCCAGTTTCGGCGCTCGGCTCTCAGAGACGCGCACCGAAATCAGCTGATCCACTAGGTTTAACCCTTCCATCTACTGTACAGTTATTGGGATCATAGATGAGCAGCTGCTACAACTGCTACATTTAATTAATACCTAGTCTTGCCTAAATATTCTGTCATTATAAAGACTATCCCATTGGCTTCTAAGGTAAAGTGTCTGCACTACCCCCAGTGTTTTCTTCACAGTAATTTGCTGACAGCGTACAGATATGTGTGCTGCCGGTGAGTTGGGCGCAAGGAGAGCCGAATGATGGATCACCCTGCTGTCGCTCAAATTCCGGGCGGCAATAAATACTATTCCTCCTCCTAGCAACTCGAAGGAAGAAGTAATGTGCTAGAACCCCAAATTACCTGTGCGCAGGGTGCGCACTATAACATTAGCGCTATAGTGGTGCCGACCGCTGAAACCACCTGCTTTGTGCTGACAGGTTCACTTTCAACCTTGCCATATAAGCAGAAGAAAAAAAATGAGACCAGCGTACCCACGATCAAATAGACTCACTCACACCTTCTGTATAGAAGTCACACATTGCAGGCTGTCAGCATAAGTGTATCACCGGCTTTTGGACACTTTTAGGAGTTAAGCTTTGTTGTGGTAATCAAGGAACAATTATGTCAGGAGGTGGGTGAGTTATTTGTGGTTCAGGACACCGTTCCCATTTTCAAAACGAACATTACTTAAACCCTAATGAAATGATGGATAATCTGGAAGTATGAGCCTTAAGAAGATATTAATCATTTCCCGTTGTATTGTTAATCATGCATTCCTTCATCTCCAGATGCGTGGTATCACCTTCCAGTTACACAGAGGGCACAGAAACCACAATGCACAACCCAGGCAACAGCGAGCGCTCTATAGATTCCTCTGGCCAGAGAGACAAAGACGTGTGCCTCACAACACAGCAGCATACATATCACAAACTCAATACCACTTCCCCCGGCCAGAGAGACAAAGAAGTGTACCTCACAACACAGCATACACATCACAACAAACTAAAGACCACTTCCCCTGGCCAGAGATAGACAAAGAAGTGTACCTCACAACACAGCATACATATCACAAACTCAATACCACTTCCTCTGGCCAGAGAGACAAAGAAGTGTACCTCACAACACAGCATACATATCACAACAAACTCAATACCACTTCCTCTGGCCAGAGAGACAAAGAAATGTACCTCACAACTCAGCATACACATCACAACTCAATACCACTTCCTCTGGCCAGAGAGACGAAGTAGTGTACCTCACAACACAGCATACATATCACAACTCAATACCACTTCCTCTGGCCAGAGAGACAAAGAAGTGTACCTCACAACACAGCATACACATCACTACTCAATACCACTTCCTCTGGCCAGAGAGACAAAGAAGTGTACTTCACAACAGCATACACATCACAACTCAATACCACTTCCTCTGGCCAAAGAGACAAAGAAGTGTACCTCACAACACAGCATACACATCACTACTCAATACCACTTCCTCTGGCCAGAGAGACAAAGAAGTGTACCTCACAACACAACATACGTATCACAACTCAATACCACTTCCCCCGGCCAGAGAGACAAAGAATTGTACCTCACAACACAGCATACCACTAGTGTTGGGCGAACAGTGTTCGCCACTGTTCGGGTTCTGCAGAACATCACCCTGTTCGGGTGATGTTCGAGTTCGGCCGAACACCTGACGGTGTTCGGCCAAACCGTTCGGCCATATGGCCGAACTAAGAGCGCATGGCCGAACGTTCCCCGAACGTTCGGCTAGCGCTGTGTTTGGCCGAATGGGTCACGTGTAGTGTTGGGCGAACATCTAGATGTTCGGGTTCGGGCCGAACATGGTCGCGATGTTCGGGTGTTCGAGCCGAACTCTGAACATAATGGAAGTCAATGGGGACCCGAACTTTCGTGCTTTGTAAAGCCTCCTTACATGCTACATACCCCAAATTTACAGGGTATGTGCACCTTGGGAGTGGGTACAAGAGGGAATTTTTTTTTAGCAAAAAGAGCTTATAGTTTTTATAAAAATCGATTTTAAACTTTCAAAGGGAAAACTGTCTTTTAAATGCGGGAAATGTCTGTTTTCTTTGCACAGGTAACATGCTTTTTGTCGGCATGCAGTCATAAATGTAATACAGATAAGAGGTTCCAGGAAAAGGGACCGGTAACGCTAACCCAGCAGCAGCACACGTGATGGAACAGGAGGAGGGCGGCGCAGGAGGAGAAGGCCACGCTTTGAGACACAACAACCCAGGCCTTGCATGAGGACAAGAAGCGTGCGGATAGCAATGCATTTTGTCGCCATGCAGTCATAAATGTAATACAGATGAGAGGTTCAATAAACAGGGACCGGAAACGCTAACCCATCACAGATGTTCTTTGTTCATGTTACTTGGTTGGGGTCCCGGGAGTGTTGCGTAGTCGTTTCCAATCCAGGATTGATTCATTTTAATTTGAGTCAGACGGTCTGCATTTTCTGTGGATAGGCGGATACGCCGATCTGTGACGATGCCTCCGGCAGCACTGAAACAGTGTTCCGACATAACGCTGGCTGCCGGGCAAGCCAGCACCTCTATTGCGTACATTGCCAGTTCGTGCCAGGTGTCTAGCTTCGATACCCAATAGTTGAAGGGTGCAGATGGATTGTTCAACACAGCTATGCCATCTGACATGTAGTCCTTGACCATCTTCTCCAGGCGATCGTTGTTGGAGGTGGATCTGCACGCTTGCTGTTCTGTGTGCTGCTGCATGGGTGTCAGAAAATTTTCCCACTCCAAGGACACTGCCGATACCATTCCCTTTTGGGCACTAGCTGCGGCTTGTGTTGTTTGCTGCCCTCCTGGTCGTCCTGGGTTTGCGGAAGTCAGTCTGTCGGCGTACAACTGGCTAGAGGAGGGGGAGGATGTCAATCTCCTCTCTAAAGTCTCCACAAGGGCCTGCTGGTATTCTTCCATTTTGACCTGTCTGACTCTTTCTTCAAGCAGTTTTGGAACATTGTGTTTGTACCGTGGATCCAGAAGGGTATAAACCCAGTAATTAGTGTTGTCCAGAATGCGCACAATGTGTGGGTCGCGTTCAATGCAGTCCTAGGCCGAAGAGGTCATAGCCTAGGGTCACAAAAACCTGTTTATTTGGGCAATTGCAATGGTGGCGAGTCTGACGTCCATAAATCGCAGCAATGGCCGTTAGCAACGTCTGAATCTCACGAAATGTCTTATGCAGGTAGAAGACATATTGTTAGACTTGGGCTCCAAAGATGGGTTCTCTACATCTCTGCAAACCAGAGTTACAGGGCTCCAAATTTGGTAAAATCCCCCATAGGCTTTCATTGGGCCTCCTATTTACAGTTCCAAAATCTCACATCTTTTCAAAGGGTAATTGCTCAGCAGTGGCAAATTGTCTAGCATTGTAGGGACCCTTAGGGGGAACATGACTGGTGAGTTTCGGGCCCCTAGGCCAAAGAGGTCATAGCCTAGGGTCACAAAAACCTGTTTATTTGGGCAATTTCAATGGTAGTGATGCTGACGTACATAAACCTCAGCCATGGCCGTTAGCAACGTCTGAATTTCACGAAATGTCTCATGCAGGTAGAAGACATATTGTTAGACTTGGATTCCAAAGATGGGGTCCCTACATCTCTGCAAACCAGAGTTACAGGGGTCCAAAATTGGTAAAATCCCCCATAGGCTTTCATTGCCTCCCTATTTCACTTTCCAAAATCTCACATCTTTTCAAAGGGCAATTGCTAAGCAGTGGCAAATTTTCTAAAATTACATTTATGACTGCATGGCGACAAAATGCAAATTGCTATCCGCACGCTTCTTGTCCTCATGCAAGGCCTGGGTTGTTGTGTCTCAAAGCGTGGCCTTCTCCTCCTGTGCCTCCTCCTGTTACATCACGTGTGCTGCTGCTGGGTTAGCGTTTCCGGTCCCTGTTTATGGAACCTCTTATCTTTATTACATTTATGACTGCATGGCGGTACAAAGCATGCTATCCGCACGCTTCTTGTCCTCATGCAAGGCCTGGGTTGTTGTGTCTCAAAAAGCGTGGCCTTCTCCTCCTGCGCCTCCTCCTGTTCCATCACGTGTGCTGCTGCTGGTGCTGGGTTAGCGTTACCGGTCCCTTTTCCTGGAACCTCTTCTCTGTATTACATTTATGACTGCATGGCGACAAAAAGCATGTTACCTGTGCAAAGAAACATGACATTTTCCACATTTAAAAGACAGTTTTTCCTTTGAAACTTTACAATCAATTTTCTCAAAAACTATAAGCTCTTTTTCAAATATTTTTTTTCTCTTGTACCCACTCCCAATGAGCACATACCCTGCAAATTTGGGGTATGTAGCATGTAAGGAAGCTTTACAAAGCACGAAAGTTCGGGTCCCCATTGACTTCCATTATGTTCGGAGTTCGGCACGAACACCCGAACATCGCGGCGATGTTCGGCGAACGTTCGCGAACCCGAACATCTAGGTGTTCGCCCAACACTACATACCACAACAAACTCAATACCACTTCCCCTGGCCAGAGAGACAAAGAAGTGTACCTCACAACACAGCATATCACAACAAACTCAATACCACTTCCCCTGGCCAGAGAGACAAAGAAGTGTACATTACAACACAGCATACATATCACAACAATCTCAATACCACTTCCTCTGGCCAGAGAGACAAAGAAGTGTACCTCACAACACAGCATACATATCACAACTCAATACCACTTCCCCCCAGGGGTGCCTCTAGTCATTTTGTCACTCCAGGCGAGAAAACCTGTGGCGCCCCCCCAAGTCCCTCCCCCCAGGAAAATAATCATAATGCAGCATCGTTTCACCAGAAAATAATCATAATGCGGCAGTGTTTCATCAGAAAATAATAGTAATTATCGTAATTCAGAATCGTAATTCACCAGAAAATAATCATAATGTGGCAGAGTTTTACCAGAAAATACACTTATTGCAGCAGCAGTTCACCGGAAAATATTCGTAAGGTGGCAGCGTTTCACCAGAAAATACACTTATTGCAGCAGCATTTCACCAGAAATTAACCATAGGGCAGCAGCGTTTCACCAGAAAAATAATCGTAATGGGGCAGCGTTGTCAGAAAATAATCGTAATGTGGAAGCGTTTCACCAGAAAATACACGTAATCCGAGCAGAGGGAAAGAGTAGAGAGGGAGAGGCAGCATAAGATGTAAGAAGGGGGTAGAGGAACAGAGAGGGGGAGGGATAGACAACATAAGGTGGAAGAGGGTGCAGAGAAACAGAGGGGAGAGGGAGAGACAGCATAAGATGGAAGAGAGTGCAGAGGAACAGAGAGGGGTAGAGACAGCCTAAGATGGAAGAGGGGGCAGAGGAACAGAGAGGGGAGAGGGAGAGACAGCACAGCACTAAAGCACAGGTTTACAGCTTTACCAGCCTACAGCCTAACCAGCTTTCAAAGAAAACTCTATCAAAAGAGCAGGGCACATTCTAGCAGTTATAACAGTACTGGGAGTCTGCACACAGGACAGGAAGTGTTCTTAGCAGCCTGCCTGCATACCTTCCCTGCCTGCATACCTTCTCTTCTGCCTGTGCATGCAGCTTATCATCTCTGGAGTCTGGAGCAGAAACTTCCCTTCTCCCGGGCTGTGTTGCTGTCTTGTGCGGGGGCGGGGCTCCAACACGGACACATCACATTCTTCTCTCTGTGACTGCATCTGTCCCCTGGCTGTCTCGCTCCAGTGTCAGTGTGCAGCCAGTGACACAGGTGGGGGGTCAGACTGTCGGGGGCATAAGCTGGCTGGCCGCTGGCTCCTGGTTTGACTGGCGTGGGGCGGAGTTAAAGGCTCGGCCACACGAGGTAAACACTTTACCTGTGTGGCTACTGAGAAGAAGGGGCACGGCTTTAAAGAAGGAGCCTGGCAGAGAAGAGCAGTATTGATTGCTCTATTGGTTGGGGAGAAATGAAGGTGGAGGCACTGCTGAGCACATGGTAGTGTGCCGAGCACCGGGGACTGAGTCGGGAGATAATATAATATAAAAAAAAAAAAAACATGGTCACGGTAGCAGCGGCGGGGGAATGCGCCTCACCACCTCATGGCGCCTCACCACCTCATGGCGCCCCAGGCAACCGCCTATACTTGCCTGGTGGGTGAGACGCCCCTGCTTCCCCCAGCCAGAGAGACAAAGAAGTGTACCTCACACAACACAGCATACATATCACAAACTCAACACCACTTCCTCTGGCCAGAGAGACAGAGAAATGTACCTCACAACACAGCATATATATCACAATCTCAACACCACTTCCTCTGGCCAGAGAGACAGAGAAGTGTACCTCATAACACAGCATACATATCACAAACTCAATAAGTCTGGCCGGTCTAATATACATCATTAAATATCTTTGGTAAAAATGAAAATAAGGATCATTTTATAATGAAGCATGGCTCAAATTTAAAAAAACAGCCGTTTAATGCTTTTAGCCTACGTTAGTGGTATGAGAGTGCAGGAGCTGGTAGTGTGTGCCCACACAGGCCAGTGTGTATCATGACTATAAAGTCTATAGAGTGGAATAGCTTATTTTTCAGTTCACACCTAGAAGAAAAATACTTTTTATGTTTATTTTATTATATATTTTTTTAATTAGCTGTAAATACTAAAATAATTAAATATGTTTTTTGAAAGTCCATGGGGGAGGGTCGCCTGTCCACCGCCCTTACCGAGTGCTACCAAGTACACGGGCGGAGTGAATGCACTACCTTCAGCTGCCTGTGGAAAAAAGTCTAATGCTAGGTACACACTATGAGATTTTCTGGCCGATTTACTGTCAGATTGATTATTTCCAACATGTCTGATTTGCTTTCCGATTGATTTCCGTGCACTTTAATAGGAAATCAATCAAAAAATGCTCGGAGATTGATTGGAAAGCAAATCAGACTTGTTGGAAATAATCGATCTGACAGTAAATCGGCCAGAAAATCTCATAGTGTGTAACCAGCATAACACAGGAAGAGGGAGGTACCTGCACTGTGAGCCAGTAAAGCGTTGTACATTCTCAAGATTCTTTCACTTTGTACAGTTTGCATTCCGCAATGATGGATTGTGAAGTCATAGGCATTAAAGGGGAACTGAAGTAAGAGGTATACTGAGGCTGCCATATTTATTTCTTTTTAATCAATACCAGTTGCCTGGCAGCCCCGCTGGTCTATTTCTCTGCAGTAGTATCTGAATAACACCAGAAACAAGCATGCAGCTAGTCTTGTCAGATCTGACTTTAAAGTCTGAAACACCTGATCTGCTGCATGCTTGTTCAGGGGCTATGGCTAATTAGTATTAGAGGCAGAGGAGCAGCAGGGCTGCCAGGCAACTGGTATTGCTTAAAAGGAAATAAACACGGCAGCCTCCATATTCCACTCTATTCAGTTCCCCTTTAAAGGGATACTGTAGGGGGGTTGGGGGAAAATGAGTTGAAGTTACCCGGGGCTTCTAATGGTCCCCCGCAGACATCCTGTGCCTGTGCAGCTACTCCCCAATGCTCCGGCCCCGCCTCTGGTTCACTTCTGGAATTTCAGACTTTAAAGTCTGAAAACCACTGCGCCTGCGTTGCTGTGTCCTCACTCCTGCTGATGGCACCAGGAGCGTACTGCGCAGGCCCAGTATGGTCTGTGCCTGTGCCGTGTGCTCCTGGTGAAATCAGGGGAAGTGAGAACGCGGCAACACAGGCGCAGTGGTTTTCAGACTTTAAAGTCTGAAATTCCAGAAGTGAGCTGGAGGCGGGGTCGGAGCATCGGTGAGTGGCTATGCGGGCACAGGATGTCTGCGGGGGACCATTAGAAGCCCCCGGTAACTTCAACTGATTTTCCCCCGACCCCCCTACAGTATCCCTTTAACCACTTGCCGACCGCCTACTTTATATTGGCGGCGGCAAAGTGGCAGCCCCAGGACCACGTAACGCAGAATGGCGTCAGGTCCTGGGGCACTCTTTGGCCGGGGATCGCGCGCTGGGATGCGCGCGCATCCGCCGGCAATAGGCTCCGCCCACCCGCGACGTCAACCCGCCGGCCAATCGGAAGCGCCGGCAGGTTGTTAACCCGACGATCGCCGGATAGGAAGCGTATAATACGCTTTGTAATGTTTACAAAGTGTATTATACAGGCTGCCTCCTGCCCTGGTGGTCCCAGTGTCCGAGGGACCACCAGGGCAGGCTGCAGCCACCCTAGTCTGCACCCAAACACACTGATCTGCCCCCCCTGCCCCCTGATCGCCCATAGTACCCCTCAGACCCCCCCCCCCCCTGCCCACCCCCCAGACCACCGTTTGCACACAATCACCCCCCTAATCACCCATCAATCACTCCCTGCCACTATCTGTCAACGCTATTTTTTTTTTTTAGTCCCTAAACTGCCCCCTGCTCCCTCCTGATCACCCCTCCACCCCTCAGATTCTCCCCAGACCCCCCCAGACCCTCCCCCCCCCTGTGTACTGTATGCATCTATCCCCCCTGATCACCTGTCAATCACCTGTCAATCACCTGTCATTCACCCGTCAATCACCCGTCAATCACCCCCTGTCACTGCCACCCATCAATCAGCCCCTAACCTGCCCCTTGCGGGCAATCTAATCACCCACCCAAACCAATAGATCGCCCGCAGATCCGACATCAGATCACCTCCCAAATCCATCGTTTACATCTATTCTCTCCTCTAAACACCCACTAATTACCCATCAATCACCCATCAATCACCCCCTATCACCACCTGTCACTGTTACCCATCAGATTAGACCCTTGCGGGCACCCAATCACCCGCCCACACTCTCAGATTGCCCTCAAACCCCCCCTTATCGATTCGCCAGTGCATTATTTACATCCGTTCTTCCCTGTAATACCCACTGATCACCTGTCAATCACCCCCTGTCACTGCCACCCATCAATCACCCCCTGTCACTGCCACCCATCAATCAGCCCCTAACCTGCCCCTTGCGGGCAATCTGATCACCCACCCACACCAATAGATCGCCCGCAGATCCGACATCAGATCACCTCCCAAATCCATTGTTTACATCTATTCTCTCCTCTAAACACCCACTAATTACCCATCAATCACCCATCAATCACCCCCTATCACCACCTGTCACTGTTACCCATCAGATTAGACCCTTGCGGGCACCCAATCACCCGCCCACATGCTCAGATTGCCCTCAAACCCCCCCTTATCGATTCGCCAGTGCATTATTTACATCCGTTCTTCCCTGTAATAACCCACTGATCACCTGTCAATCACCCCCTGTCACTGCCAGCCATCAATCACCCCCTGTCACTGCCACCCATCAATCAGCCCCTAACCTGCCCCTTGCGGGCAATCTGATCACCCACCTACACCAATAGATCGCCCGCAGATCCGACATCAGATCACCTCCCAAGTGCAGTGTTTACATCTCTTCTCTCCTCTAAACACCCACTAATTACCCATCAATCACCCCCTTTTACCACCTGTCACTGTTACCCATCAGATTAGACCCTAATCTGCCCCTTGCGGGCACCCAATCACCCGCCCACACCTCAGAACGCCCTTAGACCCCAGCCCTGATCACCTCGCTAGTGCATTGCTTGCATCTATTTCCCCCCTCTAATCACACCTTGAGACACCCATAAATCACCTCCTGTCACCCCCTAGCACACCTACCCATCAGATCAGGCCCTAATTTGCCCCGTGTGGGCTCCTGATCACTCGGCCAAACCCTCAGATCCCCCTCAGACCCCCTTCCG
This sequence comes from Hyperolius riggenbachi, assembly GCF_040937935.1. NCBI lineage: Eukaryota > Metazoa > Chordata > Amphibia > Anura > Hyperoliidae > Hyperolius > Hyperolius riggenbachi. The sequence goes on from NC_090648.1 coordinate 151,338,547, forward strand.
ATCACCTCCCCAGTGCATTGATTGCATCTATTTTCCCCTCTAACCGCCCCCTGAGACACCCATCAATCACCTCCTGTCACCCCCCTAGCACTCCTATCCATCAGATCAGGCCCAATACATCCTGTCATCTAAGAGGCCACCCTGCTTATGACCGTTTCCACAAAATTTACCCCCTCATAGACCACCTGTCATCAAAATTTGCAGATGCTTATACCCCTGAACAGTCATTTTTAGAAATTTGGTTTCCAGACTACTCACAGTTTTGGGCCCGTAAAATGCCAGGGCAGTATAGGAACCCCACAAGTGACCCCATTTTAGAAAGAAGACACCCCAAGGTATTCTCTTAGGTGTATGATGAGTTCATAGAAGATTTTATTTTTTGTCAAAAGTTAGCAGAAATTGGATTTTTATTGTTTTTTTCACAAAGTGTCATTTTTCACTAACTTGTGACAAAAAATAAAATCTTCTATGAACTCACCATACCCCTAAGGGAATACCTTGGGGTGTCTTCTTTCTAAAATGGGGTCACTTGTGGGGTTCCTATACTGCCCTGGCATTTTAGGGGCCCTAAACCGTGGGGAGTAGTCTAGAAAACAAATGCCTCAAAATGACCTGTGAATAGGACGTTGGGCCCCTTAGCGCACCTAGGCTGCAAAAAAGTGTCACACATGTAGTATCGCCATACTCAGGAGAAGTAGTATAATGTGTTTTGTGGTGTATTTTTACACATACCCATGCTGGGTGGGAGAAATCTCTCTGTAAATGGACAATTGTGTGTAAAAAAAAATCAAAAATGTGTCATTTACAGAGATATTTCTCCCACCCAGCATGGTTATATGTAAAAATACACCACAAAACACATTATACTACTTCTTCTGAGTACGGCGATACCACATGTGTGACACTTTTTTGCAGCCTAACTGTGCTAAGGGGCCCAAAGTCCAATGAGTACCTTTAGGATTTCACAGGTCATTTTGAGACATTTGGGTTCAAGACTACTCCTCACGGTTTAGGGCCCCTAAAATGCCAGGGCAGTATTGGAACCCCACAAATGACCCCATTCTAGAAAGAAGACACCCCAAGGTATTCCGTTAGGAGTATGGTGAGTTCATAGAAGATTTTATTTTTGTCACAAGTTAGCGGAAAATGACACTTTGTGAAAAAAACTATTAAATTCAATTTCCGCTAACTTGTGACAAAAAAAAAAATCTTCTATGAACTCACCATACTCCTAATGAAATACCTTGGGGTGTCTTCTTTCTAAAATGGGGTAATTTGTGGGATTCCTATACTGTCCTGGCATTTTAGGGGCCCTAAACCGTGAGGAGCAGTCTTGAAACGAAATTTCTCAAAATGACCTGTGAAATCCTAAAGGTACTCATTGGACTTTGGGCCCCTTAGCGCAGTTAGGGTGCAAAAAAGTGCCACACATGTGGTATCGCCGTACTCAGGAGAAGTAGTATAATGTGTTTTGGGGTGTATTTTTCCACATACCCATGCTGAGTGGGAGAAATATCTCTATAAATTGACAATTGTGTGTAAAAAAAATAAAAAAATTGTCATTTACGGAGATATTTCTCCCACCCAGCATGGGTATGTGTAAAAATACACCCCCAAACACATTATACTACTTCTCCTGAGTACGGCAATACCACATGTGTGGCACTTTTTTGCAGCCTAACTGCGCTAAGGGGCCCAAAGTCCAATGAGCATCTTTAGGCTTTACAGGGGTGCTTACAATTAGGCACCCCCCAAAATGCCAGGACAGTAAACACACCCCACAAATGACCCCATTTTGGAAAGTAGACGCTTCAAGGTATTCAGAGAGGAGCATAGTGAGTCCGTGGCAGATTTCATTTTTTTTTGTCGCAAGTTAGAAGAAATGGAAACTTTTTTTTTGTTTTTTTTGTTACAAAGTGTCATTTTCCGCTAACTTGTGACAAAAAATAAAATCTTCTATGAACTCACCATGCCTCTCACTGAATACTTTGGGATGTCTTCTTTCCAAAATGGGGTCATTTGGGGGGTATTTGTACTATCCTGGAATTTTAGCCCCTCATGAAACCTGACAGGTGCGCAGAAAAGTCAGAGATGCTTGAAAATGGGAAAATTCACTTTTGGCACCATAGTTTGTAAACGCTATAACTTTTAGCCAATCCAATAAATATACCCTAAATGTTTTTTTTTTTATCAAAGACATGTAGCAGAATAACTTTTGCGCTCAAATGTATAGGAAATTTTACTTTATTTGAAAAATGTCAGCACAGAAAGTTAAAAAAAGTCATTTTTTTGACAAAATTCATGTCTTTTTTGATGAATATAATAAAAAGTAAAACTCGCAGCAGCAATCAAATAGCACCGAAAGAAAGCTGTATTAGTGACAAGAAAAGGAGGTAAAATTCATTTAGGTGGTAGGTTGTATGACTGAGCAATAAACCGTGAAAGCTGCAGTGGTCCGAATGGAAAAAAAGGCTCTGGTCCTTAAAGAGACACTGAAGCGAAAAAAAATATATGATATAATGAATTGGTTGTGTACTATGAATAATTACTAGAAGATTAGCAGCAAAGAAAATATTCTCATATTTTTATTTTCAGGTATATAGTGTTTTTTCTAACATTGCATCATTCTATAATATGTGCAGATTACACAACACTCAGCATTCAAAATGATTATTTCAGAGCAGTCTGTGAACTAATGACCTCTCCTCTGGCAGAGAAAAAGAAATTTGTTTAGTAACAGTTGATGTAATAAAAGTCAGATAACAGCCCTCTCCACGACTTTGAAAGTCGCAGAGATTAATGGCTTTTTTCCATAGAGATAACAACTGGAGTTTCTTAACTCTTCCTGTACTCGAAACAATTAGACTGATGTATCTGATCTTAATGTTTTATTTCTTAGCTGTACTACACATACAAATCATAACATCATAATTTTTTTTTCGCTTCAGTGTCTCTTTAAGGGGTTTTATGACTGCAGTCCTTAAGTGGTTAAGCAACAGTTAAGTGCAGCATTTTTTTTTTCAAGCAGTTCAAGAAACATATCTGTACAGTGCTTGTTCCTTGAGCATTGCCCTAATCAACAATCATTAAAGGGACTCAGAGACAAAATATAGTAATAGATTTATACATACCTGGTGCTTCCTCCAGCCCCATCCGCATAGATCACTCCCACGCCTCTATCGCCCGGACGGGGTCCCATTACTTCCATCTGAATGCGGCCAGTTTTCCGCATGTGCAGGGAATTCCTCTGTCTCACCGTCGCCTGCTTCACGCATACACCTGCACAGTACCGAGGGAGCGCACTGCGCTTGCGTCGACTGGCCGAAGTGACGGGACCCGGTACCGGCAATAGAGGACGGTGGTGTGGGATCAATCCATGCGGATGGGGCTAGAGGAAGCCCCAGGTATGTATAAATCTATTATGATTGTCGTCTCTGGGTCTCTTTAAGGATGATAGATCTTGGGCATGTGCATCTAGCTTAAAGTGAATCTAAAGCAAACAAAAAGTTTAATGTACCTTGGGGTTCTACCAGCCCCCTCCATCTGCCCTGTGCCCACGCAGTCACTGCAGGATGCTCCAGTCCAACACAGCACCTCACTTTTAGCAAAGCAGAGTTGAGGGCCACTGCACATGCGCGGCCCCGGCTGCACGCATCCTCCATCGGGGCACCGGGAGCGTTCTGCTCACGTGCAGTCGAGAATTTTCCTTACTCCATGACCACGGAAGCGTGATCAGGAAGCACGTGGACTGGGGCCACGCATACATATGAAAGGCTGTTGTGGGTGACAAGAACATGGTGGAGTGACAACGCAGGAACAGGAAGGCTGCAGGGAGCTGGTAGAAACCCTAAGTTAATTAAAGTGTTTTTTTGCTTTAGGTTTCCTTCAAGACCACTTTGCAATGGGGAATAAAGTGGAAGCCATAAGCAAGCCATGTTTTCTTAACTGTAGCGTAGAAGTGTGATATTAGGAAAATGGCTGCCTGCTCCACCTCGCAGAATTGTTGCAAGACACAATTACAAAACTTTTGTTTGCATGTGTTTCAGCTATGTATTTACTCTTCTAGCATCTCCATTATCATATTAACAATACCCACTGCATTCCCTTGAAATAAATGTTATGTTCCCAGGACACTAACATGTTAACTCCAACATAATAATATAGTAGTACTATAACTTAAAGTTTCATTAAAAACTCAGAGCACTCTTTACACAGTCAGTTACATTTGCTGTTTCACAGCATCATCCTTCTGATATTCTGTAAATTGAACCTTTTGTAAAAGTTTTATCGTCTAACCTATTGTTTCTTTACTTGTTGTTTTCTCTTTTAATTAGTCTGTTTCTAATAAATTATTAAGAATTACGCTTTAAGCCATCATCTACAAAATTGCTTCCAGAGCTTATTTCAAAAGCCCAAGCAGCTCCAGACTGACATACTTCTGTAGGGTAATTATCAATAATATGCTGTTTGTTAAGCTAGAGAGCATAACCTTACATTAATTATGCAGATGTACAGATAACACCAAGTTTTACCCTTTCAGAATACTTGCTCTGTTTGAAGCACTGAAATGTTTATCATTACTGTCATAGCTATAAATCATCGTGTTTTTCTTGAGAAAACATTTTGTTTTTCTGTTTCTATCAAACTTTGTTTCTATCGAACTTAAGGGCTCTGCCTCTGACACAGGAGACCAGGGTTTGAATCTCGGCACTTGCTGATCAGTAAGCCAACACCTATTAAGTAAGGAGACCTCGGGCAAGACTCCCTAACACTGCTACTGCGGTATGCCCCAGTGGGTGCAGCTCTGGCGCTTTGAGTCCACCAGGAGAAAGGCGCAATATAAATGTTTTGACTGTTGTATGATGCTACCCTAATTATGGTGACTAACGATGAGCTCAGAGATTATGCACAATTCTAAGAAAAGCATGTTCAAATGTTTTTTTCGCATAATAAGTGACAAAGTGAAAACAAAAAGGCGAACAAATGAAAAATGCTTGTGTAAGTGTGCTGGTTTCTACTGAGTATGCCAAACAATTAGGTACCATTGCTGCCATGTCCTCAAGTTTGGCAGAGTAGCTTAATTGGATGTGTGATTGTGCGTTGGACCGATATGTCAGTAATAAATTTAACCACATGGGAACCCAGACTTATTCTGAAACCTGCTTTACTCACATGATGCCAGGATTCTCTCCTGAAGAAGTGAACACTACTGTAAAGAAGTTTCACGAAATGCGTTGGGATTTATGAACATCTTGGCTAAAAAACTTTTATGTATAAAACATTCAAATATTGAATCAGGCACCTTGTCTCTACAGGGGTCTCCGGGTGGGGAGAACTATTCCCTAAAAAAGGAGAATTATGCTGTATCAGATCCTATTCTGAAATCATGAGTGGGGCAAATCAGCTGTATGTGTACTCTACTTATCTGATTTAGTACAACAGTCCTACATGCTTCTCCTTTATAGTGTACTATTTTTGTACTTTTAAAAATGTCTTTGTCATGTGTGATGTTTTTTGATAATGTTATATTTGTTAATAAAGCTATGATTTTAACTACCAATGGAGGACCTGTTTTCAGCATTCTCCAATAAACCACTTGGTCTTTAAAATGGTACATTGATAAATACCCCTTTAAAGGGACCCTGAGCAGTAAAAGTAAATAAAATTGGTACTTACTTGGGGCTTCCTCTAGCCCACCGTGGGCCGCGAGGTTCCCCCGGCGTCCTCCTGGCTCCTTTCCAGGTTCCGCTGCAGACTTCATTACCGGCGACCCCAGGGCTGACTGTTGGCCCGACACTTCCTGAGCGGTGATGCTTCGCGTCATCACGCTGGCCACCACGCGTCATTAATCATGGCGGCCGGCATGACAGTCCTGCGCATGCATGTTTTTCTAACTCTGAACCGCGTAGGACTGTTATGCCAGATGACCATCCAGGAAGTGTCGGGCCGACACTCAGCCCCAGTGTCGCCAGTAATTAAGACTGCAGTGGGACCTGGAGAGGAGCCAGAAGGATGCCGGGGGACCTCGCGGCCTATGATGGGCTAGAGGAAGCCCCAGGTAAATACCGATGTAATTACTTTCTACTGCTCAGGGTCCCTTTAAAGTGCAACTTAGTCATATTTAATCATCTAAGTTTAGAAGCCATAATACTTTTCTGCTCCAGTCCAACTTTCTTGTGGCTCCCCTACTATGTGCTGCAGCCCCCTTCATTTCAGTCATTTGCAGCCCCCTCTTCTGCCTGTAACATCCCTTAGCAGCAGTCCCTCTTTTCCATGTAGAGCTTCCTTGGGAAGCAACACCTTTACTCCATGTGTTGTTTTCTATTTGCAGCCTCCCTTTTTTTCTATGCAGCAACCTCCTTCTTCCATGTTCAGCCACCCCTTAGGCTGCAGCCTCCCTAACCCTGGGCCTCTGTGGTCTTTCCAGAAATCCATGCATTGGCTCCAACATGAATGAAGTGATCATCTTTTCCTTCATTTCAGTGCAAGCTGAAAGACCCACCACTTTCATATAAAATGCTGATTGTGGTTTACTGACATTAGTTTGGGAAATGAATGCTTATTCACCAGTATACTATTTACCATCCTTATAATCTGTTACCTTATTTTAACAACTAGACAGCTACTTGCCTTTCCTCCAGGAGCTAATAAGTGAACACTATTATTCTGCTGTAGGACATTCCCAGGACGTCACTCACACTCCACATTATATTTTCCTTCTTTCTTCCCTTCAAGCAGTACATGGTTTTCAAAAGTCAGGCCTGAATCTGTTCCTTTTGTTGAGAAAACCCCCACATTAATAAGTTACCCTGAATGTGGTGTAATTGGTAACAGGGTTACAGCTCCCTCATTCCCTGAATAAATATGGCTAGCTTCCTGATCATCAAATAAAACAGGTTGCCTGGCCTGGCCCTTGATAAGAATACTGCAGGAAAACAGGCAGTATTTTTAGCAGAGGTTACAGTCTGATCTACGAGTGGACTGAAAATGCAGAAATATTCCTTTGGACAAATGTCTCCTACTTTCTAAAGGTTTTAAGAGTTTTTTTTATGTGTTTAAGAAGTGAACAGTAAAGCTGTCAGTTCTCTGCTCTTGCTGTGCGCTACAATTCAGTAAATATAAAGGAGACATGCTTTTAAGTCATTGTGTATGAGATTTCTGTGTTACTGGTTTCCTATGTGCTCCCTCTGTTCCAGGTAACAAGTGACCTTTACCTTCCCTATAAAGTAATGATCAGCGGATGCTTCTTAACACACCGCATTCTATAAAAATGTTAAAATATAGTTCAGTTGCAAGGAGTGCTTCCTGCAGCAACGAACACCCCATGAAAAGCATTATCCTATTTCACAACAGACATAAGGATTGGAACTATGTAGCGGGCAATCTATCTACATCAGTAGACTCTATTATTTTGATGTGTTCAAGGGTACAGATGTCATATAGTCCTATAGCACAATTGCTCAAGCATCACTTGACTTGCCAGGCTTCATCTTAAAGCAAATAAAAAGTCACATTATCAAAAATGAGCTAAATTAAAATATAACTTAATACATATAATACTGTATACTTTTCATCTTTTGTTTAAAATAACTTTTCAGCTCTATGCAAATGAAAAGGTACCAAAAAGTACAAGAATAAAATACTCTCAAAAATATTCTGAGTATGTTCTTGCCTGCTGGTGGCTTAAAGCAAATCTGATGTAAAATAAAAAACAAACAAACAACAGATACTTACCTATGGAGAGGGAAGGCTCTGGGTCCTATACAGCCTTTCCATTCCTCTCCTGGTCCCCTCATTCCAGTGCTCCCCACCCTCACACCCCCACTCCCCTTAGCAGTCTTCAAACGCTGGGTCGAAGACTGCTCTGAGTGCGCCGAAAGACGGGTGGCTCCGTACTGCACTTGTGCAAGTAATCTCTCTGACACACATGTGCAGTACGGAACCGCCCGTCTTTGGGAGTACACGGGCTCCCGAAGACTTCCGAATTCCCCTGGGTGGGGGATTCATATGGGGGTGACATAGCTGGAAGGAAGGGACCATGAGAGGAACGGGAAGGCCCTATAGGACCCAGCGCCTTGCCAATCCATATGTGGGTATCTAGTTTTTTTTTATATATTTTACTTGAGGATTGCTTTAAACAGCATTTTACTGATAAGGTGTGAAAATATCACCTTGGAGAAAAAATAGGAGAAAAAGTGAATTGAATAAGGGACCCAGGCCCATATGCAATTAACTCTTTCTCCTGAGATATCTCCTAGGAGATAATTTTACAACTTCTCTTTAAAATATCTATTTAGCACTCTGCAGTTGAAAAAGCACCAGGAAGTAGGTGAAAAAGTACTATCAAAATTATTTTGAGTATTTTCTTGCTTGCTGGTGGTTTAAATGGCATTTTATAGTTTAACTCAGGAGAAAAGGTTAATTGCATATGGGCCCTTATCTTTCTAGTCCGATCTCTCACTAATTCAGCAGTTCAAGGGCCCATATGCAATTAACTTTTTCTAGTTTTCCTGAGTTTTCTCCTAGGTGAAACATTTTCATCTTCTATTTAAAATAACTTATCAGCACTTTTCAATTGAAAAAGTACCAAAAAGTAGTTTAAAAAGTACTATCAACATTATTTTGAGTGTTTTCTTGCTTGTTGGTGCATGACAGACAACTGCAGAAAAAACTAAAGCAGCTCTAACAATAGACAAGTTGTGTTTTAATGTTAAAGAGAACCAGAGATGGAAGAGATCAGAGAGTGAACCAGAGAGGAAGCCCTGGTAAGTATCAAATCTTAACTTATTTTCATCTCTGGTTCACTTTAACTAAGCTAAGATAGAGAGGGCAAGAATGTTTCAGGTCTGATAAAATTTATGAAACAATACATAATCATAGCCTGACCAACATAGACCTTTTATGTAGCGATTCTTCAAGACACAATTCAGGTAAGGGAAAAGGTATGTAAAATGATCTGAATAACAAGGAGTTTTATGGAATGCTTCATCTTTGAAGCATTGGTGTAGTTATGCTTATAGCAAACCTAGGCCATTATTCAATTACCTTTTCTCTTGAGATAATAATAATCGTGTTGGTAAAGAAGAAATAACAAACTTAGTTTGAGTATGTTCTTACTTCATGGGGGCTTATAATATGTTTTATTGATAAGGTGATTAGTTAATAAGAATAGAGGCCCTGAGCAGAAAATAAACTCAAGGGATAATTAATTGTATTTGCAGTAGCAACTCTGTAGAAAACAATCTAATGGGTTTAATTAGATTTCAAAAGTCTGCAGCCAGGTCAATTTGAGAAATCTGGTTTATTCAGCTCCCAACAAAAATTAATAATTCACTTTTGAGCACTCCCTTGTTATTCACAGCTAGATAAAGTGTTTCTCTTTATAGTCCAGCTGCTCACTGCAATGGATGGCAGTTCAACTGCTTCATTTACATACATAAAGCACAGGGCTATTAAAGAGGAACTGTAACCAAGAATTGAACTTCATCCCAATAAGTACCTGATACCCCCTTTCCCATGAGAAATCTTTCCCTTTTCACAAACAGATCATCAGGGGGCTCTGTATGGCTGATATTGTGGTGAAACCCCTCCCACAGTGTGATGTCAGGACCATGGTCTGTGAACCTCATTGCTTTGGGGAAAAAACAGCTGTTTACAGCTGGGTCCAACCGCCAAAATAGCAAGCAGCATCTTCTTCCACTGACATCACCTCCTAGCAGTAAAAATGTCGCCATGTTATAAATGTCAGAAAGTAAGTCAGGGAGAGGAAAGCTTTTATAATGGGCAAACACTGACTAAATAATGTATACATAATTATTGTATATTATCTTCACTGGAGTTCCTCTTTAAACCTATATAAATAAATAAATTAATTAAAAGTGAACACAGACAAACTCTAAGTAGGGTTGGGACCTTATATACCCACGGCTATCTCATCATATCACATGTCAGTTCAGGTCCCAGGTGGGCTTAATATATTTTAAAATGATGCTCTAATTAGTAATGCATTTTATTTGTATTACAAATGTTACTTGTCTTGTTAATTACCACTGCATTCTTGCAGTGTTTACATTACAAATAAAGTAAAAAAAATTAAAAAAAAGGAGCCAGAAAAACCTGTATACCTATACTCTTATACTGTTTTAACCTGTTATTAGGTACAGTGCATTCGCCTATACTATGCATACTAAGGGCTGTCATACCAATATCTTAACAAAGGGTAAAATACAAGTAATTATAAAAAGCATATACAAGTTTACAGAATTATTGACACCTTTAAGTATAAATACACTACCAGCATACATGGTGCATTCACAGCTGCTTTAGGAGGTGTATAGATTAAACACATCTTTGTCTAAATTATTTTGCAACACTGCCTGTGAGAATCATTATTTAGCTACAAAATACCAGCAGATGGCACTGACTTGCCTGATCGTAGCATTGCAACTGTTACATAATTTAATAAATATTAAATCATAATTAGCTAGTAGTCAAGTTCTATGTTATCATTAGTTGGCGGATTAAACCAAACAGTGTGAATGAGCGAAAATCATGTCTTATAGCTCCATGGTCTTGGTCCGAGGCTCTTAGAAGAGGCGGTCTTGGAATAGCAGAGCTATGGTAGTTATGTTTTTTTTTACTCTTCCCCATTGCGGTGAACAAGCGCTGTTAGCGCGAAACGGACGTCCGCAGGGGGACACAGACCTGGCGCCCACTTGACCTGCTTTGACACCTGGCTGCAACATAACTGTAAGTGTCTTTCTTTGCAACAATAAAGAACCCTAACTGCAGTGCTGGCCTCGCCTTCTCTCTCCATACACACAATATATTTTTTTTTTCGTTTGAGAGGGAGCAGGATTTTGGGCATACTTTTGGAAGCAGAGAAGAAGAGGTTTATATTTAATCTGCCCTGGCTGGGACAATATACCGTAAGTGTATACATCTATACCTCAAGGAGTCCTGGTAAGAAACAGTAGTTGCTGCCTGCTTAAAGTGTACCTAAGACAAACTTCGGGTACAAAAAGAACAGGGAAGCCGCTGAACCCTATAGATGCTTCCCATGACGTCTGCTGGCCCCCTGTCTCTGAGCATAGACGCCCCTTGAAGAAAACCTGACAAGGGCTTATCTGTAAGAACATCGGGACCGAGCTCCTCATCAGGCACAAGCGCAGCTGTACTGTGCCTGCGGATGTGTGGCCGCACCTACGCAGTAAGCTGGAGTTGTTCTCCAATGAATAAACAGTAGATGCAAGCAAAAACAGGGAAGCACGACCATAAGTGGATAAGGGAGGGGCCTGCAGCTATATATACTGTTTTGAAAAGTTGGTCATGTGACCTGAAAGCTGCCCAGTGTTTGCGGGCTCTGCTGTTGCTGCTGCATGGCTTGGCATCCTTATCTTTACCAGGCTAAAATGAGTTGAGACACAGATGAAGCCTGATGGGAAGATTGCAGCTTGAAGCTCTGGAAGTCAGTGCACCAGGAATGACTGGTGAAGGGCTGCTCACTAGGTGCTTTAAAAATTGTATTAAATACTAGCTAGCCAAAAAACAGATAAAATGAAGCTCTCTTTTTAGGTGCCTGTATAAGTCTAGGGAAACATCTCTACCTGGTATCAGGCATTGTGTTCCTCACTAACTAGCCCTAAGCAGGGTCCACAATCTAGTGTTCCTAACACTTAGCCGTTGTTCACATTATCAAATGAAGATGGCCGTGCATTTGGGATGCAACACACATGATCACGCGCCATCAGTGCTGCTGTCTGTTGCGCTGCTGATTTCATGAATGGGTCGGTGCCCCAATATTGCAATGCACTGCTGTCACAGAGCAATAATGAAAGTGACAGTGCGGTTTATGCACTCCTGCTTTTCTTGCATATCGCACACTATACACAATGGCAAAACGTGCGCCACCGCCTAGCATATAGTGTGAACGAGGCCTTACATGCTGTGTAATCACTTATGGAGTGTATCGGTAGAAGAGTATTCCTTCATTGAATATATATTATCTATACCTATATCTATCCACTGCATCTGTACATGTGACTAGGCATACAAATCTACAAAAAAAACCATTCAATTTTGTGAGTCATATGCTGGATCTTTTTAGCGTTCATGTTTTTTATTGTTTATAGCTGCAGAGCAACCTCCATTTTATACAGTACTACATATCTTCTTATATGTCTTGAATAATACTTATGGTCTCTATTGCTTGTTTTGCCTAAGCAGCGTCTTGGTTGTGGTGCAATCACATCACAGCGCAACGTAAAACATAGCCTTTGGAGTGCGGTAATCTCACTTCTGGCTGCCAGCCAAGCAAGAAATGAAGCTCTCTAGCGCTCACCTCCTGTGGCCAAAAAATGAATTGCACGGAAGTGTATTGATAGAAGATACGCTTCTGGACATGCACAACACGATCGCAAAACAGTTTAAAATATCTGAGATGCCATTAACTTACATGACTTCTAGTCGTCGCACGTCGCCGCGGGTGTTCGCCGATAATGCGCTATTGCTTTTATGTCAAGTGTGACACTTTCGGGGGCGTTGCATTGCACTGCGGCAGGTATAAAAGGTCTCATAGGTTTTCATTGCTTTAGTGTCACTCTGCGGTAAAACGCAACACAATGAAAACACCCTAATGTGAAAGGGACGTGGAAGCTTCACATGCTTGTGATTGTGGAAACTTTTATTATGACATCTATCTATCTATCTATCCATCTATCTATCTATCTATCTATCTATCTATCTATCTATCTATCTATCTATCTATCTATCTATCTGTCTGTCTCTGCTTATGTGGTAGGCAGATGTTTCTGTTATTTAACACATATATAAGTTGCTCCTCCGCAGTCTTTAAAAGAAACAGAAATGTTTGAGGTGATCAATGACCATCACATTGCAAGGTCAACTGACCAGTGATAGGGGTTAAAGGTCAGAAGGCGGCAGCAGGACTGGAGTCTGGATGAGGCGGCCAGAGATATATTTAGAGAAAACTCATATATCTGCGTCACAGGAAGCTGCCACCCTTTCTGATCTCTGGCCATTCTCTGCCTCAGTCAAATCATCAAAAATACCAGTCTGAGTCGTCTGCTTTGCATGACCTGAGATATAGGAGATGGTTTCATTTATATTCTCCTCTTCATGAAAGAGGACAATAAAGCTGCTTATTGGCCCTCATTATCTGCACCCCAGTGTGCCTTGCATACCTGCTCCACTGCACTGGTTCAAGTCAATTAATCCTAATATCCGTCTATCCAAGGGTAATTTCTCATCTTGGCAGGCCTCCTTTTGTAGCGACAAAATGGGAGTAGGCAAGTCTCAGCATTCTGGCTCCCTTCCAAATGTATCCTTTTCTCCCCAATATTTCCAGGGCCATTGACAAAGCTCTTTAACCCTTTCGTCGTCGGCGCCTGACGAGCACCCTCAGACAGCAGACAGCTGGATAATTCCAGTCTTTCTCTAGAATGACACTCCTAGGCACGGATATAGCCTCTACTTCCTCCGTTGCGACTGGTAGTGTTTACATGTATGCTTCTTTATTCTTCCTGACACATACAGTAAACAGATTACCAAAGCGGTCTTCCCAGGTGAGCACCTTTCATGATAATTATTCTCTCCCGGCTGGGGGGGATTATATTAGCAGCTGTGGCTGAGAGACTTATGGAATTCTGCCTTCATGTCTGACTCAGCTAGAAAGCCACTTGCACGTGCATTCTCACACACACACTCTGCAAACTCTACGGGAAAGACTCTCACAGCCTGTGGTAATAGCTTAGGCTTTATGTTCTGCAGCATGATGTATTAGGAAGGCATCGGGGTATATATTACTTCATCACTAAGTAATATATATTTTTTCAGCACATCCTCATAGTATCTATAACTTTTCTTAGTATCTATAACTTTTCTCTTCGCCTTATCTATTTGCCACGTTGTTTACTATAATGCTATGGATATGAGTGGCATATTAGGCTTGCGTGATATGCAAGAATTTTCACTAAACTGAGACCAAAACATGGAGAAATGGAGAGGTAATCTAAGAAAAGTCCAGTCAATAGTCCTCAAGGTTTTACTGTATGGTCCCTGCAATCTCCCATGGGTCTAATATGTGCTGTAACAGAGAGTGAAGAATCTTGCACAGCAGTTGAGATGTCATCTTTGCTCATCATAGTTTGCGACAGTCAGTTGCCACAAACTATGATGGATTTGCTCTAATGACAAACCAACGGCGACCGAAGGAATACCTGCTTCTTATTTGTCACTTGCCATTCTGTAGGCCCCTTAATCACATTGTGAGCTCAGTTGTTCTTGCAAATAACAGAAACACAGTTTAGTTCTTTTGTGTACCAGGAAACCTCAGCTGATGAATGATGTTACACAAGACTTAGAGCACTCTTACCAAGTTCAACCTCCAGCATTGCCTCCTGGGCCTACACCACCAGACTCAAGGATAAAAAGTGACAAATGTATAGGAAAAACAGCAGCCTCTATGTTATTGCTTATGTTATAACCATATTCTTCATTATCAGTGATATTTACATTTTCACCTCACACTTTTCTGTTCTTAAAGGTTACCCAAGGTGATATGTGGCATGAGGAGATACAGTAGACATGTGTATGTACAGGGGCAGCACGGTGGCGTAGTGGTTAGCTCTCTCGTCTTGCAGCGCTGGGTCCCTGGTTCGAATCCCAGCCAGGGCACTATCTGCAAAGAGTTTGTATGTTCTCTCCGTGTCTACGTGGGTTTCCTCCGGGCACTCCGGTTTCCTCCCACATTCCAAAAACATATGTATAAGTTAATTGGCTCCCCCTAAAAAATTGGTCCAAGACTACAGTACCTACACTACATAATATAGACATATGGCAATGGTAGGGATTAGATTGTGAGCTCCTTTGAGGGACAGTTAGTGAAAAGACAATATATATATATATATATACACTGTACAGCGCTGCGTAATATGTCGGTGCTATATAAATACTAAATAATAATAATAATAATACAAATAACTATACTGTGTTTATTTTCCTGCTTGAAAAAGTTAACATTCAGGTATGCAAGTGACAGTTTCTCTCCAGTCGAGATCTAGTCAGACGGTTTTAATAGACCGCCAGGGAGGTTAACAGTGATATTTGCATTTTCGGCTCACACTTTTCTGTTCTTAAAGGTTACCCAAGGGGACATGTGGCATGAGGAGATACAGTAGACATGTGTATGTACAGGGGCAAGCATTATTTATTTATTATTTATTTATTGTATTTATAAAGCGCCACCATATTACGCAGCGCTGGACATTAGTTTAGGTTACAGACAATATTAAGGGGTGACATACAGCAAAATGACAATACATACAAGCATACAAATAACTATACTGTGTTTATTTTCCTGCTTGAAAAAGTTAACATTCAGGTATGCAAGTGACAGTTTCTCTCCAGTCGAGATCTAGTCAGACTATAGCGTAATACTCACTGATAAGGCATTAGATATAAAACTTTTGTCTGGCAGAGAACAGCTTCTGAGTGCTCAGGATAGATAAAAATGGTCAAAATATATTATAGCTTCTGGGACACTGAAAGACTGAATCACAACATTAAGCCTACTTTTTTTAGCTGATACACACAGAAAATAAAACTGTGAGATTCTAAAAAAAGTCATTTTTGGGTGTAAGAGGATAGATACAATTATTTATCTTTGTTTATTTTCACCTTGGGTTTCCTTTCACCTTAAACAGTATCACTGTCTTGCACACCCTACTTTTAGGTAGCTGCTATGAATGTAGTCAACCAACATGAGTTCAATAAATTAATTTTCAAGTAGGCCTTCGATCAGGCTAAATAAAACCCTCGCACAGCCTGTATTAGCAATCCAATCCATCAGTGACTATAGTCAGTAGTATAGTGGGTATTAGTTTTCCCTGCCGCTGCCTCAGTCTGCAGTTTAGTACAGTGAGTAACTCCCCCCATAAATATATATTTTCTGCATATGCAATTTAAATATTATACTGTATACATGTTAAAGATAAAGCAGTAATCAAAATGAATAACATAGAGGGCACTTTCACACAGGGGCGGTGCGTTAAATTTACTCCACCCCACCACAGCCTAATGAATGTCTATGAGGTAGTTCATACTTCCCACATTGCAGTACGCTGCGCAGTGCCCTATCTAACACAAGCACATACCTACGTTGCCGTGCGCCTCCTGTGGCGATCTGTGGCAGACCGTAAGTCCTGTAAGTCTATGGCAATGCAGGGGTTTTAAAAATGTTGGCAGCAGTGTTGTGGGCACCCATGTTTAGAAGCGTATATTTACAATCTAGGCCAGGACACAATCAGCATGAAGTTTGTATATTTTCGTTGTTGGAGTTCAGGTGCCCATACTTCTAGCAATGATGGGTACTATGATGGTGCCTGGAGAGTAGGAGGCTCCACAGCCTGAGCTATACCAGCCCACTTGGTCCATGGTATGGGGGGCTCTGGAAGAGACAGGTGGAAAAGCCACCCCCATCTCCCCAAGAGCCCTAGTCCAGTCCATTGACAATGGGCTCTTCCCCACCTCCGGTTACCAGGAGGAGGTAGGGGTGCCGACGTGTGCTCCATAGTGCTTTATCATTTATTAGGTAAAAATATGCAAAGATAAAAACACATTTACTACAAAGTAGTGTATATCAGGCTTCTTACGGGGAATAACCCCCATCAGTGTCCTGAAGTGGCAGCCTGTCCCACTCCTGTGGCCAACAGCGGTGGTCATCCGAGATGACAAGTGGACTGCAAATGCCTCTGCCAGGTTTCCATGTGCCAGTAGCGCAACAACGATTTTCTCAAAAATTACAAGGTCTTTTTTATAAAATGTTTCCCTCTTGTCACTCTTCTCCTTAAAAAGACACTGAAGCCTCCAAAAAATAATCTTTTTATTTAATAAATGTGTTTAGCATAATAGCCCTAACCAAACCGCCGCATTTCTGCCGCTGTACACTATCTAAATCCCCCCTAACTCTCCCTCCCTCTCCCCTGCAAAATCTGCGACTTTCTTGGTTGTAGATTTTGCTGCCCTAAGCGCTTCGGTGTGAGGCAGGGCTATGAGCTGCAGCCGTGCCTCACACGCATCTGTCAGCGGCGGATCTCCGCCTCTCTCCCGATCCTCTCAGTGAAGGAAGACTGAGAGGGGCGGAGGAGAGGCGGCGTTTCAGGCTGACAGACGCACTGAGAGGCAGGGCTGCAGCTCATAGCCCTGCCTCACACCGAAGCGCTGCCCGGATTGCCCCCTAGGGTGTTTGGGGCATTTAGTTAGATTGGAGCGCCGGGAATGTGGCGGTTTAGTTAGGGCAAAGATGTTAAACATATTAGTTAAATAAAAAGACGTCTTTTTTGAGACTTCAGAGTCTCTTTAACATGCCTTACATATTTGGTAATTCTAGCATGTATGGGGGCTTTGCTATTTACCGCTAAAGTCACCGGCCATTGACTTCAATGGTAAATGTAAGCGCAAATTTTGTACATGAAAATTTGTGGTAAAATGTAAATGGCGAATGGTCGTTATTCACCGTGAACCATTCGCCATCAAACATGTTCGGCCATCCCTACAGGAAAACTAAAGACACATGTGCACAGTTCTATTAACCTCATTATTAGAGAAGATCAATGAAATGCAAATTATTTGGGCTTGCAGAGACATTTCCTGCAAACTTTATGCAACTTGAAACTGGGACAATCCAGTCGACTTCCTGCTGATTTTGATTGGCCCATTTCCAAGCAGCATTCTATTTTCATGCAAGCCAGTCCTATTAGCATTTCATTGACTATCTGTATTCATTATGCCTCAAAAATAAAAGAACCTGAAATGAGAAGAATATGGAGGCAGCCATCTTTGATGCCTTTATAAACAATTCCAGTTGCCTCCCTGGCTGTCAGGCTGAGCTTTAGGTTTTAGTTGTTTCTGAGGACCACACTTGCAACAATAATGCAGCCTGTGTCAAAGCATCTGATCTTCATGTTCGTTCTGGACCAAAATACTTTATTAGAGCCCTTTTCCAAGAGTAGTTGATAGGCAGTGAAGAGACTGTCAAACTCCAAACAACTGCTTGCTGCTGCTTGGAACTGCTTGTTGTTGCTTGGTAACTGCTTACTGAGCTTGCAGTTCAGCTACTTGTGGAAAAGTGCCCTCAGAGGCAGGGCATCAGCTCAGTAGTCAAGCAAATGACACTGTTTATTAGAGAATGAAGATGGAAGCCTCCATATTCCTCTAACTCAGGTATGTCAAACGAGGGCCAAGATCCTCACATATTTTTGATACAGCTCAAATGAATTGATGGGTCTGAATCAGGAAAGGTGTGGTCCATCAGGTAGAACACATTCCTTTCTTTCTCAGTCCATCCTAAACACTGGCATGGATCTGGACCTCCAGGCCTGGAGTTCGACACATGTGCTCTAACTTCAGGTTCCCTATAATTTATCAACCCTGTTTATGATTTACAGTAGACATACAGAAAGCGTGTTTTTCTAGATTCCATAGCTTATTTTGACTATAGCTTAGGTTCACTATAATTTTGTCTTACAGACAGTGCCATTTTTTTTCTCTAGCCAAAACAGCTTTGCTTGAAGTAAACAACCTCTTTGATTAACCCAGCAAATTCAAAATGATGACCTTTAATTGGCCACTGTATGGAGCATCACTCTGCATCCTTAACCATTGTAGCACTAATGCTGTTCGCGACTTTAATATATTCAATCATATTATGATATTCTTGCTTTGTGACTTTGCTGCAGTTGACCTACATGGTGCAGAACCTGATTTGCCTTTTCAGATGGCTTCATTAGCAGTGTTTTCATTTATCTGCCTGATGAGAACACCTTATGACTTTGCTTGGTCTGACATGAGTAGTCCCAGCAATTGCTCTATC
Organism: Hyperolius riggenbachi; assembly: GCF_040937935.1. NCBI lineage: Eukaryota > Metazoa > Chordata > Amphibia > Anura > Hyperoliidae > Hyperolius > Hyperolius riggenbachi. The sequence continues at coordinate 151,357,436 of NC_090648.1, forward strand.
CACATGCCACTCTGTTGTTCTAGAAATGGATCTGCGGGCTTTCAGACGGCCACAGGTAGCCCGCTGCTCGTTACAGCGCCGTCGTTCCGGAATTAAAGAGCCCCTCTCGTTTCTGAACATTTGCTTTGAGTCCTGACCTCCCCTTGGTTGGATTCTATCCAACGATTTATCCTCATCCTAACTTAGCTTTATTTATTTATTTTTAAAGCTGAAACCCACAGTCAATTAAAAGAGAAAATTTAAAGCCGAGAAAGAAATTAAAAGCGAAACATCAAAGCCCTAGCTGATTTGCCACCGAGCAGGTTACTGATCTTCATTCTTTGAATGGCTTTAGGCCTGAAGGAAAATGGTGATCCACATGACACTGATTTAATGATGCAACAACTTGAATGCACCAAATATAAATTTTTAAATGATCCTTTGAGATGCTGCTGATATTAACATCTAAATGCATCAATCACGGGATGGCAAATATAGTAGGGACAGCCAACTGTTGATTAATTTAAAACATCTCCTACCTCTAATGGGATGGAAGTTAAAAGGAGATTTGTAGATGACACAGTCGGGGCTGGAAGTTGGCTTGGTGGTCAGGGAGTTCATTAAAGAAAAACTCTTGTAATCTTCTTTAGGATAGTAGCTGTGTGCCGCTCATATCTGGACACTTTCAGTCTTGACTAAAATTACACTTTACATTCTCTTTGGACTTCTGCAAAATGTTTTACTCAGCCTGGTTCTCCTGAGAGTGACTCAGTTTGGTAGCCCACTGCAGTGTTTTTTGTTGTTGTTTTCTTTAATAAAAACTATATGAAGTGTCTGTTTCCGAAACCGAAAGCAAAATGCACTGTTAAGTCAATAGGGAAAACAAGATAGGCAAAGCCTGACTCTACATATAGAGTCTGCTTGTCTTGTGCTGAATTTGTCTTGAAAATAGAGAGCCACTGAACTGATAACTTACACAATAGTGCAGGATGTTACTGCACATATACTGTAAGTCTGTGGGGTTGATTCTCTAAACAGCGATAATATTACAGTGTTCACCAAACGCACAGCAATATTACCCTAACTTCTGCCTGCAAATACCACGAGTTACGTGATTAGTGATACGCGAGTAGTGCGATCATTTCTGCGGTAACGTGCATTACTAACGAGTGTTACCGTTAGGTATGCACATTACCATAGCAATTTTCGCTCTAATCGCATAACTCGTGGTACTTGCAGGCAGAAGTTAGGGTAATATTTCCGTGCGCTATGTGAACACGGTAATATTACCGCTGTTTAGAGAATCAACCAAAAAAACCTCATATTTAGGCCTCTTTTCCACGGGCAGTTGGTAGGCAGTGAAATACCTCTCAAACTCTTGCAACTGCTTGCTGCTGCCTGGTAACTTTTCACTGCTGCCTGGTAACTGCTCACTGCTGCCTGCCAACTGTTTGCTGAAGCACACAGTTCAACTGCCCATGGAAAAGAGGCCTCAATGTCACATCCTGCACTATTGTGTACGTTAATACTTCACTGGCTCTATATTTTCAAGATGAATTCAGTACAAGACAAGCAGACTATATGTAGAGCCAGGCCTTGCCTATTTTGTTTTCCCTATTGACTTAACAGTGCCTTTTGCTTTCAGCCTTAAAAACACACACTTCATAAAGTTTACATTAAAGAAAACAACAATTTAGTTATTAATATAAAATAATTCACATTTTAATAATATTAACATTTCCTGTCTTAACTTATGCCTGCTTAGACCTTTTTTTCCACATAAAGTTAAAGACTGACACTGGAGGGTAAGGATTATAATTTAGACTGTTCGAGGGAAAATGACTGAGGGAGCGAATTATTATTATTGATTTATAAAGCGCCAACATATTCTGTGGCGCTGAATGAAAGTGTTTTAGTTTAAACATATGGATGGGTATGAGAGTAGGGATGTCTGATGGGAAGAATGATCCAATTTAGGGATGGAAGGGAGTTGTAGGAATGCTTGATGGGAAAAATGTGAATGGGAGACCTTTTTTTGTTTTGTTTTGTTTGTTTTTTTGTTCTATTTTTTGTTAATGTTTTAAAAATATAATATAGCTTGCATAACCAACTATGATGTGAAATCACGCCAATGAAGCACGTTTAAAATTTGGATGGGTTGATTGCTATTAGAACTGAGTTTGGTGAAAAATATAAATATATAAATAAAATAATTCACATTTATAATTTTTTATAGTTGTACAGTATTATGCTTTTAATTGTGATTTCAAACTGGTAATTAGTAATGGCCAACAGTGGCAACCTGTCATTTTTACAGATCATGCTACTCAACCTTCAGTTAATAATGATGCTGTTACTGTAAGAAATGCTTGGCCCCTCATTATGCCATCTGCTGCCAGTCACCTGTACAACAGTTTGCTGGAGGTTGACACATACACTTGGGTGTAGTGTTGGGCGAACATCTAGATGTTCGGGTTCGGGCCGAACAGGCCGAACATGGCCGCGATGTTCGGGTGTTCGACCCGAACTCCGAACATAATGGAAGTCAATGGGGACCCGAACTTTTGTGGTTTGTAAAGCCTCCTTGCATGCTACATACCCCAAATTTACAGGGTATGTGCACCTTGGGAGTGGGTACAAGAGGAAAAAAAAATTAGCAAAAAGAGCTTATAGTTTTTGAGAAAATCGATTTTAAAGTTTCAAAGGAAAAACTGTCTTTTAAATGCGGGAAATGTCTGTTTTCTTTGCACAGGTAACATGTTTTTTGTCGGCATGCAGTCATAAATGTAATACATATAAGAGGTTCCAGGAAAAGGGACCGGTAACGCTAACCCAGCAGCAGCACACGTGATGGAACAGGAGGAGGGTGGCGCAGGAGGAGAAGAAGGCCACGCTTTGTGAGACACAACAACCCCGGCCTTGCATGAGGGCAAGAAGCGTGCGGATAGCAGGCTTTGTACCGCCATGCAGTCATAAATGTAATAAAGATAAGTGGTTCAATAAACAGGGACCACGCGGCAACGCTAACCCAGCAGCAGCAGACGTGATGGAACAGGAGCAGGCGCAGGAGGAGAAGGCCACGCTTTGTGAGACACAACAACCCAGGCCTTGCATGAGGGCAAGAAGCGTGCGGATAGCATGCTTTGTACCGCCATGCAGTCATAAATGTAATAAAGATAAGTGGTTCAATAAACAGGGACCACGCGGCAACGCTAACCCAGCAGCAGCAGACGTGATGGAACAGGAGGAGGCGCAGGAGGAGAAGGCCACGCTTTGTGAGACACAACAACCCCGGCCTTGCATGAGGGCAAGAAGCGTGCGGATAGCATGCTTTGTACCGCCATGCAGTCATAAATGTAATAAAGATAAGTGGTTCAATAAACAGGGACCACGCGGCAACGCTAACCCAGCAGCAGCAGACGTGATGGAACAGGAGCAGGCGCAGGAGGAGAAGGCCACGCTTTGTGAGACACAACAACCCAGGCCTTGCATGAGGGCAAGAAGCGTGCGGATAGCATGCTTTGTACCGCCATGCAGTCATAAATGTAATAAAGATAAGTGGTTCAATAAACAGGGACCACGCGGCAACGCTAACCCAGCAGCAGCAGACGTGATGGAACAGGAGGAGGCGCAGGAGGAGAAGGCCACGCTTTGTGAGACACAACAACCCAGGCCTTGCATGAGGGCAAGAAGCGTGCGGATAGCATGCTTTGTACCGCCATGCAGTCATAAATGTAATAAAGATAAGTGGTTCAATAAACAGGGACCACGCGGCAACGCTAACCCAGCAGCAGCAGACGTGATGGAACAGGAGCAGGCGCAGGAGGAGAAGGCCACGCTTTGTGAGACACAACAACCCAGGCCTTGCATGAGGGCAAGAAGCGTGCGGATAGCATGCTTTGTACCGCCATGCAGTCATAAATGTAATAAAGATAAGTGGTTCAATAAACAGGGACCACGCGGCAACGCTAACCCAGCAGCAGCAGACGTGATGGAACAGGAGCAGGCGCAGGAGGAGAAGGCCACGCTTTGTGAGACACAACAACCCAGGCCTTGCATGTGGACAAAAAGCGTGCGGATATAGCAGCAATGCTTTTTGCCGCCATGCAGTCATAAATGTAATACAGATGAGAGGTTCAATAAACAGGGCCCGGAAACGCAACACCATCCCAGATGTTCATTGGTCATGTTACTTGGTTGGGGTCCTGGAGTGTTGCGTAGTCATTTCCAATCCAGGATTGATTCATTTTAATTTGAGTCAGACGGTCTGCATTTTCTGTAGAGAGGCGGATACGCCGATCTGTGACGATGCCTCCGGCAGCACTGAAACAGCGTTCCGACATAACGCTGGCTGCCGGGCAAGCCAGCACCTCTATTGCGTACATTGCCAGTTCGTGCCAGGTGTCTAGCTTCGATACCCAATAGTTGAAGGGTGCAGATGGATGGTTCGACACAGCTACGCCATCTGACATGTAGTCCTTGACCATCTTCTCCAGGCGATCGGTGTTGGAGGTGGATCTGCACGCTTGCTGTTCAGTGGGCTGCGGCTGCATGGGTGTCAGAAAATTTTCCCACTCCAAGGACACTGCCGATACCATTCCCTTTTGGGTACTAGCTGCGGCTTGCGTTGTTTGCTGCCCTCCTGGTCGTCCTGGGTTTGCGGAAGTCAGTCTGTCTGCGTACAACTGGCTAGAGGAGGGGGAGGATGTCAATCTCCTCTCTAAAGTCTCCACAAGGGCCTGCTGGTATTCTTCCATTTTGACCTGTCTGACTCTTTCTTCAAGCAGTTTTGGAACATTGTGTTTGTACCGTGGATCCAGAAGGGTATAAACCCAGTAATTGGTGTTGTCCAGAATGCGCACAATGCGTGGGTCACGTTCAATGCAGTCTAGCATGAATTGAGCCATGTGTGCCAGAGTCCTACCAGAATCCTCATCATCCTCTTGTGAGCGTTGTGATAGTTGTTGTGATGCATCATAGTCGTCACCTTCCTCCTGGTCTGCTTCTGCTGACCATTCGCGTTGAATTGTGGAAGTCCAACGTGCACCGCTCTGGCCCTCGTCAGTGGTGGCATGAAATTCCTGCTCCAACTCCAGCTGTTCCTCCTCCTCTTCTTCGTCATAGCTGCTGGGGCCAGCGTTCCCTGAGGCGGATGGCCTGATGTTGGTACCATCACGCTGATCGTTTTCTCCTTCAGATTCCCCCAGTTGCATCATGACAGCTGTTTCCTTGATTTTTAACATCGACCTCTTCAGTAAACACAGCAGTGGTATGGTAATGCTGACTGAAGAGTTGTCACTGCTCACAAGCAACGTGGATTGCTCAAAATTTTGGAGGACTTGGCAGAGGTCCAACATGTTGGCCCAATCGGATCCACAGAAGCTTGGCAGCTGGCCGGATGCGCCTCGGTACTGCGCCGTCATGTACTGGACCACTGCACTCTTCTGCTCGCAAAAGCGGGCTAGCATGTGCAGCGTAGAATTCCAGCGCGTAGGGACATCACACAGCAAGCGATGGTGGGGGAGATTGAAGCGCTCCTGCATCTTGGCGAGTGCCCCCGAAGCAGTACTGGAATTTCTACAATGTTTGGACACTCGACGCACCTTCAACAGCAGATCGGGCACGCCTGGGTATGTCCTCAGGAACCGCTGAACTACTAGGTTCATCACGTGCGCCAGGCAAGGGATGTGTGTCAGCTTAGCCAACCTTAAAGCGCGAATGAGATTACTCCCATTATCACACACAACCATGCCCGGTTTCAGGTCCAGCGGTGCCAGCCACAAATCCGTCTGTTCCTTTATTCCCCTCCAAATTTCCTCCCCTGTGTGCTGCTTATCCCCAAGGCAGATTAGCTTCAGCAACGCTTGCTGACGCATGCCAACAGCTGTGCTGCACTGCTTCCACGATCCTACTGCTGCTGGGTTAGCGTTTCCGGATGAGGTACAGCTTTGAGATGCGTTGGAGGAGAAGGAGTCAGAGAGGTAGGTGCTGCTGTTATCCAGTGGGAGGGACGGCGGTGCAGCTGTTTGTGGCGTGGGCAACACCCGTGCCGTAGCAGGTGAGGAATCGCTGCCAGGCTCCACAAGGTTCACCCAGTGCGCGGTAAGGGAGATGTATCGACCCTGGCCGAACGCACTCGTCCAGGTGTCAGTGGTGAGGTGAACCTTGCAGGCAACGGCATTCTTCAAGCTTCGGGTTATTTTGCTGACCACGTGCTCATGCAACTCAGGCACTGCAGAGCGTGCAAAGTGGTAGCGGCTGGGAACCACGTAACGTGGGATGGCCACTGACATCATGCCCTTGAAGCTGTTTGTCTCCACCAATCGATATGGCAGCATTTCGCAGGCCAGAAGCTTGGCTATGCTGGCTGTTACTGCCACGGCCCGGGGGTCATTTGCTGGCAATTTCCTCTTGCGCTCAAACATCTCCGACACAGACAACTGAACCGTAGCGCTGCACACGGAAGGGCTGTTGGTTGTTGTGTTTGATGAACACTGGGAGACCTCAAGAGCACTACTCCGGAAAGTGACAGTGTCAGCGTCGTCTGATGTTTGTGAATGTTGTGAACCACGCAATGGCTGGGCTACTGCTGCTGCTGAGGCGGGTCTGGTGGTGAGTCTGGTGAACCCAAGGGAGGCAGTGTTGTTTCTGGTACCCTGTCCTGACGCGTTTGCCCAAAGAGTGGGATGTTTGGATAGCATGTGACGGCTCATGCTGGTGGTGGAGAGGTTGTTAATATTTTTCCCCCTGCTCAGGCGGGTCTTGCACACCTTGCAAATCGCCATGGTAACATCCTCAGTGCAGTCTTCAAAGAAAGCCCAGACTTTGGAGCACCTGCCTCCTTGCTGGCGATTTCTGTTTGCTCCTCTTTTGCCTCTCACTTGAACTTCCACGCTTGTGGTGCCTGAAATTGCGCGCCGCCTACCTTGTGGCACAAGGCGAACTCGTGCAGCAGTGTGTTCTTCAACAGACTCATCTGTGCTGCTGCTACGACGGCGATGTTCTCGTTCACAAACAAAATCTGGGTCTCTGTCCACATTGTCCATACCCTCCTCTTCCATCTCCTCAAACTCGTCATATGTCATTGTGGGCCACCGCCGTGGAGTAGAGCTCCCCACAACAACCTCTGCGCAGCACACTCCAACGTCGTCTTCCAGATCTTGTCGGCCGACCTCCTGCAATTGCAACCCCTCCTGCCCAAATTGCTCTGGGATTTGGGTTTCCGAGTCCTCTTCGGACTCGCCTTGTATTTCAGTGCGCGGTGCATTTCCCACAGTTAACGGTTGTGAATCCAGGCACAACATTTCTGGCTGTTCCTCCATTGACCTTTGAAAGGTGGAAGTTTGTTGGGCTGGGAATAGCTCCTGCGAATACCCCATTGTGTCCTGAGGTAATTCATCGGACTGGTTATCTGGCAGTTGTGTGCGTGGTGTCGCTGCCGGTTGTGTCAGCTTTGTGCCCACTGGCTCCTTGTAACTGGCTGAGGACTCGGACCTCGTGCGTGATGTGCTGGTGCTGCTTAACCCACTGCTGGACGCTTGAGAGGTCATCCAAGTAATTATCTGGTCCTGTTCTTTTGGATTTGTGAGGGTTGTTGTCCTGGACAACATGGGCGGTATTGAGTGGGTTTTCTTGGGTGCTCCCCTGTGGCCTGTACGTGAACCGTCAGGGGAAACACCTCTTCCCTTGCCCCTCCCTCTTTCACCGGATTTCTTCCTCATTTCACTTATCCTTACAGTACACGCTGACTGGCAGCAGTACAGTGGCAGTACAGAAATGCTATACAGTACCACTATTCCCAGCAGCGACACAGAGCACAATGCTATACAGTGACGGGTGAGCGGTGTACCACTATTCCCAGCAGCGACACAGAGCACAATGCTATACAGTGACGGGTGAGCGGTGTACCACTATTCCCAGCAGCGACACAGAGCACAATGCTATACAGTGGCGAACGAGCGGTGTACCACTATTCCCAGCAGACACAGAACAGTACACAGAATGCTATATAGTGTGGCTGAACGAGCGGTGTACCACTATTCCCAGCAGACACAGAACAGTACACAGAATGCTATATAGTGTGGCTGAACGAGCGGTGTACTACTGTTCCCAGCAGACACAGAACAGTACACAGAATGCTATATAGTGTGGCTGAACGAGCGGTGTACTACTGTTCCCAGCAGACACAGAACAGTACACAGAATGCTATATAGTGTGGCTGAACGAGCGGTGTACTACTGTTCCCAGCAGACACAGAACAGTACACAGAATGCTATATAGTGTGGCTGAACGAGCGGTGTACCACTGTTCCCAGCAGACACAGAACAGTACACAGAATGCTATATAGTGTGGCTGAACGAGCGGTGTACCACTGTTCCCAGCAGACACAGAACAGTACACAGAATGCTATATAGTGTGGCTGAACGAGCGGTGTACCACTATTCCCAGCAGACACAGAACAGTACACAGAATGCTATATAGTGTGGCTGAACGAGCGGTGTACTACTGTTCCCAGCAGACACAGAACAGTACACAGAATGCTATATAGTGTGGCTGAACGAGCGGTGTACTACTGTTCCCAGCAGACACAGAACAGTACACAGAATGCTATATAGTGTGGCTGAACGAGCGGTGTACCACTATTCCCAGCAGACACAGAACAGTACACAGAATGCTATATAGTGTGGCTGAACGAGCGGTGTACTACTGTTCCCAGCAGACACAGAACAGTACACAGAATGCTATATAGTGTGGCTGAACGAGCGGTGTACTACTGTTCCCAGCAGACACAGAACAGTACACAGAATGCTATATAGTGTGGCTGAACGAGCGGTGTACTACTGTTCCCAGCAGACACAGAACAGTACACAGAATGCTATATAGTGTGGCTGAACGAGCGGTGTACTACTGTTCCCAGCAGACACAGAACAGTACACAGAATGCTATATAGTGTGGCTGAACGAGCGGTGTACCACTATTCCCAGCAGACACAGAACAGTACACAGAATGCTATATAGTGTGGCTGAACGAGCGGTGTACTACTGTTCCCAGCAGACACAGAACAGTACACAGAATGCTATATAGTGTGGCTGAACGAGCGGTGTACTACTGTTCCCAGCAGACACAGAACAGTACACAGAATGCTATATAGTGTGGCTGAACGAGCGGTGTACTACTGTTCCCAGCAGACACAGAACAGTACACAGAATGCTATATAGTGTGGCTGAACGAGCGGTGTACCACTGTTCCCAGCAGACACAGAACAGTACACAGAATGCTATATAGTGTGGCTGAACGAGCGGTGTACCACTGTTCCCAGCAGACACAGAACAGTACACAGAATGCTATATAGTGTGGCTGAACGAGCGGTGTACTACTGTTCCCAGCAGTGACACACAATGACTGGGGGGGACCCTGGCTAGCGTGGCTGGAGCGCGAACTACCCTGCCTGCCTACCCAAAGCTAAACCCACAGACAAATGGCGGAGATATGACGTGGTTCGGGTATTTATTTACCCGAACCACGTGACAGTTCGGCCAATCAGAGCGCGTTCGGGTCCGAACCACGTGACCCGTTCGGCCAATCACAGCGCTAGCCGAACGTTCGGGGAACGTTCGGCCATGCGCTCTTAGTTCGGCCATATGGCCGAACGGTTTGGCCGAGCACCGTCAGGTGTTCGGCCGAACTCGAACATCACCCGAACAGGGTGATGTTCTGCAGAACCCGAACAGTGGCGAACACTGTTCGCCCAACACTACTTGGGTGTAGCAGAGCCTGACTGTCAGGCAGCATCATGAAGCCAGATGTTACATTGTGGCACATCCCTAACTTGGCAGCCGTAGCCCTTGCAGGGACATCTTAGCCTCCTTTCTGCATTTACTGCAGAAGATGGACTAAACATCAATTTACCGATAGTGCCAACAAATGCGTGCTCAGAGCCAAAGGATAAAGGCCTTTATGACTGCAATCTCATGAGAAAGCAGCAGTAAGCATTGTGTTTCTTATTGTCTTCCTCCGAGCGCTTTATGTGTCCTGAAAAGGAAGGTTTTGCAGGTGCAGAACTCATCTGCTCAGGATCAGAATCTTCTGAGCTGACATGAGTATTGCGGTGATCACAGCTCACAGATACTAACTCTGTATGTGTCTGACACATTATAGCAGTTTTCACATGATGTTTCCTTCTCACCAAAACAGTTTTATTCTATTTAAATGGTGATGATAGATTTACTGTCAAGGAAAAAAAAAGTGGGTCTCCATTTTCACTCCATGTCCTACAAAAGCTTTGCAGTATTTAAACCCTAGCCACATCTGTTAACAAAACCACAAGTAGTACTATCTGCAGAGCTATAAAAGCAACAGTATTTTAACTCTTTGAATACAATCGGAAATTCACAATTTTACACACACATTATTTAGTCCTGAGAATTTCCTGAAACAATTTTGCACTACTTTTTTTTAGGAATCTTAAAGGACCACATAGTTTAATATTCAAGTTAATGTATGCCAAAGGTCGTGTGCCTTGAAGCATGGGTGTCATTAGTCAGGGCTGACACTAGGTTGATAGAAAAGGGAACCAGATTTTGTTAGTGACTTGCAGATAACCTCTGATTTGCTCTTGTTCTAGGAGGAAGGCTTTTTTTTACCAGTAATACAGTAAAATTGTGACATTCTTCAATCTCCTGCCACTTTAGTAGTTAATGTTTTAACATTGACTTTCTTGTCACTGGTTAAAAGAAACCCTCACCTCTATTATCACACACCTTAAAAAAAGGGATACTGTAGGGGGGTCGGGGGAAAATGAGCTAAACTTACCTGGGGCTTCTAATGGTCCCCCGCAGACATCCTGTGCCCGCGCAGTCACTCACCGATGCTCCGGCCCCGCCTCCGGTTCACTTCTGGAATTTCTGACTTTAAAGTCAGAAAACCACTGCGCCTGCGTTGCCGTGTCCTCGATCCCGCTGATGTCATCAAGAGCGCACAGCGCAGGCCCAGTATGGTCTGTGTCTGCGCAGTACACTCCTGGTGACATCAGCGGGAGCGAGGACACGGCAACGCAGGCGCAGTGGTTTTCTGACTTTAAAGTCAGAAATTCCAGAAGTGAACCGGAGGCGGGGCTGGAGCATTGGGGTGTGGCTGCGCCAACACAGGATGTCTGCGGGGGACCATTAGAAACCCCGGGTAAGTTCAGCTCATTTTCCCCCGACCCCCTACAGTATCCGCTTTGTGAATCAGGCCCAATGGGCTTGATTCACAAAGCTGTGCTAACAGTTAGCACGCTGGTGAAAAGCCCTTTATCACGCCTAAACTCAGTTTAGGCGTGATAAGTTTAGGTGTGATAAGTTTAGGTGTGATAAGTTTAGGTGTGATAAGTTTAGGCGCAGTGGTGCTCAAATACCCCTTTTCAAAATTCGAGTTAGGTCGAATTCGAATAGTAAATTATTCGAGGTCAGTCGAATATTCGAGTCGAATAATTTTTACTATTCGATTCGACCTCGGAATTCGAGCTCACTATTCGAGTCGGTATTCGAGCTCATTATTCGAGCTGACTATTCGAAATGGCCTTAAATAGCTTCCAACACTTGTTTTGAGGGTGAATGATGCAAGAAACCTCTTTTTTTCCAAGTAACAACAGCAAGTGATTATGTGGGGATGTTCCTTTAAAAAAAAAAAGTTGAAAAGAGAAGTTGTGTCCAGAAATTTGTTCAGTACTGTATATACTTCTTCTTCTTCTTCTTTATCTTCTATATCTTCTTCTTCTTCTTTTTCTTCTATATCTTCTTCTTCTATATCTTCTTCTTCTATATCTTCTTCTATATCTTCTTCTTCTTTTATATTGTCTTCTTCTTCTTCTTCATCTTCTTCATCATCATCTTCTTCTTCTTCATCTTCTTTTTCTTCATCTTCTTCATCTTCTTCATCTTCTTCTTCATCTTCTTCATCTTCTTCATCTTCTTCTTCTTCATCTTCTTCATCTTCTTCATCTTCATCTTCTTCATCTTCTTCATCTTCTTCTTCTTCTTCATCTTCTTCTTCTTCATCTTCTTCATCGTCTTCTTCATCTTCTTCATCTTCTTCATCTTCTTCTTCATCTTCTTCATCTTCTTCATCTTCTTCTTCATCTTCATCTTCTTCTTCTTCTTCTTCATCTTCTTCTTCTTCTTCATCTTCTTCTTCTTCTTCATCATCTTCTTCGTCTTCATCTTCTTCATCTTCATCTTCTTCATCTTCTTCATCTTCTTCATCTTCTTCTTCTTCATCATCTTCATCTTCTTCTTCTTCTTCATCTTCTTCTTCTTCATCTTCTTCTTCTTCTTCATCTTCTTCATCTTCTTCATCTTCATCTTCTTCATCTTCTTCATCTTCTTCATCATCTTCTTCTTCTTCTTCTTCTTCTTCTTCTTCTTCTTCATCTTCTTCAATATCGTCTTCTTCTTCACTTATTTCTCTTTTCAAATTTTTTTTTTAAAGAAATGCAGCTATTTTTGAGCGTAACAAATAGCTGGTGGCGCACGCATGTTGGAAGCGCCATTGTATGTGCTCCCTGGCAGTGGAAACACACAGACAGCAGGAGGTAAATTCAGCAGCAGGAGGAGGAGGATGAGTGTGTGGCAGCAGGCAGTCAATGAGGCAGGCAGCGTGACATAATAGCCCTGGTACCTAGCGGTGATGCCAGGGCTGTAAATAAACACAGCAGGCAGGAGGTCCCAGACAGCGGTCGTGCAGCCCACATTGTGTCCAATACACAACTGGGACAACACAGTTTTCAACCCGGGCACCTCAGAAAAATTAAACCTTTTTTTTTTTTTGTTTTTTTTTGTTTTGTTTTTACAACAAATTACACAGATATAGCTATTTTTTGACGTAATAGCTGGTGGCAGAGTGGCAGCAGAAGGTAAATCTGTGTACCCTGGCAGTGGGAAACACAGACAGACAGCAGCAGCAGCAGGAGGAATGGAGGAGTAATGTGAGCAGCTATTGTTTGACGTAATAGCTGGTGGCAGAGTGGCAGCAGAATGTAATTCTGTGTACCCTGGCAGTGGGAAACACAGACATACAGACAGCAGCAGCAGCAGCAGGAGGAATGGAGGAGTAATTATGTGTGCAGCTATTGTTTGACGTAATAGCTGGTGGCAGACTGGCAGCAGAAGGTAATTCTGTGTACCCTGGCAGTGGGAAACACAGACAGACAGCAGCAGCAGGAGGAATGGAGGAGTAGTGTGAGTGTGGCAGCAGGCAGGCAGCGTGACATAATAGCCCTGGTACCTAGCGGTGATACCAGGCCGTAAATGAACACAACAGGAGGTCCCAGACAGCGGTCGTGCAGCCCACATCGTGTCCAATACACAACTGGGACAACACAGTTTTCAACCCGGGCACCTCAGAAAAATTAAACCTTTTTTTTTTTGGTTTTTTTTGTTTTGTTTTTACAACCAATTACACAGATATAGCTATTTTTTGACGTAATAGCTGGTGGCAGAGTGGCAGCAGAAGGTAAATCTGTGTACCCTGGCAGTGGGAAACACAGACAGACAGCAGCAGCAGCAGGAGGAATGGAGGAGTAATGTGAGCAGCTATTGTTTGACGTAATAGCTGGTGGCAGAGTGGCAGCAGAAGCTAATTCTGTGTACCCTGGCAGTGGGAAACACAGACAGACAGCAGCATCAGCAGGAGGAATGGAGGAGTAGTGTGAGTGTGGCAGCAGGTAGGCAGCGTGACATAATAGCCCTGGTACCTAGCGGTGATACCAGGCCGTAAATGAACACAACAGGAGGTCCCAGACAGCGGTCGTGCAGCCCACATTGTGTCCAATACACAACTGGGACAACACAGTTTTCAACCCGGGCACCTCAGAAAAATTAAACCTTTTTTTGGGGGGTTTTTTTTTGTTTTGTTTTTACAACCAATTACACAGATATAGCTATTTTTTGACGTAATAGCTGGTGGCAGAGTGGCAGCAGAAGGTAAATCTGTGTACCCTGGCAGTGGGAAACACAGACAGACAGCAGCAGCAGCAGGAGGAATGGAGGAGTAATGTGAGCAGCTATTGTTTGACGTAATAGCTGGTGGCAGAGTGGCAGCAGAATGTAATTCTGTGTACCCTGGCAGTGGGAAACACAGACAGACAGACAGCAGCAGCAGCAGCAGGAGGAATGGAGGAGTAATTATGTGTGCAGCTATTGTTTGACGTAATAGCTGGTGGCAGACTGGCAGCAGAAGGTAATTCTGTGTACCCTGGCAGTGGGAAACACAGACAGACAGCAGCAGCAGGAGGAATAGAGGAGTAGTGTGAGTGTGGCAGCAGGCAGGCAGCGTGACATAATAGCCCTGGTACCTAGCGGTGATACCAGGCCGTAAATGAACACAACAGGAGGTCCCAGACAGCGGTCGTGCAGCCCACATCGTGTCCAATATACAACTGGGACAACACAGTTTTCAACCCGGGCACCTCAGAAAAATTAAACCTTTTTTTTTTTAATGGTTTTTTGGTTTTGTTTGTAAAACAAATTACACAGATATATAGCTATTGTTTGACGTAATAGCTGGTGGCAGAGTGGCAGCAGAAGGTAAATCTGTGTACCCTGGCAGTGGGAAACACAGACAGACAGCAGAAGGGCAGTACACAGCAGCCCACTGTAGGTGTAAAATGTGTGGCTGCAGGCGACGTAATAGTCAAAGTGAACCAGGCTGGCTTAGTGAGCAGGAGCCAGGAGGTGGTAAAGGGTGGTAAGGCACATTAACGATGGTTCTTAGCCAGTTCATGTCCCCCTCTCACCGACAACAGGGGCCAGGAACTCGCCTTCCACCCACGCCTGGTTCATCTTGAGAAACGTCAGTCTGTCCACAGACTTGTGAGACAGACGTGAGCGTTTCTCGGTGACCACACCACCAGCTGCACTGAAGCAGCGCTCGGACAGCACGCTGGAAGGGGGGCAGGACAGCACTTCCAGGGCGTACTGCGCCAGCTCGCTCCAGATCTCCAGGCGCTTGACCCAATACTCCATGGGATCAACAGGGGCATCGCTGTCAAGCCCGCTGTAGGACCCCATGTAGTCAGCCACCATGCGGGTCAGGCGCTGGCTGTGACCGGTGGAGGATGCTGCTGCATGCACCTCCTCTCTAGTCACTGCTGTCCTGTAGTCCTGTAGAGCTCATGGCTGAGAGACAGCAGGTCTGTGGGGCGCTTGCTGCTGGATGCAGGCACCTGCTGCTGCCTCTGTGCTGGCTGCTGGACAGTGGGGGTGGAAGGCTGGGGGAAGGCTTCCTCCAAGCGCTCAACAAGGGCCTGCTGCAAGCTCCTTATTTGTTGCGCTGGGTCTCCTCCTGCAGGCGGCAGGAACTGGCTCAACTTCCCCTTGAGGCGTGGGTCCAACATCATGCTGATCCAGATGTCCTCCCTCTGCTTCATCTGGATCACCCTGGGGTCTCTGCGCAGGCACGTCAGCATGTGCGCTGCCATTGGGAAGAGGCGGGCCACGTCTGCTGGCACATCGACGGCAGTGCTGCTGTCCTCATCCTCCTCCTCTGCCTCGTCAGCCTCATCCTCTCTCCACCCCCGCACCAACTCAGCTGCACTGTGCTGCTCCCCCTCATCACCAGCAAGGTCAGGGACCTCCACCAAGTCCTCCTCCTCCTCCCCCTCAGAGGTGGACTGTGCAGCTGCTTGCCGCTCCTGCTGGTCCAAGGCTGCCGCTCCCTGTTCCAGCAAAGCATCGAGGGCCCTGTTCAGCAGACAAACCAGGGGCACCCACTCGCAGACCATAGCATGGTCCCTGCTCACCATGTTAGTGGCCTGCAGAAAGGGAGCCAGCACTAAGCACACCTGCTGCATGTGCCTCCAGTCATCATCGGGGACGATGGACAGGATGTTGCTGGTCTTGTCCCTTCTCTGAGCGGCGGAAACAGTGGCCAGGGCAAGGTACTGGTTGACAGCGTGCTTCTGTTCAACCAGACGCTCCAACATCGCCAGGGTGGAGTTCCAGCGAGTCGGAACGTCAAGGATCAGCCGATGGCGTGGCAGATCCAGCTCCTTTTGCACGTCTTCCAGGCTCGCACAGGCTGCAGCCGAGCGCCGGAAGTGACGCACAACGTTCCTTGCCGTTTCCAGCAGTTCGCCCATCCCCTGGTAGGTGCGCAAGAACTTCTGCACCACCAGGTTCAGCACGTGGGCAAGACAGGGGATGTGGGTCAGGTTTCCCCTGTCTATTGCGGCAACCAGATTGGCCCCATTGTCGGCCACCACCTCTCCGACTCTGAGGCCTCTGGGGGTCAGCCAAATCCTCTCCTGCTCCTGGAGTTTGGCCAACACATGGGTTGCCGTCAGCTTGGTCTTCCCAAGGCTGACCAAGTGCAGCAGCGCTTGGCAGTGGCGGGCCTTCACGCTGCTGCTGAGGCGGGGGGTTTGGCCAGGTGTGCCGGAGGATGGCAGAGGATCGGAGGAACCTGCTGCAGTTCCCCTGACCCTGCGGGGTGGCACCACCCACTGTGTTGCTGCTGCTGCTGTGCCCGCTGCTGCTCTCCCATCCTCACCCCCTTCCACCAAGCTGACCCAGTGGACAGTGAAGGACAGGTAGCGGCCTGTCCCGAAGCGGCTGCTCCAGGAGTCCATGGTGACGTGGACCCTTTCACCAACCGCGTGCTCCAGCCCTCGCTCCACATTGGCCATCACAAAGCGGTGCAGTGCAGGAATGGCCTTGCGGGAGAAAAAGTGTCTGCTGGGGAGCTGCCAGTCTGGGGCTGTGCAAGCAAGCAGCGCACGAATGTCGCTCCCCTCCTGCACGAGCGTGTACGGCAGGAGTTGGGAGCACATGGCCCGTGCCAGCAAGCCGTTCAGCTGCCGCACGCGACGGCTGCTGGGAGGCAGAGCCCTAACCACCCCCTGGAAGGACTCGCTCAAAAGGCTCTGGCGTGGCCTTTTGCTGGCATGGGAATCAGCAGACACAGCGGAGGAGGCCACTGAGGACTGGCTGCCAGAACAGGCCTCAGTGTCGGCGGCAGGAGTTGCAGAGGGGGGAGGAGCAGTGCGTTTCCGCACTCCTGCTGGTGCTGCTGGAGGAGCAGGAGGGCGGGTGGCTGCTGTTGCTGCTGCTGCTGAAGGCTGTGCAGTGATGGGTGTGGTGCCACTGCCAGCACCAGATGCCTTCAGTCTCTGGAACTCCTCATGCTGGTGGAAATGTTTCGCAGCAAGGTGGTTGATGAGCGAGCTGGTGCTGAACTTTAAGGGGTCTGCACCTCTGCTCAACTTCCGCTGACAGTGGTTGCAAGTGGCGTACTTGCTGTACACAGTGGGCATGGTGAAATATCGCCAGATTGGTGACAGAAACATCCCCCTACGGCATGGAAGCGCTGCTGCCTGTCTCCCTGTGGTGGTTGGGGGGGGGGGCTTGGGGGGCTTGGGTGCGGCTGGTGGTGGTACTGGCAGATGCTGCTGCTGCTGAGCCTGAGACACCAGCAGGCTGTGGGACCTGCCTACTGCTGCTGCCAATGCTTGCAATGATGCGCCTCCTTGCAAGGCCCACAAGAGCATCCTCCTCCTCCTCCTCAGAGCTGCTGAGGACGACATCCCCTGGAGGTGGTGGCACCCAGTCTCTGTCTGTCACCGGGTCATCATCATCCTCCCCCTCCTGTAACATGTCCTGCTGGGATGAGGACCCCCCAAACTCCTCTCCTGATGCATGGATGGGCTGCTTGACTGTCGCCACAGTCTTGCTGTCCAATCCCTCATCCCCCAAAGTGCCCATCAGCATCTCCTCCTCAAAATCGCCAACAACTTTGTTGCAGTTGGCATTCAGTTTAGAGGTGGTGGGGTGAGTTCCCTGGAGGTGAGAGGTCCAGGGCTTGCCCGCACTTCCCTCTAGGTGTCACATGGTGGTTTGTTGCAGTTGGCATTCAGTTTAGAGGTGGTGGGGTGAGTTCCCTGGAGGTGAGAGGTCCAGGGCTTGCCCGCACTTCCCTCTAGGTGTCGCATGGTGGTTTGTTGCAGTTGGCATTCAGTTTAGAGGTGGTGGGGTGAGTTCCCTGGAGGTGAGAGGTCCAGGGCTTGCCCGCACTTCCCTCTACGTGTCGCATGGTGGTTTGTTGCAGTTGGCATTCAGTTTAGAGGTGGTGGGGTGAGTTCCCTGGAGGTGAGAGGTCCAGGGCTTGCCCGCACTTCCCTCTAGGTGTCGCATGGTGGCCCCTGGGCTGTCATGTGGACCAGTGTTTGTGATTCAAAATCGCCAACAACAGCAGACAATTGACTCATGATGCCTGGGGTCAAAAGACTGCTGAATGACAGGTCGCCAACTGACGGTGAACTGGCCTCCTCCCCAGGCCCTGCTGGGCGGCTGCTGCGAACAGGGGTGGTGGTGAGGGTGGAGGCCTCGGATGCAGAGCTGATGGCGGGCTGCTCATCCTCCGTCATGAGTTGCACCACAGTGTCTGCATGCTTTTCCTCAATGGGACGTTTCCGACCCGGCTGGAGGAAAATCGGAGCAGGTGCTACACGCTGCTGCTGCTGTGTCTCTGCAGCGTGAGTTGCAGATGCTCCTGCTGGGCGGCGCCCAAGGCGTCCACGGCCAGTGGCTATGGGAGGAATGTTAGCCACTGACGCTGCTGCTGCTGCTGCGGAACTGTGCATGGTGGCGCGGCCGCGGCCTGCCACAATGCTGCTCCCTCTCCTCCTGATTCCCTTGCTGCCCTTCCCCTTGCCCAAACCGCGCTGGCTGCCACTTCCAGACATCTTCGATGTTTTGGGCGTATAGACAAAAGTTTTTTAAAAGGGCGGGTGAAAAGTGGGGTACTTTAATGGAGTGGGTTGGTGGGTGAGGTGACTGAGTGAGTGTCCCTAGTACAGTAAGTAAGTAGTAACAGTCAGGAAGTACAACTAGCAGTTACAATAATCAGTAGTAATCACAAGTAAATTTAGTGTGTGTACACTACAGACAGTGAGTGCACGCACGCACGCGCAAACACGCGCAGGAGCTAGCCTATGAACAGTGACTGAGTGAGTGTCCCTAGTACAGTAAGTAAGTAAGTAGTAACAGTCAGTAAGTACAACTAACTAATTACAATAATGAATCAGTTATCAGAAGGAAATAGAGTGTGTGTAGTGTGTGTACACAGACAGTGAGTGCACACACGCAGGAGCTAGTAGCCTATGAACAGTGACTGAGTGTCCTAGACTCCTAGTACAGTAAGTAGTAACAGTAAGTACAACTAACTAATTACAATAATCAATTACAATAATCAATCAGTTATCAGAAGGAAATAGAGTGTGTGTAGTGTGTACACAGAAAGTGAGTGCACACACGCAGGAGCTAGTAGCCTATGAACAGTGACTGAGTGTCCTAGACTCCTAGTACAGTAAGAGTAAGTAGTAACAGTAAGTACAAACAACTAACTAATTACAATAATCAATCAGTTATCAGAAGGAAATAGAGTGTGTGTAGTGTGTGTACACAGACAGTGAGTGCACACACGCAGGAGCTAGTAGACTATGAACAGTGACTGAGTGTCCTAGACTCCTAGTACAGTAAGAGTAAGTAGTAACAGTAAGTACAACTAACTAATTACAATAATCAATCAGTTATCAGAAGGAAATAGAGTGTGTGTAGTGTGTGTACACAGACAGTGAGTGCACACACGCAGGAGCTAGTAGCCTATGAACAGTGACTGAGTGTCCTAGACTCCTAGTACAGTAAGAGTAAGTAGTAACAGTAAGTACAACTAACTAATTACAATAATCAATCAGTTATCAGAAGGAAATAGAGTGTGTGTAGTGTGTACACAGACAGTGAGTGCACACACGCAGGAGCTAGTAGCCTATGAACAGTGACTGAGTGTCCTAGACTCCTAGTACAGTAAGTAGTAACAGTAAGTACAACTAACTAATTACAATAATCAATTACAATAATCAATCAGTTATCAGAAGGAAATAGAGTGTGTGTAGTGTGTACACAGAAAGTGAGTGCACACACGCAGGAGCTAGTAGCCTATGAACAGTGACTGAGTGTCCTAGACTCCTAGTACAGTAAGAGTAAGTAGTAACAGTAAGTACAAACAACTAACTAATTACAATAATCAATCAGTTATCAGAAGGAAATAGAGTGTGTGTAGTGTGTGTACACAGACAGTGAGTGCACACACGCAGGAGCTAGTAGACTATGAACAGTGACTGAGTGTCCTAGACTCCTAGTACAGTAAGAGTAAGTAGTAACAGTAAGTACAACTAACTAATTACAATAATCAATCAGTTATCAGAAGGAAATAGAGTGTGTGTAGTGTGTGTACACAGACAGTGAGTGCACACACGCAGGAGCTAGTAGCCTATGAACAGTGACTGAGTGTCCTAGACTCCTAGTACAGTAAGAGTAAGTAGTAACAGTAAGTACAAACAACTAACTAATTACAATAATCAATCAGTTATCAGAAGGAAATAGAGTGTGTGTAGTGTGTACACAGACAGTGAGTGCACACACGCAGGAGCTAGTAGCCTATGAACAGTGACTGAGTGTCCTAGACTCCTAGTACAGTAAGTAGTAACAGTAAGTACAACTAACTAATTACAATAATCAATTACAATAATCAATCAGTTATCAGAAGGAAATAGAGTGTGTGTAGTGTGTACACAGAAAGTGAGTGCACACACGCAGGAGCAGCTAGTAGCCTATGAACAGTGACAGTGAGTGTCCTAGTACAGTTACAGTATATAACTACAATACTAATACAATCAGTAGTAAAGGACAGCAGAAATATATAGAATAGAGAGAAATAAACAGAGGACAGGAGGACAGCTGCCCACACAGGCAAGGCCCTGAGGCCTAAAGCTGTAAGCCTGCAGCAGCTGGCCTGTCTCTATGTAACACAAATGCTACTAACTAAAATACAATGTCTAACTAACTAACAACAATATAGGTGTGTATAGGAGGTGTATGTGAGCAAAAACGCTAGGTAAATGACCACAATAGAGCTCTTGCTAAGCCAAAGCACAAAGGAGCAACTCTCTCTCTGTACAAGTCTCAGGCAAGCACGGAGAAACGTAACATGGTGGCCGCTATTTATAGGGTAGGGGCTGGCCAGGGTCCCCCTCTGTGATTGGCTGCCGTCAGAGGGCCTGGGAGCCCTCTGATTGGCTCTAAGGACATCAATCTGGGCTATGACGCTATTCGAGCTCGGTACCGAGCTCGAATAGCGCCGTTTGCTCGAATAGCTCGAATAGTGAATGGGCTATTCGAGTGTACTCGAATAGCCCATTCGAATAGCTACAGCTATTCGGAGCTCGAATACCGAGCTCGAATAGCTGGAAAATAGCTCGAATATTCGAGCTACTCGAATATTCGAGCTCTGCTGAGCACCACTGTTTAGGCGTGATAAGTTTAGGCGTGATAAGTTTAGGCGTGATAACTATAGCACCAACTGGGTTAGCACCGCAGTGCACAGCTGATCAAAAGTTTTGCGCTAGCAAAGTCTGGTGCGCTTCGCATAGAGTTTAATGGTGCTGCTTTGCGTGCAGGACTTTGCGCGCAATGTAAACTTATCTAAACTTATCACGCCTAAACTTATCACGCCTAAACTTATCACACCTAAACTTATCACGCCTAAACTTATCACACCTAAACTTATCACGCCTAAACTGGCTTTTCACCACCGTGGTACAATGCTTATCACGCCTAAAGTCTTTTACTGGGTTAGCACTGCTTTGTGAATCGAGCCCATTGGGCTCGATTCACAAAGCGGTGCTAACCCAGTAAAAGACTTTAGGGGCTCGATTCACAAAGCGGTGCTAACCCAGTTAGAGATTTTAGGCATGATAACCATTGCACCACGCCGGTGAACAGCCAGTTTAGGCGTGATAAGTTTAGGCATGATAAGTTTAGGTGTGATAAGTTTAGGCATGCTAAGTTTAGATACCGTATTTTTCGGACTATAAGACGCACTTTTTCTCTCCCAAAAGTGGGGGGAAAATATCAGTGCGTCTTATAGTCCGAATGCTACATTTTTGGTCCTGCACCTCCCTTCCCTTGTTCTTTATCCCGTGTCTACATGCCCCCCTGTGCCCCAGTGACTGCATGTCTCCCTGTGTTGCAGTGTCTGTGTGTCCCCTTGTGTCCCAGTATCTGAGTATTTGTGTCCCTGATGTTTGCGTGTCCCCGGGTGTCCCGATGTATCATTTGCAGCTGCCACTTGTTCCCCGTGTCAAATACACGGTGTTTGCGCGTCCCCGGGCGTCCCGATATCTTAAACACATATTTGCAGCTGCCTCTTGCTCAACAGGCTTTCCCCGGTTTACCTTCATTGAATCTTTGATCATCGCGGTGTCCCCCGGTATCGCCGCACTTTGTATCGATCAGAAAGTCCCAGGCGTCCGTGCAGACAAATGCACCAATCAGGCGGCGGCGCTAGCCTTAACCGCCAATCACGCTGCGCACTGCTCAAGTGATGTCTCGAGGGCGGGGCCACCTCTCCGTCATCGGGACCAATCACAGCGCTCCCCGACTGATTGGTCCATTTGTCTGCACGGACGCCCGGGACTTCCTGATCGATACAAACTTCGGCTGTACCGGGGGACACCGCGATGATCAAAGCTTCAAGGGAGGTAAACTAGGCAGCCTGATGAGCAAGTGGCAGCTGCAAGTGTGTGTAATCGGAACACCCGGGGACATGCAAACACAGTGTATTTGGGACACGTGGATAGCCTGATGATGAACAAGTGGCAGCTGCAAGTATGTGTTTGATACATCGGGACACGCAAACATTGTGTATTTGGGACAGGGGGGCAGCCTGATGATGAGTGGCAGCTGCATATATGTGTTTAAGACACCAGGACAACAGACACCAGGGGCATGGAATACATGCAGACACACAGACACTGGGACATAGGGGACACAAAGACACTGGGACAGGCGGACATAGGGGACATGCAGACACTGGTACAAGGGGACATGTAGACATGGGGACACATGGATAGCAAAATCTGGGACAATGGGGATAGAAGACACTGGACATGGAGGAAAAAGGGGACAGAGGAAGGAGGACAGAGCACAGGGCATCAGACACCAGGACAGGGGACACAGGAGGACAGAGGACATGGAGAGAAAGGGGTAAAAAGAACACAGAGACACCAGTGGACACAGGGGGCAGAGTACACAAGGGGGGCAGAGAAACATAGGAGAACACAGGGGGCACAAGAAGTATAAGAAAGACAGACATAATTGGGGAAAAGGTCCATAAGACGCTCCTGCACCATGGACACACCAGGTTTAGTATATTATTTTTTTCCCCTGGATTTTGTCCTCTATACCTAGGTGCATCTTATAGTCCGGAGCGTCTTATAGTCCGAAAAATACGGTAAGTTTAGATCGCTTGCAAAGTCCCGCACACAAAACAGAGCCATTAAACTTTATACGAAGTGCACCAGTCTTTGCTAGCGTAAAACTTTTGATCAGCTGTGCACTGTGGTGCTAACGCAGTTGGCGCTTAAACTTATCATGCCTAAACTTATCACACCTAAACTTATGATGCCTAAACTTATCACACCTAAACTTATCACACCTAAACTTATCATGCCTAAACTGAGTTTAGGCATGATAAAGGGCTTTTCACCAGGGTGCTAACTGTTAGCACCGCTTTGTGAATCAGGCCCCAGGCGTGATAACCATTGCACCACGGTGGTGAAAAGCCAGTTTAGGCGTGATAAGTTTAGGCGTGATAAGTTTAGGTGTGATAAGTTTAGATGTGATGAGTTTAGCTAAGTTCAGATCGCGCACAAAGTCCCGCACGCAAAGCAGCGCCATTAAACTCTATACGAAGTGCACCAGACTTTGCTAGCGCAAAACTTTTGATCAGCTGTGCACTGCGGTGTTAACCCAGTTGGTGCTTAAACTTATTACGCCTAAACTTATCATGTCTAAACTTCTCATGCCTAAACTTATCACACTTAAACTTATCACACCTAGGGCTCGATTCACAAAGCGGTGCTAACCCAGTTAGCATGCCTAAAAGACTTTAGGCATGATAACCATTGCACCATGCTGGTGAAAAGCCAGTTTAGGCGTGATAAGTTTAGGCATGATAAGTTTAGGTGTGATAAGTTTAGGCATGCTAAGTTTAGATAAGTTTAGATCGCTTGCAAAGTCCTGCACGCAAAGCAGCGCCATTAAACTTTATACGAAGTGCACCAGTCTTTGCTAGCGTAAAACTTTTGATCAGCTGTGCACTGCGGTGCTAACGCAGTTGGTGCTTAAACTTATCATGCCTAAACTTATCACACCTAAACTTATCATGCCTAACCTTATCACACCTAAACTTATCACACCTAAACTTATCATGCCTAAACTGAGTTTAGGCATGATAAAGGGCTTTTCACCAGGGTGCTAACTGTTAGCACCGCTTTGTGAATCGAGCCCCTAAACTTATTATGCCTAAACTGAGTTTAGGCGTGATAAAGGGCTTTTCACCAGCGTGCTAACTGTTAGCACCGCTTTGTGAATCAGGCCCTATGTATGTATTCTTAAAAGCACTATACAAAGTGCTTTTTCAAGCGCTTAGCGATCTCCCTATACCTTCCATTGTTCCAGATGTGAACATTCTCATAGGGAATCATTGCACAAGCGCTTTTACTTTTAAGGTGATTTTTAAAATCGCTGGCACTTAAAAAAAAAAAAAAAAAACGCTATAGGTGTGAACAAGCCCTGAGCAGCAGTGACCATTATAGAACCCTTCCCTTAGAGCTCCACAGCAAGTGCGGCCAGTATAGGACCCCTTCCCCACCTGCTATGGCAAGTGCAGCCAATATAACACTTTCCCTTCTCCTTCCTAGCAAGTGACCTCCCCATATTGCTTGGTAGTGCAGCAGAACAGTGTAACATTTGCCTGCTTCTAGCAGTAGGTCAGATCTAGTTTTCTTGTCACTGCATCCACACATGTTGCTGTATACGTCTATGTGAAGTGTTCCAGCATGTCATGTAACATTCTTCTGAGGCCCAATAATTGTCATCCCGATTAAACGTTAATGCTTGTCTTTGAATGGCAGTTTTAGGAATGATGGCAGGGGTGTAACAATAGCCCATGTGACCATCACTATCATGGGGGGCACCAGGGGGCTAAGTGGGTTCGCTCTTATACTTTCATGCAGATCAGCGGCAGCAGTGCATCACACTTTACCTGGTTCCACTTACAGGACAGGTCCTCACTCCTCTCTTTGTTGTAGCTCCACGGCATACAGCTTATCACCTTATGGCTCATGCTGCCTGTCACTTGATACGATTAAAGATGAGCTGGAAGATGATAGGCTGCATGGTGCAGAGCTGCACTAAAGAGGAATGAGAAGGAACTGTCCTGCAGCCGGAAGTAGGTAAAGTATAACACTGCTGCTGCTGCTGCTGCTCTGCCTAATTGGGGCAGGCATATGTAAGCCACCTAATAATGTGATGGTGGGGGTCAGAGGGGTTAGTGGTGGAAGCTACCACCAGGTTCTTTTATCAGAACAGATAACATCGAGTCTGAGCAGCCCACAAGAGTGCATTGCTACTACTATTCCCATCAGCTCTCCTGGGCACTGCCAAAATTGCCCAATTATCAACTTGGATCTAATACAGTACCAGTTGCGTCTATTTCATTTCGGTGTTGGTGAATTGGGAGCAGGGTAAGCTGAATGACGGCTCACCTTGCTGTTGCTAAAATCCCTGGCGGCCTTAATTACTTTACCTCAATGAGAAAAACAGCAATGTTCAAACTGTGATAACACACAGAAAGACTTAATCTCTCCCTAATGTGACTTCAATATTCCGAAGTGGATGGGGTGTGTGAACACCCTGGAGCAAAAGATAGAAGAGAGAAAACGGAAGCCCAATGGTGCGGTATGTCAAAGTAACACAATATGTAGAAAGAATTAAGCAAAAGGTCTACTCACAAAGGTGGATTGCTAGGGACAACTGGCAGCAGGTGGAGACAATGAACCCGGCTCCACTCGGGGTGGTCCGTTAGGACCTTGGCTGGTCGCTCTCCTTGATAAAAAAAAATGCACTAGGCCTGTGTAAAAACACTGGCTAATGCTTATACCCCTTCAACGGGGAGACGTTGAGGGGTAGATTTAGCACATATAAGGGGTAAAGAGGCGCCCTGGTTGTATAAAATACGTTAAAAACAACTAAAAAGGAACCCGTTTCACATGTCTGAGCCCGCTTTCTCAGGTCAATAAAAGTGCCGACAGTCTGTAGACCACTAACTTTGGGAGGCTCCCTAAGTTAGCGGTCTAGAGACTGTCGGCACTTTTATTGGCCTGAGGAAGCGGGCTCAGACCCCTGAAATGCGTTGCCTGTGCTTTGTTATTAAAAATTCTTTGTCTAAGAATTTTGTCTCTGAGGTAAGCCACCTCACTTGTTCCTTTGTAGTTGTTAACATATTTTATACAACCAGGGCGCCTCTTTATCAACAATCCGAAATTTGATTGGCCTTTCAAGTTATTGGAATTTGCACATCCTTATTATTCATATCTATCCGTTATTAAACAAGCCATGCTAATGAGCTCTACTGTACTGCTTGCAAAGTGCACTGGACATTTTGAATCCACTCTTGGTAAATGACTATTTATCTTATCCCTGGCTTAATATCACGGGAGGAAGGAATTTATAAACAACACTAAGAAACAGCACCGCAAGTATGGAGTTGGCAGCTAGCAATGGCTGTATTTAAAGCATGATACTAAATATAAAATAAAGGATATACCCGCAAGGCTTCAAATACAAAGGAGTCAAATGTCTAAAATACACAACTTTGTTGTGCTCTAGCCGGATTCCGGGAGAGTCACCTTTGCAAATACACACCTCTTCTGTCTCTCCCTGTCATTGATAAGAAGCCATATTAATCAAACTCATACCTCCTAAGTGTTACAATCTGTCATAGTGACCTGACCAATGCTTCATCCATTGCCATGTGGACATTCACCCTCACATTTCTGGGTTTGTCCTAGCACTTTGGCCTGCCAGATGAATGGTGACATAAAACATCTTCACTCAGCTGGCTGTACAGCTTCACTTTCACTTTTAGCAAGACAGGGATGGGAGAAGACTGATTAACTAAGGAGCACTGCGGAATGGACTGGGCTATTAACAAATAACAGCTGTAGGGCTTTGCAATTATTAACTGTATGTGTTTGTCTTCCACAATACAGCACTGGAAGGAAGTCTTTCATTCTATACAATCTATAAATACACTCAGGCTCGCTAGTCTTTTCTGACATAGTGTGTGTACACCAGGCCATTTGTTGCACTGCAGGAGCAATTTATCTTTAAATATTGTTTTTCTTTGCTTGTAATAGGCTTAGAAAGACAGATGAAAAGACACACTCTGCTACTGAAAACATTATGTACCACAGAGAGAGAGTAACTGACTTTTTTCACTCCTCCTGTTGTGTTAGAGCATACCGGAAATGACACACTGTCTAACAGTACCCCTAGTGGGATATTCTATGAGGTCCCTTTCTGTTATTTTCTATATAAAAGAGCTTGTCCACAGCTTTGTCGATTTCAGTCTGGTTTCCTGAAAAGCAAATAGAGGCTAAAGGCTGAGAAACAGCATGATAAGGCTTTGATGGGTGACAAGGACTTAAAGAAAGTTTAAATGGGAGGAGGTGGGTGCATGGCAACATTTTTTTTTCCTTTTTTGTAAAATAATATAGTCCTCCTCTCCAAAGCATTAATTAAAGTCAAAGTGAGTGAGGCTTTGCCATACTGCCATACTAGACCACATGGTACATTATATGGGGGGTTCTGTAAGAGAGTGGCAAGCCTTCCACTCTTCTACAGAGCCCTTGTCCATATCATAGACAAGGGGCCAGGGGCGTAACTAGAAATCACTGCCCCCCCCCTGCAAAACTTTGGATGGGGTCCCCCAGCTGTCATTGCTGGGGGTGGGGAGTGCTGATGGTAGACTGCTATTTCTGCCTGTGGAATCTGGGAGCCCCCTTTATTTCAGGCAAATAGGTATAGAGGGCCACTTTTGACCCTATACCTATTTAATGTAGAACAATAGAATAATAAAATGTAGTGTGTGTGTGTGTGTGTGTGTGTGTGTGTGTGTGTGTGTGTGTGTGTGTGTGTGTGTGTGTGTGTGTGTGTGTGTGTGTCTGTGTGTGTGTGTGTGTGTCTGTGTGTGTGTCTGTGTGTGTGTGTGTGTGTACAGTGTGTGTGTCTGTGTGTGTGTCTGTGTGTCTGTGTGTGTGTGTGTGTGTGTGTGTGTGTGTGTGTGTGTGTGTGTGTGCGTGCGTGCGTGCGTGCGTGCGTGTGTGTGTGTGTGTGTGTGTGTGTGTAGGTGTGTGTAGGTGTGTGTAGGCATAATCGATCAAACTGATCTATCTGGAAAGATCTTGCTGGAAAGTGATAGGTTTAGTGCTTGACAATTGCAGCATTTCATTTTCTGATGACCAACAGACCCTGTGCTGGTCTCCCCCTGACATGTACTGTGTACCCCCTGGGCCTGTGGTGAGTGTGCAGAGTAGTTTTGCCTCACCGTTCCACTAGTGTGCTCCTCCTATGCCTTGTGTCTTCTCTTCATTGCCGCTTGGGACGCCTGTATTCCCATGACCCTGCCACATGTACGTATAGTGTGGTCACAGGGTACAGGCGCCACTGCGGCAATGGAAAAAGATGCAGAGGAGGAAGTGGGCCGGCTTACAGGTGAGCCAAAACTACACTACACAGTCACCACGGATCCAAGGGGGAACACATGACATGGAGTACACCTGGGGGGCCTGGCAGGTGGAGGCGGCTGCACAGATTTCCAATCTTTTTTTTTTTTTTTTGATCAGAGAGGGACATACTTGATGAACGAATCAGCTGCCCCATCTGCCAATCTACAGGCACCTTATCTATTTTTGTTTTCTCTTTCAAGAAACTGTAACTTCTCAAGTCAATAGAGATATAGCGAGCAGTTCGCAGAACTGCTCACCAAGAAGCTATGGGCTGCCTGACCCCTGTACTACTTCTGGGTCACAATGACCCACCGTAGTACGCATGCCCCGGGCCGGATGCATTTATTAATACGTATGCCCTGGCCCGGCGGTGTGTGTCCTTGATTGCGCGTCTGTGGACGGCCACACTCTGCGTATGAGCATGACATCACAAAGCAAGCCCGGCCACAGGCTCGCAATCAAGGACGTGCATCGCCGGGCCAAGGCATGCATACTAATGCGGGTTATTGCGACCCGGAAGTAGTACAGGGGTCTGGCTGCCCATAGCTGTTCGCCAACATTACGAGTAATAAATAGTCATGTCACAGCTGCAGCCATAGGCCATTATTCAGAGTTAAGAGCAAGCCAACTCAGAAACTATAATAAATTGAAACAAGAAGTCAAATTAAAAAATAAGTGGCATAGAAGTCATGCTGGGAAGGCTAAATAAGTCTCTTACATCTTTCCTGCTTTGCAAGCCATGCAAAAATATTTATAAAGATGAAATTATGCTGATGCACCTCTATACATGCACCTGATTAGCAAGAGATCACCTGTAATTTGCCAGAGGGCATTTTTCTGCTATTAAGTCACAAAGGTAAGTACAGAAAAGAAAGAAAATCTATTGTAATTGATTTACCAAAGGCATAAACTGTACATATGAATATGAAGACCTCCTGTGGTGTTACAGCATGGATGGGTCTGTAGTGCAACATCCGCAGGCTCAGCACATGTTTCTGCTCACCCACTTTCAGCTGAATAATCCACCTACACAGAAAAATTGATGGGGCTCTAATGTCAGAAGTCTGCAGACTACAGCTGGCCCAGATTACATAAATGCTGTGCTTTAACTGTAACATCCACCACAGGACCAGAAGTGATGCAACAACCATTCAGCACCATCTCCAGGGTCGGTTCTAGACTTTTTGCTGCCTGAGGCAAACTTGTGAGGTTGCGCCCATCCATTTGGAATGATCGCACAGTACCCGTCAATTTGCACTGCACGTTATAGCTGAGGTGCAACCAAAAAAATAAACACCCTCAGTATTGGTAGGTAGGCAGCCAGGTATCGGTGCCCCATGTATAGGAGGCCAAGTATAGGTGCCGGCAGTATAGGTAGCCAGGTATAGTTACCTACAGTATAGGTCAGCCAGATATCAGCGCCGTAACTACAGGGGATGCAACCCCTTCAGCTGCAGGGGGGCCCACCCACCGTGTGTGGGGGGAGCACTGCCGCCTGCCCGATTGTGGGACCTCCGATCTAATAGATGTCACACCAGTTCATTCCTGTAGCCCGCAGTCTCCCGGGAGGCAGAGCAGGGCTACGGGAAGATGGCGTCCGAAGCCCTGCACTGGAGACTATTTGTGTCTCCAGTACAGGGCTTCGGGCACCATGTTCCCGTAGCCCTGTACTCTGACTGTCAGCACGGGAGATTTTCTGCAGGAGGATTGTCGGGGGAGCTGCGCGCCGGAGGCAAGCACAGAGAGGAGACTTCTGCCAGGTGAGTGAATTTTTTTTTACAGGTGCATTTTCTTCTTTTGACTGCTGCCCACGTTATGATTATTTTCTGGTGACTGCTGCCCACTTGACGATTATTTTCTGGTGAAACGCTGCCCACTTTACGATTTCTGGTGAAATGCTGCTCTCTTTATGATTATTATCTGGTGAAATGGTGCCCACTTTACGATTAATTTCTGGTGTAATGCTGCTCACTTTATGATTATTTTATGGTGAAATGCTGCCCACTTTAAGATTAATTTCTGGTGAAACATTGCTGCATTATGATTATTTTATGGTGAAACACTGCCCCATTACAATTATTTTATAGTGAAACGCTGTCACATTATGATTATTTGGCTCCCCTGCAAATTTTTGCAGGGGAGCCCAGTGATTTCTAGTTACGCCCCTGCCACGTATAGTTGTTCCCAGTATAAGTTAGCCTCGTAAAGTTGCCCCCAGTATAGGTTAGCCAGGTATAGGTGCCCCAGTATAGGTTAGCCAGGTATAAGTGCCCCCAGTATAGGTTAGCAGGTATAGGTGCCCCAGTATAGGTAGCCAGGAATAGTTGCCCCTAGTATAGATAGCCAGGTATAGTTTCCCCCAGTATAGGTTAGCCAGGTAGTTGCCCTCTGTATAGGGTAGTAGATACACAGGAATTTCCCTGAGAGGGAATAGGTTAGCCAGGTATAGTTGCCACCAGTATGCTAGCCAGGTATAGTTGCCCCAAGTATAGATCAGCCAGGTAAGTGCCCCCAGTATAGGTTACCTAGGTAGGTTTCTTCAGTATAGGTTACCTAGATAGGTTTTTCAAATATAGGTTAGCCAGGTTCCCCAGTCTAGCCAGCCTGTTCCCCCAACCTCCCAGCCTCCCTCTCCCTCCTTCTCCAGCAGCCGTCCGTTTTCCTTCTCTCGAAACAAGCAGTGCCCGTCTCCCCTTCGCCTCTACCTTCCAGTCCAGACCTCCTCTGTGAAGAAAGGAGAGTGGCTCGGCTCCAGTAGCAGTGCATATACCGTAAGGGAAATACTTCCAGTATATGCGGTGCTATTGGAGGTGAGCCAGAGCCGCTCTCCTTTCTTCACACTGCGGGTAGCCGCTGATCTGAGGTCTGGACTGGAAGGAAGGACGGTAGAGGTGAGGAGGACCCAGGACTTATTGCAGGAGGTGGCCTGTTTCGAGAGGGGAAACGATGGGTGGCCAGCTATGGAGGGGGGCATGATGCCACCCTGACGCAGGATGCCGTCTGCGGAAATGGCGTCGCCTGGTGTCATAGGCGACCCGGGGCTGGCCATCTCCATTCATGGTATGCTATGCACAAATGGAAAGGTTTCCACTGTGACTGATCTAAGGGCTTACTGGAGAGACATGGATATAACAGGAATACAATAAGACACACATCAATCACACTCACATTGGGAAGTCTACTGAACTACCAACCTCCTCTCAACCAACCCTCTTTGGTGCCCTTTTGCAGGCATGCATGACAGAATATTGGGTGTTGGCTGAGGCTTATAGAATAGCTGTAAATTGCTCTCACTAACATTCTACTGTTGGTGCATTTGTTCAGGTGTTTAGCACTTATCCACATCAATTGACTTTCACTTAAAGTACACTGACCACATAGGGGGACACTGGAACAACCAATCATTACACTGACCATGTAGGGGGACACAGGAACATAATCATAACACTGATCACAAAGGGGAACACAGGCAGGCGACATCAGAACAGCCAATCATTACATTGACCCCATAGGGGGACACAGGAACAGCCTGTGTCCTCCTATGTGGTCAGTGCACTTAAAGTGACAGTGAAGCAAAAATAAACTTATGAAATAATGAATTGTATGTGTAGCATTGATAATTAATAGAACATTAGCAGCAAAGAAAAGAGTCTCACATTTTTATTTTCAGTTATATGACTTTATTGATAACATTACATCATTCTCTCATATTTGCAGTTGCATAAACCACACTCTGTAATTTAAGCTGTAAACAGAGCAGAGCTAATGACCCTTTGAACTTTCCTTCAGTAAAACCTTATCTCACTGTTTCTTAGCTGTTTAAGCTATTTAGAAAACAGGATTGAGTTCCACTGAATAGCTCAGAGAATCTATTTTGCATAGACAACAACTTAAGTATTTTAACTCTTCCTTTACCGGAACTCTTCCTGTACAACATGGGACTGGTTTTTATTGCTGTCAGGGTCAGCAATCGGGAAAGATTCACCCGCTCTTTAGGGTGTGGCAAAGGACATTAAGTTAGTAGAAATCTCCAGAATGGTAACACAGTCAGCAATACACCAACCTTTTTCTTTTTTCTAAAGTAAAGATGGGTGAGATCTCTGGTCAGATCTTATTTTTGGCTGTGATCTCATTGGGGAAATGTCACTAATTCCTTATTCCTCTTATTGGTGTTACTAAAGACTCAGAGAAGTGATCGGCAATTTCCCATTGTGGGTGGAGACAGTTGTTCTAACCCTGCTCATCGACCAACAACTCTAATGCTGGGAATACACGGCTCGATTCTGAGCCAGAGCCGGGACAAGGTCCTCCAGCACCCAAGGCTGAGACACCAAAGTGCGCCCCTCCATCCCTCCACCCCAGCCGTCACACACTGATTGCTATTAGACTAAGAGGCACCCCAGGGCCCCCAACACCTTAATCTCTAGTTATCTGGCTTGTAGTCACTTCCATGTATCTCCTTTTCTTATTTCTTTCTGTTTCAAACACAATTAGGAATGACAGCTGAATGAATTGTGCGCCCTCTCCTACACTGCACCCTGAGGCTGGAGCCTCTCCAGCCTATGCCTCGGCCCGGCCCTGTTCTGAGCCATTTAGATGGCTCAATAGATAATTTCCGATATGTCTGATCTCCTGCCCAATCGTTTCACCGCTCGATTCCGCATTGAAGACAATGCAAAAAATAAGAAAAACAAGCGGAAGATAAGTGAATTACGTGCTGAATCGAGGGGGGAATCGATCGAGTGGGAGAGTCATGTATGCCCAGCATAATGCTAGGTACACTCCATACAATTTTGTGTTAGATAGATGGCTCAATAGATAATTCCCGACATGTCCGACGTTATTTTTGATTGTTTTTCTGATTGATTTCTCATAGAAGTGAATGGAAATAGATAAGAAAAGATAACAGAATCAAATCGGAAATCGATCAGATGGATAATCGGCCGAAAAAAACCCATCGGGTGTACCCAGCATATTGGTGCCCAAACAATACTCAATTTACGGTATCAGTCTCCTGCAGATTATAACATAGTGACTGAATCTGGCACAGATCTATGCTGCAATGTGACCGCCCAGTTGTAGTTTTGATTGATTTGCACACAAAATCAAACTAACTGATCTATTCGGCATGCTGGAAATATCTTGCTTGAAATTGATCGGTTTGGTACATGGCAGTAGCCAAATTTTATTTTCTGATGACCAACATTCCCTGGACCGGTCTCCCTCAATATGTATTGTGTACGCCTCGGGCTTGCGGTGAGTGTAATTTTGGCTCACCTATTCCCTCCTATCCTCTTTCTGTGTCCTGTGTCTTCTTTTCATTGCTGCTTGGGATGCCTATACCCTGACCCTGCCGCATGTACATATGGTGTGGTCACGGGGTACAGGTGCCCCTGCGGCAATGAAGAAATATGCAAAGGATGAAGCGGGCCAACATACAGGTGAGCCAAAAGTACACTACACACTCACCACAGGTCCGGTGGGGGGGGGCACATTAATAGGAGTACACTTGGGGGCCGGCAGGTGGAGGCGCCTGCACAGATTTCCAATAGTTTTCATGCTGAAATATATTGGATATATATGTGTCGATGAGTGGCAGCAATAGATCAGAATCTGAATCATTTTTCTTTGCCAAGCACGACTGGGTCTTGCCAGGACTTTTGTTTGGCATACAGGACTAAAACAAGGTATGGGATATACTTAAGTATAGATCCGCTGCTTCTTGTTTTTGGACAACCCTGCTTGTTAAGGGTTGCTTTATGTATGTATTAATCCTTACCAAGCATCACTTGTATTTTAAAAATCTCAATAAATATATTGGAAGAAAAAAAAGTATGGGATAGGACACGCAGTATTCATACAATAACAAACAAAGCATAGGAGCACAATATGCAAAGTATACACAATATACAGTAATGTAAATACGATTTGTTGGTAACAGTGAAAACCTAAGGGGTAGGGCATTGAGAGAGTTCAATAGGTCGACAGCTAAGGGGAAAAAACTGTTCTTATGCCTTGAGGTCTTGGTGGAGATGGCCCAAAACCGCTCTCTCTGATTAGATTCAATCAGAGAGGGATCTACCTAATGATTGAATCTGCTGTCCTATCTCTTCTGCCAATGTACAGCACCTTAACTCTCTATCTAATCAATCTATATATCTAAAACTACAAACTTTAGTAGTTCCATTTGGCATTAAGAAAAACTGAAACATTTTTTTGTTTTCTCTTTGAAGAAACTGTAACTTCTGAAATGTGTAATAGTCATGTCACAGCGCGTCCAGTGAAAAATGGCGCCGGTTAAATAATGGTGCACGCTTCCGCCCGATATTTGTTTAAAACGATATCGTTTTAAAGGTTACAATGGCACAGACCTTGTGACCATAATTTATCATTTTGAATCCTGCTTTTTTTTTGTCCTGCCGTTATTTATCGTTTTAAGCCCTGCTTTGCTGCCGTTTAAAAATATGTCTGCCCACCGACTTTAACGTTTAATAGCATAGCCCCTTTAAAAGCTAGAAAAACCTAATTTTCAGGTTATGTTAAGAAGGACAGTGGGAACAAGAGGAACAAATTTCAATTCAAAAAAACCTTACTTTTTAAGAAAATCGATTTTAAAGTTTCAAAGGAAAAAAAGTTACATTTTTAATGTGTAAATGACAGTTCTTAGGGAAACAATTCCTGCCGAATTTAGCAGTTAAAAGCAAAGGCCCCTTACATCCTAGTAACATCAAATTTGCAGGATATGTTAAAAAGATAGTGGGAAACAATAATAAAAAAAAGTTCTATTTATTTCTACTGTACCAATTTTTTTTTTTTTTTATGTTCAGAGTGTGGGACATTTTTTTTTAATGGCGTGGGGTCCCCCCTCCTGAGCCTCTGTAACCCCATGGGTGCACTGGGTGCCAGCATGGGTGAAGGTGACAGGTGTGGGAGGCAGGGAGGACAGCGAGAGCCGTCAGTATAGCGTCCGCATAGGACGCGCTCTCAGCTATACTTTGTATAGCTGAGAGCTGCAGCAGGGGCGGCGTGTGTGGCAGTGGCCGGTGGGTGATCTTCAATCAACTTCAGAAGATCGCAAGATAGAGGATATTGGCGTGGGACGTTTTCCGAGGATATTGGCGTGTGAACATTTTCTTACAGGCACAGGTACGTATTTCTGGTTAATCAAGATTAATAAAGGACTTTTCTCGTGGTTGTGATTGTGTTTTTATTTCATTTAACCCTTTGTGGAAATGGGTAAGTGGTACTTTGTACCCCTATACTAATTTCTCCTGGGAGGGGGGTGGGCATCTGGGGGTCCCCTTCTTAAACGCGACTCCCAGATGCCGCCAGATGCCGACAAAAAAAGCAGGATTTAAAACGATAAATAACGTTCACAAGGTCTGCACCATTTTTTAATGTTTAAAACGATAAATATCGTTTGATAATGTAAGTGAATGGGGAGCCATTTTTAACACTCGGCGATGTGCGCCATTTTTCACTACCCTGGTAACAGCTGCATCCATAGGCCACTATACAGAGTTAAAAGCCAACTCAGAAACTTTAATAAATTGAAACAAGAAGTCAAATTGAAAAATAATTGCCATAGAAGTCATGCTGGGAAGGCTACATACATCACTTATATCTTTCCTGCTTTGCAAGCCATGCAAAAATATTTATAAGGATTAAATGATGCTGATGCACCTCTATACATGCACCTGATTAGCAAGAGGCCACCTGTAATTTGCCAGAGGGTATTTTTTGCTATTAAGTCACAAAGGTTAATACAGAAAAGGAAGAACATCTATTGTATTTGATTTACCAAAGGCACATACTGTACATATGAATGTGAAGACCTCCTGTGGTGTTACAGCATGGATGGGTCTGTAGTGCAACATCCGCAGGCTCAGCACATGTTTCTGCTCACCCACTTTCAGCTGTATAATCCACCTACACAAAAAAAATTGATAAGGCTCTAATGTCCGGAGTCTGCAGACTGCAGCTGGCCCAGATTACATAAATGCTGTGCTTTGACTGTAACATCCACTACAGGACCAGAAGTGATGCAACAACTATTCAGCACCATCTTCATTCAGGGGTGCTATGCACCAATGATAAGGCTTCCACAGGTCTTAACCACTTAACATCTCAGTCGTTTTCAGCTTATGCATCCGAGCAATGTTCACCTCCCATTCATTAGCCTATAACTTTATCACTACTTATCACAATGAACTGATCTATAGCTTGTTTTTTCCGCCACCAATTAGGCTTTCTTTGGGGGGTACATTTTGCTAAGAGCCACTTTATTGTAAATGCATTTTAACAGGAAGAATAAGAAAAAAAATGAAAAAATTCATTATTTGTCAGTTTTCGGCCATTATAGTTTTAAAATAATACATGCCTCCATAATTAAAACCCACGTATTGTTATTGCCCATTTGTCACGGTTATTTCACCATTTAAATTATGTCCCTATCACAATGTATCGCGACAATATTTTATTTGGAAATAAAAGAGCATTTTTTCCGTTTTGCATACATCACTATTTACAAGCTTATAAAAAAAAAATAGAGAGAAATATTTCATCTTTTCATAGATATTTAAAAAGTTTAGACCCTTAGGTAAATATTTATGTGTTTTTTTTTTTTTTAATAGTAATGTTTTTTTTTTTTTTATTAAAAATTTTATGTGAGCATTTTTGGGCGGGTGGGATATAAAAGTGTTTTATTTGGGGAAATATTGGTGTAGTGTAATGTTTTTGGGTATTTACTTGTAGTTTTACTTTTTGGCCACAAGATGGCAATCTCGATTTTTTTTACATGACGTCACTCTAAGCGTACAATGTACGCTTAGAGGGACACAGCTTCAGAAAGAGCGAAGCTTCCGAGAGAAGCTGTCGCTTTTTCAGCGGGGGAGAGGAATCAATGATCGGGCTCCATAGCCCGACACATTGATTCCGTGGCTACCGACTCCGCGGCCGGGAGTGCGCGTGCACGCGCGCGATCGGCCGCGGGAGCGCGCCTGTCCTCCTTGACGTTTTTATACGTCAAGGAGGACAAAGTGGTTAAAGGAGAGACATGCATATTGGAATGCTATAAGGCACAGATCGATCACACTCATATTTGGAAGTATACTGAACTACTAATTACTGTAACATTTCCTTCTTCCTCCTCTCAACCAATCTTTATTGGTGCTCTTGTCTTCTGCAGGTGTGTATGACAGAATACTGAGTGCTGGCTGAGGCTTATAGGAAAGCAGTAAAATGCTCTTACTAATATTCTACTGTTGATTAGTGTGTCCAGGATTTCAGCACTTATCCTCATCAATTGAATTTAACTTAACATTACAACCCTAACTGCCTCTCCCACTGCCTAATCCTACCTACCCCTCGAAATCTTAAATCCTTATTGAAGCCTAACCCTACCTAATCTTCAAATTTAAACTTCTACCTTAGGCCTAACTCTTGCCTTAAAATTGCTCCTACCTCTGACACTAACCGATATTCTTCATTCACTTTATTAACAGCTGGGACGCTGGGTGCTGCGCTGCTTGGTTATTGTATAGCTGAGAGCTGGATATAGCCTAGCCTAGCCTATAGCTGGGCATGTAGCTGCAAGCTGCTCTATAGTTCATTAGATATCTGGTGCTTACTAAATAATAACTGAGAGTTTGAAGCATAACACTGCACCTTGGCACTGCATATTACCAATTATCTGCATTGGGTCTATAGTGATATACAATTATCATGTTCCACTAAGTGGCTGCTATGCTCTGCTGAAGCCTGGCTGAGCGTGCGCTGTGGGACAATAATATCTTTGCTCAATTCTCTAAGCTTGATATGTAAATCTGTTATAAATAGAGATGGCCCGAACCTCCAATTTTCAGTCCGCGAACCGCGAATGCCAACCTCCGCAAACGTTCGCGAACATGTGAACTTTTGCACACCGCAATAGACTTCAATGGGGAGGCGAACCTTGAAAACTAGAAACATTTATGCTGGCCACAAAAGGGATGGAAAAGATGTTTCAAGGGGTTTAACATCTGAGTTCTTGCATGGCGGAGTGGGATACACGCCAAAAGTCCCGGGGAAAAATCTGGATTTGACGCAAAGCCGCCTTTTAAGGGAAAAAATCCCATTGCATGCTAAATTGGAGGCCTTAAGTGCTTTAAAACATCTTGC
This sequence comes from Hyperolius riggenbachi, assembly GCF_040937935.1. Taxonomy (NCBI): domain Eukaryota; kingdom Metazoa; phylum Chordata; class Amphibia; order Anura; family Hyperoliidae; genus Hyperolius; species Hyperolius riggenbachi. The sequence goes on from NC_090648.1 coordinate 151,396,239, forward strand.
ATGTGTATACATCAATCAGGGAGTGTAATTAGTGTACTGCTCCACAGTGACACACCAAACTCACTGTGTAACGCATCGCACACAGCTGTGTAGTGACGCCGTGCTGGACTACTGCGCAACATGGCGAGATTGCTCTTCCTCACTCAGTGATGTCAGGTAATGTCTGACTGCCTTATCAACTTTCGATGGTTCTTTCTCTACCATAGTTAAAGCTTACATCTATTTTTTTAAATTACTTTTTCTGCTGGCTGTTCAGTACCTGTAATGAGAATCTGTTATGGAGGGCAAGTCTGCCATTCATTCAACTGTGTGAAACCTTTGATGGTACTTTCTCAGTACCAGGGTGACAACGGGTAATGGCCGGGGAATCAGGGTTCGATTCCGGTCCGGAGTGGGAGCCTGAGAAACGGCTACCAGTCCACAACCACACATCCAAGTAAGGACCCATTTGCTGTATAAGTAATGTGCCTGCCCTGACCGTGCTTTGAAGACTAGGCATCTATTGTCAGATGGACCCTTGACCCAGCGCAAGACGAACCAAATCGAAAGCATTTGCCAAGAATGTGTTATGGAGGGCAAGTCTGCCATTCATTCAACTGTGTGAAACTTTCGATGGTACTTTCTCAGTACCATGGTGACCATGGGTAATGGCCAGGGAATCCTGGTTCGATTCTGGTCGGGAGTGAGAGCCTAAAAAGCGGCTACCACCACCACACATCCAAGGAAGGCAGCAAGCACGCTGTGGACAAAGGAGCAGGAACAGCTACCACCACACATCCAAGGAAGGCAGCAGGCACGCTGTGGGCAAAGGAGCAGGAACGGCTACCACACATCCAAGGAAGGCAGCAGGCATGGCATGCAAGTCCCGAGGTAGTGACAAAAAATAACAATACAGGAGGACTTTCGAGGCCCTGCTGTATATGAGACGAATCTACTTTTAATCCTTTAACTACAATCCATTCATTCAAGTGTAAGGTATGCGCTGACTGCCAGGTATAATGCAATGTGCAGTCACAGATGCAGTGAAGGTATGCAGTGACTGCAAACAGCTGTTTGTGTAGTGCCGGCCATGCTGGACTGGTGCGCACCATGACGAGAGTGCAGGTGATGGCGGCTTTCCAGCCCATATGGTCGGGCTGAGGTAGCTCAATGACAGAACAACAGTGACTGTCCAACTGCCCAGCTGATCGAATTTGGTCTGTCCACAATGAAGCAATGACCTTATTATCTTGGGTGTGCACCCCCCTCCCCCGAGACACTCATATAGCCGGGCGGTCATTGCTTCATTATGATATGCAAGCCCCTTCACTGTGGCAAGGTAATGATCACGAAGGGGAATTGGCACATGTACATGCCTTTTGTTTTATTGTTGCAGCTGCAGTGCAGCCAGAAAAATTAAGCAGGCATGTACACACACCAGAAAAATTATTATAGCGGCCGCTGCTAGCAGCGGCCTTAAAAATTCAGAAATCCGCCTGGTGTCCTGGACCCCTTTGGTGGTGGCGGAGAAGGCAGTCAAGCGGCCTTCAGGCAGAGATTCTGTGTGTGGAGCGACTTAGTCTTGGGGCAGGCAGCCAGTCAGTCACACGGCGTGCAGGCAGAGATGCTGTGTGTGGGGACTGACTTAGTCTTCGGGCAGGCAGTAGCCCTCCGGGATCCATGCCTCATTCATTTTGATAAAGGTAAGGTACTGAACACTTTTGTGACTTAGGTGACTTCTCTTCTCAGTGACAATGCCTCCAGCTGCGCTGAAGGTCCTTTCTGACAGGACGCTTGAGGCAGGGCAAGACAGAAGTTGGATGGCAAATTGTGACAGCTCTGGCCACAGGTCAAGCCTGCGCACCCAGTAGTCCAAGGGTTCATCGCTGCTCACAGTGTCTACATCCACACTTAAGGCCAGGTAGTCGGCTACCTGCCGGTCCAGGCGTTGGTGGAGGGTGGATCCGGAAGGGCTAAGACGAAGCTTTGGACTAAAGAATGTCCGACATCACCTTGAGATCGCTGGAGAGTCCTGTGTTTGCCTGCGTGGACATGGGAGGAGGATTACTGGCAGTGGTACCTTTATTGCGTTGTGCTGCGACGCCTGCTGCGGTTGTTCTTCTGCCGCCTCCTCCTCCTCAAAAAAACACCTTCCTCATCATCTGAGTCTGACTCCTCTTCCCCACACGACTCTTCCTCCTCCTCCTCTTCCCCCCTCTGTGCTGCCGCAGGTGTTGAGGAATCATCTGCTTCTGCTGAGAATTGATCCCACAACTCTTCCTCCCTTTCATGCTCTTCCACTGCTTGATCCACCACTCTACGCATGGCACGCTCCATGAAAAAAGCATACGGGATCAAGTCGCTGGTGGCGCCTTCATTGCGACTCACCATGTTTGTCACCTCCTCAAATGGCCGCATGAACCTGCAGGCATTTCGCATGAGAGTCCAGTTCTTTGGCCATAACATCCCCATCTCCCCAGACCGTGTCCTTCTACTGTAGTTGTAGAGATACTGGGTGATGGCTTTCTCCTGTTGTAGCAGACGGTGGAAAATAACCAGGGTCGAATTCCAGCGAGTCAGGCTATCGCAAATCAAGCATCTCACCGGCAAGTTGTTTCTCTGCTGAATGTCAGCAAAGTGTGCAATGGCTGTGTAAGACCGCCTGAAATGCCCACACAACTTCCTGGCCTGCTTCAGGATGTCCTGTAAGCCTGGGTACTTAGACACAAATCTCTGAAAGATGAGATTCAGCACATGTGCCATGCAGGGAACATGTGTCAACTTTTCCAAATTCAAGCTGAAATTAGATTGCTGCCGTTGTCACACACCACGTTGCCGATGTCCAGTTGGTGCGGGGTCAGCCACTGGTCCACCTGTTTGTTCAGAGCAGCCAGGAGAGCTGCTCCAGTGGGACTCTCCGCTTTGAGGCAAGAAATGTCTACTATGGCGTGACACCGTCGTACCTGGCATGCAGCATAGGCCCTGTGGAGCTGGGGCTGTGTAGCTGGAAAGGAGATCGCAGCACCAGTAGAGTTGAGGAGGATGACGACAGCGAAGAGGATGTAGCAGGAGGAGAGGAGGTGGCAGCAGGCTTGCCTGCAAGCCATGGAGGTGGCTGCACAGCCGCATACTCCCTGCTTGCCATTGGTCACCAGGTTGACCCAATGGGCTGTGTAAGTAATGTACCTGCCCTGACCGTGCTTGGCAGACCAGGCATCCGTGGTCAGATGGACCCTGGCCTTGACCCAACGCTGTGTGCCAGAGATGACTCCACTTGCCTCTCAACTTCATGGTACAGTTTGGGTATCGCCTTTTTGGAGAAATAATTGCGGCCTGGTATCTTCCACTGCGGTGTCCCAATGGTCACACATTTTCGGAAGGCCTCAGAGTCCACCAGCTGGTATGGTAACAGCTGGCAGGATAACAGTTCCGCCAAGCCAGCTGTCAGACGTCGGGCAAGGGGGTGACTGGCAGACATTGGCTTCTTCTGCTCAAAGTTTTCCCTCACGGACACCTGGCTGCTGCGGTGGGCAGAGGAGCAGGAACCGCTCAAGGTGAGAGGAGTTTGGCTGTGATTGTGAAGGTACAAGGGAGAAAGCGGCTGAAGAAGATGATGCACCTGAAGGAGGAAGAGGAGAAGGAGGGTGGCTTTGCTTTTTTGTGCTGCTTTTGTTCAGGTGGTCTTCCCATTGCAGTTTGTGCCTTTTCAGCATGTGCCTTCGTAAGGCAGTTGTCCCTGTGTGGGTGTTGGCCTTTCCATGGCTCAATTTTCAAAAAAATGTCCACACCGCTGAGCCACCCTGGGGTGATGGCACTATGGTGGCATCAGCAGCTGACATCAGCAGCTGGCATTGAAGGGCATGTTGGCTGGCTGTCCATAGGTGGCGATACATGGCGCCGGACACTGCAACCAGCTGTTTCTGATGAGCTCCCCCTGCTTCTTTCAGCAACTCGTCTCCTTCTACTCCTCTCTGGCGCCCCCTCTGAACTGTCCCCTTGGTAATCTTGTCTCTTAGGATCCCATGTGGCATCCGTATCATCATAATCATCCTCCCCAGCTTCGATTGCCTCAGACATCTCAAAAACTGCACCAACAGCAGGTACTTCATCCTCCTCCTCCTCACACGTTATGTCCATAGTGTCGCCTAACTCAGACATATGAGGTGGTGTAACTTGCTTAGCGCTTGTATCTTGTTGTAACAATAATGGCTGTGCATCAGTGATTTCCCCACCAAATAACTCCTGCGAAGTGTCAAATGTAGCGGATGTGGTGCTTGTAGTAGCGCTGGTGGCTGCGGAAGATGAGGTGTTCTGTGTTAAATAGTGAACCACGTCCTGACAATCTTGGGAGTTGATGGGACATGGCTTCTTCTGAGCACTGTACTTTGGGCCAGGGCCGCACAAAATAACATCAGCAAGACCTCGAACAGACCTGCCGGGTGGTCTGCCTCTGGGTCTGCCCCTGCCTCTGTCTCTACCTGTTTTGTCCATATCAGGAGGGATGGAGTGAAAGGTATGCACTGACTTGACTAATACAATGTGCAGTCACACAGGTGCAGTGAAATGTATGCAGTTACTGGTATTACAATACAATGTGCAGCTGTCACACAGGTGCAATTAACAGGTATGCTCGGAGTGGTATATTACACAGCGTGCGGTCACACAAGTACTGTGAACAACTATGCAGTGGTGGGTATTACAAATGTGCACCTGTCACACACCTGACAGGCACAGTGACACTGCGTGCGCTTACGTCGGTAGGTGGTTGCACTGAACAACAAGTAGGTATATGCAGTGGTAGGTATTACAAATGTGCACCTGTCTCACACACACACAGCTACCGGAAAGGCACAGTGGCACTGCGTGCGCTCACGTAGGTAGGTGGGTGCACTGAACAACAGGTAGGTATATGCAGTGGTGGGTATTACAAATGTGCACCTGTCATACACACACACAGGTACCGGACAGGCACAGTGACACTGCATGCGCTCACGTAGGTAGGTGGGTGCACTGAACAGTGAACAGGTGCAGTGATTGGGATTACAAATGTGAAGCTGCCTATCACACACACAGGTAGTCACTGAATGTGCTGGGCCTGGAAGTGGCACAGTAGCAATTACCACCAAGGGGCCAAAGGCCAGCTGCGACTGACTGACAGGGCTGTATATAATGCAAGTGGGCCACACAACAACAAAAAAATAGATCACGAGAACAAGATTAGCTCTCAAAAGAGCTGTTGAGGGGTGCTTTCTTAGCAATAAGAATCAGCAAGGAACAAGCTAACAAGCCTACAAGAGCCTAACTAAGCTTTCCCTATAGCTCTCTCTGCAGCAGCTCTCCCTTCTCTCCCTTCTCTAATCACTGCATTGAGTCCAATGCCTGATGCTGCCTGCCTGTTATAAGGGGGGAGGGAGGGGGCTCCAGGAGGGAGTGTAGCCTGATTGGCTACAATGTGCCTGCTGACTGTGATGTAGAGGGTCAAAGTTGACCCTAATGATGCACTGTGGGGGCGAATAGAATCTCCGGTAAAGTTTGCGGTTCTCCGCGATCGCGAACCCCGGAAGTTCGCCGGTTCCAGTTCGCCAGGGAACCATTCGGGCCATCTCGAGTTATAAGTTATTTTTCTTTACTTTCTCTTTGTTTCTCTCAATAACAAAAAGTACTTTTAAAGAGCCCATTCAGTCAAAATTTCACATTGCATGGATTCTCTTCTAAAAGTTATAATTACCTTCTGGGTCTTTTTTTTCTGAATCACTGAGCCAGATGTCCACCGTCTTCCAGTGAATAGCCCCTTCACCTTGTAGCAAAGGGCCTACTTTTTCTATCTCGAGTACAGAAAAGGCTATGGCATTTTGCTGGAGGGGGCGGGGGTACATACTGGAAGCCTGCAGACACAGGGACTGATTCACAAGAAAAGACCCGGCAGGTAATTATACCTTTCTATCAGAAAAGGATCCATACAAAGTGAACTTTTTAAAGAAAAAAGTTTCAACATAGACATTGCTTAATATACTAGTAAACAATGTAAATAAAATGCATTAACAATATTATTCTATAGGGAAGTAAGAGGAGGGTAGCTTAATGAATGAAGCATGCTTATTACATAGTAAGGTTTGACATTTTTTTGCCTCTGTTATGTTATATTGCAGTTTGGCTAAATCTAAATCTTGTTTTGAATAGTTTGTTTCTATGTTGTGCTTGCATGGTTTATCTCTTTTCTGTGTAGCCCCCAAGAAAATTCCCTCCGGGTTAATTTAGTCCAGTCTTTAGCACTGATCTTTAGAACTGAATGTGTGGTTAACCATCCCAAATTAATAGGAAATTCTCTTTAATGTAGGATCTCCATGCTATTCGATAAGCATTGTCCAAGTGCTTTGTGTTTATAAAAGTCTTTTACATCCAAAGCTAAACAACTTACAATTACAATAAATGTTTTAATAGAAAGGAAATAGCACACAGCTCAAAGCAGAAATACGACCTCATAAAATTCTCAGAGTAATTTATTTCTCATTGTGGTTTCTTTAAAAAAATGTAATATTGTGACCTCCTAACCTTGGGTAGATTTCACTGTTCCTGAAATAAACAGCTGGTTTACACAAATCTTACAATTGTCTCCAATTATAAATTGATTTCAGTAATTATTTAAGTTATTTTTTAGTGATTTTTCTATTGTTATTCAGTAATTTATGAATTCATTTATGTATACATTTTATTAAAGTATATCAAACCCTACAACGGTTTTAAACAGGATAATGCAGCCATGTTGATTTAATGTACTGTGACATATTAGGCATTGCTCTTATGATACTGAGAGAATTAATTGAGAAATACATTTGGCACATCAGTTATTCTGTGAGAAAGCGAGGCTACACTCAGACTCCCTCGGTCATATGTAACATATGTCAGCATTGGTGTCAAGAAGCATTCTACGGCAAACCTGTCGGGTCAGAAGAAGTGACTTTGCTTTTAACAGTGGTCAGCAGACAAGTGTTGGAAAAATAATTTACGGAAAAGTTCAACTACACAGCAGTCAAACTCGGATAAAGGTAGTTAGTGTTAGGAGTGGAGACGAGAGAGATTAGTGTTAGGAAGAGGTAAATAGGAAGAGGTAAATATGTGGAAAGGGCACCGATTTCTGGAAAGGCCGCAAGGGCCCGGGCCTTGAGCGGCTGCAGTCCAAGGGGGTGGCTGGACTTGGAAGAAGGGCTGCTGCATATGTAGGAGGAGGCTGCAAATTTGAAAAGATAGGCTGCAAATGGGAAACAACACACAGAAGCGCTGCTACCCAAGGGAGCTGTACAAGAAAGAGAGCGGCTGCTGTACATGGATGTTATATATGGATGAGGAGGCTGCACAAGAAAGGGGAGCATCAAGAAAGTTGGCCTAGGGCCACTTAAAGTATAAATCTGGTCTTGTGTGTGGAAAGAAAATGGAAGCGTTATATACAGAAGAAGATTATGTCAGAAGATAGGATTATGCAGAAAAAAAGGTTACAGAACAGAAAAAAGGATACAGATATAAAATAAGAATTGTGATGAAAATATTAATAATAAAAAAGTATTTACTATAGGAACAGGATGGCACAGCCGTGGGACTCTGCTAGAAAATGAAAGAGCACTGTGCTACTGCCAGGGCTACCTCCAGGGCTACAACTGACATTATGACATTGCTATTCTTATGTCTTTTAAGTTACCTTGGTATGATATTTTTCTTCATTGTGAATCTATTCTTTTCACTGCTATGTTCTTTGATTAAACTTAGTCAGACAGTCCTCAGACACCACCTGTTGTGAGATTTCCATCCCAGCCACACCTGATGCCCACTTCTGATTTAAGCCTTTGTTCTGTATCCCTGCTCTTCTAACACACTCCAGCCACCTACTCTTGGTAAGTGTGTTCATATTTCTATTACCATTTAGAAAGTTCTAACATCTTTTTATACATATCACCTTCTCTATCCTTAACCATGCCCTGTACCCGGTTTACCATTAAATCATTTTCCAAAAAAAATTCTCCTTCTACTTCATACTTATTTTAAATTCTTGCATGAATCTAGGTCTTTCCATTGGTATCTTTATATCCTAATTCAAAAAGTCATAAAGCCAATTATCAATAATGCATCAATGGCACATCCATTTACCTTTAATTAACAGCCTATCTCTCCCCTTCCATTTTCATCTAAACTGTTAGAATAGCATGTTCACACAAATATGATCCATCACCTTTCTGGTAACTATGTCTGACTACCTGCCGTTTGGTTTCCATCCTAACCACTCCACTGAAACCACTCTTGCTTAAAGGGACTCAGAGCTGAAAAATTAAAACGATTTTATACATACCTGGGGCTTCCTCCAGCTCCATCCGCTCCAGTTGCTCCCACGCCACTGTCCTCCGCTGCACCGGGCTTTGGGAACCGGGTCCCGTCACTGACGTCATTTGCGGCCAGCTACGCGGGAGAAGTGTGCCCTCTACGTATCTCTTCAGCGGCTGCTGGAGAGATACGCAAACAGCGCACTTCTCTTACATTAGACTGGCTCTAACTGACGGAAGTGTGGGGACCTGGTTCCTGGAGCTGCAGGCAGCGGAGGATGGCGGCGTGGGAACGATCGGAGCGGATGGGGCTGGAGGAAGCCCCAGGTATGTATAAAATCTTTTTAATATTTCAGCTCTGGTACACGTTAAGTGACTAATTGCTGAATGTAACGTTTACTAGTCCATACTCCTTTTAGGTAAGCCACTGTCTTGCACCATCTTATCTCTTCTCATCTCTGAAAAAATATTTAGCAGTTGCACCCTCTTCTCTTATTGCACAGTCCCAGATAGAACACTTGAAGGCTCAGTTCTTGGTTTTCTTGTCTTCTCTTTCTATATGTAAGGTCTTCAATCAATCATCAGCTTCTCCAGAATTCCAGTGCCACCTTTATGCTAATGTTAATGTTACCCAAGTCTGCATACATACAAAAAAGACACGGGGAAATTTTGGGTGCAGGGTGAAGCCAAAAAAGTCTCACCCTGCTATTGCAAATTTACGGACAGCGTAGATTACTATTCCCTCTCCAGGCCGCCATGGACTCCGGGGTAGTGTTGGGCGAACAGTGTTCGCCACTGTTCGGGTTCTGCAGAACATCACCCTGTTCGGGTGATGTTCGAGTTCGGCCGAACACCTGACGGTGCTCGGCCAAACCGTTCGGCCATATGGCCGAACTAAGAGCGCATGGCCGAACGTTCCCCGAACGTTCGGCTAGCGCTGTGATTGGCCGAACGGGTCACGTGGTTCGGACCCGAACGCGCTCTGATTGGCCGAACTGTCACGTGGTTCGGGTAAATAAATACCCGAACCACGTCATATCTCCGCCATTTGTCTGTGGGTTTAGCTTTGGGTAGGCAGGCAGGGTAGTTCGCGCTCCAGCCACGCTAGCCAGGGTCCCCCCCAGTCATTGTGTGTCACTGCTGGGAACAGTAGTACACCGCTCGTTCAGCCACACTATATAGCATTCTGTGTACTGTTCTGTGTCTGCTGGGAACAGTGGTACACCGCTCGTTCAGCCACACTATATAGCATTCTGTGTACTGTTCTGTGTCTGCTGGGAACAGTGGTACACCGCTCGTTCAGCCACACTATATAGCATTCTGTGTACTGTTCTGTGTCTGCTGGGAACAGTAGTACACCGCTCGTTCAGCCACACTATATAGCATTCTGTGTACTGTTCTGTGTCTGCTGGGAACAGTAGTACACCGCTCGTTCAGCCACACTATATAGCATTCTGTGTACTGTTCTGTGTCTGCTGGGAACAGTAGTACACCGCTCGTTCAGCCACACTATATAGCATTCTGTGTACTGTTCTGTGTCTGCTGGGAATAGTGGTACACCGCTCGTTCAGCCACACTATATAGCATTCTGTGTACTGCTCTGTGTCTGCTGGGAACAGTAGTACACCGCTCGTTCAGCCACACTATATAGCATTCTGTGTACTGTTCTGTGTCTGCTGGGAACAGTAGTACACCGCTCGTTCAGCCACACTATATAGCATTCTGTGTACTGTTCTGTGTCTGCTGGGAACAGTAGTACACCGCTCGTTCAGCCACACTATATAGCATTCTGTGTACTGTTCTGTGTCTGCTGGGAACAGTAGTACACCGCTCGTTCAGCCACACTATATAGCATTCTGTGTACTGTTCTGTGTCTGCTGGGAATAGTGGTACACCGCTCGTTCAGCCACACTATATAGCATTCTGTGTACTGTTCTGTGTCTGCTGGGAACAGTAGTACACCGCTCGTTCAGCCACACTATATAGCATTCTGTGTACTGTTCTGTGTCTGCTGGGAACAGTAGTACACCGCTCGTTCAGCCACACTATATAGCATTCTGTGTACTGTTCTGTGTCTGCTGGGAATAGTGGTACACCGCTCGTTCAGCCACACTATATAGCATTCTGTGTACTGTTCTGTGTCTGCTGGGAACAGTGGTACACCGCTCGTTCAGCCACACTATATAGCATTCTGTGTACTGTTCTGTGTCTGCTGGGAACAGTGGTACACCGCTCGTTCAGCCACACTATATAGCATTCTGTGTACTGTTCTGTGTCTGCTGGGAACAGTAGTACACCGCTCGTTCAGCCACACTATATAGCATTCTGTGTACTGTTCTGTGTCTGCTGGGAATAGTGGTACACCGCTCGTTCAGCCACACTATATAGCATTCTGTGTACTGTTCTGTGTCTGCTGGGAACAGTAGTACACCGCTCGTTCAGCCACACTATATAGCATTCTGTGTACTGTTCTGTGTCTGCTGGGAACAGTAGTACACCGCTCGTTCAGCCACACTATATAGCATTCTGTGTACTGTTCTGTGTCTGCTGGGAACAGTAGTACACCGCTCGTTCAGCCACACTATATAGCATTCTGTGTACTGTTCTGTGTCTGCTGGGAACAGTAGTACACCGCTCGTTCAGCCACACTATATAGCATTCTGTGTACTGTTCTGTGTCTGCTGGGAATAGTGGTACACCGCTCGTTCAGCCACACTATATAGCATTCTGTGTACTGTTCTGTGTCTGCTGGGAACAGTAGTACACCGCTCGTTCAGCCACACTATATAGCATTCTGTGTACTGTTCTGTGTCTGCTGGGAACAGTAGTACACCGCTCGTTCAGCCACACTATATAGCATTCTGTGTACTGTTCTGTGTCTGCTGGGAATAGTGGTACACCGCTCGTTCAGCCACACTATATAGCATTCTGTGTACTGTTCTGTGTCTGCTGGGAACAGTGGTACACCGCTCGTTCAGCCACACTATATAGCATTCTGTGTACTGTTCTGTGTCTGCTGGGAACAGTGGTACACCGCTCGTTCAGCCACACTATATAGCATTCTGTGTACTGTTCTGTGTCTGCTGGGAACAGTAGTACACCGCTCGTTCAGCCACACTATATAGCATTCTGTGTACTGTTCTGTGTCTGCTGGGAACAGTAGTACACCGCTCGTTCAGCCACACTATATAGCATTCTGTGTACTGTTCTGTGTCTGCTGGGAACAGTAGTACACCGCTCGTTCAGCCACACTATATAGCATTCTGTGTACTGTTCTGTGTCTGCTGGGAATAGTGGTACACCGCTCGTTCAGCCACACTATATAGCATTCTGTGTACTGTTCTGTGTCTGCTGGGAATAGTGGTACACCGCTCGTTCGCCACTGTATAGCATTGTGCTCTGTGTCGCTGCTGGGAATAGTGGTACACCGCTCACCCGTCACTGTATAGCATTGTGCTCTGTGTCGCTGCTGGGAATAGTGGTACACCGCTCACCCGTCACTGTATAGCATTGTGCTCTGTGTCGCTGCTGGGAATAGTGGTACTGTATAGCATTTCTGTACTGCCACTGTACTGCTGCCAGTCAGCGTGTACTGTAAGGATAAGTGAAATGAGGAAGAAATCCGGTGAAAGAGGGAGGGGCAAGGGAAGAGGTGTTTCCCCTGACGGTTCACGTACAGGCCACAGGGGAGCACCCAAGAAAACCCACTCAATACCGCCCATGTTGTCCAGGACAACAACCCTCACAAATCCAAAAGAACAGGACCAGATAATTACTTGGATGACCTCTCAAGCGTCCAGCAGTGGGTTAAGCAGCACCAGCACATCACGCACGAGGTCCGAGTCCTCAGCCAGTTACAAGGAGCCAGTGGGCACAAAGCTGACACAACCGGCAGCGACACCACGCACACAACTGCCAGATAACCAGTCCGATGAATTACCTCAGGACACAATGGGGTATTCGCAGGAGCTATTCCCAGCCCAACAAACTTCCACCTTTCAAAGGTCAATGGAGGAACAGCCAGAAATGTTGTGCCTGGATTCACAACCGTTAACTGTGGGAAATGCACCGCGCACTGAAATACAAGGCGAGTCCGAAGAGGACTCGGAAACCCAAATCCCAGAGCAATTTGGGCAGGAGGGGTTGCAATTGCAGGAGGTCGGCCGACAAGATCTGGAAGACGACGTTGGAGTGTGCTGCGCAGAGGTTGTTGTGGGGAGCTCTACTCCACGGCGGTGGCCCACAATGACATATGACGAGTTTGAGGAGATGGAAGAGGAGGGTATGGACAATGTGGACAGAGACCCAGATTTTGTTTGTGAACGAGAACATCGCCGTCGTAGCAGCAGCACAGATGAGTCTGTTGAAGAACACACTGCTGCACGAGTTCGCCTTGTGCCACAAGGTAGGCGGCGCGCAATTTCAGGCACCACAAGCGTGGAAGTTCAAGTGAGAGGCAAAAGAGGAGCAAACAGAAATCGCCAGCAAGGAGGCAGGTGCTCCAAAGTCTGGGCTTTCTTTGAAGACTGCACTGAGGATGTTACCATGGCGATTTGCAAGGTGTGCAAGACCCGCCTGAGCAGGGGGAAAAATATTAACAACCTCTCCACCACCAGCATGAGCCGTCACATGCTATCCAAACATCCCACTCTTTGGGCAAACGCGTCAGGACAGGGTACCAGAAACAACACTGCCTCCCTTGGGTTCACCAGACTCACCACCAGACCCGCCTCAGCAGCAGCAGTAGCCCAGCCATTGCGTGGTTCACAACATTCACAAACATCAGACGACGCTGACACTGTCACTTTCCGGAGTAGTGCTCTTGAGGTCTCCCAGTGTTCATCAAACACAACAACCAACAGCCCTTCCGTGTGCAGCGCTACGGTTCAGTTGTCTGTGTCGGAGATGTTTGAGCGCAAGAGGAAATTGCCAGCAAATGACCCCCGGGCCGTGGCAGTAACAGCCAGCATAGCCAAGCTTCTGGCCTGCGAAATGCTGCCATATCGATTGGTGGAGACAAACAGCTTCAAGGGCATGATGTCAGTGGCCATCCCACGTTACGTGGTTCCCAGCCGCTACCACTTTGCACGCTCTGCAGTGCCTGAGTTGCATGAGCACGTGGTCAGCAAAATAACCCGAAGCTTGAAGAATGCCGTTGCCTGCAAGGTTCACCTCACCACTGACACCTGGACGAGTGCGTTCGGCCAGGGTCGATACATCTCCCTTACCGCGCACTGGGTGAACCTTGTGGAGCCTGGCAGCGATTCCTCACCTGCTACGGCACGGGTGTTGCCCACGCCACAAACAGCTGCACCGCCGTCCCTCCCACTGGATAACAGCAGCACCTACCTCTCTGACTCCTTCTCCTCCAACGCATCTCAAAGCTGTACCTCATCCGGAAACGCTAACCCAGCAGCAGTAGGATCGTGGAAGCAGTGCAGCACAGCTGTTGGCATGCGTCAGCAAGCGTTGCTGAAGCTAATCTGCCTTGGGGATAAGCAGCACACAGGGGAGGAAATTTGGAGGGGAATAAAGGAACAGACGGATTTGTGGCTGGCACCGCTGGACCTGAAACCGGGCATGGTTGTGTGTGATAATGGGAGTAATCTCATTCGCGCTTTAAGGTTGGCTAAGCTGACACACATCCCTTGCCTGGCGCACGTGATGAACCTAGTAGTTCAGCGGTTCCTGAGGACATACCCAGGCGTGCCCGATCTGCTGTTGAAGGTGCGTCGAGTGTCCAAACATTGTAGAAATTCCAGTACTGCTTCGGGGGCACTCGCCAAGATGCAGGAGCGCTTCAATCTCCCCCACCATCGCTTGCTGTGTGATGTCCCTACGCGCTGGAATTCTACGCTGCACATGCTAGCCCGCTTTTGCGAGCAGAAGAGTGCAGTGGTCCAGTACATGACGGCGCAGTACCGAGGCGCATCCGGCCAGCTGCCAAGCTTCTGTGGATCCGATTGGGCCAACATGTTGGACCTCTGCCAAGTCCTCCAAAATTTTGAGCAATCCACGTTGCTTGTGAGCAGTGACAACTCTTCAGTCAGCATTACCATACCACTGCTGTGTTTACTGAAGAGGTCGATGTTAAAAATCAAGGAAACAGCTGTCATGATGCAACTGGGGGAATCTGAAGGAGAAAACGATCAGCGTGATGGTACCAACATCAGGCCATCCGCCTCAGGGAACGCTGGCCCCAGCAGCTATGACGAAGAAGAGGAGGAGGAACAGCTGGAGTTGGAGCAGGAATTTCATGCCACCACTGACGAGGGCCAGAGCGGTGCACGTTGGACTTCCACAATTCAACGCGAATGGTCAGCAGAAGCAGACCAGGAGGAAGGTGACGACTATGATGCATCACAACAACTATCACAACGCTCACAAGAGGATGATGAGGATTCTGGTAGGACTCTGGCACACATGGCTCAATTCATGCTAGACTGCATTGAACGTGACCCACGCATTGTGCGCATTCTGGACAACACCAATTACTGGGTTTATACCCTTCTGGATCCACGGTACAAACACAATGTTCCAAAACTGCTTGAAGAAAGAGTCAGACAGGTCAAAATGGAAGAATACCAGCAGGCCCTTGTGGAGACTTTAGAGAGGAGATTGACATCCTCCCCCTCCTCTAGCCAGTTGTACGCAGACAGACTGACTTCCGCAAACCCAGGACGACCAGGAGGGCAGCAAACAACGCAAGCCGCAGCTAGTACCCAAAAGGGAATGGTATCGGCAGTGTCCTTGGAGTGGGAAAATTTTCTGACACCCATGCAGCCGCAGCCCACTGAACAGCAAGCGTGCAGATCCACCTCCAACACCGATCGCCTGGAGAAGATGGTCAAGGACTACATGTCAGATGGCGTAGCTGTGTCGAACCATCCATCTGCACCCTTCAACTATTGGGTATCGAAGCTAGACACCTGGCACGAACTGGCAATGTACGCAATAGAGGTGCTGGCTTGCCCGGCAGCCAGCGTTATGTCGGAACGCTGTTTCAGTGCTGCCGGAGGCATCGTCACAGATCGGCGTATCCGCCTCTCTACAGAAAATGCAGACCGTCTGACTCAAATTAAAATGAATCAATCCTGGATTGGAAATGACTACGCAACACTCCAGGACCCCAACCAAGTAACATGACCAATGAACATCTGGGATGGTGTTGCGTTTCCGGGCCCTGTTTATTGAACCTCTCATCTGTATTACATTTATGACTGCATGGCGGCAAAAAGCATTGCTGCTATATCCGCACGCTTTTTGTCCACATGCAAGGCCTGGGTTGTTGTGTCTCACAAAGCGTGGCCTTCTCCTCCTGCGCCTGCTCCTGTTCCATCACGTCTGCTGCTGCTGGGTTAGCGTTGCCGCGTGGTCCCTGTTTATTGAACCACTTATCTTTATTACATTTATGACTGCATGGCGGTACAAAGCATGCTATCCGCACGCTTCTTGCCCTCATGCAAGGCCTGGGTTGTTGTGTCTCACAAAGCGTGGCCTTCTCCTCCTGCGCCTGCTCCTGTTCCATCACGTCTGCTGCTGCTGGGTTAGCGTTGCCGCGTGGTCCCTGTTTATTGAACCACTTATCTTTATTACATTTATGACTGCATGGCGGTACAAAGCATGCTATCCGCACGCTTCTTGCCCTCATGCAAGGCCTGGGTTGTTGTGTCTCACAAAGCGTGGCCTTCTCCTCCTGCGCCTCCTCCTGTTCCATCACGTCTGCTGCTGCTGGGTTAGCGTTGCCGCGTGGTCCCTGTTTATTGAACCACTTATCTTTATTACATTTATGACTGCATGGCGGTACAAAGCATGCTATCCGCACGCTTCTTGCCCTCATGCAAGGCCTGGGTTGTTGTGTCTCACAAAGCGTGGCCTTCTCCTCCTGCGCCTGCTCCTGTTCCATCACGTCTGCTGCTGCTGGGTTAGCGTTGCCGCGTGGTCCCTGTTTATTGAACCACTTATCTTTATTACATTTATGACTGCATGGCGGTACAAAGCATGCTATCCGCACGCTTCTTGCCCTCATGCAAGGCCGGGGTTGTTGTGTCTCACAAAGCGTGGCCTTCTCCTCCTGCGCCTCCTCCTGTTCCATCACGTCTGCTGCTGCTGGGTTAGCGTTGCCGCGTGGTCCCTGTTTATTGAACCACTTATCTTTATTACATTTATGACTGCATGGCGGTACAAAGCATGCTATCCGCACGCTTCTTGCCCTCATGCAAGGCCTGGGTTGTTGTGTCTCACAAAGCGTGGCCTTCTCCTCCTGCGCCTGCTCCTGTTCCATCACGTCTGCTGCTGCTGGGTTAGCGTTGCCGCGTGGTCCCTGTTTATTGAACCACTTATCTTTATTACATTTATGACAGCATGGCGGTACAAAGCCTGCTATCCGCACGCTTCTTGCCCTCATGCAAGGCCGGGGTTGTTGTGTCTCACAAAGCGTGGCCTTCTTCTCCTCCTGCGCCACCCTCCTCCTGTTCCATCACGTGTGCTGCTGCTGGGTTAGCGTTACCGGTCCCTTTTCCTGGAACCTCTTATATGTATTACATTTATGACTGCATGCCGACAAAAAACATGTTACCTGTGCAAAGAAAACAGACATTTCCCGCATTTAAAAGACAGTTTTCCCTTTGAAACTTTAAAATCGATTTTCTCAAAAACTATAAGCTCTTTTTGCTAATTTTTTTTTCCTCTTGTACCCACTCCCAAGGTGCACATACCCTGTAAATTTGGGGTATGTAGCATGCAAGGAGGCTTTACAAACCACAAAAGTTCGGGTCCCCATTGACTTCCATTATGTTCGGAGTTCGGGTCGAACACCCGAACATCGCGGCCATGTTCGGCCTGTTCGGCCCGAACCCGAACATCTAGATGTTCGCCCAACACTACTCCGGGGTAAGCTGAAGTTCGGCTGCCAGCTATTGACAGCTCATTGTCTATTGTCAGCTCATTCCCTACTACCCAGTCAGGGCACCACAACTTACCGACTTCTTTCACCTTTTGTTTTATCACTCCATTCATTTGGAATATAAGCCATGTGTGTATTTCCCACAGTTTCCTCACACATTCCAAAAACCTACAGATAACTAAATTGCCTTCCCCTTAAATTGGCCATAGACTATGATGGACATAGGAGTATGGTGGAGATTAGATTGTGAGCCCCTCTGAGGGAAGGTTTATGACAAGAATATACTCTGTAAATGCTGCAGAGGATGTTAGTATTATATGAATACTCAGTAATAGGAGTAAGCGCTTGAGGGCAAGACCACAGCTCCGAATGTGTCATGGCATTACTGCTGTTGTGCCTTCCTGCTAATCCACTACCTGGTATATTTTATTACTGTATATTATCTGTATTATCCTTGTTTGCACCACGTCTTTCTCTGCATAGTTTGTATGTGCAGTGTAATTGAAATTACACATGGAATATGCTGGCATATTATACATTTACACTAGATTACTACTCCTAGAATTACTACTATTAATAATAACAACAACAACAACATAAGATTGCACAAATTCTCTAAGGTAGGGCAAAGTGTAGAAAAAGCATTAATGGGTTCTTATACCTCATATTTACCTCTTTGGTCTGACGGATAATAAACTTAATGTAATAAAGTAATGAATTAAATTCTGCAGGAAGAAGATGGGTAGAGTGTTTGGAGAAGAGTTTATATAAATCACCTATAGCTTCTAACCAGATTTCCAAGGTCAAGTGCAGGAGGACCACATCTCACCTCTAATGAAATCAGTTAGGCTCCAAGAGCTGTGACATTTCAGATATATTGAACAATTGGAGTATATTTAGGCCCATAGGAGAGGTCACTCTCAGGGTTCAAAACATAAATTACCAACAGGAGGTCTTTCTCCACATTCTCCGCTCTATTTTATAAGTGATGTATGGCTTATATGAAAAGCTAATTCCATATAGTTTGCTTGATGAACACTTTTTAATATCAAAATATTTAACTGAAACCGTGCAAAGGTTGTGAATTTGTGCTACATTATTATTTATTATTATGTGTTCACCTCTACAAACCTCCATCATAAAACAAACTCCCCTTTTTTACAGTCTTTATTAAACCCTTTCAGAAAGAGAGTACTCATAAATAATGTCTATTAGAATTACTGAAAAACAGCCTGTGGCATGCATACCTTTTTGTTCCAGTACAGTTTGCCTTCTTCAGGGTCAGTAACTGCAGGAATGACCACGCCCGCCCTTCATCCTTAGCACCAATACTCCCATTCTATTATATTTTTCTGATAAACAACTTAACTAAGAGTGCAAATTATCAAGCATAGTTTTAATTTTCAATCCACAAAAAACTGATGTATTTATGTATATAAATAGCAAAATAAGGCATATTATAGAACGTAGAGAAATAGCAATCTAGTCTTAAACTTCTAAGCTCTAAGGTTAAGGATATAAGAATTTCTATAAGGGACATGATTGGGTCACTGTTTTCTATAGAATGCTGCTTTGAATGTCAGTGCTGTATAAATGTAATATTTTGGGGATCCACAAAGTCTTATTTTAACTTTCAAAGGGAAAAAAATAAATAAAATAATAATAATAAATAGAAAGTTTTTATCGTCTCAGCTGAATGATGATGGTTTTAAATAGTTTACAGCCCTCTTTTGAGCTATTTACCACTTGTTTTATCTATTCGCTTCACCAGAATTGTCTTTCTGCCATACAAAAGTTTTATAGCCTTTAGTTAGTTATCAGCAAGAGTTAAGCTACAGTATGACTAAAGCCCAGCTGGAAAGAAACTGAAATTCAGAGCTGTCATGTCACATGTCAGTTCAGGTATCCTTTAAATTCAGAAGCAGATGATGGGGAACAGAGGGTTCAGAAGGTAGAGAAAATTGGACTGCAACCCTTTAGCGGGCAGTTAACACAGAATGGAAGATCGGTAATTCAATTTGAAGATAATTTTTTTATGTGTTACAAGCAGAGGCATATCTGATGTGGTGAGAGGGACTTTCAGGAAATTAAGGAAATGGGAGGAGCTCTAGAGAAGTCTTGCAGGCATAGATGGAAAGAGTGAGTGAAGAAAATAATAATAGGTCAT
This sequence comes from Hyperolius riggenbachi, assembly GCF_040937935.1. Classification (NCBI taxonomy): domain Eukaryota; kingdom Metazoa; phylum Chordata; class Amphibia; order Anura; family Hyperoliidae; genus Hyperolius; species Hyperolius riggenbachi. The sequence goes on from NC_090648.1 coordinate 151,415,599, forward strand.
TTAAAGAGCAGAGAAACCAGATGAAGGTGGATTCAGAGGTAAAAGAAGTAAGAAGCGTAGCTGATACAGGAGCTGTGAATGGCTCAAGGCATAATGGCTTGCTTTTTTCTATGAATTGAACTGAATGACATTGGGGAGATCTGCAGAGAGAAGCAGTAGATGACTTGAGAAGTCTCACTGCAGCATTTATTAAAATGTTTTACAGGTAAGAGTCATGCTATTGTAAAACCACATTAAAATATATTGCAACATTCACTTTTTCCTAGGCAATGTTTTCACATCTTATCAATAAAATGCCTTTTAAGCCACCAGTAAGCAAGAAAATACTCAAAATAATTTTGGTAGTACCTTCACGTACTTTTTGGAACTTTTTCAATTGTAGACTGCTGAAAAGCTCCTTTAAACAGAAGATTAAAAATGATCTCCTTTGAGAAAAAGTGAATTGAATAAGGGCTGATGTGTATTTTTTACCAGTAGTCTGGTGGTTCTATAGACATTGACCAGGCTTTAAGGCAATAATAAAATAATGTATCAGTATGTGTGACAGCATCCATCTGAAAATGGCGCCTGCGAATAATGGTGCACGGTGTTGCCGCTAATCCGTTTGTCGCTTATTGCTATTTAACGTTAAAGCCTTATCGTTATTTAGCATTAACACACAGAACCCTCTTTGTACCTATCCCTAACTCCTAAACCCCCCTGGTGGTGCCTAACCCTAACCACCCCCCTGGTGGTGCCTAACCCTAAGACCCCCCTGGTGGTGCCTACCCCTAACAACCCCCCTGGTGGTGCCTAACCCTAAGACCTCCCTGGTGGTGCCTAACCCTAAGACCCTCCTGGTGGTGCCTAACCCTAACCACCCCCTGGTGGTGCCTAACCCTAACCACCCCCCTGGTGGTGCCTAACCCTAACCACCCCCTGGTGGTGCCTAACCCTAACCACCCCCTGGTGATGCCTAACCCTAAGACCCCCCTGGTGGTGCCTAACCCTAAGACCCTCCTGGTGGTGCCTAACCCTAACCACCCCCCTGGTGGTGCCTAACCCTAACCACCCCCCTGGTGGTGCCTAACCCTAACCACCCCCTGGTGGTGCCTAACCCTAAGAACCCCCTGGTGGTGCCTAACCCTAAGAACCCCCTGGTGGTTCGTAACCCTAAGACCTCCCTGGTGGTGCCTAACCCTAAATCTCCCCTGGTGGTGCCTAACCCTAACCTTGACAGTGTTACATTAAATCCATTCACCGTTTTGCAGTTAAATACCTTCTGCAGTTTGGCTAATGTAGGTTAGCTATTGATAAATAACGTTACTGTGTACAATAACATCTGCTGTTTGGCATATGAACGACGCTATTGATAAATAATGTTACTGTGTGCCGTTTTTTCTTCTTTTTTTCCCTGTGTGCCATTATTATGCAGTACTAATGAAGATAAATAGCGATAAGCATATCTTTTTAATGCGGTGCCATTTTTATGCATAGGCGCTATGCGCCATTATTCACTGATCCGTGTGTGACAATCCAGTTAGTGCACATTGCAGTGCATGTGCACAGTATGAACGCTGCCTAAATGCCTTAAAAATGCCTGGTTCGGTTAAATACACTTTCCAAAACTTTTTAAGAAATATCTGTAACATATATGTGACTTGTCTAAAGCAATACATGTGTTCTGTTGCTTTAACGTAGTGGTATTGTTGACATCTGCTGTTTAGCTTGCAATAGTTACTCTAGCTGAGATATACCATGTTTCCCCTAAAGGAAGACATCCCCTGAGAATAAGCCCTAGCATTAATTCCTAGCATGCTTGAAATATAAGACATCCCACGAATGTAAGCCCTAGGAGCAGCCCACATGACACCAGCAAGTCACGCTCAATACAAAGCCTGGAGAGTAGCAGTATAATGTGAGTTCTACAGTCCTGTATATGTGTCAGGCAATTTGTGTTTTTGTTGGAGCCAGCCCTCGTGATCTGTCCTGATAAGTATCAGCAGCACTTTTTCCCAGGACACACAGCTTATCCTATCATAGCTCTGGGGAGCCAGACAGAGTTCTCTGCCTGCAAGAAATAGACTCTTACCCACATGATCAGCAGAATCAGTTTCTTGTAATGAGAGCCAATATCTGCAAACCACAAGCTCTGTGCATGCTGCTTGTGTTTCAGCATGGCATGCAGTATATACATTTTTGTATAGGAAAACTACCAGTGTTTTCCCCCCAAAATAAGACATCCTCTGAAAATAAGCCCTAGCACATCTTTTGGAGCAACAATTAATAGGACAGTGTCTTATTTTCGGGGAAACACGGTTTGCACACCATTGCAGCAAAAGTAGAGAAAATGTAAGGGTGAAAAATATGTCAAATTTTTCATTGAGTTTTTTGCAGTCTTTCGAGCCAATGACAAGAAGACAGAGAGATAAGAATTGTGGGAAAATCCTTCAAACCAAACAATATTCTGTTGCTATGGCTTCCAGAAAGTTTATCAGAAAACTGTAGAAACCGGAAACTGAAACTAAAAGACAAAATCAGATACAAAATTGCTTGGGCAGTAGAGATATATACATAAGTATTTTATTATTATTATTTATATTGGGCCAAAATCTTCCACAGCGCTGTACAGAATATATTGTCTTGTCACATTGTGAGTCCCAAACGTCCGTGACCTGAGCTGTCACTCAGAATCAGAATCAGAATCATTTATTTCGCCAAGTACAACGGGGGTTGTACCCGGAATTATTTTTGGCTCATACAGGGTCGGTGATGGTACAAACACATACATGCGATCCTTCAGCACATACAATCAGGTACAGTATGGTACATAAGTAAGAAATACATATATAATACAGCACATGACTAGTGGAGGACGTGTGGGGAGGACTGGAGTGCTATGTGAGGGGAGCGCCACATCTACCGGCGGCGCTCGCTCTGCTCTGCAGCATTTCCAGATGCCCCGCAGTGTGTAAAGTAAGAGTGTAAAGGAAAAGGAGTGGATAGAAAAAGAGAGAGAGAATTGATAGCTAAAAAGAGAATGAGGAAAGAAAGACAGAAACAAGCAAGAGGAGAGAGACAGAGGCAGAGTGTCCCCTTTAGGACTGCATATTGTGTACAGTCAGATAATCAGTGCTCCCAGCCAAACTGAGGGGATCACTGAGAGGGGCCACGCTTAGCATAGTTCTGGCTTGGTGCCCGGTCTGGGCTGGTCAGGTCCAGAGTCCATTTGATGATGGTTGCAGGCAGAGGGGACCTGGTGGAGTGTTCAGATGTGGCCGCAAATTGAGGGCTGGATGTGGGGTGATCTTCTTGGCAGTGGCCTCATCAAGGGAGGTCTGGCCTGCGGGAGAGCCCGGAGGAGAGGAGCTCCTACACGTGGGTGGCCTACCAGGCTGGAGTCGGCGGAGACTGCCTCTGGAGTGGCCAGCAGAGCCACTCTCGCACTGGGGATCTCCTTCACGTGAGTGGCCGAGCAAGAAGCAGCGGCGAGTGATATGTGGCAGTGCAGCGGGTGTTGGAGCGGCCAGCAGTGCCCGGAGGTCACCCCTGGGCCCAGGAGAGCGGACCAGCGTCAGTGAGGATGGGCAGAGTCCCCACAGCAAGCAAGGAGGCAGACCGGAGAACGTCCCAGCTCCCTCCATCCGTGGCAGCATCTCCCCCCATCACAGAGCGCACCAGCTCCGACTGGAGCAGGACAGGATCTGCGGTGGTGCAGCACAGTCTGCGTCTCTTGGTTCCCCCGGCAGCGGCGGTGTGGCCACCCACGTGGTGGACTCATGAGTGTGGGAGTTAGTAAGAGCTGCAACGTGCCCCGGCTGACAGTGGGGCGAGGCGGCCCGTTCCCCGGCAGCAGCCAGCAGCGACAACCACTCCCCGGTGGCTTCCCGACCTCCTCAGAGCGGCTGCACTAGCGTCTGACCTCCGGCGATGGAGCGGCGCCGTGTGCTGTCCATGCATCCTGCCGAGTGAGGAATGGCTGCGTCGATGGTCCCGGCGATCCAGGTTCTGGAGCACAGCGTGCCCAGACTCCCCAGGATGAGGAGAGCAGGGGATACCTCTCTGACCTCCCGGCACAGGTGAGCCACAAAGGAAAGAGGGGAAAGAGCCAGAAGAGCCGGAGCCCTGTGTGCCGAGGCGTCCTACTCAGGCGCCATCTTGTTATAAAAATCATCACTCATCATCACTGTCGGCTTCTCTTAGAGTCCAACCCCCGCTCTCCACTCAACTTCAACCTATCAGATCAAAAAACATTGATTTGGCATATAAATGTAATAAAAATTATAACCATTCCCATCATTTCAGATGTAATCGATCGACAAAATAGATTGATAAAACGAGTGACAAATGGGTCGTCTGTAGTCCATTGGCACCATCGACATTGTACAATCCAATCAATTGGAAGGTTGATCGTTCAGTAAAATTGCATCATTAATAAGCATCTTTAAATACATTGATTACTGGGATCAATAAAAGTGTGTCTGTGGTAGGGGGTTTGCTGTTTGTCAGGGGGCGGTGATAGTGGCCTTGGGTGGTAAAAAGTACAAATCCAGCCCTGCAAAGGTGGAGACACCCTTTAATTGAAGGTAACCACTATACAACAGTACTGTATATATTACATTAAAGAGACACTGAAGCGAAAAAAAAAATATGATATAGTGAATTGGTTGTGTACTATGAATAATTACTAGAAGATTAGCAGCAAAGAAAATATTCTCATACTTTTATTTTCAGGTATATAGTGATTTTTCTAACATTGCATCATTCTATAATATGTGCACATTACACAACACTCAGCATTCAAAATGAGTCTTTCAGAGCAGTCTGTGAAGTAATGACCTCTCCTCTAGCAGAGGAAAAGTAAATAGTCCAGGAACAGTTGAGATAATAAAAGTCAGATAACAGCCCTCTCCCCGACTAAGTTAGTCGGAGAGCTTAATGACTTGTTTGCATAGAGATAACAACTGGAGTTTCTCAACTCTTCCTGTACTGGAAACAATTACACTGATGTATCTGATCTTAATGTTTTATTTCTTACCTGTGCTACACATACAAATCATAATATTATCTTTTTTTTTTCGCTTCAGTGTCTCTTTAAGTTTAATCAAAGTGACATCACACGCTTTGAAAAACATGGGCCTGTATTTATAAGTGATGGGAATGTTTTACATGAATGAGTTGTGCTTTCTCTTGCTGGTTTTGTAAAACAGTATCATCAGCACATATGCTGTTTTTTGCTATGAGGGTGGACATAGTTTTATGACTGCATCACAGATAGTCCACAAACCTATGGCCTTGCATAAACATGTTTGATATGCGACAGACTTGATCCATTTTAATGGATTTGCTTCTATTGAAAATGTTCATACCCTGCCACAGTTTCACATTTCATCTGTGGTGTCTTCTGCTGGGTGTTAAGAGTGCTAAACATTTTACGAACAGCCCTATAAATCAGCTGACACCCCGGCCTCAGAAAGCCAGATGAGCCGGTATCATCTATCTGTAATAAAAATGCAACTAGAATAATTCAGGGTGCGTCTGGCTTTCTCCAGTGCAGTCATGATACACGTCTCTTGGCCTACGATGGAGAGATTCATCATGGAAGTTTAGTGAGTGTCAGAAAATGGAAACAAGTGAGACTTCAACTGGTTAAACTAGAACTTTCAACAAATTTATTTTTAGCATTGTCTTAAAAGGACAACACTCCAAACCTACAGTTTATATTCTTATTACTGGGCTATGCAGAGCCCGTTCTAGATTATTTTCTGCCTGAAGCAAACTTGTGAGGAATGGATGTGCTTCCCTCGCTCCCTTCCTGACCTCTGTACGACACATGTATCAAGTGTCATGCAGGGAAACAGGAAGCAGAGAGGAGCTGGCTGCCGAGAAGGATGAACGCGTCGCATGGAACAGGTATGTCATTTAAAAAGTGCACTGCTGCGCCAGCTCTGCAGGGGGACACAGGAGGGGGCCCATGGAAAGGGAGGAATGATGTAGGCCACCACAGGAGGGCACCTAAAAGCAGCAGGCTAAACTGGTGCAGCATTTGCAAGCTTGCAAACGCTGCAATGAGGGGAGATCAGGCAAGCGCCTGACCATAGTACTCTGCTGCCAGCCACCTGTGCAGTGGTGACATTTCTCTCTGTGCACGTCGGCGTTGTGGTAGGCAGCTACGGACTTGGACAGCATTGGAGACAGAGGGGAAGAGGAAGCTTCTGCACTGGAGATGAGAGGAGAAATGAGTGACCCAGATGGCTGCTGCAGTGTGAAGGCGAGCAGGGTACCTATACTGACAGGGGGGTGGGAAAAGAAGGGATTAAGGGAGTCATCTGGCTACCTATACTGTAGGGAAAGTGAGGAGGAGTTATCTGGCTACATATATTAGAGGGAAGGGGGAGGGGTCATCTGGCTACCTATACTGGAAGGAAAGGGGAGGAGTCATCTGGCTACCTATATTTGGGGGGTGTCATCAGGCTACCTATACTAGAGGGAAGAGGGGAGGGGTCATCTCGCTACCTATACTGAAGGGGGGTGGCTGGTGACAGTGGCTTAGGGTGGTAATGAGTACAAATCCGGCCCTGGCCAGGCGGGTGTCACCCCTTACAAGCCCATACCCCAGTCCCCACCACCCTCACTCACGATGGCACAACCCCCATGTAAACACTACCTGAAACAGGTGTGTCATAGGAAGTCCGCCCCTGTGGCTATGCTAATTGGGAGACAGAGACAATGTGACCTATGTGGCAGATGGAGGATTTCAGAGGTAGGTCTGTATAAATGCCTCATACATTAAGCAGTCATTCTATCCAAACACAATTTATTTTTCCCTACAACCTGAAGTGAGAGCGATATGGAGGCTGCCTTATTTCTTTTTAAACTATGCAAGTTGCTTGGCTGTCCCCCTGATCCTGTGTCTCTAAGACTTTTATCCATGGACCCTGAACAAGCACGCAGATCAGGTGCTCTGACTCAAGTCTGACTGGATTAGCCACATGCTGGTTTAAGGGTTGTGACTCAAATACTACTGATGCCAGAAGATCAACAGGACTGCCAGGCAACTGGTATTGTTTATAAAGGAATAAAAATGGCAGGCTCCACATCCCTCTCACCTCGGGTTGCCAGCACTTCATTAGAGGTCTGCTCACGTCATGCTCTCGTACTGTAATTTTGTATATCTGCCAAACGCGCTGCTGTCCTCATAATTTGCAAACCTTCCCAGATGCGGCCCTTATTATTCAGTCCAGTCCACGCACACATTTTCTAATGCAGTCAATAGAATGACATGTCACAAATATAATTAGTGCCCCAAAACACAGAGTACATCCATAAAACAAGATCCTAAATAAGCCTTGCTACACTTCATCTGAGAGAAAAGGCCTTTAATCTCCTGAAATCAGAGTATTCTCGCAAACAAGAGATGAGCTCGCAGGTACGTAACGCAGAGCCAAAAAGAGAGCGAGGTTTGTTTTCAGACATTGGGGACCGGCGGGGCAAGGGGTCAAACTCACGGATTAAAAAAGAAAATTCGGAACAAATGAACGCTGATGTTCCCATCTATTACAATGCGGTGCTATGAAGCACCGATATGCATTAATAATAAAGATCATTGTAGCCTTCTAGGGAAAATGTAGCATTCTTTTAATTAACTTAAATTTTTCATCAATTCTATTGAAAACGCTCTCATCCTCTCTGCTTTCATGTGGCTGTACATTTTGTGCCAGAGGCACAGACAAGTTTTATCTCCCATACTCTGTGTTTCAAAATATTCCGCCTAGCCGGGGTTTCAAAAATATCACAGCAACAGGCTTGCAGCATGAAATGAAAAGGAGATATTGATTACCTTTCATCTTAACCAGTTTTCTAAAATTTTATTTAATGTAGAAAGGATTGGAAAAACACAGCCCTCATTTAAACCAGCAATACAGCAGTGACTAATCCTTTTAGTTGTAGCAAAAGGGGTAAAACAGAGGCCACATGTAGCTGTCACAGCCAGGCTTCGCCAACGTATCCGTTAACCTCTTCATCATGGGCGTAATTACAAGAAGGAAAAATGGCCATGCTCTAAATACAGAAGAAATGTGTGTTCCATCGGGCATGGGAACAAGAAACAAAAAATATATACATCGCAAAGAGTGAATAAACTGCATTAAATGGATCAGATTTTCAAACTTCTCAAATATTAAAGTCAGTAGCTGCTAGTTAAAGTCTTTATTGCTAATAATAATCACTATTTTTTAAACTGCACTCTATCGTATAGACACAACAAGGGTGAAGAGGCGCCCAGGATAGATAAAATATCATTAAGAACAAAATAAAATTATAAAAAAGGAGGAGGTTTCTTACCTCTCCAATGACACAACTACGGTAAAGAAAAGTTGTTTTTATTTGCACAGGCAACATGTTTTGTGGGTGGAAGCTCATTTCCTCAGGCCAAAAAAAGTGCCAATGCTGCATTGTCAAAAAGTTTGGAGTGCCTACTTTATAGAGGAGAAACATACTGTATGCTTGCCAACCCCAAGTTCCCTTTTTACTCACTTATATTTACTCCTCAACTAATAGTCACGAGTTTCCCTCCACTACCCAAGACCATTTCCTCTGTGCTGCTTCTCCCAGCACCAGGCTGACTTCCTATTGTGTAGACATTACCTCTGCCCTATGACTTTTTCCAGTCCAAAACAATGGAAGGAGCAGGGCCGGTTCTAGAAACAATGGGGCCCCTGGGAAAAATTAACTGAAAGGGCCCCCTCAAAATACTCCCCCAACTAAAAAGCGGCATTGGGTACCCTTTATCGCAGTCAAATTCCCTCCAGGCCCCTGAGCCGGCTGCTGACATCCCCCTCATCACCCCCTAACTTAACTGTGCTTCCCAGGCCCATGCAGTTTCTTTCGCAGAGTGCTGGCAGGCATGCTTCTTTATCAGTCTGTGGCTCCATGCACTCCTAGACTTCATCCTTACAGGTGCGCCTCTCCTTAGTGACCGGGTACATGTTATTACGTTATTACATGCCACAGGTACAAAGAAGATGCAGCCAGCTGTGGATGAAGACGGGAGTGAAAGCAGCCACAGACTGACAGTGGAGCGTGCCTGCCAGCACTACTACTTTGCTCTACATTGCCAAAGACACTGCAGGAGCCCAAGAGAGCAAACGTTAAGTTGGGAGGACACCTTTGGGGCCCCTACTGGCTCTGGGGCCCTGGGGCAATTGCCCCCTTTGCCTCTATGGGGTTATTCAAGTCTGGCTTCATGACTTCCTCCAGTCCAAAACAATGGAGGGAGGTAGAGTGGCTATTTAAGCCTCGCCCTCTACCACAACCCCGTGAAACACCATCTTGCAATTCCCAATAAAACATCTAGAGCCCCACATACAGTAACCTTGCCCTCTTCTATAGAAAAGAACAGATGGTCAGAAGTGGGCTTAGTGTCAAGCACCATCCAATATAGTGAAGAGCAGAGGTTGAGTGTAGAGCAAAGTTTTTCCGAGAATGTCACTGCTAGAGAGCAAACCACTGTGATACAGCACAGTCACCTCCTTAAGGCATCAATGCCCCTGCTGGAAGAGTCGGTATAAACAACATGATTGGTGTAATTATAGATTTATTTTTTAAGTGGTAGGAGTGTGGAGGAGTGAAGGGAATTGTTTTATTTTTGGGGATGAGGGGACAGAAAAAAAAGTGCTGACCATCATATTTACATAACCACCTGCCACCTCATTGATCAGCAGCAGATATGCTCGTATTGTTAATGTGATGCTAATACTTCTTGCTTGCCTACAAATGTAATACAGATGGATGCAATTTGGAGTCAGACCAATCAAATGCACTTCCTGATGAATTCCAAGCTTCATACACGTTGTACTAAATTTGCATGCAATAAGATATTATAAGCATCTCACTGACTAGTTGCCATCTCTTATCAGCTAGCTTTGATTTGCTAGATATCTTTCCCTTCCTGTGTCAGTAGAGATTTTTTTGTTAGAAAAATCTGGTGCTCATGAAAAGGAAGGACACATTCAAGCTTAAAAATATTTAGACATGGAACAAACCGTTGCTTCTATCCTAGAGTAGAACATATGAATACTAGAGTGGAAACTACACCAGATCTAAAAATAACAAGCCCTTCAATAATTTAGAGGCAGGATTAAAAGATTAAGGGGGGCGTACTCACATCCAATCATTTGTTTATGTTACCACTTCCATATAGTATGAGAGCTTACCTTCACAATCCATTCACAGAATTCAGTATCTGTTGGCCTTCATACTACATGGGAGTGATCAAATTGGCCAATCAAAATGAGTTGTGCTTATGCACAATAAATCTAGTTAAACACATCCGATTACTGTCACCAGGCAAGGTTTGGGAATCGATCCCTCTGCAGACAGTTTGGGCCCCGATACAGTTTCTATGGAGGGGTGCAGAGGGAGCATGAGCGGCGCATGATGGAGTGAGAGGGGTAAGAAGGGTAAGAAGGGAGGACAAACGAGTCTGGCAGCAGTCAGCCAAGATCCATCAGGCCGGATCCTTCAACGATGCATTAGGGAGGGGTGGGGGCTGCCATACACTCCCAAGATTTTTGATAGAGGTGGTCTTTAGCCACTGCTTTAAAATATTTCAGGGATTAAAAGGTACAGTACATTGATTGATAAATATCTAAACAGAAACCATATACGTCAAATAATTAAGTAAAGAGGCACAGAGGGATTTGGATTTTATATGAGTTGGGAGCTAGAATGTTCCATCTGAAATAAATTGGAAGCAAAGTAGATTCCATCTGGAACACTCATATTAAATCAGTACTGAAAAAGGTTCAGAAGGTTTATGATTCCAGAAATATCAGTTGCTGAAGTGAAAGTAGAAGAAAACTGAGGTGAAATTCTGGAGGCCTGACGCTGTTGTGTCTGCTTCTGTCCACTTCTCAGCATCTGTAATGGTGCCCATACGTAGTACCATTTTTCATTTTTTTCCATTAGATAATTTTGTTTGATTATTCCGTGAGAATGAATATAAAGATTTTTCCAACATGTCTGATCGGATTTTTATTGAAAAAACAGGATAAACATTTGTTTTTCTTGATCGAAAAAAAAACTATTCGACTTTCATTCTGTCATTTTGGTCGAATAAATGGAAAAATAGAATGTTTTTATTGTACCGTGGGCACTATAACATTGATGTGCTGCTGAAAAACGGAAACAACTGCGTTAGTGGGCTCAGGCCCTCAGTGTCCCTACTGAACAAAGAAGAAACTTTTCCCAAGATATTTATAAAAGACATCTAAGCTCTGCCTTGGAGAATGACATCCAGAGTCTGCCAAAAAGGCCACATCACTTTTTAAAGGGAATCTGAAGCGAGCGGGATATGGAGGCTGCAATATTTATCTTCTTTTAAACAAGTTGCCTGGTTGTCCTGCTGGTCTTCTGCCTCTGATACTTTTAAACTATGTACACATATGCGATAACTGTCATACAAAACCGCTGTTTCAGCCAATGATCATTATTTGTTTACATAGACTGGCGATCAATATTGCTTGGGCATCGTTAAAGAACAACTATCAAAAAAAACTGTTCTTCTGTAAACCCCACGCTCCTATTGAGCTTTTAACCAGCAACACTAGAAAGCTTTTCAAGAGGTCTCTCATCACAGCCTGTGTGAAAAAAGGCCTTGTTTACCAAACTGTTTGTAACAATTTGTGTCAGTGTCCATGCTAGAGGCTATAGCCATACCATGTATCTAGGTTCCACTTCTCTGTCTGTATTCACAGAGGTATGATTTACTGTTTTTTTCTGCCCTGCTTACACACACGCACACACACGCTGCTTTCTCGCAGATCATATGAGAACAGCTAAGAGATATTTAGATATAAAGAAGCATCTGAAAAGAAGGACCTGTACTGTTTTCCTTATTTGGGTGCTTCCCCCCATTCAGAATGAGATCCCCCTGGCTGTAAACTGTTTACTTTAGACAGCAAGGCAGAGAGAAGGATATAGGACCAGGCCAACACACAGCTGCAGCTAATGTTATTTACACACATTTGAAGCTATATTTCTGCTTTCTATCATTATTAACACATTTTACTCACAGGATTACTGCTAGTGAAGATGTTTCAGTATGTTGGATGTGTTGGAAACAGTCCTCCATAGTAATGCGCACAGTGAAAACCGTTTTCTGTAAATGTCATATTTTCTTCACATAAAACATGAAAAGATGAAAAAAAACCTTTGTGTAACGATTGTGGAACTTTCCCCGTGATCAGCGCACAACGCGTGCGCTGACACGGCGGAAATCCTCCACAAGCGTATAATTTGCAGGAACCCAGCAAAAGGTGCTACGCACCCGTAGAGGGAAAATTCCTGTCGGCAGATGGCGCTGGGGAGTGCAGAGGAACCAATCCTCTGTACCTCCACAAATGCCAGACAGGAATTGTACAAAACGCAGAACGCAATCGCAAGAGAGGCGATTGCGAATGAGAATGAGCAAAGGGACAGGTTGTATGTGTGTGTGCCAATCCAGTCGCCACCCCGCAACCGCACACACACACACAACAGCAGATATGAAATAGGAACGCGATCGCGAGAGGTGCGATCGCCAGACGAGACACAAGGCAGATCAGAACAGAATATGAGGTTAGCAAAGGCACAGCAAATAATACAATGAGGAGATACGGAAAATAACAAATGCTAGCTAACCGCGAACACCGCACTCATTCGCAACAGTGCACGCGGTTATGCGCGGTCTCCACGTGATAAGCACAATAGAGACAAGCACGCCTAACTAACCATTAACAGACAAACATGAAACAGAGGACGCGAGCGCTTGCTTAACGGTTACCTCACCGAGCCTCCAGCAAGCGTAGCAGACAGACACACGAAAACAGGGACAAGCGAGAGATAGGATCCACAGCACTAGCGAAAAGTGGCTAGCGCGATCCAAGTACAGAGTAGCAGAGCAGAAGGATCCCCAGCGCGATCCCAGAAGACAGAACAGAAGGATCCCCAGCGCTAGCAAAAAGTAGCTAGCGCGATCCCAGGAGACAGAACAGAAGGATCCCCAGCGCTAGCAAAAAGTAGCTAGTGCGATCCCAGGAGACAGAACAGAAGAGATAGCTGGTAGCCACCGCTGCACCAGCTATACTCCAAGAACAGAGATCAGAACCATTTCCTGTCAACCACCATAGGGACAGGACAATGGCAAATAGGCAAGACAAGACAGAACAGGCAATACAGATAATACAATCCTAACAGCACTAGGGAAATCTGCCTAGCGCAGATTTAGGAATTACTCTAAGCTGATGTTCAAACAGAGAGCAAGGCTGACACCCCACCAGGAGTGTTACATAGGACGAAATCCTTATGAACAGCGAAGCATTGTGGGAAAGACATAGTACTTATAGTACACGCCTCCAATGAATGTGGCCAGGCAATTTGCATGACAACGTATGCAAATTCCTCTGCAAGCACAAGCTGCAAAACTGACAGAAGCTGTTCTTTCCAGAGTCCTGCAGCATGCAAACCTACACAATGGTCAAAAGGCTGGCTGCCTGCACAGGCAGCTGAGCAAATCATCACAGTACCCCCCCCTCCAGGGTCGAATTCCAGACGACCCTCAAAACTGCTATTAGCAACAGACTCAAACTGAAGACTCATGAAGGTCAGGACAGCCCGACAAGGTCCAATTCCAGAGTCAGTCCACCCGAAACCGACCTCATCGGAAACAGAAGCCACCGAAACATGCCTATCAGTACCACCAGTCTCAGTATAACACCCATCAGGACTGTGAACGCCAGAGAAGAAGCCATCGACACCCTCCAGACAATACCCACCACCTTCCAAGGAGCGTCCGAAAATACCAAACCTGCCACAATACCTGTTCGAAGTGTCCCTTACAACACAAAAGCCACCGTTGATCTTATCCAGGGGACCAAGCAAAATTTCTCCCGGAATCTCCCAGAACCTTTTGAAGCTCCACAGAGATCCCAAGAGGGCAGAACAATCACCAGGCTCACATGGAGAATTACCAAGAACCCCCATGGAACCAATGACAATTCCGGATTCAGAATTACGAGGACACCCATCAAGATCAAGACTTTCAGGGACCACTTCTGGGCATGCAAGCAGGCAGGCTAAATCAGAGCATGTCTCCACCGAGGAAGCATCTGAGTACGCTGGTAACCGAGGCACACTTGGGCTTTCTGGGTCACAGAGCACACTGGGGTACACCAGCACAGGAGAAACCTCAGGACATGTCAGGGAACTGCCAACCTCAGAGTCCGGCACGAGGAAACCAAAACCAGAACTGGGCAGAGAATCATCACGAGCAATGGTCTCAAGCACTGGACTTTCAAAAGAAGACTCAGATTCAAATTCGGAAATTTCTGTGACTGTAATATCATCATTGACTACACATGACTGAAGCTCCACCAGAGCTGAAAAGGTAGCCAGCAAGGCAGCAATGCCTACGGAAGAGGGCAACACCTCAGAAAGACTTGGGGGACAGGAGACATCTCCTACAAGTTCTGCACCCTTTGGGAGGAACTCGGAGACCTCCAGAACATCAAACAAGACCTCAGGAACATCATTTTTCAAGTTTTCTAGGAAGGATTCTGAACTATCCATGTTACAGGGCAAAACTGGAACTTTATTTTGTGGACAGGGCAGATGTCCCAGGAATGGTTCCACCATAACCTGAGACTGGATCTCATCATCATGAGGGGAATGTACAGGTATATTTACTGGAACACACACTGACTCCCTAACTTCATTCTCACTGTACCCAGAATTCTGTGTGGCAGTCAAACTAGCTTTTAACTCCAAAACTGCAGAAAAACAAGTAAAAATAGCAGCAATACCTAGACGAGCCTCTAGGGGCAGGGCAGGAGATATTGTACAAGGCAATGTTGACTCATCCAGAGTACAGGGTGGAGAGTCAAAACTTCCCTCAGAGCAAGAAAGGGACTCATAAATGTCAGTGTGATTGGACATCATATTGTTATCCATGGTAGAGGGCAGGTTCAGAGAAAGCGTCTCTGAATAAGGCAAAGAGGGTTCAGCATCAGATTCGCAAAACCGAAGCGCTGTCTCACTCTTAGATTCGGCTAACAATGTCGAATCCGAAGAATCAGAACGCAAAACCTGCGAATCAAAATTCACTTTAGGTTGTGAAACTGACGCTTCTATAGCGCAAACCTCCGCGATCTGCGGAGCAGACTGCAAGGCATCTAGGACCGAAACCCTGAAGCAACTGTCCCCAGGCAACGGGCCCTTACAGGTGTGAACAGGGTGAGACAGAGACTCATCTGCAGAAGAAATAGTGACATCAACAGGACAAACTTTATTAGGCATATTAAATTTACTTTTGACGCTGCATAGTCGAGAACTTTTCCCCATAGCAGGGTCACAGACGGAAGATCTCAAAGATCTGTTTCTAAATGACAAAGGATCCCACACATCCTTGAGGAAACCGGCAGACTCATGCCGATCACAATCTGCAGGAACATCCGAGAAACAGGCATCAGATCGCACAGATTCAAACTGCACACTGTCAGAAGCGAATCCTTCAGCATTCGCACAGGAATCAACCACAGCGGCACACTCATTCATTTCAGATTGCACAAAGTCAAGACTCACATGCTTTACCCCAGAAAGGCAGGAACAATCATCCGACAACGATGTCTCTTTATTGGAATCAATTGGTTGGTGTGTGTGCAACTCATCCAAAATCGTTTGCCATACATAGATCACCAGATCCACATCATCCTTGTCACATTCATCGGAATCAATCAGAAGGTACATAGAGTCAAGACAAGCATTCAAGACATCTTCGCTTTTTGCGATGTAAAAATCGCAAAAGGCTTTCCAATCAAAATCGAATTCCTCCAGCAAGGCCCCAACATCCCAGGAAGCAAATGGGGGTTCAAACAGGCCAGTATCCACATAATCTCCATATGGTTGGAGTTCAGGAACAAGAACAGATTTTTTAACTGCTTTAATGTAGTGTGCGATCCTACCTATAGCAGGATCCACATAAGCTTTGGATTGGGGCAAAAAAGCCGGAGACGGAACAACATCATTACAAACATCAATAGGGAGTGTTTTATTCCGATGCTTGCGTTTTTTAGTTTTTCTCTTTTTCGCCACTTTGCATGTCTGCTGTTTAAAACCTGAAGTGGCAACAGACACATTGAACTGATTGTCATACTGAAAGGTTTTGCATGGAAGGGAAAGATCAGCTGACTATCAGCAGCTACACACTCAATCAGAGCAGGTGGTAAGCCAGGCAGTTTAAACCAGTGAGAGAATATCTCTGCAAGCAACTGATACAGATTACCATTCCAAGAATTGATTTTTAACAGATTATATGCCCAGGTGAACAAATCGTCTTTTAAGAGCACATAGGCAAACAGAAGAGCCGACGTGGACGGATCAGAAATCTGAAAGGTGGGATTCAGGCAAAACCTCACACATTCAGAAAGAAATTCCGCCTTGGTCTCTGAATTAAGCCTTTTAAAGCTCTTAAAGACACAGGACCCAAACTCGACAAAATCGTACAAATCGGAATTTCCGTCTACACTGGGGTTTTGGGTTGGGCTATTCATACTGTAACGATTGTGGAACTTTCCCCGTGATCAGCGCACAACGCGTGCGCTGACACGGCGGAAATCCTCCACAAGCGTATAATTTGCAGGAACCCAGCAAAAGGTGCTACGCACCCGTAGAGGGAAAATTCCTGTCGGCAGATGGCGCTGGGGAGTGCAGAGGAACCAATCCTCTGTACCTCCACAAATGCCAGACAGGAATTGTACAAAACGCAGAACGCAATCGCAAGAGAGGCGATTGCGAATGAGAATGAGCAAAGGGACAGGTTGTATGTGTGTGTGCCAATCCAGTCGCCACCCCGCAACCGCACACACACACAACAGCAGATATGAAATAGGAACGCGATCGCGAGAGGTGCGATCGCCAGACGAGACACAAGGCAGATCAGAACAGAATATGAGGTTAGCAAAGGCACAGCAAATAATACAATGAGGAGATACGGAAAATAACAAATGCTAGCTAACCGCGAACACCGCACTCATTCGCAACAGTGCACGCGGTTATGCGCGGTCTCCACGTGATAAGCACAATAGAGACAAGCACGCCTAACTAACCATTAACAGACAAACATGAAACAGAGGACGCGAGTGCTTGCTTAACGGTTACCTCACCGAGCCTCCAGCAAGCGTAGCAGACAGACACACGAAAACAGGGACAAGCGAGAGATAGGATCCACAGCACTAGCGAAAAGTGGCTAGCGCGATCCAAGTACAGAGTAGCAGAGCAGAAGGATCCCCAGCGCTAGCGAAAAGTGGCTAGCGCGATCCCAGAAGACAGAACAGAAGGATCCCCAGCGCTAGCAAAAAGTAGCTAGCGCGATCCCAGGAGACAGAACAGAAGGATCCCCAGCGCTAGCAAAAAGTAGCTAGTGCGATCCCAGGAGACAGAACAGAAGAGATAGCTGGTAGCCACCGCTGCACCAGCTATACTCCAAGAACAGAGATCAGAACCATTTCCTGTCAACCACCATAGGGACAGGACAATGGCAAACAGGCAAGACAAGACAGAACAGGCAATACAGATAATACAATCCTAACAGCACTAGGGAAATCTGCCTAGCGCAGATTTAGGAATTACTCTAAGCTGATGTTCAAACAGAGAGCAAGGCTGACACCCCACCAGGAGTGTTACATAGGACGAAATCCTTATGAACAGCGAAGCATTGTGGGAAAGACATAGTACTTATAGTACACGCCTCCAATAAATGTGGCCAGGCAATTTGCATGACAACGTATGCAAATTCCTCTGCAAGCACAAGCTGCAAAACTGACAGAAGCTGTTCTTTCCAGAGTCCTGCAGCATGCAAACCTACACAATGGTCAAAAGGCTGGCTGCCTGCACAGGCAGCTGAGCAAATCATCACACTTTGTAAAGCTATTTGCTAGTAATTTCTGGAAATATATGTGGCATTTAGAATTTTAGTTAACTTGTCTAGTTGACCTTTAAGGATCTGTCTTGTTGGATCCTTAAAGACCCCTGATGCCCAAGCATGAACGACGGCAATGCTATATTTCAGCCCCGCCGACCAATTGAAGTTGATCAATCCTCCACCGATCCATGTCCCTCCGTCCCCTCCATAGCAACAGAACACCATGCTAGCCTCAAGGCTAGAGATGTGTCTGTGCAGCATCGTTTCCTGAATTGTCACCTAGGGGATCGTTTCTCAACCCCGATGGGTGACATTTCTCGCATGTGTGTACTTAGCCTAAGAGTAGGTTCACACTTGTTTTAAAAATGTATCCGTGGCTCTGTTTTTTGGCACTGATCAAAAACAGAGCCACGGATACCAATATTAAAAATAGCAGCCTTCTTCACTCCAAAAAAAAAAAAAGGATCCGTCTGCATTCAAGGAGATCCGTTTTGAAAACCTGAATGGTTGGTCCAGATTTGCAGCATTTTCACGGACCACAAACGGTCCACACCTGGATCCGATACACGGAAGGGTAGTGGAGGGGGCAGTGCAAGAACGGATCTCCCTCTACACAGGCTATTCTTGCACACAAAATGGAGGGAGATTCGCATTGCCTGCTCCTACTGCCTGCTCCTCCCCTTCACGTCGCCCCAATAGGTGTCCCACAGGTAGCCTGAGGGGGTAGCAGCCAGGATGTCCCTGCTCCCCCTCCAGCTATTTGTGACAAAAGTAAAGAGTGAGCGAGAGGGGAAGTTTACCTTTCTTCCTCTGCTCGCCGTGTGACTTAGGGCGGCATTGCAGGAAGTCATGCAGCGAGCAGAGGAAGTAAGGTGCTTCCCTGCTCGCTCTTTACTTTTGCTGCAAATAGCTGGAGGGGCGAGGGACCTAGTTGAGGGAGAGGGCGACCCCCCTTCCCGCTGCTGTGCCTGCTACCCTCGTCCTGGCTGCTACCCCCTCAGGCTACCTGAGGACACCTATTGGGGTCCTAGCTACAGCCATTTGTTTTTGGGGGAAGGAAAAAAAAACGCATCTAAACGGATCAAAAACATTTGCTGCAAAAGGGCAGCACGGATCCGTTTGCGTTCAGGTTTTTAATCCCAGGATCACGGACCGCAGGCTCCATTCTGCAAATGGGCCTAGTGTGGACCTAGTCTAACGGGAACCTGAGATAGGGCTGCCGCCATAGAATATACATACCTGCGGCTTCCTCCAGTCCCCTCCAGCCGTTCCCATGGCGTCCTCTTCTTGCTCTCCATTTCTCTGCAATTGGCCCCAAAAAGTGCTCCAGTCCGGGGCCAACTGCACATGCGTTGCCCGGCCACACGCTCCCGCCGCGTTCAAGTCGCCTTGAGTATTCTGCACCTGCGCAGTAGTACGCAGTATTCTGCACCTCCCAGCGACGGGAGAAAGGCAGGGAGCACGACTGTAGAATTCAAGGCCAGTTGCGGGCGAACAGAGAGCAAGAAGAGGATGGTGTGGGAGCGATCAGGCCGGAGTGGACTGGGGGAAGCCCCAGGTATACATCACTGGTACACTTTAACCAATAAAACCGGAAAGAGCATGCAAATCTTGCTTCAGGTGTGTGATTCAGATACTACTGACCAGAAAGATTAGCAGGACTGCCAGGCAACTAGTATATTTTAAAAGGAAATAAACATGGCAGCATCCATTTACCTCTTGCTTCAGGCTCCCTTTAAGCTACCTGTATACTCAGCATGCAAAACATTTACCCCTCCACGAATGCTGTATGATGTAGTATGTGCATCTTGCATTCCCCTCCCCTCATTTTCTGCTGTGCCTGTATGGTGTAGTGTGTGCATCTTGCATTGTTCTCCCCTGATTTCCTGTGTTATGTGCACTTTGCATTCCCCTCGCTTCATTTTCTACTGTATGATGTAGTATGTGCATCTTACATCCCTCCCCTCGTTTCATGCTGTAGGATGTAGTGTGTGTACCTTGCATTCCCTCCCCTCATTTCCTGCAGTATAATGCATAGTTCCCAACTGTCCCTCTTCTGGAGGGACAGTCCCTCTTTGTGAGCCCTGTCCCTCTGTCCTCATTTTGTCCCTCTTTCAGGACTTTGTCCCTCTTTCTATGTAAATCCTCTATAATAAATCCTCTATAATAAAACCCTACTGTCTCTGCGTCCCATGTCCCTGTGTGTGTCCCACTTGCGCTCTGCTGTGCATCTGTAGTATGTGCAATTAAAAAATAAAATTCCACTTACCTGGGGCTTCCTCCAGCCCCTGGCTGCTGTTCTGTGCCCTTACCGCAACTCCGGCAGCTCCCAGTCTCCTCCACTGCAGATGCTGACCTCGCAAGGTCGGCTTCTGGGTTCTTCTGCGCTCCACCATGCGGCTCACGTGGTCGCGCTGACGTCATCAAAACTGTACTGGAGGAAGCCCCAGGTAAGTGGATTTTTATTTTTTTATTACCTTGGACTTATCCTTTAAAGGAAACCTAAGCACTTAAGCACAGTAAACACTTATACTTACCGGGGGCTTCCTCCTGTCTCCCCTGGCCGCCTGGATCATTTGCTGGCCATCCTGCTACAGTAGCTCAGTTGTGGTCTATTGCACATGTGCATAATGCTTCTGGCATAATGCTTCTGGCCATGGTAGCACGGCCACAGAAGACCAACAAAACGCGGCTGAGGCAATGTACTGGGATGGCCAGCAGACAATCTGAGCGGCCCAGGGAAACAGGGAGGGAGCCCACGGCCTGAAGGGGGCTGGAAGAAGCCCCAGGTAAGTATAAATGATTTACTTTAATCCATCTCAGGTACACTTTAAAGAGACTCTGTAATAAAATGTTCATCCTTATTTATTCTATCCTATAAGTTCCTATACCTGTTCTAATGTGGTCTGGATTACTGCAGCTTTTTCTAGTTGCACTGTCTCTCTAATATATCTAATCTTCTTTTCTTTGTCAAGCTTTGTTGACCCAGGGAGGAATGGGCTGCCTCTGTGCAGTTTGTGAGGCTGAAGGTGGAGGGAGCTGCTGCCTGTCACATGCTGAGAAACTGTGACAAATCCCAGAGTGAAGTGCAGAAACTTGTAGTATACTGTAACATGAAATATATATACATATATATATATATATATATATACATATATATACACACACACACATACACTTCGATCTCCGATCAGGAAATCCCGTTCAAAGAACAGGATTTCCTGGAGGGCTTCCCCCGTCACCATGGCGACGGGCGGGATGACGTCATCAACGTCGTGACGTCATTTGGAGACCCGAACCACCCCTCAGCGCTGCCTGGCACTGATTGGCCAGGCAGCGCACGGGGTCTGGAAGGGGGGGGCAGCGCGGCGAGCGGCGGCTAATCGGCGCGGAGCGGCGGCGATCGGAGTGCACACGCAGCTAGCAAAGTGCTAGCAAAGTGCTGCAAAAAAATGTATGCGGGGTTACCGCCAGGATTAAAGGGATTGCGTGCTGAGATAAATAACTAGGCTGCCTCTCTTCAGAAACTGATCCTATAACTTCAGTAGTCTGAGTTACAGAATGTCATGGATTCCAAAGCATTGAAGATAGCCAGTTAGCTATAATTTTAACAAAGTAGTCAGTAGTACTGGCTGCCTCCATGTTTCTGTTTGGTAAACTTGGTAAATTGGTTTAATCAAGATAACTATAATGTGCGGCACTAACTTTTAATGTCATCAGATTTTATGGTACAATATACTTTCTAGACTGAGTATTTTAGTAGTCTTGATGTATGCTCAGCTAAACAAGCATATGGTTTTGCTATGAAGTGGTTTTAATTTTTTGCCATACAAACCTGATACTGTCTATAATTTCAGGAATCTGGCTTAGCTCCATCTTGATGACCCCGAGTCATCTGTTAGCATTACAGCAGGCATAGGGTGAGAGACAGGCAGCGCTTTCAACACCCTCTTCATCTGTGTCTTAGATCTGTCAGCACATATTACCTTCTGTAAGCACAAGGACAGCAGCCCTGGGCAACTGCAGCTGAGCATGGGTGGGGGAAGCAGTTCAGCTCGACTCCCCTTTACCCTGAGCCAGGTGAGCTCTGACAAGCACAGGCTTTAAATTAGCTTGGTAAATACAGAGATCTAAATGGACCACACACTGATACGTCTATGCCCTGCTTACTGACTCAGATTATTGTACTTTCATTGATTATCTACAACTAACTGGTCAATGCAGCATACAACTTTATGAATTTGGCTGTGTTAGTGAAAGTCTGTACACTTGAAATACTGGTGTGTTTACAGGTCTAGATGTAACTTTTGACTGCCTTGCTTATGTAGAGAAAATGATTTAACAGAAGACATAATGAACAACTTGCAGAGCTGTATTTTTTTTTAGTTCTTATTTTGTTTACCACTTTCAGCCAGACCTGCACAAGTTTCCGTTGAGGCCAGTTTTATTATTATTATTTAGTATTTAAATAGCGCCGACATCTTCCGCAGCGCTGTACAGAGTATATATAGTCTTGTCACTAACTGTCCCTCAGAGGAGCTCACAATCTAATCCCTACCATGGTCATGTGTCTATCGTGTAAGGTATGTATTGTAGTCTAGGGTCAATTTTAGGGGGAGCCAATTAACTTATCTGTATGTTTTTTGGATGTGGGAGGAAACCGGAGTGCCCAGAGGAAACTCACACAGACACAGGGAGAACATACAAACTCCTTTCATATGTTGACCTGACTGGAGTTCGAACTGGGGACCCAGCGATGCAAGGTGAGGGCGCAAACCACTAGGCCACCGTGCTGCCCGTTTTATAGTTGGCCAGTGCGTTTGCAGTGTGATGGTCCGCTCACATTGCACCACAACACACAAATTGTCATTCATATGACCCTGCAACAAAGTGCAGCAACAGGGTCATATGCAGAGCGCCCCCACCCTTTGCCACCCGTCGCTGCCCCTCGCCCAGTGATGTACTCCCTGCTGGAGAGTAGGTACATCTCTGGAATTCTCAGCTTCCCTATCGTACTTGCGTCATTCACACCATCTCCGCCAATAAATTAAAACTTTCTGCGTTGCCCATTGACCTCCATGCATTCCGCAGTGGCATATACTTCTACACAAACCACAGTGTGGGGAATTCATTATTATTACACGATTGTGGGTACTATTGTGTCTCTAAGCTTGATTTGTCTCAAACTACAATGACATGTGGGACATCACTGGAAGTGATAAAGTCAGTGCTATTTACAATGGACCTAGGGATGTAGCTGGGTTTGAATGTGGGTTCAGCTCCTACCTTCTTCAGATGATACCTCAGTATCCAAAGTGCACACAATCAGGCTGTTGCTCTCATTTGCCCAAGGTCCCAGTCTCCATATTGGCCTCCAAGCTACACTAAGGTCAAACTGTCTTTGTGGTCAGTATAGTCCTAAATTGTAAGGTTACACTTATCCACATTCATTTTTTCCCCAAACCATCTTGGAACACATGGATGCTAAAGCTCAGTACAATAGCCCAGGTTGCACTAAATTAGATTCTAAAATACAGCAAGAGGTTAAAGGACTTCCAAGGTGAAAATAAAAAATTATGTTTTACTCACCTTGGACTTCTTCCGACTCCGAGCAGCAGTCTCAGTACGAGCGTATAGATTAGCGCCCGCACAGGTGCAGATGAGCCGACCCCGCCAGCAGGTCACCCAGGGGCGCCTCTCGCCATTTTGTCACTCCAGGCGAGAAAACCTGTGGCGCCCCCCCCCCTGAAAATAATCATATAGCGACAGTGTTTCACCAGAAAATAATCATAATACAAAAGCGTTTAACCAAAAAATAATCGTTGCTTAGTTGGTCAGATGACCCTGGGGGAGAAAACGGGTAGAGAGAGGAATGAGAGGAGGGAGAGATACTGGAAAGTGGGAGTCACAGGAGGGAGAATTATTAATGGGAGAAATATTTCACCAGAGGGGTCCTGTTTGACATGTGCACACTGGGAAAGGACAATGCAGAAAAAGAGGTGGGAGGAGTATGGAGCTCATGGGAAGCAGAAACTGAAGCAGAGCAATCGGGACGGCATCCAGAGACACAGGGACTTTCCATGGCAAGTCAGATTACCATGTAAATAGTGATGTACAGTGCTTCCCTGCCTCTGCTCCTGTCACTGGAGATCCCATCATTATCCTATCCTGGACAGTATGACAACTGGCTGTTCTACTGAATAATCAGCATATACTGTAAGTGACAACATATATGCGGATAATCAGAATGATGAATCATTTATGCTGGGCAGCCAGGGTTTGTACTGTCCAGGATGCAGATAATGATGATTGCAGTAACAGGGGCAGAGGTCCCATTTCCAACATCCAGATTCACTCACAGTCTCCCTGGGAATAGCGGCAGACTGCAGACAGGTCACGGTTCATCTCCCCTCCCCCTCCTCCTGTGCCAGTGTCACTACTCTGTCCCTCATGGCTGCTGTGCATGTGTGTGAAGGCTTCCTGCTACCTCACACACACAACTCCGGTCTGTCCACCCACTGCAGTGCAGTGTGACTAGCAGCTGGAGTCTCTGGGCGACACAGGATACATGGCAAAGTTTAGCCTATGTGAGTAGCCACCATGTCACCATAACTCTTCTGGCAAGGGGGCGGAGTTTGAGGCAGAGCCGCAACGCGGTAAACACCATGGCCACTGATGTAAAGAGGAGGCGGCCTTAGAGGTGATGGCGTGGAGCAGAGCTCTTTTTCTCCCTCTATTGGCCAGGGGAGGAGGGGGGAGTGTATGGAGTATGCAATAAATTATGCTGGAAAATGTGTTTACATTGCAGCGGCGGCCGGAGGGTGGCCGCAGCTGCGCCTGGTGACATGTCCAGCGCCCCAAGCAGCCGCTTGTAGTGCCTGCTGGTTTAGGCGCCCCTGAGGTCACCATCATTGTGGGTGGCCAGCAGGGACACGGGGAGGACCAGGGCTGCGGTGTGGGACTTAGACTTCTGCTCGGGGCTGGAAGAAGCCCCAGGTGAGTAAAACAGTTTCTTATTTTCACATCGGAAGTTCTTTAAGCATAAAAACAGGAACATCTTGCATGCAATGCTTGCAGGTGCTGTTGTGGTCAGACTTCTTATGGTGATGTGGGCGGGGGAGGGTCATCGTGATAACACCTTTAATGTCCCACTCTTCACATCATACTATCGTAGAAATTACAGATACCAAGTCTCACTCTCAAACAATAGGGATTATGCAAATTACATCACTTTATAGAGATGGCCCGAACGTTTCGACTGCGAACCCTATACTACATCATTAGGGTCAACTTTGACCCTCTACATCACAGTCACATGGTAGCCAATCAGGCTACACTCCCTCCTGGAGCCCCCTTTCCCCCTTATAAAAGGCAGGCAGCGTCGGCCATTTCCCTCACTTGTGTGACTGCAGTAATTAGAGAAGGGAGAGCTTGCTACAGAGACATAGGGAAAGCTTAGTTAGGCTCTTGTTATGTTAGGCTTGTTAGCTTGCTTCTTGCTGATACTTATTACTAAAAAGCACCCCTCAACAGCTCTTTTGAGAGCTAATGTTGTTCTTGTGATCTATATTTTTTTTGTGTGTGTGTGTCCCACAGACACTTGTATATACAGCCCTGTCAGTCAGTCGCAACTGGCCCTTGGCCCCTTGGTAATTCCTACTGTGCCACTGCCAGGCCCAGGACATTCAGTGACTACCGGTTCACGGTGCCTGTGTGTGTGACAGCTGCACATCTGTAATACCAATCACTACATACCTGTTCATGTTTACTGCACCTGCATGACAGAAGCACACAGTATCATATACTGTACCAGTCACTGCACCTGTTCACGGTACCTGTGTGTGTGACAGCTGCACATTGTATTGATACCGTCACTGCATACCTGTTCAGTGCACCTGTGTGACCACACTCTGTTTTATATACCAGTTCGTGCATACCTGTTAACTGCACCTGTGTGACAGCTGCACATTGTATTGTAATACCAGTCACTGCATACCTTTCACTGCACCTGTGTGACTGCACATTGTATTAGTCAAGTCAGAGCATACCTTTCACTTCATCCCCCCGATATGGACAAAACAAGAGGCAGAGCCAGAGGCAGGCCACCCGGAAGGTCTGTTCGAGGTCGCGCTGTTGTGATTTCGTGCGGCCCTCGTTGACCAAAGTACAGTGTTCAGAAGAAGGCACGTGCCATTAACCTCCAATATTGTCAGGACGTAGTTGACTATTTAACACAGAACACCTCATATTCCTCAGATTACGCACGGAAGCGTGACATATCTTCCTCCTCCTGCTCTGATTCTGGCACCCCACTAAACACTCAGTCGGCCGCCACCACCAAAGTGCCATCACTCCAGGGCTCAGCGGTTTGGAAATTTTTTTGTGTGTCTGTCTCAGATGAGAGCAACGCCATCTGTGCTCTCTGCCACCAAAAATTGAGCCGTGGAAAGACCAAGATCCGCGTAGGGACAACTACCTTATAAAGGCACATGATTACAAAGCACAAACTGCAATGGAATGACCACCTGAGGAAAAGCAGCACACAAAACAAGGCCAAACACTGCAGTGTAAGATACCATCACTCAATTATTTATCCACAATTATTTCTCAAAAATGCGATAACCGAACTGTACAGTGATGGTGAAAGGCAAGTGGTGTCATCTCTGGCACACAGCGTTGGGTCAAGGGTCCATCTGACCACAGATGCGTGGTCTGCAAAGCACGGTCAGGCCTGCCCGAAGACTAAGTCAGTCCCCAGACACAGCATCTCTGTCTGCACACCATGTGACTGCCTGCCCCAAGACTAAGTCGGTCCCCACTCCCCACACAGCATCGCTGCCTGCAGGCCGCTTGACTGCCTTCTCCGCCACCACCAACAGGGTCCAGGACTCCAGGTGGATTCCTGAATTTTTAAGGCTGCTGCTAACAGCGGCCGCTATAATACTTTTTCTGGCTGCACTGCGGCTGCAACAACAAAACAAAAGGCATGTACATGTGTCAATTCCCCTTTGTGATCGTTACCTTGCCACGGTGAAGGGGCTTGCGTATCACAATGAAGCAATGATTACCGGCTACATGAGTGTGTTGGGGGGCACACCTGACCCGAAGAAGATAGATAATACGGTCATTGCTTCATTGTGGACAGACCAAATTCGATCAGCTGGACACTCAGTCACTGTTGTTCTGTCATTCAGCTACCTCAGCCCGGCGACCATATGGGCTTGAAAAACGCCATCTCCTGCACTCTCGCCATGCTGTGCACCAGTCCAGCACTGCCGTCACTACACAAACTGCTGTTTGCAGTGCGTTACACAGTGAGTTTACTCTGTGTGAAGCAGTACACTAATTACACTACCTGATTGATGTATACACATGCAAGATGTTTTAAGGCACTGTAGGCCTCCAATTTAGCAATAAAATGTTATTTCTGCCCTGAAACCCTGCTGTGCGTAAAATCCGGATTTTTCCCCAGGACTTTTGGGGTGTATCCCACTCCGCCATGCCCCCCTCCAGGTGTTAGACCCCTTGAAACATCTTTTCCATCACTTTTGCGGCCAGCATAAATGTTTCTAGTTTTCAAAGTTCGCCTCTCCATTGAAGTCTATTGCGGTTTGCGAAAGTTCGCACAAACCAAACTTTTGCGGAAGTTCACGTTCGAGGTTCGCAAACCGAAAATCGGAGGTTCGAGCCATCTCTACACTTTATACAGAATTTACAGCAAAGGGTAGGCTGTCAGAAGATGTATTCATAGGCCTATAGGACTGTTGTTCTTGTGTATAAGCTCTTCAGACCTGCACTGACTCCAGGAAAGATTCTGCCCTGATATCAGTTTAAGGGCCCTTTTCCTCTAGCAAGCGCAAATCACCTGCGCTTGCGATCATGCAGGCTCCTTTTTCCATTGTCGGCATTCTGCTGTACCGCCGTCGGGAGTGTAATCGCGCAGGATGGCGATCGCATTTCAGCAAAAAAGAATCGCGATTGATGCGCCGTAGTGGAAAAAGAGCACCGCAATTTACATGTTATCGCGATGCTCTAGCATTCAGAAAAACTGCTGTGATGCGCTTTTTAAATCGGAACGCAGCCAGTGGAAAAGGGCCCTCAGGGTTCCTTTGTGATTGGTCCGTCCTAGTCACTGCCCACAGCAAAGGTTGTTGCATTAAAGGACCACTCCCACGAATCACTTAATTTTCAGCTACTACCCCACAGTAGATATAACAAGTTTATAACAGCCTTGCTGTGGGCTTTTTTTTATATTTTGTGATGGCCCTTTAATTTACCACATATCAATGTAATCTGTGGCCGTCAGTCCCTCACAGAACGGTGACGGACTTTTTTAACTAGCAGTCACAGCAGTGGGAGCCTTTTCAGGTTTTGAGGGTAAAAAAACAGATGGTATAGCCCTGCTGTTACAACTGCCAAAAACTATAATGCAGGAGCTCACCTGTTGCCCGTCCTCCCCATTACGAACAGTTACAGCAAGGACCCCCGCACTCTGGCATTCCATACAGGCTTTGAGGGAGGCAGCTGTCAGCGCAGACTCTGCTGCGCAATGAGCCGCTCTCCCTCGCCATCTATTTGCCGATTGTCTGACCTGCGGCTACTAATGAGCCGGCTCTGTTGTCTGTCGCCGTGGCTCTGCCCCCATGATGACGTCGGGCTTAAGCGCAAGCGCAAAACTGCTGAGTGTCGGAAAATGAATGGAGGGGAGGAGCAGCTAACCGGCTCATTAAGCCCAACGTCATCATGGGGGCAGAGCCGCGGCGACAGACAACAGAGCCGGCTCAGTAGTAGAAAATATTCATCCATATCCTTCTCAGTTTAGGTTCCCTTTAAAGCAGGGGTCCCCAACCACCGGGGCCGCGGCCCACTGCCGGTCCGTTGGCAGTTTTCCTCCGGGCAGTGGCGTGTCTGGCCTCTTGGATAGAGGAAATCCTCTAGATAGTCCATCGGCTTCCTGTGTCCTCCTCGCTCCCATTGTTGCCATGCATGGACCCCCAGAACATATCCGGCAAGAGCTTGTTGGATATGTTATCATGGCTTCATGTGTGAAGAGGAGCTTGGCTGTGAGCTTCCAGAGGGTCTCAGGCAGCGGTGGCAGGGCGAGGAGGACACAGGAAGCCTCTAGTGGATCCAGAATCTTCCCTACCTAGGTACATTATCTGTTTTTTCTTTGCAGGTTTCACCTTGGGTATACTTTAGAAGGTAACAAATAATGGCAGCCACCAAATGCCCATCACTTCAGGATCCCTTTAAGGTGACAACTCAAACATTTGATCTTCACGTCCTTTAAACTCTGGTAAGCAGAAGACCTGAGTAGAGCCCAGAACTAAAGTTGCCCACTAATGGTACAGATTTTTCATAGATGATTAACTTTCTGATCCAATAAATCAGAAGGAAATCGACATGATAAAAAGAGCCCACACAGATCACAGCGCTCTCCTGCTTTGTATGTCAGAAGTACTTCATGGACCCTGTAATGATGCCACTTCTGACATGGAAATGAGGCACAGGAGATCCAATACTCAATGCCAACAGGGCAGGTTTTAGATACAATGGGGCTCCCAGGCAAAATGAATGCCCTGACAGACATCCCACCTTTCCCCAAACCATAAAGCAGCATCAGGGGCCCTTTCTTGCAGCCATATTTCCCCACAGGGCCCCTGAGCTGGCAGTGCCCCTCTCCTCTCAACTTCCAAATGAACTGTGCTCCCCAGGGCCACTGCAATGTATTCAACAGAATAACAACTCACCTGTCCCAGTGGGCATGCTCCTTGGTCATCACCAGCACCCACCAAGACAGGTGAGATGCCACTCTGCCAAAGATGTTTCTGGGGAGCCACCTAGGGGTAGCCCTACAGGCTCTGGGGACCTGGGGCAATTGTCTCATTTGCCTCCATGGTAGCGCTGGCCCTGAATGCCAGGCAGGATCTGAAGCCAGAAATTTAGGCATGTACACACAGAGTAAAGAGACGGGGGGCGGGGGGGGATGATGTACAAGGACAGATTTTCCCACGATTTGCTCACAGCTGCCACTGCTAATGTTATTTTTCTTAATGTTTACCAGCGTCATTGATGTTTAAAATTGTGAGCATATTTATCTTCAATTCTTTCAATCACTAATAGAGATTTCATTTGATTGCACCATCAAATTTTTCTTCTATTCAGTCTATCGCCTCCATTTCTAAAGTAATGTTTTCAGGAAACCATGTTTTATAAAAGTGCATTCAAACGTTATTCTAATTGTGGAACGTGTTCCTTTTGCAGAGGTCGGCGCCCCATCCGCAGTCCCCATCATCTTCATTCCTCTCTGTATTCCTCTTGGGTTGCGATTTTATTTTATTTATTTTTTTCCCCTAGGCAACAGTCTCAGTGACAAAGAAATAAGAGCATTTACCAGAGTAGAGATAATAGAGGACAGACAGGGCAGATGTACTTAGATGAATTATACGCTGACAATTTAGTGACATTAGTAATGTAGGGTAGAAGATGATACATCCGATACATAGATGTAAATTCATCACCAGCCGCATGTTAAACCAAACTACATGAGATGTGCTGATGTGTGGTCTTCTTCCTACAGAATCTCAGCACAATAGAGAACTGCACAAAAAAACCCGAAGCCCATTAATTATCCTATCAATTAAAGAAAAATGATGAAAGGTTAATTTATATCTACGGCAGACCATCTCTGCTATTTTCTCAGAGCTTTTCAGGACAACATAACATTTCTGCACTTTCATTAAATTCCTTAGTAAGAACATCACATCTGAGCCATGTTTAAAGAAAACTCCAGACTAACAAAATAGCACTGTATACAGCAGTTATGGAATGTCAGAGACACCGAAGCTTATTTCGGAATGACTGAGAACAGGTTGTTAGGACTTTTTCACACACAGGAACCTGAACTACAACGTTCACACTCCTTCCCTTACATCCCCCCCAAGGCTTTGAGGCACATCTCACAAGAGTCATAAAACAAGTGTGGCCATTATGGTCCCCACATCCATAACAAGTGTAGCCACAAAAACACCTGATCTGAAGTATAGTCCCTTGTAACAAAGGAAGGGAAGTTAACTAGCTCTAGGCCCCCCATAAAGGCAAGGACCTGCCCCCCTCTAGTTACACCCCTGACTGCAAGCTTGTTGGGTAGTTAAAGGACACCTGCAGTGAGAAAGGTGTGGAGGCTGCCAAATTTCTTTCCTTTTTAATAATACCAGTTGCCTGGCAGTCCAGCTGGTCTCTTAAGCTGCACTAGTGTCTAAAGCATACCGGTATCTATTAGTATGCCGTTGATGAGTTGGGTGCATGGTGAGCTGAATGACGGCTCTCCCTGCTGCCGGCGGCTTTAAACACTATTCCCCTCCGAGTCATCGCAGCTCTGAGGGAGGTGTAATTCGGGGTCCGGTGATCGCCAGAGCCCCAAATTACTCTTACGCGCCCCGCACAGCATAGCATTGCTGCTACGGAGCGTCTAGTTCCTGAGCGCCGTTCGCCGAAACCACCTGCTTTGTGTCTGAATCATCCACCTGAAACAAGCATGTGGCTAATCCAGTCAGACTTCAGTCAAACATCTGATTTGCAGACTTGTTCAGGGTCTATAGTAAAAAGTATTAGATACAGAGGATCAGCAGGACAGCCCAGTAATGTACATTGTTTAAAAGGAAATAATTATCCAGCCTCCATATCCCTTTCACTTCAGATTCCCTTGAAGGCTCCTATCTGCTGGTCACCGAGCATCTTTCAGCTTCAATTTAATGCAACCAAATGGCAGTGTTTGTGATCCCACATGTGTCAGCGCTTGATACGTGGTGCTGTTACCTGGCAGTGAAAAAAATGCATCAGGTCTGAGTGTGGCCTCAGCCACACTTCAATGTGACTCAGTGCAGTGGATGCCTCTCCACTAGCCATACTGAATGCCAGCAATTGCCCAGCCAATGGGAGCAGCTGTTGGGTATAGTGGATAATCCGATTCACCAGATTCAGCTGATGAAGAGAGGGAGAGAGAGGGACAGGGGGGCAAGGTTCCCAAAGAGGGACTGTCCCTCCAAAAGAGGAACAGTTGGGAGCTATGCTTTAACCACCCTGGCGTTTAATTTTTTTGCGGCGCTCGGCCGCGGGTGTGTTTTTTCACTTTTTTTTAATCATGTAGCTAGCCTAGTGCTAGCTCCTTGATTTCCCCCTCCCTGCGCTATCCCTCCCACCCCTCCGATCGCCGCCGGCGAATATACCCAACAGGAAATCCAGCTCTAAACAGGATTTCCTTTTAGGGCTTCCCTCGCTGCCATGGCGACGTTCGGAATGACGTCATCGACGTCATGACGTCAGGGGGAGTCCTGATCCACCCCTGGTGGTGATTGGCCAGGCTGCGCAATGGGTCTGGGGCTCTTTCGCGGCGCGTAGCCTCGGATTGGCGATCAAGTAGAACAAGCAGCTAGCAAAGTGCACCAGGGGCTGAGATATCCAGCCTGGCGGTACTGGACGAGCTGAGCTCCTCCATACCGCTAAGCTAGTTAAAGGGAATCTCAAGTGAAAATAAACATATGACACATGTATAAATACATCAGAGGGCAATATAATAGCTTGGCGGATGAGCTTTTTGTCCCTAGGCCTTCTCAAAGGACTAGAGGACATGATCTGCGCATGGAGGAAAAATGTTTTAGCCATTTATTTAGGAAAGGGTTCTTTACAGTAAGAGTGATTAAGATGTGGAATGCATTGTCACAGGAAGTCGTTATGGCAAACTCTATACCTGCGTTTAAGGGGGGCTTAGATGCTTTTCTTGCATTGAAAGACATCCATGGCTACAATTACTAGGCAATGCCCAATGATGTTGATCCAGGGATTTTATCTGATTGCCATCTGGAGTCGGGAAGGAAGTTTTCCCTTTTGGGGCTAATTGGACCATGCCTTGTAAGAGTTTTTTCGCCTTCCTCTGGATCAACAGGGATATGTGAGGGAGCAGGCTGGGGTTGTACTTTGTTCTCTAGTTGAACCCGATGGACATATGTCTTTTTTCAACCAAAATAACTATGTAACTATGTAACTATGTGATGATGATTTGTATGTGTAGTATAGCTAAGAAATAGAACATTAGTAACACAGATATGAGTCTCATATTGTTCCCAGTACAGGAAGAGTTAAGAAACTTCAGTTGTTATCTATGCAGAAGAGATTCCCTGAGCTCTCTGACTAATTTAGCCAGAGAGCAGTGCTGTTTTCTGAAGCACTTATCTCAACCTGTCTCTCACCGTTTCTTGTTTATTTAAAGTTTTTCTGCCAGGAAGTTCTAAGGTTCATTAGCTCTGCTCTGTTTCATCATTTAAAATACAGAGTGTAATTTGTTAACTGCAAATATTAGAATGATGCAATGTAGAAAAACTGCTATATAACTGAAAATAAAATCTTTGCTTTGCTACTAATGTTTTATTAACTAGTTTTTTTCTGCTACAGTGTCACTTTAACTATGATGCTCTTTCACACCCCTGTGCTGAAAAAGTCAGACTTTGACAATGAAAAATCATATTTGGGTTCTTTAAAGACCTACCACCTACATTTTTAATAATTGAGGTTAACAGAAATATAAGACTAAAAATGTTTGCATTTAAAATTATGCTTCAGAAAAAAAGTTTGGGTTTGCTATGTTTTGTTTTGCAACATAAAAACCTTAACTAATTATTATACTCTTTTATACTCATTTATATAATTATTATACTATATTATACTATTTTTGTATTTTAACTGATCATTTTTCTTCATTCATTATATAGGACAGCTGAAGTGAGAAGGGTATGGAGGCTGACATATTTATTTCCTTTTAAAACAATACCATGGCTGTACTGCTGATCTCCTCGGCTGCAGTAATATCTGAATCACACCAGAAACAAGCAAGTAATAATGTCATAAACGCCCGATCTGAATATGCTTGTTCAGAGTCTATGGCTAAAAGTGTTATAGACACAGGATCAGCAGGATAGCCAGGCAACTGGTATTGCTTAAAAGGAAATAAAAATGGCAGCCTTTACATACCTCTTACTTCAGTTGCCCTTTAACAAACAAACATCTTTTTTTTTTCTAATCAGAAAAGTATATGAGCAGTTTCCAAAATCATTTGAACAGCTTCCTTTCTCCTTTATATAAACAGCACACATCTGTACTGCTATGTTTAGCCTGCAGTGAATTGGCATGTTAGGACAATGTTGGCTGTAGATTTAGGGAATCTGAATAGCAACCTGTTTGTGCCCATCTTCGCTTCCTGTCTTTTACACTATTTGCGTACAGCCGCTTCAGAAACACATTTTACTGCGGCACTTTACCTAATTATCCTATCTCGGATCGCATTATGCAGATAATCATGGACCATTTTGTAAGTGGGGGTGTGTATATTAGATCACATGGGAGTCACACTACAATGCACTGAGTGGCTTCTACATGCATGGCAGGTGTTGGTAGTCTCTTGTGTGTACAAAGAATGGGCCTCTTTTCCGTGTTGTCACTTCAATCCCAGAGACATCTCTGTCAATAAAATACTTACAGTTTTCCACTTGAAAGTGGATGCACTGCTGTTGTGACACTTAAGCCACTACCTATGCATCTCCCAATCAATGTCAATGTATTACATGTCATTCAGCGTCATCTCGATTCAGCTGTGAGTGAAGAGAGTCAATATATTTCATTAGTTTGTTTCACCTGAAGGATACATAAATCAGTTTGTATTAGAGGAGTGAATTGCTTTCAGCCCTGTTTATCTGGAGATGCAGCATTAAACACAACACATGTCTGGTTGCCATACACAGCTCAAAAAAAATCTGTAAACAAAAATGAAAAATGTGCATTACACAATTACATGGTCAGGTTCTACACCTTTGTTATATTGTTCAGTGCCCATAACTATTAACATATTCACAGGGTGAGTTCTAAATAACACCACTGGGCAAAAATCAGCATGGGACCCCCATCCAACCTAATAAAACCCCTGTGTCTCTGCGTCCCATGTCCGTGTGTGTGTCCCTGCATCTGCACTACTGTGAATGTGCCGCAGGGACAGCCGTTGCTTGGACGGGAGCAGAGCAGCCACGGGGGCCAGCCGGGCGCGCGGGAGCGTGCATGCGCGCTGACAGGTGGCGGCGGTGACGGACCTAGAGCCCGTTATTAAATGGACTAAGGTCCCTAGTTCTCAAATAAAGAGGTATAAGGTGACAAACTTGTCCAACCCTGAATGCATCATTAGGTACCCCCTTTGTTCCCCATCACCAGATAGTATTGTCTCCAAAGGCCCCAGAGTATGCTGACCAGTCCAACACCCCCCCCCCCCCCCCCAAAAAAAAGAAAGAAAAAAAACGGTATTTCCCCATTTTCCTGCAGCGCAGAGTACTCACAGGCTGCAGCTTAGCACACTTACCTCTCCGGCAAGCTCCCTCTAGCATCCTTCTGTCTCCATTACTAAACACTGGCACTTATTCTCCATGACCCGGCAGCATGTTATGTACTCACATAACATGCCCCCTGTTCACGGAGAACAGGCACCCATGTGATGGAGAATGAAGGACACAGGAGGAAGTGCTCTGTCCTGGAGACCCTACTATTGGGGGGAGGGGCAAAGGGGCTACCTAATGATTCACAAGGTGGGGAGGTGTTTGTTACCTTATTCAGCAATTGCCCAGTTTGCCCCTATGGTAGTGCCAACCGTGCATATTGAAACTTAGTCCGCTAACCTAGCAGGCTAGCCTGCTAACCTTACCCTAACCCTACATATCTCCTTTATTTGGTGTCTTATGAATGCTCTTATGGCTTCCTCCAAAACTGACCTCAGACTGTGATGGACATACAACTACCACTACTGCAGTATATGCCCTGTAAAGTGCTGTAGGAGCTGTCATCACAACTGTATATAAATGCAAGATACAAATATCTGACCCTGCAATAAATACACTAGCTCAATGTGCTTTCTTTAGTTTTCAAACAATCATTTGACAAGTTGTAGTCATACCGACAAGCCTTGTGAAAGTGTTGGACAATAAAAAAAAGGATCATAACAAGTAAAAGTAAAAGTATTTATACAATTTCTGATAAGGTTCAATATCTGATATCTAAAAACAAAATCAACCACAGGGAATGCTACACGTAGTAGCAATTCACATGGCCAGCCTCAGATGCTTAGGGCTTCAAAGACCCAGTCAGACGGCCAAATCTAAAGAAAGAGTTACAGTTGTGGGCACCACACTGTTAGAAGGATATTGTTCTAAGTTTTGTTACAACAATGTATTGTTATAAGTTTTAGAACAGGTCAAAAGAATGGCATCAAAATTAAAACACATCTGCATTGGACCCACAAAAAGTAGATTTTTATGTACCTGGGAATTTTTCCTGGGGCTTCTTTTAGCTGCTTATAGTCTTTCAGGTACCTTGGTGTCTTTGGGGTTCCCTCTATTATGCTGTTGCCCCCTCCAAAAGATCTATGACTGGAACTCCGGTCGTGAGCTACTGCACATGCACGGTCCCATCCGCTTGCCTCCTCAATTGCGCTCCCGTCACTGGGAGCATTCAGCACATGTGGCATTCTCAAAGAATTGTATCATGCGTGCACAGAATGTTCCCATTGCCTCAGTGTCACCATGGACCTTCATCCCCCACATCTAAAATGGCAACAGAGCCTGCAATTTCCACGTCTGCAATATCTGAAAGATCCGCCATTTCCTGACCCCGAAAACTACAAGGCTGATCATACATGCCCTCATCATCTCCCGCCTTAATTACTGCAACTCCGTTCTGTCTGGACTCCCTAGAACTGCTTTTCCCCCTTCAATCAGTTATAAATGCAGCTGCCAGACTCATCCATTTTTCTCACCACTCATCATCTCCATTCTCCTCTGTAAATCCCTGCACTGGGTTCCTATCCAATTCAGGATAAGTTTCAAGATTCTGTGTCTGGCCTATAAATCTCTGCAAAAAAACAGCCCTACCTACATCTCAGAGCTTGTTCACAGCAGTATACAAGGCTGCCCCCTCCGGTCCTCCAACAACCTTTGCCTAACTGCCCCACGCATTTCCCACTCCCATGAATGCCTCCAGGATTTCCCAAGAGCCACCACCACCCTATAAAATTCCCTTCCACCACCCATCAGATTTGCCCTCCTTCAACACATTCAAGTAAGCCCTCAAAACCCACCTCTTCAAGATGGCCTACCTACCCCTACCATGCAGTAACTCTCTCTGCTGGATACTTATTGTACAGCTCCACTTAGTGTCCATCCCCCCTCCCCTTAGATTGCAAGCCCTCCCTTCCCTAGTTTATTCTTTGTGATCATGTGCCACCATCATTGTGCCTCGTACTTGAAATACTAGACCCACCTAGCCAGCTCCAAATTACATCTTGTACCCTGTTTGCCTTGTATATCTTTTCCTATGTTATATAACCTTGTTACATTACATCTGGCTTCCAATGAGCAGTGACTTCACTTCTGCTCCTGAAGAAGTGTACTCCGTGGTCACTGCGCTACTCTCCGCTCACATTGCCACATGTCTGAGGCAGGGCCGGATTACCGACCAGGCTACAAAAGCAGTCGCTTGAGGCCCCATTCAGAGTCAAAGGGGCCCCATCAGCACATAAACCAGCCCTCGCCATCCTGTCAGCGGTGGCTGGATGGTTTAATGGTTAAAGGGACTCTGAGCAGTGCAGTAACTATGAAAAGATGCATATCATTTTAAAGCTCTCTTTCTCCTCTTTCCAATGATATATAAACCGCCGACCTATGCCTTTTAGTTTTCACTATATTCGCGATCGAAATCACTGTTGCGGTAATTTCGATCGCGAAAATTGCGAAAACTAAAAGGCGTAGGGTGGCAGTTCATCTATCATTGGAAAGAGGAGAAAGAGAGCTTCAAAATGATATGCATCTTTCCATAGTTACATTGTATTACACAGGACGACTTTTCTCCTAAATCGGCAGCTCGATTCAGCACAATGCAATGAAACATAAGGAATCCAGGGGGATATGATTACAAACATCATGCTGGTAGGTGTGAGGATGTAATTAATTAGTTGTGGGTATGCTTAAAGGCATACCCACAGGCACTGCTCGGAGTCCGTTTAAGGTTTAAGGGATCTGCCTCTGACACAGGAGACCAGGGTTCGAATCTTGTCTCTGCCTGTTCAGTAAGCCAGCACCTATTCAGTAGGAGACCTTAGGCAAGTTTCTCTAACACTGCTACTGCCTATAGGGTGTGTCCTAGTGGCTGCAGCTCTGGCGCTTTGAGTCCGCCAGGAGAAAAGCGTAATATAAATGTTATTTGTCTTGTCTTGTCAAATGATGGTGTGCACTGCTGATTGTCTTCAGAGCCAGGCTCACCTCCTAGGTCCAACTCCTGCTACCGTGCGCTCTGCCGCTGCCCACTCCTCCCTCCCTTCCCACAGAGAACCACAGCTGCAGCAAGAATGATAGCAGCAGGTGGCAAACGCTCACTCACCTATCCATGATCCAAGCGATAGAGATCCCGTCATCTGAAACCCATCTGTCTCTTCTACAGTGGAGCCGCTCGCTCTGAACGTCCTAATTCTCAGATCAGACAGGAAGTAGGAAGTAGTAATAGTAGTAGTAACAGAGAGGCAGCACTCTAGAGGAGACAGATGGGCTCCGGATGACGGGACCTCTATTGCTTGGATCGCAATAGGTGAATGTGAGTCATCTGGTGCTGTCATTCTCCCCCGGTGCGGCTGCCTTCTGTGCTGGACTATCGTATTCACTGGAATGGAGGCTGCATGGTGGCTGTCTAGTTTGGGAGGAAATCGGTTGTTCGGTGGTGGGGGTGGTTATGTAATTCTGTCTGGGGAACGGCTTCCAGTTTGGCGGTGTCCAGAGCTTTCTGCTATTGCCAGGCTGGAGATGCAGGGGGAAAGTGCTGCTGCTGTGATATCTGGTGCCCTCTTCACAGGGGTGCCCCAGCCCCAGAGTGCAAATGTCCCAGCCATTCATCTCTCACTCTGCATTTTGCCGCTGCTATTCCCTGCATTGTGCACCCACAGAGGGAAGCGGGCTGCTGCCCATAGCAACCAGTAGCTCGGCTGCCCCGGTGTGTGCAGCATTTTGCTGTGCAGCTGCATCTTCTGATTCTATTATGACATGATGGGGGGGCCCAAATCAGTTACTTTGCTTAGGGCCCCATTTAGCCTTAATCCGGCTCTGGTCTTAGGTCTGTGTGTGAGTGACGGGGAGAAAGCAGCAGCCATACAAGTCACAGATAGGGTGGTCCTGGCAGTATGGAAGGCTCCTTCTGGGGGTGAGGCCCCAAGTGGCCACTGGGTTCGCCTGGGCCAAGCAGTACCCCTTGTGCCTAAGTGTATGTTACATTCACATACATGTGTACATTACACCTAAACTTCAGATTTATTCTAAAAGTAATACATGCATGTGAGCCATCAGTGCAAAGTGCTGGGGAAATCTGTTGTCTGCATTCAGTTATAGTAACGAATCTACTGTATATAATCCCTCCTAGCTAGTTATAAGATGACTTAATGTCTTCTAATTGCATCCGTTTTCCCCCACTTTATTAAATAAGCCTATCTGTATCTGTGCTGAGGGCTGTTTATTTCTCTTACGTCTTCTTTGCCAACCATTTTTTTTTTCCAATTCTTAAGCAGATTCATTCAAAAGCAATATTTGAATAGTGGGTTAAATGAACAAACGCAGCAAAACAAAACAATATGGCAGGAGGAAATCTTACAACGTCCGACAAAATTAATATTGCATATGTGTTTTCAGGAGTTTGGTACACATTTTTTTAAGTGTGTGCAGAAAGCTGACATTTCTTATATATTTTTTTTTTTCATTTTTACGCGTTCAGGGAACCTTCTAAAAGACTTTCAGTTTGCAGCAATAGAAGGATCCTTTCATCTCTTGGCTGTAGTCAGTGAGAATGCTCAGCCCAGTGCTGCAGCTTCCCGCGGCTTCAGATCAGGTTAAAGCTTTGAAATATTTGCTATCGCTTACCTCTTCGCTTTTTCATGTGTGCGGAACATGCTGCTGCCCCTAGCTCTCCCTTTCCGTTTTACCCTTTCATAATCCAGCATTGGAAACACTTGAAATAAAATGAGGCAAGGCAAGAAGCTATCATAACGGCCCCATGCTGCGGGAGTAGAACTTCAAACCCATGAACAAACTTTATGACCTACGGAGCGGACTTTGTCATGTTCTTACATGGTAAGAGAAGATTCCAATTTCACTGGCCTACTTTTGGATCTACGCTTCATCCTTACAAAGTGTGTGAAAGTGGTCTACAAAAACAAGGGATAGGCGTTGGGTGTCATGGCTTTCAAGTTTGTATTTGTGTGTATGTGTGTGTGAAAAATGTGGGGTGTTATGAGGAAGATGCTGTACCCTACTTGGCCATTGAAGATAGTTAGCGGACTTTCAGATCAGAAAAAAAAGATACAGCATTTCTGGATTTGTGATACATAGTGCATTACAAAGGTATGCTTGATCTACAAATTAAAGTGAACCTATCGAAGTGTCAACATTCGGGAAAAAAAAGGATATTGCTGCTAAAAATCAACCTGACATAAGCCCATATCCTATTAACTTTTCTCCTGAGTTTCCTCCAAGGAGATCATTTCAAACCTTACCAATAATATACCTTTAAAGTTCTCACCATGAAAGAAATGACTCAAGATAAGTTTGATATTGCATTTTACCTACTTTTTGTTATTTTTTTTTATTTGCTAAGTGCTTAAAGAGAACCCGGAGTGGATCTGTGGGGGGCAGATGGGACACAGAGGCATGTTGTTTGCTTAATGACATGGCTCTGTGCCCCCCAATCTCCACTTTCTGCCCCCCCACGCCTTGCTATAGCCCCTCCAGTTTAGTGACAAGATTTGGCGCTAACTCGAAGGTAAACACAGGAGAGAGGAATTCTCTGTTCCGCCTCCCTGCATGATATGAGAGACACACAGTCTCTCAGTGCAGCATCGGGTCCTAAAGGTCACAAAAGTGAAAATTGGCCATTGCAGCCCATGGGAGTGTCAGAGAGTGGTGTTTTTTTGCGGCAGCCTGATCCACTCAGCCCCGCGGATCATGTAGCCTACTTTTTAAAAAAAATTTGAGCCCACCTCGGGTTCTCTTTAAGGTGAAAAATTATCTCCTGTGAGAATACTCAGGAGAAAAAGTTAATCAGGGTCATAGTGTCCATAAGGTGTCTACATTCTATGTAGCCTTCTGCAGTGCTTAGCAGGGGTGCTCGGATACCCCTTTTCAAAATCCAGATTGGGCATTTTGGTATGCAACCCGGATCGGATATCCGGTCCCACTAATTGTTTTAAAAAAGTTTTTTTAGGGTCAATGAGGCATGTAGCATCATTATTTTTTAAAGGGGAGCACTAATTGATGATGTGGGGACTTAAAATCCTCTCCCCCCCAAAAAAAAATGGCTGTCAATTAACATCAGGTCTAGGTTCCAGACAGCGGTCGTGCAGCCCACATTGTCTCCAAAGTGCAAAATGCAAAGTGCCACATAATAAGTTCAACATGCAAAGTGCAAAGTGCCACGTGCAAAGTGCCACGTGCAAAGTGCAAAGTACCATGTGCAAAGTTTCACCTGCAAAGTGCCAAGTGCAAAGTGCCAGGTGCAAACACCTGCAAAGTGCAAAGTGCCATGTGCAAACACGTGCAAAATGCAAAGTGCCATGTGCAAAGTGCCAAGTGCAAAGTGCCAGGTGCAAACACCTGCAAAGTGCAAAGTGCCACGTGCAAAATGCAAAGTGCCATGTGCAAACACGTGCAAAATGCAAAGTGCCATGTGCAAAGTGCCAAGTGCCTCGTGCAAATACATGCAAAGTGCCTCATGAAAAGTGGCACTTTGCACGTGGCACTTTGCATGTGGCACTTTGCACGTGTTTTCACATGGCACTTTGCACGTGTTTGCACGTGGCACTTAGCACTTTGCACGTGGCACTTTGCACTTTGCACGTGTTTGCACGTGGCACTTTGCACGTGGCACTTTGCACGTGGCACTTTGCACTTTGCACGTGGCACTTTGCACGTGGCACTTTGCACTTTGCACGTGTTTGCATGTGGCACTTTGCACGTGGCACTTTGAACGTGTTTGCACGTGGCACTTTGCACATGTTTGCACATGGCACTTTGCACGTGGCACTTTGCACGTGTTTGCACTTTGCACTTGCCAATTTGCACGTGTTTGCACTTTGTACTTGGCACTTTGCACGTGGCACTTTGCACGTGTTTGCACCTGGCACTTTGCACGTGGCACTTTGCACTTTGCATGTGTTCCTATTCCCTAATCCCTAACCTAAACTGTAGCTAGCTAAGGCTAATAGCTGGCCAGCAGGCAGCAGCTGGCCTGGTCTGTACACAGCGCACACACAGACACATAGCAGCTGCAGCAGCCCTGAGCACACACTCTGACTGACTAACACACAATGAAATCAAGCTAATTAATGATTTAACAATGGTGTAGTGATAGTGAAGGGGTTAATCACTGAACAGCTTATCACTGTGTACAGCCCTTTGTAGGCTATCAGCACTGGAGCACACACTCTGTCACACTATGACATCAATCAAGCTAATTACCGATTTAACAATAGTGTAGTGATAGTGAAGGGGTTAATCACTGAACAGCTTAGGTTTATCACTGTGTACAGCCCTTTGTAGGCCAGCAGCACTGGAGCATGTCTCTCAGTGAGCATTCAGCAAGTCAGGACGATCTGTCTCATCATGGCAGCCCTCCTTATTACACAGGGGGGCTGGCCAGTGTTCCTTTCTGTGATTGGGTGCCAGGGTTTAGGCTGGGAGCTCTCTGATTGGCTCAATGAGATCAGGTGGGGCTGGCCCAGGTTCCCCTCTGTGATTGGTTGCTGGGGCTTCTGCTGGGAGCCCTGTGATTTGCTACCAGGACATCCTGGGCCTCTTACAGTATTTCAATGGTCGGATATCCGCGGTATTCGCGGATAATTCCACGTAGCCCAGCCAACGATCCGCAGATGGCTATCCGGATTTGCCAAGGTATCCGGGATCCGGATCAGAGGTCAGATAGTTGAAAAAAGTTTGGATATCCAGAAATCCGGATGAGCACCCCTCGTGCTCAGGTTAAAAGACAATGAGGTTATTTATTATGACTGGTTATTTTGCAGCTCTTTCCTATTTCTTGCTTCTGGAGTATGACCATAGGAGCCATAGCCAATAGCCACATCCCTTGCTATGTAGCAGTGGCGGGCTTGTAGATGTGTGTGTGGGTTTATCGCAGGGCTGCCATCAGAAATGTTGGGGGCCCTCACACATCATCAGGCCTGGGCCCCCCCTCCCTGGGCCCACCCACTGGTTGCTGTGCCCACCCACTAGCCACCCCACCACCATGTCCTTGCACGAATTGTGTGAAGTGCCCTGCTGCTGCAAAAAATGTGCATGGATCCGACACTGAAGAAAGCGGTATGCACAGGGTGACGCGGCAAAAACAAATGAGGTAGGTCCGTTCTTATCCTTCATCCGTTCTCTTGTCCCCCGCTTTTCTTCATGTGCCTCTTTTGTCCCCCTCTGTCTCACCTCAGTTTGTGCCTCTTTTGTGTCCCTCTGTGTGACCTCATGTTCCCATCTCATCTCTTTTCTCCCTGTGCCTCTTTAGTCCGCCTCTGTTCCCCCATGCCTCTTTTACCCCCCTGTGTTACCTCTTGTCCCCTTCTGTCTCAGCTTGTCCCCCTGCCCTAGATAAGTTCAGGTGCCCCCAGTATAGGTAACAAGCTATAGGTGCCCCAGTATAAGTAGCCAAGTAAGTATAGGTGGTGCCCCAGTATAGGTAGCCAGGTATAGGTGGTGCCCCAGTATAGTTAGCTAGGTATAGGTGGTTCCAACCCCAGTGTAGGTGGCCAGGTATAGGTGGTGCCCCAGTATAGGTAGCCAGGTATAGGTGGTGCCCCAGTATAGGTAGTCAGGTATAGGTAGTGCCCCAGTATAGGTAGCCAGGTATAGGTAGTGCCCCAGTATAGGTAGCCAGGTATAGGTAGTGCCCCAGTATAGGTAGCTAGGTATAGGTGGTTCCAGCCCCAGTGTAGGTGGCCAGGTATAGGTAGTGGCCCATTATAGAAAGTCTGTTGTACCGGACTCACTCATCTGTTTCCCACGTTCTAGCGCTAATGTCTCTCTTCTCTCAGTGCTGGAACGCGGTGTGCTGGTTAGTGATCCACAGGCCCGCAGCCAGCACATGCGGCCCTTCCAGCGCTTTGGGGGGCCCAGGGCCCCCAAAAGCCCTGGGCCCCTCACTGCAGTGTCAGTTGTCCCCCTGATGGCTGCCTTGGGTTTATGTTGGTCAGACGTCTCAGAAAGCTTGTTTTTCAAATGTATGTTGCTAAAAGGGTGGTGAGTCTACAAATCCTTGGTTGATTTTGAGACAAATTATTCCTGCCATAAAGAGCAGATAGAACCCATTAAACTCTAAAATCCTTGACTTTGTGCCCAAGGATCTCATCAACTGGAAATGGAATGGAGATCGTGACTTCTGTAGTTCTGTCCCACATCTTCCTGCTTTCCATATGTCATGCATACATCATCAATGGTCGTAGAGGTGCTTATTGACAGCGGGAAGAGTCTGCAAGTTGGATCAAAAGTCCCACTTTACATAAATGAGTGAGGCACAATACTGCCAAAAGGACTTTTTCATGTAAGCTGAGTCAAAATAATGTCAACCCAAATCCCCTGGAACTTCCAAATAGAGATACTTGTAACTGCAGCTTGCATGCAAATTTCATGCAAATTGTATGCAGCTTGGGATTGGGCCAGTCAAATGCCCTCCCTTCTGATTTGGATATTCCCAGTTGGAAGCTGTATACAGTTTGTAT
Organism: Hyperolius riggenbachi; assembly: GCF_040937935.1. Lineage (NCBI taxonomy): Eukaryota > Metazoa > Chordata > Amphibia > Anura > Hyperoliidae > Hyperolius > Hyperolius riggenbachi. The sequence goes on from NC_090648.1 coordinate 151,460,367, forward strand.
GCAATTTGTATGCAATTCAGAATTGCAGAATTTTCATCAGATCCTTATACCGTACGGGAACACAGTGTTAGTGGCCTGGAAAATAAGGACAGAGAGTTGCAAGAGAGTTTGAAAAAGCCTCCTACCCCTTGCAAAGTAGTTTTATCCCGATGGTGAGGGACATGGGCCAAGTGGTACCAGTGGTTTGAGCATTGCTGATTATTATGTGAAGTGCTTTTCCTCCTTATTTCAGTGCCAGTGACCCATTGATCACCTACCGCGTCCATTTGAAACAAAATTCAATTAATTATGGCTAACCAATTAATGACCCCTATCTGATACCTACCCTTACCCTACATCCCTCACTCCTCCCAACCAAGTCCATATTTATACTTTCTCCAAACCCTGGGCCAAATATTTTGTTTCTCCCTTCCATGTGTTATGTTCAACTGATTTGGGCAGCTTCTCCTTTCCATGTGTAGCTCATTCTTTTCAGCCTCCTTTTCTATATGCAACAATCCCTCTACCATGTCCAGACGCCCCCTCAGGATGCATCCAGCCAAGGTCCAGGCCTTTTTTAGCCTTTCCAGAAATGTGTACCTTTCTATAACATGAACCACTTGCTGTCAATGTAATTCTGCCCCGATTCCTGATGCCTAAATCTAAGCCTCTGAACCTCATCTCTCGCTACTCAGGCCTAACCTTAACCCTAACCCCTTCTTATACACTTATTATATATACAGTATATATATATATATATATATATATGCATATATATATATATATATATATATATACAGTATATATTAACCACTTTACCCCCGCGTGTACGTATTTCTCCGCCCCTTTTTCCATCCTTTAAAAACCAGGGACGGAGAAACACGTACTTTCCGCGTTCCCGACGCTGTCCGCGCTCCCGCTCGTAAACACGCCGCCCGCCGCTAGTAAAACCGCCGCCGCCCGCTCGCCCGGAGATCAATGAACGGGAAAATCCATTCCCGTTCGTTGATCTAAGCCCCACAATGACCCGCTGCTCTCCTATGGGCAGCGCGATCATTGTGAGAAGAAACTCACGTGTCCAGCCTCCTTATTCTTCCTCCAAGCTTCCGGAAGGAGGCTTGGAGGTCGCAATAAAGCAAAAAGTTACTGTGGCCATCTTGTGGCCAAATAGTAAACTACACCCTACACATTTTTCACATAGAAATAAATGACTTTTACACCAAAAATTAACTCATTACCTCCCACACTCCCCATTTTTTTTTTTTTTGTAATTAAAAAAAAATTCAAAAATTTACAATTAAAAAAAATACATAATTAGTTACCTTAGGGACTGAACTTTTTAAATATTTAAGTCAAGAGGGTATAACACTGTTACTTTATAAACTATGGGCTTGTAATTAGGGATGGACGCAAAACTGAAAAAAATGCACCTTTATTTCCAAATGAAATATTGGCGCCAAACATTGTGATAGGGACATAATTTAAACGGTTTTATAACCGGGACAAAAGGGCACATAAATTTCATGGGTTTTAATTACAGTAGCATGCATTATTTAAAAACTATAATGGCCGAAAACTGAAAAATAATTTTTTTTTTCCCCACATTTTTCCTATTTTCCCATTAAAACACATTTAGAAAAAAATAATTCTTGGCATAATGTCCCACCTAAAGAAAGCCTAATTGGTGGCGGAAAAAACAAGATATAGTTCATTTCATTGCGATAAGTAATGATAAAGTTATAGACGAATGAATGGAAGGAGCGCTGAAAGGTGAAAATTGCTCTGGTGGTCAGGGGGTAAAACCCCTCAGTGGTGAAGTGGTTAAGACTAATGTATCCTAACCCTCTATTGTTCTTAGTAGGCACCAGCTTTGGCTATGTATTGCCCGACACACATCCCAATGGCACCAGAGCAACTTGTTTCCACCGCTGCCCCTCTCCCCGACCACCCAAAAATAAGAATAAAACATAAATTGGAGGTGGGGGGCAACGTATGGGGGTAATTTTTTTTCTTAAATACGTAGAGTTATATACTACTTAATGTTATAAACCCCTGACTAGCCATCCACATGGCATATTTCTTTTTAGGAGTGCCATAAGTGTTTGTGCAATATATAGTTGAACATATCAAACAAAATTTTGTTACTCAGAAAACACAAGGGAGTAATTTTGAAAAGGAATATGAAGTAATAAAAGTAAATGGATTATATGAGCCAACCTTTCCATATATAAGTAACCTTTCCATAGGCCAAGAATTCCATAGTATTTTCATACATAACTACACAACCCAATAATGTCCCATAAGCCCTTTTATTTCCTGTACTTTTATCACATAAATCTATATGTAGCTACCATTTTCTGACTGCCAGTGCCAGCATTGCAGCAAGGCCTTTAGGACTCAGGGGATCATGTATAAAGTGGCAAAAGATTGCACTCACATAGGTTCGCAAGGAAAAATATCAGCCTATTTCAGCCTATTTACAATGAGCAAAAGTGTTGTTTTTTTTGAGAACAGGAAGAAGGGCGTGGTCCTTAAAAACAAAATACTTAAACATAGTTTAAAATGGTAAGAAGTTTATTGTTATGCCTGGTATACACAAGGCAATTTTGCATCAGATTGATAGTAGAATGGATTATTCCTGTCAGGTCCGATCTGATTTCTGTTTTTCTGATCGATTTTGTATAGAAGTGATCAGAAAATCGATCAGAAAAACATATGGAAATTAGAATGGACCTGACAGAAATAATCGATTCAACCGTCAATCTGATTAAAAATTGCATCATGTGTTCCAGGCATTACATTGTGCAGCTACGTTTTGCAGGATTATTTGCACTTCTTCAGGTCAATGTAGTCCTTCTAAATATTTTATCTTTTCGGGGTGCCTGCCTGCTTTCTCCCTATTTGGTGCACACATATCCTCCAGAGGGGGGTTGTCTTTGTGCATAGTAGTGTGTTTTTACTGCACAAAAGTATTTTTATTGGAGTGCAACCAGACACTGTTTCAAGTGAAGACAAGCTTTCTTCAAAAGCACTTCCACAATGGTTGTTGCCAACACAACCTAGGTTTGTGAGTATCCTTCTGCCCACAGCCACTGGGCAGTGGCTGAATGGAGTAATGGTTAAGGGCTCTGCCTCTGACACAGGAGACCAGGGTTCAAATCTCAGCTCTGCCTGTTCAGTAAGCCAGCACCTATTCAGTAGGAGACCTTGGGCCAGTCTCACCAACACTGCTACTGCCTATAGAGTGCGTCCTAGTAGCTGCAGCTCTGGCGCTTTGAGTCCGCCAGGAGAAAAGCGCGATATAAGTGTTCTGTTCTGTGTCTGTTATTTATTTACCCGATTCTAGACTTAGGCCTCGATTCATAAAGCATTACCTCATGCGGTAATGCTGAAAACAGTAGACTTTCCCGACCACTTAGCAATGTGTCAATTCATAAAGGCTGTTACCGCATGAGAAGCTGACATTACCAACCAGGGAGATAAATTACCGACTTGGCTGTAATTACCACCAAAACATGTCAGTAAATAGTCAGCAAATGTCAATTCATAAAGACTTCAACAAACGGTAAGCCTGGCGGTAGTTACCTACACCTCTAGTGAGGCGTTGACAAGTTACAGACACCTCTGATGAATGCAAAGTGCAGAGAGCTGAAGTCTGTTTGAGTCATCCGTGGAGAGATCCAGAGAGCCTTCTGTGTGAGTCATTTGAGCAGGCAGGGAAAGACTGTGTGAGTCATCTGTCTGAGTCATCTGTGGAGAGAGCCAGAGAGCAGTCTGTGTGAGTCATTTGAGCAGGCAGGGAAAGACTGTGTGAGTCATCTGTCTGAGTCATTTGTGCAGATAGCCCTCTGTGCGAGTCATTTCTGCAGGGCAAAGAGGGTATTGAAACACTGCTCTACTCTACCGTTCAATGGGCTGCGGTAATTTACCGACCTCCAAGGGCAGCTGGGGAAATCTTTATGAATTAGCACACAGACCAGGAAAATACTGAGTGCGGTATTTTCCCGACAAGATTTTTTTTATCGCACTGCTTTTTATGAATCGAGGCCTAACTACACTATACAGAGTTTCTGATCACGTTGTGTTTTCTATCTTTTTAGAAGGTGCACAGTTTCTTTCCGATTCCTCCTATCCCTCTATGAGAACATATGCTAGCAACTTATTTTTAATCGAAGTTCTCCTATCGCATGCTAGCCCTCAAATTATGAGTATGAGATTCTGATTCTGATTCTGATTAGGAAGCACAATGCAAATTTACATATTTCAATACAGACAGAAAAAAGAGAGGACTATGGTGTAAAGCAAAGTGCATCTAGTAACCATATTAAAGGTCATGGACTCATTGACTACATGTAAAAATAGTTATTCTGCATGTACATTAAAGAGAATCTGTATTGTTAAAATCGCACAAAAGTAAACATACCAGTGCGTTAGGGGACATCTCCTATTACCCTCTGTCACAATTTTGCCGCTCCTCGCCGCATTAAAAGTGGTTAAAAACAGTTTTAAAAAGTTTGTTTATAAACAAACAAAATGGCCACCAAAACAGGAAGTAGGTTGATGTACAGTATGTCCACACATAGAAAATACATCCATACACAAGCAGGCTGTATACAGCATTCCTTTTGAATCTCAAGAGATCATTTGTGTGTTTCTTTCCCCCTTCTGCTCTCATGCACTGAAGTTTCAGGCTGCTCTTTTCTTCCTGCAAACAGCTTTGCCCTTGTCTGAATTTCCTCAGTATGTGAAAGCCCAGCCAGCTCAGAGGGCACTTTATCCAGCTTGTAAAAGATACGAGAGCAGAGAGAAGCTGCATTAATCTAAATATCACACAGGCAGTGTGCAGAGAGGGGCCTGAAAGGGGGAATTCATAGCAGAACCACAACACTGAAGAACTTGGCAGCCTTCCAGACACTGGCCGACAAGTCTGACAGGGGAAAGATACATTGATTTATTACAGAGACTGTGACAGCAGAAAGTGTTGCATTAAGCAAGAACACATTAGAATAGCTTTTGGAACTTGTAGGATGATAAAAAACAGGATGCAATTTTTGTTACGGAGTCTCTTTAAGCCATCCATTGATCATATTGTTTACATTTTTGAGGGATAAAAAAACAAGTTATGGGTTTAAAGCTGAATCAAAGTCATCAGACAAAAGAAATTGAGCAGAGGAACATAACTAACTTACATGCCTTTCCCCACAAAAGATGCTGGACTTTTCAATCAGGGCTAAAGATGGTCAAAACGATTGTTATGTTTGTGTATTTATATAGCACTGGCATCTTCCTCATTACCTTTACATAATGTTTATAGTAATGGCAATAACTGCCCCTTAGAGGAGCTCACAATCTAGTCCCTACTGTAGTCTGTCATTGTCTTATGTCCCCAGAGTTGACTGAGGCCAGCTTTTGGAAGGGACTAATTAACCCATCTATATGTTTTTGGGATGTTAAAGAAAACCTTAATACTCAGCAGAAACTCACACAAACAGGAAGAACATACAAACTACATGCAGCTAGTGTTCTGGCCCAAATTTGAACTGGGGATCCTAGCACTGTAAGACAATGGTGCGGGAGCTAACAATTCTGACTTGCATGCAAAATTCATGCAAATTGTATGTAGCTTAAAATTGGGCCAATCAAAATAAGCAGGAAGAGCAGTCAGCTGGTTGAGTTATAAGCTGCATATAATGTGCACAGAATTGTCAGAATTATTAGCATCCTATTGATCATAACTAGGCAGGACAGTGGGCAAGGCCTGATAAGGACATGCAACTAAACAAAGATGGAAGTCTTAGAAAGTTGTCATTGCCTCACCCCTCTTTCATTTTGTACAGCCAAGCTTTCATGGTCCTTAAACTAAAGTACTCACTGCAGTGTTGGTGTGGCTGTTTCAAATGGATGCTGAGTTTGGCTTCTGCTAGCATTAGGGCTAGCAATGCTGTTCCTCTTGTGAGCAGAAAAGCATTTGTCAACCTTTGGCGGTACTTCCCCTCGTTCAGCAAATGCGTCGCATTTTGACCTTGGCAGGTGGACTCGGAAGTGCTGCAGCTACATGCAGCATCCAAGATGAAAAACTACAGGATTGAGTGCTGCGTTTTCATGAATGGCAGTGAAGGGCGGCACCGATGGCTGTCCATTCATTTAAATGGACAGCTATTAAAAGACCAAGAGGGATATGGAGGCTGCCATATTTATTTCTTCTTTAACCAGTTGGACCTTGACCAGTTGTCAGGCAGCAGGACCTTTGACCAGTTGCCTGGCAGTCCTGATGATCATCTGCCTCTAATACTTTTAGCCATAGACCTTGTACAAGCATGCAGCAGATCAGGTGACATTATTGTCAGACCTGACAAGATTAGCTGCTTGCTTGTTTCAGGTGTGTGATTCAGACACTACTGAAGCCAAATAGATTAGTAGGGCTTCCAGGAAACTGGAATTGTTTAACAGGAAATAAATAGGGAAGAATCCATATTCTTCTCATTTCAGTTGTCCTTAAAGTGACAAATGCCGTGGCTATCAGTTAATATTGTTTAGACAACTGGCCCTTATTGCCCATACTGTAAGTGTCATTCATTTATATACTTGTGATCAATAAAAATAATCTGTAAATCTGCATGGCTATCTAGTTGAAGAACTTAATTTCTGTTTTAAAGATGTTAGATATTTAAAAATATGGGGGTGGAAAAGGGAAGGGAGCAAGAAAATGAGAGTAAAACAGATACACATTAGTTTACAGTGATTTTACTTTTAAAGGATACCCAAACTGACATGTGACATGATGAGATAGACATGTGCATGTACAGTGCCTAGCACACAAATAACTATGCTGTGTTCCTTTTTTCCTTTCTCTGCTTGAAAGAGTTAAATATTAGGTATGTAAGTGGCTGACTCAGTCCTGACTCAGACAGGAAGTGACTACAGTATGACCCTTACTGATAAGAAATTCCAACTATAAAACACTTTACTAGCAGAAAATGGCTTCTGAGAGCAAGAAAGAGGTAAAAAAGGGAATTTCTTATTAGTGAAGGTCACACTGTAGTCACTTCCTGTCTGAGTCAGGACTGAGTCAGCCACTTACATACCTGATATATAACTCTTTCAGGCAGAGAAAGGAAAAAAGGATCACAGCATAGTTATTTGTGTGCTAGGCACTGTACATACACATGTCTATCTCATCATGTCACATGTCAGTTCGGGTATCCTTTAAACAAACCATGTGAGATATGCACAATTTCAAACATGTCAAGTACGCAGATTGCATTTGGCAATGTTTTATACATTTTATGACTCTTAACAATAAATAATGTTATTTCTTTTTTAGCTATAGCTCCTTTTATTGTCCCCCAAAAAAGTGTGGATTAGAGCGGCCTGGAATTTCCATCAGCACAAACCAATAATGTGTGGCCAGAGTTTTATTAAAGTATTTTCCTCCTTATAATCAGTCTGCCATGCACGGCGTCCCAAGGGGTGTCCAGCGCTTCAGAATTAAAAACACAACACAGATGCTTTTCTGGATGGAAGTGTCTAAGCCCTCACTAGACTGTGCCAAAATGTACACATGATGTAAACTGGGGCGATCTAGAGGCTTAGGTCTTATGTAAGAAATACTGCTAATATTATAGTGCTAGATTTGGATAATCATGTAATAATCCTTTCCTATAAAATGCAGGATTATCTCGTAGTTACCAAAAGTCAACTTTTTAATACAAAGACGTTTAAAATATGTAACCCATTCTTTGCTGGACAAGAACTGATTTCACTGTACGCGGTTGACGCCAAACCCAGACCACAGTGAGCTTTGACTTTTTTCATGAAAAATAATGCAACTCAAATAGTTTACTTATTATTATTATAAATACTAAACTTATAGAGCACCAACATCTTCCGCAGCGCTGTATATTTTTATCTGCATATTTTTGGGATGTGGGAGGAAACCAGGGTGCTCAGGGAAAACCCACACAGACATGGGGAAAACATTAAACTCCATGCAGATAGTGGCCTGGCTGGGACTTGAACCGGGGACCCAGTGCTGCAAGATGAGAGCGCTAACCACTACGCCAACGTGAGGCCCTTGTTGATATATTTTATTAAAAAGAACAATTGCAGGCTTGAGGTGTAAGGGCCCATACACACTAGAGCGTTTTGCCGGCGATTTCGGCAAAACGCTCAAGCACTAGCGCTTTTTAATAATACCTTATGGGCCCGTTCTCACTTGGGCGATTTGCGTTAATAGCCGACAATTAACGCAAATCGCCAAACGCAAACGTGTAGCCTGCACCATTTTCAGACAATTTCCCGGCGATCCTGTTTCAGTGCTATAGAAGCGCTAAACGCGATCGCTAAAAAAACGCCAAGCGTGAATGGCGATTTTTCTGCGTTCAACACAAAAAAAAATCACCTGAGCAAAACGCTAGCAAGAGCGCTAGCGTTTTGCGTTTAGCAAGTGTGAATGGGCCCTTAGAGTACTTATACTTTTCTGTGCTTAAAAGATCCTAAGATGAAGCTCTGACCAATAGTGCTGATAATTACTAGAAGCTTACGGCGGTTCATAAGTTTTTTTTTGCCATTTAAATTAAAAAATGTTTGCACACAACACTAATGTAATTGTGTGTAACTTACAAAATGTACACATACATAACGCATTATCAATTTTATGTAATTGTAATGACGCTCATACCCATAATTGGGATATTAATGCAAAAATACACATAGGCAATATTTGGGCATTACGATTAACACACTAGGGATGTGAGGGGAAGCATTTAAAGGAAACCTGTGACTTTAAAAAAAAAAAGTTAGATAGTCTCATAGAGACAAGCTTGGTTTAAAGGCTCCCTGATCCATCTTGGTGCCCACTGCTGTTGTGTAGGACTCCTCTGAACATATTCGACTAAGGCCATACAGAAGTTTCTCTCTACATGGGTATTTATGTAACTGGGTACTTATGGGTATTTATGTAGCACCACTTTGCTGCCCTTGAGTCTGATCCTGCGCCACCTGCTGTCCAGTGACATGGGGTGTGGTACGCCTGGCTCTAGCCGGGATCTCAACCTCTTATTATTCTGCCTTACTAAAATGTAAATGTGATGTTTTTATTTTTATTTCTTCACAGTCCAAGTTTTAATCAGAAATATGTAGCAGGGTTCTGCACACTGTGTACACACAATACTATTATTTCTGCATGTAGACAATAGCTTAATTTCACTAGAAATAAACTGTCCAAAACTGCCAGCATCATCCCAGTCCCAAAGCTTTAAAGTGAAACTTAAGTGGAAATAAACTGATGAGATAAATAATTAATTATGTCTATTCTCCTATTTCTAAAAATGACTTGTAGATATTTCAGTTGTATGTTATGTTTAAAAAGTTTAAAAAAAAAAGAAAGTACATTTATGTTTTTTTCTCAGCTCAATGAAACAGTCTGCCCCTTATTTCTGAGTGCTAAAATATATGAACTATTGACCTTTTTATCTATCCCCTACTCTCAGAAGATCAGTTCTCTGCCAGGGACACTGTACTTCCTTATCAGTGAAGGACGCTATTGTCCGACTGGGTCCCAACTGGAGAAAAACTGTCAGTTGTGTAGCTGAATATTAACTTTTTCAGCCAGAGAAAAATGAAAAGCAACAGCATATTTATTTGTGTGTTGCTTGGTACTGTACATACACATGTCTATCACATCATCTCATATGTCATGTAAGTTTCCCTTTAACTCCCCCTGAACTCCAAGGTTAAGTAAACTTAAAAAATGCATACCAGATTCTAATTCTAAAAGTCATCTAAAAGATTTGCCTTTTTTTAAGCAAATTTGATATTTAGGCCTCTGCTGTTGCCAACTTCCGTGATGACAGAATTCGTCTTTCCTTCTCCCTTCAACCACTAGAGGATCCTGTTGACAAATGGAAAGGTGACTCTTTTATGCTCTGTATTTGTAGTTCAACTCTTCTATCATCTGTAGTCTTCAGCTGATGGTGGAAGTAAATGTAATTTCTCTTATCTGAGTTGCAGCTTCTAGTAGCCTTACATCACACCTGAACAGAAATGGATATGGAGGCTGACATTTACTTAATTTTAAATAATGTAGGTTGCCTGACTATCCTGCTGCTCCTTTGCCTCTAACACTGTTGGCTATAGACTCTGAACAAACATGCAGATCAGATGTTTCTATCTTAAGTCTGACTGCATTAGCCACATGCTTGTTTCAGGTGTGTGATTCAGACATTCTTGCAGCCAGAAAGATCAGCAGGATGGCAGGCAATTGGTATTATTTAATGGGAAATAAATATGGCTGCCTCCATATCCCTCTCAGTTCAGGTTCTCTTTAAGCTGGGTACACACCATGCAATTTTCACTTAAGATCCAATTACAGATCAAGGAAATGATTGGATCGGACATAACATTGACAGCCTACTGACTGCCAGTGACAGATTCCAGCTCAAAATGGATCTCTTTATCAATTGTTAGTAGATTGGACATGCTGAAAAATATTGATCAGAATAACGTGTGCAAATCCGTTCAATTTTAATTTCGGAAATATGACTGGAATTTGGAAAAATCACACAAGTGCGTATGCTAATTTTCTTCCCTATCCAATCGATGTCAGATCTGAATATCGATCTGATCACTCCTTTGAATCGGATCTGACGTGAAAGTTCAATAGTGTGAACTCACCACCAGGGGCTTGAAGATCCACAAAAAGATAAGTTAGCTACCGTATTTTTCAGACTGTAAGACGCTCCTGATTATAAGACGCACCTAGGTTTAGAGGACAAAAACCAGGGAAAAAATATATGCTAAACCCGGTGCATCCATGGTGAAGGGGCATCTTGTGGATTATGCCCCCTTTGTACCTCATGCCCGCTTGTACCTCTTGTGTCTCCCTGTGTCCTCCTCTGTCCCCCTTATGTCATTTTGTATCCCCATGTGTCTGCCTCTGTCCTCCTTGTGTCCTCCTCTATGCCCCTTTGTGTCCCCCTTGTGTCCTCCTCTATGTCCTGTCCTCTATTTGTCCCCCTGTGTCCTTCTCTGTATGGGCACAGTACCTTACATTGCGGCGGGTTGGAGGTTCGTATTGGCAGGCATTCACAAGCCAGGAACTCCCGGCATTCGGACTATAAGATGCAGTGACTTTTTCCCCCACTTTTGGGAGAGAAAATGAGAGTCTTATAGTCCCAAAAAAACCCAACATTCTTTGCTTTACATTAGAACTGTAGTTTTGATCAAATGGCCAGAAGCACTGCTGCTGCTTGGGTGGCACCACTGTACTGTGCAGACTAAGAAGGAAGTTTAGTGTTAGAGAAAGGCCATGGGAAACGGTTAATGTCAGGAAAGGAATGGGATATAGAAGAGTCAAGACAGGCCAAACAGAATATCAAAGGCTGATATTGATCTGTTACGTGACACCAGCTTACTCAGCTTATAAAAATAAAATATATGATTTTCCTTTGGCTCATATATCCATTAGACTGTAAGCTAGCAATGGCAGGGCTCTCTCACCCTTTTGGGTCTTGGTATTTCTTATACATTTTATTCATTATGTTACTTTTGTCACTGCAATTACCAATTCTGTATTTTATGCCAATTCTGTATTTTGTATATAGGTGTATTGTCTGTGTTATTATGTGCCCCATGTTTTTTTTTTTTTACTTTGTACAGAGCTACGGAATATGTTGGCGCTTTATAAATCAATCAATAATAATAATAACGTATATCTTCATCATCTTTTCATTACATTCTCAGTTAAATCTGGTCACAGCAGGAAGGGAAAAAAATCACGTAACCTCCATTATTTCCTAATGTTGTCCACATGCACATGCTTAGTTTTAGATGTGTCCTATGAATTGTATTATCTGTATTTCAACATCAATGTATGGCAACAAGGAACATGGCAATGCAATGACCATTTTTTCTAATACAAACTTTCTGTTATAAACAAAAAGTGTATCGGTATTTAGGCCTAGTCTAGTACAATTGACCATAAAAGTCATTAGTGTCAGGGCCTGTCTGAGGCCCAGTGCACACCAAAAACCTCCAGCAGATCTGCAAAACACTAGAGGTTTTTGAAGCAGATTCCAGAGGGATTCTAGGTAGTGTTGGGCGAACAGTGTTCGCCACTGTTCGGGTTCTGCAGAACATCACCCTGTTCGGGTGATGTTCGAGTTCGGCCGAACACCTGACGGTGCTCGGCCAAACCGTTCGGCCATATGGCCGAACTAAGAGCGCATGGCCGAACGTTCCCCGAACGTTCGGCTAGCGCTGTGATTGGCCGAACGGGTCACGTGGTTCGGACCCGAACGCGCTCTGATTGGCCGAACTGTCACGTGGTTCGGGTAAATAAATACCCGAACCACGTCATATCTCCGCCATTTGTCTGTGGGTTTAGCTTTGGGTAGGCAGGCAGGGTAGTTCGCGCTCCAGCCACGCTAGCCAGGGTCCCCCCCAGTCATTGTGTGTCGCTGCTGGGAATAGTAGTACACCGCTCGCTCAGCATTCTGTTTACTGCCACTCTGTGTACCTCGCTCAGCCACACTATATAGCATTCTGTTTACTGCCACTCTGTGTCTGCTGGGAATAGTAGTACACCGCTTGCACAGCCACACTATATAGCATTCTGTTTACTGCCACTCTGTGTACCTCGCTCAGCCACACTATATAGCATTCTGTTTACTGCCACTCTGTGTCTGCTGGGAATAGTGGTACACCGCTCGCTCAGCCACACTATATAGCATTCTGTTCACTGTTCTGTGTCTGCTTGGAATAGTGGTACACCGCTCGTTCAGCCACACTATATAGCATTCTGTGTACTGTTCTGTGTCTGCTGGGAACAGTAGTACACCGCTCGTTCAGCCACACTATATAGCATTCTGTGTACTGTTCTGTGTCTGCTGGGAACAGTAGTACACCGCTCGCTCAGCCACACTATATAGCATTCTGTTCACTGTTCTGTGTCTGCTGGGAATAGTGGTACACCGCTCGCTCAGCCACACTATATAGCATTCTGTTCACTGTTCTGTGTCTGCTGGGAATAGTGGTACACCGCTCGCTCAGCCACACTATATAGCATTCTGTTCACTGTTCTGTGTCTGCTGGGAATAGTGGTACACCGCTCGCTCAGCCACACTATATAGCATTCTGTTCACTGTTCTGTGTCTGCTGGGAATAGTGGTACACCGCTCGCTCAGCCACACTATATAGCATTCTGTTTACTGTTCTGTGTCTGCTGGGAATAGTGGTACACCGCTCGCTCAGCCACACTATATAGCATTCTGTTCACTGTTCTGTGTCTGCTGGGAATAGTGGTACACCGCTCGCTCAGCCACACTATATAGCATTCTGTTCACTGTTCTGTGTCTGCTGGGAACAGTAGTACACCGCTCGTTCAGCCACACTATATAGCATTCTGTGTACTGTTCTGTGTCTGCTGGGAACAGTAGTACACCGCTCGTTCAGCCACACTATATAGCATTCTGTGTACTGTTCTGTGTCTGCTGGGAACAGTAGTACACCGCTCGTTCAGCCACACTATATAGCATTCTGTTCACTGTTCTGTGTCTGCTGGGAATAGTGGTACACCGCTCGCTCAGCCACACTATATAGCATTCTGTTCACTGTTCTGTGTCTGCTGGGAATAGTGGTACACCGCTCACCCGTCACTGTATAGCATTGTGCTCTGTGTCGCTGCTGGGAATAGTGGTACTGTATAGCATTTCTGTACTGCCACTGTACTGCTGCCAGTCAGCGTGTACTGTAAGGATAAGTGAAATGAGGAAGAAATCCGGTGAAAGAGGGAGGGGCAAGGGAAGAGGTGTTTCCCCTGACGGTTCACGTACAGGCCACAGGGGAGCACCCAAGAAAACCCACTCAATACCACCCATGTTGTCCAGGACAACAACCCTCACAAATCCAAAAGAACAGGACCAGATAATTACTTGGATGACCTCTCAAGCGTCCAGCAGTGGGTTAAGCAGCACCAGCACATCACGCACGAGGTCCGAGTCCTCAGCCAGTTACAAGGAGCCAGTGGGCACAAAGCTGACACAACCGGCAGCGACACCACGCACACAACTGCCAGATAACCAGTCCGATGAATTACCTCAGGACACAATGGGGTATTCGCAGGAGCTATTCCCAGCCCAACAAACTTCCACCTTTCAAAGGTCAATGGAGGAACAGCCAGAAATGTTGTGCCTGGATTCACAACCGTTAACTGTGGGAAATGTACCGCGCACTGAAATACGAGGCGAGTCCGAAGAGGACTCGGAAACCCAAATCCCAGAGCAATTTGGGCAGGAGGGGTTGCAATTGCAGGAGGTCGGCCGACAAGATCTGGAAGACGACGTTGGAGTGTGCTGCGCAGAGGTTGTTGTGGGGAGCTCTACTCCACGGCGGTGGCCCACAATGACATATGACGAGTTTGAGGAGATGGAAGAGGAGGGTATGGACAATGTGGACAGAGACCCAGATTTTGTTTGTGAACGAGAACATCGCCGTCGTAGCAGCAGCACAGATGAGTCTGTTGAAGAACACACTGCTGCACGAGTTCGCCTTGTGCCACAAGGTAGGCGGCGCGCAATTTCAGGCACCACAAGCGTGGAAGTTCAAGTGAGAGGCAAAAGAGGAGCAAACAGAAATCGCCAGCAAGGAGGCAGGTGCTCCAAAGTCTGGGCTTTCTTTGAAGACTGCACTGAGGATGTTACCATGGCGATTTGCAAGGTGTGCAAGACCCGCCTGAGCAGGGGGAAAAATATTAACAACCTCTCCACCACCAGCATGAGCCGTCACATGCTATCCAAACATCCCACTCTTTGGGCAAACGCGTCAGGACAGGGTACCAGAAACAACACTGCCTCCCTTGGGTTCACCAGACCCGCCTCAGCAGCAGCAGTAGCCCAGCCATTGCGTGGTTCACAACATTCACAAACATCAGACGACGCTGACACTGTCACTTTCCGGAGTAGTGCTCTTGAGGTCTCCCAGTGTTCATCAAACACAACAACCAACAGCCCTTCCGTGTGCAGCGCTACGGTTCAGTTGTCTGTGTCGGAGATGTTTGAGCGCAAGAGGAAATTGCCAGCAAATGACCCCCGGGCCGTGGCAGTAACAGCCAGCATAGCCAAGCTTCTGGCCTGCGAAATGCTGCCATATCGATTGGTGGAGACAAACAGCTTCAAGGGCATGATGTCAGTGGCCATCCCACGTTACGTGGTTCCCAGCCGCTACCACTTTGCACGCTCTGCAGTGCCTGAGTTGCATGAGCACGTGGTCAGCAAAATAACCCGAAGCTTGAAGAATGCCGTTGCCTGCAAGGTTCACCTCACCACTGACACCTGGACGAGTGCGTTCGGCCAGGGTCGATACATCTCCCTTACCGCGCACTGGGTGAACCTTGTGGAGCCTGGCAGCGATTCCTCACCTGCTACGGCACGGGTGTTGCCCACGCCACAAACAGCTGCACCGCCGTCCCTCCCACTGGATAACAGCAGCACCTACCTCTCTGACTCCTTCTCCTCCAACGCATCTCAAAGCTGTACCTCATCCGGAAACGCTAACCCAGCAGCAGTAGGATCGTGGAAGCAGTGCAGCACAGCTGTTGGCATGCGTCAGCAAGCGTTGCTGAAGCTAATCTGCCTTGGGGATAAGCAGCACACAGGGGAGGAAATTTGGAGGGGAATAAAGGAACAGACGGATTTGTGGCTGGCACCGCTGGACCTGAAACCGGGCATGGTTGTGTGTGATAATGGGAGTAATCTCATTCGCGCTTTAAGGTTGGCTAAGCTGACACACATCCCTTGCCTGGCGCACGTGATGAACCTAGTAGTTCAGCGGTTCCTGAGGACATACCCAGGCGTGCCCGATCTGCTGTTGAAGGTGCGTCGAGTGTCCAAACATTGTAGAAATTCCAGTACTGCTTCGGGGGCACTCGCCAAGATGCAGGAGCGCTTCAATCTCCCCCACCATCGCTTGCTGTGTGATGTCCCTACGCGCTGGAATTCTACGCTGCACATGCTAGCCCGCTTTTGCGAGCAGAAGAGTGCAGTGGTCCAGTACATGACGGCGCAGTACCGAGGCGCATCCGGCCAGCTGCCAAGCTTCTGTGGATCCGATTGGGCCAACATGTTGGACCTCTGCCAAGTCCTCCAAAATTTTGAGCAATCCACGTTGCTTGTGAGCAGTGACAACTCTTCAGTCAGCATTACCATACCACTGCTGTGTTTACTGAAGAGGTCGATGTTAAAAATCAAGGAAACAGCTGTCATGATGCAACTGGGGGAATCTGAAGGAGAAAACGATCAGCGTGATGGTACCAACATCAGGCCATCCGCCTCAGGGAACGCTGGCCCCAGCAGCTATGACGAAGAAGAGGAGGAGGAACAGCTGGAGTTGGAGCAGGAATTTCATGCCACCACTGACGAGGGCCAGAGCGGTGCACGTTGGACTTCCACAATTCAACGCGAATGGTCAGCAGAAGCAGACCAGGAGGAAGGTGACGACTATGATGCATCACAACAACTATCACAACGCTCACAAGAGGATGATGAGGATTCTGGTAGGACTCTGGCACACATGGCTCAATTCATGCTAGACTGCATTGAACGTGACCCACGCATTGTGCGCATTCTGGACAACACCAATTACTGGGTTTATACCCTTCTGGATCCACGGTACAAACACAATGTTCCAAAACTGCTTGAAGAAAGAGTCAGACAGGTCAAAATGGAAGAATACCAGCAGGCCCTTGTGGAGACTTTAGAGAGGAGATTGACATCCTCCCCCTCCTCTAGCCAGTTGTACGCAGACAGACTGACTTCCGCAAACCCAGGACGACCAGGAGGGCAGCAAACAACGCAAGCCGCAGCTAGTACCCAAAAGGGAATGGTATCGGCAGTGTCCTTGGAGTGGGAAAATTTTCTGACACCCATGCAGCCGCAGCCCACTGAACAGCAAGCGTGCAGATCCACCTCCAACACCGATCGCCTGGAGAAGATGGTCAAGGACTACATGTCAGATGGCGTAGCTGTGTCGAACCATCCATCTGCACCCTTCAACTATTGGGTATCGAAGCTAGACACCTGGCACGAACTGGCAATGTACGCAATAGAGGTGCTGGCTTGCCCGGCAGCCAGCGTTATGTCGGAACGCTGTTTCAGTGCTGCCGGAGGCATCGTCACAGATCGGCGTATCCGCCTCTCTACAGACAATGCAGACCGTCTGACTCAAATTAAAATGAATCAATCCTGGATTGGAAATGACTACGCAACACTCCAGGACCCCAACCAAGTAACATGACCAATGAACATCTGGGATGGTGTTGCGTTTCCGGGCCCTGTTTATTGAACCTCTCATCTGTATTACATTTATGACTGCATGGCGGCAAAAAGCATTGCTGCTATATCCGCACGCTTTTTGTCCACATGCAAGGCCTGGGTTGTTGTGTCTCACAAAGCGTGGCCTTCTCCTCCTGCGCCTGCTCCTGTTCCATCACGTCTGCTGCTGCTGGGTTAGCGTTGCCGCGTGGTCCCTGTTTATTGAACCACTTATCTTTATTACATTTATGACTGCATGGCGGTACAAAGCATGCTATCCGCACGCTTCTTGCCCTCATGCAAGGCCTGGGTTGTTGTGTCTCACAAAGCGTGGCCTTCTCCTCCTGCGCCTCCTCCTGTTCCATCACGTCTGCTGCTGCTGGGTTAGCGTTGCCGCGTGGTCCCTGTTTATTGAACCACTTATCTTTATTACATTTATGACTGCATGGCCGTACAAAGCCTGCTATCCGCACGCTTCTTGCCCTCATGCAAGGCCTGGGTTGTTGTGTCTCACAAAGCGTGGCCTTCTCCTCCTGCGCCTGCTCCTGTTCCATCACGTCTGCTGCTGCTGGGTTAGCGTTGCCGCGTGGTCCCTGTTTATTGAACCACTTATCTTTATTACATTTATGACTGCATGGCGGTACAAAGCCTGCTATCCGCACGCTTCTTGCCCTCATGCAAGGCCTGGGTTGTTGTGTCTCACAAAGCGTGGCCTTCTCCTCCTGCGCCTGCTCCTGTTCCATCACGTCTGCTGCTGCTGGGTTAGCGTTGCCGCGTGGTCCCTGTTTATTGAACCACTTATCTTTATTACATTTATGACTGCATGGCGGTACAAAGCCTGCTATCCGCACGCTTCTTGCCCTCATGCAAGGCCGGGGTTGTTGTGTCTCACAAAGCGTGGCCTTCTTCTCCTCCTGCGCCACCCTCCTCCTGTTCCATCACGTGTGCTGCTGCTGGGTTAGCGTTACCGGTCCCTTTTCCTGGAACCTCTTATATGTATTACATTTATGACTGCATGCCGACAAAAAACATGTTACCTGTGCAAAGAAAACAGACATTTCCCGCATTTAAAAGACAGTTTTCCCTTTGAAACTTTAAAATCGATTTTCTCAAAAACTATAAGCTCTTTTTGCTAATTTTTTTTTCCTCTTGTACCCACTCCCAAGGTGCACATACCCTGCAAATTTGGGGTATGTAGCATGTAAGGAGGCTTTACAAACCACAAAAGTTCGGGTCCCCATTGACTTCCATTATGTTCGGAGTTCGGGTCGAACACCCGAACATCGCGGCCATGTTCGGCCTGTTCGGCCCGAACCCGAACATCTAGATGTTCGCCCAACACTAATTCTAGGCATGTTTAGGGCTGCTAAGACACACCAGAAAATCTCCCCAAACGCCAGAGGTTTCAAAAGCTCTTCCCAATGTAATGCTATGGGGTTTTTACAAAACCTCATCGCTCCGGTGTGCATAGACACATAGGATAACATTAGCAGGAGGTTTCAAAAACTCAAAACGCTCAGAAAAACTCCTATAGGGCCTTTTTCCACTAGCAGTCGCTAGCGTTCACGCTGAACGCTAGCGATTGCTTAATCGCAATTCCGGCGATTTCCCGACGTTTGCGGCCGCGATTTTGCTATGCTATGCACTGCATAGCAAAATAGCGGCAAATATCGCTCCGCCACGCGTTCGCGTTCCCGTCAAAAATGAATCGCGGTAGTGGAAATGACCTACCGCGATTCCTATGTTAAAAAGCAAACCGTAGCGATTGTAAAATTGCTAGCGGTTTGCGACTTTACGATTCGGCCAGCGCAAACGCGCTAGTGGAAAAGGGCCCATAGTGTGCACCAGGCTGGGGCACACTGAGCAGGTCTTTCGGCGTTTTTGCAGCCGCTTGCGGCTGCGGATACGCTTGGTCAATGAATCTCATTGGGGTGGTTCACACCAGAGCGGGAGGCGTTTTGCAGAAACGCGCTGGTGGAAAAGGGCCCTAAGAGAGGTTTTCTAAACATGCTTAGGATTTTTTGGAGGTTTTTTGTGTAACAGATTACAAATATTGTTACAGTAAAAGCTGTTACTGAACAGCTTATGTAACAAAAACGACTGGAAAACCGCTCTGCTCTAGCGTTTTTTAGAGCGGTTTTCCACTTTCCTATACTTTTAACATTAACAGGCAGAAACGCCTCAGAAATCTAAAAAATTCAGTGCCGAAAGCTTATTCTTATTCTTTTAAGTTAGCCAATAAATGGTATCATCCTGATTCAAAACTTCTTGCTTTTAGGACCCTTTTCCACTAGAGCGATTGCGATTGCTGAATCGCAAAATCGCAAATCGCTAGTGATTTTTAAATCGCTATTGTTGTTACTTTATCATAGAAATCACGAGAAGTATTTTCCACAACAGTGATTCGATTTGGAAATCGCTAATCGCAAATCGCAATCGCTTGCTGGAGCGATTTTTACAATGATAATGCACTGCAAATGAAAATCGCAAATCGCATTTGCATAACAGAATTAATGAAAAATCGCAATCGCAATCACTGGCGTTTGTGATTTGTGATTGCGATTGCTAGTGGAAAAGGGCCATTACTGACAGCTAACATGGTACAATACTCTACTGCTACTATGATGCAAAGTGTGTCAGCCAAATGGTGTGAATGTGTTCTTAAAGGACCACTATCGCGAAAATAGTCAAATTTAAAATGCCTGTAAACACATACAAACAAGTAGTATGTTTCTTCCAGAGTAAAATGAGCCATACATTACTTTTCTCCTATGTTGCTGTCACTTACAGTAGGTAGTAGATATCTGACAGAGCTGACAGGTTTTGGGCTAGTCCATCTCTTCACGAGGGATTCTCAGCATGGCTTTTATTCTTTATTAAGACACTCCCTGAAAAGGATTTAATCAAAGATGCTGGTCAGCCTCCCTGCTCGCTGCACACTTTTTTGGCAGTTGGACAGAGCAACTGCCATTCATTCAAGTGCTTTTGAAAATAAAGAAACCCCTGAGAATCCCCATGAGGAGATGAGCTACTCCAAAACCTGTCAGTTCTGTCAGACTTCTACTACCTGCTTTAAGTGACAGCAACAAAGGAAAAATGTAATTGATGGCTCCTTTTACTTTTGAAGGAATGTGCTTCTTATTTGAATGTGTTTGCATACATTTTAAATGTTACAATTTTTGCGATAGTGTTCCTCCTTTAAAGGCCATTCCACACCAAGTACGCTGCGCTGTAACTGTATTGCAGCGCAACGTAGCCGAAACATTGCACTGCATGGTTACATTGCGGTACAACCATACAGGGAGGCATACAGTGCTCTCAACCCAATGAAAATGCATGCCTGGTTAACACACAGCATGCTAGACATTACTGCATTGGAACCCACAGCACTTTGTTGCACTGCACGTCATGTATAAAGCCCCATAGGAATATCATTGCATTGTGTTGTAATGAAAAACTGACTCAATGTGAATGGGCCCTAAAGGATTTCAGTATTGTGAAAAATGTTTCTCTTTTTTTTCTGGTGAACTTTTGTATATGGGTACTAATTGTCCCAAGAAAACATTCACTATAGCATTTTTGAGATTTCAGATCTTCTGAGTGATAATAATGGACCCCGAAGTAAACCGGGCTATTATTATGCTATAAGACTATATGCTTTGTCCCACAAAGGACTGAATGCCACAGGTTGCTAAAATTGCACAGCTGCTAGATTTCACTCTCTGTTAGGACACCAGGGGGTGCTGTAGCCCTCTTAATGGCTGTTTGCGAGGCTATGAGCAGAGAACGCTTGCTGGACTGGTGTCATTCCCTATTTAATGGCTGTCAGTGAGCAGGAGAGACAACGTAGCGACTAATTAAAACCAAATTGCAGGCAGGAGATGACTGCACATGAATGATATTGTCATTAATACTGATTTATCATGCACCTGGGTAAGGTGAGGGAGGGTGGCAGAAAAAAAATGTGGCTTTTCTGATTAACCCTCTTTGTACCAGAAAGGCTTTTAAATGACAGCATATGGGTTAAATAACTAACAGCCTTTTCTGGAAAGCGGCTGAATAAATATAAAATCACAATGATGACTGATGTCTGTCGCAAATAAAATCTGCAACATTGTGTCAAACAATGACAGAGTTCTGTATATATATATATATATATATATATATATATATATATATATATATATATATATATACTTCTTTTATTATACTTGTACTGTTTTATTCTATTTTATTTACAGCATTTTGAAGAATTGTTGCAAGCACATCACATGGATATTATGTTTCCATTCATGCTTATTTATATTTAGCTAACATGTACTACAGTGACATTTTTTTAAGCGATCACAAAAGTCACCAGAAGGAGCTTCAAACCTAGCAATATATGGGAGGGAGCCAGACTTCTAAAGGTGGCCACTAACGGTCCAATTTGTAGCGAAAAATCATTTGAGCGATCAGATAATTCCGATTGGAAGTGAAGTATTGTAATACATCGTTTATTACTCCATCAACGACCCAATCTTTGCTTCCTACCTATCACCACCGACAAGAAAATCCAAATTTTGTTTCGACGAAATCCAATCGGACGCTGGTTTTTATAATCATTTGTAATCAATTATGCCCGTCAATGGAGATTATTTTCAACCAATCCAATCACATCCCATCAGAATTATCTGAATGCTCGAGAGATTTTTTGCTAGAAAGTGGACCATTTGTGGCTACCTTTAGAAGAAATCCATGCAAACGTAAAAAAAAACCAATCAAACACAACAAATTATACCAATGAACATTTGACTTCCATGCAAACAGTGCCCTTGTTTGAAACTGAACTCGTGACCCCATGCAACTTTCATTTCTTTTTAGACTTCTTTTATAAGCATGGTGCAAAGTAAATTTACCTTTCCCTGATCTGACAGTAAAAAAAAAAAAAAAAAAAAGCTGGTTGCTAAGAGTTACCGGGTACTACAGCACAGATATTACATCTTCATTACATTTCATCTTTGCATACATTACATCTTTGCTGTTCTCTTAGTAGAATAGTAGTTTTATTAACCTTATTCTTTTTATTTTTATTTTGTATTTATATAATGCCAACCTTATTATTGTCAGCAATCTTGTCTTCATTCCTGATATATTATATTGATGATGAATGTATAATGTGCTTGAAATTTTTTCAGAAGATAGAAAGGGTAAGATATAAATATTTGATAATTTTAGGATCACAGCCACAGGGTGGCGCTCTGTGGTCTCCTGTGAAATCAGAATGATAGTGCAGACTAATGGGTAATTTAGTGCACAAAATTTGCCTTGGTGGCCCTTACATACTACAATGTCCATACATTAACACTTACTACAATTTTCAACTTCCCTAATAGTGTATGCTTTGCAGATCCCCATTATCCTCACCCAAAAAATGTAGTTCCATCTAAGATTAAGGCCGGGTCCACACTATAAGCACTTTTGTGAGCGCTTGCGTTTGATTAGCGCTTGTTGAGCGCTTGTTAAAAAATTTCTCCTATTCACTTTCATTAAAATCACTGTGAAATCGCATACAAATTGTCGCGATCACGTACGTTTTTCCACATACGCGATCATGTCAATCACTGCAATTTTACTGCGATTTTAATGAAATTGAATGGGAGCGATTTTTTTAACAAGCGCTCATCAAACGCAGGGACTCACAAAATAGCTTATAATGTGGATCCGCCCTTAGTCTGATTTTAACATATTTCTTAAAGGACTCACGAGGTGACATGTCACATGATGAGATAGACATGGGTATGTACAGTGCCTAGCACACAACTATGCTGTGTTCCTTTTTTTCTTTCTCTGCCTGAAAGAGCTAAAAATCAGGTATGTAACTGGCAGTTCCTGTCCGGGTCGGGACCGGGTCGGACTCTAACGAAACCCTCACGGATAAGGAATTGCAGCCATAAAACACTTTCGTGGCAGTAAACGGTTTCTAAGAGTAGGAAAGAGTTAAAAAGGTTTAATAGTTCATATATTTTAGCCCTGGCATACTTCAATTAATGTTTCATTGTAAAAAGGCCATGAAACTGTAAAAGTTTAAAAAGTAGATTTAAATATAAAATAAACCGTGGGATAACTTTAAAAGTCATTTTTAGAAGTAGGAGGACAGATACAATTGTTTATCTCAGTTGTTTTTTTTTTCGCCTCGGATGTCCTTTAACAAAGAAGTGGTAGCTCATGAGAAAAAATGTATTCAGGCTGAATTATTGCAAATACCTTCTGTTATAAGAAGGAAGCATAGTACTTTAGTAGGATGGATTTTTGGTTCTCTTTAGGCTCCCTGCACACTGCATGCGATTCCGATTTTTAATCGTTTTTTACATCCGATTCCGACTTTTAATTGTTACTACATGCTGCGTTTTTGACTCCGTTTTTCTGTTAATTGCATTCAGGGAAAATCAGAATTGCAAATTGGAATCGGAATCGGAAAACGGATTTGCAGTGTGCAGGGAGCCTCAGCCCCTTACATACTCCTAGGAATTCTGGTCCACCATGAGCTTGCTGGTTAGTCTGTAACTCTGGGCGTTTCAAGTCCCACTTTATAGAGCCACATTAATCCATGCTGTGTACTGATGAGGTTCAACCAGTCTGAAACAGTCGGTATGCATGTTGGATTAGTGTGGCTTTTTACAAATAACATGCGGACACATCATTGCGTTCCAGCGGTTCTGGTGTTTAGCTTTCAGGGACAACAAAGGGACAATTTGCATATTCTGCAGTGATGCATTGTGGGAGACCTCATATGCTCACTCCAACCTGAATAATCGCAAATGCCTTCTGTTTTAAGAAGGCACATTTATGTTTTGCTTAGTATCACTGTGTCTATTGTTGAAGAGACACTGAAGCGAAAAAAAAAATTATGATATCATGAATTAGTTGTGTAGTATGGATAATTGCTAGAAGATTAGAAGCAAATAAAATATTCTCATATTTTTATTTCCAGGTTTTGTTTTTTTAAATAACAATGCATCATTCTCTAATATTTGCAGTTTATACACTACTCAGCATTCTAAATTATTTTTAAAGAGCAGGCTGTGAACTTTTGACCTGTCCTGTGCAAAAGAAAAAAACAATATAGTGACTGACAGTTGAGATAACAAGCTTTAAAAGACAGAGCTCTCTGCCACTTTGAAAGTCATGGAGCTCAATGGCTTATTTGCATAGATAACAACTGGAGTTTCGTAAAGCTTCCTGTACTGGAAACAATATTAGACCTACTAGTGTCCAATAATGTGCATTAATTGTTAAAAACCTAATATTCTTTGAAAATAGGGATAGTTAATAAGATGCAAAAGCATTCAAGTGGGCACAAATTTTCATGATATTTTTATGGAACTATATGTAGCTTGAAAATGAATGAAATGCAGCGCTTGCAGAATTTGATTGGTCTGTTTTCAAGCTGCTATTACATTTTTTTTTAATAAAAAATCTTATTAAATTACCATAGACATTTGCATCAACTCAAATATATTTGCATCTTAGGCCCAGTGCGCACCAAAGCCGCTAGCAGATCCACAAAACGCTAGTGGTTTTTGGTGCGGATTGCAGAGATTTGGCCCAGTGCACACCGAGCGGATTTGGATGCGATCTGCCGGCCGCATCCGACTGTAAATACGCTTGGCTATTGTATTTCAATGGGCTGGTGCACACCGGCGGTTTGAGGTTTTTAGCAAACCGAAAACGTTCAGCAGGAGGCACGTTTGCGGTTTGCTAAAAACCTCAAACCGCCGGTGTGCACCAGCTCATTGAAATACAATAGCCAAGCGGATTTACAGGCGGATGTGGCCGGCGGATCCGCTCGGTTTGCACTGGGCCTAACTAACCATTCCTGTTTTCAAATACAAAAGGTGTTCTTTGAACAAGATATTTTGAAAACAAAGTTTGAAGCCTCGTTCACATTGCGTTCTGATCGTGGTTACATTTGCATTGGGCGTTTTTTGACACTTTTTTTTCCTCTTCCCGGTGATTTCTGTGAGTTGGGATTTTTTGGTAAGAATTTTTATAAATGCTTTTGCAGAGCGATTCCGTTTTTTTACATCCTGACGTCAGTCAGGAAGTAAACTCTTTGATCTGGAAAAGAATAAATACAGTGTATTTATTCTTAAAAACGCAAACACAATCGCTGCACAAAGTGATTTTGTGAGCGTTTTGCGTTTTTCTATACTTTCCATTGAGGTAAATCGCTTAAAAAATGGTCCATTCAGCGCTTCTCTGAGCGGATCGGAAACGAACCGTGCAGATGTGAATTTTCTCATAGAGAATCATTGCACAAGAGCTTTCAGGGTGATTTGGAAAAATCGACAGCCCTTAAAAAAACTCCAAAAGCTCCTCCAGTGTGAACGAACCCGGAATCCATAAAATAAAAAATTTAAAGATATTAGTCAATAAATTTGCAAACATCAAGAAAATGTAAATAACAATTACTACTAACATTTGTTAATAATAAATAAAATAATATAAAAAAATACTACTACTATTACTACTACTAATAATGTTATTAATCATAATAATACTAACAATGCGGCCCATGTCCCCCAAAAGAAACCCATGCAGACTTTTGCTTCATCCTCATGTTAAGTGGATACTAGGTGCTAGGTGCTAGTATGACTTACAGTGTAAGGGGCTAACTTGTCAGAAAATTGGGCAAAAATGTGCAATCATCAAGAAAATGTAAATAATAATGACTTCTTACTTTGTAATAATAATAATAATGATCCACCTTCCCCAAAAGAAACCATCCTTAGCACACCAGGCATGCAGACTTGTGCTTTATCCCCATGTTAGGTGGATGGAGAGAGTGTCTTCCCCAACTTGCCCATATTAGCACTGCACCTAGCACAGCCTACAATGTAGGGGGGCAAACTTGTAGGAAAATTAGGCTAACATTTCAATACCTACCCAATGCTGAAAGGCACAGTTTTCTTCAATAAATGTTCTGTGTCTGTGTTTGTTCAACACCTCCTTGAGAAGGTGTCAGCATTTTGGAGTTGTTTGCATGCTATTTACTTGTTTCCTTGGGGACAAGCACATAGTAGCAGTGGTGGGCTGAAATTTCGCATATGCAATATTTTGCAGCGAAATTCGCAATTACGCATCGTAATTGTAATGCGAAATTTCAGGGAAAATCGTAATTAATTTCGTATGTAATACTAATATTTCATTATTTCACGTAATTTTTCGCCGACTTAAAGGGAAGGTCCAAGCAAAAAAAAAAAA
This sequence comes from Hyperolius riggenbachi, assembly GCF_040937935.1. NCBI lineage: Eukaryota > Metazoa > Chordata > Amphibia > Anura > Hyperoliidae > Hyperolius > Hyperolius riggenbachi. Next base: position 151,486,898 of record NC_090648.1, read on the forward strand.
ATGAGTTTCACTTACCTGGGGCTTCTACCAGCCCCATGCAGCCATCCTGTGCCCTCGTAGTCACTCACTGCTGCTCCAGTCCCCCGCTGGCAGCTTTCTGACCTCGGAGGTCAGGGCCGAATTTCATACATTTTTACACATTCCCGCTAGTGCAGGAACATTAACACATACATTTTTACGCGTTAGTGGTGCAACACGTAAATTTTTGTTCCTGCACTAGCTGGAATGCGTAAAAATGTATGCAATGTGGCACTGACCTCCGAGGTCAGAAAGCTGCCAGCGGGGGACTGGAGCAGCAGTGAGTTACTACAAGACCACAGGATGGCTACATGGGGCTGGTAGAAGCCCCAGGTAAGTGAAACTCTTTTTTTTTTTTGCTTGGACCTTCCCTTTAAGTGGTTAATAGCAAAGCCCCCATACATGCTATTTACACCAAAATTGCTATATAAATTAAGGAGAATAGTGAGTCAATTTTTCCAAAAAGACCTTGTAGTTTTTGAGAAAATCGATTTTAAATATGCAAAGAGAAAGGGTTTTTAAACTGTCATTTTTCTGAGTTTAAAAACCATTTTTTCTTTGCATTTTTAAAATCGATTTTCTCAAAAACTATAAGGTCTTTTTGGAAAATTATTTCTTGTACCCACTATTCTGACCTGTACCCACTATTCTCTTGTACCCACTATTCTCTTGTACCCACTATTCTGACTTGTACCCACTATTCTCTAGTACCCTCTATTCTGACTTGTACCCACTATTCTCTTGTACCCACTATTCTGACTTGTACCCACTATTCTGACTTGTACCCACTATTCTCTTGTACCCACTATTCTGACTTGTACCCACTATTCTGACTTGTACCCACTATTCTCTTGTACCCACTATTCTGACTTGTACCCACTATTCTCTTGTACCCACTATTCTGACTTGTACCCACTATTCTCTTGTACCCTCTATTCTGACTTGTACCCACTATTCTCCTTAACATATGTAGCAATTTTGGTGTCAATAACATGTATGGGGGCTTTGCTATTTTCTGCCAAAGTTGGCACTAAATTATGAACGACTATACAAAGTCAATAGCAAGGAAATGAGCAGTGCTACTTAAAAACAGACTAGTGCCTACCTGCAAAAGAGTGCAAGCCCCACTTGTGGGGTCGAATACACACCGAGCATACACATGACCTGTCTACAAAAGGTGCGTTTGTAGTTCCTGGGGGGGCTCAGCGCATCTCTGATGGAGGCCATTCGGAGGCGGCCTGGTGTTGCGCTGATCCACCTTTTGCGCAATTTTCAATTTTCGATTTTATTTGATTAGCCGCACCCAGGCTATGCATATACATAGGTTAGGATTTAGTTAGTGTTAGGCCCCTCCCATGGAGGATTGACTTCTTCGCAGTGGGAGGGACGAGTACTTAATAGGTTGCATGCAAGCTGTTAATGGAAACCAACATCCTCCTCTAGTGGTAGACAGGTCATGTGTATGCTCGGTGTGTATTCGACCCCACAAGTGGGGCTTGCACTCTCTTGCAGCTAGGCACTTATCTGTTTTTAAGTAGTGCTGCTCATTTCCTTGCTATGTACTAATGTAATTTGTTTTTGGTCAGCTGCTCCCACTTAACAGCCATGCTTTTGGTGTATATGCAGAGCTTCTGTTTGGGTTCAAGGTGCGTTTGTAGTTCCTGGGGGGGCTCAGCGCATCTCTGATGGAGGCCATTCGGAGGCGGCCTAGTGTTGCGCTGATCCACCTTTTGCGCAATATACAAAGTCAATGAAATGTACATATCGTAGTTACATATAGGTGAAATTGAGAAAATGTACGCAATGTTTTGCGTAAACGTAATTAGCTGATACCAGCATACCAGATCTTTAAGTGATAGTCAAGCACATAATTTCCTTTTTTATTAAAGAGGAACCATAACCAAGAACTGAACTTCATCCCAATCAGTAGCTAATACTCCCTTTTTCCATGAGAAATCTTTACCCTTTCTCAGACAGATCATCAGGGGCTCTGTATGGCTGATATTGTGGTGAAACCCCTCCCACAATGTGATGTCAGCACCAAGGTGCTGACATCACACTGTGGGAGCCTTGTTGCATTGTGGGAAATAACAGCTTTTTCCAACTGCCAAAAAAGCAAGCAGCATCTCCTTCCACTGAAATCACCTGCCAGTAGTAAAGATGTCGCCATGCGATAAATGTCACAATGTAAATCAGGGAGAGGAAAGATTTTACAGTGGAATAACATTGACTAAATGATTTATAATGAATTATTGTAAAAATGAAGCACTTTTTTTCATTACGTTTTTTCACTGCAGTTCCTCTTTAAACCCACTGGAAGCCGCTTCATCATACGTCAGTCACATTATTGTCCCTCTTACCACCTTCATAGATACAGGACACATTGCTTTAGTAAAACATGGTGGCACTTGTTCCTTGCAGTGTCACCTACAGAATTGAGTCCGGACAGTTAGTGTGTAAATCAGCTTGCCTAATTAGTATACTGAAGTTGGTTTTATACTTTAGAACTACACACCTTTTTTAAACAAACCCACAACGTTAAGCTCATGTCTTAACCTCCTTAGCGGTAACCCCGTGTGTGACACGGGGTAAGCCGCTGGTGGGTGCCGCTCAGGCCCTGCTGGGCCGATTTTCATAATTTTTTTTTTGCTGGACGCAGCTAGCACTTTGCTAGCTGCGCCAGCACCCCGATCGCCGCCGCCGCACGCCCGATCGCCGCTATCCGGTGCGGCGCGCGCCACCCCCATCCAGACCCCTGCGCTGCCTGGCCAATCAGTGCCAGGCAGCGACAAGGGGTGGATCGGGTCTCCCAATGACGTCCCGACGTCACTGATGTCGGTGACGTCATCCCGCCCCATCGCCATGGCGACGGGGGAAGCCCTCCAGGAAATCCCGTTCTTTGAACGGGATTTCCTGATCGCCTATCGCCGGAGGTGATCGGCGGGGCTGGGGGGATGCCGCTGAGCAGCGGCTATCATGTAGCGAGCCCTGGGCTCGCTACATGATTTAAAAAAAAAAATAAAAAAAAAATGCTGCGCTGCCCCCTGGCGGTATTTTTCATACCGCCAAGGGGGTTAATTGTTTTCTTGTTGCTAAAGATTCTCTGGTAGGGAATTGTCATTTTGGGCTGAGAGATGAGACAGAGATAGAGAGAGAGTGTGTGTTCTGTATGGACTGCCTACATGTTAGGTAGATAAACCTGTCTACAAATAAACATACTGGCCCTTATTCAATTTGTTTTTTTTTTCTCCTGGATTATTTTTCATCATGTGTTTAATATAACTTCTCAGTACTCTGCAGTTCGAAAAGTACAAAAAAGTTGGTGAAAAGGTCCTGCCAAAAATATTCGGAATATTTTTTTGCTTGCTGGTGGCTTAAAGGGCATTTTAATGATAAAGTGTAAAAATATAACCTAGGAGAAAACAGGAGAAAAAGTGAATTGAGTAAAGGCCACTGTATTGTATGTTACAATAGATGGGAGAAAGAATCCCTTTACCTCTGTTTGTTTTACTCACTTACCTATATTTTTAAAAGGACTCCGATCAGTGCAGAAACTATGGCGTAGGGTGACGATTTAGGTGTCGCCAGAAAGAGGAGAAAGAGAGCTTTAAAATGATATCCATCTTTCCATAGTTACTTGTATTACACACGGCGACTTTTTCCTAAAGTCAGCAGCTCCATTCTGCTGAATGGAGCTGCTGACACTGGGGAAAGTGTCGTCCTGTGTTAGGGCTGGTGCACACCAAAACCCGCTAGCAGATCCGCAAAATGCTAGCAGATTTTTAAATGCTTTTTTTTATTTTTATGAGGCGTTTTGCTAGCGTTTTGCGGATTGCTGCTGCGGTTTTCAGTATAGTAGATTTCATATATTGTTACAGTAAAGCTGTTACTGAACAGCTTCTGTAACAAAAACGCCTGCAAAACCGCTCTGAAGTGCCGTTTTTCAGAGCGGTTTGCGTTTTTCCTATACTTAACATTGAGGCAGAAACGCATCCGAAATCCAAAAAATGCCTCACCCAGGCATTTTTCGTTTCTGCAAAACGCCTGCCGCTCTGGTGTGCACCACCCCATTGAGATACATTGACCAAGCAGATCCGCAGCCGCAAGCGGATCTGAAAACGCCCAAAAAGCCGCTCGGTGTGCACCAGCCCTTATACAAGTAACTATGAAAAGATGGATATCATTTTAAAGCTCTCTTTCTCCTCTTTCTGACGACCCCTAAATCATCGTCCTATGCCTTTTAGTTTTCTCTATTTTCGCGATTGAAATCGCAGCCGCGGCAATTTCAACCGTGAAAATAGCGAAAACTAAAATGCGTAGGGTGGCGATTTATATATCATTGGAAAGAGGAGAAAGAGAGCTTTAAAATGATATGCATCTTTCCATAGTTTTTGCACTGCTCGGAGTCTTTTTAAAGCAAATCTGAATAATAATAACAAAAAAAATGTAAGCAGTAATTGTGTTTAGAAACCTTTTTCAGTCTTAGATGGTCGCCTTTTGAGCCAGATGTGTATGGACAGGTTTGCTTATGCATGTAGTCATAAGGGAGATAGTGGATCTATGCAAATACCATAGCACACAAGTTTCAGTATTTGTTAGGCCCTGTTCACACTGCATGAATGAAAAACTGATCCATGGAAAAACGAGGCATAAGTTTTTCATCCGTGACCCTCCTTTCCGTAAGCACGCGATCAATGCAACGTGTCCGTCGCTCCGGTTTTATTGTAGCCTCCCCAAACTTACAGTCCGTTTGGCGGAATGTGTAAATGGATCCGTTCTAACAGAGCAATGTGAATGGATCCTATTGATTAACATAGGATTCCTTCACCTCCATTATGATCCAGTCCGTTTAGTTCCAGTAAATGAACCATTTTTAATGTCAGTGTGAGCTGAGCCTTAGAGTTACTCTTAGACCTCACAAAATATAAAGTATCTAAGTAATAGTTTAGTATATGTAATAGATTATTATGGTGCTGTATATGTGTGTATATCATTGTCTTTATAAACCCATTAGCAGCTTGTGCTGTAAATTCTTAGAATGCTTTGAAGTCTCTTTGCTAGCAGAGGATATAGAAAATGAAAGCAGAAGTCCTCTGTTATTGTCTCATACTGCCCCCTAGTGACAAGAGGTCATAAATACACATTGCAGTAGTACTAATTAGTAGCAAGGAAATGTAACAAATAGGAAATAAAAAATGTGCTAAAATAAATTGGCCTGCAGCACTTGAAAGCCTCTAAATAAATTGGTTGCTAAATGGTTAATATGTACTCCATGATTGTTTCTTACTCTGTACAGCATCACAGAATATGTTGTCACTTTATAAATTAATAATAATAATAATAATAGTAAATGTTTGGTAAGGGGTTGGGTTACAGAGACTGTCACATCCTAATCAGAAACAGGAATATATGCAAACATGCCCATACACATATTTCTATTCAAAATTCAACAATTCTGCAGCTAATTCGCATAAAGACTAACATGTTGTTGAAACAGCCTGTGTGTTAAACCAAATCTGTATCAAATGTGCTTAGTAAATTAAAGACATGGACAAATGTAATTGGTGATACTAAGGATTTGTCTGCTGTGGTTTTTTTTTTTTTTTTTTTGTAGTGGCCTGTGCATTTTACATTTCATAATTTAAAACTATAATGGGCACATGAGGTCCATCCCCTACAATTGTCTTCTGCAGTCTTTTGGATTAAGATTATTGCCCTTAGTTAAAGGGGCACTATGTCTAATTTCTTTGTTTTTTTGTCATTATAATATTAATATTTATGTGTATCATACTTAGGAACATGTATTGTGGCAGATTACATTTTTTTTTCTTTACACAGCCAATTCCTTTTACAGCTTTAGAGTCACGTCGGCAGATTTACCTTACTGACGTGACTCAGGCTAATCCATGTTGTAGTAGGAGGCCTCTTTTTATCTCGTTGGAGCTGCTGTTATTACTCACCCCTCTGGTCAGCTCAGTTTAGATCCTTCCATTTCCAACTGCATTATTGTGCAGTTACAGAGGTCACCCGAATCTGCCATACAGTGCAGCCGCCGTGGATAGTGGGATGCAGCCGTTCTCCAGAGTGGAACGCATCCACCGTGCTGAGCAGGACACAGCTACATGGATTACGCTACCCGGCAAGGACCCCCTATAGCGAACCTGGCAATGAAACGGACACCTATTGTTGTCCATTTCTATGGTTACCAGACTTGAATTGCGCAAGGCAGCGGCGGAATCTAAGAGCACAGGGGTCCTTGCCGGGCAGCGTAATTCATGTAGCTGTGTCCTGCTCAGCATGGCGGATGCGTTCCACTGTGGAGGACGGCTGCGTCCCACTCTCCACGGCGGCTGCACTTTATGGCAGATTTGGGTGACCTCTGTAACTGCACAATAATGCAGTTGGAAAATGGAAGGATATAAACTGAGCTGACCAGAGGGGTGAGCAATAACGGCAGCTCCAACGAGATAAAAAGAGGCCTCCTACTACAACATGGATTAGCCTGAGTCACGTCAGTAAGGTAAATCTGCCGACGTGACTCAAAAGTAGTGTTGGGCGAACATCTAGATGTTCGGGTTCGGGCCGAACAGGCCGAACATGGCCGCGATGTTCGGGTGTTCGACCCGAACTCCGAACATAATGGAAGTCAATGGGGACCCGAACTTTTGTGCTTTGTAAAGCCTCCTTATATGCTACATACCCCAAATTTACAGGGTATGTGCACCTTGGGAGTGGGTACAAGAGGAAAAAAAAATTTAGCAAAAAGAGCTTATAGTTTTTGAGAAAATCGATTTTAAAGTTTCAAAGGGAAAACTGTCTTTTAAATGCGGGAAATGTCTGTTTTCTTTGCACAGGTAACATGCTTTTTGTCGGCATGCAGTCATAAATGTAATACATATAAGAGGTTCCAGGAAAAGGGACCGGTAATGCTAACCCAGCAGCAGCACACGTGATGGAACAGGAGGAGGGTGGCGCAGGAGGAGAAGGCCACGCTTTGAGACACAACAACCCAGGCCTTGCATGAGGACAAGAAGCGTGCGGATAGCATGCTTTGTACCACCATGCAGTCATAAATGTAATAAAGATAAGTGGTTCAATAAACAGGGACCACGCGGCAACGCTAACCCAGCAGCAGCACACGTGATGGAACAGGAGGAGGCGCAGGAGGAGAAGGCCACGCTTTGTGAGACACAACAACCCAGGCCTTGCATGAGGACAAAAAGCGTGCGGATAGCATGCTTTGTACCGCCATGTAGTCATAAATGTAATAAAGATAAGAGGTTCAATAAACAGGGACCACGCGGCAACGCTAACCCAGCAGCAGCAGCAGCAGCAGCACACGTGATGGAACAGGAGGAGGCGCAGGAGGAGAAGGCCACGCTTTGTGAGACACAACAACCCAGGCCTTGCATGAGGACAAAAAGCGTGCGGATATAGCAGCAATGCTTTTTGCCGCCATGCAGTCATAAATGTAATACAGATGAGAGGTTCAATAAACAGGGACCGGAAACGCTAAACCATCCCAGATGTTCATCGGTCATGTTACTTGGTTGGGGTCCAGGAGTGTTGCGTAGTCGTTTCCAATCCAGGATTGATTCATTTTAATTTGAGTCAGACGGTCTGCATTTTCTGTGGAGAGGCGGATACGCCGATCTGTGATGATGCCTCCGGCAGCACTGAAACAGCGTTCCGACATAACGCTGGCTGCCGGGCAAGCCAGCACCTCTATTGCGTACATTGCCAGTTCGTGCCAGGTGTCTAGCTTCATGCCCGGTTTCAGGTCCAGCGGTGCCAGCCACAAATCCGTCTGTTCCTTTATTCCCCTCCAAATTTCCTCCCCTGTGTGCTGCTTATCCCCAAGGCAGATCAGCTTCAGCAACGCTTGCTGACGCATGCCAACAGCTGTGCTGCACTGCTTCCACGATCCTACTGCTGCTGGTGCTGGGTTAGCATTTCCGGATGAGGTACAGCTTTGAGATGCGTTGGAGGAGAAGGAGTCAGAGAGGTAGGTGCTGCTGTTGTTATCCAGCTGTTTGCGGCGTGGGCAACACCCGCGCCGTAGCAGGTGAGGAATCGCTGCCAGGCTCCACAAGGTTCACCCAGTGCGCGGTAAGGGAGATGTATCGACCCTGGCCGAACGCACTCGTCCAGGTGTCAGTGGTGAGGTGAACCTTGCAGGCAACGGCATTCTTCAAGCTTCGGGTTATTTAGCTGACCACGTGCTCATGCAACTCAGGCACTGCAGAGCGCGCAAAGTGGTAGCGGCTGGGAACCACGTAACGTGGGATGGCCACTGACATCATGCCCTTGAAGCTGTTTGTCTCCACCACTCGATATGGCAGCATTTCGCAGGCCAGAAGCTTGGCTATGCTGGCTGGCTGTTACTGCCACGGCCCGGGGGTCATTTGCTGGCAATTTCCTCTTGTGCTCAAACATCTCAGAAACAGACAACTCAACCGTAGCGCTGCACACCGAAGGGCTGTTGGTTGTTGTGTTTGATGAACACTGGGAGACCTCAAGAGCACTAGTCCGGAAAGTGACAGTGTCAGCATCGTCTGATGTTTGTGAATGTTGTGAACCACGCAATGGCTGGGCTACTGCTGCTGCTGAGGCGGGTCTGGTGGTGAGTCTGGTGAACCCAAGGGAGGCAGTGTTGCTGGTGGTACCCTGTCCTGCCGCGTTTGCCCACAGAGTGGGATGTTTGGATAGAATGTGGCGGCTCATGCTGGTGGTGGAGAGGTTGTTAATACTTTTCCCCCTGCTCAGGCGGGTCTTGCACACCTTGCAAATCGCCATGGTAACATCCTCAGTGCAGTCTTCAAAGAAAGCCCAGACTTTAACTGGCTGAGGACTCGGACCTCGTGCGTGATGTGCTGGTGCTGCTTAACCCACTGCTGGACGCTTGAGAGGTCATCCAAGTAATTATCTGGTCCTGTTCTTTTGGATCTGTGAGGGTTGTTGTCCTGGACAACATGGGCAGTATTGAGTGGGTTTTCTTGGGTGCTCCCCTGTGGCCTGTACGTGAACCGTCAGGGGAAACACCTCTTCCCTTGCCCCTCCCTCTTTCACCGGATTTCTTCCTCATTTCACTTATCCTTAAAGTACACGCTGACTGGCAGCAGTACAGTGGCAGTACAGAAATGCTATACAGTGGTGGGTGAGCGGTGTACCACTATTGTCAGCAGTGACACAGAGCACAATGCTATACAGTGGCGGGTGAGCGGTGTACTACTGTTCCCAGCAGACACAGAGTGGAAGTAAACACAATGCTATATAGTGTGGCTGAGCCGTGTACACAGAGTGGCATTAAACACAATGCTATATAGTCTGCTATATAGTCACCCCGAACAGGGTGATGTTCTGCAGAACCCGAACAGTGGCAAACACTGTTCGCCCAACACTACTGGGAGGGAACGCAGATTTTAGTACCTAAACACACGATACAACATGTTTTCCGGGGTCGGACTCTGAGGCACATACAGATGGTCCCGATCATCATCCTCATCATACAACTCTTCTCCTGAGTCTGACCCACCCACCACCTCTGCCACCCCAACATCCCCAGACACAGACCCCTCATCGTCCTCAACATTAACTTGGGATGCTGGCCTGAGCCAGACCTCCTCCTCCACATCAGGCCCCATCATCTCCTCAATGGCAGCCCTCATTAATCGCTCTGGCGACGGACTGATGGACACAACGTTCTCCTCCGGGGAGGGCTGCTGCTGACCACTGGCTGCTGGGGTGGATGTTATAGCTTGCGTGGGGCGTTGGCTGTTGCTGTTGTTGGGAGTGCTGCTCACAGCGGAGGTCTCTGGGGAACTCATGTTGAGCTCATATAGTGGTTGACGGTGAGTGGAGTATTACTGATCCCAGCAATATACACACTGACTGGCAGAGTACGCAATGCTATATAGTGTGGCTGAGCGAGGTACACAGAGTGGCAGTAAACAGAATGCTATATAGTGTGGCTGAGCGAGCGGTGTACCACTATTCCCAGCAGACACAGAACAGTGAACAGAATGCTATATAGTGTGGCTGAGCGAGCGGTGTACCACTATTCCCAGCAGACACAGAACAGTGAACAGAATGCTATATAGTGTGGATGAGCGAGCGGTGTACCACTATTCCCAGCAGACACAGAACAGTAAACAGAATGCTATATAGTGTGGCTGAGCGAGCGGTGTACCACTATTCCCAGCAGACACAGAACAGTGAACAGAATGCTATATAGTGTGGCTGAGCGAGCGGTGTACCACTATTCCCAGCAGACACAGAACAGTGAACAGAATGCTATATAGTGTGGCTGAGCGAGCGGTGTACTACTGTTCCCAGCAGACACAGAACAGTACACAGAATGCTATATAGTGTGGCTGAACGAGCGGTGTACTACTGTTCCCAGCAGACACAGAACAGTACACAGAATGCTATATAGTGTGGCTGAACGAGCGGTGTACCACTATTCCAAGCAGACACAGAACAGTGAACAGAATGCTATATAGTGTGGCTGAGCGAGCGGTGTACCACTATTCCCAGCAGACACAGAGTGGCAGTAAACAGAATGCTATATAGTGTGGCTGAGCGAGGTACACAGAGTGGCAGTAAACAGAATGCTATATAGTGTGGCTGTGCAAGCGGTGTACTACTATTCCCAGCAGACACAGAGTGGCAGTAAACAGAATGCTATATAGTGTGGCTGAGCGAGGTACACAGAGTGGCAGTAAACAGAATGCTGAGCGAGCGGTGTACTACTATTCCCAGCAGCGACACACAATGACTGGGGGGGACCCTGGCTAGTGTGGCTGGAGCGCGAACTACCCTGCCTGCCTACCCAAAGCTAAACCCACAGACAAATGGCGGAGATATGACGTGGTTCGGGTATTTATTTACCCGAACCACGTGACAGTTCGGCCAATCAGAGCGCGTTCGGGTCCGAACCACGTGACCCGTTCGGCCAATCACAGCGCTAGCCGAACGTTCGGGGAACGTTCGGCCATGCGCTCTTAGTTCGGCCATATGGCCGAACGGTTTGGCCGAGCACCGTCAGGTGTTCGGCCGAACTCGAACATCACCCGAACAGGGTGATGTTCTGCAGAACCCGAACAGTGGCGAACACTGTTCGCCCAACACTACTCAAAAGCTGTAAAAGGAATTGGCTGTGTAAAGAAAGAAATGTAATCTGCCACAATACATGTTCCTAAGTATGATACACATACAAATATTAATATTATAGTGGCAAAAAACAAAAAAATTAGCCATAGTGCCCCTTTAAAGAGGAACTCCAGTCAAAATAATGTAATAAAAAAAGTGCTTCATTTTTACAATAGTTATGTATAATTGATTTAGTCAGTGTTTGCCCATTGTAAAATCTTTTAAATCCCTGATTTACATTCTGACATTTAGCACATGGTGACATTTTTACTGTTGGCAGGTGATGTAGCTGCTGCATGTTTTTTTTGGCAGTTGAAAACAGCTGTAAACAGCTATTTCCCACAATGCAACGAGGTTCACAGACATGAAACTGCCAGGAATACCACGGTCCTCAGAGTTTCTTGTGGGAGGGATTTCACCACAGTATCAGTCATACAGCGCCCCCTGATGGTCTGTGAAAAGGAATAGATTTCTCATGTAAAAGGGGGTATCAGCTACTGATTGGAATAAAGTTCAACTCTTGGTCGAAGTTTCTATTTAATTGAAACTTCTTATATATACCTCATATGTCTGCTAATCCTTGACTTTATGTTATGCAGACCTCACCGATTGTCTCTTGTTGAGGTGAAGTAGTCTTGACAAACTGTCATTAGCTACAGTATTTCATACTGTTTGTAAGTTGTGACATTTAGCCACACCTCCTCAAGCATGGGGCTGATTAATATTAATGAAGTGGGTAACAACAGAGCATTACTAAGAATCAACATGAGTGATTTGTAATACAGTGCCTCACAAAAGTGAGTACACCTCTGACATAGTTATCGCTCTGACACTCTCTCAAACTGGAAGTTAGGAAGTAGAGCGTGTAGAAGCGGCTATGCAGAGGAGACCAGCGGCAAGTGAGCGGCGATTAAAGCAGGAAGGAGGTGAGTTTCTCAATATGAGTCTTCCCTGCGCTTACTCTTCAGCGGAGGGGGTAGCACGGAGGGCGGCCTGACTTCTCCCTCCCTTCCTCTCCCCAGGGCTGCCCTTCCGTACTATCCCCTCCGCTGCAGAGTAAGCGCAGGGAAGACTCTTAATGAGCAACTCACCACCTTCCTGCTTTAATCGTCGCTAACTTGCCGCTGGTCTCCTCTGCAGGAAGGAGGTGAGTTGCTCAACACGAGTCTTCCCTGCGCTTACTTTGCAGTGGAGGGGGGAGCACGGAGGGCAGCCCCCAGAAGAGGGAGGGAGATGTCGAGCCACCCTCCCCGCAGTGCGGTTGCACGCCTGGCATGCCCCTAGAAACAGGGCTGACCTTAGTGCTGGGTTCACAGAACGAGAGCTGAGTTGCATTCCCTGTAAAAACAGGAATACAATGGAAAGGAAAAGTCACATTGCACGTTATGCGGACATTGCATGCTTCATTTCCACTGTTAACACATGCTTTATGCAGTAACTAGTGACCTGTTAACACGTGCTTTATGCAGTAACTATTGACCTGTTAACATGTGCTTTATGCAGTAACTAGTGACCTGTTAACACATGCTTTATGCAGTAACTAGTGACCTGTTAACATGTGCTTTATGCAGTAACTAGTGACCTGTTAACACGTGCTTTATGCAGTAACTAGTGACCTGTTAACACGTGCTTTATGCAGTAACTAGTGACCTGTTAACACGTGCTTTATGCAGTAACTAGTGACCGAGTGACCCACTGAGAGTGGAGCTGTGGCAAGAGACACATAAGCTTGCAGGGGCTGGAGTAACCCCCAGGTAAGTAAATCTGGATTACTTTTATTTCCCTAATGTTTCCTTTAACAAACACACAGGGCCGGTTCTCTCATGAAGCAAGGTGAGACATTTGCATCAGGTTCAGAGATTACAGGGGCAGCATGTTTGCACTGTGTTTACACCAACAGCATGCAGTCAGAGTAGGAGGAGAAGCAAGATGAGAGCAAGATGAAGAGGTAATCTTTGGGGAAAAGCAGCTAGTTGTGCTGTGTGAGGAGTCTGACAGTGAGTGAATAAGGGGGAGGCAGGAGAGCGGCAATGTTTCATTTGACTTGCTCTGCAGAAGTAAGGAGGTGGCACTGCTGTCCTGATTGAGGATGGCCAACTGGCTGAGGGTGAGCAGTTTGTGACAGCCAGTGTGTCATTGTGTCGAGCAGCATCATGTCATGTGAGAACATTATATGAAACAGTGTAAATTGTTGGGTGCTGTGCGATCATTCCAAAATCATTCCAAATCGGGAGGGGGGGGGGGGGGGGGCGTCCTCCCAAGTGTGCCTCAACAGATAGTCTACAACCGGCCCTGCAAACACAGTGCAATTGCTATTACAAGGGTTGGGTAACACAAATGGAATTTGCTTGTCTGGTATGAGAAAGACGAATGAAATTTGCTTGCCTACATTTTTGCGAGAGGTGCACCAGAGGCTAGCCACTACAGAAGGAATCTGTTCATCTGATCATGTTACATTCTCGATATTACTCTAAATTATGTGAAACCAAACTTGATTTTGCAGTCTGCTCAGATCATTTGTGTGTGTGATGGCAGTTGTCACTTACACTATGCAATTGTTTACTTACTAAGCATCTCATGAGCTGAAAAACAGTGGAGAACACAGATGACATAAATTACCTAGCATACCTAGTCTAGATTTTTTTTAACAACTAAATGTAGGTAAAAATGGTTTTCAACAGAGGAATTCAGAAGTTGCCATCTTCATTCTCTATTAAACAATGGCAGTTGCCCGACATCTGTGCTGATGCTTTGCTTCTAACACTATAAGTCATTGGCCTAGAAAGAGCATGCAGATCAGATGCTTCGGCTCTGGCGTTACTGCAGTGGCTGAAGGGCCAGTGTAAGCCATGCTGGGGCCCCAGGCAGAAGCAGCTTGGAGGGCTCCCTATCTTACCAAGCCAAGTCAGCCCCCGGGGCCCCCGCTCCTATGGACCCCCAAGGTGGTCTCTCGCTGACTGCTCCCCCGGGCCCCCATGTTCGGTGGCTGAGCTGCCTTGTAGTAACTCACGTGTCCTTGCGGCTGCTGATTTCTGATCTCCGTCTTAAGCCACCCAAACTCTACAGATATTCTACATTTTAAAGGAGTAGATTGCGTACGTTAAAAAGGGGCGATGGGAAAAAAGGGCGCCGGGTTTTTAACGATAAGCATGGATTACGTTTAAAAATGTATTTCGTTTAAAAGTAATGTTTTTAAACGTTATAAATCATTAAATAATGTGCATGAAATCGGCAATTGTAAAAACGTTAATCTTTCGTTTAAATAGTGAAACGTATTATAACGTTTAAAAAAAAAAATTACTAAGTAACCCTCCCTGTACCTACCCCTAACCCCTAGACCCCCCTGTTGATGCCTAAACCTAAGACCCCCCCTGTTGGTGCCTAAGTAACCCTCCCTGTACCTACCCCTAACCCCTAGACCCCCCTGTTAGTGCCTAAACCTAAGACCCCCCTGTTGGTGCCTAAACCTAAGACCCCCTGTTGGTGCCTAAACCTAAGACCCCCCTGTTAGTGCCTAAACCTAAGACCCCCCTGTTGGTGCCTAAACCTAAGACCCCCTGTTGGTGCCTAAACCTAAGACCCCCCTGTTGGTGCCTAAACCTAAGACCCCCCTGTTAGTTTTTTCGTTTAAAAATAAGGGGGGAAAAAAAAAAGAGAAAAAAAACAGTAATGTTTTTCGTTTAAAAATAATGTTTGTAAAAAATATTGTACTGGTTTTCGTTTAAAAATAATATTTAAACATGTATAAATCATTTAAAAATGTGTAATCATGAGAAACAGTAATAAAACATTAAGTCTCCGGGCGCCGCTTTTAAAACATTAGTTTTCTCCGGCGCCCTTTTTTCCTACCGGGCGCCCATTAAACGATATTTATTATAGAAGTGAATGGCGGCGCCCGATTTGTCCACTAGCCTCAGGCGCCCGAATTTACTGTTTCCGAGTAGATTACCTTAGGAAAATATTGGTAAATAATACTGATATTTTACTACAACTTAACCTAACCGGATTCTCACACAGAGCCCTACCTTACCGATGCTTACTTTAACCACTACTCACGCCTAACCCTTAAAAACACCCCTCCACACCTATCCTTAACTTTCCCCACCAATGCATAACCCTTAAAAACCACCCCCCCATGCTTAACCTCAACCATGCATCACGCTGAACCCTTAAAAATACCCCCCTCAACACCTAACCTTAGCTGTCTCCCCCACACACCTAACCTTAACCGACCCCGGATGCCAATACGCCACAATTGCGATGTCGGGGTGCCACCATTATAAATTGTGCCTATAGTGTGAAATTTGATCGCATGATAAATTGGCCGCCCTGGGGTAATTGGGCGCTCAAATGTCACACTATTGCCACAATTTATAATGAACGGCACCCAAGTTTCTTCCAGTAGCGGGCACCCAAATTTCCTGCTTCACCCATGCTTACTATTTTGGCAGTTGGATTGGCGTACGTTAAAAAGGGGCGATGGGAAAAAAGGGCGCCGGGTTTTTAACGATAAACATGGATTACGTTTAAAAATGTATTTCGTTTAAAAGTAATGTTTTTAAACGTTATAAATCATTAAATAATGTGTATTAAATCGGCAATTGTAAAAACGTTAATCTTTCGTTTAAATAATGAAACGCATAATAACGTTTAAAAAAAAAATTACTAAGTAACCCTCCCTGTACCTACCCCTAACCCCTAGACCCCCCTGTTGATGCCTAAACCTAAGACCCCCCCTGTTGGTGCCTAAGTAACCCTCCCTGTACCTACCCCTAACCCCTAGACCCCCCTGTTAGTGCCTAAACCTAAGACCCCCCTGTTGGTGCCTAAACCTAAGACCCCCCTGTTAGTGCCTAAACCTAAGACCCCCCTGTTGGTGCCTAAACCTAAGACCCCCCTGTTGGTGCCTAAACCTAAGACCCCCTGTTGGTGCCTAAACCTAAGACCCCCCTGTTGGTGCCTAAACCTAAGACCCCCCTGTAATTGTTTTCGTTTAAAAATAATGTTAAAAAAAAAAAAAAAAAGTAATGTTTTTCGTTTAAAAATAATGTTTGGGAAAAATATTGTACTGGTTTTCGTTTAAAAATAATATTTAAACATGTATAAATCATTAAATAATGTGTAATCATGAGAAACAGTAATAAAACATTAAGTCTCCGGGCGCCGCTTTTAAAACGTTAGTTTTCTCCGGCGCCCTTTTTTCCTACCGGGCGCCCATTAAACGATATTTATTATAGAAGTGAATGGCGGCGCCCGATTTGTCCACTAGCCTCAGGCGCCCGAATTTACTGTTTCCGTTGGATTGTGCCACTACTGTTCATGAAAAGCTTTTGAGAATAAATGTTTTATGAGAATCCCCATGGGGAAAAGGACTTTTCCAAAACTTGTTAGAGCCTTCAGATTTTTACTATTGTAAATGACAGTGACATAGTAAAAAAAAAAATTATAGTGCTTTTTGTGCTGGGACAATTATACAGATTGTACCTATGCTTATACATTACTGACATTAGTTTAAATTCTATTTTTTTGTGAAAGTGGTCCTTTAAGTGAGCATTTTACACATCCATTTTTAATTTCACTAGAACATGTGGAAGTGACACTGCTTTTCGCGAATACGGAATATCATATTCATCTACTGTACCACACATGTAGAATGTCAGCGCAAAAGGATGGCCATTGTAAAGGACAATACTTTAAAAATTGATCACTCTGCCAGTGCTCCATCTTGATAATTTATGGCCATTCTGTTTGACACCTATATTAATTGCTTTTTGACTGGAAAGTAAGAAACCCATAATTTATTATCCTGTATAATATGGATTAATAGAATCGTTGTAAAAGCCACGAATGTGCCTGGAACAAACTGAGTCTTAGGGTGGCCTGGGACAAATCATATATCAAACAAACCTACGGTGATCAATCCCTGCAAAAATCTGTATTCAGGCCTAAATGTTTCCTGTGAACTTTGATTGGCTTCTGTTTCATGGTTCCGCAAATGCAGAATATCAGCGTACATTCAACTATTCTTACAGGAAAAGGAAGATGTGAGACATACCAGGCCAATTTATTAATGGGAATGTAAAAACAAAAACAGATCTACTTACCTCAGGCTCCCTCCAGCCCCTGGAAGGCTACGTGTCTCGGGATCCCCACCATTGCAGATACCGATTGGCAGGTCGCCATCTTCTGCGCCTACGCAAGGCAGCGCCACTTATGATCGCATCCATGTGGCCTGGAACATTCTGCGCTGGCACAGTAGTTCTGTACCTGCGCAGAATGCTCCAGACCCCATGAGCGCGATTGTGAGTGATACTCGTGCAGGAGCAGGAGATGCCAACCTGGCAAGGTCGGCATCTCCAACGGAGCAGATCCCGGGACACCGGAGCTGCGGCGAGGGACATATCGGCTGCCAGGGGCTGGATGAAGCCTCAAGTAAGTACATTTTTTTTTAAATTCCTCGGATGTGTCCTTTACGGTCTAAAGTAGAATAACTCTAAGGGCCCATACACACAGCAGACAAATGACTCTGCAGACACGCAATGAGCGACGGTTCGTGCGACAATTGTGTTGTGTGTATGCAGCTCGTGACAAAGACTGTCTGCAGAATAGCTCTGTTCTGAGAGAAATTTCCGATCACTCACAACTTTTTCCATGCAAGCCATCACGCAGACTCGGTATGTTGTACCGTGTGTATGACTGTTTGCTAGAGATTGCAGAATAGCTCCAACAGGCATGCGTGTAACACCTGGTGGAACAATTGTCCCTAAATAGTCCCTCACAGACAGCTTCCGCTGTAATATCAGTACAGATGTTGTCACATGTGTACATTCTTCGCTAGGGCCAACTGTCCCTTGTGCCCGCATGCTGAAATCTTTTGTTTTTGTTTCTGCCTCGCAGCTAAAGACATTTGTATGTCAAGTGTATGTACCATAAAGTTGCAGAAGGGCACGAGTGGTTCATAAACTTGCACAAACTTGGTGACCTTCAGATGGCCATACATCACTCCTGCCCGTGCTCAGTGTTAAAGTCTCACCTCTTTGCCGGTGCGACTCCTGGCCTCCTCTGGTGTTCGACTCGGCACTGTAGCAACGTCACAACATGCGTCACGTGGAACAGATGCTCGCAGTGGCACAGTTCAGTTTGTAAAGATTCCACCAAACTCACTAGTCACTGATTTGATGTAACTGAGCAAGGTTTCAGACTTGGCAAATTAGTTTTCAAAGTTAATATCATGGTTTTGCATAATTCAAATGTAGAGATGCCTCTTATAGTTAAAAAACTCTAAATCACTCCATTGACCTTCTTTAGCCAATCGCACTGTCTTCACCCAATTCTAATTATTAACTTACACTAAGCTCAACTCTTCACTAACCATGTCCACCTTACTCCCAATAACCCAGACAAAAACCTTCATTGTAATTTTACATTGTTACTGACAAAGTCGTAAGCTTTTGGCATACTTACCAGCATATTGGGTATGTGCAGGGTTCTATATATGCACTCTGTGCTCTTATGATTGGAAGGTGCACAGATGTCCATGGGTTATTGTGTCATCTTCCAGGAGTCCATAAATGGAAATTGGTTCATATGAGGGCACAGTAGTGTACAATACAACTGAGTGCCAAAACACCTAACTCTGGCATTTGACTTCAACTCTGCCTGTTACCAGCCGTAATACTGGCGTTTGACATTATTTTTTGTTAACTGCGTATCTTGCCTTCAGGCTGTGACCTCTCTATTGCCAATTATCTACCAGCCCTGACCTCGGCCTTTGACCTTGACCTTGATTGACCTTCAACAAGCTGCAAAGTCAGCATTTTTCCTGCTTCCATCATCGTTAAAAAACATATGTCCACTACCCTTACAACTACTTCTTCACATTTTAGTGTCAGCTGTTGTCTTTTCCTCTTGTGATCAGATCTCTTCCTTGTGATCTCCAGCAGCAGAGAGTTCATTGTCTGCTAGGTGTTGTGGTCCCTCATCCCTTGAGGGAATGCTCTGGAGGTCACTTAGATTCTCCTCCATGGAAGAGCCCATGCTAACTATTGGTGGCAGAGTCAACAGTGATCCTGAGTTAACTCTCCTACTCTTTGACCATACCTGAAGGCTCATCTCCAGACTTAAGATCTAAAAATACCAGCTAATGAAATAGTTAAAAGTGTGCTCAAATGTTGCCTTTTTACATGAAATAAAGCTTCTGCGGCTAAAAACGGGTCTTAAAATTTTGATCACATGAAGAGAAAAAGACGCATTGAAAAAGTTTGTTTTAAGCTCTCTGGGAGGGGCTTCTGCTTCTACTTGAATTAAATCATCCTATTGTTCAGATTGTAAGGAAGACACTGACTGAGGGCCCGATTTCGACGGGAAAATCGCGGCAAAAATATCAGCATGCGGTTGCAGTTTCGTTGGTGTTTCTATGCAGATTTTCACGCGGAATCGCCAGTGGTTTTTTACAATGCGATTTTAACCATGTCAATGCTGGCAAGCATTGACATGGGTTTTTAAGTGGAAATGCACGCGGAAAAGCCAGGAAAACCGCAAGACTAAAATGCTTGCAGTTTTCCTATTTAGTTACATTACTGACAAATCATTTGTGGGTGTGCGGCGTGCAAATTCTGATGGGTCTGCCGTGCAGATTTTTTCTGCACAACAAACCGCACAAGTGGAAACAGTCCAATCCACTTGTACTGTCTATGCGAATCTGCATGCAGGAAATGCATGCAGATTCGCTCTAGTGGAAACGGGCCCTTAAACTTTTCCAAAAAAGCCTATTTCAATGACAATCTGTGGTGCACAAACTAGCCATTGTCTGTGCTGCAGAATCTTCAAAGGTGCCTTGCTCTACAACAGGTAACAAATAGCTTCTGTAGAGACAAAAGCTAACAATTGAATGCCTACACAGATCTAGCAAAATGTGGAATAAGGATTTACTTGAAATAAGTATTTACACCTATATTAAATGTCTAACCCAAAACTTTCATCCAAACTGTCAATAACAGTAACCTATTCAAATATGTTTTGTCTAGCTTTATCTGCTAACTCTAGATATCTGAACAGGATCCAAAAAGGTGCGTACACACCTTTGAGCAAATTCGCCAGTCGGGGATTGGAACCTGATCTCTTTGGGTGAAATCGCTGGCCCGGGCTGCACAGACACAAGTCAGCTGTCAGTGGAGGTCTTGTGCCAAAATGTGGGTGCGGTCATGGGTGGTACCAAATGCACGTAAATACACATGAACTTAACAGTGTTCACAATGCAGTGCAGCCCAATGCAGCCAGGAACGGGATACATCACCATGGTTGCTTTGAAATGGGAATCTGTGGAATGCAAGCAGCAACATGTCCCCCCGCGGTACAGGTAGTAAGTGATGTCCCCCTAGTATAGGTAGTAAGTGATGTCCCCCTAGTATAGGTAGTAAGTGATGTACCCCTAGTATAATCCCCGCTGAATAGGTAGCCAGAGATGTCCTCTGAGAGAGTGAGTGAGTGAGTGTGTGTGTCAAGCATAGCGTCAGAGTACTAGTGGCAGCCCAGGAGCTGATTAGGGCAGATCAGACCATTACTGAGAAGTAGTGATGTAGCAAACATCACATTTTTGGTTTGGAAAACGCAAATTTTCTGCAAAAGTTTGCAAACAGTTGAACCACAATTAACTTCTATGAGCAGGTGAATTTTAAAACCTATAGGGACTGTTTCTGGGCTGGCCACAAAAGTGATGGAAAAGATGTTTCAAGGGACCTAACACCTGGACAGTGGCAGGCCAGAGGAGGATCCATGGCAAACCCAAAATTACGTAGTTGATGCAGAGTCGTGTTTTAATCTCTAAAGGGCAGAAATCACAGTACATTCCTAAATTTGTGGAATTAAGTGCTGTAAAATGTCCAGCATGCATACACAGCGATAAGGTAGTGTTAGGGTTAGGCCCGGTTCACACTGATAGATGAAATGCCACATTTAACGAACTGCAAACAACTGCAAAGAGCTTAAGTGATAGCGTCAGGTGAGCAAATCAATGTTTTTGCTAGTAGACAATTCCAGGACATAAATGTTAGTCCTCTTGGTGGAAATCTTTGTGTAGTGGTGTCTAGTGGCCGCCGTGCTTGTGCGCACGTTCGTGGGCGAGTGCAGCCCCTATGGTCGGGCTGAGGTAGTTCAATGACAGTTAATTGACCAAACAAGACTGATATTGCTCTGAGGCCTTATACAAGGGGCAGTAGTGGCTACTAGATGCCAGTAGTGGTGGTGAAGGATTATTGGGTTATGGTCAGTGCACTACTAGGACCAACAGACCTGTCTCCAACAGCTAACATGTGCACTGGACACACAGAATTGCAATATAACAATAGCAAGAAAAAGAAAAACAGCCCTTAGAAGGGTGAACTACTGTAGCACTAAGCACTGACTGCACCTGTCTGCAACAGCTAAAGTGCACTGTGTGGAAACACTGAACATCAATATCACAAGATCAAAACATAGCCATTAGAAGGGCTCCTGGGGTTATGTAGATGGTGAATTAGTACTGTAGCAGCAAGAAACTCCAGTGGGGACACAGAACACAGGCCTAACTAACGCTTTCCCTAATAGCAGTACAGCTCTGTCCCTAGTCTCCTTCACAGCAGCCACAGTCAGAGTGTAAAATGGCTGCTATACTGGCCTTCGGATGGAGGAGGCGGAGATGGGGTCCAGGTGAAAGGCATAGCTGATTGGCTGCCACGTGTCTGCTGACTCTGGGGTGAGGGGTTCATTTTTAGCTTCATTATAATTTATAGGGGGAGAATCAAACACGCCATGGGCCTGATTCACAAAGCGGTGCAAACACTTTGCACACCTGTGAAAACCCCTTTATCACGCCTAAACTCAGTTTAGGCATGATAAGAAGAAACTCGTGCGAATTTTCCGCGCGCAACCGCGCACGCGCGCGCGCAGCACCCCCCGCTTCGCGCGAAGCTCCCATTAAGCCCTATGGGACTTTGCGGGCGCGCGTACGCGCGTACGCGCGGAAACTTCGCGCGAGTTAGAGCACAAAGCGGTGATAACTTTGCTGGTGCAAAGGTTATCACGCCTAAAGTCTTTTAGGCGTGATAACTGAGTTATCACCGCTTTGTGAATCGAGCCCCATATGTTCACGAACAGACGCAAATGCGAACATGTGTTGTTCGCAGTGAACTATTCGCCGGGCCATCTCTACTGAGAAGCACAGCTGCAGCACACACAGCAAGCTTGGATTAGTAGTTCCTTCAACCCTGATGCAGTTTGACAGACATATTATGATTCATTACAGCAAATTTGCTGAAGGGAGAGAGCAGACCATCAGTGAGAACACCCCTGCAGCACACAGAATGCTGGTAGTAGTAGTTTCCTGGACTATGACTGCATCATACTGAATCATAATATATCTCTCAAACTGCATACGTTTTCAGGGAACTACTCCTCCTGGCATGCTGTGTGTGCTTCTCAAAGTGGTAACTCATGGTCTGCTTTATAATAGTTATACAACACTTTGAGCTCCCTTTAAGCCTGCTTTAACTCACCCTGTGCTCTAGGAGAAACTCTGCCTAATCCACCCTCACATCCAACCTTCCCCTCCTTGCATGCCTATGCCAGCCTGGCAGCAGCCAATAAAAGTGCTAATGTGTCATGGGGGCGGGATGGAGGTGGAGATAGATTACATCAGCCCCCAGGAGACACAAGAAGACTGTGTGGGGCAAATTGAGCTGATTGCAGCTGACAAAGCGGCACCATGGCAACGCCATGGCAACAGAATCCACAGCCAGATAACCTTCTTTCTGCCATCATGCCTAGCACTGGGGCCATGGGCAACATCCGGGGCACCACTGAGGTAGATTCTGGTAAGTGCCCTGGATGTATAGGCCTTACAACGTGCCTGGTATGCTATTCTGATGATCACAGTTTAGATTAAAATTCTACTCATCGTAAAATAATGCTACTTATTGCAGGTTATTGCATGCACACCTTTGTCTTAAATCCAGCCGAATGTGTTCACTTTGTTACAAAATGGAGAAAGAAATACTTCTAAGCAGGGATGGTGTATACCAGCACATGGGAAATGTGAGCTCTGCAAAGAACAGCTACAATATATTGTTGTTTTTTTCTGTTCTTGGCACTGCCTTCTGCTACCTACTGGGATCAAGCCAAAGCCTGCATTTAATAGATATTGATAACAAGTATTTAAGTCATCATTTTCTCACACCAGTATTGTGTTTTCACTGCATAAATGTAATAACACAAAGCCTACTCATTATCTCTGACTGATATAGTCATATTTGTACTGATACCCTGAAATGGAGCAGTCAGTCGTAGCTGGCTCAATATGAAAACTCATACGGAGGTGGGAACATTGCTGCTCCAGAGATATATCTACTGGCAGATGCTTTGTGTTCTGACCATTGATCCTTTCCAATTGCTGAGCGAGAAGCCAAAACAAGCCTTGTTTTCACACAGCCGCCCTGTGTATTTATTTAGACTTCCCGAGCTTGGCCACGTCTATACTTATGATTTAGAAAGGGAATGTAATGGATAAGATGATGCTTTCAAAAGCTAAAAATAAAAAATCCACCCCCCAAAAAACCCCAAAAACCAACACTGTATAGCCACAAATTCAGCATCATTAACATTTTTAATTTCTGTACTTGGAGTTTGCTAAGCATGTACAGTAAGGGAAATAAGTATTTGATTCCCTGCTGATTTTACTAGTTTGCCCTCTGACCAGGGCCAGCCCGCTCATGAGGTGGGGTGAAACTTTTGCCTCAGGCGGCAAACTTCTAGGGGCGGCATCCGCCCGTCCGTGGGTGCGGGGGGGGGCGGCCGCCGAGCTGGAGGGGTAGCGGGCAGGACGGGGGTATTGGGCCTAGCGGTGGGGAGGGGGTCGGTCCCCCCCTCCCTCCCCTGGCTCCCCCGATCTGCGCTGCTCTCCAGCTTTAAATAGTGAGTAAGCAGCAGACAGTAAGAGGCACGGCCGGGGGATCACTCACCTCTTCCTTGTTCCAGCGTGCACTCCACTGACGTCACTTCCTGCAACGCCGCCCACTGTATTGTAAGTGGCCGGCGTTGCAGGAAGTGACGTCAGTGGAGCGCACGCTGGCACGAGGAAGGGGTGAGTTATCCCCTGCCCGTGCCTCTTACTGTCAGCTGCTTACTCACTATTTAAAGCTGGAGGGGAGCGCAGATCAGGGGACCCAGGCGAGGGGGGGGGGGGGCGGCAATTTTTTCAAAATTTGCCTCAGGCGGCAAAAAGTCTAGGGCCGGCCCTGCCTCTGACCAAGAAATGACCAGCCTATAATTGTAATGGTAGGCTTACTGTAGCTGTGAGAGACAGAATAACAACAAAATAACCCTCAAAAACCATAAAAGAGGGAAATAATTTTCTGATCCCCTATCAACAAGCAAAATGTAAGGCTCTCAGATGTCTTCACTGTATACAGGTAACAAGCTGAGGTTAGGAACACCCTCTGTAAGTGAGTGCTTCTGATCTTAGTTTGTTACAGGACTTGTATAAACAGTTGCGTAGCTAAGAAGCCATAGGCCCCGGTGCAAATTTTACATTTGCCCACCCAGCAATCTATACATAATAATTGATATGGCACACCAAAACCTGCCAAGGACAACCATAGTGTTAGAGGTGCAAGAAGGGGATGGGGAACAGTTTGTTAATGACTACTACTATTCAAAGTCTCTATCGACATGTTAATTACAAGCACAGGACCAATTAAGAGCCGATGAGGTAGAGGCTCCACTGCACCCTCTATTGCTACTCCACTGTGTATAAAAGACACCTGTCCACATAAGCAATCAGTCAGATCAGCACCATTGCCAAGACCAAAAAGTGGTCCAAGGATGTCAGGGACAAGTTTTTAGATCTGCACAAGCCTGGACTGGGCTAAAAAACTATCGCCAAGCAGCTTGGTGAGAAGTTGAAAACAGCTGGCATGAAAATTCGCAAACGGAAGAAACATAAAATAACTGTTAATCTCTCTAATAAAAACAAAGCAAAACAAATAAAACATTGCAGCAGCAATCAGATGCCACCATCAGAAAGCTCTGTTGGTGGCAAAAAAGGAGGGCATATTCATTTGTGTATGGCCGTTCATTAAACTGTTAAAGCTGTGGCGTACTGAACTGTAAAAAAGGGCATGGTCACTAGGGCAGTGTAAGCCTGTGGTCCTCAAGCAGTTAAAATGCAAAGTAAAATGTTTTATAAATGGTAATTTTTCTGATTTTTAAAACAATTTTTCTTTGCATTTTTAAAATCAATTTTCTCAAAAACGTTAAGGTCTTTTAAAAAAAATCTTGTTTTTCACTTGGTCACATCATTCCCCTTAATATACATAGGAATTTTGATGACAATAGCATGTAACTAGTCCAAAACCAGTCAGATCTGTCAGATTTTTACAAACTAGTGTAAGTAACTAGAGATGGCCCGAACCTCCGATTTTCGGTTCGCAAACCGGGTTCGCGAACTTCTGCAAAAGTTTGGTTCGCGCGAACTTCCGCGAACCACAATAGACTTCAATGGGGAGGCGAACTTTGAAAACTAGAAACACTTATGCTGGCCACAAAAGTGATGGAAAAGATGTTTCAAGGGGTCTATTATCTGTGTTTTTGCATGGATGAGTGAGATAGATGCCAAAAGTCCCGGGTAAAAATATGGATTTGACGCACAGCAGCGTTTTAAGGGCAGAAATCACATTGAAAGCTAAATTGCAGGACTAAAGTGCTTTTAAACATCTTGCATGTGTATACATCAATCAGGGAGTGCAAGTAGATTACTGCTTCACACTGACACACCAAACTCACTGTGTAACGCACCGCAAACAGCTGTTTGTGTTGTGACGGCCGTGCTGGAATGATGCGCACCATGGCGAGAGTGCAGGCGATAGCAGTTTTCAAGCCCATATGGTCGCCGGGCTGAGATAGCTCAATGACAGAACAACAGTGATTGCCCAGCTGATCGAATTTGGTCTTTCCACAATGAAGCAACAGCCTTATTATCTTTGGTGTGCCACCCCCCGAGACACTCATATAGCCGGCGGTCATTGCTTCATTGTGATATGCAAGCCCCTTCACCGCGGCAAGGTAACTATCACGAAGGGGAATTGACACATGTACATGCCTTTTGTTTTGTTGTTGCAGCCGCAGTGCAGCAAGACAAATTAGGCAGGCATGTACACACACCAGGAAAATTATTATAGCGGCCGCTGCTAGCAGCGGCCTTAAAAATTCAGGAACCCCCCTGGAGTTCTGAACCCTGTTAGTGGGGGCGGAGAAGGCAGTCAAGCGGCCTGCAGGCACAGATGCTGTGTGGGGAGTGACTTATTCTTGGGGCAGACAGTCACACGGCATGCAGGCAGAGATGCTGTGTGTGGGGACTGACTTAGTCTTGGGGCGGGCAGTAGCCCTCCGGGATCCATGCCTCATTCATTTTGATAAAGGTGAGGTACTGAACACTTTTATGACTTAGGCGACTTCTCTTCTCAGTGACAATGCCTCCAGCTGCGCTGAAGGTCCTTTCTGACAGGACGCTTGAGGCAGGGCAAGACAGAAGTTGGATTGCAAATTGAGACAGCTCTGGCCACAGGTCAAGCCTGCGCACCCAGTAGTCTAAGGGTTCATCGCTGCTCACAGTGTCTACATTCACACTTAAGACCAGGTAGTTGGCTACCTGCCGGTCCAGGCGTTGGTGGAGGGTGGATCCGGAAGGGCTGAGACAAGACGTTTGACTAAAGAATGTCTGCATGTCCGACATCACCATGAGACTGCTGGAGCGTCCTGTCCTTGCCTACATGGACATGGGAAAAGGATTACTGGCAGTGGTACCTTTATTGCGTTGTGCTGTGACATCACCCTTAAACGCATTGTAAAGCATAGTTGCCAGCTTGCTCTGAAAGTGCTGTATCCTTTCTGCCTTCAGGTGAGTTGGTAACATGTCCACCACTTTGTGCCTATACCGAGGGTCTAGTAGCGTGGTCACCCAGTACAGCTTATTCCCCTTGAGTTTTCTATACAGGGTCCCTCAACAGGCTGGACAGCATGAAAGATGCCATCTGCACAAAGTTGGATGCAGACGTACTATCCATCTCCTCTTGCTCTTCCTTTAGTGACGTCAGCTAAGTCCTCCTCCTCCCCCCAGCTACGAACAATACCACGGGAACGTTGAGCAGCACAAGCCCCCTGTGACGCCTGCTGCGGTTTTTCTTCTGCCGCCGCCTCCTCCTCCTCCTCCAAAGAAACACCTTCCTCATCATTTGAGTCTGACTCCTCTTCCCCACATGACTCTTCCTCTTCTTCCTCCTCCCCCCTCTGTGCTGCCGCAGGTGTTGAGGAAACATCTGGTTCTGATGAGAATTGATCCCACAATGCTTCCTCCCATAACTGTTCCTGTTCACGCTCCTCCACAGCTTGATCCACCACTCTCTCTGATGGTGCCTTCACTGTGACTCACCAGGTTGGTCACCTCCTCAAACGGCCACATGAGCATGCATGCATTTCGCATGAGTGTCCAGTTGTTGGGCCAGAACATCCCCATCTCCCCAGACTGTGTCCTTCAACTGTAGTTGTAGAGGTACTGGGTGACTGCTTTCTCCTGTTCTAACAGGCAAGAGAACATAAGGAGGGTCAAATTCCAGCGGTAGTCGGGCTCTCAAAAATCAGGCGTCTCACCGGCAACTTGTTTCTCTGCTGAATATCGGCAAAGCGTGTCATGGCTGTGTAAGACCACATGAAATGCCCAGACAACTTCCTGGCCTGCTTCAGGACGTCCTCTAAGCCTGGGTACTTTGACACAATTTTTGAATGATTAGATTCAGCACATGTGCCATGCAGGGTACATGTGTCAGCTTTCCCAAATTCAAAACGGAAATGAGATTGCTGCCATTGTCACACACCACGTTGCCAATCTACAGCTGGTGCGGGGTCAGCCACTGATCCACCTGTTTGTTAAGAGCAGCCAGGAGAGCTGCTCCAGTGTGACTCTCCGCTTTGAGGCAAGACATGTCTAAGATGGCGTGACACCGTCGTACCTGGCATGCAGCATAGGCCCTTGGAAGCTGGAGCTGTGTAGCTGGAGAGGAGATCGCAGCACCAGTAGAGTTGAACTGCCACTCAGCCAAGGAGGAGGAGGAGGACGACAGCGAAGAGGATGTAGCAGGAGGAGAGGAGGTGGCAGGAGGCCTGACTGAAAACCGTGGAGGTGTCACAAGTTGGTCCACAGCACAGCCATGTACGCCCTGCTTGCCATCGGTCACCAGGTTGACCCAATGGGCTGTGTAAGTAATGTACCTGCCCTGACCGTGCTTGGCAGACCAGGCATCCGTGGTCAGGTGGACCCTTGACCCAATGCTGTGTGCCAGAGATGACACCATTTGCCTCTCAACTTCATGGTACAGTTTGGGTATCGCCTTTTTAGAGAAATAATTGCGGCCTGGTATCTTCCACTGCGGTCTCCCAATGGCCACAAATTTATGGAAGGCCTAAGAGTCCACCAGCTGGTATGGTAACAGCTGGTGAGCTAACAGTTCCGCCAAGCCAGCTGTCAGACGCCGGGCAAGGGGGTGACTGGCAGAAATTGGCTTCTTCCGCTCAAAGATTTCCTTCACAGACACCTGGCTGCTGTGGGCAGAGGAGCAAGAACCGCTCAAGGTCATAGGCGGAGTGGAGGAGGGTGGCTGTGAAGGTGCAAGGGAGAAAGCGTCTGAAGATGCTGCACCAGAAGGAGGAAGAGGAGAAGGAGGGTGGCTTTTCTTTTGTGTGCTGCTTTTCCTCTGGTGCTCTTCCCATTGCAGTTTGTGCCTTTTCTGCATGTGCCTTCATAAGGCAGTTGTCCCCACGGCTCAATTTTTGGAGGCAGAGAAAACAGATGGCATTGCTCTGATCTGAGGCAGACACATTAAAAATTTTCCAAACCGCTGAGCCCCCCTGGGGTGATGGCACTTTGGTGGCATCAGCAGCTGACGTTGAAGGGCATGTTGACTGGCTGTCCATAGGTGGCGATACATGGCGCCGGACACTGCCACCAGGTGTTTCTGACGACGAGCTCCCCCTGCTTCTTTCAGGAACGCGTCTCTTCCTACTCCTCTCTGACTCCCCGTCTGAACTGTCCCCCTGTTCATCTCCTCTATTGGGAATATACGTGGCATCCATATCATCGTCATCATAATCATCCTGCCCAGCTTCGCTTGCCTCAGACACCTCCAAAACTGCACCAACAGCAGGTACTTCATCATCCTCCTCCTCACACGTTACATCCATAGTGTCGCCTAACTCAGACATATGAGGTGGTGTAACTTGCTTAGCGCCCTTATCTGGTTGTAACAATAATGGCTGTGCTTCAGTGATTTCCCCACCAAATAACTCCTGCAAACCGTCAAATGCAGCAGATGTGGTGCTTGTAGTAGGGCTGGTGGCTGCGGAAGATGAGGTGTTCTGTGTTAAATAGTCGACCACGTCCTAACAATCTTGGGAGTTGATAGGACTGTACTTTGGTGCAGGGCCGCACGAAATCACATCAGCATGACCCCGCACAGACCTGCCGGGTGGCCTTCCTCTGGGTCTGCCTGTACCTCTGCCTCTACCTGTTTTGTCCATTTTGTCCATATCGGGGCGGATGAAATGAAAGGTATGCACTGACTTAACTAATACAATGTGCAGTCACACAAGTGCAATTAACAGGTATGCACAGAGTGGTATATCACACTGTGTGCACTCACGTAGGTAGGTGGGTGCACTGTGAATAACAGGTAGGTATATGCAGTGATGGGTATTACAATGTGCACCTGTCACACACACACAGGTACCGGACAGGCACAGTGACACTGCGTGCGCTCACGTAGGTAGGTGGGTACACTGAAGTGAACAACAGGTAGTAGGTATATGCAGTGATGGGTATTACAATGTGCACCTGCCACACACAGACAGGTACCGGACAGGCACAGTGACACTGCGTGCGCTCACGTAGGTAGGTGGGTGCACTGTGAACAACAGGTAGGTATATGCAGTGATGGGTATTACAATGTGCACCTGTCACACACAGACAGGTACCGGACAAGCACAGTGACACTGCGTGCGCTCACGTAGGTAGGTGGGTGCACTGTGAACAACAGGTAGTAGGTATATGCAGTGATGGGTATTACAATGTGCACCTGTCACACACAGGTACCGGACAGGCACAGTGACACTGCGTGGCAGGGGCGTTTCTAGCCATTGTGTCATTTCAGGCAAGAAAACTTGTGGTGCCCCTCCCAGGGCGCCCCCATCCCACACAGCCTCAGTCCTTATTCCCACACACACAGGGTGTGCTGGACTACCTGCTGCCTGCTGTGCCTCTGGAGCTCTGAGGGAGACACACAACAAACAAGCGAATGGGGCCCGTGGGGCACGTCAAGGAAGCACAGTCTCCTGTCTGAAGCCAGCGGTGGCGCCCGAATGCCTGGTGCGTCACACGTTGGCTGCACGCACGTCGTACTTCCCAACTTTTGGAGCCTGGAAAGAGGGACACTAAGACATGCCCCTGCCACACTTTTAGACACGCCCCATTCTTACATGCTGCGTATGCCTTCCTCCCATTCCTATACAGTTTCCTGGCGTCAAGGTATGCATCATGTTACATCCAACAACACAGTCTCATTCTTTACATACCAAAGGGATGATTATCTTTACTTTTAACACAGTTATGTGTAGCTTAGAAAGCTCACGCATTCACAGCAAATTGATAAGTAATGCATTCTATCATTTCAGGCACTGACACTCAGTTGTTAAAGCGGACCTCAGACTGTTCACTGTGCCTAATTTTTTACTTGAGGTTTCCTCCCACCCCATAAGGACCGCCAGCGTCCTCGTCGTCCACATCACTCCTTCGTCCCAGCATCGCCTCACGTATCTTTTTCAGTTGCAGTGCTCTGTGCATGTGCAGCTTGGTCACACGTTGCTGTGGCTGGGAGTATTTTGCGCTTGGGCGAAGAATGGGGCACACTCTTGACTGGGCATGTGCAGAACACCACGACTGGCCATGACTTAAGAAAATACAGAAGGTGACAACAGAGCGACTAGGGAGGATGGTGAGGGCGCCTACAGTCCTCATGGGGCTGAAGGAAGCCCCAGGTAAGTATAAATAAGGCACAGTGAGTGTACCCGTGTACACTTTAAGCATGTAACCAAAATCAGTGCTTAATATACAGACTGCTGCATCAACACAAACGTTCATTAGACATCACATTATATTCATGTGCTATACTTGTGAAATGCAGGACACAGCAGGGTTGCAGCATACATTTACACATGACAACATTCCTCTGCTGATCCTGCACAACAGTCATCCAGCTCCTGTGACCAGGGCCGGGCCGAGGCATAGGCTGGAGAGGCTCCAGCCTCAGGGCGCAGTGTAGGAGGGGGCGCACAATTCATTCAGCTGTCATTCCTAATTGTGTATGAAGCAGAAAGAAATAAGAAAAGGGGATACATAGCAGTGACTGCAAACCAGATAACTAGATATTAAGGTGTTGGGGAGGTTGTGGGCCCTGTGGCCCTCTTAGTCTAATAGCAATCATATTGTGACGGCTGGGGTTGGAGGGATGAAGGGGCGCACTTTGGTGTCTCAGCCTTGGGTGCTGGAGGACCTTGTCCCTGCTCTGCCTGTGACACCGGACACCACAGTACAGGAGATAAACTCCTGTCAGAAACGTCTCTGCAGAAGCCATGCCCATCCTTCACTGATCCCTGACAGAGCCCAGCAGACACCCAGCCTGCATCACACAGCAGAAGCCATACCCATCCTTCACTGATCCCTGACAGAGCCCAGCAGACACCCAGCCTGCATCACACAGCAGAAGCCATACCCATCCTTCACTGATCTCTGACAGAGCCCAGCAGACACCCAGCCTGCATCACACAGCAGAAGCCATACCCATCCTTCACTGATCCCTGACAGAGCCCAGCAGACACCCAGCCTGCATCACACAGCAGAAGCCATACCCATCCTTCACTGATCCCTGACAGAGCACAGCAGACACCCAGCCTGCATCACAGTGCAGAGGAGAAACAATTAGCTCCATCACGCGGGTCCATCTGAAAATGGCGCAGGGAGAAAAATGGCGCACCGTTCTGCCGATAAATAAAACGCTATTTACCGTTTTGCAGAGCGGTGCGCCATGAAAAACCATGCAGGGGGCTGGGGTCGGTAGTACAGGCAGCGGGGGCTGCTAGTGTAGGCAGCGGGGGGGGGGGGGGGGGGCTGGGGGAGAGAGACAGCGGGACACTAGAGGGCATAGGCAGCGGATGTATGCAGAGGCATACGTTACCTTGTCCTGGGCCGGAGATCGCTCCTTCCCTCCGCTCCTTCCATTCGTTTGCTGTATTCCTGCAGCCGGCCAATCACCATGCGGAGACTGAAGCCACATGGTGATTGGCCGGCTGCAGGACTACAGTAAACGAATGGAAGAAGTGAAGGAGCGGAGGGAAGGAGCGATCGCCGGCCCAGGACAAGGTAACGTATGCCTCTGCACATCCTCCCCCGATGCCTATACCCTCCAGCGTCCCGCTGCCTCTCTCCTCCCCCGACCCCCGCTGCATTTTTGACCACTTATAACGCTATTTAGCGTTATAAGTGTAAGGAACACTGCCTGCGCCATTTTTTAACACTTATAACACTAAATAGCGTTATATAATGTAAGTCTATGGGGCGCCCTTTTTATCCCCCTGGCACTGTGCGCCATTTTTAACTGACACCCCATCACGCAGGCAGGAAGTAACTTTGCAGTGAGCCCGTGTGTCTCTCTCTGATGATGGGGATTGGCAGCTGGGATAGATCAGTAGGAGCAATGTGAAAGATGCCTGTAATTACTTACTGTGTGCTGCCTGCAGTCTGCACCCTTGCAGGGTTTGATGTAGCCGTTTGCTTGCTGCCCTCTCTCTGCCCAAGATCACTTAGGCAGCCAGCATAGATGAGCCTCCAAGTCCCCATCATTTCCAGCAGCATTTACCTCTGGAGGCTCTGCATCACGGATCAGCTCTGCCTCCTTCTTCCTCCGCTCTCTGGCCTCTTCATTCCTGCTCATACCATTACTGCTCTCTTTTTCAAACTGTGTAAAGCACAGTAGAGAGAGGCAGGAAGGGGCGGAACAAAGCAGCTTCTCCGATCTGCTGGATCAAATCTGTGTGGCTGCTCGCTCTGAATGAGAGGAGAGGGGGCGGTACGAGAGGCGGCACTCGGGCACTGAGTAGGGCAGGCATGAATGTAAATAAATAAAAAAACACACTGCAGTAGCGGTGGTTTTGCGCTCTCTCCGCCTGTGGCGCTCCAGGCAATAATTTAGAGTTGCCTGATGGGTGAGACGGCTGTGCTGCGTGCGCTCACTTAGGTAGGTGGGTGCACTGTGAACAACAGGTAGGTATATGCAGTGATGGGTATTACAATGTGCACCTGTCATACACAGATAGGTACCGGACAGGCACAGTGACACTGCGTGCGCTCACGGAGGTAGGTGGGTGCACTGTGAACAACAGTTAGGTATATGCAGTGATGGGTATTACAATGTGCACCTGTCATACACAGATAGGTACCGGGCAGGCACAGTGACACTGCGTGCGCTCACGGAGGTAGGTGGGTGCACTGTGAACAACAGTTAGGTATATGCAGTGATGGGTATTACAATGTGCACCTGTCACACACACAGGTAGTCACTGAATGTGCTGGGCCTGGCAGTAGCACACACAGTAGGAATTACCAAGGCTGTCTCTGCAACACAAGTGTCAGTGGGACACACACACACACAAAAATAGATCACAAGAACAAGATTAGCTCCCAAAAGAGCTGTTAAGGGGTGCTTTTTCAGCAATAAGAATCAGCAAGAAGCAATCTAACAAGCCTACAAGAGCCTAACTAAGCTTTCCCTATAAGTCTCTGCACAGCAGCTCTCCCTTCTCTAATTACTGCAGGCACACAAGTGAGTCCAATGACTGACGCTGCCTTCCTTTTATAAGGAGGGGGGGGGGGGGCTCCAGTAGGGAGTGTAGCCTGATTGGCTACAACGTGGCTGCTGACTGTGATGTAGAGGGTCAAAGTTGACCCTCATGATGCACTATGTGGGTGAACCGAACTTCCGGAAAAGTTTGTGGTTCTCCGCAATCGCGAACCCTGGAAGTTCGCCGGCGAACCGTTCGGGCCATCTCTATAAGTGACAACAGAGGAAAAAATACATTTGTAGTGCATTTTACTCTGGAACAAATGCACATTTTATACATATGCATACCCATGCATTTTAAATTGTATAATTATTTGCAATAGTGTTACTTAAAGTGGCACTGTAGTGAAAAGAACAAAATAATGAATAAAATTGCTGTTTTTTTTTCTTTTTTACATTATTAATTTATTAGGGCCTGTTTCCAATACATACAGATTGGATGGAGAATGGATGCAGAAAAACTGACTCCAATGAATGCCTATGGGCCTGTTTCCACTAAACACAATTTTTTTTTATGCAGATTTCCCATAGGCATTCATTAGAGTCAGTTTTCTGCGTGTAGTGGAAATAGGCCCTAAGTGATTTATAAGGGATTTAGTCAGTGTTTCCCCACTGTAATGTAAAACCTTTCCTCACTGGTTTACTTCCTGAAATGTATCACAGTTGGCAACATCTTTAGTCATGTGAGGTACAGATCTTTGGAATGTTTGGTTCTGAGAATTCAGAAGCCAGTGAAAATAATACCTGGTCTCCCAAAGTCTCTGGGAGGAGAATTCCAAATTGCTGAATAGCCTAGGCTAAGCATCATTGGAAGGGTGGAGCTACACACCAAAATACAGAGATACAATACATATAGGAAGTGTTTCTGATGCTGAAACCATGACAATGCTGGTAAAAGTGGGTATCCTGAATAATTAACTGCATTCTGCTATATGTCACTACAGTACCACTTTAAATTGAGATGAGCATGAATAATTTATGTGTGAACACAGGACTATACAGAGCTGGGCGGAAACAAACAACTATAGGTTCACTAAGGATTTAAAGTGATACAGTATGATGTTGTTCATTGTCTATTATGATTTTACTTTGTTTCTCATTGTATAATTACACTCTGTATAAAAAATACAAGATAACCGATAAGCATATCTATTTTATTTTACAGTTTTGTCAGAGTTGGGCAGGGAAAACACTTGTCTTTCAGTTTTCTTTGAGCGTTTTTCTGCGTACGTTTTCTGCACACCTGGGGCCTGATTCACAAAGCGGTGCTAACAGTTAGCACCCTGGTGAAAAGCCCTTTATCATGCCTAAACTCAGTTTGCATAGAGTTTAATGGCGCTGCTTTGCGTGCGGGACTTTGCGCACGATCTAAACTTATCTAAACTTATCATGCCTAAACTTATCATGCCTAAACTTACCATGCCTAAACTGAGTTTAGGCATGATAAAAATGGTTATCACGCCTAAAGGGCTCGATTCACAAAGCGGTGCTAACCCAGTTAGAGACTTTAGGCGTGATAACCATTGCACCACGCTGGTGAAAAGCCAGTTTAGGCGTGATAAGTTTAGGTGTGATGGGCTCGATTCACAAAGCGGTGCTAACCCAGTTAGAGACTTTAGGCATGATAACCATTGCACCACTCTGGTGAAAAGACAGTTTAGGTGTGATAAGTTTAGGCATGATAAGTTTAGGTGTGATAAGTTTAGGCATGCTAAGTTTAGATAAGTGTAAATAGCGTGCAAAGTCCCGCACGGAAAGCAGCGCCATTAAACTCTATGCGAAGTGCACCAGACTTTGCTA
Source organism: Hyperolius riggenbachi (assembly GCF_040937935.1). Classification (NCBI taxonomy): domain Eukaryota; kingdom Metazoa; phylum Chordata; class Amphibia; order Anura; family Hyperoliidae; genus Hyperolius; species Hyperolius riggenbachi. The sequence continues at coordinate 151,522,837 of NC_090648.1, forward strand.
GCGCAAAACTTTTGATCAGCTGTGCACTACGGTGCTAACGCAGTTGGGGCCTGATTCACAAAGCGGTGCTAACAGTTAGCACCCTGGTGAAAAGCCCTTTATCACGCCTAAACTCAGTTTAGGCATGATAAGTTTAGGTGTGATAAGTTTAGGTGTGATAAGTTTAGGCATGATAAGTTTAGGTGTGATAAGTTTAGGTGTGATAAGTTTAAGCGCCAACTGCGTTAGCACCGCAGTGCACAGCTGATCAAAAGTTTTACGCTAGCAAAGACTGGTGCACTTCGTATAAAGTTTAATGGCGCTGCTTTGCGTGCGGGACTTTGCAAGTGATCTAAACTTATCTAAACTTAGCATGCCTAAACTTATCACACCTAAACTTATCATGCCTAAACTTATCACACCTAAACTGCCTTTTCACCAGAGTGGTGCAATGGTTATCATGCCTAAAGTCTCTAACTGGGTTAGCACCGCTTTGTGAATCGAGCCCTTGGTGCTTAAACTTATCGGCCTCGATTCACAAAGCGGTGATAACCCAGTTATCACGCCTAAAAGACTTTAGGCGTGATGACCTTTTCACCACTGAGTTATCACCGCTTTTTCCTGCTCTTCGCGCGCAAAGTCCCATAGGGCTTAATGGGAGCGCGGTGCTAACAGTTAGCACCCTGGTGAAAAGCCCTTTATCATGCCTAAACTCAGTTTAGGCATGATAAGTTTAGGTGTGATAAGTTTAGGTGTGATAAGTTTAGGCATGATAAGTTTAAGTGTGATAAGTTTAGGCATGATAAGTTTAAGCACCAACTGGGTTAGCACCACAGTGCACAGCTGATCAAAAGTTTTGCGCTAGCAAAGTCTGGTGCACTTTGCATAGAGTTTAATGGCGCTGCTTTGCGTGCGGGACTTTGCAAGCGATCTAAACTTATCTAAACTTAGCATGCCTAAACTTATCACACCTAAACTTATCATGCCTAAACTTATCACACCTAAACTGGCTTTTCACCAGAGTGGTGCAATGGTTATCATGCCTAAAGTCTCTAACTGGGTTAGCACCGCTTTGTGAATCGAGCCCTTAAACTTATCACACCTAAACTTATCATGCCTAAACTGAGTTTAGGCATAATAAAGGGCTTTTCACCAGCGTGCTAACTGTTAGCACCGCTTTGTGAATCAGGCCCAAAGTCTTTAACTGGGTTATCACCACTTTGTGAATCGAGCCCATTAAGTGTGAACTAGCCCATTGATTAACATGAGTTCTCAGTTTTTCTGTGTAGAAAACGCGCACGAAAACAGTCAAATGTGTTCCCTGCCTGAGAGTTCCTTCTGACTGACAACACTTTGCAAACACTCCGAAGAGGGTACAAGTGAAAATATACTTGTATACTTGCAACATGGGTCCCAATGGGACAAAAACCCTTTGTGTACCAGAGTAGCTGTATATGTTGCCAATAAAATATACTGTAACCTTTATTTGAGTTTTAAATCAATATATGCATAAGGAACAAGCTCCTCCTGCTACCTACTTAGTCCATGGGGATAAGAGGCAGGAGTATCTGAGTCAAGCGACAGGGGGGCTTTGCCGATCTCACATCTGCTGCAGTATAATGTAACACAGTGTGGGTGTGACTATCCCCTGTGGACACAGAATAGTATTCCTCAACTATGTAGAAAATAGTGTGAGCACAGGTGTGCATTCAAGGGGGTGTACCAGGGGCTAGATGGGAGGGGTGAATTGTGGGTTTCCCATAACAATGTCAATCACTCCGAATAGTATCAGAGGACAGGGCAAATGTACACATACAACCCATACAGAAAAATCAGCACCCCCCAGCTAGGCAGGGCACTAGATGGATGTGCAAGGTCAAGCGCCATCCTCCTTGTCTGTATGTCCTACACCATCTAATATGTTACTGCTAGATTGTCAGATAGACCTGCAGACTGTCTGCAGGTAAGAAACTGACACCACCCTGGTTCCACTTAGCAGGAGTAGATGCTATGAGGATAGCAGGCGTTTTTCTGGGGGATAGAATATTGTTTTGATGTGGTGGGGGGTATTGCATTGTATATGTCATTCATTGCACAGTCTTATATACTCTTGAAGAAGCCCTGTATGAGTGAAACATGTAGGGTTAAGAATTTGGCACTGTAACATAGAGCACCCCACATCTGCTATCTTCATAGCATTTCCTCCTGTTTTGGGTAACCAGGATCTGGACAAAAAGTGATATAAATTTGCAAAGATGGAGATACAGGGCAGAAATAAAAACCCCAAAGGGTTCTAACTCTTCATAACACTACCCTAACATATCATGAGCTATGTTTGAGTAAAACAGTTCATAGCAAGAATTGAGAAATAAAAACCCCAAAGGGTTCTAACTCTTCATAACACTACCCTAACATATCATGAGCTATGTTTGAGTAAAACAGTTCATAGCAAGAATTGAGAAATTGTATGTAGATGTCTTACCAGAACTCATTACACTAAAGTTAATCTGACTAGTTTATATGGGTAACTGTCTCTTGTACATCGTCATTAACACTCTTGTGTTGGAATTGCTCTTACCTGTAATTGCTGGATACACACACTGCAATTTTTGCATCAGATAGACTTATTGATAATTGCCAGCATGTTCAAACTTCGAGAAAGTGATTTTGTGCAGTATTGATCTCATAATCGGACATGCTGGAAAGTAACAATCAATCAGTCTATCTGATGTGAAAATTGCATTGTGTGTATAAGCCTTTAAGGATACCTGAAGAGAAAAAAAAAACAATTAGGTTACTTACCTCAGGAGAGGGATGCATCTGGATCCTCCTGAGGCTTCCCCTGTCCTCCACCTCCTTGCTGGTCCAGCCTTGAGACCCCTGCAAGACTGTCAACAAGGGCTTGTTAACAGAGTTCACCTGGACTGCGCAGGCGCAATAGCAAGGAGCCAGGCAGGCTCGACTTTTTCCGCCGAGCTAGAGCGACTTCCACAGAGCTTGCCTGCATTGCGCAGATGGCTTGTGCCTGCACAGTGTGGGCAAACTCTGTGGAACTTCAGGGGTCCTAGAGCTGGGATGGAAGGAGATGGGGAAAGCCTCTGTAGGATCCAAAGGCTTTCCTCTTCCAAGCTAAGTATCTACATTTTTCACTTACCAGTACTATCTCCCATACAGCAGGCTGATACAGAAAAGTCCTTCAACTAACTGTGCTCATTCTCCACTGTATAAAAAATAGCGATTCCTATTTTCACCAAATCTTCCACTCACAACTACATTGATATTATAAAAAAAGGAAAAAGCAGATTTGTTTTCCAGTAACTGATACTTTGCAGCTGCCAGAAAGTCATGTAAATCATAAGAAACACATGCAGTCATTAGGCAACATAACCATTATCACCTCAAATTGGAAATAGTTGACACTTAATTATTCTAGTTAAATATTCCAATAAATTGAAATAGTCTGTAATTGTATCTCCCCAGAGCAGTGCACATAATTCAACATGACTAGAAAAAAAAGAAATAACGCAAAGGTCCGCTGCCAGTTGTTCTCCTAACACTCCTATGTGTACATATATGTTTATGTGTTATTATTAATAATGTACGAATTAAAACCACAGGGTGAACAGTAGTTGACTCAGGCAAAGCACATTGCCTTTTATCTTAAATTAGCTAGGGAAAACCAGCATTGGCCAACTTGAAATGTTCTTCTCATTAGCAAATGAGGATTTGAAATCTTAGAAATCTATTTTTCAGGTGTGTTTAATTGCCAATTACAGAAGTCTCTGAGCTCGGCATTAACAAGTCTCCAGTCAATATCACTGTTTGGAAAGTATCAAAGCGAACAAAAAGCCTTGCTCATTGGCTTCCCCGACTCATGTGAGAGTCACTCCAGATGGAGGTTCCGTTACCTTTATAATATTAGAGACGTATCTCCAGACGTCAGTGTTCAGGTACGTGATTCTCACTCTTTCATCTCCACAGTAGACTTTTTTTTTTCAAGGGAAATTACAAAACCACCAGCTTTCCTCTGCCAAGCCCTGGCTGGAAACACTTCTCAACAACTCTGAACATTCCTGTTTTTTTATGGTGGATAGTGTTGTGCACTGTAAGTGACACCTAATAACCCAGCAGGGCATGGGGGAAAGCTGGGCTTAAAACTAGACCATTGTGAGTAGCTGTCTTTTGAGAACCCTTTCAGGTCCTTTTCTGTCCCCTATAGGCATTTGCTTTTAAAACCCCATTTATTTTGGCTAAATAGCAAAGAGTTAAGTCCATCCATGGCTAAATAGTAGTTTTGCCGCACTTTTGCTCACTAGAAACAACTACTATCCGGTGGCGCATGCTGAGGAGACCCGTTGGGAGGGAATATCTGTTTTCTCGGTCCTGTTTCACTTCATGATAATGAATTGGCCTATCTAACATCTGTTGTCCATACAGCTCACTATTCATCTAATCCTATAATTGTCTAATTAATTTCATATTATCAGATAATACTTCACATTCTTGTTTGGTATTGAGATCATACATGCCCTTTGCTGTGCTGTATGACGGTGGAATATTAGGAATTGGAGTTCATTTTTAGGTCATCGGTATTATGCAGACACTTTGACAAAATGCTTGTTTGACAAATGCTTGTTTAGAAGATTAATTTTTTTTTTCGTTTAACACAAAATTTTATTGAGTGAGTTCACAAAGCATAAACAGCTAGATCAAAAACGTTGAGTGATCATTATACATATGTAAATATATACACATATACAGGATTCTGTAAGCAGGAGAGGTACATATATATCAGAGGTTATGACATTTTATCGTCTTTCTAACAGTATCGGTTTCTATTTGTACCTTGGTGCTATAAACAGCCTTAAGAAGTATCATTAACATTGTAAGGCAAAAGAGAAGGAGGTATATATTGAGAGAAAAATAAAACTTAGAAAGAATAGGGAGAAAAATAGAACTAGGAGGAACAGGTCTATTTATGTGGGTCTGTCTTTCCGTATAGTAGTTGATGTTTAAGGTATAATTTCCTCAGGTCCCTGTTACCATTCAAACTTCCAATTCAATCATGGGGGCATATAGTTCAAGAAATATGTTTCCCATGGATCCCATATTTTATCATAGGTGGTTTCTGAATCTCGTAATAGAGCTGTTAAAAATTCCATTAGCTTGGTCCACCTGATTTTAGCCATAATCTCGGGTGTTGTGGGACTACAAAGACTGCGCCAGTTGGAGGCCAGAGAGAGTCTAGTGGCCGTGAGAATATGAGTTATTAATCTCATGGTATATTTTTTGACTTTAGGGATAGGTTTACCTAATAGCATATATATAGGATCCATGGGAATGTGTATACCTGTTACTTTTAAGATCAGAGTCTGAATATCTATCCATAGAGGTTGAATCGCTGGGCAAGACCAGAAGATATGCTCCAGGGAACCTATGTGGCCACACTCCCTCCAACAGGTGTTAGACACATCATGATAAATTTTAGCTAATACTTCAGGAGTTCTATACCATCTGAATAATATTTTATAGATATTTTCTTTCACTTGTGTGCACATAGAAGTGTGTTTAGCGTTTTCCCAGATAGAGGACCAGTCTTCTAGACTTATAGTTTGGTTCAGAGCTTGTTCCCATTTTGTCATATATGAGTGGTTAGGTTTTGCAGAACCGGATTTATCAAGAAGCAAGGCATAAATTGCTGATATAAGGCCTTTTTGATGCCCTTTATAATCACATAGACGTTCAAATGGAGTGTAAGTAGGTATAGGGTTGTTGTCCTTGGAAAGGGATTTCAAAAAATGATAAATTTGATTGTATTCCATAGTGAGCTTAGCTGTGAATCGTACTTTCTCCTCTATTGCTTCTTTAGTTACAATTTTTCCTGTTCGTATGTCAGTCCAATTGCTAAATTTAGTATATTGGAGGATGAACCATCTGCCCATAAAATCCTCTGCCATACCTGGGATAAAGGCTGGGTTTCCTAGTATAGGGTAAAGTGGGGATAAGGGGGATCTAAGGTTGGCAGTTTTTGCGGTTGCCCGCCATATTTGCAGAGTGAATTTAATAGTAGGGAGTAATTGAGCAGTAGGGATCTTTGGCGGGGTCTGGGGCCAGATTAGAGCTGGTAATGATATTGGGAAAATACTCATTGCTTCAATAAAGCCCCATTTAGTGAATGTTTTGAGATCAGACCATTCAGAAAGTTGTCTTAAATGTGCTGCTTGGTAGTATAGTTTTAAGTTGGGTAATCCCAGACCTCCTTGTTCCCTGGATGCCATTAAAATAGTGGATTTAATTCTGGGTTTGGAGTTATTCCAAACAAATTTTAAGAAAGCACGTTGTAATATTTTAAACTGTAAGGGTGGTACTTGAATGGGGAGGGTCTCAAATAAATACAGTAATCGTGGCAGGACATTCATTTTGAGGGAGTATATTCTGCCAATCCATGATATTTTATATGCCGTCCATTTGTGTAGGTCTGAGAGTATAGATTGGATCAGGGATGGATAGTTTGCTTTATATAATGTAGAATAAGTTTGAGTCAGGTGAATACCCAGGTATTTGATAGCATGTGTCTTCCAGTTATAATGAAAAGTGTTTTGTAGGGTGTCAAGTAGGTTTTGTGGGATCTTGATAGGTAGTGCCTCAGTTTTTTCCTGATTGAGTTTAAAGCCTGAGATGGACTCAAAGTTCCGTAGTATAGTATGTAGGACAGGAAGTGTAGTGAGCGGCTGAGTCAGGGTTAGGAGGATGTCATCCGCGAAAAGCGAAATTTTATAATCTCGAGTTCCTTGCCTAACGCCCACAATATCCGGGTTCTGTCGTATTGCACAAGCGAGTGGTTCTATACTGAGGGCGAATAATAAAGGGGAGAGGGGACATCCTTGCCGTGTACCATTGAGGATAGGGAAGGGTGTTGGGGACGCAAAGGGTAATTTTACTGAGGTGGATGGAGAGGAATAGAGGAATCGTATTAGAGTTAGAAAGGGTCCATCGAACCCCTGATGTTCCATAACTCTGAAGAGGAATGGCCAAGATAGTCTGTCAAAAGCCTTCTCTGCATCTAAACTCAGAAGCAGAGAAGGCTCTTTAGATCTATTCATTAGTTCTATCAAATTGATTGCCTTCCTTGTATTATCTCCTGCTTGGCGGCCCATTATAAAACCAACCTGGTCATTATTGATTAGGGATGTGAGGATTGGATTTAAGCGATTAGCTAGAACTTTAGTGATTATTTTAAGATCCGCATTAAGAAGTGATATTGGGCGGTAGCTTTGTGGAAGTTGTGGGTCCTTCCCTTCCTTAGGGATCATGGTGATTAGGGAGCTTAAAAGAAGATTAATTTTTATACCACAGATTATAAGAAATATTTTCTAGATGCTAATTAGCAGTTTCATCGTTTTTATTATAATAGCAGAACCTACAGGGGTTCTACCTGTGACCAATTTCAGGCAGATATTGGTTGCATATTATGATTGGACATGCTGAAAGATGTCGGGCCAACATGGTTGAACGGGTGTGCAGCGATAGCAACGTACAAAAACAGCAATCAATAAACGTGATGGAAACCCCCCTAGTGTAATTGTGCCCCCATGCCTCTGCATTAATACATTACCTCTCTGCTGCCCGCCAGACTCCTCTACCTGTTTTTTTTCCAGTTCTTGCCCCATGTGCTTAGCAACCAGTCCACTTGGGGCAAAAATTTGGAAGAACCTGGAAGAGGAGTCTGGTGGGCAGCGGAGAGGTAATGTATTAATGCAAGGGCATGGTGAGGTACATTTACACTAGGAGGAACACGGCAGGGGCGGCAAGGCAAAAAGGCAGCATCACGAGGCCAATTGGTGAAAATTTCATGCTGAAATCGGTTGGGAATGGTCATGTGGTTTATGACGGCCAACAGATCTCTCTCCATCAGATTCTATCAGAGAAAAACCGGTCCATTGGTGCATCGGCCGCCAAAATCGCTAGATATATGGCAACCTACCCTGACTTTTGCCTGCACAACATCTGCCTGTGCTTCCACTCAGTGATGTCTCCTATTCTCTCTTTCACTGTAGGGGCAGTCCCAAGTGCCATGACTTGTTGGTTACTAGTAGAAAAGTAGCATTAGGTTCAGAGGCGTAGCTAGCAGGCATGGGCTGAAATTCATCTTCAGGTGATCCAGATAGTTACTATCCAGATTTCACCCAGTAATGCTGTGCGGGCTGGGTTGGTGGGTGGGGGGGTCAAGCTTACCTATCTGACGTCTTCTTCGCTCGTTCCTCAGCGCCTCCCACGATGCGTTCCAATCCGCCGTCACGTGATTACAAACACTTCCTCCTTCCGGGTTGAAGGAGGAAGTGTTTGTAGCCACGTGACGCCACGTGGAACGCATCGTGGGAGGCACCGAGGGACGAGTGAAGAAGACGTCAGATAGGTAAGCTTGACCCCCCCGTCCAGCCCGCACATCATTACTGGGTGAAATCCGGATAGTAACTAAAGTAAAGTAAAGGCTTTCAGTGCCCGGGGACAAAGACTATTAATGTGCCCTCTAAGGAGGGACCGCGCCAAAAAAGGGGCATGGCAATGCAACAGAATGTGGGGGTGGTAATGGGTGGGGAGTTTAGCAGTGGTGTAAAAGGTCTGCCTGAGAAGTTTGAGCTCTGCCATAGTGTTTACCCACAAAATACATGTAACCTGACAGCATTTCACCAAAAATACATGTAATTTGGCAGAGGTTCCTCCAAAATACAGATAATATGGCAATGGTTCCCCCAAAATAGACATAATCTGGCAGCAGTGGTTCCCCCAACATACATATAATCTGGCAGCTTTCCCCCAAAATACACTTAATCTGTCAGCAGCGGTTCCCCAAAAATACAGTTAATGTGACAGCAGTTCCCCCAAAGTAGGTGCCCCCAGTATAGGTAACCAGGTCTATACGTGTCCCTAGTGGTAGTAACCAGGCCTATAAGTGTCCCCAGAATAGGTAGCCAGGTGTATATGTGTCCCCAGTATATGTAGCCAGGCGTATAGGTGTCCCCAGTATATGTATCCAGGGGTATATGTGCCCAGTATATGTAGCCAGGGGTATATATAGCCAGTATATGTAGCCAGGCGTATAAGTGTCCCCAGTATATGTAGCCAGGGGTATAGGTGTCCCCAGTATATGTAGCCAGGGGTATAGGTGTCCCCAGTATATGTAGCCAGGGGTATATGTGCCCAGTATATGTAGCCATGGGGTATATGTGCCCAGTATATGTAGCCAGGCGTATAGGTGACCCCAGTATATGTAGCTAGGGGCATAGGTGTTCCCAGTATATGTATCCAGGGGTATATGTGCCCAGTATATGTAGCCAGGGTTATATGTGGCCAGTATATGTAGCCAAGCGTATAGGTGTCCCCAGTATATGTAGCCAGGGGTATAGGTGTCCCCAGTATATGTAGCCAGGGGTATATGTGCCCAGTATATGTAGCCAGGGGTATATGTCCCAGTATATGTAGCCAGGGGTATATGTGCCCAGTACTGTATATGTAGCCAGGCACATAGGTGTCCCTAGTATGTAGCCAGGGGTATATGTGCCCAGTATATGTAGACAGGCGTATTGGTGTCCCTAGTATATGTAGCCAGGAGTATAGGTGTCTCCAGTATATGTAGACAGGGGTATAGGTGTCCCCAGTATATGTAGCCAGGGGCATAGGTGTCTCCAGTATATGTAGCCAGGTGTATAGGTGTCCCCAGTATATGTAGCAAGGGGTATATGTCCCCAGTATATGTAGTCAGGGGTATATGTCCCAGTATATGTAGCCAGGGGTATATGTGTGCCCAGTATATGTAGCCAGGCGTATAGGTGTCCCCAGTATATGTAGCCAGGGGTATACATCCCCAGTATATGTAGTCAGGGGTATATGTCCCAGTATATGTAGCCAGGAGTATATGTTCCCAGTATATGTAGTCAGGGGTATATGTCCCAGTATATGTAGCCAGGGGTATATGTGCCCAGTATATGTAGCCAGGGGTATAGGTGTCCCCAGTATATTTAGCCAGTGGTATAGGTGTCCCCAGAATAAGTAGGCAGGTCTATAGTAGTCCCCAGAATAGGTAGCCAGGTGTATAAATGTTCCCAGCATATGTAGCCAGGTGTATACTATTAATGTATGTGTCCTCAGTATATGTAGCCAGGGGTATATGTCCCCAGTATATGTAGCCAGGGGTATATGTGCCCATTATATGTAGCCATGGGGTATATGTCCCCAGTATATGTAGTCAGGGGTATATGTCCCAGTATATATAGACAGGGGTATAGGTGTCCCCAGTATATGTAGCCAGGCATATAGGTGTCCCCAGTATATGTAGCCAGGGGTATATGTCACCAGTATCTGTAGCCAGGGGTATATGTCCCAGTATATGTAGCCAGGAGTGTATGTCCACAGTATATGTAGTCAGGGGTATATGTCCCAGTATATGTAACCAGGGGTATATGTAGCCAGGGGTATTTATGTCCCAGTATATGTAGCCAGGGGTATATGTGCCCAGTACTGTATATGTAGCCAGGCATATAGGTGTCCCTAGTATGTAGCCAGGGGTATATGTGCCCAGTATATGTAGACAGGGGTAATGGTGTCCCCAGTATATGTAGCCAGGAGTATAGGAGTCCCCAGAATATGTAGCCAGGGGTATAGGTGTCCCCAGTATTTGTAGCCAGGGGTATATGTCTCCAGTATATGTAGCCAGGGGCATAGGTGTCTCCAGTATATGTAGCCAGGGGTATATGTCCCCAATATATGTAGTCAGGGGTATATGTCCCAGTATATGTAGCCAGGGGTATATGTGTGCCCAGTGTATGTAGCCAGGCATATAGGTGTCCCCAGTATATGTAGCCAGGGGTATATGTCCCCAGTATATGTTGTCAGGGGTATATGTCCCAGTATATGTAGCCAGGAGTATATAGTCCCAGTATATGTAGTCAGGGGTATATGTCCCAGTATATGTAGCCAGGGGTATATGTGCCCAGTATATGTAGCCAGGCGTATAGGTGTACCCAGTATATGTAGCCAGTGGTATAGGTGTCCCCAGAATAAGAAGGCAGGTCTATAGTAGTCCGCAGAATAGGTAGCCAGGTGTATATGTGTCCTCAGTATATGCAGCCAGGGGTATATGTTCCCAGTATATGTAGCCAGCCAGGGGTATATGTGCCCAGTATATGTAGCCAGGGGTATATGTGCCCAGTATATGTAGCCATGCATATAGGTGTCCCCAGTATATGTAGCCAGGGGCATAGGTGTCCCCAGTATATGTAGCCAGGGGTATATGTGCCCAGTATATATAGCCAGGGGTATATGTCACCAGTATATGTAGCCAGGGGTATATGTCCCAGTATATGTAGCCAGGAGTGTATGTCCACAGTATATGTAGTCAGGGGTATATGTCCCAGTATATGTAACCAGGGGTATATGTAGCCAGGGGTATTTATGTCCCAGTATATGTAGCCAGGGGTATATGTGCCCAGTACTGTATATGTAGCCAGGCATATAGGTGTCCCTAGTATGTAGCCAGGGGTATATGTGCCCAGTATATGTAGACAGGGCTAATGGTGTCCCCAGTATATGTAGCCAGGAGTATAGGAGTCCCCAGAATATGTAGCCAGGGGTATAGGTGTCCCCAGTATTTGTAGCCAGGGGTATATGTCTCCAGTATATGTAGCCAGGGGCATAGGTGTCTCCAGTATATGTAGCCAGGTGTATAGGTGTCCCCAGTATATGTAGCCAGGGGTATATGTCCCCAATATATGTAGTCAGGGGTATATGTCCCAGTATATGTAGCCAGGGGTATATGTGTGCCCAGTGTATGTAGCCAGGCATATAGGTGTCCCCAGTATATGTAGCCAGGGGTATATGTCCCCAGTATATGTTGTCAGGGGTATATGTCCCAGTATATGTAGCCAGGAGTATATAGTCCCAGTATATGTAGTCAGGGGTATATGTCCCAGTATATGTAGCCAGGGGTATATGTGCCCAGTATATGTAGCCAGGCGTATAGGTGTACCCAGTATATGTAGCCAGTGGTATAGGTGTCCCCAGAATAAGAAGGCAGGTCTATAGTAGTCCGCAGAATAGGTAGCCAGGTGTATATGTGTCCTCAGTATATGCAGCCAGGGGTATATGTTCCCAGTATATGTAGCCAGCCAGGGGTATATGTGCCCAGTATATGTAGCCAGGGGTATATGTGCCCAGTATATGTAGCCATGCATATAGGTGTCCCCAGTATATGTAGCCAGGGGCATAGGTGTCCCCAGTATATGTAGCCAGGGGTATATGTGCCCAGTATATATAGCCAGGGGTATATGTGTCCAGTATATGTAGCCAAGCGTATAGGTGTCCCTAGTATATGTAGTCAGGGGCATAGGGGTCCCCAGTATATGTAGCCAGGGGTATATGTCCCAGTATATGTAGCCAGGGGTATATGTGCCCAGTATATGTAGCAAGGCGTATAGGTGTTCACAGTATGTAGCCAGGGGTATATGTGCCCAGTATATGTAGACAGGCGTATTGGTGTCCCCACTATATGTAGCCAAGCATATAGGTGCCCCCAGTATATGTAGCCAGGGGTATAGGTGTCTCCAGTATATGTAGCCAGGGGTATATGTCCCCAGTATATGTAGCCAGGGGCATAGGTGTCTCCAGTATATGTAGCCAGGTGTATAGGTGTCCCCAGTATATGTAGCAAGGGGTATATGTCCCCAGTATATGTAGTCAGGGTTATATGTCCAAGTATATATAGACAGGGGTATAGGTGTCCCCAGTATATGTAGCCAGGCATATAGGTGTCCCCAGTATATGTAGCCAGGGGTATATGTCCCCAGTATATGTAGCCAGGGGTATATGTAGCCAGGAGTGTATGTCCACAGTATATGTAGTCAGGGGTATATGTCCCAGTATATGTAACCAGGGGTATATGTGCCCAGTATATGTAGCCAGGGGTATAGGTGTCCATAGCATATGTAGCCAGGTGTATAGGTGTCCTCAGTATATGTAGCCAGGGGTATAGTAGTCCCCAGTATAGGTAGCTAGGTGTCCACCCAGCAGGAGGGGAGCAGCGCAGAGAAAGGGGAGCGATAGGCACAGCGGTGGGGAAGGGTGGACGTCTCCCCCCCTTCCCTCACCTGGGGCTCCCCCTCCTCGCTCCCCCCTCCAGATATCAGCGGCGGGCCGGCAGAAGACTTACTCTATTCGGGTGCGGCTGATCTGTGCTCGACTAGACCAGAGTAGCATGGCACAGATCTCTGTACTCTGTCAGGAATAGAGTAAGTGTTCTGCCGCTGGCCCACCGCTGATATCTGGAGGGAGGAGTGAGGGAGGGGGAGCCCCAGGTGAGGGAAGGGGGGGAGACGTCCCCCCTTCCCCACCTTCACCTTAGGGGGTAATAAATAAATATAGATTTAAAAAAAAACTCAGGTCACGGCTGGACACCCTTAGGGACCCAGCGACCGGGGGCACATGACCTACCCCGCCCACCCCAAGCTACAACCCTGATTAGGTTTGGCAGCCCTTCCACTCTTGTAAGACTCTCTAGTGAAGACCAGTGACTACTTAACTACTTAGACTCTGTGCCATGGTTACAGGGTCAACAGTGTATGCAGCTGTAACACATTGTGGGCTGTGGCTCTGCTTTATAGGCTTTTCAGATCACAGAGATGTTTTCTTTATCCAAATATTAAGCGTTAGAAACTGGCAGTCTTCTTGGTGGATCAAAACTAGATCAAGCTGCCCTAATTTGATTGAACATAAATTATAGACATAGAAAAATTCCAGTTTATTTCAATCTAGGTGGAAAGAAGACTGCTGGGATTATTGTGGATTATTAATTAACCCAGTTTGCCTCATTTATTATAATAAACATCCTTTTTTTGAAGTTCACTCTTTTATAGGGATGGTTAAAAATGCCCATTTCTGATTCCCCATAAATTCCGATTTCTGCCACTGTCCATTTACGATTTCCATTTTTCCGATTTTTTGTTTTTCCCAATTTCCAAGGAGTATTTTTTTTGCCATTTTTTTGCATCACAGGATTGCGAAATAGGATAAAAAAAAATAAATCAGAAATTGGAAAAACGGAATCTGGTGATTGGTCTAAAATGACCACAGAATACGTTTTTTGTGGAAAAATTCTGCATTCTCTGATTAGTCCAATACTTCCGAGTTACGTGATTAGGTGAAAATTACCGAGCTGCAGTAAATTGGATTTCCGCAGAATTCCGATTCCAAAATTCTGATCGGAAATGCAGATTTCCGATCGTAAATTTTTAAATTTCAATTCCGCAGAATCAGAAAGAGCATCTATACTCTTTTAATATCTATTTGAGCACTAGAACTCGCAATCACAAAATGGGCAAACAGGGACACGTAATCAAACTGTGAATTATAGCACAGGAGAATGTCTTGGCTAATATAATTTATCTCATATAGCCGTACAAATTACAGTACAATAATACTATCTACGATATGCTGGAAAAGTATAAAACTACCCGGTTTCCTCTGAACTCTAACATTTAGTTTAGATTTACTGTCATGGCTTTGTTAGAGTGTTGGGTTCTTGTCCACATAGTTCAGTGGTTAAGGGAGCTTACTGTATAATGATGACAGTGATAAAATTGCCAGGGACCCTGCCTCAAATCCCCATGCAAGCTTCAGGTGACCTTGAAAAAGACATTTTGTCTCTGCTGCTGGCACCATAAAGCAGGTTACAAGAAGATCAACTCAGCTGAGAGACAAAAAATAAAATAAAAAAAGCGTATTCCATAGCATGGCCATTAATTCAATGTTATAGCATATATAATTATACTTCGTACAGTAAAGAAGTTACACGATAAATCATGAACCTAGATAGCCTGTGTGTAGAAAGGGTGCATTTGAATAGCACAAGCTTTCAACTGTGTTTGAAACTCCAGGAAAGTGTCTAACGGGGTGAAAGGATTAAGAGTCTCTGTTTCACCATCATTGATCCGGGCTAAAGCGGCGACCTTGGGATATTATAGTGACACAGAGCAAAGAGGGTCAGCTTTCTGACCATGACATTCTCACTCTTGGGTAAGACATCTTAGAACCAGATGAGGATTATAAATGGCAAAATGCTGTTTAAATATTAAAGTTTTGAAACTGCAATGGATGCTCCCAGGAGCACAGGACAAATAGCGGCGTATAACCTACAGGGCAGTAGGTTTGGCGGGGTCATGCAATGTAATATGTTTCAGCTGAGTGGGGATATGACCCAGAAATGATGATCTCATGTACAGCAGACATATCAATGGTGTGTGGGAAACTACAAGGAGAGATGTGTCCATTACATGAAGGATTCAACAATTTCCGATGTGGAGGCATTGACGTCTGGATTATTTTCGCTTACATGGAAACCAAGAGTCAGTTTCCAATACAATTCTCTCTCTCCTAATATCAAAATGATGATGATGACATGCAATTATCTATATTTTCTGTTAGGCTGAGTCAATGTATGTAAATGAGCATGTGTGATATAAGATATAACCAGAACTGTTGCCTGATCTCTACTGTGGCTGGAAGGTGTAATGGTTAAGGGCTCTTCCTCTGACACAGGAGACCTGGGTTCGAATCTTGGCTCTGCCTGTTCAGTAAGCCAGCACTTATTCAGTAGGAGGCCTTAGGCAAGTTTCCCTAACACTGCTACTGCCTATAGAGTGCGCCCTAGTGGCTGCAGCTCTGGCACTTTAAGTCCGCCAGGAGAAAAGCGTGATATAAATGTTATTTGTCTTGTCTACTGATCTCCTGTTTTCTGTATAGATACACCCGCCTTCCAGGTATGTTAGTGCCACCCACTGTAGTAGTAGGGTGTTGTACCTTAGTAGCTATAAGTGGCATAGTAAGAGGTTGCGACCGTACCGGGGCCCCTGGACCAGAGGGGCTCACTAGGGGCCCTCCTACATCTATCTTATTAGAGTTTTATTGGTGTTGTGCTGATAATAAGCACCTCTGTATGTGCTTTGAATAGTGATAATCCTTAACAAGCTATTTTCTTACTCTGATTACATCTCTCTGACACTGCAGATTTCCTTAGTAGGTTTTGGGGCTCTATATTAATAGATTGCTTGGGGCCCCGTGTAAAACTTTCACAGGAACCCCAAGCTCCTCCTTAGTTACACCACTGGTAGCTATCAGTTAAAGTACATCTGAACTGAGAGGGATATGGAGGCTGCCATAGTAATTTCCTTTTAAACAATGCCAGTTGCCTGGCAGTCCTGTTGATCTCATTGGCTGCAGTAGTGTCTGAATCACAACCCAGAAACAAGCATGTGGCTAATCCAGTCTGACTTCAGTCAGAGCACCTGATCTGCATGTTTGTTCAGGGTCTACAGCTAAGATTATTACAGACAAAGGCTCAGCAGAACAGCCAGACAATCTCCATTGTTTAAAAGGAAATAAATATGGCAGCCTTCATAACCGTCTCAGTTCAGGTGTTCTTTACAGATGAGCATTTCTTGGCTTACTCAAATATTCCCTGTGCCCTTTTTTCCAGGCACCTTTTTTTAATGTATGCTTCCTGAATGCCACTGATGATATAAGTAGACATACAGAGGATGTATTTTAAAAAATAACAATAACAATAACATTTCTATGGTGCTTTTCTCCCTAGGGCCCGCTCAGGGACATTTGGGGGGCTGGAGGGGTCGCAGCATAAGAGGAGAGTGTGGCAGATCGGTGGGGAGGGGGGAAATCCCCCCCCTCCCTCACCTCGGGCTCTCCTCTCAGCACTCCCCTCCTGCAATCATTGGTGGCAGCGGGCAGCAGCAGCGGTGGCGGCAGGCTGAAGCTGAATACATTACCTCCTTCTTGCCGGAGCTCTTCCGTTCTCTAAGAGCAACTTCCTGTTTACACAGGAAGTTGCATGAAGCTCTAAGAGAACGGAAGAGCTCCGGAGAGAAGGAGGTAATGCATTCAGCTTCAACCTGCCGCCACCGCTGCTGCTGCCCGCTGCCACCAATGATTGCAGGAGGGGAGCGCTGAGAGGAGAGCCTGAGGTGAGGGGGGGGAATTCCCCCCTCCCCACCGATTTGCCACACTCTCCTCTTATGCTGCGACCCCTCCTGCCCCCCAAAAGTCCCTGAGCGGGCCCTAGGGCGGCCCCGCCCCCCCCCCCCCCCCCCCCCCCGCGATGGCAGGGGTCGCATCCCCTATTGTTACGCCAGTGCCTAAGGCTCTCTTAGATTCAGTAATTGGTAGTAGGATGAAATATTAACACAACAAAAATTATATTTCTGCAAATTCCAAACTGAACAGGTGGCTTTTCAGTCTGGATTTAAACACGTCCAGAGATGGAGCTGTCCTGATCTGCTGAGGTAAGGAGTTCCATAATGTAGGAGCGGCATGACAGAAGGCTCTGGGACCAAAAGTTTTCAGGTGGACTCTGGGTATGTCTGTTTATCAGGTGACAAAAGTTTATAATATTCACATATCATGTCATATAGTCATATCAGAACATGTTAAGAGTTGCTAAAATGTGAGTGAAATAGCCGTTGTGATATTGCAGTAGTATTTATTCATAAACCTTCATTGAAAACATGTTGCGATAAATCCAGTACTATACAAAATGAACTGCAGGAGCTGCAACGACAATAATTGCACATTATTTCATTAAACTTTTAACAGTTGTTTAGGCGAGCTGATATGACCCAGGGCATGGTTGAAGACTTTTGCCACCTAATAGCAGACACATTTTTGAAGAATCCATTCCAGTTTTGCTGAATCACACAGGCTTTCCATTGCTCTCCAGCCTTACTAAATAGCTTTCCATGCAGGAAGCATAACTTTATTCTGCTTTAGGGATAGCAATGCATAGGAGAACTCATAGAGAAGCATGTGATCAGTTTGATCAGCTGATAGATTTGTAAGGTTCTGATTTGCTGTGATGACTTCCTGGTTTAACACATGGGAATTACCAGCAAATCAGAGCCTGACAAATCTATACTGCTTTAAACAGAATGGGTTATTAGTGTGGGCTTTCCAATGGATTTGGGGTTATCTATGGACACAGGATTATGTGCTTCTGTATGTATGCTGTATGGAATGAATGATCAACATGCTGTGATCATGATAAAACACTCTACAATATATTATGAGGACACACTTCAGTTCAGGTCATTCTTTTTTTGTTCCTGCCAATGCTAAATACATGCTTATAAGGCCTTTAACCTCCTTAGCGGTAACCCCGTGTGTGACACGGGGTAAGCCGCCGGAGGGTGCCACTCAGGCCCTGCTGGGCCGATTTAAATAATTTTTTTTTTTGCTGGACGCAGCTAGCACTTTTCTAGCTGCACCAGCACCCCGATCGCCGCCGCCGCGCGCCCGATCGCCGCTATCCGGTGCGGCGCGCGCCCCCCCCCCCAGACCCCTGCGCTGCCTGGCCAATCAGTGCCAGGCAGCGCCAAGGGGTGGATCGGGTCTCCCAATGACGTCCCGACGTCGCTGACGTCGGTGACGTAATCCCCCTCCGTCGCCATGGCGACGGGGGAAGCCCTCCAGGAAATCCCGTTCTTTGAACGGGATTTCCTGATCGCCTATCGCCGGAGGCGATCGGCGGGGCTGGGGGGATGCCGCTGAGCAGCGGCTATCATGTAGCGAGCCCTGGGCTCGCTACATGATTAAAAAAAATGTTTTTAAAAAAACTGCTGCGCTGCCCCCTGGCAGTATTTTTCATACCGCCAAGGGGGTTAAAGAGGAACTCCAGTGAAAATAATGTAATAAAAAAGCGCTGCTTGCTTTTTTGGCAGTTGGAAACAGCTGTAAACAGCTATTTCCCACATTGCAACAAGGTTCACAGACAGGAAACTGCCAGGACCATGGTCCTCACAGTTTCCTGTGAGAGGGGTTTCACCACAATAGCAGCCATACAGATCCCCCTGATGATCAGTTTGTCAAAAGGAATAGATTTCTCATAGGAAAGGGGGTATCAGCTACTGATTGGGATGAAGTTCAATTCTTGGTGATGGTTTCTCTTTAAACAGGACGGGAGGCTGCATTAAGCAATTATAAGGTGAACGACCATTGGAGCCCCTTTAATTTAAGAATGAATTTGTGGCTATGAGAGCATTTGTCCTGCTTCCTTCCATTTTCACATTCCCCTAGCTCTTGAGGAGAGTGTATTGTAGTGCTATGTAACTGTGGTGACAAAAGGGGGTGGACCTTGCCTAGTGGAGCAGATGCTTGAGTAAGGAAATGGGTCAGAGAATCAGACACACTTATATCCATGTCACCACAATTTGAATCCTCAGGTTGCCACATACGTTATCATTTTTGTTTTTACATTTTGATTTAATTTAACCTATACAATCCAATTTTTCAGTTGATCCAAAGTCTTGAAGAAATTGTTTAATTTAACACAAAATTTGCTTGAGAGTTCAGAAAAAAAAGATTGTAAATGTCAAAAAAAGTTAGTCAGTTTGAACTCCCCCCCCCCCCCTGCATGGCAACCTTTCACTAAATAATCAACTTTTCATTATTTATTTTGCATTTTCATAGAACTACATTTTCCACAGTGACATTTATAACCTTATTCTCTGTACATCTATCAATATCTCATACCATCATCATCAACACCACATTGTTACTTTCAACTGCATTTACTACACTTTATTTTGCTGCAAACACTCAATGGTTTCTGTTTATTAATTACATAAATAAACCACATACAATACAGTTACATATTATGATGGTACTACAAAAAAAGGACAATTTCATATATATTATTGTTATACTGCATAACATAATGTACTCTTGCCATCTTTTCATTATATACTTTTGAATTTACACATATACACATTCCATACCTTTTTTTTTGTTTATACAAACAACAAAGTTTGGTAAGTACTGAAAAGTCATATATAATTTATTCTGGTTGAATACAATTTGAAAATCCAACACACACCTCACTATTCTTGGTAAAGTTGTTCTGAATTTTCAATTTGTCAAATCTCATATAGTTGAGAGAAACTAGAAATTCAATCAGATTTCTCGATCGAAACAAATACGTAAATCTTATTAATTGAACTGCAGTAAAATCGATCCGAAAAATGATAATGTGTGGCCACCTTCAGATTTAACTCTGGGGTTAATGTAACCTCTTGCCGATGTGCGTGGCCGCGGCAGCATCAGGACCGCCTAACGCCGATCGGGACATTGCGCACGCTGATGCATACGCATCCCCGCTATGATGATGGGGCTCCGCTCCACCTTTAGTCTCCCAGCGGCGATCGCCGTTCGGAGACTGTTAGATGGCGAAACCGCCATCTATTTACTTAGTACAGCGCTGCAATTTATGGCAGCACTGTACTGGGGACAGCCATGTGACACGGCTGTCCCCTTGGGAGACATAGCAGTGATCTGCTGTCATAGGCTGATGCCTATGACAGCTGATCATGGTGATTGGCTGGCGGAGGGAGAGATATTTATTTAAATAGAGATATTTATTTAAAAAATATTACAATAAATATTTGGCAAAAAATTATAAATAAACATCCTGGGAGCGATCATTGCCCACCAACAGAGAGCTTTGTTGGTGGGCAGAAAAGGGGGGGGGATCACTTGTGTGCTGAGTTGTGCGGCCCTGCAACGAGGCCTTAAAGCAAAAAAGCAAAAAATGGCCTGGTCTTCTTTAGGGGGGTTTAAGCCCAAGGTCCTTAAGAGGTTAAAAAACATTGTGAATTGTTAACATTTTTATATGGTCAATGTTGTGTGGTAATGTGGTATAAAGGCAGCACAGAAATCATATTTTTTGTGTTTTTTTTTATAGAAATAACAGAACAAACACTGGCATCCTCGAATATTTTTCAACAAGCTGGAAGATAAAGGCAAGTTATAGAAAATACTGTACATTGACGGTCAGGTTGTTTTTTCATGTTGTGTTAATAATTACACCTTATTGATGCTTTAACAATCTTCTTGGTTCTAATGCTGCAACTGGAATAACCACTTGAAGAGATCATGCGACACATGGTCATCCTTAGGCTAAAAACAGGATATCCTAGGTGCAAAGAAAGAGAAACATTCCCTTGTCCATGTTAAATTTGTTCCATGCTTTATATGGGGTTATATGGAAAACAACCTTGATAACTGTCACAAGACTGCATCACACAGAATAAATCAAAGCTTTTGGTTAAACTGCGCCACATGATCCCAGTCAAATGTATCTTAGATTCTCTTTAAAAAACATAAAACAAATTGGACTGCCAATCCCGGGTTAGAGATCCTCTGCCCTATGAACCTCAGTCTGTCTCCGGGAAACAGAATATCTGCAGTTAGAATGAACACATGTATCAATGTGTCAGGGAATTTACCATACCGAAACGTATAGTTTGTACACTTAGGAATTCTTAGATTTGGTAATGTGAGCTGCATTCAATGCAATGAATATTTAAAAGAAAACACATAGGTGTGGACAGTATGTGCAGTCCCAGAAGAGGTCAGGCAGAACTGATGCATCAAGCTTTGATTTTGTAACAAAGAACTACATTTTTCTAAATGTTTTTGTTTTTTTCTAAGAAGGTGGGTCAGTAGCATGTAGCATTTTCATTTCTTTATGCAGAATCTTTAATGGAAACCTAAAGCGAGAGGGATATAGAGGCTGCCATATTTATCTCTTTTTAAACAATGCATATTGCCTGGCTGTCCTGCTGATTCTCCACCTTCAAGCCATAGACCCTGAACAAGCATGCAGATCAGGTGCTCTGACTGAACTATGACTGGATTATCTGAATGCTTGTTTCAGGTGTGTGATAAAGACAATATTGCAGCCAAAGAGATCAGCAGGACTGCCAGGCAACTGGCATTGCGTAAAAGGAAATAAATATGGAAGGCTCACTTTAGGTTCCCTTTAACAAGTGGCATGCACTGTATATTTTCTGAAAACAAACATCCTGTTTTTTATCATCCTACATGTTCCAAAAGCTATTCTAATGTGTTCTGGCTTACTGCAGCACTTTCTGCTATCACAGTCTCTGTAATAAATCAATGTATCTTTCCCCTGTCAGACTTGTCGGCCTGTGTCTGGAAGGCTGCCAAGTTCTTCAGTGTTGTGGTTCTGCTATGAACTCACCCTTTCTGGCCCCTCTATGCACACTGCCTGTGTATTATTTAGATTAGGGCAGCTACTCTCTTCTCTCTTATCTTTTACAAGCTGGATAAATCATCCTCTGAGCTCGCTGGGCTTTCACATACTGAGGAATTACAAACAAGGGCAAAGCTGTTTGCAGGAAGAAAAGAGCAGCCTGAAACTTCAGTGCATGGGGGAAAGAAACACACAAATGATCTCTTGAGATTCAAAAGGAATGCTGTATACAGCCTGCTTATGTATGGATGTATTTTCTATGTGTGGACATACTGTACATCAACCTACTTCCTGTTTTGGTGGCCATTTTGTTTGTTTACAAACAAACTTTTTAAAACTGTTTTTAACCACTTTTAATGCGGCGAGGAGCGGCGAAATTGTGACAGAGGGTAATAGGAGATGTCCCCTAACACACTGGTATGTTTACTTTTGTGCAATTTTAACAATACAGATTCTCTTTAATGTGTTTCAGCAAGTAAAAGATTTTAATCTGTCAGAAATTTAATGGGTGGGCTATAGAGAAGTTAAGAAGCATTTTTAAACGCTTGCATACAAACACCTGATATATTCCACTATGTATTGTGCATGTGTACAAACTATAATTGGCTTAGCATTTTCCGATTGGCTTAGCATTTCATTGTATGAATGCTAAGGTGATGATCAGCAAGGAGCATGTCTAAAGTAATCACTACTTTAACATGCTACATTATTATTGTTATTATTATTATTATTATAAGTATTATTATTGATATTTAGTTTATCGGTAAGGATGGGCGAGAATGCCACTGTCAATCTTGCAAAAATATCATTAATCTTCCGACCATTCCGTGAATTTCCGCGAATTCCATTGAAGTCAGTGGGCCAATTGAGTTAATTCAAAGCCCCTATGTGAGAACCACCAAATTTGCTAGATATGTGTAGGAGAACAGTGGAAATAAGGGACAAAAAGTTCCAAAGGACCTTGGGGTTTTTCAGAAAATTAGAGTTAAAGTGACAGCAGGCAAATAAGAATTTTTCTTGATAGACAGCATACAGAAGGCAGATAAAACATTAGGCCATAGAAGCAGAATCTGAAATTCAGAAACAGAAGCGATATGTGCCAGCTCAGCCCACTAGCAGCAGTCTCTGCCATCAAATTAGCAGGATATCACATTGCTAGCTGGAACCTTGAACTGGATGACAACTGGAATAAATACCACCCTTAAAGGTGTCTAGAAGTGGCGCAGAGACATTAGGCACAGAGATGGAGTACCTGAGATGGAGTGTGGGTTGGCATGAGCACTGCTGCAGTAGCAGTATGTGGCCTCTGGTCAGCTACCACCAGGGAGACTGCATTACTAGCTGGCAACATGAGCTGGGTGAAGTGCATCAGCAATGCCACCCAGATGTGTACACACAAGTAACATTAATGGAGTACTTAAAAAGAATGGTGACAACAGCAGCAGGAAGAGCTAGTGGTCACTGATGGTGCAATGCAAACTTACAAGTTTTTAACAATGAATGAAAATAATGCACATCTGGTTCAATCAATGCTGGTGCAACACAATTGTAAAATAAAAGAATGTACAATTTTTTTTATCAAACACCTTTCTGGTGTAATCGCTGCTGGTGCAACACTATACAACATGTCAGTGTCTTAAACAGTAAAATAAATAAACATAAAATGTTTTTTCTACACCTGTCTGGTGCAATCAGTGCTGGTGCAGCACTATCCAACACTTTAGTATCTTAAACAGTGAAATCAAAGAATGTACACTTTTTTTATAACACCTGTCAAAAGTATAATGTTTGGGGTGCTAATTTGTGTATGTAATATGTAACAGTCAGTCACCCCCAGTGAAAATTTCAAAATGGAATGACATTAAGGTAATTTTTATTGAGGTGGGCAATGAACGCAGTATACCACAACTGCTATGGTGAACTTATACAGTAAGTAAATATGTACTAAAGCAGTATACTTATTGTTGTGAGCAATTATTATTCAAAATGAATAACTAAGGTACTGTATATACATTTGTCAGGAAATGTTATCATGCTCCATTATAAGCAATAACTAAAGTCCAGGTTTCCTGTGTGATTTACTGGCCTTAGTCACACTTGGACGCTCTTTGGCCACGAATCATGCTTTGCTGATCGTAAACGATCAGCAAAGCGCTGCTACACACGTCAGTCTATGGGTTTACTCACTCGGACAGGTAAAGCATACTGCATCTCGATTTCGGCAGCGATTGCTGTGTGATTGCGATTTACGCCGATGGCAAACTTGCTTCATGCAGCATTTTTGCAGCGATTGCATCTCGATT
Source organism: Hyperolius riggenbachi (assembly GCF_040937935.1). NCBI lineage: Eukaryota > Metazoa > Chordata > Amphibia > Anura > Hyperoliidae > Hyperolius > Hyperolius riggenbachi. The sequence goes on from NC_090648.1 coordinate 151,547,227, forward strand.
TCAACTCAATATACTGAGAATCACAGACTCACAATAACTAGGCGATTGTGATCACAATTTGCGGTTCTCAGTGTGAAAGGGGCCATAGTCTGCTGCTATTGAAGAAAGTGTCTATCTTATCTTTGTCTTCCTAGTAATCATGTGTGTTACAATGTTTACAGATCAGATGATCTATGGGCAGATCGACCAAGAGACAGATCTCTGTCTGGTCAAATCTGATCAAAGAGAGATCTGTTGTCTGCCCATACAGTGCAGGCTGATTCCGTGATCGATTTCAGCATGATATATTTTGGAAATCTGCCTTATGATGTTCCATCCGCCGCCTCGCCACCCCTGGCGCTCCCCCCCCCCCATTGTAGAATGTGCCATGTGCAGTATGCTTTACCTGTCAGTATCCACTGCTGGCTCCACGCTCCGTCCACATACACATGCCCACGTATATGCCGGCAACCATGTGAGGTGGGTGTATGTGGACGGAGGATGGAGCGCTGAGCCAGTGGTGAAAACCGACTGGTAAAGTAGGGCACATTTTAAACTATGCAGACAGTGCTGGGGGTTCCGTCGTGTTTATCGCTTGTCCCGATATCGCACACTGTTACCTCTGGGCACTCGATCAAGAAAGTCAGCCCTAAATCTTGCAGCATGTCCGATTGATACATGTAACCAATTGGTCCCATCATCAATTGGGCATGCTCTTGGCAACACCAATTTTCATCCGATCCGATTAGCGTTGAATGGTCGAACTACCGCCAAGTTGCCTGAGGTTTGGCCACCCTTAGTCTAAATGCTACAATACATGAAGCAGGTAATCTGGGTACTGGAGGTGCTGGGTGAGTTTGGGTCCTGCTATAGCAGTCCATGTTAATAGCTGCAATGAGAAAACGAGAGAGAACACCGAGAGCCAAATATAGTGCAGTATGTACTGGATTGATGTGTTTAATGAGAGGCAAGTATGTAAAGTTATACTCACAAATATGGGTTACCTCTAAGGCAACCACTATAAATGCAGGTGGGGAGATTGGACCTGTCCCTACTCAGGATTAAGACATCGCTCTCTGTAGATCTGGAAACAAGGGGTTAGCACCCTTCAACCATGGGTAGACTAGAACAATGTGGAAATGAACAGATGCACCAAAAGGATAAAAATATCAAAAACTTTATAAAAACAGGGGAGGCAGTGGTGGACTTACCTCCTCCAAGCAGACACAAAAACAGGTTGATATTATATCAACAAGCAAATGTATTTATATATACACTCCAAAGGGTCAAAGCATCGCATTTTGCAGGTGTGGCCCCACTTCATCAGGCAATAGGGGATGGAGCATACAGCTGTGGGCCAGAGACAGGAGGCTCAGAAATAGGTTGCATTGGTACAATATACTGTGTGTAAATATATATAAAAATAGATAAAATAAATATACATAGTCCATAATTCAATTACACATAGTCAGACAGTAAAGTCAGATGATGAAATTATTTCATTTAGCAATATGAAAAGCATGATAACACTAATGGGGGGTGGGCATAAGAGGTATTTTGGGTGGGTACAGGGTAGAGGAAGGAAGGAGGTAGGGAACAAGTATAGTGCAATTGAAAGAAACAATGGTGGTTATAAAATAGTTTAGTCACAACATTAAGTCAAAATATTAACAAAATAAAAAACACTGACTTAGGCCCGGTTCACACTTGCGGTGGCCCTCCGGAATCGCCGTGCCGGAGCCGCACCGCTTGCAGAACGGACGGAACGGACGCACGGCATAGCAATGAAAGCCTATGCGTCCGTTCACATTCGTCCGTTCTGCCGAACCGGAGCCGGACCGGATCCGGGCCGGATCCGGACTCCGGCCTCCGTTCCAACATGCGCTATTTTTTCATCCGGCTCCTCCGGCAACCGTATCCGGGGCGGAGCCGGACTGCACCATCCGGCCAATACAAACCAATGGGAACCGGAGAGCGCACAACACACAGGCTGAGAAATCCGGATGTTCTACCCCACTTCCTATGGGGATTGTTGCGGCGATATTGGATGGGGACACATGGGCAAGCATTTTGGAGTGGAGCAGCACAGCTGGATCCGGATCCGGAGATGTTGGCAGCATGTCGCAGGTGGAGGTGAGTGCTAAACAGCAGAGGGCCTGATTCCACAGGTCCCCCTTCTGCTGACCTCCCAGACCCCCAACTTTTTTTTTGTTTTTAACGTTTTTTTGCCAAACGGATCCGGATCGCATCCTGATGGACACCTGATGCAACCTGACCGGATCCGGATCGGATCCGGATCAGAACCGTACGGTTCCGATCCGGATCCGGTCCGGATCCGGTCAGGTCATCCGGTCCGTTTGGCAAACAACCGCAAGTGTGAACCGGGCCTAACCAACAAGTGTCTTTGACTCAGCCTAGCGCCTCTGTGAATGTCCTAGTGAACAGAGGTACTTTATATACTGTGAGGAGGGTTAACTAACCAATAGGTGTTGAAACAGCTCATTTCCACAATGTTAATAGCCGCTCACAGTGGCTAAAACTAGAAATTTGGGTGCCTTCAGCTAATCATCACCCCTAAACTTTCCTGTTGACTATTTAGCAGCAAATCGCCATAGATAGTGGTGAGAATTGTGACGGGAGAGGGGGATGCGGTTAGGGTAGGCATCGGTTGAGGGATCGGTTAGAGTTGGGCATTGGTAGAGGGGGAGCTTGACTAAATACAGGGTGAGGTCAGATGTTAGTATTATTATTAGTAGTAGTATTATTGGAGATATTTTACTTGATATTTAGACAAATATTTTACTATTGGAATTTAGTAGTAGAATATCAGTATTTCTCTAGGTACCTGTAATACAGGCTATCGGCTCACTAAAAAACAGTGGGTATTTATTGATCATTTCCAGACCAAATTAGACTTTTCTGACTCAAGATTTCCTTTTTTTAATGCATAATATGGAGTCTGATAACCAGGTTATGAAAATGTTGAGATTGAGCGTTTGAATGGATGGCTTTGGACAGGACAGTATAGTGAAATATGTAAATATGCATAATATGACAGTACATTCCATATGCAGCTTGTCAGCTGGGAAGGGGAATTCTCCTATGGAACTTCTAAAGCAAGCAATTAAGTAACAGTGACCCGGATGTCACTGAGATCTTTTTCTGCGGTCATATTATAGTCCTCATCAGATCATAAGTCACAGTATATGCAGCTGGTGATTGTCATGAAAAGACATAAACAAGATTAGCTCAATTAAAGGCCTCTGCACCAGGCCTGATCATTCAGACACCAGTATTGATTAATCCACCTGTGAGAGCGGTATAGAAACATTTCTTAATGAGAATGATCGTGACCCTTGAACTATGCTCCTTAACCCTGTGATATACTATCTCAATTTTCTGTTAAGTGGCTTCGTTTCAGAAAAAGAAAGGAAGCAGGCAGACTAATTTTTGAAACAAAGACATGTATTTTCTTTTTAAGTTTCTCAATCTGATCATTAAAAAATATAAACAAATAAAGACATCGCTCTCAACTATTTGACTGTAAATATACTTTTATTTATTTGTTTAATAGATCTGTACAACACCATCTTATTTTTTGCAGCACTCTGCAAAATGAAGGTGCAGATACAAAATGAGGATGCAATCATCATATTATCTTCATATTATATATGAAGGTGTTAATTTATACAAATATGGCAAAAGAGCTTTTCAATGGAGCAGAATGGTCTGTACATGCAGATAGGCACCCAGCATAACAAGTAAGAACTCTTTACTGAAGAAACAACTTACTTAGAACAGAGAGGAACACAGAGTGAATACAGGAAATTACAATGTGCACCTGTCACACACACAGGTAGTCACTGAATGTGCTGGGCCTGGCAGTGGCACACACAGTAGGAATTACCAAGGCTGTCTATGCAACACAAGTCAGTGGGACACACACACACACACACACACACACACACACACACACACACACACACACACACACACACACACACACACACAAAATAGATCACAAGAACAAGATTAGCTCTCAAAAGAGCTGTTGAGGGGTGCTTTTTTAGCAATAAGAATCAGCAAGGAGCAAGCTAAGAAGCCTGCAAGAGCCTAATTAATCTTTCCCTATGAGAGTCTGCAGCAGCTTTCCCTTCTCTAATTACTGCAGGCACACGAATGAGTAAAAAGCCTGATGCTGACTGCCTTTTATAAGGGGGGAGGGCCTCCAGGAGGGAGTGTAGCCTGATTGGCTACAATGTGCCTGCTGACTGTGATGTAGAGGGTCAAAGTTGACCCTCATGATGCACTATGGGGGCGAATTGAACTTCCGGTAAAGTTTGCGGTTCTCCGTGATCGCGGACCCCGTAAGTTCGCCGGGAACCGTTTGCCAGCGAACCATTCGGGCCATTTTTAACTACAACCCCTAGCGGGTGTCAGGTAGCTTTGCTGTTTATAATCACCAGGTCTTGAACTCTCAGTTTGCCTTACTGGTGGCACAGGGTACAGATGAAGCCTGTATTAAGAAAAGAAAGGTAACCAGACTGAGGTCATGCATGACAACAAGTAGAGGTGTAGTCAGGAAACAGTCGGGAGATCATGGTTAGATGATTGTCTGAACCATGGACCATGGATAGGGAATGGGTCATGGCAAGCTGCAAACAACAATCTGGTTAGTAGGCAGGCAGTAGGCTGTGACAGGCAGCAGTCAGAATCATAATTAAAAACCAGCAGGGGTTGGCAACTAAAGCAGGGAAAATTGATCAAACAAGCAGAAGCAGGAAATGTTGGGAGTGGCCAACCCCATCATACATTAATGCATGTTGTTTTACCCACAATCTCATACAATGTAACACATGTGCTTACATTTCCATGCTTGATCTGAATGTGAAGCGGACATCCATGTATCAGTGTATCACCAGTGGTATTTGCTTTAATGATGGTCTGCATGGGTTCCACAGATCACATGGGAAAGGTAAATATTAGCATCAAACAATTAGCAAGTAAAGGGTAAAGAATAGGTGCAAAATTAAGGTTTAAATGGTAGAGAATTATTATGGTTCCCCCTGTAGATTTTTGCTTTCCCATGCCCCGGCTTGCAGCAGAGTAAGCACAGCGGAGCTGTGTAGACATATTTACCTGACCACACTGCGTCAGAATTCTCCCCTCAGGCAGCCAGTCACTCTAAGCTGCCCTTTCCCAGCAAAGGATCACTTGTGATGTGATATGATCGGGAGCCGGGGAGGGGGGCGGGGGGTTGGGGCAGCACAGAGCACGCAGCTGCCAGGAGGAGGAGGAGACTTAATGCTGCTTTGACAGATAATTATTACAGATAATTATTACATTATGTGTGCTTACCCTGCAAACTGGTCCTCACCCCCACACACACTGGTCACCATGAGGATCTCAGGGGCTATTGTTACACCCCTGGATTTAGCAGTAAGTAAAATATTAATGTTAAGGTAAGGTTAAGGTTAATGTTAGGTAGGGAAAAGGAGGAAAGGAGTGAGGAAGAGATTAGGAACAATTATCCTACAGCTACAGATCCATGGACCCCAGTTCAAAGCTGACTCCACCCCCCACTCTTTTTTGGTGACTTGAGAAGGGCCCTATGTTGGCTCCTCAGATCCAGGGGGCTTGTTGCAGTCATAATCACTGCATCTCCTCTGTAAGGTAGGTCTGGGGTAAGGGTCATATTTATAAAAAATCCAACCTCATTAAAGAGAGACATTTTAGCATCATTACATTGTTATTATTATTATTATTGTATTCTGACAGTAGACACAGTTGTTACTAACATGGGAATGTTGGGAGTCTGGGCCATTGTTTTGTGATTCCATTGTTAATGGTTGATAGTTTTCTTTAATAGTTGCCAACATGAATAGATGTTTATTGGTAATCTAACATGGTTCATTGCTTTCTATATATAAATGCAGGTTTCTGAAGGCAGGGAGTTCTTTGTAAATGATGGTTACATGTCTATGTAGTGAAATCTTCTTACTGCAACTTGGTCTGGGAATGTGTCATTGATAAGGCAGCATTTGATACTTCACAGCTCTGAATGTAAACGAATTCGGTATCTGCACCAGAAACCTTAAGCCTGCAAGATTCCCATTTATCTCCTCCCAGTGATAAATAATATATCCTGCTATGTCAATAAGTGAAGTTTATTCATCAACATGTCTAGATTGCCTCCCTGTTTGATGAATAGGCCTCAGAGAGGAGCACAGAGAGGCGCCCTACTTATCTTGTGGCTGATAAATAAGACCTTTTGATAAATATAGACCAACAATTTGCAGCTAAACAGCCTGACATCCAGTCAATAGCTGGTGATCATTTTTAGCATTGTCTTTCCTTCTGTTTACAAGACATAATTCAGCCCATCTTTATGCCGGGGTTGGGAAGCTACAAAGCAAGAAGTTTTGAATCAGGATGAAACCATTTATTGCCTAACTTAGAGGTAAATAAAAAGTAAGCTTTCGGCTACTAAGCCTCCTTCGGACTTAGTTCCTGTATATTAACAAGATGCTCTACTTTATATTAACAAGATGTTGAAAAACACAGCTTATATAGACAGGACATTCAGAGGAGAAACATTACTTTGCTACAAAGAGAGACAGGGACAGCAAATTAGGCTAGGGAAACACAAATCAGGGTCTTTGATGGTCCACACAGGAGCACCCCATAGCTGTGTGCTCTGCTTTACGCACTTTACACCAATGACTGCATCTCCACAGATCCATCTGTAACGGTTCTAAAGTTTGCAGATGACACAATAGTAGTTGGTCTCATACAAAATGAGGATGAGTCTGCATAAAGGCATGTAGTGGGACAACTTTCCTCCTGGTGCAGCAGCAACAATTTGAAACTTAATCAGAATCAGAATCAGAATCAGAATTTATTTCGCCAAGTACAACGGTGAATTGTACCGGGAATTGGTTTTGGCGCATACAGGGTCGTTGGTGAAAAACAGAAAATAGCATGGTACATACGTAGACGTGGGACAAGCATACATAGGGCAACATTACAGTTTGTGCGTACATTTAAGCAGAGCGTCGTATACAATTAAGCATAGGTACATACGTATAAACAAAAGCAAAATCAAAGCAAAAACAGAGCATTACAGCATACACGTACAGTAACATAATACAAACCAAGCGTTACAGCATACACGTACAATTTACATAATACACACATAGCATAGCAAGACATACACTGATAGCGGGAACAGAAAAAGAGTGGGACTGGAGGAGCAGCCTGAGAGCTGATATGAGCGCTGCCATTTTCGGCACTGGACGCTACACAGCGACGCGCTCCCAACTAGACAGGTGCTCCGATTGTCCGCGGAAAGTAGAGAGGATGCTGGGGGGAGGTGGGATCGTGATGGAGGCGGCCAGCAGGGATCACTTGAGCCAGGTTGCTCGAGGAGAATCGCTCCTATTTCCAGGGTCCGCATGGCTGGTTGATGGGGGCACCTTTGCTAGGCAGCAGTGTTGGACAGCAGTGGTGGACGTGGGGCCTGGGGCCACCCAGGCTGGGCAGCAGTGGTGGACATGAGGCCGGGGGGCACCTCGGCTGGGCCCCATTGGTGGACTTTGGGCCGGGAAGGGGGCAGGCAGCAGAGGTGGACAGTCCAGGGGCAGCATACCTTCTCTGTGGCTGCGAGGAGCAGCCACAGGCCCTCCATCAGCACGGTGGCAGCCTGGTCATGGTCGTATTCCTGGTGACTGGGGAGCCGCTGCAGACAGGCCTCCTCCGCACGTGGCGGGTGACCCATGTGTCCTTGCTGGTCCCTGGGCGACCCGTGGTGGAGGGGGACCGGCAACCCCAGCAGTCCTGTGATGGGGAGGTCTCTGGGGGAGGTCTCCGGCGGCGGCCCTGGTCGGCAAGTGGTGGCGGCGGGAGCACGTGTTGGCGGCGGGGGCATATTGCGGCTTCTTCCCAGGCGGCAGCCCCCGACAGTCATGAGAGCCGCCGCTGCCCCTCTCCGTGTGGTCCCCGGCAGGAGAGGCGGAAGCTATGCAGCGTGGAGGCGGCGTGGTGCTGCGCAGCGCTGCGTGGTGCGTGCGGCGTCCCCTGGCTCCAGAGCGGCGTCCCGGCTCCCCTGGCAGCAGTGATGGATTCCCCGGGCAGCAGTCCTCACCCCGCAGTACGCTCCCTCCCGATCCTCCAGCAGCCTGCGAGGCACCATCGTGGCCCCTGCATCATCCTCAGGTGGGTGGAGGTGGTCGGGAGGTCGCCAGCGGGGATGTTAGGGGAAGGGGAGACAAATAGACCGGAGCCCTGTGGCCGTGGCGTCCTCACCCGGCGCCATCTATTTATGTGTTCTTAATGCTCTTAAGACCATGGAGAAGATAATAGTAATTATTATTAGGCGGGGCCTAGGCATAGAAGCGAGAGAGTGATCATACCTTAGCAGGCGTGGGCAGACGGAACGGTGTCCTGACCAAGCAGAGGTGGCCGCAGCGCGCACGGACACAACTCACAGAACGGCAGGGGATACACGACGGCAGCCGGGGTCCAGCTTAACGGGGGAGAGCCCGTCTTAAAACTCTGTGCTAATATACCCGTCTTCAGATTGTAAGTGCAACTGAATTTTATATTTTTAATAAACTGTACAGTTTTACACTATGTGGAGTTTTTTTCCTTTGAGGAACTCTACTCATATGCATGGTGGCAAGCTCAAGGTTACTGATTTGCAAGCAAGCGGATACCCAGAGGCGGTGAGGGACGGCCCTAAGTGTCCCAATGTGCATCTTGGCCTAGTTTAGGTCCTTCCTTCTGGTGAGTCCGAAACCTTGCGGTGTCGTGGTGGTGATCCCTGTATTTGATGAGAAAACTAGCAATTGCTACAAGTGCATTGAGATCCATATCTACTACACGGAACTGTACCATTTGCATTGCCTTACAACCACTGCATGGATGTGTTTTAGTTGTGTAGACGCTACCTTCTAGTGATAGATTGTGTTTGGTTATAGAAGGAGCTGCTCCAACAATGTTTTACCTTTTAGTTATTGCACATGTAAATTGAGTTTAGGGATATTGGTGTAGCGCTATCTCTTAAACTATTTAGCTAGCAAAGCGCTAGCTTAAGCATTTTATCCTAATTTTATTTGAAAAAATCCTCCCGCGGACGCAGCATCGGAAACTGCGTACCGCTAGGGAGGTTAATATACATCTGTTGTTATTATATGTATCAATTTATATAATGCTATAATCTTCTGTAATACAGTGCTAAATATAGTGCAACACTATATACCATTGATCTACCACAGCTACCACCCGTCGCTGATCAATAAAAATGTCTTGTCTAGTTTGATCAATCATTTCAAATGATTTGGTCCAAAAATGTATCAACATTTTTATTGGGTGACCATATTGGAGCATTGATTTCTAATTAAATCAGTCATTTGCTTGAGTCTGCAAGGCGTTGATGGGAATATTTTAATACATATATAGGTAAAGGAAAAGCACCTGAGTTGTGTTTGCTGTAGCATAGCAACCATTTGTGAGCTTGGCATTTGAAGAGCTCTTTTTAAGCACCATGGGATACATATTAATTGTCATTTGTTATTCTAATAATTGTTATAAAAAAGTAATATTTCTGTCCATATCCAAATAGCTTTCTATTTCTAAGATAGCTGAATTCAGGGTTCACACTTGTCAGGAAAGATATTTTCTCAATTACGGTTTCCAGTCAAATATGCAGACAAGCACTTCCACAAAATGTCATGTGAAGGCTTTCTATTTCCCTATCTGTGTGCGCTTGGTATTTAATAAATTAAAAGGCTCAGTGGTGCATTGTCACCTCTTGTACTCTGTATCAAAATGTGCCTTGTAGATCAAGCGATAAAATTATGTGCTACTTCTGAAATAACTCTGGAGTGTCACGCAGTCAATGTGTCAAGTAGTACATGTTATTATATGCTAGCAACAATCAACAAATTGCTGTAAATGTTGTATTAGTGTCAGTTAATCGTCAGTGGTGCTAAATGAGTGGGAATGCCAAGAAGACACTGAACTCGGCTGAATTTTAACGTAAGAAAGTGCTAAGATTAAAATGCGTAGGAACAAGAACATAAATAGACAAGAAATAAGAGTAATACGGAGGCTGCCATTGCTTCCCACTTGCTAAAATGCCAAGTACTTTGTTGCCATATGGATCTTCAGTAGTTTGGGTCATGGACCCACAATAAGCTTGTGTCCAGTGGAGTAAGAGTGAAACCTGAACTTCTGATCAGGAAAGTTGTTTTTTTGGCAGCACCGTGGTGTAGTGGTTAGCACTCACCTTGCAGCACTGAGTCCCAGTTTGAATCCAAGCCAGAGCACTATCTGCATGGAGTTTGTATGTTCTCCCTGTGTCTGTGTGGGCTTACTCCAGACACTCGGTTTCCTCCCACATCCCCAAAACATACAGATAAGTTATTTGACTTCCTCCTAAATTGTCCATAGACTACGATACATACACTACACGATACATTCATAGACATACCTGTATGACTATGGTAGGGATTACATTGTGAGCCCCTATGAGGGGCAGTTAAGTGACAAGACAATATACTCTGTACTGCTCTGCGGAAGATGTCAGCGCAATATAAAATTCTAAATAAATAAAAATAAATACATGTTTGTCTGGCAGTTGTCCCTTGATTTTCTTGCTTGAAAAGAAGGTCCTCCAGTATAATATGCTTTTGTGTCACATTTTCATTCAAGTCTTTGTATTTAATGAGCTACAAACTCACATTGGAGTCCATTGTTCATCATGGAAGTGGTCCAGCCAAAAGCCATTCTCCGTAAATGTAGTACATATGAAAGGAACAGCAGAGAGACTTTTTTTTAAAGCAAAGCACATCTAGCCAATGCATGAGAAACATTTCTGCACCTACCTCAGTTCATGCTGCTGAACAGAAGTGAGGACAGAACTTAGAGAAAGTATTAGCACAGTACCAAGACAAGTAACATTCTTAAAACACAAGTCATCTTTGGCAGATTTCATGTGCTACATTTCTTTTATACTGTAGCCGAAGTAGACACACATCTTGAAGGATGAGTCCCCAACAATCTTGGCCATCAATGGTGCTCCATGAGTGAGGACAATTTAGCAAAATTCAAAATTGTCCGAATTTGAGGGGGGGGGGGTGCATGCCCCAGATAAGAGGTCAACTTTCCCATGTTGCCACCTTTCACCTCTGCGATGTACGCTGCTCTCAATCTTCCTGACGCTTCTGTCTTCACAGTCGGAAGTTTGGAAGATGGAGCACAGCATGCGATGCAGTGGTAAGAGGTGGTGACGGGTAAATTAACCCTCTCTGCCCCAGTCCATGCCCCCCAAACACCCTGGGACAGTTTTACTTTTTGCAAAACGTATCTCGTTCTTCCTTGATAAGATCATCAAAGGCTTCCCTGTATACAGAATAGGAGTTGTACTGAAAGAGCAAAAGGCTGTGGAGAGCCCAGGAACCGGATTTATACTTTGTGTGCTCCTAGGCCAAGTATGTTGGGCCCCCCTTTCATGTGCAGCAAATCCCCTCCCATTCCATGTGTAGCCTCCTCTTCCACATCTACCATCAGTGTCAGACTAGGAGGTGGAAAACTAAGGAAACTCACCTGCTGGCAAGCAGCAGTAACCCTGTGTTATCATTCCCAATAGAAACCTGCAGCAAGTCTTCACTGTGAGCAACAACACCTGATTACTGCTGCTTGGCCAACAAGTGGGTTTCCTCAGCTTTACCAGTTCCCAGCCCAACACTGTCTATCATTCATGTACTAAAGCCCCTCTTTTTCACGAACAGCTTCCTTGGGCATCAGTTTCCCTTTTACTTATTTTCAGGCTCCCTTTCATATGTAACCACCCCTCTTTCATGCTCAGGAGCCGCCTTGGGCTGCCACTGCCCAAGGCCCGGGCCTTTGTGGCCTTTTCAGAAATCCGACCCTAGAGAGCCCTGATACAGTTTAGAGTTGTAGACAGCAAAGACAGATTTGAGAATATTGGTACCAGAGCCGGGACAAGGCCCTCCAGCACCCAAGGCTGAGACGCCAAAGTGCGCCCCTCCATCCCTCCCACCCCGGCCATCACACACTGATTGCTATTAGACTAAGAGGTGCCCTAGGGCCCCCAACACCTTAATCTCTAGTTATCTGGCTTGCAGTCACTGCCATGTATCCCTTTTTCTTATTTCTCTCTGCTTCAAACACAATAGGGCAATGATAGCTGAGTGAGTTGTGCGCCCCCTCCTACACTGCGCTCTGAGGCTGGAGCCTCTTTCGCCTCTGCCTCGGCCCGGCCCTGATTGGTACCCTTTAAGTTTTGCTTCACAGTAACTGTAATATCATGTATTGCACAAGCAACATCTTAGAGTATCTCACTGTTCACTGATGTGTGCTTCTTACACATTAAAGATACCGACCAGCTATGCATCAGTCATTTCCAGATGGAAAACTTTGCGGTCACACACTTAGCCATGACTGACATTTTTCCTTGTGACCTGTGGTTGTCACCCAGTTAAATTATTATTTTTTTATTCCACTCATGTAGAAAGACATAACAGAAGAAGAGCAAACAAGTCTGGGAATGTCATTCAGCACAAGGCTTAACTATAACTGAAATGTACCTTGAACTTTTTGATGACCTGTGAACTGGCTCAATACAGCCACTGCCAATCACCCGCTCGTGTGTTTTTCATCATGGTGGTGATTTACATTATTTACCCTCGGTTGGAAAACAAATTCATTTTTACCAAACCCGAGTATTATCAATATGCCTGCCGAGTATATGTCCTTACTTGTGTTTCCCTACTTGTGTTCTGTTTCATCAGCTCTCTTCACACTATGACACTGTGTAACATCTTTATGCTACTCACAATGTAATAACTGCCAATCTCTTCAATGCCCCTCACAGATAGAAGATGAATTTGTTATACACAATGAGAGGACCCAGTGTGAGCTATTTCCTGCCCTCAATCAGTAGAACTTGTATCTGCCACAAGTAATTTAGCAGTTGTCCACTTCAAGCTAAGTGTCCATTATACAGCACTACTTTCCATGGCAGGAGAATGGAGGAGAGAAAACCTTCAACACAAGAATATAAATCTGTTTTAAAATATCTAACACTATTTGATATATAGCTAATAAGGTCTAGAATTGATTGTGTGAGTCACAACAGTAAAGAGATGGGACCTCGATCGCCATCATGCTGCCCTCCTGTAGATGATATTGGGGCCTTTAGCGTTGTATTGCTGTACTTTGGGAAGCTTCTGAAGTTCTGTCTCTGGAGACAATGACAATATGATGCTATAAATCACTGTTATGTCATTTCACATTAACAGATAATTGAACTTCTCAATATGCAAAATCATCCCTAAAATACCATCTCAAAAATGCAGTTAGAATGCATAACTGATCTGGAGCCATTGGAGTAATATTGAAACCTCCTTAATTAATTATCGTTTGTATCTTTCAGAAGCAGATGGTACATGAGACCATTGTGCCTGCTACTCAACTCTCTTACCCCTTCCCTGCATAGGTGTAACTACAGGGGAGCAGACCCTGTGACTGTGGACTGCGGAGGTGGGGGGGGGGGGGGCAGAGCTGTAAGGAGGCCACTGATGGAGCAGATTGGTCTGTACACTCAGATAGGCAACCAGTATAACAAGTTAGAACTCTTGACTGAAGAAAATGTGCACAGATAAATCATACACCACCATCAGGCAGATGAATGAATACAGGAAATAGCAATACCATAAAGATCATTGTAGCACTTTACAAACACAAATGACATCTTGGGTTTACTTTTCTATACTGCAGTTTAAGTAATCCTGTTGATACCTTCAACAGCCCCAACTACTACTTCAATCTCTTTGATAAAGGGGTCCATTCTTTAGATTTGGTGTTTTTGTGGCTACACTTGTTATGGGTTTGAAGATTATGATGACCACCCTTGTTTTATCACCGATATTGCAATATGAGCCCCAGGCTGTGAGGGTCACCAGCGGTAGGCAAGGGGAAGGGTGTGAACATTGGGGGGTCATGATTTGCACTTATGTCCCTGCTTCTTTTTCTGCTCCTTTAAGCACCTTCTTCCCTAGTTGTGCATATGGCACTGGCACTCACATATCTGTGGTCTGCTATATGCATTTCAGGTCACATCTGTAATCCACCCTTCTTGTTTATGTTCAGATCACTAATCAACCCTGATGCCAGTGCCACAGACAGGACACGTAAAGTGAACCTCCAGAATAAAAATCTGCTCAGCAGTGCTGAAAAGGCTTGGTGGTTCTTTAACAGTTTCCCAGCATCAAAACTTTGTTTTTCTTACCAAAGCCTCATTTTTAGCTGCACATAAGCTAAGTCCCGCCCTGTCAAAGAAAACTGCCCGGGCATTTCTCCCTGATGCTGTGCAAAGTATGATGGGATTTCTGATGTTGTTGTTCTCGTTGCTTAGCAACTGGGAGGGGTGATCAGGACACAGGACAGTTAGAACTGTGTCTCATGCTCCATGTCACCTCGTTTCAACCAAAAAGATGGCTGCCGCCTGCCCCCATGAAATCACAAACATTTGCCTGTTCTTTTAAAACAGGGTGGGTAAGAGATTATATTACCTATCTATTTTAATTAAAATAACTAATGTAACCTAATGACAGTATGGGCCTGATTCACAAAGCGGTGCTAACAGTTAGCACCCTGGTGAAAAGCCCTTTATCACGCCTAAACTCTGTTTAGGCATGATAAGTTTAGGTGTGATAAGTTTTTAGGCGTGATAAGTTTAAGCACCAACTGGGTTAGCACCCCAGTGCACAGCTGATCAAAAGTTTTGCGCTAGCAAAGTCTGGTGCACTTTGCATAGTGTTTAATGGTGCTGCTTTGCGTACAGGATTTTGCGCGCGATCTAAACTTATCTAAACTTATCATGCCTAATCTTATCATGCCTAAACTTATCATGCCTAAACTGAGTTTAGGCATGATAAAAATGGTTATCACGCCTAAAGTCTTTAACTGGGTTATCACCGCTTTGTGAATAGAGCCCTATGTTTGTTTAGGCTGAAGTTCCTCTTTAAGTGAATTTTAGAGGAGCATCTAAACAAAAAATGTGTGTTGGACAATTAATCTGTATTTTGCTGCAGTGTTTGATGGATGTTTGATAATATTTTCTTAGCAATTAGCATTTCTGACACCACCTTGCAGCTCAATTAAAGAAAAACATTTTAGCAAGTAATCATGTGAAATAGGACCAGTAAACTGGGATATTGGCTATCATTCATGAAGCATTTCCGCATGCGGAAATGCTTAAAACAGCTGACTTTACCGACCACTCGGCAAAGTCAGCATTTATAAAGCCTCTTTCCGCATGGAAAAATGACACTACCGAGCAGAGTGATAAATCACCGCCTTGTGCGGTGATTATCGGTACAAATGTAGCAAAATGTTCATTCATGAAGATCACCGCAAGCGGTGTGAGGTCGGGAAGTACCGCTCCCTCTGATGTGGCGATACCAATGTAAGTGAATGGAGACACAGAGACCTCCCAGGCAGCTGCAGCAGAGCGGAACACGGAGAAATGTATCAACTCGGCAGCTTCCGTGTCTCCGCAAGCCTACCGCCTGCCTACCACCGGCTTAGCTCGGGGAATCTCCGCACTGCTTCCGCACATGGATACATCTTTATGAATGCCCACCCAGAAGTCTAAAAATCCGCCAGCTGTGTTTTCCCGCACTAATTCTCTTTACCGACAGCCTGTTCATGAATAGCCATTGTGTCTGCTCAGTGCCATAGCAATAAGGGATGACGTAGAGGTTACTATTGCACCATAGCCACTGGACCTGAAGTGCCCACATGAGGCGTTCCTCCAGTTACAGCATTAGCTCTTTATTGGTGCTATAGTGCTAACGATCACCTCTATATCTGCTATGAAAAATAGTAATCATTAACAAATCATTCCATTACCGCTCCTTACACCTCCAATACAGTGGTTGTCCTTAGAGAGTTATCTTTGGCAAGCAATTATTACATATTTGCGTATTATTACATATGCATATTTAACTACCTGAAGACCGTGTCACGCCAATGGGCGTGACCGCGGTGGCAGCCCCAGGACCGTCTAACGCCAATTGGCGTCAAGTCCTGGGGCCGGCTTAGCTCCGCCTTCAGTCTCCCAGCGGCGATGGCCGCTTGGAGACTGTTAGACGGCTGAAGCCTATGACAGCCGATGGCCATGATTGGCTGGCTGCAGGAAGGGAGGGAAAAAAATAAATAAAGTAATAGCTGTAATGATCGGTGTCAGCACACAGAGAGAATCTGATTGTTGATGATCTGCAGGATCATCAACAATACAGATGTATACTCGATTATGGATGATCTACAGAATCACCAATAATACAAGTATGACTAACCTCTGGACACCTAATGAGTTAAATGTATTGGATGAACTGGAGGCTATCTCCCGAGGAGCGGGAGATATAAGAGACTCGGCCAAGAGCCACCTGAGGGGCAGGTGACCCCGGGCAGTGCAGAAACTATCTCTTGATAGTGAGGACCTGGTAACCAGGGACAACAGTATTAGATGGTGATCTGTACTGCAGCCAGAGGGAGGACCACTGGCTGCTAACAGGCCAGACTCTCTGAGGAGCGGGAGTCCTGGTTGCAGCTGACACCTGATGGAATGGTGTCACTGCTAATACTGATAGACTGAGCACTTAGGGAGAGTGACAGCTAGGATAGTCGGGCAGGCCAGGTCGGCAACACACGAGCAGATGAGGTACAGAGACAGAAGACTGATTCGGTAACCGGTACAGGCAGGGTCTGGCAACAGGTAGACAGATATGCAGAGGTACCAAATCAGAAGGCGAGAGAAAGGTCGACAGAGCAAATAGTCATATAACATATAAATATAACAGAATCCTAGACTGGGGTGTGAGCTCCTTGATCTCGACACCCGGGAACTAGTCTAGAGTAACACAGTAATGACACAGAGTCCCTAAGCTTGGGTGTAAGGTCCTTGGTCACAACACCCTGGAACTGGTCGAAAGTATAACACAGCAATGACACAGTATCCCTAAGCTTGGGTGTGAGGTCCGTGGTCTTAATACCCTGGAACTGGTCTAAGGTATAACACAGCAATGACACAGTTTCCCTAAGCTTGGGTATGAGGTCCGTGGTCTCAACACCCTGGAACTGGTCTAAAGTATAACACAGCAATGACACAGTATCCCTAAGCTTGGGTGTGAGGTCCGTGGTCTCAACACCCTGGAACTGGTCTAACATATAACACAAACGTATTCTGGCTAAGTGTATTCCCAGGTCCTCCTGGTTCTAACACACTGTGGGATCTGGCTGGTCTGAGTGCTCACATGTAAGTATTCGCAATGGCAGACAACCAGCAACTGACAGGCAGGAAGTATATATAGAGTATATCAGCTCCGCCCAGCCCCACTTAGCCAATCACCTACTACGCTGGGATCAGCTGATCGTCCTGATCAGCTGATCCCTCTCCTATTGGCATAAAGGTCCTGCCTCCTAGTGCGCGTGCGCGTAGCTCTCCATCTGTGTGCACTACTAGGCTCAGACACACCAGACGCACGCTGCTGTGCGTAAACCGCCGGCCTGAACGCAGAGACAGCCGCCCCGCTGCCAGACCGCGCGGCGGTGTCTCCGCAATCCATTACAATAGCTATATTTATTAAAAAATAAATGACACGACACGAATACGTACCAAAAAACCCAAACAAACACAGGGGGAGCTATCAGACCCCACCAACAGAGAGCTTTGTTGGTGGGGAGAAAAGGAGGGGGGGGGGAGGAATCACTTGTTGTGTGCAGCTTGGCCTTAAAGCTGTAGTGGCCTATTAACAGAAAAATGGCATGGTCTTTAGGGGGGTTTAACACTGATCCTCAAGTGGTTAAGCAGAGGGCCTAAGGCAGCAGCCAGGAAGGAGCCTCATCCTAATACCCTCTGACAAAGAGAAACCCCCCGAAATGGCGCTGTCAGGGTATAACTAACCCCCCGGGCATTCTCCTTTCCGCTGGATGTCAATGTTACTCTCGTGCTTTTTTGACTTGTTTGATGTGTACAGCGTACAAATTGACATTGCCTCTGCTGCCCTTTGAGGATATATGATCCCAGGGGATCTCCTTGATTTGCTCCCACTTTGTTGTATTCCCATTGTATACTGTTGAACTGTATCTATGTTACCAGTTAATTACTACGGCGAATGTTGTATGTATTTTTGCTTTAGCTTAACCACTTGAGGACCACAGTCTTTCTACCCCTTAAGGACCGGCCACTTTTTTTCCATTCAGACCACTGCAGCTTTCACGGTTTATTGCTCGCTCATACAACCTACCACCTAAATGAATTTTGGCTCCTTTTCTTGTCACTAATAAAGCTTTCTTTTGGTGCTATTTGATTGCTCCTGCGATTTTTACTTTTTATTATATTCATCAAAAAAGACATGAATTTTGGCAAAAAAATGATTTTTTTAACTTTCTGTGCTGACAATTTTCAAATAAAGTAAAATTTCTGTATACATGCAGCGCGAAAAATGTGGACAAACATGTTTTTGATAAAAAAAAACCCCATTCAGTGTATATTTATTGGTTTGGGTAAAAGTTATAGCGTTTACAAACTATGGTGCAAAAAGTGAATTTTGCCATTTTCAAGCATCTATGACTTTTCTGACCCCCTGTCATGTTTCATGAGGGGCTAGAATTCCAGGATAGTATAAATACCCCCCAAATGACCCCATTTTGGAAAGAAGACATCCCAAAGTATTCACTGAGAGGCATAGTGAGTTCATAGAAGATATTATTTTTTGTCACAAGTAAGGGGAAAATGACACTTTGTGACAAAAAAAAAGAAAAAAAAAAAGAATCCATTTCTTCTAACTTGCGACAAAAAAAAATGAAATCTGCCACGGACTCACCATGCCCCTCTCTGAATACCTTGAAGTGTCTACTTTCCAAAATGGGGTCATTTGTGGGGTGTGTTTACTGTCCTCGCATTTTGGGGGGTGCTAATTTGTAAGCACCCCTGTAAAGCCTAAAGGTGCTCATTGGACTTTGGGCCTCTTAGCGCAGTTAGGCTGCAAAAAAGTGCCACACATGTGGTATTGCCGTACTCAAGAGAAGTAGTAGAATGTGTTTTGGGTGTATTTTTACACATACCCATGCTGGGTGGGAGAAATATCTCTGTAAATGACAATTTTTTCATTTTTTTTACACACAATTGTCCATTTACAGAGTTATTTCTCCCACCCAGCATGGGTATGTGTAAAAATACACCCCAAAACACATTGTACTACTTCTCCCGAGTACGGCGATACCACATGTGTGGCACTTTTTTGCACCCTAACTGCGCTAAAGGGCCCAAAGTCCAATGAGTACCTTTAGGATTTCACAAGTCATTTTGCGGAATTTGATTTCCAGACTACTCCTCACGGTTTAGGGCCCCTAAAATGCCAGGGCAGTATAGGAACCCCACAAATGACCCCATTTTAGAAAGAAGACACCCCAAGGTATTCCGTTAGGAGTATGGTGAGTTCATAGAAGATTTTATTTTTTGTCAAAAGTTAGCGGAAAATTGATTTTTATTGTTTTTTTCACAAAGTGTCATTTTCCACTAACTTGTGACAAAAAATAAAATCTTCTATGAACTCACCATACTCCTAACGGAATACCTTGAGGTGTCTTCTTTCTAAAATGGGGTCATTTGTGGGGTTCCTATACTGCCCTGGCATTTTAGGGGCCCTAAACCGTGAGGAGTAGTCTGGAAATCAAATTCCGCAAAATGACCTGTGAAATCCTAAAGGTACTCATTGGACTTTGGGCCCTTTAGCGCAGTTAGGGTGCAAAAAAGTGCCACACATGTGGTATCGCCGTACTCGGGAGAAGTAGTACAATGTGTTTTGGGGTGTATTTTTACACATACCCATGCTGGGTGGGAGAAATAACTCTGTAAATGGACAATTGTGTGTAAAAAAATCAAAAGATTGTCATTTACAGAGGTATTTCTCCCACCCAGCATGGGTATGTGTAAAAATACACCCCAAAACACATTGTACTACTTCTCCCGAGTATGGCAATACCACATGTGTGGCACTTTTTTGCACCCTAACTGCGCTAAAGGGCCCAAAGTCCAATGAGTACCTTTAGGATTTCACAGGTCATTTTGCGAAATTTGATTTCCAGACTACTCCTCACGGTTTAGGGCCCCTAAAATGCCAGTTCAGTATAGGAACCCCACAAATGACCCCATTTTAGAAAGAAGACACCCCAAGGTATTCCGTTAGGAGTATGGTGAGTTCATAGAAGATTTTATTTTTTGTCAAAAGTTAGTGGAAAATGACACTTTGTGAAAAAAACAATAAAAATCAATTTTCCGCTACCTTTTGACAAAAAATAAAATCTTCTATGAACTCACCATACTCCTAACGGAATACCTTTGGGTGTCTTCTTTCTAGAATGGGGTCATTTGTGGGGTTACTATACTGCCCTGGCATTTTAGGGGCCCTAAACCGTGAGGAGTAGTCTTGAAACCAAATGTCGCAAAATGACCTGTGAAATCCTAAAGGTACTCATTGGACTTTGGGCCCCTTAGCGTACTTAGGGTGTAAAAAAGTGCCACACATGTGGTACCGCCGTACTCAGGAGAAGTAGTATAATGTGTTTTGGGGTGTATTTTTACACATACCCATGCTAAGTGGGAGAAATATCTCTGTAAATGACAATTGTTTGATTTGTTTTACACACAATTGACCATTTACATAGAAATTTCTCCCACCCAGCATGGGTATGTGTAAAAATACACCCCAAAACACATTATACTACTTTTCCTGAGTACGGCGGTACCACATGTGTGACACTTTTTTGCAGCCTAGGTGCGCTAAGGGGCCCAACGTCCTATTCACGGGTCATTTTGAGGCATTTGTTTTCTAGACTACTCCTCGCGGTTTAGGGCCCCTAAAATGCCAGGGCAGTATAGGAACCCCACAAGTGACCCCATTTTAGAAAGAAGACACCCCAAGGTATTCCGTTAGGTGTATGGCGAGTTCATAGAAGATTTTATTTTTTGTCACAAGTTAGTGAAAAATGACACTTTGTGAAAAAAACCCAATAAAAATCAATTTCCGCTAACTTTTGACAAAAAATAAAATCTTCTATGAACTCGTCATACACCTAACAGAATACCTTGGGGTGTCTTTTTTTCTAAAATGGGGTCACTTGTGGGGTTCCTATACCGCCCTGGCATTTTACGGGCCCAAAACCGTGAGTAGTCTGGAAACCAAATGTCTCAAAATGACTGTTCAGGGGTATAAGCATCTGCAAATTTTGATGACAGGTGGTCTATGAGGGGGCGAATTTTGTGGAACCGGTCATAAGCAGGGTGGCCTTTTAGATGACAGGTTGTATTGGGCCTGATCTGATGGATAGGAGTGCTAGGGGGGTGACAGGAGGTGATTGATGGGTGTCTCAGGGGGTGGTTAGAGTGGAAAATAGATGCAATCAATGCACTGGGGAGGTGATCGGAAGGGGGTCTGAGGGGGATCTGAGGGTTTGGCCGAGTGATCAGGAGCCCACACGGGGCAAATTAGGGCCTGATCTGATGGGTAGGTGTGCTAGGGGGTGACAGGAGGTGATTGATGGGTGTCTCAAGGTGTGATTAGAGGGGGGAATAGATGCAAGCAATGCACTGGCGAGGTGATCAGGGCTGGGGTCTGAGGGCATTCTGAGGGTGTGGGCGGGTGATTGAGTGCCCTAGGGGCAGATAGGGGTCTAATCTGATAGGTAGCAGTGACAGGGGGTGATTGATGGGTAATTAGTGGGTGTTTAGGGTAGAGAACAGATGTGAACACTGCACTTGGGAGGTGATCGGACGTCGGATCTGCGGGCGATCTATTGGTGTGGGTGGGTGATCAGATTGCCCGCAAGGGGCAGGTTAGGGGCTGATTGATGGGTGGCAGTGACAGCGGGTGATTGATGGGTGGCAGTGACAGGGGGTGATTGATGGGTGATTGATAGGTGATTGACAGGTGATCAGTGGGTTATTACAGGGAAGGACAGATGTAAATAATGCCCTGGCGAATTGATAAGGGGGGTCTGAGGGCAATCTGAGCGTGTAGGCGGGTGATTGGGTGCCCGCAAGGGGCAGATTAGGGTCTGATCTGATGGGTAACAGTGACAGGTGGTGATAGGGGGTGATTGATGGGTAATTAGTGGGTGTTTAGAGGAGAGAATAGATGGAAACACTGCGCTTGGGTGGTGATCTGATGTCGGATCTGCGGGCGATCTATTGGTGTGGGTGGTAGTGTTGGGCGAACATCTAGATGTTCGGGTTCGGGCCGAACAGGCCGAACATGGCCGCGATGTTCGGGTGTTCGACCCGAACTCCGAACATAATGGAAGTCAATGGGGACCCGAACTTTTGTGGTTTGTAAAGCCTCCTTACATGCTACATACCCCAAATTTACAGGGTATGTGCACCTTGGGAGTGGGTACAAGAGGAAAAAAAAATTTAGCAAAAAGAGCTTATAGTTTTTGAGAAAATCGATTTTAAAGTTTCAAAGGGAAAACTGTCTTTTAAATGCGGGAAATGTCTGTTTTCTTTGCACAGGTAACATGCTTTTTGTCGGCATGCAGTCATAAATGTAATACATATAAGAGGTTCCAGGAAAAGGGACCGGTAATGCTAACCCAGCAGCAGCACACGTGATGGAACAGGAGGAGGGTGGCGCAGGAGGAGAAGGCCACGCTTTGAGACACAACAACCCAGGCCTTGCATGAGGACAAGAAGCGTGCGGATAGCATGCTTTGTACCACCATGCAGTCATAAATGTAATAAAGATAAGTGGTTCAATAAACAGGGACCACGCGGCAACGCTAACCCAGCAGCAGCACACGTGATGGAACAGGAGGAGGCGCAGGAGGAGAAGGCCACGCTTTGTGAGACACAACAACCCAGGCCTTGCATGAGGACAAAAAGCGTGCGGATAGCATGCTTTGTACCGCCATGTAGTCATAAATGTAATAAAGATAAGAGGTTCAATAAACAGGGACCACGCGGCAACGCTAACCCAGCAGCAGCAGCAGCAGCAGCACACGTGATGGAACAGGAGGAGGCGCAGGAGGAGAAGGCCACGCTTTGTGAGACACAACAACCCAGGCCTTGCATGAGGACAAAAAGCGTGCGGATAGCATGCTTTGTACCGCCATGTAGTCATAAATGTAATAAAGATAAGAGGTTCAATAAACAGGGACCACGCGGCAACGGTAACCCAGCAGCAGCAGCAGCAGCACACGTGATGGAACAGGAGGAGGCGCAGGAGGAGAAGGCCACGCTTTGTGAGACACAACAACCCAGGCCTTGCATGAGGACAAAAAGCGTGCGGATAGCATGCTTTGTACCGCCATGTAGTCATAAATGTAAAAAAGATAAGAGGTTCCATAAACAGGGACCGGCAACGGTAACCCAGCAGCAGCAGCAGCAGCAGCAGCACACGTGATGGAACAGGAGGAGGCGCAGGAGGAGAAGGCCACGCTTTGTGAGACACAACAACCCAGGCCTTGCATGAGGACAAAAAGCGTGCGGATAGCATGCTTTGTACCGCCATGTAGTCATAAATGTAATAAAGATAAGAGGTTCCATAAACAGGGACCGGCAACGGTAACCCAGCAGCAGCAGCAGCAGCAGCAGCAGCAGCACACGTGATGGAACAGGAGGAGGCGCAGGAGGAGAAGGCCACGCTTTGTGAGACACAACAACCCAGGCCTTGCATGAGGACAAAAAGCGTGCGGATATAGCAGCAATGCTTTTTGCCGCCATGCAGTCATAAATGTAATACAGATGAGAGGTTCAATAAACAGGGACCGGAAACGCTAAACCATCCCAGATGTTCATCGGTCATGTTACTTGGTTGGGGTCCAGGAGTGTTGCGTAGTCGTTTCCAATCCAGGATTGATTCATTTTAATTTGAGTCAGACGGTCTGCATTTTCTGTGGAGAGGCGGATACGCCGATCTGTGATGATGCCTCCGGCAGCACTGAAACAGCGTTCCGACATAACGCTGGCTGCCGGGCAAGCCAGCACCTCTATTGCGTACATTGCCAGTTCGTGCCAGGTGTCTAGCTTCATGCCCGGTTTCAGGTCCAGCGGTGCCAGCCACAAATCCGTCTGTTCCTTTATTCCCCTCCAAATTTCCTCCCCTGTGTGCTGCTTATCCCCAAGGCAGATCAGCTTCAGCAACGCTTGCTGACGCATGCCAACAGCTGTGCTGCACTGCTTCCACGATCCTACTGCTGCTGGTGCTGGGTTAGCATTTCCGGATGAGGTACAGCTTTGAGATGCGTTGGAGGAGAAGGAGTCAGAGAGGTAGGTGCTGCTGTTGTTATCCAGCTGTTTGCGGCGTGGGCAACACCCGCGCCGTAGCAGGTGAGGAATCGCTGCCAGGCTCCACAAGGTTCACCCAGTGCGCGGTAAGGGAGATGTATCGACCCTGGCCGAACGCACTCGTCCAGGTGTCAGTGGTGAGGTGAACCTTGCAGGCAACGGCATTCTTCAAGCTTCGGGTTATTTAGCTGACCACGTGCTCATGCAACTCAGGCACTGCAGAGCGCGCAAAGTGGTAGCGGCTGGGAACAACGTAACGTGGGATGGCCACTGACATCATGCCCTTGAAGCTGTTTGTCTCCACCACTCGATATGGCAGCATTTCGCAGGCCAGAAGCTTGGCTATGCTGGCTGGCTGTTACTGCCACGGCCCGGGGGTCATTTGCTGGCAATTTCCTCTTGTGCTCAAACATCTCAGAGACAGACAACTCAACCGTAGCGCTGCACACCGAAGGGCTGTTGGTTGTTGTGTTTGATGAACACTGGGAGACCTCAAGAGCACTAGTCCGGAAAGTGACAGTGTCAGCATCGTCTGATGTTTGTGAATGTTGTGAACCACGCAATGGCTGGGCTACTGCTGCTGCTGAGGCGGGTCTGGTGGTGAGTCTGGTGAACCCAAGGGAGGCAGTGTTGCTGGTGGTACCCTGTCCTGCCGCGTTTGCCCACAGAGTGGGATGTTTGGATAGAATGTGGCGGCTCATGCTGGTGGTGGAGAGGTTGTTAATACTTTTCCCCCTGCTCAGGCGGGTCTTGCACACCTTGCAAATCGCCATGGTAACATCCTCAGTGCAGTCTTCAAAGAAAGCCCAGACTTTAACTGGCTGAGGACTCGGACCTCGTGCGTGATGTGCTGGTGCTGCTTAACCCACTGCTGGACGCTTGAGAGGTCATCCAAGTAATTATCTGGTCCTGTTCTTTTGGATCTGTGAGGGTTGTTGTCCTGGACAACATGGGCAGTATTGAGTGGGTTTTCTTGGGTGCTCCCCTGTGGCCTGTACGTGAACCGTCAGGGGAAACACCTCTTCCCTTGCCCCTCCCTCTTTCACCGGATTTCTTCCTCATTTCACTTATCCTTAAAGTACACGCTGACTGGCAGCAGTACAGTGGCAGTACAGAAATGCTATACAGTGGTGGGTGAGCGGTGTACCACTATTGTCAGCAGTGACACAGAGCACAATGCTATACAGTGGCGGGTGAGCGGTGTACTACTGTTCCCAGCAGACACAGAGTGGAAGTAAACACAATGCTATATAGTGTGGCTGAGCCGTGTACACAGAGTGGCATTAAACACAATGCTATATAGTCTGCTATATAGTCACCCCGAACAGGGTGATGTTCTGCAGAACCCGAACAGTGGCAAACACTGTTCGCCCAACACTACTGGGAGGGAACGCAGATTTTAGTACCTAAACACACGATACAACATGTTTTCCGGGGTCGGACTCTGAGGCACATACAGATGGTCCCGATCATCATCCTCATCATACAACTCTTCTCCTGAGTCTGACCCACCCACCACCTCTGCCACCCCAACATCCCCAGACACAGACCCCTCATCGTCCTCAACATTAACTTGGGATGCTGGCCTGAGCCAGACCTCCTCCTCCACATCAGGCCCCATCATCTCCTCAATGGCAGCCCTCATTAATCGCTCTGGCGACGGACTGATGGACACAACGTTCTCCTCCGGGGAGGGCTGCTGCTGACCACTGGCTGCTGGGGTGGATGTTATAGCTTGCGTGGGGCGTTGGCTGTTGCTGTTGTTGGGAGTGCTGCTCACAGCGGAGGTCTCTGGGGAACTCATGTTGAGCTCATATAGTGGTTGATGGTGAGTGGAGTATTACTGATCCCAGCAATATACACACTGACTGGCAGAGTACGCAATGCTATATAGTGTGGCTGAGCGGTGTACACAGAGTGGCAGTAAACACAATGCTATATAGTCTGGCTGAGCGAGCGGTGTACTACTGTTCCCAGCAGAATCAGAGTGGCAGTAAACAATGGTATATAGTCTGGCTGAGCGGTGTACACAGAGTGTCAGTAAACAATGGTATATAGTCTGGCTGAGCGAGCGGTGTACTACTGTTCCCAGCAGAATCAGAGTGGCAGTAAACAATGGTATATAGTCTGGCTGAGCGGTGTACACAGAGTGTCAGTAAACAATGGTATATAGTCTGGCTGAGCGGTGTACACACAATGCTATATAGTCTGCTATATAGTGTCAGTAAACAATGGTATATAGTCTGGCTGAGCGAGCGGTGTACTACTGTTCCCAGCAGAATCAGAGTGGCAGTAAACAATGGTATATAGTCTGGCTGAGCGGTGTACACAGAGTGTCAGTAAACAATGGTATATAGTCTGGCTGAGCGAGCGGTGTACTACTGTTCCCAGCAGAATCAGAGTGGCAGTAAACAATGGTATATAGTCTGGCTGAGCGGTGTACACAGAGTGTCAGTAAACAATGGTATATAGTCTGGCTGAGCGGTGTACACACAATGCTATATAGTCTGCTATATAGTGTCAGTAAACAATGGTATATAGTCTGGCTGAGCGAGCGGTGTACTACTGTTCCCAGCAGAATCAGAGTGGCAGTAAACAATGGTATATAGTCTGGCTGAGCGGTGTACACAGAGTTTCAGTAAACAATGGTATATAGTCTGGCTGAGCGGTGTACACAGAGTGTCAGTAAACAATGGTATATAGTCTGGCTGAGCGGTGTACACAGAGTGGCAGTAAACACAATGCTATATAGTCTGGCTGAGCGAGCGGTGTACTACTGTTCCCAGCAGAATCAGAGTGGCAGTAAACAATGGTATATAGTCTGGCTGAGCGGTGTACACAGAGTGTCAGTAAACAATGGTATATAGTCTGGCTGAGCGGTGTACACAGAGTGTCAGTAAACAATGGTATATAGTCTGGCTGAGCGGTGTACACAGAGTGGCAGTAAACACAATGCTATATACTCTGGCTGAGCGAGCGGTGTACTACTGTTCCCAGCAGACACAGAACAGTGAACAGAATGCTATATAGTGTGGCTGAGCGAGCGGTGTACCACTATTCCCAGCAGACACAGAACAGTGAACAGAATGCTATATAGTGTGGCTGAGCGGGCGGTGTACCACTATTCCCAGCAGACACAGAACAGTGAACAGAATGCTATATAGTGTGGATGAGCGAGCGGTGTACCACTATTCCCAGCAGACACAGAACAGTAAACAGAATGCTATATAGTGTGGCTGAGCGAGCGGTGTACCACTATTCCCAGCAGACACAGAACAGTGAACAGAATGCTATATAGTGTGGCTGAGCGAGCGGTGTACCACTATTCCCAGCAGACACAGAACAGTGCACAGAATGCTATATAGTGTGGCTGAGCGAGCGGTGTACCACTATTCCCAGCAGACACAGAACAGTAAACAGAATGCTATATAGTGTGGCTGAGCGAGCGGTGTACCACTATTCCCAGCAGACACAGAACAGTAAACAGAATGCTATATAGTGTGGCTGAGCGAGCGGTGTACCACTATTCCAAGCAGACACAGAACAGTGAACAGAATGCTATATAGTGTGGCTGAGCGAGCGGTGTACCACTATTCCCAGCAGACACAGAGTGGCAGTAAACAGAATGCTATATAGTGTGGCTGAGCGAGGTACACAGAGTGGCAGTAAACAGAATGCTATATAGTGTGGCTGAGCAAGCGGTGTACTACTATTCCCAGCAGACACAGAGTGGCAGTAAACAGAATGCTATATAGTGTGGCTGAGCGAGGTACACAGAGTGGCAGTAAACAGAATGCTATATAGTGTGGCTGAGCAAGCGGTGTACTACTGTTCCCAGCAGTGACACAATGACAGGGGGGACCCTGGCTAGCGTGGCTGGAGCGCGAACTACCCTGCCTGCCTACCCAAAGCTAAACCCACAGACAAATGGCGGAGATATGACGTGGTTCGGGTATTTATTTACCCGAACCACGTGACCGTTCGGCCAATCAGAGCGCGTTCGGGTCCGAACCACGTGACCCGTTCGGCCAATCACAGCGCTAGCCGAACGTTCGGGGAACGTTCGGCCATGCGCTCTTAGTTCGGCCATATGGCCGAACGGTTTGGCCGAGCACCGTCAGGTGTTCGGCCGAACTCGAACATCACCCGAACAGGGTGATGTTCTGCAGAACCCGAACAGTGGCGAACACTGTTCGCCCAACACTAGTGGGTGGGTGATCAGTTTGCCCGCAAGGGCGGGTTAGGGGCTGATTGTTGGGTGGCAGTGACAGGGGGTGATTGATGGGTGATAGGTGATTGGCAGGTGATTGACAGGTGATCAGTGGGTTATTACAGGGAAGGACAGATGTAATTAATGCACTGGTGAATTGATAAGGGGGGGGGGTCTGAGGGCAATCTGAGCGTGTGGGCGGGTGATTGGGTGCCTGCAAGGGGCAGCTTAGGGTCTGATCTGATAGGTAACAGTGACAGGTGGTGATAGGGGGTGATTGATGGGTGATTGATGGGTAATTAGTGGGTGTTTAGAGAAGATAACAGATGTAAACAATACATTTGGGAGGTAATCTGACGGCGGGTTTGCGGGCGATCTAATGGTGTGGGTGGGTGATCAGATTGCCCGCAAGGGGCAGGTTAGGGGCTGATTGATGGGTGGCAGTGACAGGGGGTGACAGGGGGTGATTGATGGGTGATAGGTGATTGGCAGGTGATTGACAGGTGATCAGTGGGTTATTACAGGGAAGAACAGATGTAATTAATGCACTGGCGAATTGATAAGGGGGGGTCAGAGGGCAATCTGAGCGTGTTGGCGGGTGATTGGGTGCCCGCAAGGGGCAGATTAGGGTCTGATCTGATAGGTAAAAGTGACAGGTGGTGATAGGGGGTGATTGATGGGTGATTGATGGGTAATTAGTGGGTGTTTAGAGGAGAGAATAGATGTAAACAATGGATTTGGGAGGTGATCTGATGTCGGATCTGCGGGCGATCTATTGGTGTGGGTGGGTGATCAGATTGCCCGCAAGGGGCAGGTTAGGGGCTGATTGTTGGGTGGCAGTGACAGGGGGTGATTGATGGGTGATTGATGGGTGATTGATGGGTGATTGACGGGTGATTGACAGGTTATCAGGGAAGATAGATGCATACAGTACACAGGGGGGGGGGGGGGGGGTCTGGGGGGGGGTCTGGGGAGAATCTGAGGGGTGGGGGGGGTGATCAGGAGGGGGCAGGGGGCAGGGGGGGGGGGATAAAAAAAAAATAGCGTTGACAGATAGTGACAGGGAGTGATTGATGGGTTATTAGGGGGGTGATTGGGTGCAAACAGGGGTCTGGGGGGTGGGCAGGGGGGGGTCTGAGGGGTGCTGTGGGCGATCAGTGGGCGGGGGGGGCAGATCAGTGTGTTTGGGTGCAGACTAGGGTGGCTGCAGCCTGCCCTGGTGGTCCCTCGGACACTGGGATCACCAGGGCAGGAGGCAGCCTGTATAATACACTTTGTATACATTACAAAGTGTATTATACACTTTGTAGCGGCGATCGCGGGGTTAACATCCCGCCGGCGCTTCCGTATGGCCGGCGGGATGTTACGGCGGGTGGGCGGAGCCAGTTGCCGGGGGAAGCGCGCGTCATCAATGACGCGATCGCTCCCCCGGCATGCCTAAAGGACGCGCCGCCTGAAGGCGTATTGCGGTCCTTTAGGCGTCCACTTTGCCGCCGCCCATGGGCTGTGGGCGGTCGGCAAGTGGTTAATGCAAACTTTATGCATTTCATTCTCTGTGCTGGTGTGCTAGTCAATTATTCTCTTTTTCATTCTTCTAAGAGACATGTTTTTTTTTTTTTGTTTTTTTTTTTATGTCATGGTTTTTGAATTTGTTGTATTCAGATAGTCTCTGTCATTTCTTTGCAAAAATGGTTGCAACAGAAGTTATAAAAATTGAGTTCAGGAATACACACAGTCATTAACCCTCTCCACACAAAACATTGCTTACAACAAGCAAATAGTTTGTCAAAATGGAGTATCTCAGTTTTCCAAAAGAAACTGCACTATGGCCTAGTGCACACCAAAAACCGCTAGCAGATCCGCAAAATGCTAGCAGATTTTGAAACGCTTTTTCTTATTTTTCTGTAGCGTTTCAGCTAGCGGTTTGCGGTTTTGTGAAGCATTTTTGGTGTAGTAGATTTCATGTATTGTTACAGCAAAGCTGTTACTGAACAGCTACTGTAACAAAAAACACCTGGCAAACCGCT
Source organism: Hyperolius riggenbachi (assembly GCF_040937935.1). Lineage (NCBI taxonomy): Eukaryota > Metazoa > Chordata > Amphibia > Anura > Hyperoliidae > Hyperolius > Hyperolius riggenbachi. The sequence goes on from NC_090648.1 coordinate 151,577,816, forward strand.
CTGAAGTGCCGTTTTTCAGTTGCGTTTTTCCTATACTTAACATTGAGGCAGAAACGCATCAGCAATCCAAAATCTGCAGCAGCCCGGGAGTATGCGTTTCTGCAAAATGCCTCCCGCTCTGGTGTGCACCAGCCCATTGAAATACATTGCCCTAGCGGATCCGCACCCGCAAGTGGATCGCAAACCGCAGCAGAACCGCTCTGGTGTGCACTAGGCCTTAATTTTGTATTCAGTCAATTTACCACTATGAGGTGCTCTTCTTAGAATTGCCTAATACTCTACTTGTGTCAGTCCCTACTTTTTCCCTAGTTGATTCTATCATCATTCCTGACACACAACCTTAACCTCCCTACCTAACATAAATCCCTTCCTTATGCTTAACATCACAAGCTGATGTCTGAATCTTAATTCTAACCTTCCCCACTTAAATTAAAACCATGTGCTCAAAATCCTTCCTCATATCTATCTCTAGCACACTAATTATGGCTGTTAAAGGAAACCTAAACTGAGAGGGATATGGATTTTTCCATTTAAACAATACCAGTTGCTTGGCAGTCTTGCTGAATGCTGATATCTTTGGCTGTAGCAGTGGTTGAATCACACACCTGAAACAAGCATGCAACTAATCCAGTCTGACTTCAGTCAGAGCACCTGATCTGCATACTTGTTGAGGGGCTCTGGCTAAAAGTATTCTAGACACAGGATCAGCAGGAGAGCCAGACAATTGGTATTATTTTAAAAGGAAAAATCCATATCCTTCTCAGTTTAGGTTCCCTTTAAACTCTTTTCTCCCTAGCATATCTAACACTTATCATTTTATGATACTGCTTAACCCTTACCTCTAGCCCTAACTATTACTTACCATCCCTTGTACCTCTGGTATTAAAAGCAAGCATCAGAGGCTGGTAGCCAAGTGTGGATTATTAGGCACACAGCATTCTTTAGGCATTGGCTGCAGGATATAGTATATAAATGGTAGACCTTTTACAATAGATAAAAATAGGGGCACCGTACACCCAAAGAGTATGTCTGGCTGGCACCTGAATATTAACTAACCATATTCTGTTCCGTACCCCTGTGTTTCTACAGAATCCAAATCAACAGACAAAAAATAACAATCTCATATGTTGTTACTCTTTCATATTAGGAATGGGAGTTCGTATAATTGTTCTAATGCTTTGACCAGACTCTAAATTTAAGGTACATGTAAACATATACAAATAAGAATTATGTTTCTTCCAGAGTGAAATGAACCAAAAATTACTTTTCTCCTATGTTGCTGTCACTTACAGTAGGTAGTAGAAATCGGACAGGTTTTGGACTAGTGCATCTCTTCATGAGGGATTCTCAGCAAGGCTTTTATTCTTTATAAAGACATTCCCTCAAAAAGGATTTATACAGTAATGCCAGCCAGCCTTTCCTGCTTGCTGCACACTTGTTTGACAGTTGGACAGAGCAACTGGCATTCACTAAGTGCTTTTGAAAATAAGCAAAACCTATGAAGAGACGGACTAGTTCAAAATCGGTTCTGTATTTAAAATGTTACAATTTTTGCGATAGTGGACCTTTAACGTGTATTCGAGGTGGCACAAGTAAAAAGTTACATACTCACCTAGGTAGAGGGAAGCCTCTGGATAGTCCTTCAGAGGCTTCTCGTGCCCTCCACACCCCCACTATTGTCGCATGTGGATCCTTGGAATCAGGGGCATTGCTAGCCCCAAAGATCAGTGGCACGTGCCCTGGATCTATTCTGGGGTGCCCTGTATGTCCCCCAGGCAGAGTCAGGCAGCAGGCAGCTGTACTCATTCTGGCCGCTTGGTCTCCAGATTCTGTAGACGTCTCTTCCGGGCTTCTCCCCTTAGTGTCTGAGAAGGAATGAGAAGCTACAAGAGCTCCTAGCGTCACCATAACACTCAGCATGCTCCATAGAGGCACCACAGCACCAGTATGCCCCATAGAGGCACCACAGCACCCAGCATGGCGCCACAGCACCCAGTATGGCACCACAGCACCCAGCATGGCACCACACAGCACCCCACATGCCCTAGCATGCATTTCTTTTTTTGTATTAATGGAGAGGTGGGCTTCATCCATCATTTTGTTGGACAGGCCTACATAGACCGCTGTTAAGTTCATGTAAATCCGCCCATGACCACACCCACATTCTGGAGCATGGCCACACCCATTTTTCGGCTGGAGTTCCCAAAAGGGCTCTGGATCTCTTTGGATCCTAGCAATGCCCCGCTTGGAACATATCTATCAAGAGATTGTTGGATATGTTATCATGGCTTTGCTTCTCTTCATGCACAAGCATGGCTGTACTGCGCCTGTACGAGTATGGCCATGCATGTGCAGTAAGCCAAAGCTGCTCATCCACGAGTGGGTCCAATTTACTGTGCTGGTGCAGCCATACTCGTGCAGGTGCAGTACAATCACACTCATGCATGAAGAAAAGCTTGGGCCCCGAGGGTCCCGGGCAGCAGCAGTAGTCTGGAGGAGGATGTGGGAGACCGCTGGAGGATCCAGCTAATGTAGGATGCTTCTTATTCTAGGTATGTATACACCTTGGGTTCTCTTTAATCATTTTTTTAACATCACCTTAACACCTACAGTAACCTAACCTCCTTGATAATACACTTTACCATTACATTAACTTCGTTACCCCATGAAACAACAATTCTTACTCTGCACTATGACTGCCATGCTAAAACCATCGGAATCACAAAACTTTATTGATAGAATGGCAAATCTTTTGCCAGGTACGCCATCATGTGCACTGTATTTCAAGCATGCATTAAGCTGTTTTCCTGGAGTCGTTATAATGAGCCAGTGTTCATCATGAAGTGGCATCTCACTTACTCAAGAGTCCTTTTTCTGATGCTGTCTTCATCTTCAGTGATATTGTGCCTTCCTGGTCTCTGGTCTAGTACTCATTATTCCCTTGACAAGATCAGCAATCAAGAGAATAACATGATGGATGCGTTCTTTTCTCTGTTGAGAAGGTTTTCACTCTGTCTTTAGGAGATGAAAGGCAATATCTTTGATATCTACAGTGATAATTTGGTTCCCTTGTCAGATAATGGTCTAGGCATTTTGAATGTGGGTTTTCATTTCTTTAATAAGGAAACCATGGTAGTTAGGGAACTCTGTTGGTTGACATGACAATGACAGGACTGGCAACCTCACTTTTACTAAACCCATAGAGGAGATCACTTAATGTTAAAATTTGCTAAAATTTGCAATGACATTGATCCCCTTCTGGTGAAAGTTGTAATGACTTACAGGGCCTTCAGCTCTCAAGTCTCCCCCTGAGCCAGTGCTCCCAGTCCATAGCCCTGTCCCCTTGCTACCGAATGGTGTGGCGCATCTGTGGCACTCTGTAACTCAGATACAGAGAACACCATGGCGCTCAACAGCAAGGGGGCGGGGCTACACCCTGGAAGCGCTGGCTACCAGGGCTCGGGGGAGACTTGAGAGCTAAAGACCTCGTAAGTCTTTATAACTTTTCACCAGAAGGACATTGATGTAAACATTAATTTTAGCTAATTTTACCTGTATAGGCACTTTAATCTTTAACAATATGCTTTCCTGAAAGTTCCTCTAAGAGATTTTGCCTAGGCAGAAATTTGAATGTCTGCTTCAGAGGAGCATTTGGGGCATCAAAACTATCCATTATTTGTAAGCAGTGTTCTAGAGGGAGTGATTACACTGGTTACATGTAAACTATGGAAGCACAGTCAGGGCTCAAAGGCACTAGGCACATGCCAAGGTGCACTGCCCATTTCATGAGCCCTTGCAGAAACGTTAATACGCGAATACATTGTATTTTAATTGGCAAATGTGATATTTACATTTGTCATTATAGGCCCAATTTAAAGACCAACTAAGGGCCCATTACCGCTAAGTCCAAATACGTAGTGTATCCTACATGCAAACTGGAAGGGGAAATGCTGAGTAGTCAGACAATAGCCAGCAATCCGAATTGCATGCTGGTTGCAATTCTGGATAGCATGCAGCAGTTTTCTGTAGCATGTACCTGAATTCCTATAGCCGTGTATGGTGATTTGGAAATGGACATGGCACCCAGTGGAAATAAGACCTAAACCCCAAACATTTTTGTAAGTATAAGAGCAGGAAACGGATATAACCACTCTCAGGGCATTGTGCATCTTCATCCTAAATGAGAATATGGAGTGGGTCCGCTATGACTTAATTGAGTACTCTATAGCAAATCTACTTTGCAAATCTTACTTATAGAGTCATATTAGTTCTTCCTCATTCCACTGATGAACAACGCCTGAAACAGCTTGCTGAAAGTTTGATTATATGGCTCTGTAAACGTAATAGGCTATATGCAATCTGTAAAACAGCAGTTGTGGATAGGGATGGCAGAACTGTCTCCCAGGTGGACAGTTCCTGGCTGTTCTCTGATCTCTCATTCAGGTTTAATGCAAACTTTTGCATGAAATGTTCACTTTCGCATTTAACATTAAAGTCATTGGCCACCGACTTTAGTGGTTAATAGCAAAGCGCCCATATGTGCTAAAATCACCAGCTTTGCAGGGTATGTAAAGGCAAAGACTGGATACAATGGGAAAAAAATATTCAAAAAGACCTTGTAGTTTTTGAAAAAATCTTTTTAAAAATTAAGATGGTAAAAAAGTAAATATTTAAATGACAGATAATGTATCAATACAAATACAAATACAAATACTGCCATTATTATTATCAACCTATCAGTAGTGTCAACTTACATACTGTATATCAAAAGAAAGGGCAGTGAATTTCATGATGGAGTTCCCATTGGTCTGTTAATGGCAATGGTAAAGGACTTACGAGGGGAAAAACTGTTATTAAGATCAAAACCTGTGTGCATTCTTCTTCTATGGGGACGTCATCCGCGCCCTCCCTTCCATTCCGTGCAGTTTCTGTAACTGTATTTAGACCCAGGTCGCATCCCGACCCCACAGCACGGGTCGGGCTAGTTTTCCCTGCATAAGTTGGCCGTCAGAATCGCCTGCGGCTGCGCAGTCCGCATAGACGTGAGTACAGATGCGCAGCTTTAGTACATCCTCCAGCTGCGTTCTAGCTCCCACGTGCTTGTAGGGTGTTCCCTTAGGAGGAGGCATTAAAAGCTGCACATCCGCACTCACATCTATGTGGACTGCACAGCCGCGGCAATCCTAGCGGCCATCCTATGCGAGGAAAGCTAGTCCGACCTGTGCTGTGGGGTCGGGATGCGACCTGGGTCTGAATACAGTTACAGAAACTGCACGGAATGGAAGGGAGGGCGCAGATGATGTCCCCCATAGAAGTAGAATGCACACAGGTATTGATCTTAATAACAGTTTTTCACCTCATAAGTCCTTTAAATTAAAGGGATACTGTAGGGGGGTCGGGGGAAAATGAGCTGAACTTACCCAGGGCTTCTAATGGTCCCCCGCAGACATCCTGTGTTGGCACAGCCACTCACCGATGCTCCGGCCCCGCCTCCGGTTCACTTCTGGAATTTCTGACTTTAAAGTCAGAAAACCACTGCGCCTGCACGCCCGTGTCCTCGCTCCCGCTGATGTCACCAGGAATGTACTGCGCAGACACAGACCATACTGGGCCTGCGCTGTGCGCTCTTGATGACATCAGCGGGATCGAGGACACGGCAACGCAGGCGCAGTGGTTTTCAGACTTTAACCACCTGAGCGGTCTGGACGAGCTCAGCTCGTCCAACACCGCCGGAGGCTGCCGCTCAGGCCCTGCTGGGCCGATTTTAATGAAATAAAAAGCAGCACACGCAGCCGGCACTTTACCAGCCGCGTGTGCTGCCTGATCGCCGCTGCAGCACGGCGATCCGCCGCGTGCAGCGGCGAAAGAGGGTCCCCCCAGCCGCCCGAGCCCAGCGTAGCCGGAACAAACAGTTTTTTTTTTGCCCTTTTGGGAACTCCAGCCGGAGGCGGCTGACGTCAGGACGTCGGCTGACGTCCATGACGTCACTCCGCTCGTCGCCATGGCGACGAGGTAAGCGAAACACGGAAGGCCGCTCATTGCGGCCTTCCGTGTTACTTCTGGCCGCCGGAGGCGATCGGAAGAACGCCTCCGGAGCGCCCTCTAGTGGGCTTTCATGCAGCCAACTTTCAGTTGGCTGCATGGAATAGTTTTTTTCTTATTTAAAAAAAACCCTCCCACAGCCGTCCTGGCGATTTAATCAGAACGCCAGGGTGGTTAAAGTCTGTAATTCCAGAAGTGAACCGGAGGCGGGGCCGGAGCATCGGTGAGTGGCTGCGCCAACACAGGATGTCTGCGGGGGACCGTTAGAAGCCCCGGGTAAGTTCAACTTATTTTCCCCCGACCCCCTACAGTATCCCTTTAACATAAAATCAGGTTCTGATTAATAATGCTGAACACTACACTGCAGTAGTGGCGCATGCTGACCAATGGTGTAGACAATAAAAAATAATAATCTGGAAGTGAGGGAGGCAGACGTTCGGCATGTCCTGTCCACGCTAAATGCCAGGAAAGCCTCGGGACCTGACGGCGTGTCCCCAGCCTGCCTCAAAACCTGTTCGGAACAACTTGCCCCCATCCTATCTGCCATCTTTAGCAGGTCTCTGACAGAGGGCAGAGTCCCGGCCTGCTTCAAGAGGTCCACCATCATTCCAGTTCCTAAGAAACAGGGCATCTCCGACCTCAACAACTACAGGCCTGTAGCCCTGACATCCGTCATCATGAAGTCCCTAGAGAGAGTGGTCTTATCCACCCTCAAGCTATCCACCTTGCCCCTACTAGACCCACTCCAGTTCGCCTACAGGGCAAATAGGTCCACTGATGATGCTCTAAACATCTGTTTGGAATACATCTACAACCATCTAGACAGGAGGGATGCTTATGGTAGAGTACTGCTACTAGACTGCAGCTCGGCTTTTAACACTATATGCCCACGCACCCTCCAGAATGTCCTGACCACACTGGGGGTCCACTCCACTCTACAGCTATGGATCACCGACTTTCTCTCCAACAGATCCCAAGTTGTCAAGCTGGGGGACATCCACTCACGCGTAGAGGTTACAAACACAGGGGCACCCCAGGGCTGCGTCCTGTCCCCGCTGCTCTTCTCCCTTTACACAAATGACTGCAGATCCACGGCAGACTCTGTCAAAGTCATAAAATTTGCGGATGACACCACCATTGCTGGCCTTGTCACCAATGACAACATCCGGGAGTACCAGCAGCAGGTGGAAAGACTATGCCCCTGGTGTAAAGAGAACAGCCTGGTGCTCAACACGACCAAAACCGTCGAACTTATAATTGACTTTAGGAAGTCAGCACCTACCCCACCTCCCATCTACATCGATGGCACCGAGGTGGCCAGAGTGCCCGGCGCTCGCCTGCTGGGCACCACCATCTCCAGCGATCTCAGTTGGAGAGCCAATATCACGTCAACCCAACGGAAAGCCCAGCAAAGACTCTTCTTCCTCCGCCAACTGCGGAAGTTCGGCATGGCTCAGGAGATTCTAACATGCTTTTACACTGCCACCATTGAATCGATCCTCTGCTCCGCCATCTTGGTCTGGTATGGGGGAGCCACCGCCAGTGACAGGCACAAATTACAGAGGATCATTAGGTCGGTGGAGAGGATCATTGGGAGAACTCTGCCCCCACTTGACCACCTGTATAACACAAGACTGCAATCCAGGGCACTGAGGATTGCAAGTGACCTCTCTCACCCAGGCCACTGGTTTTTCACCCCACTTCCACTGGGTCGGAGACTTCGGGCCATCCCCACCAAGACCAGCAGACACAAGAACTCTTTCTTTCCGATGGCCGTTAGCCTCCTGAACTCCCTTAACATCCTACCACCCACTATCAGCGCCCTATCACCTGCATAGGAGTGGCGGACTTCGGATGTGTATATCTAATTGTGATTGTATATTCGTGTATGCTTATACTTGAGTTTGAGATACTACTGTCATTCTAATGTTTTTCTGCCTTTCTTTCTATGTATTGCTCCATTGTGCCAAACCCAATTCCGGGCCTGACCCAGTCATGCTTGGCAAAATAAAATTGATTCTGATTCTAATTCTGATTCTGATTCTTTTAGTTTGCTTAAGAGGGAACTGTAACAAACTGATTATATAAAAGTTATTTATAGTATAAACCTATAAACATGAAGTCCTGTAAAGCAAAATAGAAAATGAAAAGTAGAGATCACTATTGATGATATTTAATTAGACATGAAACTCATCATCAGAAATGACACACACAAAAATAATGCTGTAATCTACTGTACCTGTGGATGGTCGCGTGGCTGGAAAGACAGCAAATTTCATTACCGTCTCCTCAAAGGGTTAATGGGACTGTTGGCCTGTGGACAATACATTCTTCTGCTAAACGCAATGACAAATAAGCATTATTTTTTGGAAGTGCACTGATAATAGGGACAGCTTAAACATTTTCGCCAGAATAAGTGAAACCATTAATCCTCCAGGATTTCCCGATAAGTGGTGACTGCAAAATAATGACTGTGTCATTGCAAGCCAGTAAGAATGTTAACAATTAAAACAAGTTGCCTATTATCTCTCTGAGCACTGAATCGCTTTCACATTTCATTAGCAATATTGTAAGTGATATTTACCTTTCTAAAAAGCTTTTATTATTCTGCAAACCTAATTAGTCAAAAATCTTGCAGTGGCTCGTTCAATTTTCTTATGTTAGGAACGCTTTGTTGTTTAATGTAGCGCTGTAAATTCTGCCTTGCTTCAGATAATGCCAAGATGAGTCCATAGAGCTAGTGTGAAAATGTTTTTTTTTTTGTAACTTTATAGAGTGTGCACATGAGATTGTGTGTGATGCTGGAGCTTGCTTAATGATCATCACTACAGTGCTGAAATGTTTTTTTCTTTGTCACTATAGCCTTGAAGTAATAATACACTATATGCATAAAGAATAGAATGCTCTGTTAACCCTCCTGGCGGTTTGCTAAAAAATCGCCAGGGGGCAGCAAATCTTTTTTTTTTTATTTTTTTTTTGTTTTTTCATGTAGCGAGACAAAGTCTCGCTACATGATAGCCGGTGATCGGCGATCAGGAGATCCCGTTCAAAGAACGGGATCTCCTGGAGGGCTTCCCCCGTCGCCATGGCTAAGTGCTAGCTGCGTGCAGCAAAAAAAAAATTATGCAAATCGGCCCAGCGGGGCCTGAGCGGTGCCTTCCGGCGGCATAGCCCGAGCTCAGCTCGGGCTTACCGCCAGGAAGGTTAATGTGTTGTCGTCTTAACCCCTTTGGCATTATGATTTTTTCCGGAGTGTAGGGTCTAAAAGCTGTGCTTTTTTTTTTTTTTTTTTGCATGCTTTTAGATCCTAAAACCTGGAAAAAATCATGCTGCTATGGAAATCTGCAGCAGCACAGCACTCACTCACCTTCCTGTGATCCAGCGTTGCAGTTTTCCCTCCGTCCTCTGTGTGCTACTGTAACCCTGTAGTGAGATTGCGATCTGTCGTCATGACGACAGATGGCGATCTAACCAGAAGGATGCAGAGCCTCGGAGGAGAGGAAGAAGAATGGTGGCAGACGTCGCGATTCTCCAGGAGGTGAGTAAAAACACCTGCTTGCCGCATTGCTCTGCATAGACCTCCTCGCGGCTATCACAAGTTCAGCTCGGGATAACCACTCCTGGCTGTTTTTTCCACCCTGAGCTGGACTTGTGGTTACTGCCAAGCAGGTTAAGGGAAAAAAGGTAGTACATCGTGGTTGGTATTTAGGTAGTTATGTCTAAGACAACAACAGCTGCAAATTAATATAATGTGTGTTGTAGATCACAGAGCCTGATGCAATTTCAGGAGATAAAAGACTCATTGAATGCAAGACTTCTATTCACACACTTTGGGGTTTCCTAGTGGTCTAGACCAGGGGGTGCCCAACTCCAGTCCACAAGGGCCAAGATCCTCTCCACATTTTTGGTACAGCTCAATGTTATTGAGGGGACTGAATCAGGAAAGGTGTGGATCATCAAGAAGAACACATTTGCTATTTCTCTGTCCATCCTAAATACTGGCATGGATATGGTACTTGACGACTGGAGTTGGACATCCCTGGTCTAGACACTGACCAATAGCAAACTCTATGATAAGTAGTGTCTTCTGGGGTTCCTTCTGTAGACATAATAGGCAAGTATTGGGGCCCCAGCATAAAGCATCTTTAAATATGTTGCATAGGTTCCCCATTGCTTATTTGGCATGACTGATGGTTATCCTCCGCAGAGAAGAGTCTTGTCGGGGCCACCATATTCCTGTTGTGGTGTTAGTCCAGTGGTTACTGCAGTGGTGCAACGGTAGTCTGCTAGAGAATAGTGGGTGGCGGGTGAAACTGCAAGAAAAATTTAAAAAGAAGGAAGCCAAAAAAATAAAAAATAAAAGACTGAAAGAACAGGAGATTAAAGGAGAAGAAAAAACATACCAAATAAAATACAGAAGAAAATACAGTAGAAGTATAGAGAAATAGATGGTGTCACTAGATCTAGTGCACAGAAAAAGAGGGATGGTTAGAGCAGAAGATAAAAAGTATAATTATAAAAAAGGAGGTAAATTATATTATTATTATTATTATACAATAAATATTTTATTGTTTGCATTTATTTCTAAAAACTGTTTAACTTGTAACCTTTTATTGTAAAGAGGTACTTTTTTGTCTGGGAGGGCTCAGATCTGGGGGTCCCTTTATTTACTAAACAAAAAAAAATAACCACTTCAGGACCGGGGTGTAAAATTAAGGGTTCCCTTATTATAGATAGCCAGGCATAGGTATCCCCAGTATAGATAACAAGACTTAGGTGTCCCCAGTATAGGTAGCCAGCAATTACTCACATCCCATAGTTCCAGCAAGGAGCAGATCTCCCTGCCTCCTCTCTCCCTGCCATCCAGCCGTGCATTGCCACTAAGTTCCGGGTCCCAGCTTGATGATGTTATACCCAACACTAGAGGCAGCGCGAAGCTGGATTCCGGGCAGAGCGGATGGGGAGCGACGATAGCCGGAGGAACATTAGGAGAGGTGAGTGGATCCTCTTCTTTCACCTCTGCCTAGTAATCACTACAATCGGAGGCGATCATAGTGATCACATGATCAGGAGCCAATTGCCATAGCTCCTGATCAGTGAGGGGAAATGGCATCTGTCATATGACAGCTGAATCTCCCCATTTGTCTTCGCTCAGCTGGACCAAGGGACGTTCCAGTTTCGTCCATTCAGCAACACCAGACGTAACTGTAACGTCCTTCCTTCCCAAAGGTGTTAAGGCAGCTCCCAGAGATTTTGTAAGTGGTGGTAGTGCTTTCTCTTCCTCTCTTGCAGAGTCTCCCATGTTATGTTATGGACCATGCCAACTGGTATTATTCAGGTGGTGGAGTACCACATTATCTGTTTTAGTTGAGTACATATTGGTATGACGCCAGGCAGTTTGGTGTGGGGCAAGACGAATGACGGCTCTCCCCGCTGCCATAAAACTTCCCAGCGGCGTTAAATGCTATTCCCCTCCGAATAGTCGCAACTCAGAGGGAGATGTAATTTGGTGTCTGCAACCGCCGGAGCATTACATTGCTGCTAGTCCCAGTCTCGGCGGTCGTCGCTTAGTGCCGCGCACTGAGTTAACCTGCTTCAGTCTCAGTTAACCTGGCAATATCACCTCGACATTGAAGAATAGGGTGGCTAAAGAGGCTTGGGCGGATCAGAGGCATGCAATTTTTCTATACAAATGATAAAAAATAAGTAAATGAAAATGGTGCAAAAGGCACTATTCTGAAATAAGTGATATGTCTGTATGAAATCTGCATGCAAGCCATTGACCATTTCTATAAACTTATTAGAAATGTTTGTAACTGGCAACTCTGTCATTTGCAAAAAACATAAATGCACTTCAGTGAGTAGCAACTCAGCACATTTGTGATAGACAACTGAAAGACTGCATTAAAATTAATAATATATTGCATTGATCTGTCACTTAGATATGGCCAGTGACACATTGCCACAACATCTCTCTTAACCTCCAGCCAGACTAATCATTATAACGTCAACCTGTTAACTAAAGTGCTAGGCTAGGCACACAATATTGGATAAGTGGTAGATCAGGTAAATGACTGATATCATCCTGGTAGATCTTTTGTCTGGTCTTCCACCTTGCAACAGTAAACAAGATTTCAGCAGACATTCTCTGTATGATTGATATTATCACTAGGGATGCTATTTCAGATTTTGCAGACTTGAAAGTTTTGCATTTCCGAATGGAAATCCATATTTCCGATCGGATTCCGATCAAAAATAGGAAAACAGAACTTAGAAAATGGATTTCGGTGGAAAAACAGCATTACCACAGCTCGGTAATTTCAGACCAATCGAAGAACTCAGAAGTATTAGACCAATCAGAGAAAGCAGAAACAACTCGGAAGTATTTGGCAAATCAGAGAATGCAAAAAATCACCAAAAAAGGTACTCCTCGAAACTCGGAAATAACTCAGATTTACAGCAAGCCGGTATTTTTAAATCAATCACAGAACTCGAAAGCATTGGACCAATTAGAGGATGAAAAGTCAACTGAGAAATACTTGGCCACTGGCCAGTCAGAGTATGCAAAAAATGACCAAAATAAAGGCTACTCGGAAATTGGAACTCGGAAGTCAATCGAAAAAATCGGATATCCGTGGAATCGGTAATTGGCGGAAATCGGATTTTCCGTGGGATTGGAAATCAGCATTTCCGACCATCCCTAATTATCACTGCAGCAGCCTGCAAATGTCACTTGCATACCATTTCTGGCCAACAGCAGTCCCACTGGCACTGATCAGGTGAAGAATGGGCAAGTCTGATTAATAAAGGTACATATGGAATATTATGTGCATAGGGTTCTCATATATTATATTTATAGAATAAAATAGTGTTGTTTATAGATCTTATCAACTTTTAACTCATATATAACTAAAGGCTGTATATAATCAATCACACAGATTTTATTACAATTGTGATGAGCAAAAACTTTCCCAAAAAGTTAATCTATGAGGAAGAAAAAAGTGTACCTTTTCACAGCCAAGAGCTGCTGATCAATTACCTGAATCGGGTTACATAATCAACAGTTAGGCCTAGTGCACACCAGAGCGTTTCGGCTGCGGTTTGCGATCCCCTTGCGGGTGCGGATCCGCTAGGGTAATGTATTTCATTGGGCTGGTGCACACCAGAGCGGGAGGCGTTTTGCAGAAACGCATACTCCCGGGCTGCTGCAGATTTTGGATTGCGGATGCGTTTCTGCCTCAATGTTAAGTATAGGAAAACCGCAAACCGCTCTGAAAAACGGCACTTCAGAGCGGTTTGCCAGGCGTTTTTTGTTACAGTAGCTGTTCAGTAACAGCTTTACTGTAACAATACATGAAATCTACTACACCAAAACCGCTACACAAAACCGCAAAACGCTAGCTGAAACGCTGCAGAAAAATAAGAAAAAGCGTTTCAAAATCTGCTAGCATTTTGCGGATCTGCTAGCGGTTTTTGGTGTGCACTAGGCCTTAGAGCCTTTCCCATATGTTAATAAAGACACTCATTTTGAAATCTATTACGATGTGCCACATGCCCATCACAACATATATCACTTGGACTTAGCCTTAGGCCTCTTTTACATGGGCATCTGACAGGTGGTGAATTCACAGCTTGTCAGCTGCTCTCCTGCACCAGCCAGGTGCATGTTAGCGCTCAGTACCAGTCCTGGACAGGCGGCCTCCCCCTCGCAGTCGTGTCTGAAAGCGGACACAGCTTTGCTCAGACTGGACATGTTGCGGTCCTCTGCCGCCCTGTAACGCCACCATGTGTAAGCGCTTGATACACGTGGTGTTACTTTCACTTTTTTACAATTTGGCTGCATTTAAATTGCACTCAAATAGCACTGGCGGGCGGCAGTGGGGAGACTGAACTGCTCGGCAAGGGCGCAGTTCAGGCTCCCATCTGAAAGAGGCCTTAAAGAGGAACTTTAATCCAGGATTGAACTTCATCTCAATCAGTAGCCGATACCTCTTTTCCCACTATAAATCTTTACTTTTTGTCAATGAGATCATCAGGAACATCAGTATGGCTGATATTGTGGTGAAAACCAGGGTTGCTCGTAAACTACGCCAGCACGAATCTACGCATTGTAGTACGCAACTACGCATTGTAGTTCGTAGACGAAGTTTAAGAACTACACGTACGCATTTCCGCGTAGTCATTGTGCCACTATGCGAAGCTTCGCCTGCTACGCGTAGTTGACGTATGTATTGCGAAGTCAACTACACGTGCGGTAACTGCCTCTATGTGGATCATTGCGCATGCGCACAAATATTATTGTCCTTTTATACGCATACAATTCCGCATTGGAAGGTGGAATGTACGCTTATATTAGTTTATATTTGCAAATAGGTTGAAGATTATTGCGGAAATTTTTCTGCATAAGGGCATAGGCGGGCGCATCAACTACGCTTCGCACTACACGAAGCTTGTGTAATTTAACACGTAGTCTACGAAATGCAAACGTAGTGAAGTTTCTGATTACATAGCCGTAAATTGCGAAGCGTATTTGCGTAAAAATACGCGTAGTTCCAGCGTAGCGAAGTTGGCTGACTACAACCATCCCTGGTGAAAACCCTACCGCACTGTGATGTCAGGGCCATGGCCCTGACAGTTTCCTGTCTATGAATCTTATTGCATTGTGGGAAATAATGGCTTTTTCCAACTGCCAGGCAAGCAATATCTCTTTCTGTGCATAGGACTCTCAGAAATGAACATTCTGAGATACATTTCAGAATATATATCAGGGGGAGGAAAGATTTTACAATGGGCAAGCACTAAGTAAATAATGTAGAAATGGATATTGTAAAAGAAAATAAGCAATTTTATTCGTTATGTTCCTTTTTAAAGAGAGACTGAAGCCAGTTTAAAAATGGCTTTTTTCCTTTTATTTATGTGAGGCATGTTTGCCCCTGTTACAATGCTGCTATCCCGCGGCAGAACAAGGGGTCTTTACCCCCCAGTCCCCCGGGGCACACTGCGGGGAGCGCTTCCGTGAGAGGCAGAGCTTTTAGCTGTATCAGCGCTGATTGCCGCCTCTCCCCACCCCTCTCAGTCCTCCTTCACTGAGAGGGGCGGGGGAGAGGCGGAGATCCGTGGCTGATTGACGCGCATGGAGGCAGAGCTGCAGCCGAAAGCTCTGCCTCCATGAGCAGCAAAATCCACGACCAAGAAAGTCATGGATTTTGCACAGGGGATTTGGGAGGTAAAGACCCCTCGTTCTGCCGATAGCCACGGTTTTAACAGCGGCCCCTCGTTCTGCCGATAGCCATGGTTTTAACAGCGGCAAACATGCCTCTCATAAATAAAAGGAAACAGACAGGTAGATGTGGCACACCATGCCCAAGAGCGGGTGCAGAGCCTGTAAGTGCCAAGGCAAGGCACCAATTCACATAGCAAAGGATGTAAGTCCAGGCTCGCACACCAAGTTCAAAATGCAACAATCTTATTTATTGCTCCATCAGCACAAAATTGTGACAATTGTTTCGGGGCCAATCGGGTCCTCTTCCTCAGACAGTGCAGACAAACATTTGTCTGCACTGTCTGAGGAAGGGCATCTGATTGGCCCCGAAACAATTGTCACAATTTTGTGCTGATGGAGCAATAAATAAGATTGTTGCATTTTGAACTTGGTGTGCGAGCCTGGACTTACATCCTTTGTCACATAAATAAAAGGTAAAAAGTAATTTTTAAACTGGCTTCAGTGTTTCTTTAAAGGACAACTGAAGTGAGAGGGATATGAAGGCTGCCATATTTATTTCCTTTTAAGCAATACCAGTTGCCTGGCTGCCCCGCTGATTCTCTGCCTTTAATGCTTTTAGCCATAGACCTGGAAGAAGCATGCAGCAGATCAGCTGTTTCTGACTTTATTGTCAGATCTGACAAGATTATCTACATGCTTGTTTCAGGTGTGATTCAGTCACTACTACAGCCAAATGTACCAGGAGCACTGTCTGGTAACTGGTTTTGTTTGAAAGGAAATAAATATGGGCGCCTCCATTTACCTCTCACTTCAGTTGCCCTTTAATATTACAGATGTTAACTGCAAATCTGCAATGTCCTCCTAGTCCATAGAAAGGAACTGTAATAAAATTATAGATTCCCTTTATAGGCACATATTTTTTTTCCAAATATAACGAATATAAAAATAAGTCAGGATACAATATCCTTTTTGATATGGCAATAGCTTAGGGAAAACAAATGCAATGCATTTTGCAGCTATTGTTGGCTGAAGTCGGATGTTTGGTTGTTGCTTCAGGATGGTTTAAACGTCAGGACAAGGGCTCTTGCCAAGTAAGCAGAAGTTGATGAAGTTGAGCCTGTGGACATTACTCAGGATATGGTAGCGCTGGATAGCACTGTCATGTTCTATCACGTCTGTGGGGCTCGGCAAGTGTCTGCAGGTGTTTCTCTGTATTTACTCACCCTGGGGATCTCTCGACTTCGCTGCAAACTCTAGTGGAAGTGAAAGTGATTTGATTTTGATCCCATTACAGGCACATTTACCTCTACTATTTCTGTGGTAATAGCATATTGAAACCGATTATTTGTACTCGCAGTAAAACTAATGTGATGTCGCAAAATATTGGTAAGTCTGAAGCTGGGCAGAAAAGAAACGCAAAGTGAGAGTTTAGCATGAGTCAGAAACCATCTTCACGATTATTTAATAAATGTAAAAGTAAAAAGAAATATTTAAAAAAGCAATGCTTTACACCACTCAGGGAGTCCAGTGTTTTCACATCTTACCTGTAAAATACCTTTCATGCAAGTTTTACACTCCCGGCCAGTGCATTTTCAGTGCAATGCCCTGCCTCCATCGCATCCCACTGCAATGCACAAAACGTCATCCATATGAACCTGCATCAGAGTGCGCTGACAGGGTCACATGCATAGCACCGCCCCCCCCCCCCACACACACACACATACACACACACACACACACACCCTTGCCACCCCTCGCCAGTGACATACTTCCTGCTGGACAGGAAGTACATCACTAGGATTTTCAGGTTTCCCCCATTGTATTCCCGTTTGATCCGTGCATGTATGCTGCACCGCCACCACCAACATGTTTAAATTTCCTTTGTTGGCAATTGACTTACATTACTTCCACAGCCACGGTGCCTCCTCAAAAGTCCAACTGCAAGGCGCTGTTGACTTTGCGGTGGCTTGGTGGCCAATTGGGTACTTCTGGCTCAACTAGATATAACGCCATAAGTGTGCTAGACCCCATTTCCTTGCATTGCCATTGCGTTACCTTGAGGTAAAAACAGGCTAACGCAACATACACTTGCAAGGCAAATGAAAAAGGGGCCTTAAGTTCCCAGCTAGCAAGAAGATACTCAAAAAAAGTTTGATAATGCTGCTTTACCTACTTTTTTAGTCCCTCAATCAGCCCTCAGTTGGATCATATTACATTTTAGCTAGGGTTGCTGAAATGTTAGAAAATAAGTGTGCATGTGCCTAAAACAAGAACATTTCAAAATAAATTGGAACTGTCCTATATTTGACACAACAAAGTTCTAGTTATAATCCAATCCTAACATTTGTATAGCGCTTTTCTCCTGTCAGACTCAAAGCGCTCAAGAGCTGCAGCCTGCAGTCACAAGGGCGCACTCAAGAGTCCACCCTGCAGTGTTGGGGAGTCTTGCCCAAGGACTTCTTACTGAGCAGGTACTGACCCTAGCCAGAATTTGATCCCTGGGCTCCCATGTCAAAGGCAGAACCATTGTTGTATGCATAGAACTGCAATTGCACAGCAGCAAGGTCAACAGCTAAGCTTTCATCATCTACTATCTAGCCAACTCTGCCCACCGACAGTGCCCCAAATGTTGGGGAACACCACTTCAGCCAGTTGAGCATCATCACCAGCACAGCATCATGGCCAGTCCAGCATCACTGCCAGCATAGCATCACAGCAAGTCCAGCATCACTGCCAGCCAGCTCAGCATCATTCATGGCCAATCCAGTATCACCGCCAGTTCAGCCAAGCATCACCACCAGCGCAGCATTATCACCAGCCAGCACAGCACAACCGCCAGCTGAGCACAACATCCAAACCAGCCAACTGAGGAAAACACAGAAGTCAGATGAGGGGACTCCACCTGTTTATGTTAAATGCTGCATATTTATGATAATTCTATGTAAGGGGCATGCTGTCTGATTATGGATTTTGTGGGGTGGGGGGGGGGTTGGGGATGCTGCCTGAATGTGTTTTTAGATCATTCATTTTTTTTGTTTGTTTAAAGGAAGCCTAATTACTTTTGAGGAAATCCTGCCGATCGGGGCACACTGTTGAGTTGGTGAGTGAATTTCAGCAACATGTATCAGGGTGCACTACACAAGTACATCAGACGGTGCAATAAATGTACTGTCTGATAGGCACACTTACGCACTGTGCAGAAGTGTGTTCTGACAATGCATTGCTGCATGTATTTTGAGAGCAAGACAGAGCTGTCCCATTCAGTATAGTTGAATAAGGTCGGCTCTGCAACATAAAGCAATGTAGGTGACAAGAGTTTGTGTAAAACGCACCGCCATCTGTGTTGCACAGCAAGAAGAAAGTGAGCCCAGGGCCCTTATTATGACATCTCATATTGTTGTTTGTTTGATAACTAGGGAATTGTTTTTATTAAAGGAGAGGGGGCTTCTGCCAAATCTTTGCTGCTGCTTGATTCATGTATATTTGGCCACACCCAATATCACACGCACTATCTGCTACATGGCCATGCCCATTTTTACATTAATACTAACTTGGTGCCCCGGATCTCCCAGAATCCAATGCCATGGCCCCCTCCCAAGTCTTTATAGCGCCTTATCCCCTGTGTCAGGAAGGCCAGTATGTTTGGAGCTTCATTGCCTGAATAATACCAGCCAACGTGGTGCATGAGGGAAAGATGGGAGCATAAATCCTCCTACATAGCAGCCTTGTGCAAAGTCAAGCAAAAGTGATTCATTCCTTTCTCCAATGCCCTGAAGGAGGCAGTAATACTTTGGTGGGAATTTATGGAGGTATTTTGAAGCCTCATTAACCTCATTAGGTAACATAAAAATTCCTTCATTAACAGTTCAGGACCACAGGCTTAACCCTTTTTTTTATTTCTCCCCTCCCTCCTCCCACCAGCCAATTACAACTGATGCCTATGAGAGGGGATCCCGATAAGAGCCTCTCTAGGGGACAGCCAAGTGACACAGCTGTCCCCAGTAAAGCTCTGCAGTAGATCGCAGCGATGTCTCCCTCACGGTGATCGCCGCTGGTAGACCTACGATGGAGCGGAGCATCGGCATGGACAATCTCCTGTAAAGCTCCACCCTAGGACTTGACGCCTTTCAGTGTTAGGCTGTCCTGGGGCAGCCACCTTCCCAACACCTATTGGCATTAGGCGGTCAGGAAGGGGTTAAAAAAATGACCCATAAAAAATGTTTATACGAATGCCACCAGCTATATTCTACGTTTTATGAACTGTCCAAAGAATTGTGATTTTAATCCTTACTTAATATTGATTAAAAACAACCTATCGACATCGACATACACTACCACAATGTTGCATTGATTTAAAGTTCTGTCAAGACATCTTGGAACACACTAGATTTTAATCTGAAGCAATCTCAAATTATAAGTTTTGGCAACAATTTGGTGGGTGTGCATATATATTTACCAGCAAGGATAGAATATAATCCAATTACAGGAGTAGATTTGCTATGCTGGAAAAAACAAACAGATTTTGAGATTGTGAATCGTCATTCACTTTATTCTATGTGGAATTGTTCAGGGAATTAGTGTTTACATGAACAAAGTGTTTAATGTTTTTATTTTGATATCATCATTACTCTTTAAAGAAAAAGCTATTATTATCATCTGTTAAGGGGAGCTGGGATCGTGGGAAGAAGTGATGGTAGTAAGATTTGTTTTTTCTATTTTTGTATTATTATCAGAACTCTTACTGAAATCATTGGGGGAGCAGTTGATTTAAAGTCACTCCGAAGTGAATAACCAATAAAGGCTGGCCTCTGGACCGGACAGGGAATGTTATATCTTCCATAGTCTTGCTGCTATGCATGAGCTCAAATTTTTGCCATAGTCATTTTGCATCAAAATTTGCATTATTCTCATTTTTCTTGATACAATGATATTGTCATAAGATACACAATTCTGAAAAAAAAGAAAGTTTTCTTGAAAATGTGTTCTCTCATACCCTATGACTTCAATGTCAATGACTTCAATGGCAAAAAATATGTTTTATCATGCATGCTCAAAAATTTGCAGATACTCATGACTATATATTTTTCTAATATTATCATTTAAGCAAAAATTTGCCATTTTCGTGAATATGATTGCAAAGCAAAAATTTGTTATATTCGCTCATAACTACTTTAGGCCTCTTTTCCAAGGGCAGCTGAACTGCTCGTTTATATTAAAACCCAAATAGGTTGATTAAGTTACCAAGGCCATGTATGCAGATGGAAAAGAGGAGGGGGCAAACAACAGAGCCTTGAGGTACCCCCCACAGACAAAGGATGTGGAGAAGAGATCTGATCCAAGTAAGAGACTGTGAAAGACCTTCCAGAGAGATATTCTGGAGAGAGCGAGGCCCTTTATGCCTACAGATAAAAGTATATGTAGGAACAAGGTGTGGACGACAGCACTGAATGCTGGTGACGGACACAGAAGGATGAGTATGGAATAAGGGCCTTTGGATTTAGCTTTAAGAAGATCATTGGCCACTTTAGTAAGAGCTGTTTCTGTGGAGCGGCTAGAGCGGAATCCACACTGGAACTGATCAAGCAGGGAGTTGGCAGATAAATTATGGCCTAGTTCAGCATGTATATAGCATGTAATTTGGATGTGAATGGTAGAAGTGACTCAGGGCTCCCCCCCCTCCCCCAAGTGCCTTAGACTATGGTAGGGATATTAGAATCTGTGGAATAGATAGTGACATGTGCATATTGAAGTTCTTTATTCACCATTCAAATTTGTGATCCTTGAGGTACGCCACCTCATTTTTTTTTTCATTTTAGCTTTTTTTTTTTTTTTTACATAATTTTATCATACCCTGGATGCCTCTATTCCCCCCTTTGTAGATAGTGACAAGGACTGCTCAAAGTATTCTGTAAATTACTGGGAAAGCATCAGTTCTCTTTAAAAGTATAGTAATAAAAGCGTGTACGCAATGGCTGTGAAATTGTTATGTAATGTGCATGGTTGTTATGTAATGTGTTTACATCACATATAGTAACACCCAGTATTAGTAACCCAATGAGTAAGTGGAATCCATATGGCCAAAGTGGGTATAAACCATTTCATTGTACAGTGGCTTGCAAAAGTATTCGGCCCCCTTGAAGTTTTCCACATTTTGTCTCATTACTGCCACAAACATGAATCAATTTTATTGGAATTCCACATGAAAGACCAACACAAAGTGGTGTACACGTGAGAAGTGGAACGGAAATCATACATGATTCCAAACAATTTTTACAAATCAATAATTGCAAAGTGGGGTGTGCGTAATTATTCAGCCCCCTGAGTCAATACTTTGTAGAATCACCTTTTTCTGCAATTACAGCTGCCAGTCTTTTAGGGTATGTCTCTACTAGCTTTGCACATCTAGAGACTGAAATCCTTGACCATTCTTCTTTGCAAAACAGCTCCAGCTCAGTCAGATTAGATGGACAGTGTTTGTGAACAACAGTTTTCAGATCTTGACAAAGATTCTCTATTGGATTTAGATCTGGACTTTGACTGGGCCATTCTAACACATGGATATGTTTTGTTTTAAACCATTCCATTGTTCCCCTGGCTTTATGTTAAGCATTTTTGTCCTGCTGGAAGGCGAACCTCCGCCCCAGTCTCAAGTCTTTTGCAGACTCCAAGAGGTTTTCTTCCAAGATTGCCCTGTATTTGGCCCATCCATCTTCCCATCAACTCTGACCAGCTTCCCTGTCCCTATTCCCCAGAGCATGATGCTGCCACCACCATATTTGACAGTGGGGATGGAGTGTTCAGAGTGATGTGCAGTGTTAGTTTTCCGCCACACATAACGTTTTGCATTTTGGCCAAAAAGTTCCATTTTGGTCTCATCTGACCAGAGCACCTTCTCCCACATGTTTGCTGTGTCCCCCACAGGGCTTGTGGCAAACTGCAAATGGGACTTTTTATGCTTTTCTGTTAACAATGGCTTTTTTCTTGCCGCTCTTCCATAAAGGCCAACTGTGCAGTGCATGACTAATAGTTGTCCTATGGACAGATTCCCCCACCTGAGCTGTAGATCTCTGCAGCTCGTCCAGAGTCACCATGGGCCTCTTGACTGCATTTCTGATCAGTGTTCTCCTTGTTTGGCCTGTGAATTTAGGTTGATGGCCTTGTCTTGGTAGGTTTACAGTTGTAAACCTACGCCTTCCATTTCTGAATGATCGCTTGAACAGTGCTCCGTGGGATGTTCAAGGCTTTGGAAATCTTTTTGTAGCCTAAGCCTGTTTTAAATTTCTCAAAAACTTTATCCCTGACCTGTCTGGTGTGTTCTTTGGACTTCATGGTGTTGTTGTTCCCAAGATTGTCTTAGACAACCTCTGAGGCCGTCACAGAGCAGCTGTATTTGTACTGACATTAGATTACACACAGGTGCACTCTATTTAGTCATTAGCACTCATCAGGCAATGTTTAAAGGCAACTGACTGCACTCAGACCAAAGGAGGCTGAATAATTACGCACACCCCATTTTTCAGTTGATTTGTAAAAAATGTTTGGAATCATGTATGATTTTCGTTTCACTTCTCACGTGTACACCACTTTGTATTGGTCTTTCACATGGAATTCCAATAAAATTGATTCATGTTTGTGGCAGTAATGTGACAAAATGTGGAAAACTTCAAGGGGGCCGAATACTTTTGCAAGCCACTGTATTTCATTGTATAGGGATAGCAGAGCACCGCTGTGAAGTGGTTTGGGTTTTAAAGGGCCTTGTCATGACTGATGCACAGCACAGAATTCCACTTTAACATACACAAGCCAGATTGTAAACCGTAGAGCTCAAAGGGTGTCCTTTTTCACACAGACTAGTTTGGCATGGCCTTAAAGGGATACTGTAGGGGGGTCAGGGGAAAATGAGTTGAACTTACCCGGGGCTTCTAACGGTTCCCCGCAAACATCCTGTGTTGGCGCAGCCACTCACCGATGCTCCGTCCCCGCCTCCGGTTCACTTCTGGAATTTTAGACTTTAACCACTTCAGGATCACAGGTTTTTCCCCTTAAAGACCAAAACAACTTTCACATTTTAGCGCTCCTCCCATTCATTCAGCGATAACTTTATTGTTACTTATCACACTGAAAAGATCTATATATTGTTTTTTTTCGCCACAAATTATGCTTTCTTTGGGTGGTAGTTTTTGCTCTGAATTACTTTATTTTATATGCATTGTAAAGGGAATAATAAGGAAAAAAAGAAAAAAATGATTGTTTCTCAGTTTTCAGCCATTATAGTTTTAAAATAAAATGTGCTTTGGTACATAAAACCAACACATCTTATTTGCCCATTTGTCTGGTTTATTACAACGTCTAAATTGTGTCCCTAGTACAATGTATGGTGATAATATTTTAACTGGAAATGAAGGAGCATTTTTCCATTTAGGGATTTTTAATACTTTTTCACTTATTACAAGAACTTTTTTGGGAAAAATATACGCATGACATCCGTATTACAAAAGTCCCTAAGGTAACTATTTATGTAAAAAGAAATAAATGATGTAATTTTTTAAAAAAAAATTTTAACAAGTGTTTTTTTCTGCAACTGTGGGGCAGGGATGGAAGGGGTTAAAAGTAATAAAATAAAATAAAAATAATAATAAACTTGCTATGGAAAACAGTATAGTGGCATAAATAGGTGTATTTTACTTTTTGGTCACAAGATGGTGCTATTGAGACCGTGTTTCTATTAATAGAACACAGCCGAACACGGAAGTGTCGGGTCTCAGAGCTTTTATCACATTTACAAGCTCTCAGAAGACACGGGAACGGTGATCGGGATTGAGAATCAAAAGATTCTCACATCCTGATCACAGATGGAGGGGGCTGCGACGGAGGATCGGCGGAAAACAGCACGGGGATCGTGAACGCGACGGTAAGGCAGCAGTACGCATATCTACGCCCCTGATCCGCACGTGAAGTTTAAAGGGGCGTGGATATGCGTACCAAGGATCCTAAAGTGGTTAAAGTCTGAAAACCACTGCGCCTGCGTTGCCGTGTCCTCAATCCCGCTGATGTCATCAAGAGCGCACAGCGCAGGCCCAGTATGATCTGTGTCTGCGCAGTACACTCCTGGTGACATGAGCGGGAGCGAGGACACGGGCGTGCAGGCGCAGTGGTTTTCTGACTTTGAAGTCAGAAATTCCAGAATTGAACTGGAGGCGGGGCCGGAGCATCGGTGAGTGGCTGCGCCAACACAGGATGTCTGCGGGGGACCATTAGAAGCCCCGGGTAAGTTCAGCTCATTTTCCCCCGACCCCCTACAGTATCCCTTTAACATAAACACAGGATGCATAGTTATAAGCATTAAAGGGGAACTGAAGAGAGAGGTATATGGAGGCTGTCATGTTTATTTTCTTTTAACCACTTAACGACCGCCCCCAGCCGATGGGCGGCGGCAAAGACCGGGCCCAAACGACCGCAATACGCCCATCGGCGGGGGCGGCTGCGTGGGTGGCTATGCGGCGATCGCGTCATTCGTGACGCGATCAGCCGCCGGGGACTGGCTCCGCCCACCGCTCGTAGTAACCCGCCGGCCGTTCGGAAGCGCCGGCGGGTTACTAGCACCCGGATCGCCGCATGGAAATAGTATAATAGGCTTTGTAATGTATACAAAGCCTATTATACTGGCTGCCTCCTGCCCTGGTGGTCCCAGTGTCCGAGGGACCACCAGGGAAGGCTGCAGCCACCCTAGTCTGCACCCAAGCACACTGATTTCCCCCCCCCCTGCCCCCTGATCGCCCACAGCACCCCTCAGACCCCCCCTGCCCACCCCCCAGACCACTGTTTGCACCCAGTCACCCCCCTAATCACCCATCAATCACTCCCTGTCACTATCTGTCAACGCTATTTTTTTTTTATCCCCCCCCCTGCCCACTGCCCCCTCCTGATCACCCCCCCACCCCTCAGATTCTCCCCAGACCCCCCCCCCCAGACCCCTCCCCCTGTGTACTGTATGCATCTATCCCCCCTGATCACCTGTCAATCACCCGTCAATCACCCGTCAATCACCAGTCAATCACCCCCTGTCTCTGCTACCCATCAATCAGCCCCTAACCTGCCCCTTGCGGGCAATCTGATCACCCACCCACACCAATAGATCGCCCGCAGATCCGACATCAGATCACCTCCCAAATCCATTGTTTACATCTATTCTCTCCTCTAAACACCCACTAATTACCCATCAATCACCTATCAATCACCCCCTATCACCACCTGTCACTGTTACCCATCAGATTAGACCCTAATCTACCCCTTGCGGGCACCCAATCACCCGCCCACACGCTCAGATTGCCCTCAGACCCCCCTTTATCAATTCGCCAGTGCAATATTTACATCTGTTATTCCCTGTAATAACCCACTGATCACCTGTCAATCACCTATCAATCACCCCCTGTCACTGCCACCCATCAATCACCCCCTGTCACTGCCACCCATCAATCAGCCCCTAACCTGCCCCTTGCGGGCAATCTGATCACCCACCCACACCAATAGATCGCCCGCAGGTCCGACATCAGATCACCTCCCAAATCCATTGTTTACATCTATTCTCTCCTCTAAACACCCACTAATTACCCATCAATCACCTATCAATCACCCCCTATCACCACCTGTCACTGTTACCCATCAGATTAGACCCTAATCTACCCCTTGCGGGCACCCAATCACCCGCCCACACGCTCAGATTGCCCTCAGACCCCCCTTTATCAATTCGCCAGTGCAATATTTACATCTGTTATTCCCTGTAATAACCCACTGATCACCTGTCAATCACCTATCAATCACCCCCTGTCACTGCCACCCATCAATTACCCCCTGTCACTGCCACCCATCAATCAGCCCCTAACCTGCCCCTTGCGGGCAATCTGATCACCCACCCACACCAATAGATCGCCCGCAGATCCGACATCAGATCACCTCCCAAATCCATTGTTTACATCTATTCTCTCCTCTAAACACCCACTAATTACCCATCAATCACCTATCAATCACCCCCTATCACCACCTGTCACTGTTACCCATCAGATTAGACCCTAATCTACCCCTTGCGGGCACCCAATCACCCGCCCACACGCTCAGATTGCCCTCAGACCCCCCTTTATCAATTCGCCAGTGCAATATTTACATCTGTTATTCCCTGTAATAACCCACTGATCACCTGTCAATCACCTATCAATCACCCCCTGTCACTGCCACCCATCATTCACCCCCTGTCACTGCCACCCATCAATCAGCCCCTAACCTGCCCCTTGCGGGCAATATGATCACCCACCCACACCAATAGATCGCCCGCAGATCCGACATCAGATCACCTCCCAAGTGCAGTGTTTACATCTCTTCTCTCCTCTAAACACCCACTAATTACCCATCAATCACCCCCTATCACCACCTGTCACGGTTACCCATCAGATTAGACCCTAATCTGCCCCTTGCGGGCACCCAATCACCCGCCCACACCTCAGAACGTCCTCAGACCCCAGCCCTGATCACCTCGCTAGTGCATTGCTTGCATCTATTTCCCCCCTCTAATCACACCTTGAGACACCCATCAATCACCTCCTGTCACCCCCTAGCACACCTACCCATCAGATCAGGCCCTAATTTGCCCCGTGTGGGCTCCTGATCACTCGGCCAAACCCTCAGGTCCCCCTCAGACCCCCTTCCGATCACCTCCCCAGTGCATTGATTGCATCTATTTTCCCCTCTAACCGCCCCCTGAGACACCCATCAATCACCTCCTGTCACCCCCTAGCACTCCTATCCATCAGATCAGGCCCAAAACATCCTGTCATCTAAGAGGCCACCCTGCTTATGACCGGTTCCACAAAATTTGCCCCCTCATAGACCACCTGTCATCAAAATTTGCAGATGCTTATACCCCTGATCAGTCATTTTGAGAAATTTGGTTTCCAGACTACTCACAGTTTTGGGCCCGTAAAATGCCAGGGCAGTATAGGAACCCCACAAGTGACCCCATTTTAGAAAGAAGACACCCCAAGGTATTCTGTTAGGTGTATGATGAGTTCATAGAAGATTTTATTTTTTGTCACAAGTTAGCGGAAATTGATATGTATTGTTTTTTTTTTCACAAAGTGTCATTTTCCGCTAACTTGTGACAAAAAAAAAATCTTCTATGAACTCACCATACTCCTAACAGAATACCTTGGGGTGTCTTCTTTCTAAAATAGGGTCACTTGTGGGGTTCCTATACTGCCCTGGCATTTAAGGGGCCCTAAACCGTGAGCAGTAGTCTAGAATCCAAAGGCCTCAAAATGACCTGTGAATAGGACGTTAGGCCCCTTAGCGCACCTAGGTTGCAAAAAAGTGTCACACATGTGGTATCGCCGTACTCAGAAGAAGTAGTATATTGTGTTTTGGGGTGTATTTTTACACATACCCATGCTGGGTGGGAGAAATCTCTCTGTAAAAGGACAATTGTGTGTAAAAAAAAATCAAACAATTGTCATTTACAGAGATATTTCTCCCACCCAGCATGGGTATGTGTAAAAATACACCCCAAAACACATTATACTACTTCTCCTGAGTACGGCGGTACCACATGTGTGGCACTTTTTTGCACCCTAAGTGCGCTAAGAGGCCCAAAGTCCAATGAGTACCTTTAGGATTTCACAGGTCATTTTGCGACATTTGGTTTCAAGACTACTCCTCACGGTTTAGGGCCCCTAAAATGCCAGGGCAGTATAGGAACCCCACAAATGACCCCATTTTAGAAAGAAGACACCCCAAGGTATTCCGTTAGGAGTATGGTGAGTTCATAGAAGATTTTATTTTTTGTCATAAGTTAGCGGAAAATGACACTTTGTGAAAAAAAACAATTAAAATCAATTTCCGCTAACTTGTGACAAAAAAAAAAAATCTTCTATGAACTCACCATCCTCCTAACGGAATACCTTGGGGTGTCTTCTTTCTAAAATGGGGTAATTTGTGGGGTTCCTATACTGTCCTGGCATTTTAGGGGCCCTAAACCGCGAGGAGTAGTCTTGAAACGAAATTTCTTAAAATGACCTGTGAAATCCTAAAGGTACTCATTGAACTTTGGGCCCCTTAGCGCAGTTAGGGTGCAAAAAAGTGCCACACATGTGGTATCGCCGTACTCAGGAGAAGTAGTATAATGTGTTTTGGGGTGTATTTTTCCACATACCCATGCTGAGTGGCAGAAATATCTCTATAAATAGACAATTTTGTGTAAAAAAAATAAAACAATTGTCATTTATGGAGATATTTCTCCCACCCAGCATGGGTATGTGTAAAAATACACCCCAAAACACATTATACTACTTCTCCTGAGTACGGCAATACCACATGTGTGGCACTTTTTTGCAGCCTAACTGCGCTAAGGGGCCAAAAGTCCAATGAGCATCTTTAGGCTTTACAGGGGTGCTTACAATTAGGCACCCCCCAAAATGCCAGGACAGTGAACACACCCCACAAATGACCCCATTTTGGAAAGTAGACACTTCAAGGTATTCAGAGAGGAGCATAGTGAGTCCGTGGCAGATTTCATTTTTTTTTGTTGCAAGTTAGAAGAAATGGAAACTTTTTTTTTTCTTTTTTTTGTCAGAAAGTGTCATTTTCCGCTAACTTGTGACAAAAAATAAAATCTTCTATGAACTCACCATGCCTCTCACTGAATACTTTGGGATGTCTTCTTTCCAAAATGGGGTCATTTGGGGGGTATTTGTACTATCCTGGAATTTTAGCCCCTCATGAAACCTGACAGGTGCGCAGAAAAGTCAGAGATGCTTGAAAATGGGAAAATTCACTTTTGGCACCATAGTTTGTAAACGCTATAACTTTTACCCAAACCAATAAATATACACTGAATGGGGTTTTTTTTTAATCAAAAACATGTTTGTCCACATTTTTCGTGCTGCATGTATACAGAAATTTTACTTTATTTGAAAAATGTCAACACAGAAAGTTAAAAAAATCATTTTTTTGCCAAAATTCATGTCTTTTTTGATGAATATAATAAAAAGTAAAACTCGCAGGAGCAATCAAATAGCATCAAAAGAAAGCTGTATTAGTGACAAGAAAAGGAGGTAAAATTCATTTAGGTGGTAGGTTGTATGACCGAGCATTAAACCGTGAAAGCTGCAGTGGTCTGAATGGATAAAAAGGCTCTGGTCCTTAAGGGGCGAAAAGACTGTGGTCCTGAAGTGGTTAATCAATACCAGTTGCCTGGCAGCCCTGCTGGTCTATTTCTCTGCAGTAGTATCTGATTAAAACCAGAAACAAGCATGCAGCTAGTCTTGTCAGATCAGACTTATAAGTCTGAACCACTGAAACACCTGATCTGCTGCATGCTTGTTCAGGGGCTATGGCTAATAGTATTAGAGGCAGAGGATCAGCAGGGCTGCCAGGCAACTGGTATTGTCTAAAAGGAAATAAACATGACAGCCTCCATATACCTCTCTCTTCAGTTCCCCTTTAAAGCAATTGTGAGTGCTGTTAAAAAGGGCGCAAGATACATCCTGTTGAAAAGAGGCTATGTGAACTGCTGCTACAAATAGTGGGC
Organism: Hyperolius riggenbachi; assembly: GCF_040937935.1. Taxonomy (NCBI): domain Eukaryota; kingdom Metazoa; phylum Chordata; class Amphibia; order Anura; family Hyperoliidae; genus Hyperolius; species Hyperolius riggenbachi. The sequence continues at coordinate 151,607,656 of NC_090648.1, forward strand.
ACAAAGCAAACAGGACTCTGGGGGTCCTGTTTGCTTTGCTGGGGGCTAAGGTTGGGCACTTAAGGGAAGGGGGTTAAGGATAGGTGCCCATAGGGGGATTTAAGGTTAGTTGCCCACCAGACATAAGGTTAGACACACATGGGGTAGTTAGGGTTAGGCACCCACGAGGGGGGATTAGGGTTAGGCACCAGGAGTTGGGGTTAAGGTTAGACACTACAGGGGGAGGGGGGTTCTGTGTTAGAGGAGGAAGAGGTTAGGTCATAGTAAAATATCAGTAAATATCACTAATATTTTACTATATACATGAGGTAGTAGAATATTGGTAAATTTACCAATATTCTACTACCAGCTATTTCCTGTGCCCTTTTCAACTGGCATCTTTATCAAATGTACGTCCTTTCCTGCTATAAAGACACTGAAGGTATGATACCAGACACCTGATCTCTCCAATCAACATCTGGTGGAAGGTAGTATAGTTTGGGATATCTGTAGCTCCTTTTAAATTGAGCTGACTTGTTAGCCAAGTGTTTGGTTTAGACATCCACATCAAACATCTGCTCAGCATGGGATCACAAAGATCCTCTGAAGTTGATTGGAATTGAATCCATTCTCTACGCATCCTATGCGACCTTATGGTTGCATCATATACAATAAAGCGGGTGCGATGTTATTGTCGCACCATGAGCAAAGATCGACGCATTACGCTGTGTGCACTGTGCATGGTGCAGTGCGCGATGTAGCTTTGTGCATCTTTTAGTGTGCACAAAGCTACTTAAGGGGCACTAAGTTTAGATAAGGCACACTAACCTCAGATAAGGCACACTAACCTCAGATAAGGCACACTAACCTCAGATAAGACACACTAACCTCAGATAAGGCACACTAACTCAGATAAGGCACACTAACCTCAGATAAGGCACACTAACCTCAGATAAGACACACTAACCTCAGATAAGGCACACTAACTCAGATAAGGCACACTAACCTCAGATAAGGCACATTAACCCCCAATAAGGTTAGCGCTGTAGTTTGTGCCCACTAAGTGATAAGGCACACTAACCGGCTTAGTGCTGGTTAGTGAATCAAGGCCTATATGTACTGTTCAGAAAAAAACAGTAATAGAAACAGCTGAGATGCTATGCAGAACCCTCAACCTCCTAGACCTCTGGAGAAAATAAAAATGTGGGGAAGATAAATTTGGGGAAGATTCTCAGCCAGGGCACTATTTGCACAGGGTTTGTATGTTCTCCCTGTGTATGTGTGGGTTTCCTCCAGGCACTCCGGTTTCCTCCCATATCCTCAAAAAAACATACAGATAAGTTAATTGACTTCCCCTAAATTAGCCCTAGACTACCATACATACACTACATAATGCATGGACATATGACTGTGGTCGGGATTGGATTTTGAACTCCTATGAGGGACAGTTAGTGACAAAACAATATACACTGTACAGCGTAATAACTAAATAACTAACCATAGGGGTGAGAAGGAAAATTCATTGTTTATGAATCATTCATTTATTCCTTTAATTAATATTGACTTTTTGTAGTGAATCTGAAGCTGTACTTGCATTTTCTTTTGCAGTTTGTGTACAGTATTCTTTATAGTAATGTTTTATTTTTACAGTGTGGTTTATATTTTAAAACAAAAATCAGTAGTCGCAATTGTTCCTAACTAAACAGAGGAATGCAAGGCTGTTGGGTTATAAATGACTTCTTTCTTTTGATAACAAATCCATAACTATGATTCTACTTTAATCAGCAATGAACATAAAACTTTCAAAACATGCGTGCATGTTAGACATTAATCTTCATCTTCCGGCCTCTTTGTCATCAGGAACAAAGCCAAAATCCCTCAGAAATGTGTGAAAACATCATTGAAAAAATTAACACCCTTTTGGAGAACACATTATCACATGGTAATAGGCTAATGTACTACGCAGGCGACACTGCACCCATTTACACCTGTATTTTTAATGTATTTGGTGGACGCTTTTTGAATGGTATCAAACCATTTGCAGGACTTTGTGTTACAGTCAGGCCTCTCATCAGTCATTAGTACACTATGGGATAAAATGGGCTTTGTTGTCATGACACCCTAAGGTTTAACACATTTTAACCATAGGTTGAGGTTATAAAAAATTCTAAATTTAAAAATAGAACGATATGAGAAATTAGCGTAAATTAAAGTATGCTTACACTTAATTATTATTTTACTGTATTTTTCTAGGACTAAAAATCTGATCTTGATTATCTAAAGCCATTCCTTGGCATCATAGGGCAAACATTACAATGGGTTTTTGAGGGTAATTCATCTACCGTTTTCTTTCTGTGCTCTTGACCTGCAGGTTTCAAAATGGCATCTCCAGCTCTTTTTTGCAAAAAAAAATATTGAATGTCACAGTTTCATTGACCTGTTAAGGTCCAGCGGGTGGAGCTACTCCATTGGCAATTGTTAGAAGCCTTTATGCTTGTTGCACATGCTTTGTGACACAATGGATTAGGACAGGTGGAATAGACAAAATCAAACCATCTGGTGAAGTGAGGAGCGACCTGGCCACAGAACATACTAATTACAATGTGCTTGTTAAGCTGTAGTGTTTGCTCTGCATTGATCTAAGAAATTAATATATTCCATATCACTGTCGCGAATACTGGCAAAAAATATCCTGAAATTAAATGCACATTCTCAATCACTCCTGCAAACATGCTTTCTTTTATCATATTGTAATGAATATGAAATTTCAATGTAAAATAAACCTTCGTTATTTAAACATCATGAAATGATATCTGATTAAAACCCATAATGCCATTTATAATTATACAGTCTCGTAATTTTTTGCAGCAGATAAAGAAAAATGTATTGATGGATCAAATATTTAATAATATATACTCAAAATTATATTCATAATCTCAAACTTTACAGTGAGTCCCCATAAATGAAGATTGCGACAATTAATACAAATTCAAATAATGAGCAGCAATCTCAGCATTTGGAAAAAGTAAAAATAATCATACTTTTATAACACTTTCATCGTTAGGGTAAATATATCCTTCTGGAATAATTACAATCAAATAACAATAATAATATTAATAACAATAATAATAATTTATTCGTCTAGGTTTAGAAATGATATTTTTTTGAGGAGGTGCTTTGCATCTGCCAGGACAGTTAAAAATGACTTTAATTATATTTATTAAAAGCAGAAAAAAAAAATAAAGGACCCAGGATGACAATCTTTATCAAAGTATATATAGAGACTTAGCACGGTGAAGTAATTGTTTAGGGCAGTGAATTAATGAAGCTTGGCTGTGAGTCTCCATTTGAAATGATTTCAGTCATGTCTGCATCTCGGCTGCTTTGGAAAGCCCGTTGTATGAATTTGTAGAGAAGGCCTTGAACCCTGCCATTCAATTCCTTTCAGCCCATCAGCTGAGTGTAATTGCCAGAGAGAACACCAGACCGCTAAGCCTGATTGTTCGTCAACCTCCTTTGAGGCTGTACACCATGAAAAGCCAAAGGAAAAAAGGATGCCAGGCTTTTGATGTTGTATTTCTTTATCTCCTCCTTTTTTGTCTTCTCACTCCCACTCTAAGAATGACACATTTCTTTATATGGCTTCTCCTTGTCATTATAGAGACAATAATTAATAAGGCCTTTATAAAATGAGCCCTGAATTGGTGTCACCGCAAGGGTGGTCCAGACGAGCTCTGAAGTGAAACCTCGGTGGGCTTAGGCAGTGCTTGCCCTTTGAACGGGTCAACTTTAAATACTCTGACCCCAATTTTCGTTCTCCTTCCCTAATGAGGTGATTCACATAAAATTAGACAAGATGGGAGACGAAGTGAGAAACGTGTGTTTGACACCTCACTGGCCAAAATTCATTATTGTCATTGTGTTTGTGACATCACAGCTGTGTATATTCTCAAAGAGATGAAATCTTTTTTCTTCATCTTTTTTTTTATTTTTTTTGTTTCAGCCAAAAGCATTTTGTAATTATGTTCACAAACTAGCACTCTTTGCTGATATTTATTCAGATGTTCCTCAAGTGCAGGCCAGTGACCAGTAACATGGTCCTCAACATGAGTTCACAAGTAACATGTTTTTCCCAAGGACTTGCTTTATTGCATTAATTTTTAATGGCTAGTGCATTCATCTTGTTGAACCAAAGTAGAACCTGCTTTGTAAAGTCTATGACTATGGTAGATAGACCATACGCTTATAGAATTTGAAGCAGTTTGTGACTGGAACAATGCATTGAGAGTTCTGCAATGGAAAGCCATTCTTGTTAAAAAAGTTGTCCAGAAAAAATACTGAGACATAAAACTTAAGGCAATCCAGGTAGACACTGTGTAGTAGTAGGCAGTAGGCAGCGTTTTGAGAATGGAGTCTTTCATAAATTTTGGTTCACAGGCAGGTTAATTTGGCCTGCCTCAAGTGTAGGTACAATGGTTGGTCTCTTATAAATATTAGTATTGTAAGTTCCCTACCACCCAGATAGCAGTATTAGGTGGCATTGTGCCACACTGATAACAGTATCAAGTGTCCTTTGTCTTCCACCCTCCAGATAGCAATATTAGTTTGCCTTTCTGCCCCATATATAAGGGTTTTAGGTGGCCTTTGTCCACCACCCATCAGAGAGCAATTTTAGGTGGCCGTTGTGCCCCATATATAAAGATATTAGGTGGCATTTATCCCCCACCCCACCTCTGGACCCCAGCAGTGTTACCCTTTAACAGAGAAGACTTAATGACTGCTACTGGCTCCGGGGCCATGGGCAATTGCCCAGTTTGCACTGGCCCTGTATTTGGACAAAAAATCCAACCCTATGTCTCCATTATTAAAAAAAAATGTTCCAGAGCTCTACAACCAAAATTATGTAAGTAATGATTAATATAGTAAAAGTTTAAACCAAGGTATTACATATACAATCCTCAAACTCTTTTGCATCAAGCATCTGTAACTAAACTAAAAGAAAAAAATATCCAAAATGGCTTAAAAATGAATTATATCTTCATAAGAAATGTCTGTAACCAGGTCAAGGATACTCAACTATTTTTTCAATTAAATTATTAAAAATGGTTGTTCCGTTTCAATATGCAGCCAGCTATGAATTTCAAAAATGTCAATAAGCCTAACCTTGAAAACAGTACTGAAGAGGTCACCTCTATAGGCATCCACTGCCTCACACCCAGTGACTGGTACTGATTAAATATTTTCTCCATAAGTGCTCTTAAAGTTCATGCAAAGTCACAAATAGGTCTTGGCGCTTCCTCACTGCCTGTTACAGCCTGCCCACAAACTCCCACCTTCCTGTACAAGACATTAGCTTCAAACAACAGGAGCCTTGCTACTCTTCTTGCACACAATGAGTAACGTAGTATCTCTCCCATCAAGTATTTTTTGCTTGCAAGTCTTTTGATTGGCTGCTTGTAATTAAACATTCATATAAAAAACAAGGCAAGTGGAAACAAAATGAGGGATTTTTTACTTCTCAGGCAAAGTGAAATTTTGTTGGAATGTCTTGTTAAACTCTGGTAATGTGTTAGCGTCTGCTGCTACGTAGTAGCCTGTGAATTTTTACCTTGTAAGGCACTACCTAAGGATTCTAGAGTAAGTATCTTTGCAAGCTCTGAGAGGTTTAATGAGGAGTTACATTACTAGCCAGGGATGGAGTGCTGTCACTATCACCTCCTCTGAAGCAAACAGGTCATGTAACCTTGACTTCAGATGTTGCAATACTTTAAAGTTTAGATACTTGAGGCCATGTAAGCATTTTATTGCAGATACATAATGGAGTTCAAGTGGCATTTTGTATCTAGCTTATGGAATTGAGTTTTAATGACAAAAATAATGTACAAACCAGATGCAAAATTGTACATTTAGCCTTTCCAGTATGTAGGATGTTAAGACTCACAGTGAAGACATCTGAACCTTTCCCACACATATCAATTATATAATTAGGTAAAACGAAGCTACCCAGTACAGTGATTGGAAGCGCCATGATGCACTTAGGAACAGATGCATAAAAAAAAAAAATCAGCCATTTCGTTAACATATGCAGTAAGAACTTGTGAACTGCTTGTGTACATTTGAATGTTTCCTTCTTGGCCTAAAAGATGCTATTTGGCTAATCAGTGCTGCCCACAGGTAGAGCAAGGAAAGAACTCCTGTAACCAGTGGCATAACTACAACTCACGGGGTCCCCCAGCAAAACTTTATGTGGCCCCCAATTATTATTAATATTCATTGTATTTATAAAGCTCCAACATATTACGCAGCGCTGCACAATAGATAAAAGGGTTAACATACAAGGTAGGACATACAGGAAACTCACAACAAAACAAGATCATGCAAATGATTTGATAATACAATGTCATAGGTTCAAAATAGAGATTGTTCTAGTCCACAAAAGGGGTGATTGTCAGTGAGATTGCATAATCAAGCTGGAAACACTAAGGGAGAGGGCCCTGCCAGAGGCTTACAATCTAAAGGGTGGGGGTGGAGACAATAGGTGTGTCTGCGAGAGGGTGTCTAACAGAACATATTATGGTGCTGGTGTAGGGGGGTATGTGAGCATGAAAGGGTGAGTCTTGAGAGCTTGTGTGAAGGTATTAAAGGTGGGGACGAGTCTGGTGGCTGGAGGGAGCGAGTTCCAGAGAGCAGCTTATTGCGGGTGGACCTGGCATTCCAGAGGCCACAGGAAACAGGGAGTGAATGCCTAGGGGTAGGATGGATATGAATAAGGTTATGCTGAGGGGCTGTGTGGGTAGATTGTGGGCGGAGGGAAGGGAGGTGCATGGGGGTTGAGGGCCAAAAGGGAGTCTAAGGACAGAAGGGGAGAGGGTGCGGGGAAACAGAAGGGGGACAAGGTGTAGAAGGAGGTGGAGGTAGAGCATGTGGTGATGGGGGATAGCAAGATGGGGAGGGAGATAGCTTGAAAATGGTGGAGGGGCCAGGGAGTTAATGGGAGGGAAGGGGTACATTTTGTACTGAAGTGATAAGCTGGGATGGGGTGTGTAGAGTGGAAGCATAGACAGGAGGACAGCAGTTAGACCAAGATGAGATAAATGTCACCAATGATGTGGCAGAAAGGGTTCAGCAAAGTTGCATCAATAATCAATCTGGTAAGGAGCAGTCCATAGGAGATCAGCAATGAAGTTAGCAGATCATCAATGATGGAAAAAAAAAAAAAATCCAGCTGTGTGCGATTGGTAGATGGGGTGTCTGGTTGGTAATGACGTAACTTGTCTCGAGGTCGGCGATAGATCAGTTGGTGGGGAGTTCAGCAGTGAAGCAGCCAGCGAAGATCAGCAGTGGTGTGGTTGGTGAGGCACGGTGTAACCATCAGTAGTTTAGTAAGTGGGTGTGCAGTGCTTACATTTAGCTGGCTGTGTGTTTAGCTGGTGTATGTTCAATATGGTATTGAAGGTACTTCTATGCAGGGTGTAGAAAATCAGCAGATGAACAGCCCAGAGTTTTGTGCTACTTCACTTCTGTTCCCTTCTGGCTCAATTCTGGTATAATTCGGTTTGTCTAAAGTACCCTTAAAATTAATACCCCTTAAATTTATACCCTTAAATGTATACACTGCTGACCAAGGTCATGCTGACTATATGATCTGCTAATATATCTCTGAGTAGATTGATACTAACAAGCAGACTGATTACAGCTGTGAATATACTAGACACTAGACTCTAGCCACACAGGGGCAGGGCCAGTCTAAAGATATGCAAATTGTGACTAATGAATTGAAATAGGCAAATGGTAACACAGGAAGAAGCCCCAATTATTAACACTTATAATTAAGCAGATTGATGCAGAATTTAGAATGTAAGCATACAGCCAGGAAAATTAATCAGTTGCATACCATAAAAGCAGATTGATGCAGAATTTAGAATTGAAGCATACAGCCAGGAAAATTAATCAGTTGCATACCATAAAAGCAGATTGATGCAGCATTTAGAATTTAAGCATACAGCCAGGGAAATTAATCAGTTGCATACCATAAAAGCAGATTGATGCAGCATTTAGAATTTAAGCATACAGCCAGGAAAATTAATCAGTTGCATACCATAAAAGCTGATTGATGCAGAATGTTCACACTCCTCCCCTTGCCTCTTTTTGATGCTCTTCAGGGCCTTGTGGCCCATCTCACATGGGTCATAAAACTAGTGTGGCCATCATGATTTTCACACCCGCAAAAAATGTAGCCACAAAAACACCTGATGTGAAGTATAGTCCCCTGTATTGGAGGAAGGGAAGGTTGGTAGTTCCCACACAGCTCTGTGCCATTCTGCAATCGCAGGGGCTGCTTCTCTCTAGATACGCACCTGACTGGAGATCAAAAGGACGTAACACCTTGGTCCCCCCCAGAGTCCACCTCAAAACCTTTGGAGACAGAGCCTTTTGTCATGCTGCCCCTACACTTTGGAACTCCCTGCCACACCCAATCAGGACAGCTCCATCCCTGCAAGCATTTAAGTCTAAACTGAAAACCTACCTCTTCAGTCTGGCATTCATGAACATCTGACTATCTCCTCTGTAACACAACCCAGCCTGCAACCCTGTATTAATCTGAGACACAACTATCAGTGGTGCTCAAATACCCCTTTTAAAAATTCGAATTTGGTCGAATTCGAATAGTAAATTATTCGAGGTCAGTCGAATATTCGAGTCGAATATTTTTTACTATTCGATTCGACCTCGGACTTCGAGCTCACTATTCGAGTCGGTATTCGAGCTCACTATTCGAGCTGACTATTCGAATTGGCCCAAAATAGCTTCCAACACTTGTTTTGAGGGTGAATGATGCAAGAAACATCTTTTTTTCCAAGTAACAACAGCAAGTGATTATGTGGGGATGTTCCTTTAAAAAAAAATGTGGAAAGAGAAGTTGTGTCCTTAATTTGGTTCAGTAGTGTAGTGTTACTGTATATACTTGTTCTTCTTCTTCTTTATCTTTCTTAATCTTCTTCTAGATCTTCTTCTTCTTCTTCTTCTTCTTCTTCATCATCTTCTTCTTCTTCTTCATCTTCATCTTCTTCATCTTCTTCTTCATCTTCTTCTTCTTCTTCTTCATCTTCTTCTTCTTCTTCATCTTCTTCATCTTCTTCATCTTCATCTTCTTCATCTTCATCTTCTTCATCTTCATCTTCTTCTTCATCTTCTTCATCTTCTTCATCTTCTTCATCTTCTTCTTCTTCTTCTTCATCTTCTTCTTCTTCTTCTTCATCTTCTTCATCTTCTTCTTCTTCTTCTTCATCTTCTTCATCATCTTCTTCTTCTTCTTCATCTTCATCTTCTTCATCTTCTTCTTCATCTTCTTCATCTTCTTCTTCATCTTCTTCTTCTTCATCTTCTTCTTCTTCATCTTCTTCTTCTTCTTCTTCATCTTCTTCATCATCTTCTTCTTCTTCTTCATCTTCATCTTCTTCATCTTCTTCTTCATCTTCTTCTTCTTCATCTTCTTCTTCTTCTTCATCTTCATCTTCTTCATCTTCATCTTCTTCTTCTTCATCTTCTTCTTCATCTTCTTCTTCATCTTCTCCTTCTCCTTCTTTTTCAATATCGTCTTCTTCTTCTTCTTCACGTATTTCTCTTTTCAAATTTTTTTTTAAAGAAATGCAGCTATTTTTGAGCGTAACAAATAGCTGGTGGGCGCACGCATGTTGGAAGCGCCATTGTATGTGCTCCCTGGCAGTGGAAACACAAAGACAGCAGGAGGTAAATTCAGCAGCAGGAGGAGGAGGATGAGTGTGTGGCAGCAGGCAGTCAATGAGGCAGGCAGCTCGCCGTGACATAATAGCCCTGGTACCTAGCGGTGATACCAGGGCTGTAAATAAACACAACAGGAGGTCCCAGACAGCGGTCGTGCAGCCCACATTGTGTCCAATACACAACTGGGACAACACAGTTTTCAACCCGGGCACCTCAGAAAAATTAAACCTTTTTTTTTTTTTATTGGTTTTTTTTGGTTTTGGTTTTACAACCAATATAGCTATTGTTTTGACGTAATAGCTGGTGGCAGAGTGGCAGCAGAAGGTAATTCTGTGTACCCTGGCAGTGGGAAACACAGACAGACAGCAGCAGCAGGAGGAATGGAGGAGCAGTGTGAGCAGCTATTGTTGTGACGTAATAGCTGGTGGCAGAGTGGCAGCAGACGGTAATTCTGTGTACCCTGGCAGTGGGAAACACAGACAGACAGCAGCAGCAGGAGGAATGGAGGAGCAGTGTGAGTGTGGCAGCAGGTAGGCAGCGTGACATAATAGCCCTGGTACCTAGCGGTGATACCAGGGCTGTAAATAAACACAACAGGAGGTCCCAGACAGCGGTCGTGCAGCCCACATTGTGTCCAATACACAACTGGGACAACACAGTTTTCAACCCGGGCACCTCAGAAAAATTAAACCTTTTTTTTTTTTTATTGGTTTTTTTTGGTTTTGGTTTTACAACCAATATAGCTATTGTTTTGACGTAATAGCTGGTGGCAGAGTGGCAGCAGAAGGTAATTCTGTGTACCCTGGCAGTGGGAAACACAGACAGACAGCAGCAGCAGGAGGAATGGAGGAGCAGTGTGAGCAGCTATTGTTGTGACGTAATAGCTGGTGGCAGAGTGGCAGCAGACGGTAATTCTGTGTACCCTGGCAGTGGGAAACACAGACAGACAGCAGCAGCAGGAGGAATGGAGGAGCAGTGTGAGTGTGGCAGCAGGTAGGCAGCGTGACATAATAGCCCTGGTACCTAGCGGTGATACCAGGGCTGTAAATAAACACAACAGGAGGTCCCAGACAGCGGTCGTGCAGCCCACATTGTGTCCAATACACAACTGGGACAACACAGTTTTCAACCCGGGCACCTCAGAAAAATTAAACCTTTTTTTTTTTTTATTGGTTTTTTTTGGTTTTGGTTTTACAACCAATATAGCTATTGTTTTGACGTAATAGCTGGTGGCAGAGTGGCAGCAGAAGGTAATTCTGTGTACCCTGGCAGTGGGAAACACAGACAGACAGCAGCAGCAGGAGGAATGGAGGAGCAGTGTGAGCAGCTATTGTTGTGACGTAATAGCTGGTGGCAGAGTGGCAGCAGACGGTAATTCTGTGTACCCTGGCAGTGGGAAACACAGACAGACAGCAGCAGCAGGAGGAATGGAGGAGCAGTGTGAGTGTGGCAGCAGGTAGGCAGCGTGACATAATAGCCCTGGTACCTAGCGGTGATACCAGGGCTGTAAATAAACACAACAGGAGGTCCCAGACAGCGGTCGTGCAGCCCACATTGTGTCCAATACACAACTGGGACAACACAGTTTTCAACCCGGGCACCTCAGAAAAATTAAACCTTTTTTTTTTTTTATTGGTTTTTTTTGGTTTTGGTTTTACAACCAATATAGCTATTGTTTTGACGTAATAGCTGGTGGCAGAGTGGCAGCAGAAGGTAATTCTGTGTACCCTGGCAGTGGGAAACACAGACAGACAGCAGCAGCAGGAGGAATGGAGGAGCAGTGTGAGCAGCTATTGTTGTGACGTAATAGCTGGTGGCAGAGTGGCAGCAGACGGTAATTCTGTGTACCCTGGCAGTGGGAAACACAGACAGACAGCAGCAGCAGGAGGAATGGAGGAGCAGTGTGAGTGTGGCAGCAGGTAGGCAGCGTGACATAATAGCCCTGGTACCTAGCGGTGATACCAGGGCTGTAAATAAACACAACAGGAGGTCCCAGACAGCGGTCGTGCAGCCCACATTGTGTCCAATACACAACTGGGACAACACAGTTTTCAACCCGGGCACCTCAGAAAAATTAAACCTTTTTTTTTTTTTATTGGTTTTTTTTGGTTTTGGTTTTACAACCAATATAGCTATTGTTTTGACGTAATAGCTGGTGGCAGAGTGGCAGCAGAAGGTAATTCTGTGTACCCTGGCAGTGGGAAACACAGACAGACAGCAGCAGCAGGAGGAATGGAGGAGCAGTGTGAGCAGCTATTGTTGTGACGTAATAGCTGGTGGCAGAGTGGCAGCAGACGGTAATTCTGTGTACCCTGGCAGTGGGAAACACAGACAGACAGCAGCAGCAGGAGGAATGGAGGAGCAGTGTGAGTGTGGCAGCAGGTAGGCAGCGTGACATAATAGCCCTGGTACCTAGCGGTGATACCAGGGCTGTAAATAAACACAACAGGAGGTCCCAGACAGCGGTCGTGCAGCCCACATTGTGTCCAATACACAACTGGGACAACACAGTTTTCAACCCGGGCACCTCAGAAAAATTAAACCTTTTTTTTTTTTTATTGGTTTTTTTTGGTTTTGGTTTTACAACCAATATAGCTATTGTTTTGACGTAATAGCTGGTGGCAGAGTGGCAGCAGAAGGTAATTCTGTGTACCCTGGCAGTGGGAAACACAGACAGACAGCAGCAGCAGGAGGAATGGAGGAGCAGTGTGAGCAGCTATTGTTGTGACGTAATAGCTGGTGGCAGAGTGGCAGCAGACGGTAATTCTGTGTACCCTGGCAGTGGGAAACACAGACAGACAGCAGAAGGGCAGTACACAGCAGCAGCCCACTGTAGGTGTGAAATGTGTGGCTGCAGGCGACGTAATAGTCAAAGTGAACCAGGCTGGCTTAGTGAGCAGGAGCCAGGAGGTGGTAAAGGGTGGTAAGGCACATTAACGATGGTACTAAGTTCCGGCAGCCAGTTCATGTCCCCCTCTCGCCGACAACAGGGGCCAGGAACTCGCCTTCCACCCACGCCTGGTTCATCTTGAGAAACGTCAGTCTGTCCACAGACTTGTGAGACAGACGTGAGCGTTTCTCGGTGACCACGCCACCAGCTGCACTGAAGCAGCGCTCGGACAGCACGCTGGAAGGGGGGCAGGACAGCACTTCCAGGGCGTACTGCGCCAGCTCGCTCCAGATCTCCATGCGCTTGACCCAATACTCCATGGGATCAACAGGGGCATCGCTGTCAAGCCCGCTGTAGGACCCCATGTAGTCAGCCACCATGCGGGTCAGGCGCTGGCTGTGACCGGAGGAGGATGCTGCTGCATGCATCTCCTCTCTAGTCACTGCTGCCGGAGCCTCTACAGTCCTGTAGAGCTCGTGGCTGAGAGACAGCAGGTCTGTGGGGCGCTTGCTGCTGCTGGATGCAGGCACCTGCTGCTGCCTCTGTGCTGGCTGCTGGACAGTGGGGGTGGAAGGCTGGGGGAAGGCTTCCTCCAAGCGCTCAACAAGGGCCTGCTGCAAGCTCCTTATTTGTTGCGCTGGGTCTCCTCCTGCAGGCGGCAGGAACTGGCTCAACTTCCCCTTGAGGCGTGGGTCCAACATCATGCTGATCCAGATGTCCTCCCTCTGCTTCATCTGGATCACCCTGGGGTCCCTGCGCAGGCACGTCAGCATGTGCGCTGCCATTGGGAAGAGGCGGGCCACGTCTGCTGGCACATCGACGTCAGTGCTGTCCTCCTCATCCTCCTCCTCTGCTGCCTCATCCTCTCTCCACCCCCGCACCAACTCAGCTGCACTGCGCTGATCCCCCTCATCAGCAGCCAGGTCAGGGACCTCCACCAAGTCCTCCTCCTCCTCCCCCTCAGAGGTGGACTGTGCAGCTGCTTGCCGCTCCTGCTGGTCCAAGGCTGCCGCTCCCTGTGCCAGCAAAGCATCGAGTGCCCTGTTCAGCAGAGAAACCAGGGGCACCCACTCGCAGACCATAGCATGGTCCCTGCTCACCATGTTTGTGGCCTGCAGGAAGGGAGCCAGCACTAAGCACACCTGCTGCATGTGCCTCCAGTCATCATCGGGGACGATGGACGGGATGTTGCTGGTCTTGTCCCTTCTCTGAGCTGCGGAAACAGTGGCCAGGGCAAGGTAGTGGTTGACAGCGTGCTTCTGTTCAACCAGACGCTCCAACATCGCCAGGGTGGAGTTCCAGCGAGTCGGAACGTCAATGATCAGCCGATGGCGTGGCAGATCCAGCTCCTTTTGCACGTCTTCCAGGCTCGCACAGGCTGCAGCCGAGCGCCGGAAGTGACGCACAACGTTCCTTGCCGTTTCCAGCAGCTCGTCCATCCCCTGGTAGGTGCGCAGGAACTTCTGCACCACCAGGTTCAGCACGTGGGCAAGACAGGGGATGTGGGTCAGGTTTCCCCTGTCTATGGCAGCAACCAGATTGGCCCCATTGTCGGACACCACCTCTCCGACTCTGAGGCCTCTGGGGGTCAGCCAAATCCGCTCCTGCTCCTGGAGTTTGGCCAACACGTGGGCTGCCGTCAGCTTGGTCTTGCCAAGGCTGACCAAGTGCAGCAGCGCTTGGCAGTGGCGGGCCTTCACACTGCTGCTGAGGCGGGGGGTTTGGCCAGGTGTGGCGGAGGATGGCAGAGGATCGGAGGAACCCGCTGCAGTTCCCCTGACCCTGCGGGGTGGCACCACCCACTGTGTTGCTGCTGCTGCTGTGCCCGCTGCTGCTCTCCCATCCTCACCCCCTTCCACCAAGCTGACCCAGTGGACAGTGAAGGACAGGTAGCGGCCTGTCCCGAAGCGGCTGCTCCAGGAGTCCATGGTGACGTGGACCCTTTCACCAACCGCGTGCTCCAGCCCTCGCTCCACATTGGCCATCACAAAGCGGTGCAGTGCAGGAATGGCCTTGCGGGCGAAGAAGTGTCTGCTGGGGAGCTGCCAGTCTGGGGCTGCACAAGCAAGCAGCGCCCGCATGTCGCTCCCCTCCTGCACGAGCGTGTACGGCAGGAGTTGGGAGCACATGGCCCGTGCCAGCAAGCCGTTCAGCTGCCGCACGCGACGGCTGCTGGGAGGCAGAGCCCTAACCACCCCCTGGAAGGACTCGCTCAAAAGGCTCTGGCGTGCCTTTTTGCTGGCACGGGAATCAGCAGACGGAGCAGAGGAGGCCAATGAGGACTGGCTGCCAGAACAGGCCTCAGTGTCGGCGGCAGGAGTTGCAGAGGGGGGAGGAGCAGGGCGTTTCCGCACTCCTGCTGGTGCTGCTGGAGGAGCAGGAGGGCGGGTGGCTGCTGTTGCTGCTGCTGCTGCTGAAGGCTGTGCAGTGATGGGATTGGTGCCACTGCCAGCACCAGATGCCTTCAGCCTCTGGAACTCCTCATGCTGGTGGAAGTGTTTCGCAGAAAGGTGGTTGATCAGCGAGCTGGTGCTGAACTTCAAGGGGTCTGCACCTCTGCTCAACTTCCGCTGACAGTGGTTGCAAGTGGCGTACTTGCTGTACACTGTGGGCATGGTGAAAAACCGCCAGATTGGTGACAAAAACATCCCCCTACGGCATGGAAGCGCTGCTGCCTGTTTCCCTGTGGTGGTTGGGGGGGGGGGGGGGGTCTTGGGTGCGGCTGGTGGTGGTACTGGCTGATGCTGCTGCTGCTGCTGCTGAGCCTGAGACACCAGCAGGCTGTGGGACGCTGCCAATGCTTGCAATGATGCGCCTCCTTGCAAGGCCCACAACCGCATCCTCCTCCTCCTCCTCAGAGCTGCTGAGGACGACATCCTCTGGATGTGTTGGCACCCAGTCTCTGTCTGTCACCGGGTCATCATCATCATGCCCCTCCTGAAACATGTCCTGCTCTGATGATGACCCCCCAAACTCCTCTGCTGATGCATGGATGGGACGCTTGACTGTCGCCACAGTCTTGCTGTCCAATCCCTCCTCCCCCAAAGTGCCCATCAGCATCTCCTCCTCCAAATCGCCAACAACAGCATTCAATTGACTCATCATGCCTGGGGTCAAAAGAGTGCTGAATGAGAGGTCGGCGACTGACGGTGAACTGGCCTCCTCCCCAGACCCTGCTGGGCGGCTGCTGCGAACAGGGGTGGTGGTGGTGGTGGTGGTGAGGGTGGAGGCCTCGGATGCAGAGCTGATGGCGGGCTGCTCATCCTCCGTCATGAGTTGCACCACAGTGTCTGCATCCTTTTCCTCAATGGGACGTTTCCGACCCGGCTGGAGGAAAATGGGAGCAGGTGCTACACGCTGCTGCTGCTGTGTCTCTGCAGCGTGAGTTGCAGATGCTCCTCCTGGGCGGCGCCCAAGGCGTCCACGGCCAGTGGCTATGGGAGGAATGTTAGCCACTGACGCTGCTGCTGCTGCTGCGGAACTGTGCATGGTGGCGCGCCCGCGGCCGCGGCTTGCCACAATGCTGCTCCCTCTCTTCCTGATTCCCTTGCTGCCCTTCCCCTTGCCCAAACCGCGCTGGCTGCCACTTCCAGACATCTTCAATGTTTTGGGCGTATAGACAAAAGTTTTGTAAAAGGGCGGGTGAAAAGTGGGGTACTTTAATGGAGTGGGTTGGTTGGTGAGGTGACTGAGTGAGTGTCCCCTAGTACAGTAAGTAAGTATTAACAGTCAGGAAGTACAACTAGCAGTTACAATAATCAGTAGTAGTAATCACAAGTAAATTTAGTGTGTGTACACTCAGACAGTGAGTGCACGCACGCAGGAGCTAGTAGCCTATGGACACAGTGACTGAGTGTCCTAGACTCCTAGTACGGTAAGAGTAAGTAAGTAGTAACAGTAAGTAGAACTAACTAATAACAATAATCAATCAGCGATCAGAAGGAAATGGAGTGTGGGTGGTGTGTGTGTACACTCAGACAGTGAGTGCACGCACGCAGGAGCTAGTAGCCTATGGACACAGTGACTGAGTGTCCTAGACTCCTAGTACAGTAAGAGTAAGTAAGTAGTAACAGTAAGTAGAACTAACTAATAACAATAATCAATCAGCGATCAGAAGGAAATGGAGTGTGGGTGGTGTGTGTACACTCAGACAGTGAGTGCACGCACGCAGGAGCTAGTAGCCTATGGACACAGTGACTGAGTGTCCTAGACTCCTAGTACAGTAAGTAGTAACAGTAAGTAGTAGAACTAACTAATAACAATAATCAATCAGCGATCAGAAGGAAATGGAGTGTGGGTGGTGTGTGTACACTCAGACAGTGAGTGCACGCACGCAGGAGCTAGTAGCCTATGGACACAGTGACTGAGTGTCCTAGACTCCTAGTACAGTA
The DNA here is from genome assembly GCF_040937935.1 of Hyperolius riggenbachi. NCBI lineage: Eukaryota > Metazoa > Chordata > Amphibia > Anura > Hyperoliidae > Hyperolius > Hyperolius riggenbachi. Next base: position 151,624,660 of record NC_090648.1, read on the forward strand.
AGAGTAAGTAAGTAGTAACAGTAAGTAGAACTAACTAATAACAATAATCAATCAGCGATCAGAAGGAAATGGAGTGTGGGTGGTGTGTGTACACTCAGACAGTGAGTGCACGCACGCAGGAGCTAGTAGCCTATGGACACAGTGACTGGGTGTCCTAGACTCCTAGTACAGTAAGAGTAAGTAAGTAGTAACAGTAAGTAGTAGAACTAACTAATAACAATAATCAATCAGCGATCAGAAGGAAATGGAGTGTGGGTGGTGTGTGTACACTCAGACAGTGAGTGCACGCACGCAGGAGCTAGTAGCCTATGGACACAGTGACTGAGTGTCCTAGACTCCTAGTACAGTAAGTAGTAACAGTAAGTAGTAGAACTAACTAATAACAATAATCAATCAGCGATCAGAAGGAAATGGAGTGTGGGTGGTGTGTGTACACTCAGACAGTGAGTGCACGCACGCAGGAGCTAGTAGCCTATGGACACAGTGACTGAGTGTCCTAGACTCCTAGTACAGTAAGTAGTAACAGTAAGTAGTAGAACTAACTAATAACAATAATCAATCAGCGATCAGAAGGAAATGGAGTGTGGGTGGTGTGTGTACACTCAGACAGTGAGTGCACGCACGCAGGAGCTAGTAGCCTATGGACACAGTGACTGAGTGTCCTAGACTCCTAGTACAGTAAGAGTAAGTAGTAACAGTAAGTAGAACTAACTAATAACAATAATCAATCAGCGATCAGAAGGAAATGGAGTGTGGGTGGTGTGTGTACACTCAGACAGTGAGTGCACGCACGCAGGAGCTAGTAGCCTATGGACACAGTGACTGGGTGTCCTAGACTCCTAGTACAGTAAGAGTAAGTAAGTAGTAACAGTAAGTAGTAGAACTAACTAATAACAATAATCAATCAGCGATCAGAAGGAAATGGAGTGTGGGTGGTGTGTGTACACTCAGACAGTGAGTGCACGCACGCAGGAGCTAGTAGCCTATGGACACAGTGACTGAGTGTCCTAGACTCCTAGTACAGTAAGTAGTAACAGTAAGTAGTAGAACTAACTAATAACAATAATCAATCAGCGATCAGAAGGAAATGGAGTGTGGGTGGTGTGTGTACACTCAGACAGTGAGTGCACGCACGCAGGAGCTAGTAGCCTATGGACACAGTGACTGAGTGTCCTAGACTCCTAGTACAGTAAGAGTAAGTAAGTAGTAACAGTAAGTAGAACTAACTAATAACAATAATCAATCAGCGATCAGAAGGAAATGGAGTGTGGGTGTGTGTACACTCAGACAGTGAGTGCACGCACGCAGGAGCTAGTAGCCTATGAACACAGTGACTGAGTGTCCTAGACTCCTAGTACAGTAAGAGTAAGTAGTAACAGTAAGTAGAACTAACTAATTACAATAATCAATCAGCGATCAGAAGGAAATAGAGTGTGTGTTGTGTGTGTACACTCAGACAGTGAGTGCGCACACGCAGGAGCTAGTAGCCTATATGAACAGTGACAGTGAGTGTCCCTACGGGTACAGTAAGAGTAAGTAGTAAGTAAGTACAACTAACAATAATCTATCAGTAATCAGAAGGAAATAGAGTGTGTGTACACACAGACGGTGAGTGAGTGCACACACGCAGGAGCTAGCTAGTAGCCTATAAACAGTGACAGTCAGTGAGTGTCCTACTCCTAGTACAGTATAACTACAATACTATTAGTAAAGGACAGCAGAAATACTGGTATAGATGATGAGAGAAATAAACAGAGGACAGCTGCCCACAGAGGCAAGGCCCCCCTGAGGCCTAAACCTGTAAGCTTGCAGCAGCTGCCTGTCTCTAATGTAACACACAAGCTACTAACTAAAATACAATGTCTATCTAAATAACAACAATACAGGTGTATATGGCAGGTGTAGGTGAGCAAAAACGCTAGGTAAATGAACACAATAGAGCACTTGCTAAGCCAAAGCACAAAGGAGCAGATCTCTCTCTGTACAAGTCTCAGGCAAGCATGGAAAACCCGAACATGGCGGCCGCTATTTATAGGGTAGGGGCTGGCCAGGGTCCCCCTCTGTGATTGGCTGCCGTCAGAGGGCCTGGGAGCCCTCTGATTGGCTCTAAGCACATCAATCTGGGCTATGACGCTATTCGAGCTCGGTACCGAGCTCGAATAGCGCCGGTTTGCTCGAATAGCTCGAATAGTGAATGGGCTATTCGAGTGTTCTCGAATAGCCCATTCGAATAGCTACAGCTATTCGGAGCTCGAATACCGAGCTCGAATAGCTGAAAAAGAGCTCGAATATTCGAGCTACTCGAATATTCGAGCTCTGCTGAGCACCACTGACAACTATGCGCTTTGAGTCCTATGGGAGAAAAGCGCTTTAGAAATGTTATTGTATTGTATTGTATTGTATTGATTGCATCGGCTATCCCAATGTATCACAAAGAAGCAGAACATAGTCTCTGCCCTGAGGTGTATTTAAGTTATATAAAAAGAACTAACAGTTTTCACAGATTTTTTTTTCATGAAATTGTCTACATACCTGTAAATAGTGACAGTACTTTGGGTATAATAATTTTGCATAAACCCAGAATCCAAGTCAAGTAAATAAGCAGCTTCAGAGTAAAGTAAAGAGAATTGAGAGCACTTTTTAACCATTTCCAGTCCTGTGTCAGAATAAGTCTGACATTGGCATTTACTACCAGTTTAGGCCCAACATCAGACATAGTCCAACACAGAAAAACATGTCTGTCACTAGGGGAGCCGTTACCAGATCTAGTCCAGCACAGTGTCAACCCCATTACATCAAAGTGTCAGTCTAAGTCCAACACTTTGATCGCCACTGGCCCCATCCTCCGAGCTGCACCATGTAATTTAAATACAATGTAGGCACATTTGGGCTCACTGCTAGGGGTGCCATTGCCGGTTCTATTCTGGTACAGCTACAGACTATGTGGATCAACGTGTTGGACAAAGTTAGGGCTACTTTCCACTATGACTGAAATCATCCATTTATCCAGAAAGGGAAATTGCATTCTACCTTACAGTAATGCATTTTTTATGAACCATTTCTATTGTTTATGAACCGTTTCCACTAAACCCAAAATTTTGCGTGCTTGAAAAACAGCCTGTAACATTTTTTTTTACAAATTTGTTTTAGGATCTTAGAATTTGGTAACACTAATAGCAATAGTTTTAGCATATATGTGGCAGTATATCATTATACAGAGAAGTATAATTAATGAGATTAAAGTTTAGCATTAAATTTAGATTACATAGCAGCATGGTGGCATAGCGGACAGTACTTTCACCTTGCAGCACTGGGTCCTTGGCTGGAATCTGGGCCAGGAAGACACTATCTGCATTTATTTTCATTTATTTATTTTTATTTTTCTGAGTTTCATCAGGGCTCTCTGTTTTCTTTCAACATCTACAAATAAATATTAGACTGTGACTGAGTCCCTTTGATGGAAAGTTATTGACAAGACTGTACACTGTTTATAATGCTGTGGATGATGTCGGCACTATATAACTACAAAACAAATAAATAAATAAATAAATAGGGTTATCGGTTAACAAAGTTTTCGGTTAAAGCGGAATATAACCCTGCATTTCAACTTTGCTCTAAAACATTATTTACAGCATATTATATGCAACCAACATTTTTTTTTTACTAGACCAGCACTGGAAGGGTTACACACAGATCTTTAAAGTTCCTGAAGAGAACTGCTCCCCGCATCCGAAGTTTAGATAGATACATTCTGTTTACTTAAATGTAACAACTGTGGAATGTGACTCACTCTCTCTGACTGTGCAGGAGCTGGACGAAAGCCAAAGAGTGTGTAACATTCCTCACTTGTTACATTCTGTTGACTTAAATGTATCTATCTAAACTTTGGCTGCGGGGAGCAGTTCTCTCCAGGAACTTTAAAGATCTGTGTGTAACACTTCCAATGCTGGTCTAGTAAAAAAAAAAAATGCTGGTTGCATATAATATGCTGTAAATAATGTTTTAGAGCAAAGTTGAAATGCAGGGTTATATTCCGCTTTAAGGGGTTAGGCCTAGGTTAAGGTTAGACAATAAAAGTGCTCAATCCCACTGCCATCATTTACTGCTATCAACAGGTGCTATACAGACATATTTGCTCAGTCATGTTACGTTTAGGCAGGCATGCGTGTGCATACCGATACCTGTATTTTTAGGTACCCATGTTTGTTTTCTTACTCTATAGTACTATTTATTTTATAATGATAATAATATATGGTACATCAGTTGTAAAGCTATGACATTGAAAATTGATTTGAAATCCTTTTATTATTATCATAAAATGCAAAATTCCATTTTAGTTATTTATTTTCAGTCCTTTTATTGATACAATGAAGCAACCCTGGCTGAAAAGCAAAATAAACTATAGCATATTTTACAATGCTGACCCTGTGATCACTGTGATTGTCTCAACGTGATCACGGGGTCAGGAGGTAATGAAACTGTCTCCAGATTATTATTACATAGAATTCAGGTGTCTAGTGTCAACTGGGTTAGCAGTGGTGCTTGCACAGGATCATGGTGGGGGCATAAAAAGCAAACATGATTAAAGTTTACCTGAACCAAAGCTCAGGTCAACACGGCAATACGTACCTAAGAAGAGGGAAGCCTCTGGATCCTGTAGGGGCTTTTCACTGAGTCCTCTGGCCCCTCTGTTGCCGCTTGCGGAACCCACAAAGATGTCTAACAAGGGCTTGTTGGAAGTTTGATCAGAGCTATGGTCCTCTTCAAGCAGAACTATGGTTGTAATGCGCCTGAGCGAGTACTGCTGTGCCTGTGCCGTAAGACAGAGCCGCTTGTGCTGTGCAGAGGCGCAGCATGGCCGCATTTGTGCTTGAAGAATAGCATGGTCCGGATCTTCTTTGAGGTTGAGGAGGAACTAGGAAGTCTCTGCAGAATACAGAGTAGAGATGGCCCGAACCTCCGATTTTCGGTTCGCGAACTTCCGCGGAAGTTTTCGAACATGCACATTTTTGCGAACTGCAATAGACTTCAATGGGGAGGCAAACTTTGAAAACTAGAAACATTTATGCTGCCAACAAAAGTGATGGAAAAGATGTTTCAAGGGGTCTAACACCTGGAGAGGGGCATGGCGGAGTGGGATGCATGCCAAAACTCCCTGGGAAAAATCTGGATTTGACGCACAGCAGCATTTCAAGGGCAGAAATCACATTGCATGCTAAATTGCAGGCCTAAAGTGCTTTAATGAATCTTGCATGTGTATACATCAATCAAGTAGTGTAATTAGTGTACTGCTTCACATTGACAGACCAAACTCACTGTGTAGCGCACCACAAACAGCTGTTTGTGTAGTGATGGCCGTGCTGGACTGGTGTGCACCATGGCCAGAGTGCAGGCCATGGCGGTTTTCAAGCCCATATGGACGAGCTGAGGTAGCTGAATGACAGAACAACAGTGACTGAGTGTCCAGCTGATCAAATTTGGCCTGTCCACAATGAAGCAACAACCTTATTATCTATTTTCTTGGGTCAGGTGTGCCCCCCAACCCCAACACACTCATATAGCCATCAGTCATTGCTTCATTGTGATACGCAAGCCCCTTTACCGCGGCAAGATAATGATCACGAAGGGAAAATGACACATGTACATGCCTTTTGCTTTGTTGTTGCAGCTGCAGTGCAGACAGAAAAAATAGGCAGGCATGTACACGCACCTAGTGTTGGGCGAACACCTGGATGTTCGGGTTCGGGCCGAACAGGCCGAACATGGGCCAGATGTTCGGCATGTTCGGCCCGAACGCCGAACTTAATGGAAGTCAATGGGACCCCCGAACATGCCCATTTTGGGGGCCCTATGGGGTCGCAGGCATAAGGGGGGAGCATGCCCCGATCGCGGGGGGGGGGGGGTCGGAAATTCCCCCCACCCCCTCCGCTAGCGCTCCCCCCTCTGCCCGCTTTCCCATAAAAAAAGTTTAAGGCAAGTTAAATAGTACCTGGTGGCTGGCACTGGCAGTGGAGTGAGGAGGAGGAGGAGCCCGAGTAGCAGAGTGACGCGTTGAGGCCGGGCAGCGGGCGGTTCAGCGGTAGTACCCTTGTGGTACTTCCGCCCTTTCTCTGACCTCACGTCCTCTACGTGATGACGCATACGAGGGTACGCGTGACGCGTACCCTCGTATGCAGAGGACGTGAGGTCAGAGAAAGGGCGGAAGTACCACAAGGGTACTACCGCTGAACCGCCCGCTGCCCGGCCTCAACGCGTCACTCTGCTACTCGGACTCCTCCTCCTCCTCACTCCACTGCCAGTGCCAGCCACCAGGTACTATTTAACTTGCCTTAAACTTTTTTTATAGGGAAGCAGGCAGAGGGGGGAGCGCTAGCAGAGGGGGTGGGGGGAATTTCCGACCCCCCCCCCCCCCGCGATCGGGGCATGCTCCCCCCTTATGCCTGCGACCCCATAGGGGGGCCGTATTGCGGCATGTTCGGGCGAATAGGGCCCTGTTCTGCCGAACAGGGGCCCTGTTCGGCGGGCATTGAATAGTTCGGGAGAACCCGAACTAAAAAGGCCGAACACCATCAGGTGTTCGGCCGAACTCGAACATCACCCGAAAAGGGTGATGTTCTGCAGAACCCGAACAGTGGCGAACACTGTTCGCCCAACACTACACGCACCAGAAAAATTATTATAGCATCCGCTGCTAGCAGTGGCCTTAAAAATTCAGGAATCCGCCTGGAGTCCTGGTGGACCCTGTTGGTGGTGGCAGAGAAGACAGTCCAGTGGCCTGCAGGCAGAGATGCTGTGTGGGGACCGACTTAGTCTTGGGGCAGGCAGTCACACGGCGTGCAGGCAGAGATGCTGTGTGTGGGGACTGACTTAGTCTTCCTGCAGGCCTGAGCGTGCTTTGCAGACCAGGCATCCATGGTCAGATGGACCCTTGACCCAACGCTGTGTGCCAGAGATGTCACCACTTGCCTTTCAACATCACGGTACAGTTTAGGTATCACCTTTTTTGAGAAATAATTGTGGCCTGGTATCTTCCACTGCGGTGTGTGGCTTTGCTTTTGTTTGCTGCTTTTCCTCAGGTGGTCATCCCATTGCAGTTTGTGCTTTGTAATCATGTGCCTTTTTTAAGGTAGTTGTCCCTATGGGTTGGTCTTTCCATGGCTCAATTTTTGGTGGCAGAGAGTACAGATGGCATTGATCTCATCTGAGGCAGACACACAAAAATGTTTTCACACCGCTGAGCCCTGGGGTGATGGCAGTTTGGTGGTGGTGGCCAACTGAGTGTTAAGTGGGGTGCCAGAATCAGAGCAGGAGGAGGAAGATATGTCACGCTTCCGTGCGGAAGCTGAGAAAGATGAGGTGTTCTGTGTTAAATAGTCAACCACGTCCTGACAATATTGGGGGTTGATGGCACGTGCCTTCTTCTAAACAGTGTACTTTGGTCGAGGGCTGCATGAAATCACGACAGCGTGACCTCGAACAGACCTGCCAGGTGGCCTGCCTCCGGCTCTGTCTTTTGTTTTGTCCATATTGGGGGGGATGAAGTGAAAGGTATGCACTGACTTGACTAATACAATGTACGGTTACACAGATGCAGTAAACAGGTTGCAGTGACTGCTGGTACAACAATGTGCAGTTACACATGTGCAGTTAACAGGTATGCATGGACTGGTATATAAAATAGCGTTCGGTCACACAGGTGCAGTGAACAGGTATGCAGTGACTGCTGGTACAACAATGTGCGGTTACACAGGTGCAGTGAACAGGTTGCAGTGACTGGTATTACAAATGTGCAGCTGTCACACACACAGGTACCGTGAACAGGTGCAGCGACTGGTGGTGGCATATAAAACTGCATGTGCTCATGTAGGTATAGGTAGGTAGGTGCACTGAACAGTGAACAGGTGCAGTGATTGGGATTACAAATGTGCAGCTGCCTGTCACACGCACACACAGGTACCGTGAACAGGTGCAATGACTGGTGGTATTAACAATGCTTGTGCTCACATAGGTATAGGTAGGTAGGTGCACTGAAAAGTGAACAGGTGCAGTGATTGGGATTACAAATGTGCAGCTGCCTGTCACACACACACACAGGTACCATGAACAGGTGCAATGACTGGTGATATTAACAATGCTTGCGCTCACATAGGTATAGGTAAGTAGGTGCACTGAACAGTAAACAGGTGCAGTGATTGGGATTACAAATGTGCAGCTGCCTGTCACACACACAGGTAGTTACTCACTGAATGTGCTGGGCCTGGCAGTGGCACAGTAGGAATTACCCCCAAGGGGCCAAAGGCCAGCTACGACTGACTGACAGAGCTGTATATAATCCATGTGGGTCACACACACTAAATAAAAAAATATAGATCACAAGAACAAGATTAGCTCTCAAAAGAGCTGTTGAGGGGTGTTTTTTTTAGCAATAAGAATGATCAAGGAGAACGCTAACAAGCCTACATGACCCTAACTAAACTTTTCCTATGTGAGTCTGCAGCAGCTCTCCCTTCACTAATTACTGCAGGCACACGAGTGAGTCCAATGCCTGATGCTGCCTGCCTTTTATAAGGGGGGTGGGGCTCCAAGAGGGAGTGTAGCCTGATTGGCTACAATGTGCCTGCTGATTGTGATATAGAGGGTCAAAGTTGACCCTACTGATGCACTATGGGGGTGAATTGAACTTCCGGAAAAGTTTGCGGTTCTCCGCGATCGCGAACCCCGGAAGTTCGCCGGTGAACCATTCGGGCCATCTCTAATCCCGAGGCTTCCCTCTTTTTAGACAAGCATTTTCTTTTTGGCACAGGCTTCAGCTTGGGCACACTTTATATCTATGCCATGCCACTATAAGGCCTGGTTCACACTGGCATGGATGTAAAACTGATCCATGTAAAAACTGATCCGTGGAATGGATCTGTTTTTAAAGGCATCAGTTTTCCATCCCTGACCCTCCATTCCGTCGATCAAGAAAAATCGCTCCAGACCCAAACTTGCGGAACAGCCTGAACAAATTTGTTTGAAAGGGACCAATGTGAGTGGATCCAATGGTTAAAGGACCTCTGTTGCGAAAAGTCTTAAAATTTGAAATACACAAATAATAATTCCTTTTTTTTGTATAGCGCTTTTCTCCTGTCGGACTCAAAGCGCTTATGAGGCAGCCACTAGAGCGCACTCAGTAGGCAGTAGCAGTGTTAGGGAGTCTCGCCCAAAGAACTCCTTACTGTAAGGATCCGCTTGGCTGCCTGCGCAGGCAGGCAGCCTTTTGACCACTGTTCAGGTCTGCATTCTGCAGGTCTCTGGAAGAGAGACCTTTTGTCAGTATTGCAGCTTGCTGCTGAGGAATTTGCATACACTCATTATGCAAATCCCCTACCTGCCTCCTTTGATGACTGGCAGTATAAAGAGCTATGTTTCCCAGAGTCCTTTGCTGGTCATAAGGGTTAGTCCTGTGTAACTCGCCTGGAGTGTCAGCCTTGCTCATTGTTTGAATATTAGTTTAGAGTAATTCCTGGAACTGCACTAGGCAGATTCCCTAGTGCAGTTAGGATTGCATATCTGTTTTGTCTGTCTGTTGCGATTGTCCTGTCCCAGCGGTGGTCGACAGGAAGTCGTTCTGATCTTTGTTCTTGGAGTGTAGCTGGAGCAGCGGTTGCTACCAGCTATCTCATCTGATCTGTCTTGCCAGGATTGCACTCGCCTTGCGCTAGTGCTGTGGATCCGTCTGATCTCCATCTCTCTTTCTATACTTGGATCGCACTAGCCTCTTGCGCTAGTGCTGTGGATCCTTCTGTTCTGTCTTCCTGGAATGCACTAGCCTCTTGCGCTAGTGCTGTGGATCCTATCTCTCGCTTATTCCTGTTTTCGTGTATCTGTCTTGTCTGCTATGAACGCTTGCTGGAGGCTTGGTGAGGTAACCGTTAAGCAAGCGCTCGCGTCCTCTGTTTCATGTTTGTCTGTCGGTGGTTAGTTAGGCGTGCTTGTCTCTGTTGTGCTTACCACGCGGAGACCGCGCATAAACGCGTGCACTGTTGCGAATGAGTGGGGTGTTCGCATTTAGCTAGCGTTTGTTATTTTCCTTATCTTCTCATTGTATGATTTGCTGTGCTTTTACTACTCTCGTGCTCTGCCTTGCTGTAGCCTTGTGTCACCTCTGGCAATCGCCTCTCTCGCAATTGCGTTCCTGCTTCATATCTGCTGTTGTGTATGCACCGTCGCGGGTTGGCGACTAGTTTGGTGCACACACATACAATCTGTCCCTTTGCTCAATCTCATTCGCAATCGCTTCTCAGGCGATTGCGTTCTCACTCGGTTTCCTTTGTTGTGTGTCCGCCATCGCAGGTGGCGGCTAGATTGGTGGACATACATACATTCCTCATCTGTGCTTATTCGGTCTTGTGTCGCTGTTAGCAATCGCCATCTCTGGCGATTGCCTTCTCACTTTGTCTTCATGGTTGTGTGTTCATCGTCGCAGGGTGGCGACAAGTTTGGTGAACACGCATACCCTCTGTCGCTTTGATCTCTCTCTTTCAGGGCTATCTTGCCCTGCGTTTCTTCCCTTCGTGCAATTCCTGTCTTGCGTCTGTGGCAGGGCAGAGGAGCTGTTCCTCTGCACTCCACAGCTCCTCCTGCCGACAGGAATTTCCCTCTACAGGTGCATTGCACCTTTTGCTGGGTTCCCTCAAATTACACGCTTGTGGAGGATTTCCGCAGTGTCAGCGCACGTCTTGTGCGCTGATCACGGAGAGAATTCCACAATCGTTACATTATGACCAGCCAAACCAAAATTCCCAGTGTAGAGGGAATTTCCGATTTGTACGATTTGGTCGAGTATGGGTCCTGTGTCTTTAAGAGCTTTAAAAGCCTAAACTCAGAGACTAAAGCGGAATTTCTCTCTGAATGTGTGAGGTTTTGCCTGAATCCCACCTTTCAGATTACTGATCCGTCTACGTCGGCTCTTCAGTTTGCCTATGTGCTCTTAAAAGGCGATTTGTTCACCTGGGCGTACAATGTGTTAAAAGACAATTCTTGGAATGATAATCTGTATCAGTTTCTTGCAGTGATATTCTCTCACTGGTTTAAACTGCCTGGCTTACCACCTGCTCTGATTGAATGTGTAGCTGCTGATAAGTCAGCTGATCTTTCCCTTCCATGCAAAACCTTTCAGTATGACAATCAGTTCAATGTGTCGGTTGCCACTTCAGGTTTTAAACAGCAGACATGCAAAGTTGCAAAAAGGGAAAGACTAAAAAACGCAAGCATCTGAATAAAACACTCCCTATTGATGTTTGTAATGATGTTGCTCAGTCTCCGGGTTTTTTACCCCAATCCAAAGCTTTTGTGGATCCTTTAATAGGCAGAATTATTTTCTATATTAAAGGAGTCGCTTTGATCTCTCTCTTTCAGGGCTATCTTGCCCTGTGTTTCTTCCCTTCGTGCAATTCCTGTCTTGCGTCTGTGGCAGGGCAGAGGAGCTGTTCCTCTGCACTTCAAAGCTCCTCCTGCCAACAGGAATTTCCCTCTACAGGTGCATTGCACCTTTTGCTGGGTTCCCTCAAATTACACGCTTGTGGAGGATTTCCGCAGTGTCAGCGCACGTCTTGTGCGCTGATCACGGAGAGAATTCCACAATCGTTACACTTACTGAATAGGTGCTGGCTTACTGAACAGGCAGAGCCGAGATTCTAACCCAGGTCTCCTGTGTCAGAGGCAGAGCCCTTAACCATTACACTATCCAGTCACCGAATAAGAAGAATAAGAGGTATAAGAAGTATGTTTCTTCCAGAGTAAAATGAGCCATAAATTACTTTTCTCCTATATTGTTGTCACTTACAGTAAGTAGTAGAAATCTGACATTACTGACAGATTTTGGACTAGCCCATCTTCTCATGATTTTTCAAATAAACATTTCAGCCTTTTTTACCTCATCCTGTTCTGGTTTGCGGATCCTCCTTTGTACTTCCCATCTTCTCATGGGGAGTTCTCAGGGTTTTCTTTATTTTTAAAAGCACTTAGTGAATGGCAGTTGCTCTGTCCAACTGCCAAAAAAGTGTGCAGCGAGCAGGGAGGCTGGCCAGCATCTTTGTATTAATCATTTTCAGGGAATGTCTTTTTAAAAAATAAAGGCCATGCTCAGAATCCCATATGAAGAGATGGACTAGCCCAAAACCTGTCGGTAATGACAGATTTCTGCTACCTACTGTAAGTGACAGCAACATAGGAGAAAGTAATTTATGGCTCATTTTACTTTGAGAGAAATGTACTTCTTATTCATATGTGTTTTAAATTTTAAGATTTCCGCGACAGTTTCTCTTTAACCACTTGAGGACCACAGTGTTAAACCCCCCTAAAGACCAGGCCATTTTTTCTGTTAATAGGCCACTGCAGCTTTAAGGCCAAGCTGCAGGGCCGCACAACACATCACACAAGTGATTCCCCCCCCTTTCTCCCCACCAACAGAGCTCTCTGTTGGTGGGGTCAGATTGCCCCCCGAATGTTTATTTGTTTTTATTTCTTTGTATTTGTTTGTTTTTTTATTAAATGTTCCGGTTTTTTGTGCATTTACATATTCCCCCCTCCCTCCCTCCCCCCGCCAGCCAATGACAGCCGACCACCGCCGAGACTCAGGAGGGGACAGCTGTGTCACACGGCTGTCTCCAGTACAGCTCTGCTGTAGATCGCAGCGCTGTAAACCCGAATTAGTTGGCTGTTTCGCTGTCTAACAGTCTCTGAGCTTGCCGCTGGGAGACTGAAGGTGGAGCAGAGCTCCACCTACCAAGCAGGAGATGCGCGCACAGTATGCGTGTGATGGCTCATTTTACTCTGGGAGAAATGTACTTCTTATTTGTATGTGTTTTAAATTTTAAGATTTTAGCAACAGTTCCTCTTTAGGCATATGTAAATAGGTTGTAGATTTAATTATATGCGGCCACAGTTTAAAGGATACAGCCATAGCGCTGCATGGGTGGCAGCAACAAGTGTCAGCCGGGGGAAATAAAGCCTAAGAAGTATATGTGCAAATATTGTAAAACTGAGCTCTAAAAGGTGTACACAGTGCAGAACTGTACTCTGTGCTACGCCATTTTATTGTTAAGTGACCTCGCTTACCGATAGCAGAGATCTGTTGTCCTTTCCAGAGACAAGCGAATTACTACATCTAGTAACTTCTTATCCAGAAGGCATTAAGCCTGCAAGAAAAAATGCTTTTTCCTTGCTACAATACTACATTCTGGCGACTACAGCAGCACTGAGTTGCGCAGCTGAAGATATAACCATATTTATTCCAAGACAAGAAAACCCAATCCTTCAGAGCACATTTATTGTACACATTCACACCAAACATAAAGGCAGAGAAGAATTCTGCTAGGAGAGAATCAACTAGGAAATGATATAGGAGGAAAATCAAACTGGCTCAGCAAAGTACAGTAAATAAAATGCAATAACATCCCATACATTATCTCAGCATGAATCCATTTTATTGTGTCCTCGGTGCGTGCTGGAAGTATTGCAATGGCAATAATAGCTCCGGTACTGTTAAATTCTTGCACAAATATATAGCAAGCCGGCCAAGATTTGTTGGGAATGGTGCAAAAGCACATCTTAATGTACCTTGTGTGCTTCATTGGAGACAATATAAACTTAACAACTGGTAAAGGTGTTTCGTTTTAGCTCCAGCGGTACTCGATTATCGCATGTATACAGCCGGCTTTTGTCAAATTGTGTCAATGCTCCGATCTACATCCACAGGTTTTGGATACGGAATGTAAATTGCAAGAGTGTGGCAAAAGAAAAATGTACATAAGTGAATTTTTATTTCATACTGAGCATACTGCTGAATTATGTAGCCAACAGTACGTATGTAACATTAAGGGAAAAAAAGTATCTGTTAGATTATCTAATGTATTAACAGATCAGCAGTAAGTTTTAGGGATATGCACAATTTTGAATTTAGATAACTGTTTGCTCTACAGGAAGTGAAATTCTCTTGGGCCAAATGGAACTTTGAAAAGACCTAATTGGATTAATATTATAACTGATAGCAGATTTATTATTAAAGTGAACCTCCAGACTAAAAGTCTATTCAGCAGCACTGCAAAGGCTTGGTGTTTCTTTAACAGTTTTGCAGCATCAGAACTTTGTTTTTCTTATCCAAGCCTCATTTTTAGCTGGCAAACAAAGAAAGCAGGAAAGCTGGCACTGCTGCCAGTGTTCAATTTATTGTAGCATAGGTAAAGTGCAAACGTGCAACATCTTGCAAAAGTGGCATGGAGTTAAACACATGCCCTTGTGAGAGGAGGCGTAGGTGGTGGTGGGTGCTGGGCACAGGATGCCTGACGGCCGTTTTGCGCTAAACAGCGCTTCTACAGAGGCTGCCGGCACAATACGTTACAATACTATTAATATGTTGGCACATGCGTGTCCTCAATTCATTCTTGGTTTTGCCCATGTAGAAAGCTCCACATGGGCAAATCAGAAGATATACCACCAGAATGGTGGCACAATTAACGAAGTGATCGAGTTCCCAGGTCCTTCCATTTGGCAACAAGACAGTTTTCCCCACCTTGATGAATCGGCACATTGCACACCCTCCACAGGTGTACCCTGCAGTGTTTGTGAGAACTATCCTGTCCCTGAAAATGGCTCCTAAATAATTGGTCACGAATAGACGGTGCCCGGCAATAGGCTATCTGTAGTGAGCTTGAAACTCTCTCACCTAATTTAGGGTCATTGATAAGGATGTGCCAATGACGTCTGAGGATCCTCTCAACGCGATCACTTTGTGGGCAAAATTGTGTACAGAATAGCGGAAATGTAGACTCACCCCTTCGAGTGCCTCCAACCTTCAAAAGTTTACTGCGATCACTAATTTGGGCACTGTGAAACGCCCGTTCCAATGGCTTATCCGGGCAGCCCCGCCTATGAAACCTCCTCCTGAGGTCATTGGCTTCATCCTGAAAATCTATTTCTCTTGAGCAGTTGCGTTTCAAACGCAATATTGCCCAACCGGGACCCCTCAAACGGTGTGTCCAGGGTGGAAACAGTCTGCCCGTAACAGAGAATTCGTTGAGGTTTCTTTACGATACAAGGTAGTATAAATATATCCCGGTTCATCCAAATTTATCTACACATCTAAAAATGGCAGTGTCTGTGTATCCCACTGCAAGGTGAAGCGTAAATTACGATCATTTTTATATTATTTAACAATTCAACGAATTCACAGAGTGCGGTCAAGTTCCCAGAAAACTGGAAAAAATATCATCTATGTACCTGTGCCACGTGAGAATGTGGCACAGGTACTGTACATAGATAGAACCTCGCTCAAAAAAATTCTCCGTTCCCACTCCCCCAGGTACAGGTTAGCATAGGACGGGGCACACGTAGTGCCCATCGCCACACCCTGCACCTGGAGGTAGTGGGAACCCTCGAAAACAAAGATATTATTGCTTAACAAAAATGCCAGTAGGGAGAGGAGGAGGATGTTGTGCGGCATGTTCTGCATCCCTAACTCGCTTAAAAATATCCCAACGGCCTCAATGCCCAAGTCATGTGGGATACTAGAGTACAGGGCCTCCACATCAAGGGCCAAAAGTAAGGTGCCTGCTGGTTCCTGTATGCCCTCCAGCATACCCAGCAGATGAGAGGTGTCCCTTGTGTATGACGGAAGAGATTTGATATGTGGCTGCAGATGTCGATCATAGAAATAGCTGCATTGCATTTCCTGTAAAAACAGGAAAGCAATGCAATGGAACGGGAAAGTTTGTGTGTGTTTGTGTTGCATACAGTGAAGCATATAGTCACTAGTGATGGGCGAACAGTGTTCGCCACTGTTCGGGTTCGCTCGGATTTTGGCCTGTTCGGGTTCGGTTTGGCACCCCCCGAACACCTCATGGTGTTCGGGAGGGTGCTCGGGCACGCTGCCCGAACCCGAACAGGCCTTCTTTGTTCGGCCGAACACAGCCGTGCCCGGCCGAACATAGCCCCCTATAGGGTCCCAGCATAAAGGGAGAGCATGCCCCCAGCGCGGGGGGGGGGGGGGGTCGGAAATGCCCCTCCCCGCTAAGCTCTCCCTTCTGCCGGTACCCTATAATTAAATTTAAGTGCCCAAAAGTACCTGAGGAGGAGGAGGGCAGAAAGAGGGAAGCCTGAGTTCTTGGGCGCTAGTACCATCTGGTACTTCCGCCCTCTCTTGACGCACTTCCTGTTTACATTTGAAGTCGCGTCAAGAGTGCGCAGAAGTACCGCGATGACGCGTACTAGGGTACGTGTCATCATGTAGATGACGCGTACTGTCGTTCGCGTCATCGCGGTACTTCTGCGCCCTCTTGACGCGACTTCAAATGTAAACAGGAAGTGCGTCAAGAGAGGGCGGAAGCACCAGATGGTACTAGTGCCCAAGAACTCAGGCTTCCCTCTTCCTGCCCTCCTCCTCCTCAGGTACTTCAGGGCACTTAAATTTAATTATAGGGTACTGGCAGAAGGGAGAGCTTAGCGGGGAGGGGTGGGGGCATTTCTGACCCCCCCCCCCCCCCCCGCGCGCGCGCTCGGGGCATGCTCTCCTTTTATGCTGGGACCCTATAGGGGCCCCAAAGGGACATGTTCGGGTTGGGTTCGGGGTTCGGCTCGAACATGCTGAACATCAGGGGCATGTTCGGCCGAACCACACCGAATCCGAACATCCAGATGTTCGCCCAACACTAATAGTCACTGTCCACAAAACTATGTATAGTTATTCATTAAAGTTATTACCTGAATCAACATTTGTTTCTTGGTTTGATCGCTGATCTGCTTCATGACTAACATTGAACTATTCCTCACTTGCTTAAAGCATACCCAAGCTGAGTAATAATAATAGTTGTATACATAGCTGGGGCTTCCTCCAGCCCCTTCTGCATGGATCGCTCCCACGCCGCTGTCCTCAGCCTAGTCCTTTAAGTGTACCTGAAGTTAAAGTCCGTACACACTAATCAAAAGTTGTCAAAAACAAATGACCAAGTTCATGGAAACTAATTTACCAGGGACAAAGATGAGTCTTTCCAGTGACGTTGCTTGCACACCTATATTGCAAACTACCAACTCATGTCAATACTGTGCACAAGTGGAAGCGACATTAAAGGGACACTATCGTTTAAAATGTGTTTTTTATCCTGAGTTAGAGAGAGTTCCTGAAGTGCTGGTAAATAATGATGTATACTTTTCGTTTGCTTATCTCTTTTGTTCACTGTGACAAATTCCTTTCACTCTGAACTGACGGCACTGTCTGCTCATTTCTGACAGGAGAGTTAATGAGGGGAGTTTCCCTCACAGTGTAGTTAAAGGTGCGTGCACACGCACTACAAAAGGAAACAACGGGTCCGCCGGACCCTCCCACTGGGTGGTCTTTAGCCGACAGTATGCACGTGTGTACGCGCTGTCGGCGGACTGATAAAAACAGCCTTATCAGTCCGCTGAGCGGATCATTCAGAAACAGCCTTGTCAGTCCGCCAACAGCGAGTACACACGCGCATACTGTTGGCTAAAGACCGCCCAGCAGGAGGGTCCGGCAGACCCGTAATTTCCTTTTGTAGTGCGTGTGTACGCACCTTATCTCTGTGTGTAACTGTGTGTGAGAAAGGTCTTAGAAGGAACTGCATGTTTCTGAGCTGTCTGCAAGAGAGCAGAGGAAATGTAACTTGTTTTAAAAGTGTAATTGTCTGTGACAGCACAGATTTTTTTTTGGCTTTCAGGGAAAAATACTCTGTAGTCTGATATGTAATAAACAACACTGACTGTGCATTGAAACAGACACCCCTTTGCGAATGATTTGTCCCAATAGAGCTAAACCCACAATGAATTAAAGCTTTTGCCTCTAATATTTAACATGAAAAATAGGAAAATGTTTACACAGCTACTTAGACATTATTTGTACATTGTCATTTTATAACACTTGGGTATTGATAGTATTCCTTTAAGCACAACATGCGCACATTCTGTAGAACATTGTCATTTTAATGACATTGCACGTACGTGGCTGACTGCAAGCTATCTGCCCAACAGTCATCTGGGCTAATCTACTGGATGGATCAGGCAAAATGCCCAACATTGGTCGCTATCCTGAAAACTAATTAAAGGTCATAAAACCCCTGTGTGGCTTTACAAGCACTTCCAATAGCAGGTTTGTGATGAAACGTTCAGTAGGTTATCATTTCTGTGTGTGGGAGATGGATGAACAGCAGCCATGTCAGTGGGATGTGACATCAGGCAGAAACTACATCCCTTAAAATGAAAATAAGTCTTAGGGAATCCAGGAAAGTTTTATTAAGGAGCCGTTTTTCAGGTACAATTTTATATGTCATAAGTTTACCTTTAGTTCAGATTAGCTTTAAATTCACAAATAAACAATAGCCTGAAAGGGCAGAGAGCTCTTCAGTTCAGACCTGAAAAATGAAAACTGTAATTAATTAACAAAGATGAAAGTTTTTTTTTCTTAATCATTCATTAGATTGCAGAATCTAATGAATGATTAAGAAAAAAAACTTTCATATGATACAGGTGACGTTTTTCTAAAAAATGATTTAAGTGGTAGAGACCAAAGACTTATCAGAGGCAGATTATAGCAGATGGTTTTTAAAACATAGAAACAGAATGTTTAGTCTCCACTACTAATGAATTCTTGTCACCTAACCCAAAAAAGAAAAATTCAAATGGTGCGGAAAATGGCTTTATCTTAATAATATAGACTGATCAATAGGAGTCAATCATAGGGTATAAACTCCGGTGCTTGATTCTGTTTTTATCTAGTACATTCTTGTTATTGATTTTAAGGGAACGTGTAAAATAAAGGACAATAGATCACAGTGTCCTAATTTAACAAACTAGGTATTAAAAATTCAGTGAGCATTTTACCAGGCTTTAAAACTGAGGCATACCATACCGTGATTCGCATCTTGACAATAGTCGAGTCAAGTAAGGAAAAACCAAGGACCATCTAGTCCGTACTCCGTACTAATTTTCCAGTGTTTAAATTGGAATACAATTCTTTTCAGCCGAGTGTCTCCCACAGGTAAAATCATATTGGGAAGCTTAGAAGAGTCTGGTTGAATAAGCAGGAATACGCATTAAGGCTTTGACTACCTATTTAAGCTATATCAACAGCCGTTAGTAGGGAGAAAACGCTTTGTGTCTTGTGCAGCTATTTCATGTCAAGACAATTACAGTGATGTTATTAGGTGAGACCAGGGAGGGAGCTATGTTGTCTTATAGGACAAGGCAAAAACAAACCTTTAAGCAATCATGTAGAGCATGCAGAACATCTCAAAGCTAGTGAAGGAACAAAGGTAGACTCTGTCAGAGTATTGATCTGTTCCAGTAGGTGCAGAGTTCTGTATCACTGTGATTACCTTCCCTGCTGGGTTCAGAGATGTGTGAGAGAATACAGTATTGATCTGGCTCAGTTCCAAATACACAACTTACTGATAAGCCATGACTGCAGGCCACAGACTTCCGAAAAGCAAACTAGAAGAAAATAATACAATTTTCCTACAGAAGAGCAGAAAGGACTCATGCTGACTTGGTTGTTACTGGCTCTGCCGAACTCAGAGCCTTGGTACTGTTACTAGAATTACCATTGTAGTGACTCTAATGCAGTGTTTCTCAAGGTAGAACATTGTGCTGTGCAACATCATTTTTTTATCATCTCCTTTCTCTAGTTTATTATATATTAGATATAATTAGTGCCAGCTGATTACTTAACCATGCACATGCTTGTCCTTCAAACATAATTTAACCACTTCTTTTTATGGTTTCAAAACATGAAAGATATTACGGAAATGTTTAACTTTTTAAACATTCTTGTAGGAAAAATCAGATTTTAAATTAACATTTAAATAATATTATATAAAATGTTCTTTAAAAAAAAGTAAACATCTACAGCTTTAGGTTTTGTGAACTTACAGTATAGTCTACATAGTATACATAACATATACTATAGAATACATAACATGTAGTTTACAACTACAAAGCACCCTGCCGTAGTGACACTTGTGTACATGAGAATTTATGGAGAACTGGGAGATCAGTATGATCAGTTTGTATATTGTATTTGTAAGGCTGTGATTTGCCGGTAATTTGCTAAAGTAGGAAGTGATCACAGCAAATCAGAACCTTCCAAATCTATCAGCTGATCAAATTGATTACATGGTTCTCCATGAGTTCTCCTATACAGGAATATCACTATTCAAGGTTGCATTATGGTTGTAAATTATATCTCTCACCATGAGTTCTCATTTGCTTTTATATCCCACTAAGTGTCCCCTCCTACTCACCCTCACATCTCTTTAGATTGTAAGCTTGCAAGGGCAGGGCTCTCTCACCCTTTTGTGTCTTGGAATTTGTTAATCATTTTGTATCTTGCACTCTGTTATACATTTTATTTATCATGTTATATTTGTCATTGTAATTACCAATTCTGTATTTTATACCAGTGTCCATATTTGATGTATACCATTGTCTTTATTATGTACTCCATGTCTGTTTGTTTTTTACTTTGTACAGTGCCCTATGTTGACCCTTTATAAATCAATACTACTACTACTACTACTACTACTACTACTACTACTACTACTACTACTAAAAATAATAATTAAAAGTCTTTGCCAGAGTGTATTATCCCCCCAAATGGGTGTCCTTCTTGTTCTTGCAACCCCAGCAATGACACCCTCCCAATGGACTAACTTGGAGTTCAATTGCTGGGTGTCTGTAAAATCGCATAATCATGAATTTTATACCCTGTTTGCATGTATAACCTTGTGCTATATTGTATAACCTCTCTGACTGTCACCCCTTGTTTACATTGTATGTGTCCCTATTTATTGTCCAGCGCTGCGTAATATGTTGGCACTTTATAAATACAGTAAATGATAATAATATATAATGGGTGACCAGCCGATCCTATTTTACATAAACAGAATGAATGTAAAGTGGGAAAAAGCCAAAGACATTGTAATACTTTAACAAAAATGCAATAAATTGCACAGACACTAATGATCTACAGAGGTTATTGTCATTTTTTTTTGTTAAGCTTTTACCTAGGAAGAAGTAATTAGTGGTTTTACAGTCTGTAAGGTAGATTAGAATATGTGTCACAACTGAGCTTCATTAGGTGCACATTATGGTTTTTAATCTTTCATATAGTCACTTAATTTGGCATAAAAGAGGTATGCTAATTTAACCTCACCAAGAAACCCTTGACTCCACCTCATGGCTAGAGCAGGATCGGTGCCATGATGCTCACAGATGGCAGCACCATTTCCTGAGTCCGAGCAGTTGTTTTCTTGATATTTTGGGACATGGACATCAACAGAGGATCACAATATGGCAAAGCATCGGTTGGTTTCCATGATCAGAAGCAGAGTTGCCCAGTATGATCAATTAAAGGCACACAAGACATTATGTGATTTCCTCTCAGGAAAAGTCAGTCATTGCAGTATTTTTTCTCTTTCTTGTCATTGTTAAGAATCAAAGATACCAGAGCAAACAGGCCAAGGGAGAATGGATAGCAGAGAGATGCTTAGCAGGCTTTTTGAGTATAGGATAGGTGTCTCTCACTGTCCTGGTAGAGGCAGATTAAGTAAAAAAGAACAGACTAATTGATGGTCAATTTTATGTGCTCAAGTAAAAGAACCCTTTTTCAATAAACTGGTCCAATTTTTTCAAAATAGGTAAGATTACCTCTCTGTTTATAACATTTTTTATATATCGGGGACTCCACCCGTTTTAAGTGTCTTGTCATACCTCTCTAGAAGGTGCACCAACTTCCTGTTACAGGCCTGGAAAACTCAGCAGGGACAGTTAATTTCCTGCCTGCTCTGACGGTTGTTGCAAGGATTTGAAACCCACCTTTTGAGTTTATATATCCTTAGCATTTTGCTTTTCTGAGTCTTACACGATTCTGCACCATTGGGCTCCTGGTTTTATTTTGTCTTTTAGATGAGCCTGGGGTTGTAACAATCAAAGAAACCATCAACATAACCCTAATTGTGTGGTTGGTGGACATACAGCTCAACAACCTAACAATTCTTGACTCCAGTTGACAAGGCAAAACAGCAATCATGATAAACATCTGTGCCTAATGTGAATGCTCATTATGGGTGGGTGAGCAGTTCATGCTCTATTTGAACAGACTTACGTTGTCTCCCTCTTTTGCATCAAATCAATATATTTGCGCGCTTCCAAATACCAACCTATTATAATCTCACAACTGCCAACACTCTATCATAGAAGGTTAAAGGTACTACAACCCAAATACTAAGGAAGTACTTAAACCATCCTATGAGGAATGAGGAAGTCTCAGAAGTTCTTAGGTATCCCATTGCACTTGCTTTAGCATTCCATGTTGACAGTATAATATGAGTTTGGAATATCGTACTTTTAGTATTTCGATGGGTTTTCAAAGACGCAACAATTACTTGATATTACAGATTGCATTTGCTGTATAGTGACTCAAAACCAAAATATTGTTGAGTTAAAATTAAGACGGGATTCTTACCTGAAATAAAGTATAATCAAATAAGGTGTCGTAAGACTTCTGCAATGCTTTTAATATCTGTTGTTCACAGTTTTTCCTTGACAATTATGTGCTTTTTAGGATACGCTTCAACGTTATTGGAAAAGTCTGTTTCAACTCGCTTGAAGTTTGCTTCATCCCCAGAGAAGAGACTTTGCGTGTGGCCAACCGAGGAGGTGAAATCAGTGTCACACCAAGCGATCTGTGATCAGCAACCCTCATCAGACCGAACAAGAAAGACCCTTTCACATATCCCCAGCAGAGCACTGTGGATGGAGGGCCGGGAATGTCACAGGGAACATCCTTCGCAGAGCGCAGCTGAAAGTCAGAAAACTGGTTCCGCATGACTGCTGTCAGGCTGAGTAGAGTCCATAGAGATGTGAACTCTCTGACCATGAAGGTGTTAGACTCACACAGGGAATGGCCCACTTTACTTTATGGTGTTCATCAGTATCGGCAAATATGCTTTAGTAGATATATTTTCAGCACCAGCATGAGAAGGACAACTTTTATTAAGTTACACATTGTGTATAGACAGTCTTATAATCACTCATATCAAGTTTACAATAATATTCTGAAGGTAAATGGAAAAAAAATGAATTTTATGCCAGGTACCAGTCTCTCTTTTACACTGCTATGTGCTACTACAGAGACTTCTTAGTTCTTCTTTTTGCTAGTAATAAAAATGTGATGGTTAAATAAAGGACTCTTTCAGACTCCCATAACAAATACTGTATATGGCACTTTTTTAAAAATATTACTGTTAAGTGTATGGACTATTTCCAAAATGCATAATATATAACCAATGGGTGCCAAATTAAATAAAGACAAAATAACTATTTTTACCCCAAAATTGTCCTCATGTTTTTCTAAAGCAGCCTTTATAGTTAATATAGGAATGTCTTGAAGATTTCAGTAGGCTTCTCATACTTCTGTTGTGTGATATAATTCCCTCCCCCAACTTGCTCTATCAGCTAACATATGTGGGTATTGTTAGGGGGATCAGGGGAAGTAAAAGCAAGCACAGCTCTCTTTACAAGGGAGGCTAATGCATTTCAATGACCTCCTCATTCAGAAGCTATGGAAGGAGTAGCTAAGGTCACTTTCATAACACAGGACAAAATATTTCAAAAATAATTTCTGGACTTGAATAAAACAATTCAATTTAATAACAGACTACTTTATTTAGCCTGGCCATACAAAATCTAACTTTTTTGTAACTGGACATTAAGGTATCAAGAGATCAAGTATTAAACACTTTGCAGCTTTGTGCCATGCTCCCCTGTAACTATACAGTAACGGATGTACCAGAACTGTAAATAAACAGACCACAAAGTCATACGAGTCATTTTATTTTGTCATTTAGCCTAATGTTTACGTGATCTTATTCATCAGAGCCTTTAGCCTACAGAGAAAAATCGAAGCCAACAAATATATACCAGATTATGCCTTGTGGGGGGTATTTTGATGGAAGTGAGACATATACAGTATGTTGTATTTGTCTTCTGCTCCAGGAAGACACTTTTGCATTTTTTGTTTGGATCTGGTTCTTTTTTTTTGTGGGGGGTTGCTTCAGTTCCTTATAAATTACCTCTAAACTGTTTTCAGGTAGGACACATCTACATAATTTTTCCCCTGAAAGCTCAAAAGCTATGACGGTTCAGAGCCAGGTATTTTTAGTGTAAGTCGTTTGCAGTTTTTCTGCATTGAAATTGCGTCCCCAAGACCTCATTAAAAATTCCCTTGCACTAAAAGTAAAATTCCGTAACCCTAGAACACCCCCCATGCTTAAACACAACACTCCCTACTAACAATAATCCCTTAAAATACTCACCTCTAAAAACACAATAGTGCAGGAGAATGGAGGAGATGTGTGCCAAAAAGATCTAGCACTAGGCAGATCAAGGTAAAATTACACAGCCAGTTGTAACTTCAGTTCTGGCCATTGGGCTTAAGTGGTCCTGCATGTTCCTGGTGCAAATTTCTTTTCAGTGTGGCACTAGTAGCTCTATTTATTTGGGTATACTGCTTCTGGCACATAAAAGAAAGACCAGGCATTGGAACATGACATTTTACAGGACATCGATGGCAGCAGGTGAATTGTGCAAAGCAATTTGCAGACTAATGATGATTTGTGTATCTTCCAAGGTCAAGAGCAAATCCTAGACAGCTACCTTTAGGGCCACAGAACCCATTGACTCCTTTTTGATATAAATAACTCTCCTTTCAATGTACATTAGCCCAGCTTCCTCTAAAGATAGGCTAACAACTTCCTTTCTCTCAAGCCAAGCTATTGGCCCATCACTAATATGGACAGCTTAACTAACTATTTATAAGGATCGGAAGCAGGCAGACATGAAGTTGAACTGCAGTTCGAGGCCAAGATGATTTTGCGATATCAGAGTGACCTTAGAGATGTGGATCTCTGGTCCACTCTGGGAGGTAACTAATAATACACGCTGACACCTAAAAATGCCAGAATCATACTAATGCTGTAATTTTATTTTGTGAAAAGTGAGAGCACAACCCTCAATTCAAGTTATGATGATATTAGTGCTTTACCAAGCTTGGTAAAGGTCGGTTGCACACTCAAATGCGGGCTAGCCCTTTTTACATGGGAGATCAGCTCTGTCACAGATCAGTGTTTCTACAGCTGAGCATTTGAATTTTCCTTTCTTCTTTAGAAAAATTCTGCATCCACCCAACAAGACACTGTTCAAGTGAGGATTAGAACTTGTGTCCATTAAGATGCTCAGTGATGGGCAGATCTCAGGTCTTACCTCATAATAGAGGATCGCCTTGTCCATGGGCAGCATTTGCATTCATTTCATGGTCTACTGCCCATTTCTCTGCCTTTATTTTTAGACTGTTGTGTGGAAAGTTCTCTGCATCATAATTGCCCACACTAATGGCGTGATAAGAATATGTTGTATACATACACACACAGAAAGCTCTTTTCTTTGTCTGGGACAATAAATAGCTAAGTAGCTGAGCATATATACCCGAGGAGTGTATTAGGGGAGAGATTACAGCACAGAGGTCTTCAGGTACTGTTGAGTAGAGAGTGGATTAGCATATATTAGTGAGAGTTTAGTTACAGAAACTATTGACAGATCTACAACTCAGTAGTTCCTAATTTATGCTAATTCACATGACAAAGTGACTTACTGAAGGTCACACAAAGCTGTATCTGAAATACATTCACAGGGCTCACGGTAGACAAAGGCCAGCCAGTGGTCACAGAAATATCCCACCGGTGGGACCTTTACAAGCTAGCCACTGCAGCCTTGAGTCAAGAAAGCAAATAACGTATCTGACATAACTTCAAAAAGCATTTAGTGTAGCTGTGTTTCAAATTCACAGTAAAACATTAAAAAAAAAACAAAAAAAAAACAAATACATTTACATTTTATGGGAAAAATATGAAAATGCAGTACAGTTACTTTTTACAGCTGATGTATAGTTATATATTTACCTTCAGTTAAAATATCATAACCATACATTTAATACTGCAGACATGAATGAACTGGAAGGAGCAAAATTTAGTACAATAGCCCACATGCAATCAACTATTTCTCATAAGTTTTCGAGTCCTGAGAGATAATTTTTCATCTGGTATTTAGAATAACTTTTTGGAATTTGGCAATTAAAAAAGTACTAAAAAATAGGTGGAAAAGTACTACCAAAACTATTTTAAGTATTTTCTTCCTCGCTGGTGATTTAAAAGGCATTTTATTGACGAGTTTGAAAATATCACTTAAGAGAAAACTTAGGTAAAAAAGTGATTTGCATATGGGCCTATGTGTTTATGTAACACCTGGATCATGGCGATTACCAGGACAGTCAGAGCATACATGAATTCTTGCCACCCGGTCTCTTTGGCGCAGGGTGAGTCAATTGATGGCTTTAATTACTATTACGTCGACAACCGAATTACACTGCTGCACGTCCATAGACACAGCAGTGTAACATTATGACCCATATGCAATTAACTTATTTCACATGAGTTTTCTCCTAGGTGATATTTTCACAACTTGTAAATAAAATGCCCTTTACACCATCACCAAGCAAACAAATACTCAGAATAGCTTTGACAGTACTTTTTTACCTACTTTGTGGTATTTTTTCCATTGCAAAGTGCTATAAAGTTCATTTAAATTGAAGATGAAATATTATCTCCTAGGAGAAAACTCAGGAGAAAAAGTGAATTGCATATGGGCCCTTGTCTATGGTGGTGCCCAGGTCAGGCGCAATATGGGGGGAAAGCATGCTCCAAAATTACCTGCTTCAATCAGAACCTTGGAGGTGAGATGAGTTTTGTTTGTATTGTTCTTTGTCGGCTCTGTAAAGTTATGAATGATGGGAGTTTATAAGAGTATCCTGCTATGCACATGTATATTATATTTCTCTTTAAAGTGTGGCTTTTAGGGATGACCGGAATGAGCAAATTCTGTTTCGTCGGAATTGCGACATTCCGCCAGCGCTAAATTCCGTCGCCGTTTTCCGAATTTCCGTGAAATTGCGCTTTCCGGCGGAAAAATTAAAGTAATCGCAAATGGAACCTTGTTTATGCTAAATGGTAGCTCATGGGTCCTAGTGGCTGTTCCCCAGTCATTTTTTGGGGGGATTTTTTTTTTTGCAGCAGGAGGTGTCGCTTAAGCCATGGGACCTAGCGGTGGTCCCATGGTGGTCATTTTGGCGCCGCAGGAGGTGTCGCTTAAGTCATGGGACCTAGCGGTGGTCCCATGGCGGTCATTTTGGTGCCGCAGGAGGCGTCGCTTAAGCCATGGGACCTAGCGGTGGTCCCATGACGGTGGTTTTGGCACCGCAGGAGGTGTCGCTTACACCATGGGACATTGCGGTGGTCCCATGGCGGTCAATTTTGCACTGCAGGAGGTGTCGCGTAAGCTATGGGACCTGGCGGTGGTTCCATGGCAGTCATTTAGGCATCACAGGAGGTGTCGCGTAAGCTTTGGGACCTGGTGGTGGTTCCATGGCGGTCATTTTGGCTCCGCAGGAGGTGTTGCGTAAGCTATGGGACCTGGCAGTGATCCCATGGCGGTCGTTTTGGCACCGCAGGAGGTGTTGCTTATGCCATGGGACCTAGCGGTGGTCCCATGGTGGTCGTTTTGGCACTCCAGGAGGTGTCGCTTATGCCATGGGACCTTGCGGTGGTCCCATGGCGGTCATTTTGGCGCCACAGGATGTGTCGCGTAAGCTTTGGGACCTGGCGGTGGTTCCATGGTGGTGGTTTTGGCACCGCAGGAGGTGCTGCGTAAGCTTTGGGACCTGGCGGTGGTCCCATGGCAGTGGTTTTTGCGCTGCAGGAGATGTCGCGTAAGCTTTGTGACCTGGCGGTGGTCCCATGGCGGTGGTTTTTGTGCCACAGGAGGTGTCGCGTAAGCTTTGGGACCTGGCGGTGGTTCCATGGCGGTGGGTTTTGCGCCGCAGGAGGTGTCGTGTAAGCTTTGGCACCTACACAAAATGGTTAGGATAGGTGAGATAGCTAGGGAGCTGGTTGCTAACATAGGATTGATTAGTTTTTGTTAACACTGTAATTGATGCCGAAATAATTCTAATTTTCATGCAGAAATCCGTTTGGGTGGCTTTTGTAAGCCTCCGATTGGTGCAGAAATTCCGATTTTCATGAAGAAATCCTGTTGTTTTAACTTTAAACTTCTTCTAGGGGCTTCCTTGTGATTGGCTTACAAAATTCCGCATTCCGACGGAATTACGCATTGTTCCGCGGAATTTCCGCTATAGCGCTAAGACAATTCCGTTCCGATGCGATGGAACGGAATCACCAAATTCGTCTGGAATCACGGAAAAATGAATTCCACGGAACGCGGTGAGCATCCCTAGTGGCTTTACAGTTCACTAAAACCTGTTTACTAAAAAAATAATGTTTGGCAATTTGCTTCATGCGGTATTTTAGACTTTTTTTTCCCCAAATTCACTAATGCGGCAATAGTTTAGTAACTTACCGAAAACCTGCATGACATAAGTATGAAGATTTTTACGTCACGCAGTATTTCATTCGGTATTTTTTTTCTACCAAAGTTTATTAAAGAGAGACTGAAGTCTCATAAAATTCACGTTTTTATTTTAAAAATCACTTTAACATCATTGCCCTACCTAAAACGGCGCATCCCCGTGGCTGAACACTAACTAGACCCCCCTAACTCCCCGGTGCACACTGTGGAGTGCGCTTCCATGAGAGGCAGAGCTTTCGGCTGCCGCTCTGCCTCCATGCGCGTCTATCAGCGCGGATCGCCGCCTCCGTCCGCCCCTCTCACTCTTCTTTCACTGAGAGGGGCGGGGGAGAGGCGGAGATACGCGTGGATTGATGCGCATGGAGGCAGAGCTGCAGCTGAAAGCTCTGCCTCCCGGGACAGCAAAATCCACAACCAAGAAAGTTGTGGATTTTGCGGGGGGAAGTTAGGGGGAATTTAGTTAGAGTTTAGCCACGAAGATGTTTTAGGTAGGGCAATGATGTTAAAGTGATTTTTAAAATAAAAATCTGAATTTTATGAGACTTCAGAGTCTCTTTAAGATAATAAAGCATGATACAAAATTACAGTGAGTGTTTAAAAAGATACAAAGTTAGCATATGCCAGCAAAAAATAGCACAAATATACAGATTACAGTATAGAGAGATTGCAGTAGACCCAGTTGCCTCAGTATGGCTAAAAAGAACAGAACTAGAGGATGCATAGTAAGAGCCATGTAAAGAGAAGCCCTTAACCTGCTGAGCGGTCTGGACGAGCTCAGCTCGTCCAACACCGCCAGAGGCTGCCGCTCAGGCCCTGCTGGGCCGATTTTGATGAAATAAAAAGCAGCACACGCAGCCGGCACTTTGCCAGCCGCGTGTGCTGCCTGATCGCCGCCGCTCTGCGGCGATCCGCCGCGAGCAGCGGCGAAAGAGGGTCCCCCCAGCTGCCTGAGCCCAGCGTAGCCGGAACAAAAAGTTCCGGCCAGCGCTAAGGGCTGGATCGGAGGCGGCTGACGTCAGGACGTCGGCTGACGTCGATGACGTCACTCCGCTCGTCGCTATGGCGACGATGTAAGCAAAACAAGGAAGGCCGCTCATTGCGGCCTTCCTTGTTTATTCTGGGCGCCGGAGGCGATCGGAAGATCGCCTCCGGAGCGCCCTCTAGTGGGCTTTCATGCAGCCATTTTTCAGTTGGCTGCATGAAATAGTTTTTTTTTTATTTAAAAAAAACCCTCCCGCAGCCACCCTGGCGATTTAATCAGAACGCCAGGGTGGTTAAAGGACTTACGAGCTGAAATGAAAAAAAAAAGTTAATTACCTTAGTGCACTGTTAGACCTCTGTGTAGACCAGGGGTAGGGAACCTTTTTGGCCGAGAGAGCCATAAACACGACATATTTTAAAATGAAATTCTGTGAGAGCCATACAATATGTTTAAAACTAAATACAAGGTAATGTGTACATTTTATGCAAAACAAACACTTTTAAAGTACAATTTCAAAGCAGACAATTTCCCCGCAAATGCAATCTCATTGGCAAACTATTTCCTCACAAATGCAATCTCATTGGCAGATGCAATCTCATTGGCAGACGATTTCCCCACAAATGCAATCTCATTGGCAGACAATTTCCCCACAAATGCAATCTCATTGGCAGACAATTTCCCCACAAGTGCAATCTCATGGGCAGACTATTTCCCCACAAGTGCAATCTCATTGGCAGACAATTTCCCCACAAATGCAATCTCATTGGCAGACGATTTCCCCACAAATGCAATCTCATTGGCAGACGATTTCCCCACAAATGCAATCTCATTGGCAGATGCAATCTCATTGGCAGGCGATTTCCCCACAAATGTAATCTCATTGGCAGACTATTTCCCCACAAATGCAATCTCATTGGCAGACAATTTCCCTACAAATGCAATCTCATTGGCAGACGATTTCCCCACAAATGCCTATCTAATTGGCAGACGATTTCCCCACAAATGAACTCTCATTGGCAGAAGATTTCCCCACAAATGAACTTACCAGACTGGAGTGACCTCCTGGACCTGGAGTGACTGCGGCGGCTCCTGCGGCGGCGGCGACGGCTGCTGCTGGCTTGTGCACTAGTGCGCTCCGGAGCAGTACCTATGGGTGCGGCTGCCTCCAGGTCGCACGTCGTCGGGTCGGCTCCTCCCCCCGCCAAGCTGCCTCAGTTCCCGCTGGCTGCGCCGATGTGTCACACGTAACGTGTGACATCACTTTCACAGGCAGCGCCAGCATCAGCGCATCCATCTGGGTTGGGCAGAAAAGGCGTTCTGGCGCGGGAGGCGGTGCCGATGAAAGAGGCACACATAAGTACAAAGACCCGGCATGGAGGAGGGGGGCGGGGCGGCGGCGCAGATTACGGCGGGGCAGATTAGTAAACACAGGCTCTCTGGCCGCTCTGTCACACGTCTTTTAGCGAGCCAGAGAGCCATACGCAGGCATGAAAAGAGCCATATATGGCTCGCGAGCCATAGGTTCCAGACCCCTGGTGTAGACGATCAGTGCCTCCCTTGTACTTTCCAGACCCCCTGTTATCTTAATTCTCTTATCATTATATGGCCCCGACCCAGCCCAGGGTCGCCTTATCTCTGTGTACTATAATCGCCGCTTTAAAATCCCTCTGCCTGCTTAGTTCAAATAGATGTGGCTGCGTAGGATAACAGCCCTGCCAGCAGCTCATCGTCACTCCGTACACTGAGTCATAAGTCATGTGGGCGTCACCACATGACCTCCCACATGACTGACTTCACTTCAAGCCAGCCGTGCCTCAGCTAGGCATGGTCGGAAAATTCCGCGGAATTTTTAATTCCGTGATTCCGGCCGGAATTAGACTAATTCCGATTCCGGCGGTGAAACCGGAATTCCTATACCTCTCAAACGGAATTCCGCGGAAATTTTATAATTCCGATGGAATGACACCAAAAAAATATCTCTCTCTCTCTCTCCTCCTCCTCCTCCTCCTCATCATGCTACTTTTTCCATCGAATTGATCATAATGGTAGTATGGTTTATGCTAGGCCAGCTTTAGCATGTAGTGTGCTTCATGGTCTAGAGCAGGGGTCTGCAACCTTTAAGAATCAAAGAGCCACTTGGACCCGTTTCCGAAAAGAGAATAAAAACTGGGAGCCGCAAAGCCATTATAAAACAGATATGACCCTAATATGCACATATTGTTAGCAGATATGTCCCCAATATGCACAAATCGTTAGCAGATATGTCCCCAATACGCACAAATCGTTAGCAGATATGTCCCCAATACGCACAAATCGTTAGCAGATATGTCCCCAATATGCACAAATCGTTAGCAGATATGTCCCCAATATGCACAAATCGTTAGCAGATATGTCCCCAATATGCACAAATCGTTAGCAGATATGTCCCCAATATGCACAAATCGTTAGCAGATATGTCCCCAATATGCACAAATCGTTAGCAGATATGACCCCAATATGCACAAATCGTTAGCAGATATGACCCCAATATGCAGATATGACCCCAATATGCACAAATCATTAGCAGATATGACCCCAAAATGCAGATATGACCCCAATATGCACAAATCGTTAGCAGATATGACCCCAATATGCAGATATGACCCCAATATGCACAAATCGTTAGCAGATATGACCCCAATATGCACAAATCGTTAGCAGATATGACCCCAATATGCACAAATCGTTAGCAGATATGACCCCAATATGCACAAATCGTTAGCAGATATGACCCCAATATGCACAAATCGTTAGCAGATATGACCCCAATATGCAGATATGACCCCAATATGCACAAATCGTTAGCAGATATGTCCCCAATATGCACAAATCGTTAGCAGATATGACCCCAATATGCACAAATCGTTAGCAGATATGTCCCCAATACGCACAAATCGTTAGCAGATATGTCCCCAATATGCACAAATCGTTAGCAGATATGACCCCAATATGCACAAATCGTTAGCAGATATGTCCCCAATATGCACAAATCGTTAGCAGATATGTCCCCAATATGCACAAATCGTTAGCAGATATGACCCCAATATGCACAAATCGTTAGCAGATATGACCCCAATATGCACAAATCGTTAGCAGATATGACCCCAATTTGCAGATATGACCCCAATATGCACAAATCGTTAGCAGATATGACCCCAATATGCAGATATGACCCCAATATGCACAAATCGTTAGCAGATATGACCCCAATATGCAGATATGACCCCAATATGCACAAATCGTTAGCAGATATGGACCCCAATATGCAGATATGACCCCAATATGCACAAATCCTTCAGCAGATCTGAAAAGAAAAACCCATTTACTCACCTAGTCAGAAGTACTCCTGTCACGATCTCCTCCTGTCCCGACCTCCGGTCCCGACCTCCTTGTGGCGCGCAACTCCCTCGGCTCCTCTTCCTTCCTTCCCGACGTCACGTCCTGCCTGCACTACACTGCAGGGCTACGGGAAAATGGCCGCCCGAAGCCCTACACTGGTCCGGCGGCCTCTCTGATAGGCTGCCGGCCAGCTGGCAGCACACGTCACACGCGCACATGAAACAAGCGCGCCGCAGCCACTGACACTCACTACCGGTGTGGTGTCAGAATGGGCAGCCCTGCAGCACCGGAGCCGCGACTGAGCCGCGGTCTAGGAGCCGCAGCAAAGGTGAAAAAGAGCCGCTTGCGGCTCCGGAGCCGCGGGTTGCCGACCCCTGGTCTAGAGGGTAAGACAGCTACCTACTACACACTGCGTCCTGGGTTCAAATCCCAGCTATGGTATATAAGCATGCTTTTCAAAAAGTACAAATCCTTAATCATGCTACTTTTTCTATCGAATTGATCATAATGGTAGTATGGTTTATGCTAGGCCAGCTTTAGCATGTAGTGTGCTTCATGGTCTAGAGGGTAAGACAGCTACCTACTACACACTGCGTCCTGGGTTCAAATCCCAGCTATGGTATATAAGCTGTTTTGAAAATCTGCAATTCCCTACTTGATGATGATATAAGAGAATGGATGGGAGGAGGAGGAGGAGGAGGAGGAGTAGAAGAGAGAGAGAGAGAGAGAGAGAGAGAGAGAGAGAGAGAGAGAGAGAGAGAGAGAGAGAGCATGCTTATATACCATAGCTGGGATTTGAACCCAGCACGCAGTGTGTAGTAGGTAGCTGTCTTACCCTCTAGACCATGGAGCACACTACATGCTAAAGCTGGCATAGCATAAACCATACTACCATTATGATCAATTCAATAGAAAAAGTAGGAGGAGAAGGAGAGAGAGAGAGATTAAAATTTTTCAGACAGAATTCCGTATACGTTGGAATTCTGTGGAATAGCTCAGGAATACCATCGGAATGAAACGGTAGCAGAATTTCGGTATGACGGAATGCAGAATTGTCCCGG
The DNA here is from genome assembly GCF_040937935.1 of Hyperolius riggenbachi. Lineage (NCBI taxonomy): Eukaryota > Metazoa > Chordata > Amphibia > Anura > Hyperoliidae > Hyperolius > Hyperolius riggenbachi. The sequence continues at coordinate 151,658,608 of NC_090648.1, forward strand.
AAACGGAAATGGGTTCTTCCGACCATGCCTGGCCTCAGCAACCTCAGCATAGAACAGAAGCGCTGAGAGAGGGAGAAGGTAACCTAGTAACAGCATTTGTTTACAGGAGATTTGCAGTGTAAGTAATTGAATTCTAAATCATTTATAACTGATGGGGGACACTTTTATTATCATGTAAAATAGCGTGGCATTTATTTTTTTTTACATTTTTTTTTTCATAAAAAATGTTGCCACGCTATTTTACATGATAATAAAAGTGTCCCCCATCAGTTATAAATGATTTTGAATTCAATTACTTACACTGCAAATCTCCTGTAAACAAATGCTGTTACTAGGTTACCTTCTCCCTCTCTCAGAGCTTCTGTTCTATGCTGAGGGGGCACGGCTGGCTTGCAGTGAAGTCAGTCATGTGGGAGGTCATGTGGTGACGCCCACATGACTTATGACTCAATGTACGGAGTGACGATGAGCTGCTGGCAGGGCTGTTATCCTACGCAGCCACGTCTATTTGAACTGAGCAGGCAGAGGGATTTTAAAGCGGCGATTATAGTACACAGAGATAAGGCGACCCTGGGCTGGGTCGGGGCCATATAATGATAAGAGGATTAAGATAACAGGGGGTCTGGAAAGTACAAGGGAGGCACTGATCGTCTACACAGAGGTCTAACAGTGCACTAAGGTAATTAACTTTATTTTTTCATTTCAGCTCGTAAGTCCTTTAAGAAACATAATCAATAAAAAAACATGAAATTCAAGGCATTTCATTCGGTGTTTTAAGAATCATGCAGTATTTAATTTGGTATTTTATAGATTATTGCAGTGCATGGTAAATGGATAAAACAGAGGTGATACAGAAAGCATTTTCTTTATTATACTGACAAGTAAAGTGCAAGTCCAAGCTGCATAATATTAATAGTGTTGTTCGAACAGTGCTTGACACTGTTCGTTATTCCCTGAACATTAGCGTGTTCGGGTCGAGCACAGCCGAGAACCGCATGGTGCCCCGCCGCGCTGTTCGGTCTCCTCCCCTTGCTTATCGGCGCCTTTGCAGGCAGCCAATACCTGGTGGCAATGTTTTTTCCACAGCTATGGTCACACAGCATAGCTGGCTGTGACCATAACTGTGATTGGCCGAGCGGGTCACGTGTTCAGGTATAATACCAAACGCACAGCTGGCTCCGCCATTCGCATTGGGGTAGGTAGGATTAGGAGACAGAGCTAGCAGTTAGGTGCCAGCACTGCCAGCTAGGGAAGCCACAGTGCCCCAGCCTCACCACCACTGACAGCAGAAGCCACAGTGCCCCAGCCTCACCACTGCCAGCAGCAGCCACAGAGCCCCTGCCTCACCACTGCCAGCAGCAGCCACAGAGCCCCTGCCTTACCACTGCCAGGCATTAGCAGCAGCCACAGAGCCCCTGCCTCACCACTGCCAGCAGAAGCCACAGAGCCCCTGCCTCACCACTGCTAGCAGCATCCACAGAGCCCTTGCCTCACCACTGCCAGGCATTGGCAGCAGCCACAGTGCCCCAGCCTCACCACTGGCAGCAGCCACAGTGCCCATAAAAAAACACTGTTTATTGAATTTTACTGTTGCTTATTGTTGGAAAAAAAACAATACTTTCAGTGCCAGCTGGGAACAGTTGTGCCCATAAAAAAAACACAGTTTATTGCATTTTAGAGCCTAAGATCTATGTGTTAATTCCCCCCCCCCCCCCTCTATTTCCAACCTATTTTGCAGAAGTTTTCCTCATTTTGCCAGTTTTTTCAGGATCGGGTCCCCATTGACTTCAATTAGGCTCAGTGTTTAGCCGAATATCCTGAACATCTGGACCCTGTTCGGCCGAGCCGACCCGAGCCCGAATAACTGTGTGTTCAAACAACACTAAATATTAACATTACATTTGCATCAGCTCAAAACTATTAGTATCTTCATAACTATTTTTCATTACTACATAATAATATTGTGAAATCAGGGAAATACCGTATGTTTTCATTATTATTTTTGTTTTTATATGTTTTATTATTATTTTTATATATTTTATTATCGTTAATCTTATTTTCCTCCTGAATAGTTTAACTATGGTAGTTTTCACTTTTTTTCTGCTCTCTTTCCTCTCTTTCATAACTTTCCAAATGACTGCAGATAAATGCAGATAAATACCAAACATCTCACTTGGTTTTGCCGCATATTCTAATCTTTGAGAACTGACATTTATTGAGGTATTTACCTCACAAGTCGGTAATTTAACCTCAGTATTTTGTGATTTATGTGGTAACAGAATGTGGTAAGGCTTTGTGAATTGAAGCTTTTGTCATTAATGCATTTATACATACCATGAGTCTTTATGCGCTTTTTCTATTATGTGTTTACAGTATAAAATATCTTTATATTCCATAGATGAAAACGTGAAAACAGTTCAGGATATGCACCTGGGTTTTGCCGCATCACTGCCATCGTTGTGGATGCACAACAATGTTATCCTTATGTACCATTTCCATAATTTGTAAATTTTGGCATTGGAAAAAAAACTTACAGCAGGTTGTATTTTTGCAAACAGCAGAAGAAAGATTCAATACTCCAACTGGATTCAAACGCCAGAGACTTTAATGTATATGATGAATACAACAGTGAAAATCTCAACATTTCGGTCTTGTGACCTTTTGCACATCTACTGTACCTTACTGTACTTTTATGTCACCATACATTGGAGCTGCCACAAGACTCGGAATTTAGAAATACTTGGTAGTATTGGACCAATCAGAGATTGCAGAGGATTACCATGGAAATTTTAGGCCAATTAAATGACTCGATAAAACTTGGTAGTATTCGAGTCTTGTGATTGGTCTAAAATTTCTGCAATATTTGGATTTCCTTGAAAAAATTCTGTATTCTGTGATTAATTAAATGCTTCTGAGCTCTGTGATTGGGCTAAAATTTATGAGTTGTGGTAATATGGCATTTCAATGGAATACTGATTTCTGTGGCCGATTCCCGATAACTGCTGCGGAAAGGCGATTTCCGAAACTCGGAAATCGGTATTCTTTTTTCGTTTAACACAAAATTTTTATTAAGTGAATTCACAAAGCATAAACAGCTAGATCAAAAACATTGAGTGATCACTATACATATGTAAATATATACACATATACAGGATTCTGTAAGCAGGAGAGGTACATATATATCAGAGGTTATGATATTTTATCGTCCTTCTAACAGTGTCGGTTTCTATTTGTACCTTGGTGCTATAAACAGCCTTAAGGAGTGTTATTAACATTGTAAGGCAAAAGAGAAGGAGATATATATTGAGAGAAAAATAAAACTTAGAGAGAATAAGGAGAAAAGTAGAACTAGGAGGAAAAGGTCTATTTGTGTGGGTCTGTCTTTCCGTTTAGTAGTTGATGTTTAAGGTATAATTTCCTCAGGTCCCTGTTACCATTCAAACTTCCAATTCAATCATGGGGGCATATAGTTCAAGAAGTATGTTTCCCATGGATCCCATATTTTATCATAGGTGGTTTCTGAATCTCGTAATAGAGTTGTTAAAAACTCCATTAGCTTGGTCCATCTGATTTTAGCCATAATCTCGGGTGTTGTGGGACTACAAAGACTGCGCCAGTTGGAGGCCAGAGAGAGTCTAGTGGCCGTGAGAATATGAGTTATTAATCTCATGGTATATTTTTTGACTTTAGGGATAGGTTTGCCTAATAGCATATATATAGGATCCATGGGAATATGTATACCTGTTACTTTTAAGATCAGAGTCTGAATATCTGTCCATAGAGGTTGAATAGCTGGGCAAGACCAGAAGATATGCTCCAGGGAACCTATATGACCACACCCCCTCCAACAGGTGTTAGACACATCATGATAAATCTTAGCTAATACTTCAGGAGTTCTATACCATCTGAATAATATTTTATAAATATTTTCTTTCACTTGTGTGCACATAGAAGTGTGTTTAGCGTTTTCCCAGATAGAGGACCAGTCTTCTAGACTTACAGTTTGGTTCAGAGTTTGTTCCCATTTTGTCATATATGAGTGATTAGGTTTTGCAGAACCGGATTTATCAAGAAGCAAGATATAAATTGCTGATATAAGGCCTTTTTGATGCCCTTTATAATCACATAGACGTTCAAATGGAGTGTAAGTAGGTATAGGGTTATTGTCCTTGGAAAGGGATTTCAAAAAATGATAAATTTGATTGTATTCCATAGTGAGCTTAGCTGTGAATCGTACTTTCTCCTCTATTGTTTCTTTAGTTACAATTTTTCCTGTTCGTATGTCAATCCAATTGCTAAGTTTAGTGTATTGAAGGGTGAACCATCTGCCCATAAAATCCTCTGCCATACCTGGGATAAAGGCTGGGTTTCCTAGTATAGGGTAAAGTGGGGATAAGGGGGATCTAAGGTTGGCAGTTTTTGCGGTTGCCCGCCATATTTGCAGAGTGAATTTAATAGTAGGGAGTAATTGAGCAGTAGGGATCTTAGGCGGGGTCTGGGGCCAGATTAGAGCTGAAAATGATATTGGGAAAATACTCATTGCTTCAATAAAGCCCCATTTAGTGAATGTTTTGAGATCAGACCATTCAGAAAGTTGTCTTAAATGTGCCGCTTGGTAGTATAGTTTTAAGTTGGGTAATCCCAGACCTCCTTGTTCCCTGGATGCCATTAAAATAGTGGATTTAATTCTGGGTTTGGAGTTATTCCAAACAAATTTTAAGAAAGCACGTTGTAATATTTTAAACTGTAAGGGTGGTACTTGAATGGGGAGGGTCTCAAATAAATACAATAATCGTGGCAGGACATTCATTTTGAGGGAGTATATTCTGCCAATCCATGATATTTTTTATGCCGTCCATTTGTGTAGGTCTGAGAGTATAGATTGGATTAGAGATGGATAGTTTGCTTTATATAATGTAGAATAAGTTTGAGTCAGGTGAATACCCAGGTATTTGATAGCATGTGTCTTCCAGTTATAATGAAAAGTGTTTTGTAGGGTTTCGAGTAGGTTTTGTGGGATCTTGATAGGTAGTGCCTCAGTTTTTTCCTGATTGAGTTTAAAGCCTGAGATGGACTCAAAGTTCCGTAGTATAGTATGTAGGACAGGAAGTGTAGTGAGCGGCTGAGTCAGGGTTAGAAGGATGTCATCCGCGAAAAGCGAAATTTTATCATCTCGGGTTCCTTGCCTAACGCCCACAATATCCGGGTTCTGTCGTATTGCACAAGCAAGTGGCTCTATACTAAGAGCGAATAATAGAGGGGAGAGGGGACATCCTTGCCGTGTACCGTTGAGGATAGGGAAGGGTGTTGGGGACGCAAAGGGTAATTTTACTGAGGTGGATGGAGAGGAATAGAGGAATCGTATTAAAGTTAGAAAGGGTCCATCGAACCCTTGATGTTCCATAACTCTGAAGAGGAATGGCCAAGATAATCTGTCAAAAGCCTTCTCTGCATCTAGACTCAGAAGCAGAGAAGGCTTTTTAGATCTATTCATTAATTCTATCAAATTGATTGCCTTCCTTGTATTATCTCCTGCTTGGCGGCCCATTATAAAACCAACCTGGTCATTATTGATTAGGGATGTGAGGATTGGATTTAAGCGATTAGCTAAAACTTTAGTGATTATTTTAAGATCTGCATTAAGAAGTGATATTGGGCGGTAGCTTTGTGGAAGTTGTGGGTCCTTCCCTTCCTTAGGGATCATGGTGATTAGGGAGCTTAAAAATGAGTTGGGGGCAATTTTCCCTTCCATAAGTGTATTAGCTAAGAGGGTCAGATAGGGAGCTAAGATGAATTTAAACTTTTTGTAGTAGGAATATGGTAGGCCATCAGGGCCAGGGGCCTTAGAAGAAAGTAAGAATTTGATTACATCTAGGACTTCTTTAGTTGTTATAGGGGAATTTAGAAGCTGGACGTTATCTTCCGTTAATTTTGGTAGAGGTAGTTGATTTAGGAACTCGTCTATTTTAAGCATATGTGTAGGGTGGTGGAGTGGTTGGGGGAGGTTATAGAGTTGCTGATAGTATTCTGTGAAGATTTGGGCAACTTTTTGAGGATGGAAGTGTGTGGTTCCTTGAGGATCTTTAATGGAGTAGATGAGTTGTTGGGATGATTTTGGATTTAATTTTCTAGCGAGAATGGTGTGGGGTTTATTACCTCTTTCAAAAAAGAGTTGTCTGGTCCATCTCAGGCTTTTTTCTAACTGTGTGGATTGGAGGGCTTGAATTTCTTGTTTTATAGTGTGTAGAGCGGTGTAGTGCGTCTGGGAAGGATCATCTTTATAAAGGCTTTGTGCCTGTTTAAGTTTTGAGTGAAGAGTTAAGAGTTTGAATGACGCTGCTTTTTTACGTTTAGTAGCTTCCGAAATGAATAGTCCCCTGATAAAAGCTTTATGAGCTTCCCAGAGAGTCCCTACCGAGGAAACAGAGCCCTTATTTATGTCAAAGTAGGATTGCAGATCATTTGTTAGTCTTGAAAAAAGTTCCTTATCTTGTAATAGAGTTTCATTTAACCGCCAAAAATTCGGTTTATGACTATGGGAGAATAGGTCAATCTCTACAATAACAGCTTGATGGTCCGACCATGCGATTGGTTGTATTTCAGCTTCCTTCAATAAAGGTAATATAGAGGCTGTTGAAAACAGGTAGTCTAGTCTGGAGTGGGATGCATGTGGTGGAGAGAAAAAGGTATATTCTATAGAGGTGGGATTGGATATCCGCCATAGGTCTAATAGTCTATATTGTCTCAGTAGTGTTCTGAATTTACGAAAATTACGATTGTGGGAGGATGTAGTGGTTTTGTTAGGAGGGATATATCGGTCTTTTATGTCAGAGAAAGCTAGGTTAAAATCTCCCCCTATCAGTAGAGTGCCCTTAATGATTTTAAATAGTTTCCTAAGAAAGGTTGTTAGAAACGGTATTTGGTCCTGATTGGGGACGTATACGTTAGCCAAAGTGATAGGTTTACCTAATAAGGAACCAATTAGAATTAGATAACGCCCTTTAGGGTCTGCGACAGTCGTAGAGATCTGTAGAGGGAGTGTTTTTTTTATAGAGTATGGCTACCCCTGCTTTCTTTTTGGGACCTGAGGCTAAACACACCTCAGAATATAGCTTGTTATAGAGACGAGGCGGATCTTTTTTGCATATATGAGTCTCTTGTATGAAAGCTAAATCGATATTTAGTCTTCGTAAATCTTTAAACAGAAAGAACCTCTTCTGAGGTGTGTTTAGTCCCTTGGTGTTTAAGGTCAGAAAGTTAACCATTATCAAAGATGATGTGAGCGTTTGCATATATTCCTAAGACAGACCCAATAGACCTAAAAACGATACCTAATATAGATGGAGAAGTAACAATAATAAGAAAAGCAAAACTAAAAACATTTATAATAATCTGAACATTAATCTGGCAGAACATGCCACTGTTATTACAGTGGTCTGTTGTAGGGGCAACATAAAACTGTTGCCTATATGGAGACCTCCCCAAGTTGGTCACTCGTAGAAACGAATGATCAAATTGAGGAAAGGTCCCCCGGAGGTACATGAGGAGTCTCAGGAGAAGGCAAATAACAATCAACATAGTAAACAGAGTGTGGTATAGTAGTGAGAGAAACCGGTCTCCACCGCCAGCTTTGGGAGTGTATTCAGTTCGCTTCTATGGTTAAGAGGCAGCCAATCAAATAAAGCTTAACGGTTAAAAAGGGGGAGAACAGATAAGCTGGATATGTGAAGTGGGCAGGCAGTTTGAGGGCAATATCCTGTCTCTGTAGGAGACGCAAAAAGTTATGTTGAGGCCCACGCTCAGGTTCCAGATGGTTGGTCTTCCATATTGTCAGCTCTGTCAGGATAGGTAATACTGCGGATCGGACCTTTCGACCATTCTGAGACATGTCGCATCTTCCGTGGGGGTGATGACATAGGTGACGAGCGGGACGCAGATGTAGATGTGTTAGGGAGTTTAAGTCCCATTTGTTTAAGGAATAAAGGTGCATCGTCAAAATCAGATAAAGTGAGAGTTAGGCCCTGTTTGTTTACAATCAGTCGAAAAGGAAAACCCCATTTGTATGGGATATTAGCATCCCTGAGTAGCTGCGTAACTGGTCTAAGAGCTCTGCGTTTAGCCAGTGTTATTAATGATAAATCGTTGTATATAGCAATATCGTCTCCTTTAAATGAGATGGTGGTTGTATTTCTAAGAGCTCTAAACAGGGCGTCTTTGGCCTCATAGTAGTGCAGTTTCGCAATAATGTCTTTGGGTCTTGAAGTACCAGGGTGCCGTTCACCTAAAGATCTGTGGGCTCTATCAATCCTCCACATTTCTTCTGGCATATCAGGCAGAATAGTATGGAACAGTTCTTTCAAGTGGGTCCCAATGTGTTCACTTTTTAAGGACATGGATACCCCTTTAATGCGTACATTTTGTCTCCGCTCTCTGTTTTCCATGTCTTCTTGTGCTGTGCGTATTGATTTTATGTCAGACTGCATGAGTTGCTGCTCCTCAGCTAGGTCAGTTTGTTAAACAGTTAGAGCATCCATCTTGTCTTCTAATGCCTGAGTGCGCTCCCCCAGCCCTGATATGTCTGCCCGGAGCTCCTGTACAGCAGATAGTATAACATTTTGTAGGGAGTCATGGAGGCTGTGGTAGTGTCTGTTTAATGTTTGCTCCAGCAAGTCTGCTGTGAGAAGCTGCGTGTTCCCCCCTGCACTTGCCTGGTCAGAGAGCTGAGAGTCCTGTAGAGCTGCGTGGCCGGCGCCATCTTGGCTGGGAGGGGGGCGCAGGAACTTTTCCATGGTGCCCGCTGCAGAGGTGTTTTTCTGGGCCCCTTTGCCTGTCATAGGCTGCGGAGAAGGATGCGGAGGTCGTCCCGTGCAAAGCCGCCCGTTTGTGAGGCTGGGTAAGCGGAGGGAATCGCTGCTGGCGGCGGTGGAATACGGAGCTCCTCTCCTATGCGGCCATCTCCCGCGGCTCGCGCATGCGCCTTCCGGAAATCGGTATTCTATGAAAATTTTCTGACCATCACTAAGCTGCATGGATAAATTAAGAAAAATCGTTTTGATGCCTAAATGAATGGTAAGCTTTAAAACTGGCATCACAGGTTGTGCTGACAAGTTCAGCACTGCTCTGCATGTCTTACTTGGCAGAGCTGTTATTTTCCATGGTAACTGAAACACCGATATGGAGGTAACACATCTACTACAGTTCAAAAAAATGACAGGTATGGCAGGAAAGACATGCAGGGCAATGTTAAACTTGTCAGAACTAGTGCAGATGACTTTCTTTAAATTCAGCCTTCATTTGGGATTTAAGCATTTTCTCCAGTATAGACCACAGCCTCTTTGATCATCAAACGATATTATTCCACTTATTTGATTCATAAGCTTCAACGTATAGCATTACAGCAAGATTTACATCATTCTTTAACTGGCACCAAACTTTAGAAATTATTTCTCATAATGGTCTAAAAAATGTCTTAGAAAAAGGTAAAACCCCAGTTAAGCTAGAGCAGAAGGAAGCACGGTCATTTTGTACTGAGAATATTTCATTTGTTGAGGCTGCTGCAGCTGCTGTACTTTGCACGTTACTAAAAAACAAAAGTGAAGGTTACATAGTGATGCTACCATTTAAATATGTCGTTCAGTAATTGGAATAAACATTCAAATTTTAACAGCATATTTCTCATTAGCTTCACATCAATACCTGTGCTGCAAACATGGGTCACTGAACTGAATTTCTCACTGCCCAATTGAATTCATTAATCATTCCCCAGCGCCTTGGCTTTATAAATACATGGGTTGTTTCAAGATGGGGTTTCACTCTAGTTAAAGCTACAGCAAATTATCTGGAAACTTTGCAAGCCACCTCTGTTATGCATATAGTGTGTTCGCATTCATGCAGGCTTTAGTCAAGGTTGTTACTGACTGTTTGGATTCTGCATTCACATGACCAATGCCAGTGATCAAAGTAAATAAATATGAAATAATGGTGTTGATCGTGTAGGAACAACCCAGCTATTTGGGATCCTCCTCTTGCTCCTCTGCGTTTTACAATTCCTGTTCAAAAATGGTTGTTTATGAAACATCAAAATTTTGATCCTGCTGTGCTATACTTGTTAGAGCTATGTTATTTCACCCAAGTAAGGTATAATTAGGGGCATGCCAATGAAACTACAGATAGAAGTTGGAACTGTTGCAATCTCATGAGGGCCCAACTAAATTCAGTGGTTTCATCAGCTTGTTACTGTTACCTATGTTCCTTTCCTGTGCAGGCAGTGTAGTAACCCTAAAATGTCTAAATGTCAGGTTTTATGAGCATGTTTGTATTAAGGAACATTTCTACGACTACTAAGCACCTCATATGTCCATTAAATTAATAATTATCAAATGAGGAAACATTGTGATTTAACTTTGACCCTGAAAAGACTAAGAGTTAAGGTGGCCATACACCATACAATAAAAAGAGCCAATTTTACACCAATTCAATAAAAAAAAAACACTTGTACAGAATAAGTTAAAGGGACTCCGAGCTCTGAATAAAAACTCACCTGGGGCTTTCTGCAGCCCACTGTAGGTCAGGAGGTCCCACGGCATCCATCCGGCTCTTCTCCCAGAGCCTGGCCAGAAATGGCTGCCCGGCAGCTTCCGGCGACACTTGGCCCGAGTGTCGGTCTCCTTCGTCCTCATCTGACGTCACCGCGCCGGCCGCGTCGCGTCATCACAGCGGCCGGCGTGACAGTACGGTGCATGCGCGACCTACGGTGGGCTGCAGAAAGCCCCAGGTGAGTACCAATTTCGTTTTTATTCAGAGCTCGGAGTCCCTTTAAAGGGTTTTTTCATATTTGAATGAGAAATCTAATTGCATTTTCTATTTTTTTATTTATATAAGTCAATCAAGAGTGGTGGATTTTTCTGATCAGTTTTTCAGAAAATTGAATGGTGTATGGAATATTGTCAGTTTCTTGATGTATAGACCCATTCAAGTTTTTTTTTTTTTTAGTGTTTAGTGTTTTCGGTGTTTTTTGTTTTAGTGTTTTCAATCAATTCTATCATACACACGTGTGTGTTTGATACATTCAAATGTTACAATCAATCAGAATTGAAATTCTCAGATTGAAAAGAAATATAGAAAATTGTATGGTGTGTGGCCACCGTAACTGAACCTGCAGTAATGCCAAGGCAGTGTGATGGTATGTTCTGATCCTAGAGTACACCTGGTACATGACTTTGAAAAGTAAATTGTTATTTTTGTCTAATAAGATATTTGAATTCCTATTTGCCTTTTAGCTTTGGTGTTAAAATAAAAACACGGAGGTCTGGACTATCTATACATCATTCTCTGCCCTAAGCACCATTTCTAAACCAAAAGTGCTCAGTAGTAGTTCTGTATTCTAGGCATAGTCAATGAGATGGAATTATTTCTGAGTTGATGCTGAAGGCAAATTCATGCAGCAAAAAAAGTCCTGCCAAGGTAAGATTGAAGGCGGCCATTTTCAATCTGCATAAATTTGCATACAGAATTTGATAATCCTGCATCAAATCTAAATTATTTTTGTCTCATTGACCACCCTTTACCGTAAACTCAAGATCGGTTTTCAATCATCATATGTAGAGATACGTTTACAAGAATTTCTACTGCACACAGCGGGGGAAACAGGTGCCCAAGAAGAATAAGATACAGTAAAGCTGACCTGAACTCAGAGGTCCTCTTTTCTTTAAAAGATACACAACAGCACAATAACCTTTAACCACTTAAGCCCGAAGGGTTGAAATTTTTTTACATCCGAACAACTTTCACCCCCCATTCATTTGCCAATAACTTTATCACTACTCATCACAATTAATTGATCTATATCTTGTTTTTTCCGCCACCAATTAGGCTTTCTGTGGGTGGTATATTTTGCTAAGAGCCCCTTTACTGTAAATGCATTTTAACAGGAAGAATAAGAAAAAAATGGAAAAAATTCATTATTTCTCAGTTTTCAGCCATTATAGTTTTAAAATAATACATGCCTCCATAATTAAAACTCACGTATTGTATTTGCCCATATGCCCCGGGTATTTCACCGTTAAAATTATGTCCCTATCACAATGTATGGCGACAATATTTTATTTGGAAATAAAGGTGCATTTTTTCCGTTTTGCGTCCATCACTGTTTAGAAGCCCATAATTTATTAAATCATATTGATATACTCCTTTGACATGCATATTTAAAAAGTTCAGACCCTTAGGTAACTATTTATGTTTTTTTTGTTTTTTTTATTATTGTAATTTTTTTTTTTTTAATTTAAACTTGTATGTGGGTATTTTTTGGTGTGGGAGGTAAACAGGGGTTTTTTTAATATATTTATATGTTTAATTTGAAATTTTTTTTTTGCAGGTGTAATTTGCTATTTGGCCACAAGATGGCCAGAATCAAAAAGTCCTGGGAGCGATCGATCTCGCTCCCAGGCAGAAGAAAGGAGCCCAGAGCTCAGAAAAGCCGCAGCATCTGAAGAGACGCTGTCGGCTTTTCTCCGGGGGGGTCCGATCAGCGAAAGGGATTTATAATCCCTTTCACTGATCGGTGGGCTAGTGGCCAGCAGCGGGGGCGCGCACGGGGGGGCCCGCGGGAGCGCGCGCGACCCGCGGGAGTGCGCGCAGCCCAACTGGACGAGAAATCTCGTCCAGTTGGGCTTAAGTGGTTAAACAAAAAACATTTCTTTGTTGCAGCTGATACAAATCCTAAAATACATCTGCATTGTTTCTACTTCCTGATCCATGGAAGCAGACATATTGTTTACAGCCAGTACTTTCAGAGGGGCTTATCTGCTTATCTGCCATCGCTGTCATAGGCAGTCATGTGACACAGGGGAGAGATCAGATTACATTGTGTGATTATACACAAATGAGTGGGAATAAAACTGTGCAAGCTTTTAGACCCCCTCCTCCCCACCCAGGCCTCTGATGCCCAAATTAACTGCTTCACCTCACAGCGCATACTCCCCTTCCCAGCTCCACCAGTGGATTTCAGCACAAGTGTCAGACAGCTGCTCCATAAATTAAATAATAGTTGGTGTAATGCACACTGAAGCCCTGCAGCTACGCCATGCTACCAAGCCTAATGTCAAAGCGGCATAGCTGGGCCCCTGGCAGCTATACAAATATAGCTGCCATTATTAGAGACATTTGGAGTGCTCTGATCTTCAAATAAAGTTTTCCCAGGGATGCTTGTAAACTCTTAATTTGATGGATAAGGATACCAGCATACAATTTGCACTTTGTGTTAAGCTGGGAATAATGCTCCTGAAAAAGTGAACACCACTGCGAGAACAGTTCACGAAACATGTTGAGAATGTGTCATACTTGGATATTTTCATAAGATATATGATACTGATTAGATATATACGGGTACCAGTACTTAATGTTAGCCAGATTAATCCTACAAACTGACCATATAGTTGTAAGATACTATCCCGTTGCTTTGTTTCCCATATAAAACAGGCAAATGATACTCATGTACTCTGTTTACTTTGCAAAGCTGTAATAGGCTATGTGTGCTTATGTTTGTTCTTTCAAATCATGTTTGTACAGTACTAATAAAATGTTAACATTGTTTAATTGATAGGTGGATGATCTCACTCATTACCTACCTGTCTTTGCTAATATTTTTAAAATTAATTCTTCCCCCTAAAAAGTCCCTGGCCTTTTCAAGATTAGCATCTTTTTAGGATGTGGGGAACTGCACTTATTCAATACAAAAACTTACAATTGAACCTAGTGTGATCCATTTTGGTCAAGTTTTTCCAAAATAAGCTGGCTAATTGAATCAGTTAAATTAATTCTGTTAGCTAACCTGTCTTTGGACTGTCCATGGCAAAGTCTAAATATGTTTGTTACCTACTTAGGGTCTTTTCATACTGAATCCATTGCACTGGATCATAGTTTCATTGTACTATGTGTTTCACTATATAGTTGGCACCATTGTGTTGTGATGGTATCGCAATGCAACATGCACAATGTGGAAGGACCCTTATTGTGCCTGCATCGTAGTGTTACTATCAGCAGCAGACATACCAGAAATTGCTCTGCTAAGCATGCCTCATTAAAGAAATACAAATATTCACATAAAGGAAACAACAAATGTATGGTGTATATGGTACTGTCATTATATATTACTCTACTATGTCATATATTGTGTAGATATTGGTAGTGATCTAGTGCTTCAGCTGTACGCCACATATGTGCCCTACTAGCATCTGCCGAAGATGTGAGATCAAGACAGGTGATGAGCTTGAATTTTGCTATTAGTAATTTTGCAGTGAAATTCACAATTACAATGTAAAATCCTAATTCTTCTTTTCAAAATATTGCTAAATTAATTTTGTACAAAATCAAAATTAGAATGTGTAATCTTGCATTGATGCATAATTGTATGAAATATTCATCTATGTGAAAATGGCCATTGGTTTAAAGGTTTTTGGTGAAAATTAAGTTTTGCACATACTGTATACTCATTTAGGCGAAAATATGTTTAAAACACTTAAAGAGAAACTCCAACCAAGAATTGAACTTTATCCCAATCAGTAGCTGATACCCCCTTTTACATGAGAAATCTATTCCTTTTCACAAACAGACCATCAGGGGGCGCTGTATGACTGATATTGTGGTGAAACCCCTCCCACAAGAAGCTCTGAGGACTGTGGTACTCCTGGCAGTTTCCGGCCTGTGAACCTTGTTGCATTGTGGGAAATAGCTGTTTACAGCTGTTTCCAACTGCCAAAAAAGCATGCAGCAGCTACATCACCTGCCAACAGTAAAAATGTCACCATGTAATAAATGTCAGAATGTAAATCGGGGATTTAAAATATTTTACAATGGGCAAACACTGACTAAATCATTTATACATAATTATTGTAAAAATGAAGCACTTTTTTTTATTACATTATTTTCACTGGAGTTCCTCTTTAAGTGAATTCTATAAAAGTACATGCAAAACATGATGCAGAATTTCACCAAAGCAAAATGTTCAATCAACACTTGTCAGGACAGAGCATGCATGTTTTACTTTTATGCACATTTGTATGGACATCCTTTTTTCTTTTTTTTTCTGCTAGTTATTTTCTGCGGTTCTCAAGAATGCAGCCCCATTTTCTATGTCTGTCCATGATCAACCTTCTTGACAACAATCATGAAGCTATATTTATGTGTCTTATAGCCTAAAATTGAGCTTTAATTGTCTTTTGTTTTTGTCTTCTTTTTTAATTTATTTATTTTTTGCATAGAGTAGAGTGCACAGGAAAATCACTTTCGTAGATGCAATAAATAGCTTTTGATTATAGGAAATCTATGCCCAAAAAAATGTGCAGTACAGTGCAATAAAGTGACAAAGCATTGGATGGGATGGTGTATTAACAGCATGGGTTCATTAACAAACAACTCTAACAGGGTCAAGTGCATCTAGAGTTATGTGAGCTGAAGAAATGTGACAGTGGGCTTCTCTTAAGAGCTGGGCTTTTAATTGGGATTCAAAAAAGACAAGAGAGGCTATTTGATGGATTATTGAGCTGCAGAGAGTTCAGACTTTATTAGTAACGAGAGAAAAAGGTTTGAGGCGTAATAGCACTCTAATGGTAAAATAAGAGAATATGAGGCATTCTTGATTTAGGAATAGGAGTCATGTACAGCTGTAATGAGAAAATACATGCATAATATGTCCTTTTGACTTCACTGATGACAAAAACAAAACCTGTTTAGGTCAATTTGTACCTTCACTGAATAAGGAACACTTGTTTGTATATGTTACGGCCAGAACCCGTTGCGTGGCCACTTCGCGTTCTGGCCAGCCACTTCGGGTTCTGGCCGGTCAATGTGCGAAGTGGCTGCAGCGCAGCGGCCAATGTTAGAAATGTTATGTTTATGCCGTCTCGCTGCGGCCAAATTGATGACAACCTTGCTTAATTTAATTCAATATAGCCGGCGGCAATGTAATAGATGAAGCCGCCGGCTTTCGTACTACCTCCTCTCCTCCTCCCCAGCCCCTCTCCTCTCCCCGCCTCCCATACAATAAAAAGTAGCAGCCGGCGGGGACACGCAGCCGGAGAGTCGTTCGTTGCGGCAGGGGCAGCAGAGCGGGGAGGCTGCAGACATTGCTTCTGCCAGCACCTGTTCTGCAGGAACGGCAGGATTCCCCTGTCGCGACGAACCACTCTCGGGGACACGCGTGTCCCCGCCGGCTGCTACTTTTTATTGTATGGGAGGCGGGGAGAGGAGAGAGGCGGGGGGAGGAGGAGAGAGGCAGTGCGAAAGCCGGTGGCTTCATCTATTACATTGCCGACGGCTACATTTCATTAAATTGAGCAAGGTTGTCATCAATTTGGCCGCAGCGAGACAGCATAAACATAACATTTCTAACATTGGCCGCTGCGCTGCGGCCACTTCGCACATTGGCCGGCCAGAACCCGAAGTGGCTGGCCAGAACTCGAAGTGGCCACGCTACGGGTTCTGGCCGTAACATATATAAAAATGTATTATTTGCCCATTTTTCTGAATTGGGAACTGTTGAGTATTATGTTTGCTTCATTAAGCAGAAACAAAAGAATAATAAACTCATCAAAGTCTTCCAAGTTTCAAATCGAAGATCCACACAGTTGGATTCATACTTTTTTTTAAATTGTTTTCACTCTTACACCTGCCAGGAGTTGGGATCTAATGCCAGCAAATAAGTTAAAGGTGATAATTAAGTAATGTAAAGTACCTTATTTTTCAGACTGTAAGATGTTCCTGACCATAAGATGCACCTAGGTTTAGAGAACAAAAAACAGAGGAAAAATATATACTAATCCTGGTGTATCTATGGTGAAGCAGCATCTTGTGGATTATGCCCCCTTTGTACCTCATTCCTCCTTGTACCTCTTGTGTCTCCCTGTGTCCTCCTCTGTCCCCCTTGTGTCCTCCTTGTGTCCCCCATGTGTCTGCCTCTTTCCTCTCTGTGTCTTCCTCTATGCCCCTTTGTTTCCCCTTTGTACTCCTCTGCCTGGGCACAGTACAGGGAGTCCCCAACATTGCGGTGGGTTGGAGGTTCGTATTGGCAAGCATTCACAAGTCAGGAACTTCCTGCATTTGGACTATAAGGCCCAGTGACTTTTTTCCCCACTTCTGGGGGGAAGAAAAAATGAGTCTTATAGTACAAAAAAATACAGTAGATTAAAATCACACTCATGAACAACAGTGGGTAAGCGCATGGAGTGGGTGTAGTGCCTGGTGCCCGCTGTGCCCCGTGGTTCCTGCTTGTCCTCCCCCACGCTCGCTTATGGTGAAAAAGATATTCCCTGAACCTCCCCTCCTAGCGTTCCGACAGCCACCCAATCTTAAGCAGATGATAGTGAGGAGTGCCTTAAATAGGCAAGAACAGAATGGAACATTCCCCTGCCGAGGGAAAACGTGTGGGACCTGTAAACACATCCATTCCACTGACAGGATACTAATACCAGGTACACAACAGGAATACAAAGTACAAGGCACCTTTTCCTGCGACTCATCTAATGTGGTATACCTGATCATGTGTGCAAAATGCCCCAAAGGAATTTATGTGGGAGAAACAAGTCAACCACTGCATGATCGCATGACACACCACAGATCCACTATTAACAGCAGGAAAAAGAATATTACAAAATATACTGATCTCCCAATACCAACACACTTTTGTTTACCTGGACACAGTTTAAGCGATTTTCGCGTCACTGTATTAATGGGTGGCTTCAAATCGGGAAACATGAGACTAACACAAGAAACTAAGTTTATACATTGGTTCAAAACTGTAGAAGATGGTTTAAACAAGGACTCTAACTTCTTGTGCTGGTATGATGGGTTTTAAATGCCACAATTCTTTTAATTTTAATTTTTCTATCTTTTCATTCATTTTTGTGCCATATGCTGTGTAAGATGGAATTCACTGTCACTATTCATTTTATTTGCTTTCAGGTGCTGGCTTTAAATGCCACAATTCTCTTAAGCTTAGAATTAATGGTGCATGTAACCAGGCCAGTTACCATTTGAATTCGGAATTTACGATGTCTCCCCATCACCAGAGTCTGCTTTATGTCATGTTGAGGATTCTATTGATCTTATCAATTTAGATAGGATGCCTGGGAAAGCCTCCTCAGTAACATTTAAGGCATCTAATTACATTTATGTTTGCAAAGAATGTTTCTCCTCTGTATGTCAGTGTATATAAGCTGTGTTTTTCAGTTTTGGTCAGGAACCAGTCCGACGAAGGCTTTTTATAAGTCGAAAGCTCACTGTTTATCCATCTCTAAGTTAGCCAATAAATGGTATCATCCTGATCCAAAACTTCTTGCTTTTACTCATGGCTAACACGGTACAACACTTTACTGCTTCGCTTATGGATACACGGATTAAATGTCCCACATAAATGTGCCCTCTAGATGTCAGACACATTCTAGTTTGGCTCCGCCCTACTGGTTTCATCCTCTAGCCAATTGGACTCATCAAGGTAGAGGTTTTTTGGTGGATATCACATTCATACTGATACTGAATTATGCTATGTCAGTGTTTTATCCAAAGGTTGATTTTGTGTAAACTTTGCTCCTACACTGGCTAAAGTGTTGACGCAAATAGGACAGCAGCTTCTTTCCATTGACTGTTTATTCTGATGGCTATTACTGCAGAAAGCTCTCCTCTTTATTCCAGGTGCTGGTGCTGTAATTGGAGTGCAGCCTAAAATTCCAATGAATATATGCTTTATTATTGCAAGTAATATGTAGAAGCAGAATTACTATTTAAGAAATGGGGGCAAATTGGATACAATGGTTAGGGAAAGGTTGGCAAGCAATTTTGAGTTTTGAAGGCCTGTTTGAATTTGTTAAATCCATGAAGGAAGGAGCTCAAGAGAGTGAAACTCTTGAATCACTCAGTCCCATGCATGTCTCCAGGACTTCTCAAGAGCTGCTCCAACACTATGGAACTTCCTACCTCCACCCATTAGGGCAGCCCCCTCCTTCAACATCTTCAAGAAGGCCCTCAAAACTCACCTTTTCACTCTGGCCTACCACCCCTCACTAGTGCTCTAAATCTGCAGCTGAACTCTGGTCCCCTACCTTTGATGTCCCTACCTCTCCCTCTAGATTGTAAGCCTTTGGACAGGGTCCTCCTCTTTTTGAGTCCTACCTGATCATGCACCTCCATTACTGTGCACCCATGCTATGCATTTAAGTGAACTCAACTTGCCTAATCTTCATGCTCCCACCCAGTGACTGACTAAGCATTACCTTGTACTCATACTGTGCTGCATGATCTGGTCTTTCTTGTATTCCTGTATTGTCATTTTGCTGTATGTCACCCCTAAATATTGTATGTAACCTAATATGTTGGCGCTTATAAATACAATAAATAAATACAATACATTGAATCTGTGAATGATAGTAGTGATGAATGAATATGTTCATGTTGTCATAATTTTAACGTAAATGTTCCGTTATTGCACAGATCAGAATATTCACAAAATATGAGGGCAAGATAAAACTCCCTTTTTCCAAATATATTAAATCCTATGGGAATGATATTCTCACACATAGGAGAATATTCAATGGAATATATGGGCATATATAAGAAAACACATTTCGACCAAATCTCAAAGTGAAAAAGAAAAATGTAGCCAGCCACCTCTACTCTCTACCAAATATTTTACACTATAAATAATTATGCGCCAGTCAATTAACGCTACATTTGAATTAATTAACGCATTAGGTGCTTAATAACTGAGCAATACTACAACATCCCAATAATAAGTACAGTTTCCAAATCAATTAGCGCTGAACATTTTATAAGTGACTGCAATAAATCTGTTATTCTGTCAGATCAATGTTCAAAGAGTTAAGGTGGCCATACATCTGCAGACTTGATGGCCGATCGATCATCAGATTTAATAAATATTATTGAATTTGATGAAAATCGTTGCCGCCAAAAGCATGCACGATCAAGAAGTCGACCAATTTCAGACTGAAATTGGTCGGATGTATCGATCGGGCTTAGTGGAAAATCTTGGGAGTGACATGTTCAGTTGGGTGCATGGCGGTAACGGCGGGCAATAATTGAAAACGGAGAACGCAAAGTTAAGCACCCACTGTCCTCCCTAAAGTTTTATGTATAACAAAGAAATCTGAAGGGAAAATAAACTTATGAGACAATGGATTGTATGAGTAATAAAAATAATAAATAGGTAGCAAAGAAAATAGTCTCATATTGTTTTCCAGTACAGGAAGAGTTAAAATTCTTAAGTTGCTGTCTATGCAAAAGAGCTTCTATGAGCTAGTCTAACTTGGTCTACCTCTGTTCTGTTTTGTAAGGAGCTTAAACAGCCAAGAAACAGTGAAAGACGGGGTGAGATAAGGTTTTACTTCAGGAAAGTTCAATGGGTCATTAACCCTTATTTGTTTTACAGCTTAAATACAGAGTTTGGATTGTAAGTTGCAACTGTGACAGTCTGATGCAATATTATTAATAAAGGCATAAGGCTGAAAATAAAAACATGAGACTCCTTTCTTTGCTACTAATGTTTTATCTGTCCTACACATACAATTAATTATCTCATAATTTGATTTTAGCTTCAGATTTGCATTAAAGATTGATTATTTGCACATTTCGTACATAACTCTAGGGATGAGCAAGATGAATTTCACAAAAAATTAAACATGTCCCGAGACATGAGCGGGGGGAGGAGCACGGGATGCGTCAACAAGGGTTAACCCACCTGCCGCCTCTCTTTTCCAATGTGCTTTACACTGCTGTCAGTCTTCTGACGCTTCCACGGTATAAGCCGGAACGTCCGCATTGAAGGGCAAAATATTAGAAAGCTAAAGAGTTGCATGGAGCACATCAGTGAGTGGGGGCTAGGGGAGTTAACCCCTGCTGACGGAACCCCGGGACGCCTGTGTGCCCCAAAAAAACAATATTAACTTTTTGTTAAATTGATCTCGCTCATTCCTACATAATTCTATATATGTACTGGTACTTTAAAGGTGATATTGTACATAATTCTGTGGGAGGAGTTACTAAACATTTTTGGCAATTGTGAGAGGTGAAGAACCCTGTCCCAAGCCTCTGTAAGCTCATTAAAAGATAACTGACCTTTTACTGTATAGCACAAGAGAAGCAAATGCTCATTCCCAGCCAGCAATCCGCCTTTTTATATAGTCTGCAGACAGCCTGTCAGCCAACCAAGTGTAATGGTATATACCTGTGTCTATAGTACCAAATCTAGGAGAAACTGTATAGGTTCAGCAAAAAACAGGTGTGAGGATTCGGTTGCACATAAATGTAGACTATGTGACCAGCAGGGGGCACCATGAGCAGGTCTCAATACCCCCCTCCCTACACTAACCTGCATCTACATACTGGCAGCTGTAAAAAGGAAAATTAAAAACACAAATACTGGGGCACATGACAGAAGGGGGGCCCAAGCACTGGTGCACATGACTGAAAGGGGTCCCCTTCTGTCATGTGTACCAGTATTTGTGCTTTTACTGTATAGTTCAGTTATTCTAGTGTTAGGTTTTCCTGATCAAAAACTCATTACTCCCTATCAAGGAGCTGCCAATCAGTGTATCCAGATCCCCTATTTGACCTCTGCTACACATATTCAGCCCCAACCTCTGCAAAGGGAGAGTTTCCTCTGTCTTTTGTGTCATTAGATTCTCAAGGGCAGGACTTGTTTGGGGAGTACATAGAGTTTTTCATGCTTCCTATATGAAGTGTCCATATTCCATCTGGTACCGTTGCTCTTGAGAAAGAGCTTTCTTGCCAAATGACTTGTTTAGCCCATATGTCTATCTAACCATCATTCACCAGAGGAATTTGTTCTGCTCAAAGTACCCCTAAACGGTGGGATAACCTATTATATGAAGCTCATGGTTGGCTAGATTAACTTTTCAGAAGCTTACTGGCACTTGACGTTATCCTCAGGCTCCTCGGTCCTCATAACTCCCGGACCTTCTGGAAGTTCCTCTGAGCTGTCTAGTGCTACTATACGCTGTGCAGGCATGAATTTGGAACTGTCAGGCTTATCTCACATAAGCCTATAGGCACAGATGTCCTGGCACCTTAGACTTTACCCTCCATGAACCTACAAACCCCCACCAAATGGCACCACAAGTGAGGCTGGCTGGCCTTGCTGTCACTTCCCCCTTTACTTCCCTTGCTCATCATAGGTAGCTACATGGGCCCCTTAGTATTAGGTAGCCTGAGCTATCCTCCATATTATGAAGCTAGATGTGCCCCTGAATAAAGCTGTTCGAATTTAAGGTATTATATGCTTGAATTTGTAGGCCTCAGTTACTTTAACCACTTGCCGACCGTACACTCATACCGTGCAGCGGCAAAGTGGTAGCTGGAGGACCAGCGATGCAGATCTGCGTCGCCAGGTGCCTCCCTAATTAATCAGGAAAGGCCGCTCGCGGGAGCAGCCGTTTCCTGTTAGATCACAGAGCGGGTCTCTGTGAATAGCCTGCGAGCCGCTGTTTGCGGCTCGCAGACTAAATGTAAACGTAGGAGACATTTGTTTCCTTTGTTTACATTGTACGGCGCTGCTGCGCAGCAGCGCCGTAAGGCAGTTCGGCGATCCCCGGCCAATCAGCGGCCGGGGATCGCCGCCATGTGACAGAGGACATCCTGTCACAGGCTGCACAGGACGGATAGCGTCCTGTGCAGCGCGGATCACCAGGGGGGAGAGGTAGGAGAGGGAGGGGGGGAATTTCACTGCGGAGGAGGGCTTTGAGGTGCCCCCCGCAAACCTCAGGCAGGCAGGAGCGATCAGACCCCCCCTGCACATCATCCCTATAGGGGGGGGGAAGGGGGGCGATCTGGTCGCTCTGCCTGCACCCTGATCTGTGCTGGGGGCTGCAGAGCCCACCCAGCACAGATCACAAAAAACAACGCTGGTCCTTAAGGGGGGGCAAAGGCTGGGTCATCAAGTGGTTAACTGAGTTCATTAAAAGACTTGATGTGCAGAATCGCCCTTTAAGGAGAATTTCTCTTAGAGATAAATAAAGGCAGTTCTGATTTTCAGTAGAACATTGTACTAGAACTCCGAAGGCTGTATCAGAGATTATCAGAGATATCCAGTGTAGAGGCCAGACCAGCTGGCGACGAACAACATAAATATGAGCCATTGTTCTTTTTAGTAGATTAAGAGTCAGGTCCCTGGAACATGGAATTTTCCAGGGCATGCGCAGTAAAGACGGTGTTTGTCATGATATCACTGGGTCTTGTCAGCCAATAGCAGACGAAGAGGTATTGATCCGTCCGTGCTCCAATGATGTCACATTTAACTCTTTAGAGTTGAGTATAAGAAGAGCTAACGAGCTCCTGGGTGGCTACTACTTCTTCTGCTTTTGACTTCTGGCTGATGACTTCCACCCTCTACTCTTTTTGTAATGTATTGTCATCTTATCTAACTGTATGCTGTGTATTTAGGCCTAAATGCAACATAGCATAGATGTAACATAAGAGAAAGCCTGGTTGCCATGCATTGGGACCAAGAGCTGTAATGCAAATAGGACTTACTACAGAACAATTGCTTCGCTGTGTAGAGATAAGTATCTGTATATCTGTTTACTGAACAAACTTCTGAAACTTTGAGGACGTCTAAGACGTTCTATCTCCTATGCTGTTGCTGTGATGAGAGTTGAGTTATCACACTTCCTGTGATATGGTGCCGAACGAAGGTGTAGTATTGTTGCCCATAGCAACCAACGTATAGATTCTTACAAAAGCGAGATTCTTCTTTATGAACACTGCTCCTTTACACCGCTTGCACCTGCACCTTCTCTGGCTTTCTTTCCTTCGGAGGCTCATGCTGTCTGCATCTACTCCCCTCACCACTTCCAGGTTGCTATCCCACCTTCATTGACCACTTTTCCACATGGCTTCTCCACTTTCTATCCACCGACATTCCTTCCATCAACATTGGGGACTTTAACATCCCCATAGACACTAACTGTTCCACTACCACAAAATTCCTCTCACTCACCTCATCCTATGACCTCTCCCCGTGGTCCTCAACCACCACCCACAAAGATGGCCACACTTTGGACCTAGTTTTTGTTATAATTTAAGTAGGCCTCAGTTACTTGAACTGAGTTAGTTAAAAGGGCTTGGTGTGCAGAATTGCCCTTTAAGGGGATTTTCTCTTAGAGAGAAAAGAGACAGTTCCGATTTTCAGCAGAACTGGTACTGAACATTTCCAAGGATTTATTGGTGCTATCTAGTCCCAAGGTGAGACTAGCTGGCGGGGAACAATATAAACATGAGCTACTGTTCTGTAAACATGTACCCTAGTACCGAACAACGTGACCGTGGTATGGAACATGGGGTTTTCCATGCCATGCACAGTAAAGTCCATGGTTGTCATTACCCCACGAGGGGTCCTAGCCAATGACAGGCGACGAGGTATGGACCGTCCCTGGTCGGATGATGTCACATTTATCTCTGTAGTGACCAGTATTAAAAAGGCAGGAGATAGGCTGCAGAGGCTCACCTACTTTCTGCAGCCTGCCTCAACCTTTATTGCAAACTCTATTTATGTCGTGTCATATTTTATAACTGTATGCTGTATATACGTAGTGTAGATGGAACGTAGGATAGACATAAGAGGAACCTGGCTGCCAGGACTAGAGCCAAGAGCTGTAACGCAAAGACTTACTACAGAATAATCTGCTTGGCTAAAGACGTAATGAACTGTATCTGTATATCTGTTTACTGAATAAACTCCTCAACTCTGAAGACCCTTAAGAAGGTCTATCTCCTATACTGTTTGCTGTGATGAGAGTCATGTTTGCAGCTCTTACTAATGAGTTGCTGGTGCCGGAATAAAGGTGTGTTGTGTTGTTGCCAATAGCAACCAACGTATAGTTTCTTACAGTTTTTACCCGTCTCTGCCCAGTTTCCACATTCAATAAATTTTCATTCCCACTTTCAGATCACAATCTCATAACTTTTACAATCAACCCCTCCCTGCCTCCCCCAGCTACTATTGTGCAGCCATCACGCTTATTCAGGAATTATTACAACCTCGACCTCTGCTCCCTAGCCGATTCTCTAAAACCCCTGGGCTCCCTGTTGTCCTACACTAACCCCAAGTCAGCATCCATCTACTTCTCCACCACAGTCACCGCTGTCATGAACACAGCCGCCCCTCTCACCAACTTCCACCCCCACCACATCAACAGACAGCCCTGGCTGACTGAACCCATCAAACAACTGAAAAGACAGTCTAGGGCAGCAGAACGGCAGTGGAGGAAAAGCTCCAATGCAGATGACTTCCTCCACTACAAAAACACGCTGCTCCAGCTCAAGGATGCTCTCTCACTTGCAAAGCAGTCATACTTCTCTACACTTATTTCTTCACAATCCCATAACCCTAAACAACTTTTTAACACCTTCAGCTCTCTTCTCCACCCCCCGCCTCCCCCTACAACCACATGCTTGTCTGCAGAAGACTTTGCAGCATATTTCGTGAGCAAAATTGAAACACTAAAGAACAGCTTTCAAAAGCAACCCTCTTCACCGGTCCAATCACCTCTTCCTTTTTCCTCTCTGCCCGGCAGCTCCCCTACTATCAACTATCCCTCTCCACATAACCACTCACTGACTCAAACCGCCTCCCTGCTAACAACCTTCTCCACCTTAACTGAACAGTGTCTTTCTTCACTAGTCTCTAAAGCTCATCTTACTACATGTGCCTTGGACCCTATTCCCTCTCATCTTATCCCCCAGCTCTCCTCCCCCTTCATTCCTGCTTTATCAACACTGTCTAACCTTTCCATCACCCCTGGCATTTTCCCTTCTTCATTTAAACAAGCTATCATAACACCCCTAATAAAAAAAAACTCCTTAGACTCTACTGTCCTTTCTAATTACTGCCCAGTCTCTCTCCTTCCCTTTGCCTCCAAACTGCTGGAACGCCAAATTTACTCAGAGTTGTCTAACTTTCTCTCTGCTAATTCCCTGTTGGACCCCTTCCAGTCTGGCTTCCGCCCTCAACACTCTACGGAAACAGTTCTCACTAAGGTTGCCAATGACCTCCTAGTCGCTAAAACCAAAGGCAGATTTTCAGTACTAATACTCCTAGATCTGTCCTCCGCCCTCGACACTGTTGATCATACCCTACTTCTCCAGACCCTCTCAACACTGGGAATAAAGGGCCTAGCACACTCCTGGATCAACTCTTACCTGTCTAGACGTTCCTTCATGGTCTCCTATGCCAATACCAACTCCTCTCCGCGTCCACTGTCTATGGGAGTACCACAAGGGTCCGTTCTTGGACTCCTCCTCTTTTCCATTTACACCCATGGCCTGGGACAATATCACCTCTATGCTGATGACACCCACATTTATTGTTCTGCCCCAGACCTCTCCACACTACTATCAAAAGTCCCCAAATGTCTATCCGCAGTATCAACATTTATGTCATCCAGCTTCCTTAAACTCAATATGAGCAAAACGGAGATTGTGATATTTCCACCTTCGCTCTCTGTTCCACCTCCCATTGTCCCAATCAATGTAGATAACACCCCAATAGCATCAACCCCCAAAGCTCGTTGCCTAGGGGTAACTCTGGACTCTGAGCTCTCCTTTAAACCACATATTAAAGCGGTTTAAAACTCTGACAAAATTTTCAACAAAAATGTGTTTTCCTACTTTTTATAACCCATACAATTATCATATTTACTTTTGTGCACAAGTATTATTATTCATTTAGACATTATAACTTCCCAAAGTTCAGTTAATTTATTTTTAAAGCTGCTGGGTGCATTTTATTCATAACTGTTGTAATTCTGTTGTGAATGCAGCCACCAGTGATTTCTGACCCGTGTTTCACCCCTGGACTCATCAGCTGAAGTCCTGCACAGCCAGAGAATGTTTACATAAATGTATCAAGTAAAGAATGTGTACACAAGATAAGCTTAACAGCACTTCGGATGCGGGTTGTCCCTGCAGAAGAAAGAGTCAGCCCTGTGATGTAACCCTTTGAATGCTGTTTTACTAAAAAAACATTGTGTTAGTATATTATATGCTGTAAATAATCTTTTAGAGCAAAGAAGAAATTCTGGGTTATATTCCACTTTAACACTTTAACTACCTCCTGCTACTTCCATCTCAAAAACATTTCCAGAATCCGTCCCTTCCTTTCACAAGAAGCAACTAAAATGCTTGTGCATGCCCTAATTATCTCCCATCTTGAATCCTGCAACACCCTACGCTGTGGTCTACCAAAAAGCAGACTGGCACCTCTCCAATCCCTACTAAACTCTGCTGCCTGTCTCATCCACCTCTCTTCTAGATCATCTGAGGCAGCCCCTCTCTGCCAATCCCTCCATTGGTTACCAGTTGCCCAAAGGATCCAGTTTAAACTTCTCACGCTTGCATACAAAGCTCTACACAGGCTATCGCCTCCATACATTTCCTCTTTAACCTCCCCGCCCGGACCCTCCGTTCCTCACAGGAGACCCTTTTGTCCTCCAGCCTAGTCACCTCCTCTCACGCTTGCATCCAAGACTTCTCACGGGCTATCCCTTTCCTTTGGAACTCTCTCCCTCAGCCGGTTCATTATGCCACGAGTCTGGAAACCTTCAAACGTACTCTGAAAACACACCTGTTCAGACAAGCCTATAATTTGCTATAGGCAGCACTGAAGGCACACTGGCTCACCCACTAATCCTTGTGTTTCCTTCCCTTTTGTTTCCTCCCCACTACCCTCTAGAGTGTAAGCTCGCAAGGGCAGGGACCTCCTCCTAGTGTTTCTCATACTGCTGTAATTTTAACATATGTACATGTACCAACTACACATCAACTATGTATGTATTTGTATTTATTCTATTCAATGTCATGACTGTACAGCGTCTTGTATTTCTTATGTATACTGTATTTGTTCCCCATTATTTGGTTGTAATATGTACAGCGCTGCGGTAGATGTTGGCACTAGATAAATAAAAAATAATAATAATAATAATCTGGTCAGTGAAATACCGAAACCCGGGTGAGTAACTTCTCATTTACACTCCACTTAGGATTTTGCATAAGGAAGGAGGGAGGGAGGCACTTGGGAAGGGGAGTGAGCTGCCTTTCCATCATCTGGTGCCTGTTGGCATGTGCCTACATTGCCTTATGGTAAATTCATCTGTGGTGAGTTCTGAGTCACTGTTCTGAGGACCTTCCTGGCTATAGTATTCGACTGGAGGATCCCATCAAATAAGAAGAGGATGGGGCAAGGGGGGGATCCCAATCCCAAGAACAACAAGCAATGCCAGGACACTTCTGAAAAAGTAATCTATCCCACCGTGGGCTTACTTCATATTTTTGTCCCCAGTTCAGGAATGCTTTAAGTATTTCATAATCTAAACTTGGATTAAGGGATTTCTCTGGTCAGCTTCATAATCTATTGCATTCAAGCTTTCACTAATTGGTATTCCATTGTTCCATTACTACATAATTCTATATATATTAGGATACATGAGATTTATTTATACTTTAATCACAGCAGGTGTGTTTTCACAGAATTAGCACAGTTTTCAGTAATTTGGCACATAACAATCAAATGTTTTGAATAACTGCTCATTTAGCCCTTTGGCATTTTTTAAACAGATATAGTTGCTTCGGATATTTAACTGGGTTAATTATTTGGGGCTTTTATTTTATTTTTTTCATAAGTTATTTTTAAATATTATTACATTTTTCTGTACTGGATTTGAACACAGCATCATGAATGGATTAGTAATTTAACTTTAACCAATGATGACTGCGTGACAGACAATGCCACACTTATGTTTGGTGAGAGGTATGCATTATCTGCTCATTTGTCTTATAGTACATAGTCTAGCCTCTACTTCATCTATTTGGTCTTTCATTTTTTTTTAAAAAAGAAAGAAATTAACTGAAGAGTACAGGACCCAGAAGAGACCCATTTGGGACTCCACTGATGACAGTAACTCATTTTGAATCAGATCCGTTTGTATCCATTACCTGCAATGGATAAAAACGGATCTGATTCAAAATGAGTTACTGTCTGTCATCCTTGGAGTCCCACATGGGTCTCTTCTGGGTCCTGTACTCTTCAGTTAATTTCTTTCTTTTTTTTAAAAAAAAATTAAAGACCAAATAGATGAAGTAGAGAGTGATGTTGCTATTTTTGTAGATGATACAAAGTTGTGCAGAATAATCAACACACAGGTAGATAGTGACATATTGCAGAAGGATCTGGATAGAATGGCTATTTGGACAAGCAAATGGCAAATGAAACTCAATGTTGAAAAATGTAAAATCATGCATCTTTGTCATGCCAATGGTCTAGCACAATACAAAATAAACATAAAGTACAGGGGATACACAGTGGACATCAAACTTGGAGAGAAACCTAGCTGTACTAGTTGACAACAAGTTAAATTATCATAATCAATGCCAAGCAGCTGCAGCTAAAGCTAATACAATTTTGGGATGCATTAAAAAGGAAATAAAAATTCAGGATGCTGGCATAATACTGCCCCTTAACTCAGGCAGGCCACATCTGGAAAAATAAATATAGTTCAGGGCATCGCATTACATGCGGTACAGGAAGTACATTAGCGTTTTTGAGCAGGTGCAAAGAATAGCAAAAAAAAAAAAAGTTTGGGCTTACAATATTTAGACTGGAGAAAATACACCTTAGAGGAGATCTAATTGACATTTACGAATACATCAGAAGATAATATATATTACGCCTTCCTCTGGATCAACTGAGGTATGTGAGGGTACATGCTAATGCTGTACCATATTTTATGATTAAGCTTGATGGATGTATTTCTTCTTTTCAACCCATGTTACTATATGATTTAGGAGACCTTTTGATTTTGTAATGTAATGCTCTCTTCAGGTTCTTCTAAAGTCTAGAAAGGATTACAATGAAACAATAAAATAATTTCTAAAGACCTGTGCTTCTATTAGACCATACTTGGGCTAGCTGGGAAAAATGCTTTATTTAGGAGTAGCTGTTGTAGAAATGTCAGCAGAAAGGCATGCCATATGGTCCTCAAACAGATAAAGAAGCCCACTACTACTTACACACTGAAAGGTCAGTGGTATAGCATGAAGACAACCAAAGGAAACAAGAATATATTGTGCTTGGCCAAAATACAATGTAGGGACCATCGATGCAATCAAGATAATTCCCAAAACCCATCTAATATTTCAAAAGGATTCTAATTAAGTTAACTGCAGTACAAATCTCAAACCGTCATAATAGAAGCAACACCTGAAAAGTGTTTAAACAAAATGTAATTCACACATTTTTGTGGCTAACTCGACACCTGTCTAGGCTTTTGCTAAAAAAACGTTTGAATGGAATTGCCATTCATTCACTACCATAAAATAGAGAAGACATAGATCAAGTTTGCATTTTATAAAGTTTCTTTTGACCACAGGATTTGGCATTCAAAGGATGGTGTCAGAGTTGTGAGTCAGAATGAACCTGATGCCCAGTTCTAACATTTATAATGCTGTCAATGTTCACACTAATGAGCTTTGATACAGGAAGGTACAAAATAACACTATAACAAGGCCAGCTGTATTTAAAAGGATATAGATGGTGTCATAGAGGTGTACCTATCCCATAATTCCTTAGAGGAGCAAATAACCTTTTCTCTTGATATAGGAATCAGGCATTGCTCCCTGAGGTGCATTCAGTTTGAAACGTGAAGGTTAGTTCATTAGCCATCCCTCACTCGTTTTTCTGAGAGGATGAGAATAATACTGCGGTTAGTTAATGGGTTTCTCTTGTTTCCCCCGGAGCTTTCCTGTCTGAAACCTGCAGGCCCAGGAAGCTTTTTTCCCCTTCCCCTATGCTATTAGTCCCAGCTGGTGGGACTCAGGAGAGTCTTGTTTGGAAATAGTCAAAATATCACCATCAATGTTTGCGACTTGCTTACAGACCACAGACTCCACATGCCGAAGTCTTGTCAGCTACATCAACATATTAACAATCATCTTCTAACTTCATTTTTTTTAGTCAGGTAAAGTGACCAACTATAGCAGCTGCACCATGTAGCTTGAACTACGGCATCATAAACAATAAAATATATTCTTATCTATTTTTTAAGAGGAAATGCCCTGAACACAGTCCCAGAGTGACAGTACCAAGTAAAACTAAATCTGATACATACCAAATGTACCCAGCAAAAAGGAAATCATGTGACTGACTTCTCCTTTCCTTCTCTCGTTACAGACTTTATGTACTCGAGTCGAGTGATGACTCGAGCCCTGAGCATTTACAGACTGAGTGCTCACAACCTCGAAATAGAGTCTGGGAGACACAGACAGATGTACAAACCCAGGGAGGAGAGACTGTGCCAACACTGTGAGCGGAAGATCCTCGAGGACGAAAATCACTTCCTGCTGCACTGCCCCAAATATACCGCAACCAGGGAAAACTTCTTTAAGAAACTAATGGCACTATTTCATGACTTTCACACATTAGAGGATGAGAGAAAAGCAGTGGCAAAGCAATAGGGTTTGCAGAGGTAGCGACCACATCGGGGCTATTGGGCTAGAGGAGCCCCATGGGGCTCTTCCTCAATCAGCGCTGCGTAATATGTTGGCACTTTATAAATACAATAAATAATAATAATAATAACCAAAGTATTAGCTGCTTATTGGTCCTGTGCTGCAGGGCCGAGCCTGGGCGGGTGCTGCGGGTGCAAGGCACCCAGGCGCCTGCCTCTGAGAGGCGCCGCCCGGCCGCCGCTCTCCCCCTGTGGCCGCCGCTCGCTCGCTCCCTTCCTCCCTCTAGCCGCCGGCGCTGCGTCAGACCTCGATCAGGCGGGCGGGCGCTAGGACCTAGCACGCCGCACTGATATGCGGAAGTGACATCACTTCCGCATATAGAGCGGGTGCGCCTGGCGCCTTCTTACTGTTCGGGTCGCCCGCTGATTGAGGTCTGAAGCTGCTGCAAGGTGAGGAGGGAGCGGCGGCGGCAGAGGCAGCAGCGGCGGGAGGGGAGGGTGGGGTGCGCTCCTGTCACTACCTAAACGGGGACCCTATACCCCCTGGCTACCTATCCTGGGCACATATTACCCCCTGGCTACCTATCCTGGGCACATATTACCCCCTGGCTACCTATCCTGGGCACATAATACCCCCTGGCTACCTATCCTGGGCACATAATACCCCCTGGCTACCTATCCTGGGCACATATACCCCCTGGCTACCTATCCTGGGCACATATACCCCCTGGCTACCTATCCTGGGCACATATACCCCCTGGCTACCTATCCTGGGCACATATACCCCCTGGCTACCTATCCTGGGCACATATACCCCCTGGCTACCTATCCTGGGCACATATACCCCCTGGCTACCTATCCTGGGCACATATTACCCCCTGGCTACCTATCCTGGGCACATATTACCCCCTGGCTACCTATCCTGGGCACATATTACCCCCTGGCTACCTATCCTGGGCACATAATACCCCCTGGCTACCTATCCTGGGCACAAATACCCCCTGGCTACCTATCCTGGGCACATATACCCCCTGGCTACCTATCCTGGGCACATATACCCCCTGGCTACCTATCCTGGGCACATATACCCCCTGGCTACCTATCCTGGGCACATATACCCCCTGGCTACCTATCCTGGGCACATATACCCCCTGGCTACCTATCCTGGGCACATATTACCCCCTGGCTACCTATCCTGGGCACATATTACCCCCTGGCTACCTATCCTGGGCACATATTACCCCCTGGCTACCTATCCTGGGCACATATTACCCCCTGGCTACCTATCCTGGGCACATATTACCCCCTGGCTACCTATCCTGGGCACATATTACCCTCTGGCTACCTATCCTGGGCACATATACCCTCTGGCTACCTATCCTGGGCACATATACCCCCTGGCTACCTATCCTGGGCACATATACCCCCTGGCTACCTATCCTGGGCACATATACCCCCTGGCTACCTATCCTGGGCACATATACCCCCTGGCTACCTATCCTGGGCACATATACCCCCTGGCTACCTATCCTGGGCACATATACCCCCTGGCTACCTATCCTGGGCACATATACCCCCTGGCTACCTATCCTGGGCACATATACCCCCTGGCTACCTATCCTGGGCACATATACCCCCTGGCTACCTATCCTGGGCACATATACCCCCTGGCTACCTATCCTGGGCACATATACCCCCTGGCTACCTATCCTGGGCACATATTACCCCCTGGCTACCTATCCTGGGCACATATTACCCCCTGGCTACCTATCCTGGGCACATATTACCCCCTGGCTACCTATCCTGGGCACATATTACCCCCTGGCTACCTATCCTGGGCACATAATACCCCCTGGCTACCTATCCTGGGCACATAATACCCCCTGGCTACCTATCCTGGGCACATAATACCCCCTGGCTACCTATCCTGGGCACATAATACCCCCTGGCTACCTATCCTGGGCACATAATACCCCCTGGCTACCTATCCTGGGCACATAATACCCCCTGGCTACCTATCCTGGGCACATAATACCCCCTGGCTACCTATCCCGGGCACATATACCCCCTGGCTACCTATCCCGGGCACATATACCCCCTGGCTACCTATCCCGGGCACATATACCCCCTGGCTACCTATCCCGGGCACATATACCCCCTGGCTACCTATCCCGGGCACATATACCCCCTGGCTACATATCCTGGGGACACTGGCTGTTTGTCATTATGTGCATTTGCTGGTGAAAAGCAGTCTCTTGTTATGTGAATTTGCTGGTGAAAAGCAGTCTCTTGTTATGTGCATTTGCTGGTGAAAAGCAGTCTCTTGTTATGTGCATTTGCTGGTGAAAAGCAGTCTCTTGTTATGTGCATTTGCTGGTGAAAAGCAGTCTCTTGTTATGTGCATTTGCTGGTGAAAAGCAGTCTCTTGTTATGTGCATTTGCTGGTGAAAAGCAGTCTCTTGTTATGTGCATTTGCTGGTGAAAAGCAGTCTCTTGTTATGTGCATTTGCTGGTGAAAAGCAGTCTCTCGTTATGTGCATTTACATGGGGAAAAGCAGTCTCTCGTTATGTGCATTTACATGGGGAAAAGCAGTCTCTCGTTATGTGCATTTACATGGGGAAAAGCTGTCTCTTATGTGCATTTAGTGGGGAATTTTTGTCAGTAAAAATCTTTTGTCAGTAAATTTTTAGGTATTTGTCAGTAAAAAATAACGTGAAAGGTTGGCAACACTGGCAGGCTGTGTGGTGCAACGGGAAAGATACAGGCAGCCCACCTTGGGCTTGGAAGGGGGGAGGAGCCGACGTCAGCGAGCGAGAGTAGGGTGGCCGCAGGCAGCCATAAATACGCAGTGTGTGACTGCGTCGCACTCGCAGAGCCTCTCAGCCTGAGTCAGTCCAGAGACTAGCAGACTGTCACTCGCAGGAAGCCAAAGCCAGCCAGGAGCAAGCCCATGGAAGAGGGGTAGGAATGGGGTATCACATGCATGCGTAAAGAGGTGGAAGGTGTGGGTGTGATTAGGAAGGACATGGGTGTGGTTATGTGGTTGGGCGTGGTTAATTTAACCACTCCCATAGGCGCCAGAGAAAATCTTGCACCCAGGTGCCAGGCACCCCAGGCTCACCCCTGCTGTGCTGGTAATAATCACTTCTATAGATGCTCTAAATAGTAGTAATCATTAACAAACTGTTCCCAATCCTCTTCTTGCACCTCTAATACTGTGGATGACCTTGGCAGGTTTTGTTGTGCCAGATCGTGTTACATATAGAGTGCTGTGGGGGCCCAATGTAAAACTTGAACCAAGGCCCATAGTTCCATAGCTGCGCCACTGGAGAAAACAGTGCATTCTACTAGGAGAAGAGAAATCCACAGTGACAATCACTGCACACTATGTCACAGCATGCCACAGACTGTGAGGAGCATAAATGAACTGTAAACTCCCCCCCCCAAAAAAAAATGTTCATAAACTGCTAACTCACTGCACCCCACCCTACCCCATCCCATGTCCCCCATTCCCCCTGCTTTGGAAATGCCTGTATTGAAGCTTGGTCATGCCAATAAAGCAATCTTTGATTTGATTTGATGACGTCATAGTGGTCTTGGATATATGCCTATCTGTAAAGTTTGTTACGTGCATGACTCCTTGGATACAGAGTTGTAGCTGGGTCTCAGTGTTGATCGGATACCTCATTTTCTTATTCGAGTTTGGTCGAATTCGGATCGTAAACTATCCGAATTCACTCAAAGTTCGATATTCGAGTTAATCGAATATCCGATTCGAACTCGGATATACGACGTCACTATCCGAGTCTGTATTCGAGTAAAATATTCGAGCTGGCCTTAAATAGCTTTTAAAACTTGTATTGGAGGTCAATGATGCATGAAACCACCTTTTTTTATGAAGAAAAACATCAAGTGATTATGTGGTGATGTAGTAGTTATAAAAAGGTATCAAAAATAGTAAATTAACTTCATGAAAAGTGTTTGCATGAGAAGGTGTGTCCAAAATGGTTGTAAGTTGGAAGTCTTCTTCTTCTTCTTCTGTGTCTTCTTCTTCTTCTATATCTTCTTCTTCTTCTTCTTCTTCTATATCTTCTTCTTCGTCTTCTTCTTCTATATCTTCTTCTTCTTCTTCTTCTTCTATATCTTCTTCATCTTCTTCTATATCTTCTTCATCTTCTTCTTCTATATCTTCTTCATCTTCTTCTTCTTCTATATCTTCTTCTATATCTTCTTCTTCTTCTTCTTCTTCTTCTTCTCTATCATTATATTATGTGTCTTGGTTTTCCTTTCTTTTGTAATATTTTTTTACTTCATTTGTGGAAATATTTTATTTTAATAACACCATAGTTATATTTGTGTTGATGGCATAATAGGTAGTAGCCTTTTGCAAGCCACAGTGCCTTTTTCTGTGTACCCTGGTGGTGGTAAAACACAGACATCAGCAGGAGGAGGAAGTAGTTGCAGCTATTGTAGTGTGGTAATAGCTGGTAGGAGAGTGGGTGGCAGCAGAAAATAGTTCTTCTGTTCTCCCTGGCAGTGGTAGCAGTACACAGACAGCAGAAGCTCAATGCAGCTACAGGAGGAGGAGTAGTGTGTGTCAGGCAGTGTGATGTGACTGGCATAATAGGCCCTGGTTCCTAGCGGTGGTACCAGGGCCGTAAATGAACATCATGAGGTTCCAGACAGCGGTCGTGAAGCCCACATTGTGTCCAATACACAATTGGGACAGCACAGTTTTCAACCCGGACACCTCTAAAATAATAATTATTTTTTTTTCAAAATAATGCAGCTATTTTTGAGTGAAAATAGCTGGTGGCGCATGGGCAGCAACACCTTGTAATGTGTTCCCTGGCGGTGAAGACACAGACAGCAGGAGGAAATACAACAGCAGGCAGGGTGAGGAGGATGAGTGTGTGGCAGACTGGCAGCAGGCAGGCAGGCAGCGAGACATAAAAGGCCCTGGGTCATAGCGGTGGTTCCAGGGCCGTAAATAAACAGCATGAGGTTCCAGACAGCGGTCGTGAAGCCCACATTGTGTCCAATACACAATTGGGACAGCACAGTTTTCAACCCGGACACCTCTAAAATAATTTAATTTTTTTTCAAAATAATGCAGCTATTTGTGAGCGTAAATAGCTGGTGGCACATGGGCAGCAGCACCTTGTAATGTGTTCCCTGGCAGTGGAAACATACAGACAGCAGGAGGAAATACAGCAGCAGGCAGCATGAGGAGGATGAGTGTGTGGCAGACTGGCAGCAGGCAGCAGGCAGGAGGGCAGGCAGTGAGACATAATAGGCCCCGGGTCATAGCGGTGGTACCAGGGCCGTAAATAAACACCATGAGGTTCCAGACAGCGGTCGTGAAGCCCACATTGTGTCCAATACACAATTGGAACAGCACAGTTTTCAACCCAGAAACCTCTGAAATAATAACACAAAATTATTCATTTTTTTTTCAGAAATGCAGCTATTTTTGAGCGTAAATAGCTGGGGGTGCATGGGCAGCAGCACCTTGTAATGTGTTCCCTGGCAGTGGAGACACAGACAGCAGGAAGAAATACAGCAGCACTTGTGAGACAGTTGAGATCGCTTCTCAGTGAAAACTCCACCGGCTGCACTGAAGCAACGCTCTGACGCTGGAAGGGGGGCAGGAGAGCACTTCCAGGGCGTACTGCGCAAGCTCGCTCCAGATTGGCAGGTGCTTG
Source organism: Hyperolius riggenbachi (assembly GCF_040937935.1). Classification (NCBI taxonomy): domain Eukaryota; kingdom Metazoa; phylum Chordata; class Amphibia; order Anura; family Hyperoliidae; genus Hyperolius; species Hyperolius riggenbachi. The sequence continues at coordinate 151,695,834 of NC_090648.1, forward strand.
ACCCAATAATCCATGGTATCAACAGGGGCAACGCTGTCAAGCCCGCTGAAGGACCCCATGTAGTCAGCCACCATGCGGGTCAAGCACTGTCTGCGACTGGAGAAGGATGCTGCTGCAGGCACCTTCTCTCTAGTCCCTGGCAGCTCTACACTCATGTAGAGCTCGTTGGTCAGAGACAGCAGGTCTGTGGTGCGCGTGCGCTTGCTGCTGGTGGATGCAGGCACCTGCTGCTGACTCTCTGTGCTGGCTGGACAGTGGGGGTGGATGGCTGAGGGAAGGCTTCCTCCAAGCGCTCAGTAAGGGACAGCTGAAAATCCCTAATTTGTTGCGCACGGTCTCCTCCTGTAGGCAGGAACTGGCTGAGCTTCCCCTTCATGGATGACCCTTGGGTCCTTGCGCAGGCACCTCAGCATGTGCGCTGCCATTGGGAAGAGTCTGGCCACGTCTGCTGGCACATCATCAGCAGCCCCAGAGCCGACAGTGCTGTCCTCCTCATCCTCTGCCTCCTCCACCTCATCCTCTCTCCACCCCCGCAACAGTCCAGCTGCGCTCTGCTGCTCCCCCTCATCAGCAGCAAGGTCAGGGACCTCCACCAACTCCAAGCCCTCCTCCTCTTCAGAGGTGGCCTGTGAATCTGCCTGCAGCTCCTGCTGGTCCAAGGCTGCCACTCCCTCTTCCAGCAGTGCATACAGGGCCCTGTCCAGCACACACACCATGGGAACCCACTCGCACACCATTGCATGGTCTCTGCTTACCATGTTGGTGGCCTGCAGGAAGGGTGCTGAGCACACCTGCTGAATGTGCCCCCAGTCCTCCGTGGAGATGATGGACGGGAGGTTGGTGGCGGCACGCCCAGTTGCAGTGATGGCGGCAACTGTTGCTCGTGCAACATACTGGCTGACAGCCTGCCTCTGTTCAACCAGACGCTCCAACATCGCCAGGGTGGAGTTCCAGCGAGTTGGAACATCGATCATGAGCCGGTGCTGTGGCAGGTGCAGCTCCTTCTGCACCTCTTCCAGGCTCGCTACGGCTGCAGCCGAATGCCGGAAATGACGCACAACCTTCCTTGCCGCCTCAAGGAGTCAGTCCATCCCCTGGTAGGTCTGCAGGAACTTTTGGACTACCAGGTTCAGGACATGCGCCAGGCAGGGGATGTGGCTCAGGTCTCCCCTGCTGATTGCAGCAACCAGGTTTTCCCCATTGTCGGACACCACCTCTCCGACTCCGAGGCCTCTGGGGGTCAGCCAATTCCTCTCCTGCTCTCGGAGTTTGGTCAGGACATGGTTCGCGTCAGTTTGGTCTTCCCCAGGCTGACCAATTCCAGCAGCGCTTGGCAGTGGCGGGGCTTCACGCTGCTGCTGAAGCGGGGGGTTTGGGCTGGTGTGCCGGAGGATGGAAGCGGATCAGAGGAACCTGCTGCTATTCCGCTGACCCTGCATGGTGGCACCACCCACTGCGTTGTTGCTGCTGCTCTGACAGTGCCCGATGCTGCTCCCCCCTCCTCACCCCCTTCCACCAAGCTGACCCAATGCGCAGTGTCCCAAACCGGCTGCTCCATGAGTCCATGGTGACGTGGACCCGTTGACCCACCACGTGATCCAGCCCTCTCCCGACATTGGCCATCACAGAGCGGTGAAGGGCAGGGATGGCCGTGCGTGCAAAAAAATGTCAGCTGGGGATTGGCCAATCGCGGGCTGCGCACATCAGGAGCGCACGCATGTCGCTCCCCTCCTGCACAAGGGAATAAGCCAGGAGTTGGGAGCACATGGCCCGTGCCAGCAAGCCGTTCAGCTGACGCACGCGACGGCTGCTGGGAGGCAGAACCTTGACCACCCCCTGGAAGGTGTCGCTGAGCAGGGTCGGCGACGCCTTTTGCTGGCACGGGAATCACTGGAGGGAGCAGAGGAAGCCACTGAGGACTGGCTGCCAGAACAGGCCTCAGTGTCGGCGGCAGGAGTTGCAGAGGGAGGAGGAGCAGTGCGTTGCTGACGCACTCCTGCTGGTGCTGCTGAAAGAGGTGGAGGAGGGTGGCTGCTGCCGACGGCTTCGCAGTGGTGGCAGGTCTGCCACTGCCACTGCCAGCTTCCTTCAACTTCATGAACTCCTCATGCTCATGAAAGTGTTTCCCTGCCAGATGGGTCACCAGAGAGGTGGTGCCGTACGCAGAGGGGTCCTTCCCTCTGCTGAGCTGCTGGCGGCACTGGTTGCAGGTGGCATACTTGCACTCCACATATGGCAGGGTGAAAAAATTCCAAATTGGGGAGGTGAAGTTGCCCCTTCAGCTCGAAGGTGCTGCTGCCGCTGGTCTCCCTGTGGTGGTTGGGGGGGGGGGGTCTCTTGGTGCGGCTGGTGGCACTGGCAGAACTCTCCGGATCAGCATGCTGTGTGGTCTTCATACCACGCCCACTTCTGATCCTGCCTATGTCTGCGATGCTGATCCTTCTAGCAAGGCCCGCAGACGCATCCTCCTCCTCCTCCTCAGAGCTGATGACATCCCCAGGATCTGCCACCCAGTCTCTGTCCTTCACCCTGTCATCATCATCGAAGATCCAGAGAATCCGCACACCCGTGGGGTCCCCTTTGTCAAGGTAACAAAACACTCCATTCTGTGTTTTGTTACCTTGACAAAGGGGACCCCACGGGGCCCCGAAACTAATCGTTGGTCTATGGAATGGCATGTGTCACTTTTTTGCAATTAAAACATTGAACTTGGTTCATTAAGAGTGTGCGGATTCTCTGGATCTTCTTTGCACGAATATATTAATCCAGCACCTCTGAGGTGGTGTGCAATTCCCCAGTGGACTTTTGGCTGTCATCATCATCCTCCCCCTCCGCAAACATGTCCTGCTGGGATGACCCCACAAACTCCCCTTCTGCATGCATGGGCTGATGGACACTCACCACTGTCTGACTGTCCAAAGCATCATCGATTGTGTTAGTAATCATTTGTACACTGACAGGGCTTGAGAAAGGAGGTTTTACCTCCGAAAAGTCGCCTCCTGCTGTCATGTGTTGCTTTTAAAGAATAAAAGAGCTTATTTATATAGATGGTGCCGGTCTTCATCTTGCATACTATGAATATTGGGATTGAAGTGTTGACTTCCCTATAGACCAAGGCACATCGCACTGAATATTCTGGAGTGCTGTCCAGTACACTTGTCTACGTTTTAATTATTATGTTTGTTATTAAATTAAATTGAACATCTTACTACATTGATCTATACAAATCCCCCCCCCCCCCTCCAACCTCTACATAATATCCCATTTAGGATTCTTTTGAGATTTTGGTGATGTGAGGTTATACAAAACTATCAAGGCCCACTGTCCTGTTGGCATGTGTTTGTCAGTATATTATAGAATACCCAAGCAGCTCATTGTGACCCAAAACCACCTGGAAAGCATAGGGGACTAAAGGAGGCCGAGAAGCCCTCCTATTAAAAAGCAACACTGAGTGTAATTTGCCTTCTTAAATCAGAAGGTATTTGTGACAATTCAGCACTAAGAAGCAACTGTGGTTTCCCACAATGCATCACTACTAAACATCACAACTGCATATGAAAATCATCTCTTTATGCCCCGATAAGCCAGGCTTACAGCCAGAGCTGCTGTATTATGTGTCTGTGCCCGCACAACTGCTGTTCATGAGACCCAATGATCCTTAAAAAGAATAAATTCTGTTTTGCTGTTTGAGTACACTTGAGTCTCAGCAAGGTATAGTACGTATTCATTAGTTTTTTCAGCTGTAATTAGTTCCTATTTATTTCCTTGCTTTGGTTCATCTTCATAGTTATTATTTCATAGGTAGTTTAAGGCTAATGTTCTGTAGTGTTGTCCAATTAATTAAAAAGTTAGCATCCTCTGTATTGTCCTGTGTCTGGGTTCATTTTGTCCTGTGCTGCAAACAGTCACACACACACACACACACACACACGCACACACGCACACGCACACACACACACACACACACACACACACCCATACACACACACCCATAAACACACACCCATACACACACACACACACGTACCCATATACACACACATACGCACACACACACACACACACACACGCACACGCACACACACACACACCCATACACACACACCCATACACACACACCCATACACACACACCCATACACACACACACACACGTACCCATACACACACACACGTACCCATACACACACACGCACACACACACACGTTTCAATGTGTGTGAGGTTTCATTCTGTCTTGATGTACTAAGCAACATGTCAGACACCACCACCAGTAAAGAAGAGGTGATCTTGAGGATATGAGCAGGATAAACAGCAGCTTTCAACTACACTACCACAGTTTAGGGGCAATGTGGGGGGAAGCCATTTAACTTATTTGATTTACTTACTATTATTTTGTGATATTGAATGACCCCAGTGTACTGGAAGAAAGGCATGCAATTGCAAACTTAAGCGAGTGTGCAAATGTATCATTGCATACCTATAGTTATCAACAACATTCAACAAACCATCCCAAGAAATGAAATAATATTCTGTTACAATTATTTCCAGTAGGGAGAATATGGCTCTGTTATTGAATTGCTCCATCCTACCCGGGCTGTGAGCAATCTCAGAGTATAACATTTCCTTAGTGACAACTTGAGGCCTCACCTTAACTCTAATGTAAAAGACTCTCAGTAGTCTTCTGCTGCAAAGATGTCCTGGACCTTTAACACTTTGTTTAAAAACTAATAAGTGTTAGACTTGCATAGTTGGCCGTCAGAACCAGATAGCTATGTAGCCCATCTACTGCCTGCAGATCCTTCTTGCCCAAAAGTAACTTGCTGGTATGGCGTGAACAAGACTATCCAATCTAAGCCCATCATTACAAAAGACATTTCCCCCTCTTTAAATAACTTCTGACCCAGTCATGTGGCATTGGATTGGTTAGTTGGTCAGAAGCACTGGGTAGAATTACCATTGCAAACAACGATTTGGTTGGAGGAGCACCTGACATTAATATTTCCGAAGAGCCTAAACCACAGGGACATCTAGTGAGTAAATAACAGCTTGTACTATATCTATATGTGTACATTTGCTTTATTTAGCTAATGTCAAACAAGCAACTTTGCAGTACCTGACCTGGACCTGCTCCCCCACCACCACCATCACCACTACTACCACCATCAATTTCTTGCAGTATATGTCCATCTAAACAGCATAGTGTTAGTAAACTGAGCAGCTTTCTGATCTTCCAAAACTGCTGTTAATGTCTTCAACTGAGCAGCTTCCGGTCATGTGACCAATTTTTAAAAATAGGTTTTATCTACAGAGGCTCATTTTACAGAAAAGGTAACACCGCAGGACTCTTTCAGGTGAGCCATCAAAAGATATATTTACATTGGTGCCTGGGGATGGCCTTTAAAGAAAAGAAAAAAATAGGTGTCACAAATGCATTGTACATTCACGTTAGACTATAAATGTGCCTCCTTTGTTCTTGTACTGAGGCCGTAACAACAAACTGTATACAAACTTGTAGAATAAAACTTGTGTCTCTAGGAACATCTTGGCACATGTGACCTTTCACAGTAATTGGATCTGAATTCTAATCAGTCACCTGAATCCTGAAATAGATAAAATAGTTTTTTAATGTTAAAAACTTTTAGCCCTCCGTTGATTATCTATCAGTGCTTACAGTCCTGTGAAAATAAGATAAATGAGAAATTTGGTCTCTAATTAGACTTCAGTAGATTTACAGCTTTTAATTTATACGCCGATGTAGCTTAGGCCGGCACTAACTGAGACAGAGATAGAGCCACAGTTTTCAATTGATTTAACAATTTAATTGCAGCATTAACATCCATTAACATTTAACTAACCTTTTAAACTAACCCCAGGCACAACCTTAAAGACTAAATGAAGTAAAAATTGCATATAAAAAGGTACTAACATACAGCTGGAAAAAACGGAGGTAAATCTTTGGGGAGGTTTTGCAGTGCTTCACCAGAGCAGCAGGAGGGAGACGTCTGGCTTCTTGTACAATTCAATAGGCAAGTTAAACTTTTATTTATTGGGAGATGAAGTGAGAGAAGAACTGCAGGGTGGATATGCATCAAGGCGACTTCACCGTAAAACTGACAGAGAGGGGAAGAACTTTGTGCCTATGAACGTCAAAGCCGCAGCCTTTGAAAATTCTGCAGTGATAATGATGCTCCTGGAAGGTTATTTCACAGAGGGCAATTAACACTCAAACCCTCCATGCAATAAACTGCCGGTGGCAGACCATCCACCATGGTTGAAACATAATTCCTGATCTTACTAATGCGGTTTTATTGTTCGTTTATAAACACGTGCCCCGGGATCAAGCCAATAAATGTAAAATAGGATATTTGCTCATCCCCGGCCTTTAGGGAGGGTGACCACCAGAGTCTGGGCTGCTACAGACCATGATTAATTAAAAGAAAAAAATAGAAGCCCAAAAAGCTGTAATGTTTTACTGCCATTAGATACGTTTCTAATGCAAGTAGTACAGGAAGAGCAACAGAATCTGGGCACCAGCCAATAAAAGTCAAAATCGTCTCCTTTATTTAATCCTTAAATATCAAGACAGAAATTGTTTCTGTCTTGATATTTGACAATCCATTTCATAGGTAACCCTGCTTCGTCAGAGGAAAAATGAATGCTGTATTTATTTTGCCTCTAACGAAGCAGGGTTACCAGCGAAACACACTGCAAGGCCAACATTATGCAACTTCTGTCTTGACATTTGAGAATGAAATAAAGGGGACAATTTGGACTTTACTGGCTGGTGTCTGGATTCTGTTACTCTTCCTGTACTACTATTGAATCTGATTTTTCTGGAGGCACAGCCATCGCAACACTAGCCTCAACGGTGTGTCCAGTTATCTTGTGCCGATCTATTTCTTTCAAATCTATGTTTCTAATGCTATATCTACAAAGGGATCACTAATTAGTTGGTGTGACATTATGACAGAACTATATACACAGGTAGATCTGGATTTGTTGTTTTTATCATGTCAGGTAGATAAAGTACTGCTGGTTTCTATCATGTCCATAGCCTATTAAACTTACAGAGCCACATAACACAATCTTCAGCTGCTCCATTTAGGATATTATGGCCTGAATCAGTGCAAAGTTGATAGGCAAAGTAATGGTGTAACAGAGTGCCGCTAGAATATTTGTATAGGTCCAACTAGAAGCTCAAAAAAAAAAAAGCTCAAAGCTCCTCTAATTAAAAAAAAAAACTACACTAAATACAATGTAGCCTTCCAGAATACAGAAGGTATTTGCAAATATTCAGAACTGCAGGAGTAAGAAGTTACTCTAGTGGCTGTGATGGTGTGCATGGATTTCCCGGGACAGAAGGGGTATAAGAATGATTTGCATATTTACACTTTTAGCTGAACTGAATGGCTGTAGATTTTCATGTGAAGCTGTATATTTGCAAAGACCTTCTTCTCTTTTCTTTTCTTTCTTTCTTTCTTTTTTTTTTTTTTTTAAAAGAAAGCATACATGTATTTAGCAGAGTTTTATAACTGAGGAACAATTTGAGTGATGAACCTCCATTGGAAAAATATGAAGAAGATAGACCAGGTGCCAATAGTGTAATATGCTAAAATATCCCCAGGGGAAGGAACAAGAAAAGTACTCACACATTTTGGTTGTAAATTATTGCAGCCAGTGTTAGGGCCTGAAGAAGAAACCTGTTCCCGCTTGGGCTTGGATCAAAGTCCGACTGGTTGCACTCTGGGTAATGGCAGGTAGTTTTTTCAAAAAGAGACTGGGCTAAAATTACAACCTCCAAACAACCTCCTTCACAATAGAAGAGCTTTTTGATACTTTTTGTACTCTGCAAAATTTAAAAAAAAGTTCTTATTCACCATGAATAGACTAGGTACTTTGTAACACCTCTGCCTTGCATATCCTACCATAGAGCTGCATCAACACATATATTGTACTAATGGAGGCTGAGACAACTGTCTACAAGTTTAATAGTGGTTCTTCCAAATTAATAGGTTATGGATGTGCTATAAACGAATGATTGTGGATATATGTTGGGATTTCAGGAAGGGGCATAACTGTAAATTCGCTATGTGGAAAGAAGAAAAAAACCACAGAGACACCGGGAGCCCCTATAGTGTATTACCTTTGCAAACTGGATATATAATGCACTAGCAATACTACTCACAAGTATGGGTTGCTTGAAGAGGCAACCACTCAGATGCGCATGTGGGGAAAGCCCGTCCCCACTCGGTCTTTGGGATGGATGGTCGCAGCTCCTTCGGAAAAAAAACTTATTTTGCCACAATTTGTGGCAAAAATAACATACCCACTATTGTGGGATGTTAGACTCAAGATAGATCAATAGCAGGAGGCGCCCTTGTTGTTTTGTATGTGAGTAAGCGTACATGTAATAAATGTAATAAATCGTTGTTCCCCTACCTTAGGAATGGACACTCCACTCGGTAGAATAGATGAAGTTGTTTATTTTGATAAGCACTTAGGACAACGCGTTTCGCGGCATGAACCGCTTCATCAGGTCAATATAGTGCTTTAAAGGGAAAATTAAAAATATTGGACACTTCAGTACACCACATAAAAGACCTATAATACAATACAATACGTATTTGTCATAAAATTAGTTGTCATGCATGAGTAAATCCGAGATATTATATATGGTTGTCGCATATGAGCGAATAAGCAGTTTGTGTTAGAACCATCAAACTGGATTGATGATAATGGACGCTTCCGTAAACAATAAAAAAATTAAAAAAAAAAAAAAAAACACATATAGTACAATGCAAAACATATTTGTAATAAAAATGGTTATCATAAATAGATCCGAGACATTGTATACAGTGAACAATTGAGTAGTTTGTGTTATAAAAATCTAGCTATTAACAATCATACATGTATCTTTGAAACTAATAGTCCACAAATTGGGTACCATTTACACTTTAAATCAAATGGAGATTAAAAAAATGTTTCTTACACAAGTGTTACAGCATTAAAATCTATGTACAATCAAAGTAAGGGAGGATTATCCCTATCAAAATCTAAGAGATCCAGAGTAAGGGTAGGAGGTGTCTATGATAAAGAAACCCTCATCCTGTTTATGTAGGGGCTGAAAAACTCTGGCTGGTATCGGAACTTAAGGTAGCTGTGTACTAAAAAGTGCAGAAGCTGGCTCCTATTAGAGAGATGTGCGCATGTGCCCTTACCTGTATAATGGATGTGGATATCCTGGGCGCCAAGCCGAGCAGGCATTGGACGCTCCTGTTTATAGTCTTACTGTCTCAAAAGCACGGGAGACAGTGAGCGGTGTAATGTGGGCGTGGTTAGACGTGGGTCTTTGGGAAGGCGGCGACGTGATGACGTATGCGCCGTTGTCAGGGGATGCGGCCGTGGGGTGCTGTGCCACGTGGGGTCCTGGCACCAATGGGAGCCGAGCTGGAGATCTCCGTATGTTACGGAGATCTGGATGTGAGCTGCCGTAAGCGCGGGGATTATGTCATGCGCAGTCAGGCCGTCCTGACGCGCATGCGCGATGCTCCTGTCACCATCTTTTGTGTGGGCAAAAACAATAGGGGGAATGCGACGAATATGGAGGTCGTGGGGGGATCTTGCTCTCAAAGGAGAGAAAGGGTGGTGTTAGCCAGGGCACTTGCAGTAAGAAATTGATATTTACAATGATGTAAGGGTTAGTGTGGGATATTGAATGTATGAACACGGATAATCTCTTGGACAGATAGGAGGGAAGAGGAAGGTTGCCCCCTTGTGGTTAAGATAGAAAATTGTAAACCAAAAAAGAAAATAGTGTATATGTCTGCTGTCCTAGATGTCCGGTTACTTCCCCAACAATTGTATATAAATGGACATTGTGGAGTGTGTGGGTTGCTATGTGGGGCATGTAAACTGAGTTGTGGTACAATATATCTATTAATGATGATGCAGTATTGGAATCTCTATCTGTATTCATTGGACATCTAAATGGAAGGGATACCTCTATTCGGTGGTAGGTGTTGGAAACATCGTATGGGAAATAGCCTGGGGACTGTGATGGGAGGAAAAGGGGGGGGGGGGAAGGGAAGAGGGGGAAAGGGGGGGGGGGAGGGGAAGGGGGAAGGAAACAAGGGAGGGGAGGGGGGTTTGGAGGAGGGGTAGGGATGGGGTGGGGGGGGAAATGGGGGGGGGGGGGGTTGGTATGGAATGGGAACGGTGGGTAGACTGTTATGTGTATGGGGCATCATGTGTCCATTTCCATCATGTAACAGTATAAACAATTTCATAAATTATGCTCTAGACATATATTAAGTCCCTCCGGTTGGAGTGTCCTGAGTTTAAATACCCAGTACATTTCCCTTGCTTTCAATTTTTCGTCTCTGTTTTGTATATTAACGGGTATATGTTCAATTGGACAGATCTTTATTTCCTTGTGTTCCTGGTTGTGTTTTTCTTTACAGTGTCTGGATAGGCCATGTTTCGTGAACCCCTTTTCTATGTTCCTCCTGTGTTGTCCCCATCTTGTTTTGAGTGATTGAGTAGTTCTTCCCACATACTGCAACCCACACGTACATGTTAGGAGATAGATGATGAATGTGGAGGAGCAGTTCATACTATCCCTAATTGTAAAGATCTCCCCTGTGATGGTGGATTCAAAGGATTTTTGTGTCGTTTCTATCTTTTGACAGCACAAACAGCCCCTTTGTTTGCACCTCCAAATTCCTAGAAAGACGGAGAGAACCAAACTCCTAACAGGAAGAAAGAAAGATAAGGTTACCAAAGGGGGTGAAGAAACAAGTAGACGTACCAACTTCATTACTAAATACTCGAGTAGCCATAGCACGGTGAAAGACATACTGACAAAACATTGGGCTCTACTGAGGGACGACCCATATCTAAAAAACGAGATTGAAGAAAAACCCCACTGCACCTATAGAAGAGCAAAAACGCTAAAGAATATATTAGCTCCCAGTAAATTAAGACAAAGTGCGATAAGATCTGAAGATAGGATGACGAGTGCACCAGGAATTTGGAGGTGCAAACAAAGGGGCTGTTTGTGCTGTCAAAAGATAGAAACGACACAAAAATCCTTTGAATCCACCATCACAGGGGAGATCTTTACAATTAGGGATAGTATGAACTGCTCCTCCACATTCATCATCTATCTCCTAACATGTACGTGTGGGTTGCAGTATGTGGGAAGAACTACTCAATCACTCAAAACAAGATGGGGACAACACAGGAGGAACATAGAAAAGGGGTTCACGAAACATGGCCTATCCAGACACTGTAAAGAAAAACACAACCAGGAACACAAGGAAATAAAGATCTGTCCAATTGAACATATACCCGTTAATATACAAAACAGAGACGAAAAATTGAAAGCAAGGGAAATGTACTGGGTATTTAAACTCAGGACACTCCAACCGGAGGGACTTAATATATGTCTAGAGCATAATTTATGAAATTGTTTATACTGTTACATGATGGAAATGGACACATGATGCCCCATACACATAACAGTCTACCCACCGTTCCCATTCCATACCAACCCCCCCCCCCCCCATTTCCCCCCCCACCCCACCCCATCCCTACCCCTCCTCCAAACCCCCCTCCCCTCCCTTGTTTCCTTCCCCCTTCCCCTCCCCCCCCCTTTCCCCCTCTTCCCTTCCCCCCCCCCTTTTCCTCCCATCACAGTCCCCAGGCTATTTCCCATACGATGTTTCCAACACCTACCACCGAATAGAGGTATCCCTTCCATTTAGATGTCCAATGAATACAGATAGAGATTCCAATACTGCATCATCATTAATAGATATATTGTACCACAACTCCGTTTACATGCCCCACATAGCAACCCACACACTCCACAATGTCCATTTATATACAATTGTTGGGGAAGTAACCGGACATCTAGGACAGCAGACATATACACTATTTTCTTTTTTGGTTTACAATTTTCTATCTTAACCACAAGGGGGGCAACCTTCCTCTTCCCTCCTATCTGTCCAAGAGATTATCCGTGTTCATACATTCAATATCCCACACTAACC